>NC_136467.1:101611154-102941154 GCF_902686455.1 Sciurus vulgaris | reverse complement strand
ATTAGTTTTCTAGCACATTTTTATTTAGTAATTTCCTTACATGGCAATCGTGTTGAAATTCTCCTACTTTCCCTTTCACCTGGCTTAAAAGTAGTCTTCATTGGTCATGTAGAAAGGCTAAGTATTTGAGGCAATGTGTATTTTGTCCTTTAGGATAGTTTCCTAAAATATATGACAAGCTTAGACTTTTCTCTTTTGGAGTCACAAAGCAGTGGTTCTGTTCAATCTACCATATGGAGATAGAGCATTAGATTACCATTCCAAATGTGTTTTGCTAGTGGTCTTGCCTGCCATGCTTAGCATCAAATGACTGAACAAGGTATCAGATAATGAGGTCCTGGAGTTGTCAATCTGTTCACTGGCACTTAAGATAGTTCATTGCTCTTCGGATTCACTGTGCTTCTCTTGTGGGGAGGAAGGCTACAACAAATGGTGGCTGTCTATACATCTTTGGAATAATCCAAAGAAGGCAAGTGGAACTGATGTTATTTATATACAATGAGGTTCAGCTTACTGAATTGCCATTGAGAGACAGTAATGTAATTTATGTTGTCATAAGGAAAACACTCTATCCATAGAGTAAATTCTAACATTACAGGGAGCTATAGATTTGCAATGAATCAACACAAGTTGTGTCAAAGATTAATGGATGACCCTGAGACAGATAAGGTGGAAAGGAACTCTGAGGAATTGACCTAAAAATAAAAACAATCAGACCCTCAATGTGTTGGTGTATGTGTGTGTGTGTGTGTGTGTGTGTGTGTGTGTGTGTGTGTGTACATGTGTGTAAGATATATAGTTGACACTATTCCTGAAGGTAGTTTAGGCAGTAATTATAAAGAAGGTCAAAGTCATTCGTCAAAGACAAATGCATAATCATTTAGTTTGACAAGTACTTTACCATTCCTCCCTGGCTTTTTTAGTTACGTTTGTACTTGCAACATTCATTCCTTCTATTCAAACCACATTTGAGGAGGTTACTGTCATAGCTTTTTGGTTGAATGCTGCAGGTCAACCCACGAACAATTTCAGTAGTCAGACAAGGAAAAGGGTCGGACAAAACCTAACACCTAATATTCTAGACTTGGCAGCAGGCAGGAGGACAGGTGGCAGAAATCTTTCATGCTGAAAAGAAGCCTGAAAGGTGACATTGAACATGGGTAATAGAGAAAGGTTTAACTGTCCAATTCCCCAATTTAGAAATGCTACTGAGAACCCAATGTTCTATAGAAAAAGGATCAGAATTCTCTGTTGAAGGCGGTTTGTATGTAGAAAGAAAAAGGGCATTGCTATAAATATCAGGTGGTTCATTGCATGTCACGCCAGAAAGAAGATAACAAAAGCGGGATCATATTCTCCAAGGGTGAAAATGAATCTGGCATAAATACCTCTACCAGAATCCAGTGGCGTGGATGTTAAAACACAAATGCGGGGTCTTTAGCACTTTACGAGTGTAATTGTCTTTAAAATTCAGAAAAACTGTGCAGCACTGATAACACAAATGTATAATATAGGGAGAAAAAGTGTTCAGATTTTAGAGTACTATTAGTGACCTTTGGGATTTTAAGCAGGTAGAGTAAATCATTCTAGGGCTTTGAAAGGAACTCTAGGAAACCACAGAGAGAAAAATTAGTAATAGTCATCTGAAAGAGGAAGAAGGAGGATGACAAAATTCAAGTAACAGAGCCAACTGCCAACCCAAGAAATCTTTGGAATTAGAAACCACTGAAGGATAGACTGCAGAGATGCAGAGGCTTGGAGGGAGGTGAGAGGAAGAAATTGAACTATTCTAGGATTCCAAATGTCAGTATCCACCCCAAAATTCCAGATTGGCCACCCTTACATACAGGAACAGGAATTCCAGATCAGTTTTTAAATGTTGCCAAATAGTCACTGACTGATATAGCTTTTCCCTTCCGTCTGGCTCTTTTTCATGCCCAGTTACTATTCTTCAATCATAGCTTGGGACATTTTTAGGATTTCACATGCTTCACCTCCTTCCTCCATTGTTATCACTCATTATGTTTTTCTCTTTCCTTTATGATCAGTACATGGGTTTCTGAGTGAAACATCCTGAAATCCCTTTTTGGACTGTGGCATTTCAGTGGCTTACAATTCTGCAATTCTTTATATTTATGAAATTTCTCTTCCAAGAAATGTATTCATTTTTATTGCATAAACTCGAGGTAAATAGCATGGAAATTTTGTATATCTTCATCTATATACACAGGATAAGGTGATTAATATTAATATGTCTAACATCTCATGTAGTTAACTTCTTTTTTATCATGGTAATATCTACATCTATTCTCTTGGCAAATTACCAGTATACAATACAATATTATTAACTTAGTCCTCAACCTGCACGTGGATATGTAGATTTATTCTTTCTGTACAACCACGACTTTATGTACTTTGACCCACATCTTGCCTTTAACCTCCCTGCTGGTAAACAGCATCCACCATTCTACTCTACTGTTTCTGTATAAGTGATTATTGTTTTTAATTGTACATATGAGATCATAAAGTATTTTTCTTTCTGTGTCTGCCTTATTAAACACACAGTTGCACACATGTATATCACAATTTTTTATTCTTTCATTCCTTGACTGAACTGATACTTTGGTTGTTTCCATACGGTGTCTAGTGTCAATAATATTGCAATTATTCTAGGAAAGCATATTAAATTTATGAAGTGGTAAATTTATTCCTTTGAATATGTACCCAGAAGAGGTATCTCATATGGTAGTTCTATTGTTAATGTTTTGAGGACCCTCTATTATGAAAAAAAAAAAAAAAAAAAAAAAAACCTGGAAAGTTTGAGAATTAAAAGTCCGTGTTACTTAGTTGTCACACATTGCTTAGTTGTGCTCATTCTTTGTCTCAATGTGTGAAATTTCTGGCAGTAGATAGGAAGAGAAAAGGAATTCTGAACATGTCAAAAGGATTTGGGTAAAGGCCAGTTTCCTGAGGGCGATAACCGATGGAAGACACATTTTTCTATTTATATCCATGACTTAGGGAGTTTTAGCCATGTAATACATATTTCTTATGACTCAGTGGACATAATGGAGGTACCCAAACCTGTTTAAACTAGATGTTTGAACTTCAAATCATGTTCAAAATATCTCATTCAAACTAATAAGAAAAATATTCCCTTTAATTTTACTTCTATGAATTTTTGAGGGATATTTCAACAAGTATCACATAATACTTTTACTAAGTACAGTATTACTTTGAATATATTAACTTTTAAAAAATTAACTTTCTAATTTGTGAAAATCATGATACTAATGCATATTTTTATTTTCATTTTTTTTGCACCAGAATGTAAATCAATTTAATTTTACCATCAGTAAATGAAGCTGAGTTTGGGGGGATGTAGGAAATTTTTTTTCTTTTTTCTTTTTTACATACTGCAGTTTGATTCATTGTACACAAATGGGGTACACCATTTCATTTCTATGATTGTGTATAATGTAAATCATGCCATTTGTGTAATCATACATGAACACAGGGTAATCATGTCTATCCCATTCCACCATTTTTCATACTCCCTCCCTCTCATATCATATTTATGATTTCCGTGTCATGTATCATTCAAATGATATAGAAGTTAGTTTAACCCTTTGAGATTATACTAATTCCTCAACTCTTAGTTTTGTATTATATGAGACATACAAGTATATGCAGGCTATGTGTAATTCAATAACTAAACGGCATTTTAATTAAAAAATTTGAAGTCAACCTTGGAAAAAATGTGTCCTCTAACATTAGGGTATATCAAACTTTATTTCTTTTTTTGGGAGGGACGGGTACAGGGTATTGAACTCAGGGGCACTCGACCACTGAGCCACATCCCCAACCTTATGTCATATTTTATTTAGAGACAGGGTCTACACTGAGTTACTTTAGCACCTCACTTTTGCTGAGGCTGACTTTGAACTCAAGATCCTCCTATCTCAACCCCCTGAGCTGCGGGGATTTCAGGCCTGAGCCACTGTGGCCAGCTTCAAAATCCACTTCTTAATCAAGTTGTAGCAAATAAAAGGCACGCCCCCCCATGTTCACACATATGTATCTTCCTAAGTACCTTCATTCATTTTGTTCCCAAATCCTGCAACTGTTTAATACTTCATGTCTCTTGTCCCTGATCATCAGGATAATAATATTAGTTAACTGAATAACATTGTCACTAGAAGTTAAGAGGAATTACCGGGGGGGGGGGGGGGGGGGGGGGGGGGGTATTAAATTTTTTTACCAAGAGGAGTAGAAATGCCACTGGACTAGTTCTCAGGAAGAGGAGGGAAGTGTTAGAATTACATTTGAGTGTGGTAATTCAAAGGAATTGATTTCTTGTTTCACAGTGGTTGTGACAGTACAGATTTCATCATGGTGTTTGACTTGGGTAGTTTGCATTTGTCAGGAACTGAGTTCTATCATCTGAAGTTTCCCTATACCACATCCTTATTCTTCAAACCCTGGAACTTTTTATGTAATATCACTTCTGTGTTTAAGAATGTATTTCTTCTTAGTTCTAAAAAAGTGTTCAGATACTATCTTTCCGTCTTTAACTTTTAATACAAGTAGCTTAGTAAATCTACTAGTAATGACTTCATTTTCTACTTTTTAAAGATTACAAGAATGGTGTGAATCTACATTGTGTACACCAATAGAAATGAAAAGTTGTACCCCATTTGTGTACAATGAATCAAAATGCATTCTATAAAAATAAAAAAAAAAGATTTTAATTAAAAAAAAAAGGACTTATAGAAAGAGACATTTGTGCTGATGACATAGCCCATCCCATAGGGCGCTGGCTTTGCAAACGGGAAGGTGGGGGTTCAAATCCCCAGCACCATGGGATTGGGAAAAAAAAAAAAAAACAAGAAAAAAGAGAAACTTGCTTTTCCAGTTCTGGTACAAGTTAGGAGCTTAGAAATTGTCACTACAACCTACCAAGTAAAAATGAGAATAAACTAAAAAATCAACACCTCTTCTTGGATCTATGTAAGGGTTAAGGACACAGGATCAACGATGGTCCCCAACATTGGAGCAACAGATAGGAATACAAGGAGTCTTAACTCACTGGAACAAAGACTTACATGCTGAAACTTACATAGAAGCACTGCTGTGGTAGGAACTGTAATTGACTAATTTTTGGAGGGTCAGTATGAAGGAAACTGAAAGGTCAGATGCGGGTGACCAGAAAGGAGTCAGACCAAAAATGGCTGAACAAGGCTTTATTGGGGTTTGGTCCTCAGTCAAGATTCACCAGTCCTCCAGGGTGGGGGCTAGGGTAGAGGGTTGGGGAATCCCTGCGCGGGGCTCCAACTGGCCAGGTCCTTTTAAGTCCGGAATTGGCGATGGAAGGCTTGAGGGTTTAGTCCTCCTGGGGCTGGCTGGGGACTCCGTTGATTGATGGCTGGTTGCAGGACGGCACTAGGGTTTATCTGTCCGGCATCGGGTTGGTTGTTCTTTGGCGCGGGTTGGCTGCCTGATGCCCCGCCCCCATACAGCTGCTCAGACCTCCCTAACAGAACCCAGGAGATAAAAACTTCAGGGACCTGAGACATGGGCAGATTCTGACAATTTTGTGGGTTTTATCTCCTGAAACTCTACCAGTTTCTTGCAATGAATAATGAAGAGAAATCCCCCTCCTTCTTCCAGGAGGGGATGTGAAAAGGAGCTTTTTACAAACACTCCAGTGCATTCTGTTACTTAACAAATTTGCCCCTCAGGAAAAACTACGGCAGTGTTTTGGTATCCAAGGGAGATTGATTACTGTCCCCCCTGTGGATACCAAAATCCGTGCATACTCAAGTTCTTCATATAAAATGGTTTAGTTCAATATAACCTCTATATATTCTCCTATGTACTTTCAATCATGTCTAGATTACTTGTAATACCTAATGGTTTTAGTCAGCTTTTTTGCTGCTGTGACTAAAAGACCTGATAAGAACAGTTTAAGAGAAGGAAGTTTGTTTGAGGGCTCACAATTTTAGAGGTCTCAATTTAGAGACAGATGGCTCCATTCCTTGGAGCTCAAGGTGAGACAGAAAATCATGACAGTGTGGTGGAGAGAAGCACTCACATGGAATTAGGAAGTAGAGAGAAAATTCACTGATCAGATACAAAATATATACTAAAGCCATGCCTCCAAAGACTCACCTCCTCCAACCACACTCTACCACCTTCAGTTACCAGTTATTCCCATCATGAGCTTAATTCACTCATTGAGTTAAGGCTTTCATAATCAATCATTTTTCCTCTAAACCTTCTTGCATTGTCTTACACATGAGCTTTGGGGGACAGTTCACATCCAAATCAGAACACTAATATAACTAACATAAATATCATGTAAATTGTTGTTATATTGTATTCTTTAGGGGATAATAAGAAAAAAGTCTGTTCAGGTTCAGGATAGATGGATTTTTTTTTAACATATTTTTTAATCTTCCATTAACTGAAATCATAGATGTGGAACTACAGATGTGGAAGGCTGATTGTATCTGAACTTAGTAACTGATCCAGCTAAAAGAAAACATCCAATTACAACTGATTGTAGGCTTCTATGTGGAATAAAAGAAATACTAAACTCCTGCCCACTGTAGCTATTTGGTTACGCCAAAGTCAGGGGTAGCAGGATTGTGAGTTCACAATCCTGAGGCCAAAGGCATAGACTCATGAAGGCTGACACCTAATCACAGGACTACAGAATGGTCCTTACTTTTATGTGACTAAAGCTCTATTTACAGCAGTTCCTTTTACCCTGTGTGTTATGCCTGGCTATACAGAAAAAAAAAAATTATAAGGCATACTAAGTGGAAATAAAAACAGCCTGAAGATACACAGCAAGCATCAGGAGATTCAGGTGTGGCAGGGATGTTAAGATAATCAGACTGATCTCTTAAAACAATTATGATAAGTATGTTAAGGGATCTAATGGCAAAATAGCCAGAATGCAGAAACAGATGGGCAATATAAACAGAAAGATATGATTTCTAAGAAGGAACTCAAAAGAAATGCTAGAAATCAATCACACTGTAAAAGAAACAAGGAATGTCTTTGATGGGCTAACTAGCAACCTGGAAACTACTGTAGAAAAAACTCTCTGAAATAGGAGATATCTCAATAAAAACTACCTAAACAGAAAAGCAAAGGAAAAAATGTTGAAAAAACAAACCATAAAAGACTCTCCAATAACTGTAGGACAACTACAAAATGTACAACATATATGTGAGAGGAAGAGAAGGACAAAAAAGGACAGAAATATACTTGAAACAATGACTAAAACTTCCCCAAATTAACGAGACTCTAAATCACAGATCCTAGAAGCTCAGAAAATGCTACGAAAGAAAAATGCTCCCAAAACACTATACCCAGCTATATCATATTCCAATTGCAGAAAGTGAAAAATAAAGAAAAAATTCTGAAAGAAGTTGGAGGGAAGAAAACCCTTCCTTTTGCAGATAAAATTTATATCTGACTTGTCAGAAAGCACACAAGCAAGGAGAGAGTGGAACAGTAAATGGGCTAAGGAACTGAATAGGCACTTCACAGAAGAAATACAATCCATCAACAAATATATGAAAAAATGTTCAACATCTTTAGCAATTAGAGAAATGTAAATCAAAACTACTCTAAGATTTCATCTCACTCCAGTCAGAATGGCAAATATCAAAAATATAAGCAACAATAAATGTTAGTGAGGATGTGGGGAAAATGGTATACCCATACTTTACTGGTGGAGTTGCAAATTGGTGCAACCACTCTGGAAAGTAGTATGGAGATTCCTCAGAAAATTTGGAGTGGAGTCACCATGTGACCAGCTATCCTACTCCTCAGTTTATACCCAAAAGACTTAAAATCTGCATATTACACTGATGCAGCCACATCAATAATTATAGCAGCTCAATTCACAATAGCTAAACTATGGAGCCAACCTAAATGCCCTTCAACAGATGAATGGATAATGAGATTTTATGTGTATATATATATATATATATATTTATATGTATATATACACACATACACTTATATATATACACATATATATTATATATATATAATATACACAAGCAATATATATATACACACATACACTTATATGTATATATACACACATACACATATATATATACACTTATATATATTATATATATATATACATAATGGAATATTACTCAGCTTTAAAGAAGAATGAAATTATGGCATTTGCAGGTAAATGGATGGAGTTGGAGAATATCATGCTAAGTGAAATAAGCAAATCCCCAAAATCCAAAGGTTTAATGTTTTCTCTGATATGCAGATGCTAATTCACAATAAGAGGGCACTAGGAAAGAGTAGACTTACTTTAGATTAGGTAGAGAGGAGTGAAGGGAGGGGAGGGTTATGGGGGTAGAAAGTATAATAGAATGAAACTGACATTATTACCTCATGTGCATATATGACTGCATGACCAATGTGATCCTACAACATGTACAATCAAAAAAATTAAAAATTATACTCCATTTATGTATGACTTGTCAAAATGCAAAAATGCATTCTACTGCCCTATAGAACTCATTAGAACAAATTAAAAATAAATAAATAAAATGTTGAAGAGAAAAAAGTCTACCAACCTAGAATTCTGTATTCTGAGAAATTATCCTACAGAAGTGAAATATAAGTAAACTCTTTATTAGACATACAAAACTTGAGAATGTGTTGCCAGTAGACCTGAATTTCAAAAAATGTTAAAAATAAGTTCTTTAGAGAGTGGCAGAATGATAAAAATCTGAAACATATCATAATGAAATGAAGATCATTACAGAATAAGTGAGAATAAAATGGACCTTTCAATTTTATTAATCATAATTGAGCTAGTACAAACGAATAGCAACAATGTATTTGATTAAACATGCTTATGTATATATCATATCTATATACTTATATATAAGTGAAATGAAAAACTTTCATGGTATAGGAAATGGGAGAGAAGAATCAGGATTGAACCTTTATTCTAAAGTACTCACACTAATTGTGAAGTTGGTATAATGTTTGAAAAGAAATGGATTATTTGTAAGTCTATATTGTAAATTCTAGAGCAACTGCCAAAAAAATCATTTAAAAGGAATTACAATGGATATGCTAAAAATGGTAATAAAATTAAATCATATAAGGTACCCAAGACCACAATAGGCAAAAAACATAGAATACAAAAGTGAGAAAAAAGAACAAGGGCAACAATAAGAAATAACAAAGGTAATGGATACCATCCAACTATAGCAATGATCACTGTGAATATCATTAGTCTAAATGTACTCACTAAAATAAATTGTCAGTGTTAAAAAAAAAAAACATTGACTTCACTATATAGTGTCTACAAGAAACCCCTTTAAAATACAGAGACCCATAAAGATTAAAAGTAAAGAAAGATATGTAATGCCAACATTATTTAAAAGAAGTAAAGAATATTTATGGTCATTTCACACAGCAGACTTTGGGGAAAAAAAAAAAAAACCTACCAGAATTTAGGAGGACATTATGTACTGATATGTGGGTCAATTATCTAAGAAAATACAATAATTCTTAATGCTTATGTCCCCAAAGTGTTAAAATACATTAATGTCAAAACACATGAGGCAAAAACTTGTAGAACTACACTGAGAAATAGATGAATCCATTACTGGAGATTTTGTCTTCCCTCTGATTAGAAATGGACAGATCAGCAGGTAGAAATTCAGTAAAAACTTAATTGAATTCAACAACACCGTCAATCAACGGGATATAATTGACATCTATAGACTACTTCATCCAACAACAGCAGAATACACATTTTTCTCAAGCTCACATGGAACATTAACCAAGATAACCCACATTCTGGTTCATAAAGCATACCTGGACAAATTTAAAAGAGTAGAAATCAAATGTCTTCTTTCAAACCACAATGAAATTAAACTAGAAACCAATAGCTAAAAGATGGATGAAAAATCCCCAAATACTTGGAAATTAAATAGCACACCTAAATAGTACAGGGTTCAAAGAGAAAATTTATGACTTTTGACTGATTGAAAATGAAAATACAAAATATTAAAATTGTAGGATACACTGAAAGCAGTGCTTAGAATGAACTTTATACATTTGACTGTATATACGAGAAATAAAGAAAGATTAAAATCAGCAATTTAAACTTGCGGTTTAGGAACCTAGAGAAAGAAGAGCAAATTGAATCTAAAATACTGAGAAAAAGAGAAATTAAAAAATTATGAGCATAAATCAATGAAATTGAAAAAAGAAGTGTGTTTGAATGGTCTTTAAAAAAATCAATAAAATCAATAAACCTGTAACTGGCTAAAAAAGGAAAAGGAGGAAAAAACTGATAAACTTGTACTCATTATCCACATTTTCATTCTTTTCAGTTTCAATTACCGTGGTCAAGCACATTCTAAAACTATTACATTGAAAATTCCAAAAGTAATTCACAAATTTAAGATGGTGTGCTACTCTCAGTAATCTGATGAAATCTTCCCATCCCATTCCATCCTGCCTGGGGTACAAATAATCTCTCTGTCCAGTGCATTTATGCTGTATCTGCCCAATAGTCATTAAGGAGCCATCTCTTTTAACAGACTGATGGCTGTGGTGTGGTAGCGACTTTGTTAAAAGTAACCCTTATTTTATTTAATAAAGTGCACAACTAGTGCTGTTGGCAATTTAGACTTGCCAAAAAAAAAAAAAAATGACATGAAGTGCTTTCTTTAAGTGAAAAGGTAAAAGTTCTCAAAAGAAAAAACTATTTGCTGAGATTGTTAAGATCAATAAAATATCCTGAGGGTAAGAGAGAACACATTCACCTCTTTTATTACAGTATATTTTTAAAATTATTTTATTATTAGTTATTATTGTTAATTTCTTATGGTATCTAATTTATAAATTAAACTTTATCATAAGTACAGAAAAGCAGTATGTATAAAGTTTAGGTGTATCTATGATTTCAGTCATCCACTGAATTCCCCTGCCCCCTTGAAATGTATCCTGCATGGCTATGTGGGGAACATTGCATCAGAAATGAAAGATAAGAAGACATCATTATGCACTTCAAAAACATTAAGAGGATAATAAATAAATGCTATAAACAACTCCAAGCTCATAAATTTGATAACTTGCATGTAATGGACGAATTCTTTGAAAGACAATCTGTCAAAACTCATACAAGAAGAAATGAACCGTTTGAATATAACTATATTAAACACATTGAATTAATAACTAACAACTTTACAAAGGAAAACACCCGACCCAGATGGGTTCACTAGAAAATTCTACAAAACATTTAAAGAAAAAATAATTTAAATTCTTTATAACCCTTTTTAAGAGATAAAAGCAGAGGGAATATTTCCTACCCTTAAGAGATCAACTATAGACAAACTTTACAAGGTAAAACAAAACAGAACAAAACAAACAAACAAACAAACAAAACTACAGACCAATATCTCTCATGAACCTAGAATAAAACATTTTCAACAAAATATTAGCACATGAATTCAACATTGCATGAAAACTTTTGTACAAAATGAGAAGATTTATCCCAGGAATGCAAAACAGATTCAGCATTCCTGAACTAAGGTAATCTACAACCTTAATGGGCTAAAGAAAAAATTATCATGATCATATCAATAGATATATAAAATGTATTTGACAAAATCTAACATCAATTCATGATGAAAACTTTTCAATAAAGTAGAAACAGATGAAGACTTAAATTTACTGAAGAATATCTGCAAAAAACTATAGCCAACACCATTTTTAATGATGAGAAATGAAATTTTTCCACTCAGATGAGGAATAAAGCAAGACTGTCCTCTACTATCTTTGTTTTCTTTTTTGACAGCATACTGGAAATGCCAGTTAATTCAATAAGACAAAACAAGAAGAGGGATATAGGTTGGAAAGGAGAAATAAAACTGCCTTTGTTTACCTTTGCAGCTGCCATGAATGCCAATTTAAAAAAAAAATGACTAAATTTTTAAAAATATCCTCCTGGCACTAATAAGTGATTATGTGAAGGTTGCAGAATACAAGGTTAATCTATAAAAGTCAAGCCCTTTCCTACACAAAAGCAATGAACAAGTGCAATTTAAAAAGAAAAACATGGTACCATTTAAATAGAAGTCTTCAAAATGAAATTCTTAGACACAAGTTTAATAAAATATGCATGTATCTGTATAAAAAGTTCTACAAAACTTTGATAAAAAGTCAAAAAAGAACTACATAAAAAGAGAGAGACTCTATTTCATCAAGATGTCAGTTCTTACCAACTTGATTTGTAGATTTCATTCAATTTCAATCAAAATCCCAGAAAGTTATTTTGTGAATACTGACAAATTGATTTTAAGGTTTGTATGAAGAGGCAAAAGAATAGCCAACACAATGCCAAAGAATAACAAAGTTGGAGGATGGACACTGCCCTCCATGAAGACTTACCAGTATGCTACAGTAATGCAGTGTGGTACTGGTAATAAAGAACAGATAAACATATCAATAGAAGAGAATAGAGAGCCAGAAATAGTTATATAAGTAGAGTCGTCTTGTCTTTGGCAAAACAAAGGCAATACAATAGAGAAAGACAGTCCTTTCAATAAAGGGTGTTTGAACAACTGGACAGCCATCTGCCTAAAAAAATAAAAATGTAGTCTATTTGTAGACTTCATATTCCTTACAAAAATTAACTCCAGATGGATCATAAATTTAATATAAAACACAAAACTCCTAGAAGATCGCATAGGAGAGAATCTGATGATGTTTTGTTTGGAAATGATTCTAAACATATCACAGGAAGAATGATCTATGATAAAGAGAATTGGTAAACTGGGTTGCATTAATATTTAAGTTTTTGTTGCTCTTCAGGAGACAGTGCCAAGAGAAAGAAAAAAAAAAAAAAAAAACAAGTCACAGATTGAAAGAAAATATTTGCAAACAACACACCTGATAAAAGGCTGCCATCCAATGTATACAAAGAACTTTAAAAACTCAACAATGAAAATTTTAATATTTAAAAATGATAAAAGACTTGAATAGATATTTTATCACAGAAGGAATACTGATTTCAAATGAGCCTCTAGAAAAGATATGCTACATAATATGCCATCAAGGAAAAGCAAATTAAAAACAAAAATTTGGTACCACTACACTCTATTAGAATGGCCAAAAATCTAGAACACTGGATTCTCCAAAGTCTAGTAAAGATGGGAATTGGCAAGAACTCACATTCACAGCTAGTTTTGGGAATGCAGAATGGTAGAGATGCTTTGGGAGAATTTTTACCATTTCTTGCAAAACTAAGCATAACCATACTCCCTGGCTCAACAATCTGGAAATGCAATTCTTTGTATTTATACAAAAGAGTTCAAAATGAATGCTTCTGCCATGAACTGCCCAAGAAAATTTATAGCAGCCTTATTCATAATTTCCCCAACTCGTTTTTAAATGGAAAAATGGATAAATAGACTATGAGACGTCCAGACACTGGAATGTTATTTAGTGCTAAGTGCTAAGAAGAAATGTCAAGCCACAAAAAGACATGGAGAAAACTAAAGTGCATGCTACTAAGTGAAAGGAACTAAGCATAAGAAGCCACAGACTATGTAATTCCACCTATCTGATATTCTGGAAAAGGTAGAACTATAGAGACAGTAAAAAGAGCTGTGTCACCAGGGTTCGTGATAGGGATGGATAAAAAGGTGTAGAGTGCAGAGGATTTTTAGGGCAGTGGAAGTCCTTTGAATGACACTGTAATGGTGGATACCTGTCTAAATATTCATCCAAGTCCATAGAAATTATACCACCAAGACTGACCCTATTTTATTTTATTTTATTTTTTTATCGTGAATAAATGGGGTGCAACTTGTTTGTTGTATGGTCTTTGGGCAATTATAATGTATCAATTTAGGTTCATCAGTTGTAAAAAATGTCACACTTGGATGGAATATGTAGATGATTCTCTATAATGCAGGCTATACATGCTCCAGGCAGAGAATACATAGGAGGAATTCTCTGTTCCTTCCTCTCAATTTTGCTGTGAATCTAAAACTGCTCTACAGAAAAAAAAAAAAAAAAGACAGAAAAGAAAGAAAAATGTAAAAGAAATTTTTAAAATTCACGACAATTTTTCATTAAAATATGCTGGGATTCTTCTCTGACAATTGTTTTGTAAACTTCCTGAGCCACACAATCCTCATTGAGAGCAGTCTGAGAAAACTGAGGTTTGATTTTCTAACTGCTTCATGAGATCTGACATTAAACTGCCCTACTTCTATTATAACCCAAAGCTAACTTTCCTGTGTATTCAACCCTGTCATGTAGAAAGGCTTTTTTAATTTTTTTTTCTAACTATACTTGTAAAATAATTGAACTCTGAGCAAAGGACTCCATGGAAGGTCTCAATAGTTTCAGTTGAGAAGACTGGAGAGTTGTTCTTCTTTTCGCATGATTAGTGGGGCCTTGTTGTGGATCACAGAACTTGACAAGCCATCTCTAGCTCATAGATCATGCTGCTTTGTCATCCTACAAAAATGCTGGATTTCTCTCTCTCTCTAGTGGTTCTATTATGGTTCAGTGCATACTTGAAAGTTCCTTGTTATCTGAGCATTCAGATGCCTGGTGTATACATTTGGGCAAGTTGCCAGAAAAGGTTAACTCTTGGAAGTTCAATTTAAAGAAATAACTAATGTAGGACTTCAGAGAAATTTGTAAGTTTTAGGTAATTAAGATAAGTATATGAAGAAAGTTATGCTAAAACTATGCCCACTAGAAGGGAGAGAAGAGTAGAAGTTCATTGGATTAGACAAAGAGGAATGGGAGGAAGGGAAGGGGGATGGAAATAGGAGAGACAGTAGAATGAATCCAACATAACTCTCCTATGTTCGTACATGAGTACAGGACTAGTGAAACTCCACATCATGTATAACCACAAGAATGGGATCCTAATTCGAGTAAGTTTTACTCCACGTGTGTATAATATGTCAAAATACACTCTCCTATCATGTATCTCTAAAAACAAGAAGAAGAATAAGAAAAACTACTATGCCTACTAGCCTGAAGTTTCTGTGAGGACAGGAAGGTTGCCTCGACCTTCTCCCAAAGTGTCTGATCACCTTGAAAGTGCCATGTATACATTAGCATTAGTAAATATGGGTAGAATGTGTTACTGGTTGATTAGGAAATTGATGACTGTGGGGTTTTATGCTTTCTTCCAAAAAATTAAAAATAAAAGGCAGGTAAATACCTCTGAGAGACTCAAGCAAATTAGAGCTCTTGAACCCTGAGACCTGGGTTATTTGTTCTCATTCCAGTTTTATACAATTTGTTAGACTGGTTAAAGACCCACAGGTAATGAAAATAAGGGAATTTCTGAGTCCTGTAAATACTTGTTAAGTAAGAAAAGGGTACAGAAACACAGGAATCAGAATAAAGACAGTAAAATGACAGAACTTAAATGTATTTGTGATGATAATTTTAGTGTAGCTCTTTTTGGTAGGATCTTAAGGCTCAATGCATTTGTTTCTCAATATGGAATTTACATAATTTGATGTCATTATTCTGAACCCAACAGGCAAACAAGAAGATAAGCATAAATAGTACAAAATGTTCTGAGCAAAAATATTAGGTAGTGTCCAGACATCTATTTAAATGTTTATACCTAGAAACTAATGCCATACTGCATTTAAATGGCACATGGGGGAAAAAAATAGCAAGGGAATTTTAATGGCACAGTGACAAAACAGTTTTAAAAATTTAAACAGAACACCTCTTTAATTAAAACCTTTTCTTGGAATATAAACAGCATGTGAATTTAGTAAATTACATAGTTTCTAAAACTAATGCAATTTAATTATAATATTCCCCTTTCGTGTAATAATTCACCTAATTCACCTCACTTTGCATGTTTTTCTATTACCGACTTAGTGACTATTCTTACCAAGATTGCATTGATTTTTACTTTTTATTTGTTATTTCCACCCTTTACTTATAAAGGCAGTTTCATTCCTCTATGCCTGTTTAAGCTTATTATATTCCTGAAGCAACCTGTGCTCTGTAATTGAGAACCTACTTTCACTGTGGGACACAGTGAAGAATATTGATCAAAAACAATATCTTTTAATATATGACAAACTGTCTGAGGTTGCAAGGACTCCAAATATAAAGATATTAAAGAGATACTGACCATTGGTCATTGCAGATAGAACAGTGCCTATTTGGATAAATACTTTCTATGATTTCTTGTCAAGCAGAAATAGTTTAATCTTCAGGTAAAATATATATATTTCCTAGTCAGAAAATATGGGTGTTATTTCAACTTTGTCTCCATAAATACTGTAAACAGAAAAGAAATCAGACAAAAACCTAACTCAAGATTCTGGGCATTACACATTGTTTTGCTTCTTGATAAGACAGCAGTGCTATTCTTTATTAATATCTCACTGAGTGACAGAGAAATGCAGGTTAAGACAAAGAATTAAAGTAAGACATATAAATCATTGTTAGAAATCGTCTTAAATCATAATAAAATGACAAACAGAAAAAATGCGGTGCCAAATGGAAATGATCTGTCTAATATTTTGATATATGGTCAATATTTTTATTTCTGATGTTTCCAATTTATTTTATATAATGGAAACATTTCCCAAAAAGTTAGAGCTAATAATGGCATGCTCAAATACATTTCAGTCTTTCAATAAAGAAAGCAAGCAAATTTGAAAGGCACCATGTGTAAATTGTGATAACTCAAATGCTTATAGCATCCTTTCTTCATTTAATCCTTATACTTAAAATGCCTAAACTTCTTTTCCTTCATTTCATCCTCCAAGTTAACACCAGATATATTTTTCAAACATTGGCTATGTTATATTACTGCTTATTAATATTCAGTAATTAAAACCAACTTTAGTCATAAACTAATATTTTTTTTTAGTTTTACATAACATTAGGATTCATTCTAACAAAATTGTAAAGGCATGAAATATAATTTGTTCTAATTCAGTCCCCAGTATTTTCCCTTTCCCATCCTTCTTCCCTTGTTTTAAAGATTGAAAATTGACATTTTTACTTACTCCTAGAAAAAATCAATAATTCTGTTTATATGACACTTTCAATGATACCATTGTGTATATTCAATATTTATGAGGCAATATATAGGAACGATAGGACTCCCCAGTACTAAATTGGCTGGTACTTTAGAATACACATTGTCCAAAATGTCTTGATGCATTTGTATATTATTATGGAATGAATATTCCATTAAGGAATTAGAATACTTGGCAATTTCATAGGACAGTGAATATTTCTCTGTCCCTGACTTTTTTATTGTTCCTTCCTGTATTTTGTTTGTTTTTTGGTTGCAGCATATGAAAGCATATGGGTTATAGTTATATTTTATAGTCAAAACCCAATTGGTTCATTAAACTTTTTATCCTAATTAAGTTTTAATTTGTATTTCCTAGTGAATATTAGATTACTTTAGTTACACCCTTCAACTTAAGGGAAAAATGCCTTATGCAGTCCCGCTGTTTCTTTGGCTAAGTGGCCACTGTATCCAATACTTGCTCTTTGCAGTATTTGCAGGGGTCATTTACCCCTGAAAGTTTCACCTTTACATATAATCTGTGAATAAAAAGTACTGCCATCAAAATAAGCCCTACACCCTGAGGAAATGTGAGCAGGTGATTAAAGATTCACTCACTCACTCATTCATTCATTTAATAGACATATTTCATGCCTACTTTACATCACGAATTGAGCTAGGAATTGAGTGTTAAAGTGTGACTGAAAGACAGACAGCAGGTAGACATCTCATGAAGGTGATCAAAGAACAAGTTTTTTTTTTTTTAAATTTTAAGAGAGAATTTAGAATTTATTAGGAAGTATAGTACAGGTAGGTACAAAGCACAGTATTTTGCCAAAACAGTGAGCCATAAAATGACTTTGTCAAAAGAAGGATGATATCAGGAATATTTCCCAGAAAAGTGCACATTTGATTTGCATCATCAAACAGCCATGTTTAAGAAAAACAAAAAATGAACTAGATGCAATTACACCTCTAAAATCACACATTTATATCATTCTATTAGGAGAAATCAGTGTGAGCGGGCTAACAGCAGATGGCTATTGAACACTTACTACTTTCCAGTCACCATGCCAAGAATTAAATGATTCCATGTAATCTACATTTTTGAGCTGAATTGTGTTCCTTCCCCAAATTCTTATATTGAAGACTTGACCCCAGATGTGACTTCATTTCGATATATGCTTGGTCTTTAAGGAGATGATCCAGTATCCTAAGGGGCGGGCCCTAATCCTACAGGTCTAGAGGCCACTAACACAAATTTTTAAACCTCAATTAACATACCTCAGAACCATCACTTGTGTACATTATTGTTGTACTCATTTTCAATATGAAAAATCTGTGATGCCAGGAGTTTCACTAATTATCACTAATCACTTAGAATTACAACCCAGAGATTATGACTTCATAGTGTGTATTTAAGATGGCCATTTTTTTCCTTCTATTTTAGTTCCTAAACTCTTATTTTATCATATCGTGATCAAATTATGTAATTTGAGTGCTTTTTCTTTGGAGACTAGTTTAAGGTCTTTTATTCTGACAAATTTCCACTAATAGAACTTCAGTGTAGGCATCTATGGAAACAAGTTTGCTAATCATATTAAATCTTCTTACATCCAGTTCTAGGTTTCATTTACTTTGTTTGTGTACTTCATGAATTTTGATGCTGTTTATATGTGTATAAATATTCATGCAAGTTCGTTATTTAATGTGCTGTGTAAATGTTATCACTAACATCTTGTTCTGTTTATTTCTTTCTGTCATAATTTTAATTATTTTCTGATAATAATGATACCACTGCTTTAAAATAATTTCATTTTGTAGTTTTTTAAAAATTGTTTTGGCCAATACTTTATATCTTATTTTTATTTATTTTAGAAATTTTTCTCATGTATCTCATGTATCTTATATTTTGGGTTCTGCATTTTTTTTAGTATAGAGCATTTTTCTTTTAATGAGCTTAAACTTTTTTTTTTTTTTTTTAATGGTACTGGGGACTGAACTCAGGGTCACTCTAAAGAACTGAGCCACATCCCCAGCCCTTTTTATTTTTTTTATTTTAAGACAGCATCTCACTAAGTTGCTTAGGGTCTTAAGGGTCTGACTTTGAACTTGTGATCCTCCTGCCTCAGCCTCCTGATTCACTGGGATTACAGGCATGCCACCGGGCCAGACAAACAATTCATCTTTATTGATCTCACAAGTGTCTTAGATTTTTACTTGTTTTGTTTATTTTTATATTAGAATTTCTGTTTTTAAAGTTCTCATTGCTTAAAAAAACAAACAAAAAACATTTTGTGGCCTACATTTTCTTATCCTTTTAAAAAATGTATCTAGTTTTTTTTTTTCCTTCTGATTTTTGGAACATCTATTGCTGTTTTTCTCCTTCTGAATATTAACTTTAAACCCTTAGATAATATCTTTATTATAAATATTTGATTTAACAGCTGTAAGGATATCTTTGAGTCACACCCTAGTACAGGAATACAGCCAAATCCCACAGAATGCACCTTGCTGCTTCCGACATGTCAGTAATATGATTGTTTCTGCATTATCATGTTTCATCTCACTTATATTATTTTCTGTAATCACAATTTGCATAATTGTTTTTGCTTAGAGACTCATTACCATAAATACTCCATTCCTCTATTTCTATTTTTTTTGTGTGTGTGTGTGTGTGTGTGTGTGGTTAACATTTTATCATAAAATAGCTTTTCATGGAGGATAAATCTGAACTACTTAAGTTCCAACATGCTTGCAGCAGTTTGACTTAGGCTTTAAACTGGTTAACATTTCTTGCATATTTACAACGTGCAAGCCATTGCTTGGAAGATACTATATATATGCCCCTTTAATTTTATATGGGATACTTATTTCAATTTTTAGAAATGAGAAAACCAGAGTAAAAGAGGCTAAGAGAGTTAAAATGCAAAGCTAGAATTTATGAACCTGGGTAACAACTTTTCTGAGTATAGAATTAAAGCATAAGGCATCGCTTTGTTTCTTTGAGGATATTGAAGTAATATTTAACTGTTCTCTAACATTAAACACAGCTATCGTGGAGTCTGAATATCCTCACTTACAGATAACTTTATTTACTTTTGCTTGAGGATACATAATATTCTTTTTTAAAAAGTATGGTGGTAGATACTTTTTAAAATAAAAAAAATCCTGTCTCTTTCATTTTATGCACGTTTTACTATAAACTCCAAGAGTCTTTTATTTTATGTCCCTTTTATAAATTTACTACCCTCATATTACTCTTACAAATTGAAAGCACATACACACAAACACAATAAGAATATGAATGAGAGATAAGAAAATAATTGAAGTTCCACCCACTATCTCTTTCTCCACCACTGTCTCTCCTCCTCCTCTTTCCCTCATTTCTCTCTCACTCTCTCTCTCTCTCTCTCTCTTTTTTTTTTTTTTTTTTTTTTTTAGTGTCCTTTGGTAATTCCTTGGCTTCTGGCTATTTAAATCCCAATCTGTTTTTGTCTTCGAATGGCTTTCTCCTTTGTTTGTCTGTATCTCAAAATCCCCTCTCCTTTGTCAAAAGGCACCAGTTACTGATCTTGGAAACTACCCTGAATTCAGGATAATTTAATTGCATAATGTTTAGTGTAATTACATCTGCAAATATCCTATTTTCAAATAAGACCATTCATAGGAAGTAGGGTTCAGAACTTAGGTATATATTTTTCTGAAATGACTCTATCCATTACACACTGTAAACATTATTATTATTGTTGTATTATTATTATTATTATTATCTTTCTGTTTCTATAGTTCAGTCCTAATTGAGGACATGTCTCAGTCATCATTAGTCTATACTGAAATTTCTTGGCACAATATAACATCACCCTGAACATATATATTCCACCATAATGCAGTAAAATGCTCTGTTTTATATCATGATTGAGTTGGTTATAACTATTCGTGGTATGTAGTTGTATAAAATAAAGTGAGCACACTTTATGTTTGCAAGTTTTATCACACATACATCCTCATATAACCACCCCAATCATGAAATAAAACATTTTCATGGACAATAGTTTCACTTATGCACCTTGCCAATCAATTCTCATCCTTTGATACCCATTTTTTTCTCCAGGAAAGCACTCTTCTGCTTTTTGTCACTCTAGATTAGATTTTTCTTTCCTATGTTTCATGTGACTGGAGTCATTCTGTATGTACTGCTTTCTATCTGGGTTCTTTTACTCATCATAATGTTATTATATTTTGTGCATGTTATCTACCAGAAGTTCATTCTTTGATATTGCAGAACATAGCCTATTGTATTGATGTACTACCTGTTTAAAATCCATTCCATTTGGGAGATATTATGAAAAAAAGCTTTTAGAGACATTTTATAAACAAAAGGCAGGAACATAGGATTTCATTGCTCTTGAATAAAACCTAGAAATGTAATTGCTGGGCCATATGCTAAGTGCCTATTTAGTTTTACAAGTTTTTGCCTATGCTGAAGATTCAAAGATATTCTCATATTTTAAATGCTTTTATTAGTGCATTAAAGTTATAAATACTAGTGGCATTCATTTTGACATATTCATAAATCCATATACCACAGTTTGCTCCATTTCAGACCCAGTGCTTCCTCTTTTCCTCCCTTCCTCCCTGCCTCTGATGCCTTTCTTCTACTGTATTGATCCTCTTTCTATTTACTTATGTACTTTTTTTGGTGCATTATGGGTACATATATAATATTCTCATATTTTTATAAAAGCTTTACTCTTTCAACTATAATATATAAGTTTATATTCCATTAGGTGGATTTTTTTTTTAATATGGTTTGTTGTGAGGGTTTAGGTTCAATATGACATTTGGAATTGCAATTATTTCAGTATCATTTGTTGAAGATTATTGTTCTACATATACCATCATATCATTGTTGAAAATTAATCGACCATATGTTTGCAGGTTCTGGACTCACTACTCTTTTTCCATTGTTTTCCAATGATATTATATACTTTCATTAATATTGTACTATTATAATAAACGTTGAAATCAAGTATTTTGAATTCTCCAAATTAATTTTTCTTAAAAAAAATGGTTTGACTCTTTTAGGCCCTTTACAATATACACACACACACTCACACACACACACACATGCAGAAACGCATACATACACCTATAGACACATACATCCACATATATATAACACACATATACGCATGTATGTGTATACACATACACACACACATATATATATTGTTTTTTCTATTTTAAAAAAAATCTGCATACATTTTGAGTGAGCATGTGTTGAATAAGAATTACTAACAATCTGAAGTGCCAGACCCATGAACATGGCATATTT
Organism: Sciurus vulgaris; assembly: GCF_902686455.1. Classification (NCBI taxonomy): domain Eukaryota; kingdom Metazoa; phylum Chordata; class Mammalia; order Rodentia; family Sciuridae; genus Sciurus; species Sciurus vulgaris. Next base: position 102,918,715 of record NC_136467.1, on the reverse strand, counting down.
CCCTATTCACTTAGATTTTCTTAATTTTCTCAACAATATTTTATCATTTTCAGTGCATAGTAACCACATATGTAGTCTTGCACTGAATAACGACCTTTCAGTTAAGGATGGACAGTGATTTTTGTAAGATTAAATTGCCGAGTCACATAATGATTTTAGTTTGCGTAAGTGGACACCCATGACAGAATCACCTACAGACATCTTTCTCTGTGAACACACCCATTGTTAAATTAGGCAAAACTATTCAGTTGAAATTCCTTTAAGTGTGGGTCCACTGTAGTCAAATTTGTCAGTTTTTATTTGCCTCCCTAAAAAACCTTTATTCCACTTGAATATTCAAAAAATATTTTACTGGGTATATAATACCGTTATTAGTTTACTTTAGTATTTCAAACATGCCAATCTGTTTTCTTCGGGCTTATATAATTTCTGAAGGAAAGTTTATTATTATCTCTGTAGGTAGTGTGTGCTTTATGGCTGCATTTAAGATTTTCTGGGTTTCAAGAAATTTGGTTATGATCTATTTTAATGATATTCTTTACTTAAGCTTCATCAAGTCCTTTGTATCTGTGAGTTTATTACTTCTATCAAGTTTGGAAGAGTTTGGAAGTTGTTTCTTCAAATATTTTTTCTGTTACACCTTTCCTTTTTGGACGCGAGTGACACATGCTAGATTAGCTGAGAATATTCTGTAAGTCTAATACTATCATCCATTTTAAAAAATCATTTTTCCTCTTGTTTAATTTTGTATAGTTTATATTACTATGTTTTCAAACTGACCACCCTTTTTCTTATAATCTTTTCCTATCTGTTAATCTTACCCAGTGAATTTTTGCTTTAGATATTGTATTTTTCATCTCTGGAATTTCTATTTGTTTTTCTTTTATGGTTCCCATTCCTAACCTCCCTACATATCTCCCCATATTCATGTTTTTGTTTCCTTGTTTGAATACAGTTACTTTAATAGTTGTGCTAACATCTTTCTGTACATATTCCATCATTTCTGTTGTTTCTGAGTCTGTTCCTATTAAGTAAATTTTCTCATGTGTTTCAGTCACATCTTTGTATTTCGTGACATGCATATTAATTTTAATTGGATCCTGAATATTACAAATTTTGTGCTATTGAGTTTCTACTTTTCTTGTCTTATTTTTATTTATTTTTTATTATTTAAACAAATGGGATACATGTTGTTTCTCTATTTGTACATGGAGTCAAGGCATACCGTTTGTGTAATCATAAATTTACATAGGGTAATGTTGTTTGATTCATTCTGTTATTTTTCCCTTTCCCCCACCCCTCCCACCCCTCTTTTCCCTCTATAAAGTCCTTCCTTCCTCCATTCTTACCACCCTCTTTATCCCTAACCCTAAACCTAACCCTAACCCTAATGCTAACCCCTCCTACCCCACATTATATGTCCTCATCCGCTTATCAGTGAGATCATTTGTCCTTTAGTTTTTTGAGATTAGCTTATCAAACTTAGCATGCTATTCTCCATCTTCATCCATTTGCCTGCAAATGCCATAATTTTATCATTCTTCATGGCAGAGTAATATTCCATTGTATACATATGCCACAGTTTCTTTATCCATTCATCAACTGAAGGGCATCTAGGTTGGTTCCACAATCTGGCTATGGTGAATTGAGCAGCTATGAACATTGATGTGGCTGTGTCTCTGTAGTATGCGGATTTTAAGTCCTTTGTGTATAGGCCAAGGAGTGGGATAGCTGGGTCAAATGGTGGTTCCATTCCAAGCTTTCTGAGGAATCTCCACACTGCTTTCTAGAGTGGCTGCACTAATTTGCAACCCCACCAACAATGTATGAGTACCTTTATCCCCACATCCTCACCAATAACTATTGTTGCTTGTGTTCTTGATGATGGCCATTCTAATTGGGGTGAGATGAAGTCTTAGGGTAATTTTGATTTGCATTTCTCTTATTACTAGAGATGTTGAACATTTTTTCATATATCTGTTGATTGCTTGTACATCTTCTGTGAAGTGTCTGTTCATTTCCTTAGCCCATTGGTTGATTGGGTTATTTGTATTCTTGGTATAGAGCTTTTTGAGGTCTTTATAGATTCTGGAAATTAGTGCTGTATCTGAAGTATGAGTGGCAAAGATTTTCTCCCACTCTGTAGGCTCTCTCTTCACATTACTGATAGTTTCCTTTGCTGAGAGAAAGCTTTTTAGTTTGAATCTATCCCAGTTGTTGATTCTTGCTTTTATTTCTTGTGCTATGGGAGTCCTGTTAAGGAAGTCTGATCCTAAGCCAACAAGTTGAAGATTTGGACCTACTTTTTCGTCTATAAGATGCAGGGTCTCTGGTCTGATTCTGAGGTCTTCGATCCATTTTGCGAGACCCGGGGCCCAGGGTTACCCCATGTGCATCTAAAGATGGCGACTGGCAGAGAGCAAACGGCGTCCTGATTATGCCTGGAGAGAGGCAGGAAGCATTTACATTTGGCTGTATGATAATCAGTTCTGCCGCCTAGCGTGTGTACAGATATACTTTACATGTATGCTTGAGCAAGTGATTGCCTGACCGTTAACAGGATTGGATGGACATATCTGGTTATAATTGCTTATGCATGAGACTGCTTATATATTAAAAGTGTTATTTGAATAAACGGGAAGCTACTTCATGAACCTCTGAAGTGTACCTGTCTTTCTTCCTGCTGGTTGGGCCGTAAGAGCGAGAAGTGGTGGCGGAGCCACTTGGAGCAGCCAGGCAAAGAAGCCACGGTTTTCCGTAATTTTGAGTTGAGTTTTGTGCAGGGTGAGAGATAGGGGTTTAATTTCATTCTATTGCATATGGTTTTCCAGTTTTCCCAACACCATTTGTTGAAGAGGCTGTCTTTTCTCCATTGCATATTTTTGGCCCCTTTGTCTAGTATGAGAAAATTGTATTTATTTGGGTTTGTGTCCATGTTCTTTATTCTGTACCATTGATCGACCTGTCTATTTTGGTACCAATACCATGCCGTTTTTGTTACTATTGCTTTGTAATAGTGTTGAAGATCTGGCATTGTGATACCCCCTGCTTCGCTCTTTTTACTGAGGATTGCTTTAGCTATTCTGGGTTTTTTATTCTTCCAGATGAATTTCATAATTGCCTTGCTCTATTTCTGTAAGGTAAATCATTGGGATTTTAATTGGAATTGCATTGAATCTGTATAGCACTTTAGGTAGTATGGCCATTTTGACAATATTAATTCTTCCTATCCAAGAACATGGGAGATCTTTCCATCTTCTAAGGTTTTCTTTAATTTCTTTCTTTAGTGTTCTGTAGTTCTCATTGTGGAGGTCTTTCACCTCTTTTGTGAGATTGATTCCCAAGTATTTTATTTTATTTTTTTGATGTTATTGTGAATGGGGTAGTTTTCCTAATTTCTCTTTCTGAAGATTCATCATTTATGTATAAAAATGCATTGGATTTATGAGCATTGATCTTGTAACTTGCTACTTTACTGAATTCACTTATGAGTTCTAAGAGTTTTCTGGTGGAATTTCCAGGTTCCTCTAAATATATAATCATGTCATCAGCGAACAAGGATAGTTTGAGTTCTTCTTTTCCAATTCATATCCCTTTAATTTCTTTGGTTTGTCTAATTGCTCTGGCTAGAGTCTCAAGGATGATGTTGAATAGACGTGGTGAAAGAGGGCATCCCTGCCTTGTTCCAGTTTTTAGGGAGACATATGAATTACCTAAACTGAACGAGGAGGACATACACAACTTAAATAAATCAATTTCAAGCAATGGAATAGAAGAAGTCATCAAAAGCCTACCAACAAAGAAAAGTCCAGGACCAGATGGGTTCTCAGCCGAGTTCTACAAAATCTTTAAAGAAGAACTCATTCCAATACTCCTCAAAGTATTCCATGAAAGAGAAGAGGAGGGAACCCTCCCAAACTCATTCTATGAAGCCAATATCACCCTGATACCTAAACCAGACAGAGACACATTGAGGAAAGAAAATTTCAGACCAATATCCTTAATGAACATCAACGTAAAAATTCTCAACAAAATTTTAGCAAATCACATACAAAAATATATTAAGAAGTCAGTGCACCACAATCAAGTGCGTTTTATCCCAGGGATGCAAGGTTGGTTCAACATCCGGAAATCATTAAATGTCATTCACCGTATCAACAGACTTAAAGTTAAGAATCACATGATTAATTCAATAGATGCAGAAAAAGCATTTGATAAAATACAGCACCCCTTCATGCTCAAAACACTAGAAAAAATTGGGGTAGTGGGAACATTCCTTAACATTTTAAAGGCCATCTACACTAAGCCCATGGCCAATATCATTCTAGACGGTGAAACACTGAAAGCATTCCCCCTAAAAACTTGGCTTATTTTTAAGAAGGTTGAACTTTTATACAGGTGACAATTAAATGATTTGCTGTTTGATTCTTTTGTGTCTTGTTTTTAAGTTTTGTTCAGAGCAGTTCCAGAGTAGGCATGATGCTAGAGAGGGTTTACATGGTCTTATCAGGTTGTCATGAGTGGCTACTCAACATCTTACCTTGCTGGCTGGTGAAGATTCAAAAGAGTTCTGGTTCTGTATGGGTGCCAAGGATTATACATCTCAAAATTCACTGGTTGCCCCTTTCCAAGCCCTGTGGAACTAAAACCACTGTGTATATTTTATGGTATAGCAAGAATTCCACAGGATTCCATGCAGACTTTCAGATTTCAGAGTTTTGTTTTGTTTATCTAACTGCCTCCAATCTGTAACTTCACTCTGCAACATCCAGTTGCCTCAGATTCCCTGAAATCTGATCTCATCTCTGTCTCCTCAAACTGGTGAGACCAATTTGAAGCAGAAGTGTTGTAGGTCTTCAGTTTTTTATTTTTTTCCTTAGAAATCACATTTTGCCTTGGTTATTTTCCAATAAGTGAAAAATTATTTCATAAATCTGTCTAGTTCTCTTGTTAAGATGAGATGACAAGTTTATTTTCTTTTGTCTTATAAGTGGGGGAATATAGAAAATCCTATGGTCCCTATTATCTACTCTGATCTTTTTATTAATATTTAAAGTATCTTCAAATTCTATCGCTGTTTCCTTATGTCTTCATCTCTTGAGTTTGTTTTCACTATCTTTATATTTCTCTTTCAAGAAACTTTTTCTAAAATTCATCTGCTGTTTTTGTTGTTATGTTCAATAATTATTGCTTTCTACTTTTTGGAGGAACAGGTGGGATAAGAGCTTTCAGGCTTTTATTTAATGTCAGATGCTTGGTTTATAATTATAAAAAATATTCTGTTGGGGATTCCATTCTTTTCCAAACTTGTGTAATGATGCCCAGAGGCATGACTTGGAGTAGTGTGGCCTATTTGGTAAATCAGTCCTGAAACCCTTTTAAAATAACTGTGTCATATTCTCTACCTTTTTTTTTTTCCATATTTATTATTGGCACCCTATAATTGTTTGTAATAATGGGATTTGATATTACCTCTTCCTACATGAACATAATGTTCTAACATAATTTGTTCTGTATCATTCTCCAGTATTTTCCCTTTTCTTGCCCTCCTTCCTAACCCTGGTCACTTTCCTCACACTACTGATTTCCCATTTTTATGAGATACCTACTACCGTTTTTCCCTTTATCTTTTCTGACTTTCACATGAGAGAAAATACAGAACCCTTGACTTTTTGATGTTGGTTTATTTAACTTTATTTAATGCTCTCAAGTTCCATTAACTTTCCTCAAAATGACATAATTTCATTCTTCTTTATGTCTGAAAAAAACTCCATCATGTGTGTTTATATTATATATACATATATATGTATATCACGTTTTCTTTGTCCATTTATTTGTCAATGAACACCTGAGCTGGTTCTATTGCTTGGCTATTGTGAATTGTGCTGCTATAAACTTGGGTATTTAGCTATCACTGTAGTGTTATGACTTTAATCCTGTAGGACATACACTGAGGAGAGGGTAATATGGTGGTTTCATTTCTAGTCTTTGGAGGAAATTCCAACTGATTTCCATATTGGTAGTACTAATTTCTAATTCCACCAAGAGTGTATAAGTGCTCCTTTTCCTTATAGGCTCTTCAAACTTTATTATTGTTTGTATTCTTGAGGGCTACAGTTCTAAACAGACTGAGATGAAACCTCAGTGGAGTTTGTTTTTCATTTTTTTTTGTTTGTTATAATTAATTATACATGACAGTGGAATGCACTTTGATATATCATACATAAATGGGGGACGATTTCTCCCTTTTCTGATTGTACATGTTGTAGATTCACATCAGCCATTCAGTCATATATGGACATAGGTGTATGTCTGTTCCATTCTACCGTATGTCCTATCCCCATATCCCTTCCCCTCCCATCACTCCCTTCTACCTAATCTACAATAACTCAATTCTTCCCTAAAGCTCTGCTCCTCCCTTATTGTGAATTAGCATCTACATATCAGAGTAAACATTCTGCCTTTCATTCTTTAGACCTGGCTAATTTTGCTTAGTATGGTACTCTCCAACTCCATCCATTTACCTGCAAATGCCATAATTTCATTCTTCTTTAAGACTGAGTAATATTCTGTTGGGTACATGTACCAGATTTTCTTTATCCATTATCTGTTGAAGGGCGCCTAGGTTGGTTCCATAGTTTAGTTATTGTTAATTGATCTGCTATAAACATTGATGTGGCCATTGTCACTGTAGTATGCTGATTTTAAGTCTTTTGGGTATAAACTGAGGAGTGGGATAGCTGGGTCAAGTGGTGGTCCCATTCCAAATTTTTTGAGGAATCTACATACCAATTTCTATAGTGGTTGCACCAATTTGCAGTTCTGCCAGCAATGTATGAGTATACCTTTTTCCCCACATCCTCACCAACACTTATTGTTGGTTGTTTTCTTGATAATTGCCATTCTGACTGGAGTGAGATGAAATCTTAGAGTAGTTTTGATTTGCATTTCTCTAATTGCTAAAGATGTTGAAAATTTTTTCATATATTTGTTGATGGATTGTATTTATTCTTCTTTGAAGTGCCTGTTCAATTCCTTAGCCCATTAATTGATTGGTTTATTTGATTTTTTTGGTTAAGTTTTTTGAGTTCTTTATATATCCTAGATATTAGTGCTTTATCTGAGGTATGTGCAGTAAAGATTTTCTCCCAATCTGTTGGCTCTCTCTTCACATGATTGTTTCTTTTGCTAAGTAGAAGCTTTTTACTTTGAAGCCATCCCATTTATTAATTCTTGATTTAACTTTTTGTGCTTTAGGGGTCTTGTTAAGGAAGTCAGATCCTAGGTTGATATGGTGAAGATTGGGGCCTACTTGTTCTTCTATTAGGCTCAGGGTCTCTGTTCTAGTGCCTAAGTCTTTGATTCACTTTGAGTTGATTTTTGTGCAGGATGACAGTTGGAATTCATTTTGTTACATGTGGTTTTCCAGTTTTCCTAGCACAATTTGTTGAATAGTATACCTTTTCTCCAGTGAATATTTTTGGCATCTTTGTCTAATATAAGATAACTGTATTTATGTCAGTTTGTCTCTGTCTTCTATTCTTTACTGTTGATCTCCGTGTCTGTTTTAGTATCAATACCATGCTGTTTTTGTTACTATAGCTCTGTAGTATAATTTAGGGTCTGGTATTGTGATACCTCCTGCTTCACTTTTCTTGCTAAGGTTTGCTTTGGCTATTCTGGATCTCTTATGTTTCCAAATGAATTTCATGATTGCTTTATCTAGTTCTATGAAGAATGTTGTTGAGATTTTAATAGAAATTGCATTAAATCTGTGTAATGCTTTTGTTAGTATGGACATTTTGACAATATTAATTCTGCCTTTCCAGGAGCACGGAAGATCTTTTCATCTTCTAAGGTCTTCTTCATTTTTTTTTTTTAAGAGTTCTGTAGTTTTCATTGTAGAGGTCTTTCACCTCTCAAGTTAGATTGATTCCCAAGTATTTTATTCATTTATTTTTTAGGCTATTGTTAATGGGTAGTTTTCTTAATTTTTCTTTCAGTGGATTCATTGCTGATGTATAGGGATGTGTTTGATTTATGGGTATTGATTTTATATCCTGGTACTTTGTTGAATTCATTTATTAACTCTAGAAGTTTTCTGGTGGAATTTTTCTGATACTCTTAGTGTAGAATCATGTCATCAGCAAATAGGTATAGTTTGAGTTCTTCTTTACCTATTCATATACCTTTAATTTCTTTCTTATGTCTAACTTCTCTGGCTAGAGTTCCAGGGACAATGTGGTGAAATAAAAGTGGTGAAAGAGGGCATCCTTGTCTTGTTCTAGTTTTTAGGGGGAACACTTTAAATATTTCTCCATTTAGAAGGATGTTGACTAGAGATTAGCATAAATAGGTTTTACAATGGTGAGGTAAGTTCCTACTATTCCTAGTTTTTCTAGTGTTTTGAACATGGAGGGATGCTATATTTTGTCAAAGGCATTTTCTGCATCTATTGAGATGATCATATGATTTTTGTTTTTAAGTCTATTGATAAGATGAATTATGTTTATTAATTTCCATATGTTGAACCAACCTCACATCCCTGGGATAAACCCAGCTTGATCATGGTGCATTATCTTTTTAATATGTTTTGATTATGATTTGCAAGAATTTTGATAATTTTTGTATCTATGTTCATCAGGGATATTGGTCTAAAGTTTTCTTTCCTTGATATGTCTTTATCTGGTTTTGGTATCAGGTGATTTTAGCCTCATAGAATTAGTTCAGAAGGGTTCCCTCATTTTCTATTTCATGGAATACTTTGAGGAGTATTGGTGCTAATTCTTCTTTGAACGTCTTATAGAACTCTGCTATCAATCCATCTGGTCCTGGGTTTTCCTTGATCAGTAGGCTTTTGATGGTGTTTTCTATTTTATTACTTTTAATTGATCTGTTTAAATCATGTATGACCTCCTACTTCTGTTTGGGTAGGTCATATGCCTCTAGAAATTTGTTGATGTCTTTGCTATTTTTTATTTTATTGTAGTATAAATTTTAAAAATAGTTTCTAATTATTTTCTCTATTTCAGGTGCATCTGTTGTGATATTTCCTTTTTCATCACATATTTTACTAATTTTAGTTTTCTCTCTAGGGGTTTGTCTATTTTATTTATTTTTTCAAAGAACCAACTTATTGTTTTGTCAATTTTTTCAGTTGTTTCTTTTGTTTCAATTTCATTGATGTCAGTTCTGAATTTAATAATTTTCTTTCTTTTACTATTTTTGTGTTGACTTGTTCTTTTTCTAGAGCTTTAAGATGTAATGTTAGATCATTTATTTGTTGACTTTTTGTTCTTTTAATAAATGAACTCAGTGCAATGAACTTTCCTCTTAGTACTGCCTTCATAGTGTCCCAGAGATTTTGATATGTTGTATTGGTATTCTCATTTACCTTTATGTATTTTTTTCATTTTATATTGATTTCTTCTACTATCCATTCATCATTCAATAATGTATTGTTTAGTCTTCTGGTATTACAGTAACTTCTATTTTTTATTTTATCATTGATTTCTAATTTCATTCCATTATGATATGATAGAATGCAGGGTATTATTATCTCTGCTTATTTTGTATTTACTAAGAGTTGTTTGTTGTATAAGATGTGATCTATTTTAGAAAATGATTCATGTGCTTCTGAGAAGAAAGTTTATTCACTTGTTGATGGATGAAACAATCTATATATGACTGTTAAGTCTAAATTATTGATTGTATTATATAGTTTGATAGTTTCTTTATTTAGTTTTTGTTTGGAAGATCTGTTCAGTTGTGAGAGAGGTGTGTTGAAGTCACCCGGTGTTATTGTGCTGTGATCTACTTGATTCTTGAAATTGAGACGGTTTGGTTTGATGCACATAGATGCTCCTTTGTTTGGGACATAAATATTTATAATTTTTGTGTCTTACTGATATATAATTCTCTTAACTAGTATGAAATGTCTTTCTTTGTCCATTTTGATTAACTTTGGATTGAAGTTCACTTTATTGAAATGAGAATGGAAACCCCTGTTCATTTATGCAGTTCATATGAGTGAAATGTTCTTTTCCATTATTTCACCTTCAGTCTATAAACACCTTTGCCTATGAGATGGTGGTGCCAGCAGTAGTGGTGGAAGTCCAAGCTGGTGGGAGACAGCATATTGTTGGGTCTTGTTTTATAATCCAATCTGCTAGACTATGTCTTTTGATTGATGAGTTAGGCCATTAACGTTCAAGGTTATTATTGAGATATAATTTGTATTCCCTGTCATTTTGATTTCTCATGTTTAATTTTACTTACTTTCTCCTTTGATTGACTATTTCTTTAGTGTAGTTCTTCCCTTTGCTGGTTTATACTTTTTTTTTTTTTACTTCATCTTCATGAAGTATTTTGTTGAGAATAGAAAGTATGTGCTTTCTAGTTGTTAATTCTAATAACTCTTGTTTATCTTCGAAGTTTTTTATTTCATCTTCAAATCGTAAACTTAATTTTGCTGCATATAAAATTCTTAATTGGCATCTGTCTTTCCTTCAGAGATAGAAATATCTTATTCCAGGATCTTCTAGTTTTGAGAGTCTGGGCTGAGAAATCAGTTGAGATCCAAATTGGTTTCTGATATTATAAATCACTAAAAAGATTGTGGATTCCTTTGGTTTGTATCTCTGGTCCTTCATCTACTGGACAACTCTAAAGTTTGGTCTTTTCAAATAATTCGTGGAAGTTCTCTTCATGGACTCTTACCATCTTCTCTGCATGATCAATTTCATTTTCAAGATTACATATTTTGTATTCATTGCCTGAGATTCTGTCTTCCAAGTGTTCTAGTCTATAGGTAATACATTCCATTCAATTTATAATTTGGCTCATTTTGAGGATTTCTGCTTTTTTTTTTTTTTTTTTTTTTAGAATCTCTAATCCTTTATTGAAGTGATCTTTCAATTCCTCTATTTTCTCTTTGATTTCACTCTTTATGTTCCTTTTTTTTTTTTTTTCCTGGTGGGGACATTTGTATTTCTTTTCTTTATTTTAATTAATTTTTATTGTAAACAAATAGGATACATCTTGTTTCTCTGTTTGTAAATGAAGTAGAGGCATACCGTTTTTGTTACCTACTGTAATAGTTTTTGATTCATTCTGTTATTTTTTTCTTCCCCCAACTCCTCCCACCCCTTTTATCCCTCTATACAGTCCCTCCTTTCACCATTCTTGCCCCCCTCCCACCCTCTATTATGTGTCATCATCCGCTTATCAGTGAGATCATTCATTCTTTAGTCTTTTGAGATTGGCTTATCTCACTTAGCATGCTATTCTCCAATTTCATCCATTTACCTGCAAATGCCATAATTTTATTATTTTTTATGACTGAGTAATATTCCATTGTATATATATATATATATATATACCAATATATACCACTGTTTCTTTATCCATTCTTCCATTGAAGGGCATCTAGGTTGGTTCCACAATCTGGACATTGTTGTGGCTGTATCTCTGTAGTATGCTGATTTTAAGTCCTTTGGGTATAGGCCAAGGAGTAGGATAGCTAGGTCAAATGCTGGGTCTATTCCAAGTTTTCTAAGGAATCTCCACAATTCTTTCCAGAGTGGCTGCACTAATTTGCAGCCCCACCAGCAATGTATGAGTGTACCTTTTTCCCCACATCCTCGCCATCAACTACTGTTGCTAGTATTCCTGATAATCGCCATTCTAGTTAGGGTGAGATGGAATCTCAGGGTAGTTTTCATTTGCATTTCTCTTACTACTAAAGATGTTGAACATTTTTTCATATATCTGTTGATTGCTTGTAGATCTTTTTTTGTGAAGTGTCTGTTCATTTCCCTAGCCCATTGGTTGATTGGGTTATTTGTATTCTTGGTGTAGAGTTTTTTTGGGTTCTTTATGTATTCTGGAAATTAGTGCTCTGTGTGAAGTATGTGTGGCAAAGATTTTCTCCCACTCTGTAGGCTTTCTCTTTGCATTGCTGATAGTTCCTTTGCTGAGAGAAAGATATTTAGTTTGAATCTATCCCAGTTATTGATTCTTGCTTTTATTTCTTGTGTTATGGGAGTCCTGTTAAGGAAGTCTGATCCTAAGCCAACATGCTGAAGATTTGAACCTACTTTTTCTTCTATAAGATGAAGGGTCTCCGGTCTGATTTCAAGGTCCTTGATACATTTTGAATTGAGTTTTGTGCAGAGTGAGAGATAGGGGTTTACTTTCATTCTGTTGCATATGGATTTCCAGTTTTCCCAACATCATATGTTGAAGAGGCTATCTTTTCTCCATTGTGTATTTTTGGCCTGTTTGTCTAGTATGATAAAACTGTATTTATTTGTGTTTGTGTCCATGTTCCCTATTCTGTACCATTGATCCACCTGACTATTTTGGTGCCAATACCATGCTGTTTTTGTTACTATTGCTTTGTAGTATAGTTGAAATTCCATTATTGCAATACCTCCTGCTTCACTCTTCCTGCTAAGGATTGCTTTAGCTATTCTGGGTTTCTTAGTCTTCCAGATGAATTTCATGATTGCTTGCTCTATTTCTGTAAGGTATGTTTTTGGGATTTTAATCGGAATTTCATTGAATCTATATAGAACTTTTGGTAGTATGACTACTTTGACAATACTAATTCTGCCTATCCAAGAACATGGGAGATCTTTCCCATTTTCTAAGGTTTTCTTTAATTTCTTTCTTCAGTGTTCTGTAGTTCTCATTGTAGAGATTTTTCATCTCTTTTGTTAGATTCATTCCCAAGGATTTTGTTTTTTAAAGGCTATTGTGCATGGGGTATTTTTCCTAACTTCTCTTTCTGAGGATTCATCACTTATGTTTAAAAATGCATTAGATTTATGACCTTGTAACCTGCTTATTTACTGAATTCACTTATGAGTTCTAAGGGTTTTCTGGTGGAATTTCCCAGTTCCTCTAAATACATAATCATCTCATCAGCAATAGGGATAGTTTGAATTCTTCTTTTCCTATTCATATCCCTTTAATTTCCTTGGTCTCCCTAATTGCTCCGGCCAGAGTTTCAAGGACAATGTTGAATAGAAGTGGTGAAAGAGGACATCCCTGCCTTGTTCCAGTTTTTAGGGGGAATGCTTTCAGTGTTTCACTGTTTAGAATGATATTGGCCATGGGCTTAGCATAGATGGCCTTTACAATGTTAAGGAATGTTCCCACTATCCCTATTTTTTCTAGTGTTTTGAGCATGAAGGGATGCTGTATTTTATCAAATGCTTATTCTGCATCTATCGAAATAATCATGTGATTCTTGACGTTAAGTCTGTTGATATGGTGAATGACATTTATTGATTTCCAAATGTTGAACCCACCTTGCATCCCTGGGATAAAATTCACTTGATCATTTTGCACTAACTTTTTAATATATTTTTATATGCGATTTGCTAATATTTTCTTGAGAATCTTTGCATCAATGTTCATTAAGGATATTGGTCTGAAATGTTCTTTCTTTGATGTGTCTCTGATGGTTTAGGTATCAGGGTGATATTGACTTCATAGAATGAGTTTGGGAGGGTTCCCTCCGCTTGTATTTCATGAAATACTTTGAGAAGTATTGGAATGAGCTCTTCTTTAAAGGTTTTGTAGAACTCCCCTGAGAACCCATCTGGTCCTGGACTTTTCTTTGTTGGTAGGCTTTTGATGACTTCTTCTATCTCATTACTTGAAATTGTTCTATTTAAATTGTGTATGTCCTCTTGTTTCAGTTTAGGTGATTCATATGTCTCTAGAAACCTGTTGATGTCTTCGAAATTTTGTATTTTGTTGAGGTATAGATTTTCAAAATAGCTTCTAATTATGTTTTGTATTTCAATCGTGTCTGTTGTGATATTTCCTTGTTCATTCCAAATTTTAGTAATTTGGGTTTTCTCTCTCCTTCTCTTTGTTAGTGTGGCTAAGGGTTTATCAATTTTGTTTATTTTTTTCAAAGAACCAACTATTTATTTTGTAATTTTTTGATTGTTTCTTTTGTTTCATTTTTGTTGATTTCAGCTCTGATTTTACTTATTTCCTGTCTTCAACTACTTTTGGTGTTGGTCTGCTCTTCTTTTTCTAGGGCTTTGGGCAGTGTTAGGTCATTTATTTGTTGATTTTTTTCTTCTTTTATTGAATGCAGTACATGAAATAAATTTTCTTCTAAGTACTGCTTTCATAGTGTCCCAGAGATTTTGATATGATGTTTCTTTGTTCTCGTTTGCTTCTAAGAATTTTTTTTAATTTCCTTCCTGATGTCTTCTGTTATCCGTTCATCATACAATAGCATATTATTTAATCTCCAGGTGTTGGAGTAGTTTCTGTTTTTTATTCTGTCATTTATTTCTAATTTCAATCCATTATGCTCTGATAGAGTACAAAGTAGTATCTCTACCTTCTTGTATTTGCTAACAGTAGCTTTGTGGCATAAAACATGGTCTATTTTAGAGAAGGATCCATGTGCTGCTGAGAAGAAGGTGTATTCATTCTTTGTTGGATGGTATATTCTATATAAGTTGGTTAAGTCTAAATTGTTGATTGTGTTATTGAGATCTATAGTTTCTTTATTCAATTTTTGTTTGGACGATCTATCCAGCAGTGAGAGAGGTGTGTTAAAATCGCCTAGTATTATTGTGTTGTGGTCTATTCGATTTCTGGAATTGAGAAGGATTTGTTTGACTTACATGGATGAACCAATGCTTGGGGCATAGATATTTATGATTGTTATGTCTTGCTGATTTATGCTTCCCTTAAGCAGTATGAAATGTCCTTCTTTATCCCTTCTGACTAACTTTGGCTTGAAGTCCACATTATCTGAAATGAGGATGGATACTCCAGCTTTTTTGCTATGTCCGTGTGCATGGTATGTTTTTTCCCATCCTTTCTCCTTTAGACTATGAGTATCTCTTTCTATGAGATGAGTCTCTTGCAGGCAGCATATTGTTGGATTTCTCTTTTCAATCCAATTTGCCAGTCTATGTCTTTTGATCGATGAGTTCAGGCCATTAACATTCAGGGTTATTATTGTGATATGATTTGTATTCCCGGTCATTTGGCTCATTTTTTTTGACATGACATGGTTTCTCCTTTATTTGGCTGTTCCTTTAGGGTAGTTCTTCTCCTTTCCTGATTTACATCATTGTTTTTCATCTCTTCCTTATGGAATATTTTACTGAGAATGTTCTGTAATGCCGGCTTTCTTTTTGTAAATTGTTTTAGCTTTTGTTTATCATTGAAGGATTTTATTTAGTTGTCAAATTTGAAGGTAAGTTTTGCTGGGTATAAGATTTTTGGTTGGCATCCATTTTCTTTCAGGGCTTGAAAAATGTTGTTCCAGGGCCTTCTAGCTTTTACGGTCTGGGTTGAAAAATCTGCTGATATTCTTATTGGTTTCCCCAGAATGTAATTTGATTGTTTTCTCTTGCAGCCTCTAAAATTTTGTCTTTTTTGTATGTTAGGTATTTTCATAATAATGTGCCTTGGTGTGGTTCTGTTGTAATTTTGTGTATTTGGAGTCCTATACACCTCTTGTACTTGATTTTCCATTTCATTCTTCAGATTTGGGTAATTTTCTGATATTATTTTATTAAATAGGTTATTTATTCCTTTGGTTTGTTTCTCTGTGCCTTCTTCTTCAATCCCAATAATTCTTAAATTTGGCCTTTTCATAATATCCCATAATTGTTGTAGATTCTGTTCATGATTTCTTACCATCTCCTCTGTTTGGTCAACCTTGTTTTCACGATTAAATATTTAGTCTTCAATATTTGAAGTTCTGTCTTCCAGGTATTCTATCCTATTGTTTATGCTTTCTATGGAGTTTTTAATTTGGTTTCTTGTTTCCTTCATTTCAAGGATTTCTGTTTTTTTTTTTTTCAATATCTCTCTTTATTGAAATGATCTTTTGCTTCCTGTATTTGCTCTTTTAACCGTCGATTGGTGTGATCATTCAATGCCTGCATTTGCTCTTTCATCTCATCATCCAATGCCTGCATTTGCTCTTTCACCTCCTTGTTTGCTTCCCTGATCATTTTAATTATGTACATTCTGAACTCCCTTTCTGACATTTCTTCTGCCATGTTGTCATTGAATTTTATTGCTATACGATCTAGGTTTGTTTGGGACATTTTCTTCCCTTGTTTTATCATATTGCTGAGGTATATACCCCTCTACTAGTGAAACTCTGGGATATTGCAGATTTCCTCTATTGACTAATTTTGTCTCTGTAGATTTCCAATAACTCACCTCTTAGTCTTCAGTCGTCTGAAGTCTTGGAGGAACTTGATAATGCGGTTCTCCACTAGGAAGCTGCCCCTCTAGGGGTGGTGGCCTTCAGGTGGGGTATATTCCCTGTCAGTGGGTGCAGTTGCCTCCACATGTGGACTGATGGTCAATCAATGGGGGACTAGTCTGCAGACTGGGGCATGTATGATCTGGGTCTGTGTCCCTGGTTCTACTGCCCTGGTGGGAAAGCCTCGCCCAGCGGGAAAGACTCACGCAGTGGGGAAGTTTCACTGGGCAGCTCTCCTCCAAGAAGTTCCCTTTGGTCCAGAACACCACCTGGACTGGGAAGCCCTCCTCTGCTATGTTCCCTAGGGACCAGTGCTACGCCCAAGCCTCAGACCCTCACTCTGCATCAAAGCCTCTAGCTGTGCGGCCCTCTTCTGCAATGCTCCTGGTTGACTGGGTTCTCGGCTCCAGCAGGAGAGTCTCACTGGGCCACTCTACTCCAAGAATTTTCCTGCATTTCTGGACTACTGCCCCATCCAGGGAGCCCGACCAGTGGGAGAGGTCACCTGGTGACTCTTAGTTGGTCCCAAGTCTCTCAATACCTCCTCTTCTTGACTCCTTGGTCTTGTCAAAGGTCCTCTAGTCTCCTGTAGGTGTCTCAGGAAGGGAGCTGCCCTTCCAATGATGATGGCCACACCCTCAGGAATAATTCAAAATGCCTGCACCAGTGTATAAAGAAACCTCTGGCTAGCTGTGCAATGCAGGCAGCCTGGCTTATGTGTGGGCTTGCTACATGATGGCAACAGACCTCGGTGTGATGGTCAGGCAGGGTCACTCAGTGATGGTATCTGTCTTTGGTCTGGTGGTTGGGCGGGTTGGCTGCCTGCCACCTAGCTCTGCAAGGCAGGCAGGTTGAGTGCCCGCCTGCTACCTCCAGGATGCAGGCAGCTGGACTTACCTGCCAGTTTGCTCCGCGACTGCGACCCACCAGTGATGGCACCCTGCTGTTAATTTCTAATTTCACTACACTATGATCTAATAAGATGCAAGGAATTATATATTTCTTTTTTATGTGTATTTGCTAAGAGTTATTTTGCTGATTAAAAATATGATCTATATTCAAGAGGGTTTTATAAGCAGCTGGAAAAAAAAGTGAATTTGATAGTTTTTGGATGAAACATTCTTTACACATCTGTTAAATCCATTTTATTTATAATATTTTCAGGTCTCAATTGACTTTACTGAGTCCATATTGCAATGATCTATTTGTTGGTGTGAGAAGTGTATTAAAATAACCAGGATCACTGAACTGGGGTCTACTTGAGTATTTAAGTTGAATTGTGTTTAATTTGTATAATTAGGTACACTGATGTTTGGGATGTAAATATTAGATATTGTTATATTTTCTTGTTGGATTGATCCTTTTGCCAGTATGAAGTGACAGTCTTTGTCTCTTATTAATTTTGGCTTGAAGTCTGCTTGACTGAATATGAGAGTAACTACCCATGCTTGATTTGGGGATCCATTTGCATTTCATGGTATAATGAATTCCATTTTTTCCATCTTTTCACTTTTAACCTGGGGATGTTTGTTGATAAGTTGAGGTTTTTGTTTCTATTTTTTTCCTTTCCTTTTTTATGGGGGGGGGGGGGGGCTGAGTTTAAACCCATCAGTGTTTAACCACTCAGCAACATAATCTTTCCTTAGTCTTTTTGTTTTGTTTTGTTTTAAATCTTGAGACAGGGTCCCACTAAGTTGCCTATGGCCAAAGTTACTGAGGCTAACTTTGAACTTGTGATCCCCCTGGCTCAGACTCCTAAGCCACTGTGGTTAGACACATGTAACACCACACCTGGCTTAAGTTGAGTTTCTTGCAAATAACATGTAGTGAGGTCATTTGTTTTGACCCACTCTGCCAGCCTATGTCTTTCAATTGAGAAAGAGTTGAAACAATTTACATTCAGTGTTACTAAGAGAGATGTTTATTAATTCCTGCCATTTTGATTTATTCCTAATGTTCAATTTGATCCTGTTTCTCATTTGTTTAACTATTCTTCAAATGAGATTTGTCCATTTGCAAACTCTGGAGTTTGTTTTTGATTTCTTCTGTGTGTAGCATTTCATTAAGTATTTTCTGTTGTGCCAGCTTAGTATTCATGAATTCTTTTAGTTTCTGCTTATCTTGGAAGGATTTCTTTCTCTTTCAAACATGAAAAATAGCTTTGCTAGATGTTACAATATTGATTTATTTTCTTTCAGTACTTGGAAAAAATCATGATATGCCCTCCTGGATTATAGAGTTTGTTCTGAGAAATCAGAAGTAATACTTCTTGGCTTGCCTCTAAATGTGATCTAAAGTTTTCCCTTGAGCTTTTAAAATTCTGTCCTTATTCTGTATATTAGGCTTTTAATACAATGTATTGTAAAGAGATTGTTTTTTGATCTTGTCTATTTGGGGTTCTGAATGCTTCCTGTATATGGATGTCCACCTCAATCCCAAGATTTGGAAATTTTTCTGCTATTATTTTCCTGAAGAATTTAACCATTCTGTTACCTACCTATCATAATGCTATTTGATCCCAGTGATTCTTAAATTCTTGAATTGGGGTCCCCCCCCCCACTTTGGTACTGGGTATTAACCCCAGGGGCACTCTACCACTGTGTTACATCCCCAGTTCTTTTTTTATTTTTACCTATTTCTTTTTGAGACAGCTCACTAAGTTCCATAGGGTGCCACTAAGTTTCTGAGACTGGTCTTGAACTTTTGATTTTCATACTTCAGTCCCCTAAGTTGCTGGGGTTATAGGTGTTTGCCATTATGTTTAGATAATTTTAGTCTTTTAATGTTATCCCAAAGTTCTTGTAAATTCTGGTCATGTTTATGTATTTTCTTTTCTTTAATCCTGTCTGAATGATCAAGGCCAGTCTCTTTGTCTTCTAGCTCTGAAATTCTGTCTTCTTCCTGTTCTACTCTATTGTAACAACTTTCAACTGAACATTTTATATGATATATTATGCTTTTATTTCAAAGATTTCTATTTGGTTCATTTTTAATATCTCTATTTCCTTATTGGATTTCTCATTTATATCCTATACTAACTTTCTTAATTCATTCAGTTGCTTTTTTGTGTGTCTGTTCTCCTGGAATTCATTTATCATTTTTATAGTTACAATTTTGAATTCTTTATCTGATATTTCATCCACTTAAATATCCTTTGAGTCAGGTGCTGGCAAACTGTGAACTTCAGTAAGTGTTGTGTTACCTTGTTATTAAACATTTCTTGTATTCTTGTGGTGGGTTTTATGTACCTGTTGAGATGAACTTCTCTTTCTTATGTGTAGGCCTTGGTAGGGTACAGCCTTCTGTTGCCAAAGTGTTCTGGGATATCAGGTGTTTGTAAATATTTCAGTATATTTCCTAGTGAGTTTTATAGCATAGTTTCCCTACTGTTTCCCTGGTGATTATCAGTATATTTTAATACAATGTGTAAATTATGTCAGAGCTTAAGGATCCTGCTTTTCCTCTAAGTCTCAAAAGAATGGGGTCCTTTTTGTTGACCTGCCAATCATGTTGAATACAGTAGAGTGTGTGGAGTGTACATTCTGTTATTGTCCTTCTATGCTTAACAGCTCTGCATATTCCAAAGGGGTATGGGAGTGATCAGGTTTGAAAAATCTTTTAGGTTTGATGTCCACTGTCTTTCTGTTAATTCTCTCTGTTACTGCTATAGAAGTGAATAATTGAGGACTGGTCATTATTTTGGGAGTTTGGTCTTCCCTATTAAGGTTTCATTGAAGTTTGAGCATGGTCAATTTGTGTATGGAGCAAGGTGTTCTCTCTCTTGGCTGGGTTCACATTAGTAGCAGAGTTTTTTCCCTGTGAACTTATAGTGTCCTAGTAGATTCCCAGTACTTCACCAAAAAGAGGGAAGCAACCAACAGCAACAATAGCTGTGAAAAATATACAGCATTAAAATAAACATGCAGTGCCTATTGTGACATCTACAACATTAATTAATGCAAAAACAGGAATGACAGGGTCAACAACTGACAAGCAATAATGATACACAGCCGTGAACTACATCTGGCATTAATCAGTAGGTGTCAACTCCACCATCTACAGTATTAATAACCATAACAACATGAATGGTGGGGGCAGGGATTGTATAAACTAAATAATTCTGAAATATAGTAAAATACAGTTCATTAAGCAAAAATAAAATGTGATAAGAAAGTAAAGAAAGTTTAGAATGTTCAAAATGTGGACAGAGAAAACAGAAGAAAAGTAGCCAGTGATGTCTGTAAAGGAGGAAAAATGAATAGAAGAAGGAAGAGAGAGAAAGACAGAGAGAGATAGAGAAACAGAGAGAGAGGACACCTCTATTTGGCTATTAAAAGGAGAAGAAAGGAGAGAAAGACAAACAAAAGAAATGATACCCCTTCAAAATACAAAATAAACAAAAAACTATAACCCTCAAAGGACAAAACAAAGAAAAATAGCAAACATTTAAAAATGAGAAAAGAAGAAACAAATATAAACATATATGTATCAGAACAGCAAGAATGAAGAGGAAAGGGGAATTCTAAATGAAAGAATTGTCTCCACAGAGGTTGTCAAAACTGTTGACAAAGATGGATGCTCACTGCCTATCCCAGATAGTCTTTCTCTCCATCTATTCTTGGGCAATGTACCCCTTAGAAAGAGCAAGGGCTGGGTGTTGTTAAACCCTTTCCTTTGCGTTGCTTACTGAGCTGCCATCTGGAGGGGCCTGCCACTAGTGGAAATAGCACTCAGCTTCCCTTCTCATTAGTACAAGGTAGGACAGAATGGGAAGCAGCATCAACTGGAATTTTGCTCATACAGAACAAGTCAAAGCACTACCAGGGTGGAGTTGCTGCAGAGCTCTAAATGGGAAGTACCAGAGGCTGGGCTTGCTCTCATCAGGCCTTTGGGATGTTGCTGAGTGGTATTTGTTCTGGAGAGATTATGTCAACACACCCCCATGGCTGGGCAGATGCCAATCTCTGCTGGGAGTCTGGATTTTAGGAGACTCCTGAGATTTCTACTCTTAGGGCAGAGAAGCCAACTCTCCACACATCTTGCACATTTCATCCCTCACAAGTGTGGCCCTACCAGGCTCAGCCACCTGATCAGTTTCCTGACCTTCAACTGCTCACATAAGCTTCCAGATTCAAAGGGAAACGAGAGCTGCATTCCCTTGCTTTTCTCTGACTTGAATCCTCCTGGGTACAAGCTTCTCTGTGCCTGTTTCAGTCACAGTCTCTGGTACACCCTAGGTCACACAGTAGGTGCTTGCCAGGACAATAGGGCAATATTTGCTGCAATCTCTGGTGTTCCCATAGCAGCCAGTTGTAGTGTGGCATCTTCAAGGTGGCTCGTGGTCTCAGTTATCTGCTTGCCAGTTGAGAAACCCAAAACACTTTTCAAACACCATCTCACTGTGCAACCTCTGGTTTAGCCAACCTGAAACTGTTTTTCTGTTCTACATATTTTTCCATGCCAAATTATCTGCTGCGTTGCTCTGTTTTTGTTACCCTTCCCCTCTGTGGTGAACTGGCACTGCTGCCATTACCACTACTGGCTGGGCTCCAATGTATTCTTCTTCTCCTTTGTTCAATGCACCTGAATGTTTGGATCTTTTAAGAGACTCTGACTGTAAATGTCTGATATTGAATTTCAATAAATTCTCTTTCACCCACCTCGGTAAGAGAAAATACTCATGCGGCTTGAATCCTGAGCCACGGAGCAACAGAATGTGGCTTTCCTCTAATCAACCATCTTGAATCTCCCCACATTCTCTACCTTGATGATCACATCTTGCTTCATAGTTCCAAATTTTATTTTACACATCAGCAAATAACCCAGATAGTAACTTTGTAATAACATTAATGTCTTACATGTGATAGGTTTTTAAGTTTGTATTTTACTCATCTCTTTCCAACTCACATTAATCTTCAGTCTTGGAGTTAATTTCCTCTTCTTTTTGGCTCTCCATCTAATTTATAGACATCCAGTTTAACTGATTTAAGTGGTCAGATTTAAGAGCACAACCAGTGAAGTTCTTACTCAGTGGAATGGTAAAGCAAAATTTATCTCTTCTCCTTCTTTCATTGTTACCTGCTAGTGATTCTGTATCAGGCAACTTATTCACTGATAGGCTTATTCATAATCTCTCCTTTCCGATTCAAAGCTTATTGGTTTTGTTTTTCAAAAACTGCCTTCTTTAAAATGAATCTATATTCTATTGAATGTGAATAATTAAATACAAATTATTGTGTCTTTTTTGTTTCATTCAAGTAGCTGGAAGATTTTTATTATTGTGGTATGTTGCTGTGGTTCTCTGTTGTTACCATTTGTTTGCTTCTTTGGGTTATTTCTCTTCTCTTGGCAAGTACAGCTGTTCTATGCCAGCACAAATATGAAATTACACATTTGTACTGTAAGCTGTGGTATATATAGCAGATGAGAAAAGCCAAGCTAGATAGAGACAATCTTTATGAATATGACTAATTTTGCCTTTATAATATCTTTTCTGGTTCACATAGGTTGGCAACCATGTACAAAAAATGAAGTTAATTAATTATTCTCTTTGATTTTGAAGAATTAATGAGGCTAAAGCCCCACTCTTAAGTGAATGATATGTTTGCATGTACTGTTGTAAAGATGGGGAGATAAAGTTTTCTTCAGCTACATAAAGGATGTCAATAGAACTGTTTCTTATTTGTAGTATTATCACAAGGTAGGAATTCTTTCCTATATGATCATTTGAAACATGACAAAATTGCAATATCTCCTGTCTAGCATAACTTTTGAATGTCTTGAGCATTTCTTAATCAAGCTAACACTGGCTAAAATGACTGAATACCTAGTCATTTTGATTCTTTCAATCTCTCAAAAGAATATTGTATGAGTCATGGGGCATTTAGCTGCCAGAGTCTCGAGACTATTGTTATAAAATAAAATATTTCTATGCCTCAGTTATGGGGATATGTCTTGGTCTAAGTATTATTCATTTCCAAGGGCCTTGTTTCTTTGTTACTTTAGAGAGGCTCATTGTCTGCCCCTTTAGTGACTCTATAACACATATCTGAAATAATAAATTACCTAGATTTTATAGATGACATAGAAACATCTATTCTTCAATTCCATCTATATCTTTGTTCCAAGGGGAACTAAACAGTCTCTAAGAGGTATCTTCCCATGGAAGTTTTATGATGCAATTTGTTGGCTAATGAAAACACATAATAGCCTTTATGCTAATGCTAGCAATGTTTAATTAAACAATTTTAAGGACACTGAGCAGCAGTTGGGGTAGGGCAGCAAATCCAAAAGAGGTGGTGTTAATTTTTTTAAGTTAATGGATTATTTTTATTAGTGTTATAATACCATGATTTTTTATGAATTTTTATTTTTTTATTTAGCTTTTAATTTTTTACAGACTGCTTTAATTTTTGAGCTTCCTTTCAATTTTGTTTTAATTTTCAATATATTCTTATTTATTTACAGGTCTGATTTTAGAGTAAAAAATATAAATGAACATTTATTAATTTTCTTTAATTATAGTCAACTGATGAATTAAGACTGTGTGATATGCATTTGGAGTACATTTTTGCAATTTTGGTGACATAAAGTAGCAGTGTAGGAGGAGGTTTGGTGAAAGAAGGAGCAAAGGAAGAGGGACGTATAGATGAATAATATTCTCATGTGTCACAGAAGAGTTGAGAAATTACTGACTGAGGATAATGGAACGAAAATAAAGCTATAAAAATACAATTTTAAGCTACATACATAGCCAAAATAAGAACACACACATGAGCACACACACACACACACACACACACACACACACACACAATGATACAAGTGTACTGTGAGAAATTCCTCAGCTTTTACAATGAAGAATCAATGTTAATTGCTTAAAACTGATGACTCAAGACAAATAAAATGAGGAGACGAACTATTGAAAGAGCTAAATCACGGGGGTCTCGTGATTGATTCTTGCCTCTGGAAGTGAGCTTTTAGCTTAGTAATGTATTATTTCAATAGAACTCTTTTGCAGTGCTGAGGATTGAATCCATGGCCTTGGGCATGCTAATCATATACTGTACCACAGAGCTGCATTTCTATCCCTAATAGAACTTTCGAAAGAGATTAAGACTGTCTGATTTTTACATTCCTCAATATTAATATGGGCCCTTAATAAGTTTGGCATCTTAGGTCCTACATAAACATGGAGATAGACATGATTCCTACTGTCTAGCTTAAGTAAGAAGAAATATTTCACAAATATTTATATCAATACATTTAACAGCAAAAGCATTAAATATAACATTATAAATTAGGTGATGTTATTAATATGCCAGATGTGGGATACAGATAGCTTGAAAAACCCAGAAACAAAGTTAGAAAACTTTACCGTTGTTGCCAAAACATTAGATTATCATTTGGCAAACCCATGCTATAGGGATAAATTTAGTCATTAAGATCCTATCCCAGGTGATGGAGAAGGGAAGGGAAAGGAGAGATATGGAGAGTGAGAATGACCAAAATGATTTGCTCTAGTGTGAACATATGACTATGTAACAATAAATCCCACTATTATGTATAATTATAAAGTGCAAATGAGAAAAAACGGGAAAAAATAAAGTCCCCTCCCAAGTCTCCAGTGTTCACTTGATTTTGGAGTTCTAAACATTTCATTTTTGTTACATATTTAGTATGGGTTGAATTGCTTCGTTCTGATATCAAAGCTTCTAATGTCAAAATTAGAAATCAGAGAGCAGAATAGATAAAAAAAATTCAGTTTCAGTTTCTCATAAATCCAAGGGCTCCCTTGAAAGAAAACACACCAACAGTTTGGCACATTGTTTGTCTTATGACTTATTTCTATTAGAATGCCAACTTGATGTACTGGAAAAAAAGCAGGCATAGGTTTAACCAAACCTGAGTTCTAATACACGTTGTAACATCGTAGGGCTACCTTATGCAGTCACTGTGAAGACTGAAAAAAGTGGATCATTTAAAATGACTGTTTTAGTACCCTGTAGAAGTTTCCAATTAATATTACTTCTACTCAACCAAATACAAAGTAGCTCACACTACAGGGATCCAGTGAGACAAACGTCTCCCAGTTAAATGCTGATGAAAATAAATTGCATAGGCTATTGAAGACCAACTTTTGGGGAAGGGTAGAGACATTAATAATTTTGCCATTGTGCAAAAGCAGTTGTAAAGAATGCAAATTATTAGTCAACAAAAACAATTCAGGAGGAAAATAACAGGTACATTTTTTCCTCTTTTAAAAATATAAGTTAATACAAATGTGAATGTTTATCTGAACATAATTTATAGCTTATTATAAGAAAATTCATTTAGCCATATTTATGCAAATAAAATATTCAAATTATTCTTTTTCATTTTAGTGCACAAAATGGATGATATTCTGCTTATGCCTCACAGTATTCAAAGGAAAATATCTAAAGGCACATTTAGAAAAAAACAGGTTATTTTATGAGGATATCAAGCTTAACATGGTAGAAGGATATAGAAAGATACATTTGGGAAGTAATCCTTTGATAGAGAGAAATAAGGACTCTAAAGTCAGAGAGAATAGATGTAGGGAATAGAATCTTATGGTTCATAATCAGAAAGTGAAAAGAACTTCAGAAAGTGAAGTGTTAGAAATGCAAGAGAATCAGAAAAGCATAGGATCACAGAAACTGCAGGGTGAAAGTATTTTCCCAAGTAGGTAGAAAAGAATTGAAATATATGCTTCAGAGCCAAGTAGTAGTGAGAAGACTATGGTTAATCACTAACTTCTAAGAAAATTTCTATCAAGTCTTAGTCAATTGACTAATCCATACTCTGCTAAAGTGTTGTCCTTCTTAAAAATAACAAGTCCTGAAACAAAAGAAAAATTAGGAAGCTTTAACTGATATACTTAGGTATAATTTTGTCCATTTCCCATGTAATAAGTCTAGTGAAAATGTGTTATAACAAGCAATGGGTTATTGTTGATGAAACTGCATTAATCTAGGTCCTGGCTAATGACCCTATTTTAAATTCATTCTGTGTTAAGCACAGTTCTTTGGAAAAGTAATACTGGTACTACTTAAGAAGGTAACTTGTAGACTCACTGAGTTCATAGTTTCACAATCCACAGAAAGTGATTGCCAAACCAACAAAGAGCAGGGATATGAAGCAGCCTGTCTTAGGAATATCTATATATAGAACAAATCCAGAAGTGCCACTCGGTTCTGCCACCTGGGCAGTACACTGCTTCAGAGCTGTGCTGAAAGACAGCAAAATAAAAATAAAATAGAGAACACCATCTGTGCTTTGGAAAGCTAGGGCTAGACATTTTTATACCATGTTTATGCCAGAATTTCGGTGACAGAATAAATCAATACAAATATTCTCCTGTTCATTTCTCACTCTTCATCAGATGAACTTCAACAAATATGTGGTGCATATTTTGCATGTAAGTGTTCTCACATAAGTGTAATAGTCTAAATCTGAGGATAGCTATTTTAACTAAATTGTAAGGATAAAACGCTTAATTAGTTTTATTTTATTGCTACTTCATGATTATACGTAATAGTGGAATTCATTGTGATACATTCACACATGCACATAACATAATTGGATAAATTTCTCTACTGTGTAATGAATCTTGTTTGTTTTTTCATTCATTTTTACCTCCACACAGGCCTAAACCATGATTATTTCTCAGTTACCTTCGTAGCCTGGACTTTGCAGTTTTCCAGTGACAGAAATCCAAATTACCTCTTACTTTTGCTTTCTACTGGGTTCACTTCTTAAGTGTGATCTGTCTGTTGCAGCAAGGAAGCCCCAGGAGTTCAGATTTACATGGTCCCTAGCATCATGTTTACTTGAATAGGTGAGCTCTTTTTTCCATCATCCATGTCAACCCCTCAAGAACTGTTTTGAGCTCTTTGGGTATATTATTCAAGTCCTGTATAGTGATAGGCATGCGACTATTCTGGGCATCTAACACCAAGAGGAAAAGGATGGAGTTATCCATATCCACACCACTTAGATTTGTAATAGGAGTGGGCTGGTCTCCCAAAGAGAGGAAGGATGAAATTTTAAAAATATTCACTTGTCCCAAATCACTATAAGACTTTGTATATACATCTATTTGCATAAATTTTTTCTTCTTTCTGATCACTTCTCAAGCAAAAGTCATTTTTAAAACTCATCATCACAATTATCTCAAAACAAAATTTAAAAATCATAAAGATAAAACATAATATGAACATATTCTTCCCTCATTTGAAGTCCTCTGATGGATTACTATTTTGATTAAAAATCATATCCAAAACCCTGAGTGTGTTGTAAGATCTTCGTAGTGCACCTTCTGCCTCTTTGGATTTTCTACATGTGACCCCTCATCTCCATGCTCCCCACTCAGTCATGCCGTCTTCTTTCTGCACCATTAGAGTCTGGTTAATGTGTGTAGAAATGGAGATGTCTCCTTAATCTGTCTCATTACTCCATTCCCGTGTTCCCTCAACTGCATCCCATTCCTTAGCCTGGAGCACACTAATTGATTCTCAGTCTTAGAATAAAAACAGCTTTCTCATGGGAGCCCTTAACTGCTACCTTAGATTCTCCAGATATATGCTGCCATGACATTGCATGTTGCCTTTTAAAACTCATAACGTTTATTATTATTTGCCAAATGTCTATCTTTATTTTCCTTGTCTTATTATTAACTTCATGAGGTAAGAATCATGTCTAGCTTTTCTCAGTACAATATCCCCATTTGGTTAGCAGGGTACATGACACAGGGCCAAAGGTACAAAAATATTTTTTATGTCATAAATATGAATCCATTTTAATTTCTTGTCCTGCTTGTGGACATCATCTCTAGAAAGGTTTTCACCTCCTCACATGTAGAGCTCAGCATTGTTGTGTATGAAGGTGATAGAGTCTAACAATTTGAATTACCTTACTTTGCTTTGCTCTTCAAAGTTATAATTATAGTATTGTAACATACTTGGTGTGCAACCAGTACTGTCTATACTCAGCACATTTGGCAGGTTAAAGAGATGAACATATTCCATTCTTGAAATACCCTTGAGAAGTTAGTATTTTCTTCTGAATAATAAGTTTCAGTTTGTAACTGAGGATGATGAAATTCTGAGCTTAAGTAACAATTCCTGCCTCACAAACTGTTATGTGGTAATCAGGATAGAATCTTGGTCTATCTGAGTCTGTCTTCCTTCAACACCTAAATATGTTCCAACATCTCATTCTCTGTGCTGCTGGTTTCTTTCCCTTTTTCAAAGATTCTTTATCTTTATCAAAAGTCAGACAGGAGGCAGTATTTATTATCTGTATAATTTAACTCAGTTAATTTCCAAAATATATTTAATAAAAATTCTTGGTTTTTCTATCACATTGCTAAATATAGAGAAGAAAACATTGATCTTACTACTTAGAAGTCTATGACTATCCTAATCCACTTGAGATATTATTTACAAATGCTGCAAACTGGGTGTTGTGTGAGCAAAATACATTGATTTCTCACAGTTATGGAGACTGTGAAGCCCAAGATCAGGGTACAGGCAGAACTGGTATCTGATGAGGGCTTTTTTCTGAATCACAGAGGGGGCTTATTCACTGTTTCCTCATTTCATAGAAGAAGAAAGACAAATGTCTCAAGGTATGTTTTTGTAAGGACACCAATCTCATTCACAAGGGAGCTGCATTCATGATCTAATTACCTGCTAACAGCCCCAATCTTGATACTATCACAGGATAATCTGAAGTCCTGGATGGGTTCAGTGGTGGTATGTTTTATAGACAAGATTGGTTAGAATTAGAAATGTAGAATAAAGGTGACATAAAGAAAAAAAGGATGATTATAAAATGATTTGAGTGTACTATGGAAGTAGATGTGCTATGAATAGAAATGTCAAAATTAGATGATAGAACTTGGTAGAACAAGGGTTAGAGACTGAAATTCTTGCAAGAAAGCTTCTAGCAGCAGGAAGAAGAAAGAAAGCTTTTGGGAAAGAGTAGAGAGGTCAATGTGATACAAAGCAGTCAGTTGCTACCCAGGTCCAGTGATTGGAGGATTCAATAGAAATTGGAAATTCAGAAATACCTTTACTTGAAATGTTGGTAAATAATCCAACTTTTAAAAACTCTAACCCTGGGTTTTCCAAAGAATATATTCCAATGCTTTGTGAAATGCTTCAGTCAACACTATCTGGCATAGGAGATAAAGGCCTTTTCTTTAGGATTCTATAGTACTACTGTTAGCTCAGTGGTTTTCAGACATCCCTCTTGACAGAACTCAGTAAGTTACTGTTTCACAAATTGAGAATGCAAGAACAAAGGAAAACAAAGCCATTTACATGCTTTTTTCTTCTCCTTTGAAGTTCTAAAATATATTGCAGTTTTGAGTGGTTTTTTAGGCCTTTATATAAAATCTTAGATGGACTATATTATATAACCTAAGATACCGGGTTATCTACTTTTTAATGTTTTTTTGTTTTTTTTTTTTTTTGCATAGAATCATAGTTTGTTCACAGAATCAGTAAAAGCTTTGATATGTATGTTTTGTGTTGATTCACAGTATACTTTTAGTATATTTTCTTAGTTATCTGAAAGTGCATATCCATGGTAGAAGATGGATGGTATGTTATAGAAATATTTTAAAAGAAACAGATTATGGCATGTCCTCAGGGAGGTGAACTTATTTATTAAGGAAACATTTCTTTCCTAGAAAGCAGGATAAAAAGGCCATCTGGTTTATGTGGTAAAAGAAATGGTTGCTTGTTTTTCTATATTAATGGTAAATCTGAAAGAAATGCATCCAAGGGATCATCGATTTCTCCTCCTGTGTTTCCCTTCCTGTTAAAGCCTTATTTAGGTATATGTTATCATCATATATTCTTATTAGATTTTCTTTAATACTTTATTTTACCTTTTAAATGTAGCTCCAACTCTGGGGATCTATCATTTTTATAGAGTAAGGGAGATTGCTCCTTATTTTGATACTCTAGCCCAAGTTTGGGACAAACTTAGTCAAAGAGGAAGATAAGCAGCAATAATGCTTCTGACAATAGCAGAGCAGGGTTTCTTAATCTCCTTCAAGAAATACTAGACTATTGCTACTAGTGAAGAATGCATATTAATGAAAATTCCCTTGAAGTTTTAAAAGTCATCACCAAACCTGGAATATTTTTAATAGATTGCATACTGTAAGTACTTCATTATTAACAAACCATTGTCTTAAATTATTTACCATCAAAAAGAAAAAGAAGAGTTTTCTACCCTTTTTAGGGGTTACAGAGTAAGATTTTTCAAGATTCATAGTGGTTATAACAGAGTCATACTTCCTGGGATCAAGTTAGACTTCACTAGTTACCACCTAGGGTAAGCTATTTATATAGTTGGGAATAAAAGAGTTTGCCTTACACAGGGTTATTTTCTTGTGTAATTGGGAGCAAAGTAGCTTTACATAGTATTGCTCTTAAGTTTCACTGTAATGTCACATGCAAAATACTTAGCTTAATCCCTAGCAAACTACCAAACTCCCTGTAATAGGATCAGGCAAGATTTCATGCATGCTTCAGGTAACTCAGCTGCCATCACATATCATCTGCTGCCTCTTGATAATTCCTATTATCTGCCTTGGTATCATAATATGTTAAGAATTCTGATGCCTATACATGCATGAATACAAATTACATTTTTCAATGATAAATGGATACAACAATAATCACTGCAGAGAAATAGTCATAATGACACATACCAAAGGATGGGTAAAGCAATATTTTTAGGTTATTGTTGAAAATATCATTAAAAATATCTTTCCATTGAGAATATAGTCACACATACATGACAGAGTAAAATGGTTTTTGAGCAAAGGAAACATTTTCTATTGACCCAAGGAAATCACAGGCCAAATATATTTCCCAATTAAGTTAGATTACATATAATTTTGGGTTTTTTTCATGTGTGAAATACAAAAATTTAAATACTTATACCATCAAAAAGAGCATTCTAAACATATCTATAATTTTATTTTCATTAGAGTGATTTCATCAGGTATAGTTTAAAAAATTATTATAATACCTTGTAAGGTCAAATACAAAATATTTTGGAAAAATTCTGCTGAGTTTGTCAATTGTGAGTAAGTTTTCATGTTTAAAATGCTTAAGAGTTATTTGTTTCATACAGTTCTTACTCTTTTGTGCTGTTTTCCCACCTGGAAACACATAATAATTCAACCTTGAGTTTAAAAACTTACCAGCACCTCCCTCTGTTAACCCAAGCCACAGCTAGATTTCAAGGTTACTCTTCACATAATTACAAAGAGATCTCATTAAATATAATGAAAGTTAACTGCTTAAAGCATTCTTTTTCACTCGATGAAAAAAAAATTCAAGAGATGAACACACTGAAGTATAATATTCTCCATAAATTATACCATTTAAACATTTAGGGTACATACTTTCACTTATTTGCTTCATTTTATTTCCTATTTATTTAAAAGTCAACTCCACAAATACTTATTGAGAAAAATGAAGAGGAGGAGGAAGAGACAAGAGTAAAAGGGAAAAGAGGGATGAGGAGAGAAAAAAAAAACCCACAGATCTGTGGTTACTATTGAAAATATTTCTCCTTGAAATAACCAGCATGCAATTGATTTGAAAGGATCTATGTGATGTATCCAATTAAACCTGGACATCTTCTTCCAAATGATTATATCAAAAACAGTAATTAGACTGAATAGTGCTGTACAGTGCAAGAGTCCCTCTTTTACTCTAGTGGCACCAACTAAAGAAACCCCTATTCTAAGGTCATAATTATGAGAAGTACTAACAGTCTAAATGATATGAGTTCCAAGTGATGAAGTCAGTTCACAAACCTCCCAGAAGTATAATAATATGGAAAAAAGGAAAGTGTAAAAGAAGTTAGAGGTCATAGAGAGCAGATTTCCATCATTGCTTAATGGGTCTTCCTTGTTCACTAGACATTGAGCTTTAAATAAAACATCTGACAAAGGCTAAGACACTCTAACTAGAGTTGTATAGAAAGAATATGTAGAATCAAGGAAGACAACTACACTGGCAGTATGACATAAGCTGATCAAATAATAATTTCACTAAATGCACTGAGAGAAACCAAGCATTATAATTATCAGAACTTTGACATGATTCTGATAAATCATGGAAGATGAATTCATTTTATACAATTATCAAAGATTATATGCCAACAATAATGTAAATATGAATGATACTTAAGCACAAATTTATGATTCTTAAAAGCAGGAAAGTATTATGGTAGACATTCCTCCCCACACACAGGATAAGATAAATGCTCAAGGAGGTTGATTTAAGCAGAACTCAAGTAATGAAGAGAATAAGAATCAGGTCTCCTGAATCTCAAATAAGTCTTCTTTTTAAAAAATAGAGGAATTGAGCTTATCATAATTATTCATCTCATACAGTCCATCTGCAGGAGAGCCACTTCCTGGTTCCTCCAAAACTGTAGTTTCTTTTGAAAGTTCCACCCCCAGGCTGCTCTGCCACTCTGTGACTAGCAACTGTCCTTGGAATAACCTCAAAATAGTAGCATAGGGAAACTCCCTTGACAGTTGCTGCTTCAGATTTTGACTCCTCTGCACAATCTTTTGGTTTTTCATTTATTCTTTCAGAGTATTCAGGTAGTTTGGATTTTAGAAATGTTTTCACATTTTTTTTTTTTTTTTAATTTGTAATCAGCAGGAACAACAGGGTGAAGTGGATTTACACTACTAAAGCACACTGGAACTACCTATTGCTGATTCAAGAGAATAATATCATAGTTAAATATTTGGAAATACTCCAAAATAACAGGAATAGATGCAAATGTCCCACACACCACACTTCCAAATCCAATGCTTCTTTTCTGCATCTAATATTGTAGAATTCTCATTTCCAGAAATTTGGGGTATCTCAAGTTTCTCTTCAACAATTCTAATCTTTGGTTTATTTTATTTTATTTTGAGCATGTATATTTTTAGCCTAAGGCTTAAAATCCATATTTCCTAGTAAACTGTCTTTGGCCCACTACTTTGTTTAAGCTAATTATATGATTCCATCAATTTTTCTACTTCTAACTGTGGCACACATATATGTATTTTGTGAGCTCAGTTTCATTGCTCTTTCTCTGCTTTTTGGGTCCATGTTCCCAGCTGCTTTTCCTCTGCCATAGAATTCTACCATGGTATTCTGTCTCATCTTAGAACCTGAGGAATGGAGTCAGTCATCTGTAAACTGAGACCTCTGAAACCGTGAACCCCATAACTAACTTTTGCTCCTCTAAAATTGTTGTTTAGTCGGCAGCAAAAAAGCTGACTAAAGCACCACAATAACTTTATTTGAGTAACTTTTACTAAAATTTCAAAACCTCTTTTAGATATCAACTGGGTCAGACTTCCTCAAATAAGTTATTTTCTATTTGTCCATCAGTACTTTTACCCTCATCCATGACTAAGATATCAATCAAAACTCAGTCTTATACATTTTGATCTCTAATCTAATATTACTCTAAGTTATAGAACTCTGTGTATTTCCTACGTGATATCTTGTCACTTTTGAAACTCAAAGGCAGCACAGGTTCATTGTGACCAATAAATAAGTCGTGACCTTTGTTCTCAATGCTGCTCTCTTCCAGTGTTCCCCATGTGGTGAATGACATCACTATGCTGTGACTTGTACTAGCTGGAGAACTGGGAATCTTCTCATTTCCCTCTACTGTATTCCCCAAAAGTAACCCAACACCAATTTCTATAAATTTCATTTTTGATATATTTCTGGAGTCAGTGCTACATGTTATTATCATTTACATGTGGGCCTTGGGTCCTCTTCATCTTTATGCCCTTCTATTCATTTCCCAGGCTGCATCAAGGTGACACTTTGAAAATAAAGATCTAATGATGTCAATCCTCTGCTTACAATATTTTGATTACATCTCAGTCCTAAAGACAAACGTTCTTAATAGAACTTGAAGAACATAGCCTGGTTTTTAAATCCCAGCCTCAGTTTGAAGACCCAGTATTTCCTCACACTCCTGGGCTTTCCTGTGTGCTCTGTGGTTTCCTTCTGTTTTATTGCTCCCCCTCCCCATACACAGAAATGACTTGTAAACTCTCATTTATCAGGTCAATTATTTCCTCAAAGACCGCCTGTCTGACTTGGACAAAACTTTGTGTACAAGAGGAATGACCTTGAGAAACACAAATCATTACCATCAGGATTTAGCAAATTCTAGGACTGAGTAAGTTAAAAATACCATTAAGTAAATGAAAAGAATTGGTGCTAAGTAAATTTCAAATTGCAAAATAAGATCTCAAGTGTTGATTTAAGCTGACAATTCAGTAGGTGTGAGGTTGACTTGAAGTGACCTAGTACCATACTATTAATCAACAAGTTTAAGGAAAAGTTTCAAATATATCTTACAACATGATGTCAGGATTTTTTTTTTTTGCAATTAGTTAAGGGATTCAATATTTAAGGGTGGGTTAAGCAATTTTACATTCATTATTAGTTATTGTAAATACCCAGTAATATCTTTTTCATAAGATTGTAACTTTTTGGACATTTCTTATTGTGGGAATTTATGTAGATTTTGAAGAGAAGTATGAATGTAAGTTCTCTTTAAAAACATTTATGAAAAAATTTAAATTTCAGATAGTTCTCCAAAGGTACAAGGAAGACTTATTTTATTTAGAATGGATTTGAATTCCTTTGAAGATGTTTGCAAGTCAACAATTTTGTATGAGTTTAAAAGCTTAAAAGTCTCCAAAATCCATATAATTACTTTTATGACTTTAAGGATTATGAATATTAAAATTAATTTCATGAATAGTGTTAAGATTATAGCACTAAGGTCAGTTAATTTCATAGTTACACAAGAAATAAAAAGGTATATCTTAAGGGGAAACAAATGTAGAAATAGTCCTTATACAAAATTTCATTGGGGAAAGAAAATTAAAATGTTTTGGTAGCACTAAGAATAGAATTAATCTTATGAGAACAGAGTAATATAAGAGTGCTTGTTATAAAATAAAATATTTAATTCATTTGATGAGTTATTTATCTTCTTAACAGTTATCATAGCATTATTATATGAAAAAACTCTGAATGTGGTGTTAAGGATGCAAAGAGAAATTAGGCTCTTCCACTTCCACCGAGCTGTTAAGTGAAATAAGCAATTACAAAAAGAAGATGTGGCAAGCATGATAATCAAGTGTTATAATCAAGTTATGGATCTTGGGAGCATAAAGAGAAGAATAATGCCTTAAATCCCTACTCTCAGCAAGATTTTATGTAGATTAGATAAATAACACAACTTACCCATGTGTCTGTGGCCAATTTTTAAATACATCTAGATATCTGTTTAGTTAACATAATTAATAATCTTTGAATAACATCTTTGTTTCACAGAATTTTTAGTAAAGATATATAAAAGTTAATGACTGTAGTGAGGATGCCTGTTACTATACACATACATATATATACATATTTAATTTAATAACAAATAGTCATAATGAAAATAAAAGATTTATCATTGTATCTCCTCAATTTCTTTATTAAAATGCACATATTATAAATGAAAAAGTGTAAACTAGTTATGGCAAGTAGATTTTAGCCCTTATTGACTTCTGAAGACTGTCAGAAGTACAATGGTGATAAAGATTCTAAGGGTGTCTTAACAACCTGGAAAAGAATGTAGTTATTGATTATATGTGCTACGGCCACAAGTCGGGAATATTGACACCCTGTGTTTGCCATCATTGGAGTAGGTTAACAGCATAGATATTAAATGATTAGCCTCAAGAATAGGAAAATAGATGGCTATACCACATTGAAATTTAATGTTGTTGGGAGAAGTAAAATATGAACAAGTATTCAAAGATGGACTAGTCCAGGAGGACACCCTTTTCAGACTAAACAGTTCTTATGCCTACGGTAAGGAAGACATCATTGAGGGTCAATGCAAAGGGACCATAGAGCCCTGCTACAGAACAGCTCTATCATTTACCTCTCATTTATATTCATTCTGCAAATGGTAAAGGGAAACAGAAAAACAAAATTTTTGAAAGTGTTATTGCTTTATGTTAGGTTGGGATTGAATTTCATGAGTCATTCTATAGAGGGAAAAAATACAAGCAAATAACATTTTACCTGGATACTTCAGATGCATGATGGCCAGAGCTTTTAAGTTACAGGAGACCTTTGAATAAATAATAGGGGCAAAATAATGTTTTGTGCAGTTATAGTCACACAATCTTTTAAAAACTGGCATATGTAATATTCACAGGTTAAGAGACTTGAAATGCTGACTTTCACTGAGAAATAGTAGTCTTACCTTGGTAGAATGTCAATCTAGACTTAATTACTAATACACATAACACATTCATGTTGAATATAAAATCTAATTAATGTCAGTAGGTTTAATGGTAGGACTGTTTTGAGAGTAATTCCCTCCTTGGCATAACCTATCAAGTTTGACATTTCCTGTCTCTTTGCTCCTACATTT
This sequence comes from Sciurus vulgaris, assembly GCF_902686455.1. NCBI lineage: Eukaryota > Metazoa > Chordata > Mammalia > Rodentia > Sciuridae > Sciurus > Sciurus vulgaris. The sequence continues at coordinate 102,881,919 of NC_136467.1, read as the reverse complement.
TCAGTCCGTTCCCTCATGCACTTTTATACATACAAAATTGAAGCTGACAGGCGTATTTCTCCCACTTATTTTCTTTCCATAAAAGTGTGTGTAGTTTGTGTTTTTGTGTGTGTGTGTGTGTGTGTATGTGTACACACACAGTATAAGGTGCTTATAAAATTCAGAAAGCATATGCATTGAGTTAGAAATAACAGATGCCCAAAGTAAAATTATGATATCCATTTCAAAGCTTTCCTCAATTACAACATAGTGATCTGAGATTCAAGAATAAATTATTGGATCTGAACTCATGGCTAACATCCATTTTCATGCTAGTATGAATGTCTATTGGTGACGATGAGTCATTGTATTTTCTAAGAAGGAAGGGATATCTATATATTTATCTGTCTGGCAATTCTTCTAAACTCAAACATGGTTTATTGTAATATGAATAAAAATATCATTTGGCTACTTTAAATATTTCTTTCCTAAATACTGTAATAATTGAGTGGGAGAAGTGGACACAAATAGCTGTTTTCCCTTTTTAAAAACATTACTTGATTTTATTCCCTTACCAGGAACATAGCAGAAAAGTCAGAATTACAAATATCTTCCTTTATTCAGCAAACAAGAAAAATTCCAATTTAGTTAATTTGCTAATGTTGCTGAGTAAATGTGATTGTCCTAATGAAAATCCAGGTCTCTTGGGAATAGGTAGCTCCTTTCTTTTTACTTTGACCCCACCACTTTTTATACAAGTCCTTATTTCTCCACTAAAATTGCAGCAGAACAAACTAACCATTTTATTTTGATAGATATTCAGTGGATTTCACAAGTTGAACAACAGATATTTTAGTGTGAGATTGATTATACTGCTATTTTTTTTCTATTTTTCCTGTAACCATCCTGTCTTTATCATTTCTGTATGACATTAAGAAACCCCATACCAGAAGTAAGGTTTTCCATATGTAGAAAGTACACATTCACAAAGAATACTTAAATCTCTTTGAAGACATTTGCATACTTTGTATTTTAATTAATTTAGCAACAAAACTAAATGTCTCCATGTATGAATGTCTATTGGTGAGGATGAATCATTGTATTTTCTAAGAAGGAAGGGATATCTATATATTTATATGTCTGGCAATTCTTTTAATGCCACATCCTCCAATTTTCTTTCTTCACCTAATGGGAGCCAAATTCACTACTATCTTCAATGAAGGATGTAAAAATTCATTAATGTCAGTAATGTAATTTATTTTATGTCCTCTGGTCATCAAAATATACTCCCCTTAACTTAGAGAGGTGATAGGTACAAGTCTATTTTCTCCATCTCACAATAATTTTTTGATTGAAAATTATACCACATATTATTTTGCCTATATAAGAGAACTAAGAGAAAAACAATTTGTACTATGACACAACGTTTCACAGTTTCTAAATTGAAAAGCATGTATTATGACATTTAATTCAATTCACTGTAGTTTTCTGACAACATTTATCAAGCAAAACAGAGAAAGATTTTGTCATGAATTTTGATAAAAATTAGAATACTGCAAAGTCCAATAGGACTTTGATAAGCAATTTTATGTTTGTCAATTTTATAAAAAATCTTTTATGTTTTTTCAGTTGCACAGAAGTGTAATTGATAAAAATTGTACATTTAAGGTGTACAATATGATGCTTTGATGTATATGTACAATGTGAAATGATTACCACAATAAAGTTAACACATCACCTCACACAGTCACTATTTTTGTGTGTGGGAAGAGTGATAATACAAGCAAATTTATTTATTCTCAGCAAATTTCAGAAAATAGAATGAAGTATTATTAACTCTAGTCACCATTTTGTATATTCAATCCCAAAAACTAATTTATCTTATAACTGAAAATTTGATTCTTTTGATCAACATCCCCATTGTCCACCCACCCTCCCCTGACAGAGAGCCCAGTACCCACATTTTACTCTCAGTGCCTATGGGTTCAATATTTTTAACTTCCAAATAAAGTGTTGTCATCAGTATCTGTATTTCTGCATCTAGATTATTTGACTTAGAATAACATCTGCTGGCTTCTTCCGTATTATTGTAAAGGGCACGTTTTTCTTCTTCATCACTAATACTACTCCTTTGGGTGTATATGTGTCCAACGGGGTTGTCATGGTTCAGATATGAGGTATCACCCAAAAGCTCATGTTTAAGACAGGCAAGAATGTTCAGGGGTGACATGTTTAGGTATGGGAGTGGTAACCTAATCAATGGATGAATCCACTGATTCGGATTAACTGAGTGGTAACTGTAGGCTTGTGAGCCTCACTGGTAGGAAAGAATGTAAAAAACAACCCGAGCCATAAGACAGTGGGAAGATAAGGAATTTGTGAAATGGTCACAGAAAAGGAGTGGCAAAAACTACTAAGAAAATTTAATCAGTTTTGTTCACTGGTTGGATTTGAAAGCTGGAGGCATGCAGGATGAAAATGACCCTGAGGTCTTATACTACAGTGGCCAGAAAAATGCTTAGAATTTTATCAAAAATAATAAGAGATAATATTCTGGAGACTTTGATCTTGGTTTAGACATAAAACATAATTTGTCCTTCTAAGTGTGGTCTTCATGAAACACACACACACAAACACACACACACACACACACACACACACACAGAAATCTGGGCCCAGAAGCAATAGTCTTATAGACCTCTAGTTAATAATAAAGCTATAAAGTTTCATAATATTTTTGCTCAGCTGCTATCACTTTAACATGTTCATGAAACCAGCTCAACAACTCATTTCTCTTTCCTCCCACAAACTCCTCCAGTTTTTATAGCACTGGTTCTCTCAGCTTTGCTATTACAGCTTGGAGTTTGATTAAAAGGAAGAAATAGTATGCTTATGTGCTTACTATATCTCGGTCCTTCTAAACATTTTATATGTATGAACACCCTTCTTTTCTAAACAACTGTTTAAGTTATTGTACCCGCTTTACAGAGAGAAAACAGGCATAGAGAAATTTGATGCTCAAGGTAATGCAATAAGTGATGGAGCAAGCATTCATTTTGGCCTTGGAGAGTCTACATTTAGCCACTGTCTAGAATGTCTCTCTCATGACTGCACTGTCTTTTCTTCAGTGGAGAGAGAATTTGCCTGTCAATTTAAGGAATCACACCACATCCCTTGCATCTTCAGGTTGGAAGAAAACAAGACATGTTTACTTGCCAAGGCCCTAAAATGTAGAATGTTAATTACATGTCTGTTTCCTTCCTAGTTGTGCTCATCCAACTAACAAAGATATCCAACGAGTGCCCCAGCTTTGCTGGCCTTTTTGTTCTGCTGAACTGGGGAATCCAAACCAAGAATCCCAGGAGTAATAGAAAGGATGTCATGCTCTCTTAACACGTAGTTAACTTTGTTCTTCACATTGTACTGAAAGAAATATAAGGAATGTCTTGATTCTCTGAGGTGCAAAGCCAGTTTCAGGAAACTTATATAGGTGAATTTGAAACAGCTGGTTGTCATGGAATTGAACTTGACTCTGGAATGCCTGATCTATGAAATCTTGAATTTAATTACTAGAGCCACAGTATGATCATAATGTGGGTTACAAAAACAAATAAAGAACACAATTCTTTGCACTCACACACTCTAGTATTATTAGTATCTATTTTGTCTGTGGGGATAGAATTTAAGACTTTGAGAAGAGAAATTCCCTCAATCAGGAAGTCACGATTATAAAGGAATAAAAAATATGTCACCACATTTACAAATATAAATTGCAGGGTAACTCAACTTACACTATGTAATTTGATTTTTATAATCACTCTTTTAAAAGCATAGGGAATATTTGTATCACTTCTATTCCAGAAAGGAAGAAAATGAAACTCACCAAATAAGTGACTTACCCAAGTTGATGAGCCTATTAAGTTGCAAATTATCCAGATCTTCTAAATTTAATTCCTGTGTCCCTTAGGATTTTTAATTGGCATAGGCAGTAACAAAATAACTTCCAAATCTCAGTAGTTTATGCCAATAAAGCTCCTTTCTGATTCATGCTTACTGGGTTGGCAGGATGTCCTACTCCACATGGAGACCCTAGCTGATGGCTCTTCTCCCTCTTGCAGATATGCCATCTGGAAGGTGATGTCTCCTCAGTTGCTGAGTCAGGGGAAGAGAGCACCAAAGGGTCTCATTCCAGTAATTGAATGCTTTATCATTTCTGCTCACAAACCATATTTCTGAGATACTCACATAGTGGAAAATCTCACCCTTCTTTGAGTCCAGAATTTGAGAAAAATTGGATGTGGGTAAGCACTAGGTAAGTTTTCAGTCATAATGACCTTGGATGACAAATAATCAAAGGTATAAAAATGAGCACTAACAACATTTATTAAGTAATTCCCCATAGCTTGACTTTCTAAAATTAATTTCTGTTCTCATGACAGAAGGAATAATAAAAAGAAAAACCCTTTAGAATAACTCCAAAACACATCATGCATGCTAGCCACATTCAAAGGGCCAATGACCTGAAAGGCAGTCAAAGAAATCCTTTCTTATACCCTGAAAATATCAGCCTGTATTGCTAAGATGATTGAAAGGTCTTCGTTAGAGATTGAGCTTTTAGGTGCTTCAGAGATAAGAACTGAAGTCCTTGATATCGGAACAGAGAGAAGGAATAAATATAGCAGCAAGTTTGCTTATTAATTAACTAATTAATTATTTCCCCTAATAGTACTGCATTAAAAACTCCCAAGATCCATCACAATACTTTGGACAGGTAAAGCTGTGATTTAAAAAACAAAATTAAATATTTTGTAATTAGAAGTTGTGGATAAGGATAAAGAAGGATTATCGTCCAGTATTTTCCTGAATTCAGGAAACTTGAGAGAGTAGCTAGTTAAATGGCCTAAACAATTTTATATCTTGGAAATCAATGAGATAGAATAATTTAATGGGAAAAGGATGAGCTACAGAATCAGGTGTCCTTGATCTGGATCTTGATAAGCCTCAGGCAGGCTGACTATAAAGTAACACAAATATTAACACCTGTTTTAGTGGGTAATTGTGAAGAACCAATGGGATAATTTTCAGTGAAAGTGCTCTCTAAACTGTAAAGCACCAATATTTAAAAAAAATTTACTTTGTTGGGTTGATAAGAAGGAAAAGAAGGACCAAATTCTGTGACACATCAGAACCAGGGTATTACCATTAGAAATGTTATCAGAAGAACTTCTACCCTCAAGTTGCTTCATTTCCTATGTCTTACTGCTGGCATTTATTTTAAATGAATTATATTCTGTTCTTCCTTCCTTGATACAGGTACAAGAAACCTAGACTTCATCTTATGTCTAGGAGCTAATTACACTTAGAAATGTTTTTCTAAAACTATTTTCCATATCAGTGAAAATACAATGTACACAGAAAAAAGAAACTAAAAAGAAATTTTAGGTTTTCAATCATGCTGAAAAGATGGAATGATTATATTTGTGTTTTTTTGGTCCAGAAAGATTTGTCTGTAAATATATTACATATGATCCATATGATGAGATTTCATCTATTTTTAAGGAAGAAGTAGTTTGTGTATCTGCCTCTAGCATGTGACATGAGCTCCTTTGTACAGAAGAATGTGATTTTGTGAGATTCTGTAATTTTAAATGATAAACTGGACTTGATCAATTAAATGAGTAACTTGATGAAATAAACAAAGACTAATAGTTTGTTAAATTTGTACCTGTATTGTATGTGAGGCCAGTGTTGCAAAACAGCATGCTTATGCTGCCTTGTATGGAGCTGGACTTTCAGTTCAAGTAGTTCAGTGAGTTGAGAAACAGATGTTGAAAAACTCCTTTTTCTGGGCGGGGGTGTACTGTTATAATTGCTGCTTTGCATGAACTAACTCCTTCTGGAATACAGCTTTCATCTTTAAATTTTCGTTAGAGCCAACATTTTAATATGAAAATGAAAAACACAGAGTTAGAGATTTCCTGGAAAAACAGTGCTTACAAAAGCAGGCAGTTACTTATATCTCCAGCACACTTAAGAATATGAGTATCTTGATTTGACTGAACTTTGTGACTCTGGTTGTTGACTACTCCTTGAAGAAGTTGACAAATTTCAAAATCTTTAAAGACTCAGTTTTGCTTATCACTGAAATCCAATGATTCCTGTCTTTTCTTCTTCATGTAATGGTGACAGGATCAAAGGTGGCAGGATTACACATTACAATGTGCAATAAAAGTACTGGATAAACCAAGCTTCAAATCATGATGCTCTACAAAAGGAAGGCATGATTATGCATGATTATTGCTGATCTGATTTTCAGCAAAAAACTGTTTTCTCTGGATTGGTCAAAAAAGAACCAAGCAACATCCCAGACTACAAGAAATCATGCCTACTACTCCAAGTAAAGTAGGTAGAGTCTGAAGATAATCATTTATTCTTTAGAAAGGGATTTTTGCCTTGAAATTCAGGAGGCATAAAATTGACCAATTTGAAATACTTACAGATGTTGGAGTAACTTTTTAAAAATGTCTCTGTAAAATGTTACTGTTATAGTTGTGAAAGTGAGCCATAGTGATTTGTCTGACTATACTGAAGATTATAGTCATATCTCAGGACATTGACACACCTGTCTATGCCTGGTTACCTGGACCTCCTATTGGGACAGACCAAAAAGTGAAATGAAATGGTGCTTCTGATTTTTTTTTTTTTTTTTTGTAGAATTTAATCTAATCCATTCTGAGTGAAAAGAAAAACCAACAGGATGCCTCCACTGATGTCCCATCTCACTGTTCTGTCTCTTCTTTTCCCCCTCTCATTATATTGAAAACACAATGGCCTATGGTTGACATGATTGGTAAGAGAGGTCCAAACTGTTTTTGAAGAGTTCTAGTCTGTTAGAGGTCCTATGCTTTGTCATTAACTATATTTTTCCTTAGTTCTCCAAGCTCCTTGCTTAGTTTTTGTCAAGTTTTCTTGAAGGTTAGTGCACAACCAAAGCCTTTTTTTTTCAGGAGCAGATAGAAGTGAGGAAGATAGGAAAGAGAAAATAACTTTTAAAATATTGCTCTTAGCTTGGCACTGGGCTTGTCACCTTCAGTTCCAGCTATTCTGGGAAGCTAAGGCATAATGATCACTTGGGCCCAGTATTTTGAGATCAGCAAGGTAGGAAGACCCTATCTAAAAGACAAAAAATTTTGTTCATCAAATATTTTTGACTAACATAAAGACTCATTAGTATAATCCCAGCATTTATAGATATTTAGATTTTATAAAACACTTTTTAATATTTCTTTTTTCAAAACCTAGACACACAAATAAAGACAAAAAGGAAGACAAAACAGTACACACATGTGAAAGATCTCACATTATTTTGTGATACAGAAACAGATATACAAAGGTATTTGTTGACATCGAAATTAACTTTTCAACTTTAATTCTATTTTCTTCTACAGATTCATAACTGCCTAGGAAAGTCTGTTCGACAGTCTTGTATACGGATAAGAATTTAATATTTTATATGTAGGCATATCTGCTTAGAAGGAGATTAGAAACTTAGTAGAGAGTTTTAGAAGGTGACTGTGCCTGGGTTGAATTCCTGCTCTTTCACCTAAGATCTTTCCAATGAGGGCCATTTATCCCAAAATACTTATTGATCACATGTCAGGTGACACGTGTTGTGCTAGAAACCTGTACCAACAGCTAAGATTCTCATTTTCTAGATGAGAAAACGAGGAAAGAGAAGCAAATTACCTAAATGTATAAAGACAAGTCAGGAGAAGGAAGTCCTGAATCCCACTTAAATTCTCTCTCTATTGTCATGCGGTACTCCTATGCACTGATTTTAATGGTTTTAAGAACACTACTTTTATAAAATATTATTTTTGTAGAAGAACTTATTTCTTTAAAAGAAATTGTATTTCAAATGGTTGAAATTGGTTATGGAAACTTGGAATCCAGCTATTGTATATTTAAGGATCCATAATATCAATTCTCCAAGAAACACAGTGAACAAATAACCACTGGAAGACAAAACAGAAGAAATAGGTAGAATATAAGAAAAATTTTAACATAACAAATTAGTGGTGACTCCATTTGTACATACACTTTCAGAACATCATAAATATGAACCATATTAAAAGAAATTAGTACTAAAAGAGAGTAAAATCTACTAAAGTCCATGTAAAATACATGTAAGATTTTTTTTTTTCCCTAACTTACAGGACACAGAACACCAAGAAATGGAAAATTTATTTTAAAATTTATGTCAGTGAAATATTTCATATTAAAACCATAAAAAAAGGAGAGAAAAATCCAATGTGGTTAATTAAATAGTAAAATCAGGACATGATAGATGTTAAAGAGTATGTAAAGTAAATTAAATATTGATATTTACCTTCACCTATATTTAAACAATTTAATAAAGAAAATTAGTTTAAAAGTCCTTAACACAAATGATGGCATTAAGTAGAGTCATTTCAACTGAACATTTCATAACATTTTATGTTAATAGCATGTCTAGTGTTCTTGAATACAAACCTGTGTGTTAAGTACTTTAAACATTAATATGTAAGAACATATAAGTAGTTGGCAGAAAATGTCATTTTTCCATTTTTATAGCATAGTTGTATGATTACTTGATTTATTATTTTTAAAATAAAGTATTACTAAGATAAAAGGCACATACCAAGATATAATAATAATGTATTGTTTTCCAGCTGTGTATGTTTAGAGCCATAATTCTGAGTCATCCACACTATTTATATTGAAGGAAACATCTACTACTCAAGTTCATTAAATGTGGTCAACAGATAGAATGAATATTTTGGGACAAGGTTATAATATTTTTGAAATGCATGTACTTCTGTTTGTATACATTCCAGAATTTAGAGACAATCTTCAAATAAATAGATAGATAGAGGTAGATTGAGATTGGTGGACAGAATGACCCTTACAGTATACATAAAATATTATCCATAAAAATGACATTTCTAGATAATTAGAGGAGGTTTCAAACTATTGGACTAAATATGACACCTTATAAATATACATATATTTTTAAGTTAATAGAATGGCAGTTTCAATACTTACAAACTATCTCATCATTAAGTACTATTCTGAAGAGCTTTGAAGCTCAGTCCTTGAATTCTCCTGACTTTTTACAGTATGTTCTAGATATTTGACTTTTTAGTTAAAGGACTCTGTCATCCTTATTTAAAATATCTTCTAATATATTTTCCCCTAGAAATCAGAATAAAATGCTTTCCTCCAGTTTCTGTAATTTTTTCAATATAATGGACACCACACACCCACTATTTGGGTCTTGCTATTAAAAATTTTTGTTCCAAATATCTCTCCTTTTTTTGAAGGAGGGCAGAGCAGGAGGTCAAACCTTGCACATCCCAAACAAACATTCTACCTCTAAGTTATATCCCCAGCTATTTTTAAGGCAAAGTTAAAAGTAATAATAATTCTAAAGGAGAGTTTTCCTAAGACTAGAAACCTGCTGACTTGCTTAGCAAATGCTTTCTTTTTCTTTTTAGATGGTATCTTATTTGGAATTGTAGGTGTGTCCCATATAACCTTACATGATCCTAGCCAAGTTAAAAAAAAATTATTGTAATAATAGCTAACATTTATTTAGAATCGTTCTTTGGGCCAACTTTTTCCAAAAGCTTGACCTTTAGCCTTTCCTTTAATTTATACAGTAATTCTATGGCAAGAGGGTAACAGTGAGCTTCATTTAATACATGGTGAAACAAGATATATAGGAGAAAATTACCAAGTTCAGGATCACTTATGTTCTGTGAGAAAGACCAAGAAAAGAATCCAAGTAGCCTGGTGCCAGGATCTTCTTGCCTAATAGTCTCACTCTAATTGTTCAATAATAAGGGTTGAAGCCAAGTTTTAAGAAGCATCAAGTTAATCATTATCAGCTTTTCTTTCCATATCTAGGTTTTGTTTTTGTTTTAGGTAATCCTCAGAGCATTCCCAAAGCAATTAAGTTTACATATTAGTCATGCATTATGTTTGAGGAAACTGAACCACAAAAGACATTTACAGGCACATGTTTTATCTCAGTTCTCTTATAAAAATTGTCAAATGTCACCACTGTTCTTGTCCTGCCTACGCTCCACCACAGCACTTTCTCAGTGTCATTTGCAGAGTTATCTTCCAGGTACCTTTCAAACATTAGTGGTCTATAGGACCTTAGGCTGAAAATCTTTCTCCATCAATGTCCAAGTGATATGGATCAGTTAGACTCAACAATCACCTGCCTGCTTTAGTGACTTCGAAATTTCTTGTCCAGACAATGCTTTTCTCTGAATTAGGATATATCATTGTCTCTTTTAAAGTTATACTATGATCTTCCACAGGGATAAAATGACAGAATTTAACTTACCAATGTTCTCCAAATTGCCTTTTCTCCCTATTTCTTGGTTTCACCTTAGCATATTACCACAAAGAAAACTACCTGTACACTTTGTTGTCTAACTCATTCCCCTGTTCCTGGTATTTTTCAAGACACCAGGTCCTGCACCTGCGGACTATCCCTCCATATGTTGCTGATGTACTTTGCATTCTTATATTCTGAAATGTACACTGTTGTAACAAATGCCAAATTTATTTTTGTATTTATTTTTATTTTTTTTACATTTTAATTCATTGTATACAAATGGGGTATATCATTTTGTTTCCATGATTGTACACGATGTAGATTCATACCATTCATGTAATCATACATGTACATAGGGTAATGATGTCTGTCTCATTCCACCATTTTTCATAGCCCCTCCCTCTCATTTCCTTCCACATAATCCTGTTTTTTTATATTTTGCTTTAACCTATTTTGTGTTCTGTTTCAAAATCAACTGTCCCTTTCCGAAGCAAGCAAACAAAAAACAACTTTCCTGATGTTGTTTATATGTTACCATCTAACAATTTGGTACACCCATGGAAAATGCCAGGGTTTTCTGACATGGTTTTCTAAAGTTATCTTACAATAATTTTGACCAACCTCTTTTCTCACCTTCTTTACCCTTAGACCATCCTGTAACTACAGCAACTCACCTTTTTCTCTTGCAATGCCATAATGACATGACACATCTTAATTTTTCCCTCCTTGACAGTGCTGAAATCTAGTGCTTTAAAAAGTGACTGGCATGTGCTCCATCACTGAGCTTGGTATATCCCCAACTTGCTATTTATTCTTAAAAGAAACTATCTATTCTATCAAAACTCTCTTCCTGTTTACTTAAACAGAGTAATCCTCTATTTTCATTCATCATATTAATCATAAACCCTCCACAGAAGAGTGACCAGCAATAGGAAAAATCCTCTTTTTTGTCTGATAGCATTTTGTTTTGCATCTAACATTGCTTTTTGGGGGGAGTCCCAATATTATTTTTTAATTAATTTATTTTTCCAACCCTAAATTTCAAATTGAACAATGTATGGTTCAGACTTTGTAAAACCTTCCTCTGTAAAACTGTTTGGTAAATAGTGAATATGCAGTAAATATTACCACAGTCATAAAAGGTCAAAGAGTGGAGAATAATTATAAGATTTGTATGGAATTGACACATATTCTATGTTTATCTCAAGAAAGAAAGATGTCAATGTAAGATACTAGTTTGAATCCCATAGTACCTGATAAAAGTACACCGACATTAATGCAAAAGTAATAATCTATTCATATGATAGCAAAAATGTCAAATCGTTATAAAATTCTTATTACTGTACTGAAAAAGACTTGTGAACATTAATTTTCACAGGACAGATCTATAACAAACTGACATTTCAAGGTTGAAAATGGTAATTGAGTCTTGGGCAATGCAAGATGCTTTATTGGAATGAAGTTGGAATAATTAACATTACAGATAAAGCAACTTATGTTTGATTAATAAAATCAGAATATCATTTAGGGCAAAGGTTAGTGGAAAAAACAAAAGCTTTTCTTTTCTCCTTAAGATTACTATTAAGCCACTTTTGATTCTAATAGATTTGCCAAAACTTGTTTCTATATGTTATTCTGCTTAGGAGTTTTGTTTAATATCTCTTTCAGATGTCAGGCAATGTTTTTCAAACTTAATCATGAATATTAATCTGTTGGGAATCTTGCTAGTAACATAGATTCAAATTTAGTGCGTCTGAGTTAGGCCACTACTTTTACATTTCTAGTTGCTTCCTGATGACTCCAATGCTTTTGGTCTGTGCACCATACAGTGAATAAAGTGGGCTCAGTACAATCTGATTTCTGCTGCACTGAAGAAAGAAATTGAAGAAGACATTAGAGATGGAAAGACCCCCATGTTTTTGGATAGGCAGAATTAATATTATAAAAATGGCCATACTACCAAAAGTTTTATACAGAGTTAATGCAATTTCTATTAATATCCCAATGACATAGAACTAGAAAGAACAATCAAGAAATTCATTAAAAAAAAATAAGAGACCCAGAATAGCTAAAGCAATCCTTAGCAAGAGTGAAGCAGGAGGCGTCACTATACCAGACCTAAAACTATACTACAGAGCTATAGTAACAAAAAGAGCATGGTATTGGCACTGAAATAGATATGTAGACAATGGTGCAGAATAGAGGACACAGAGATGGACCCACATAAATACAGTTATCTAATACTAGACAAAGTACCAAAAACATGCATTGGAGAAAAAATAACCTCTTCAACAAATGGTGCTGGAAAAACTGGAAATCCATATGTAACAAAATAAAATTAAATCTCTGTCACCCGGCATAAAAATCAACTCAAAGTGAATCAAAGATTAGGCACTAGAACAGAGAACCTGAGCCTAATAGAAGAAAAAGTAGGCCCCAATCTTTATATCAGTCTAGGATCTGATTTCCTTAACAAGACTCCTAAAGCACAAGAAGTAAAATTAAGAATCAATAGATGGGATGGATTCAACTAAAAAACTTCTTCTTAGCAAAATAAACAATCGATAACATGAAGAGAGAGCCTACAAGAATGGGAAAAAAATTTTGCCAACTACACCTCAGATAGAGCATTAATCTCCAGGATATATAAGAACTCAAAAATCTTAACATAAAAAAAAAAAACCCAGTCAATAAATGGGCTAAGGAACTGAACATACACTTCAAAGAAGAAGATATACAATTGATCAACAAATGTGAAAAAAATGTTCATGATCTTCAGCAATTAGAGAAAGGCAAATCAAAGTACTCTAAGATTTCATCTCACTCTAGTCAGAATGGTAATTATGAAGAAGATAAGCAATAATAAATGTTGATGAGGATATGGGGAGAAAGGCACACTCATACATTGCTGGTGGGACTGAAAATTAATACCGCCACTCTAGAAAGCAATTTGGAGATTGCTCAGAAACTTGGAATGGAACCATCATTTGACTCAGCTATCCCAGTGCTCAGTTTATACCCAAAGGACTTAAAAATTATCATACTACAATGATGTGATCACATCAATGTTTATAGCAATTCAATTCACAATAGCTAAATTCTGGAACCAATGTAGATGGTCCTTCAACAGATAATGGATACAGAAAATGTGATACATATACACAATGGAATATTACTCATCCTTAAAGAAGAATGAAATTATGGCACTTGCAGGTAAATGGATGGAACTGGAGAATATCATGCTAAGTGAAATTAGCCAATCCCTCAAATCCAAAGTTTCAGTGTTTTCTCTGATAAAAGGATGCTGATCCATAGTTGGTGGGAGTTAGGAAAGAACAAATGCACTTTAGATTGGGCAGAGGGGAATGAGGGGAGGGGAGGGCGTCTGAGGTTGAGAAGGGTGATGGAATGAAACAGAGATTATTACCCTATATACATGTATGATTACACTACTGGTGTGACTCAGCACCATGTACAGCCAGAGGAATGAGAAGTTATGCTCCATTTGTGTACAATGTGTCAAAATGCATCCTACTGTCATGTATAACCAATTAGAACAAATTTAAAAATTAATTAAAAAAATCATGGATAAAAACATTTTTATTAGTTACACCTGCAGTTTATACATGAATCAGTATTTGTATAAAAGTATAGAATATGAGGTAACAATGAAATATCACAAAAACCAAATAAATATGTACTATATTGTGGTTTTCTTCCAGTGAATATACAGGGGGAGTAGATGCCAGCAAAAACAAGCTTAGTAAGACTACTATAAGTTGCATATACATACAGATGCATATATATTTATTAATATATATATGGTATTGAGTGATGTCTTAAGTGCTTTACATATAAATTAATACAACCTTATCGTATAGGTATTATTATTATTTCCATTTTTGAGATTGAAAGTGGGGCACAGAGAAGTTATTTACTTTTCCTAGGTGACATAAGTAGCTAGAAGCCAAACTAAGATTTTTAACCCAGAAAACTCTCAAGGCCAACAATCTGCTACATTACACTATTTTTTAATAATGCATTTTCAGACTCTATCTAGTGAGTTTGATACTTCTTCATTTTAACAGAGCATCTCTCTGAAATTAGTACCTAAAGATGATGATATACATTCATGTGCAATAAGAAAAGATCTGATTGTACTTCGCATGACTTTGTACCTGATCTGGATGCAATCAGTTGAGTTCTGGCAAAGGTGTTTTATTAAAATTATGATGGATGGTACAATGAACCTACAGGCTGTGAGAATGGCATTGTTAGAAATCTTTGTTAGAGAGTATTCTTTTTTTTTTTTAATGGAAATAAGTCATGAATGTTTCCAACAGTGGCAAACCAAAGTTTAGAATACTTTCGTTTAAGGTAGCAAAATCCTCTAATACTATAGAACTGATTTTAAATGGCAGCAAATGATCTGATGTGTAGCTCCGTGGTAGATTGCTTGCCTAGAATTTGCCAGGCCCTGAGTTTAATCCCCAGTACCAAAAAAACTTAACAGCAAAAGACAAAATTAATTTCAACTATAAAAATACTCAAAAAGAAATATTCTTGTTTAGTCTTTTTATCAATTAGCCTTCTATTGTATTTATCTATCTGTAATCATTATTTTGTGAGGAATGCCAAATAAATCACTTAAAAAATACTGACCAAAAGAATTCTGGGAGACCTGTTCTAGTAAACCTTGGGAAACACTCTTAATTTCTGTCCTCCAAAATATTAAATGAAAATAAACTCTGAGGAGCATAGAAATTTACCTTATCTTCAAATTCTATGTCCCCTGTCTTCAGAAGAACTCATTCTTCCCACACTATTCATCTAAGGCTCTGAAATAAAAATAAATTTTTGATTGGCAGTTATAGAGGTGGGTATTTTTTGCTCCTCTATCAATTCACTGTCAGGAAGTGACCGCCTTACCTGTCCTCCACTCTTTTCTACAGGTGCTCATTTCAAACTCGCATGTACTGATTGTCCAGAAGCAAGTGTCTAGTGTACCCTATCCGTTGCTAGAAAAATCTACCTCTGGGGATACAATAGAAGACAATCCCCTCCTTCTATGAAGTTTTATGAATTCTTCTTAATTTATGACAAGAAAATCCTGTATCTCCGAGATGCTTCTAATTGCATGCCTACACACTGGAAATTTGAACTGTAAAGTTCATGGATGTGTTTCAAATAGAACATGCATGTTTGTTTGAACATTTCCACATGGATAGGCTCCACTGCATTTCATTCAATGCCTGAACACATATGGGAACTACCAAAGTTTAAGAACTACCACTTAGAGAAATAACTGAATTGCGATGCAATTTTACAAAGTACTTGAATTATAAGAAATTAAAATGGCCATTGCTGGTAGATACATTTCTTTCCCTATTTTATGCTTTAGTTATAAACCTAGATATTTTCATGAAGTGGAGAAGTTAATATCTTACAATGAAAAGACTTGCATGGGTGCATATAACCTTAGAGCAATTGTCTGTTGGGTTACTCTAATGTGATCATAGCCAGAGGACCTCATAGAAAAGGTAACTTCCCTGTCACAGAGAACCTTCAAATATTTCATTCCTTGTCATTTCTTAGGTTTGTAATTCTTGTAAAATTATTATTTGTTTCATTTCAAACAAATACAATTTTATTTTGTAAGAAAATATTATGTTAATGCTACTTGTTCGAAATTTGTTAGCTCATAATTGTTACTGTATTTCAAAAGAAATCATCAATGCTTATAATATTTTATCAGGATGAACTTCCAACAGACTTTAATATTACACAGCAGGAATTTTCTCTGAGATAGTACAGATGTGATCACTCATTTTCAAGATCTTACCACAAGTGCAAGTGGACAGAATTACAGGTAAATAGTGAGATGGGCAAATCGCTATTATGATTAAGTTAGCTGTGCTTTCTGTTCTTTTTATTCTATCAAGCATGAATACAAGAAAGGCCAACTGAGGATATATCAGAACATCTTGGCAAAGGCAAACAGGTTATCCAAAAATGAACTGCAAATTAAAAATTAAATGTAAGTCTTTTAATGCAGGTTTTAAATCATGTGCCAGGTAATATTTGTATCATATACCAACATTCTGAAATCAGTTCTTCAACCATTTAAATATTTTAAAAGTATTCCAATAATAAAATGAATTTAAACATACTTAAGCGGGAATATACTTATCTCAAATTCGGACTTATCCTTAATTCTATCTACATAAAATTCAAGTTCTATTTTCAGAAAATGTTTGGAATATATTACTTAAACAAGACAGATGCATTTGACTTTCAGAACTTCTGATTGGAAATCATTTAGAATATCTGATCAGGTTAAACCACATCAATGTTGCACTTCACTAAACTTAAAATTTGATTAACTTTTAATAAACTGTACATATATAATGCATTTTACCTGATGAATTTGAAGGAAAATATATATCTGTAAAAGCAGCACCACAATCAATGCCAAAAACATATCCATGGACTCCAAAACTTTCTTCCTGATCTCTTTATTATCATCATCATCATCACTAGTATTATAATTACGTGGTAAGAACATTTCCAAATAGCTACCCTCTTGGAAAAATTTGAAGTATACTATACAGTATTATTTATTTATTTTTTATCAGTGCATT
This sequence comes from Sciurus vulgaris, assembly GCF_902686455.1. Classification (NCBI taxonomy): domain Eukaryota; kingdom Metazoa; phylum Chordata; class Mammalia; order Rodentia; family Sciuridae; genus Sciurus; species Sciurus vulgaris. Next base: position 102,864,909 of record NC_136467.1, on the reverse strand, counting down.
ACAATTATTCAAAATGGCAGGATTAATTATGCCTTGTTTTTATACATACACACACACAACATGAGATAATCTCATTTTCCAGTATTGTTAACTATAGGTACTATGCTATAAAGTGTTTCTCTGGAACTTTTTCTAAGATTTTGTGCCCTTTGACTACACCTCCCATTTTTGTCTCCCCCCACCAAAACTCCCAGCTCCCAGCAGTCACAGTTCTTTTCTCTACTTATGAGTCTTCCTATTTTCAAGTTGCTCATATAAATAGGATTATGTGGCATTTGTCCTTCTGTCTTTCAGAGTTTTTTCACTTAGGATACTCCAGATTCATCCAGACCCATTCATTATTGCGAATGACAGCATTTTATAATTTAGGGTGGAATGATTTTCCATTGTATTTACATGAAACATTTTCTTTATATATCCATCTGCTGATGAACATCTAGGTTCCCTCAATATCTTGGTTATTGTGAATAATGCTACAGTGAACATAGATTGCACGTGTCTCTTCAAGATCCTCATTTTAATTCCTTTGGATATATAGTCATAATTAGAGTTGCTGGATTATATTGTAGTTTTATTTTTAAGTTTTAATGGCATGGAGAATCCATATTATTTTCTATAAAAATCATATCACACCAGTTTATATTTTCACTGATAGTGTACAAAGGTTTTCTTTTCCCTACATTCTCACCAACACTTGTTATTTTCTGAGTGTTTATTTGTTTTTCTTTTAGTTTAGAATAGCCATCTTAATTGGTATGAGGTGATATTTTATTGTGGTTTGATTTGAATTTCCCTGATTATTAGTGATGTTGAACACTGGTTGGTCATTCATATGTCTTCTTGAAAAATTGTCTATTTAGGTCCTTTTTCTGTTTTTTGATTGAGCTTGTATTTTGGGGGAAGGGAGTTGTAATGTTGTCTTATATACTCTGGATATTAATTTCTTTTCCTAACACATAGTGTCTCAGTAAAATTTTGCTGATATAACAAAGTACAATGGACTGGATGGATGATAAACAACAAAGATCTATTTTTCATAGTTCTGGAGACAGGGAGTTTGACATTAGAATGCCAGCATCGGCGATTCTGGTGATGATGTTCTTCTGGGTTGTATCTTTATATGGTGGAAAGAGTTAGTAAGACAACTCTCCCCCGTCCCTTCAAGAACAAACCAATCCAATTCATGAGGACATCAACCCAAATGACCTAATTACTTCCAAAGGGCCTGGTCTTAAGACCATTACTTTGGAGTATAGCATTTCAACAAATTAATTTTGAGGACTCATAAACATTTGCATATGACTTGAAAATATTTTCTCATGCTTCATAGGTTAGCTTTTCATTTTATTGATTCTTTTCTTAGCAGTTCAGAGTTTTTGTTTTGTTTTCTGGTGGTATTAAAGACTGAATGAATCCAGGACTTCATGCATGCTAGGGAAGCACTATACCACTAAGCCACATTCCCAGCCTAGAAGCTTTTAGTTTGATATAATCTTACTTGTCTGTTTTTGCTCTTGTTACCTGTGATTTTGGTCTTACATTCAAGAAATAATCTCCAAAGTCAATATTAAGGTTTTTTTCCTGTTTTCTTCCAGAAATTTTATGCTTTCATGTCTTAGACAACATGCCAAAATTGATGTGGCATTACACATCAACAGAGCAAAGGAAAAAACCATTTGATTATCTTAACAAACTCATAAAAAGTATTTGACAATATTCAATATCATTTCATGATATAAACTCTGAAAAACATAAGCCTAGATGGAACTTGCCTCAACACAGTTAAATACACATACTAAAAGTAGACAGCTAAAGTCAGGCTCGAGACAGGAAAACTGAGTTTTTCTCTAAGGTCAGTAACAAAGCAAGGATGCTCAGTCTTGATATGTCTATCCAGTAACACATATGAAGTCCTAGACAGAGCAAGTAGACCAGAGGATAAAAAAAAAAGTATCCAGATTGTAAAAGAAGAAATAAAACCACCTATGTTTACAGATGATAAGGTCTTATATGTAGAAAACTAAAGCCTCCACAAAAATAATTACAATTAACAAATAAATTCAATAAATTTACAGAATACAAAATCAACACACAGAAATTATTTTCATTTCTACATAATAACAACAAACTGAAAAGAAAATTAAGAAAATCCAATTCACAATAACATAGAAAATAAAGTATTTTCTTAAAAAAGAATAGATTTTAGCAGGCTTTGAAAGACTAGGACACTGATGAAAAAAATTAAAGACGCATAAACAAAAAGACATCCAAGTTCATAGATTGGAAGAACTTACATGGTTAAAATGTGCATACTACCAAAAAATGTCTTCAGATTTGTTGCAATTCCTGTCAAAATACCAACAATTTTCATGGAAAAAAGTTTTTTTTTTTTTGTTTTTTTTTTTTTTATGGAAATAGAAAGCACAGTCGTAACACTGTATGTTTAAACCAATTAAACAAATCCATGATTTTACAGCCAGATTATAATGGGTTTCCTTTTATATTTCTGAATTTTCCTCTGAGTTCAAAAGTTGGTCCTTAATTGTACCTTAAGTATCAACTTACTGAAAGCAATTAATGAGTTCTTCACTGTTTACAATAGCCAAATGTATTTAAATAATATTTTGTGCTAGCACAGAAAATAGCCAAGGATTTCTAAATCAGCCCCAATTCATATCCTTACTAGCAATCTAAACAATCAGATAAACTTTGTTTCTGTCTTTCAGGGAAGATATTCAACCATTATTCATAAATGTTTTATGTAAGTGAATGGTATTTTATTTCAGAAACACTTGTCTGGATTGCCAAGGCCTAGGTGCTATTCATTGAAGAGTATGCGGGGGTGGTGGTTAGATATTGTCAACATGCACACTGTTGATTCACTCAGGCATTAAAGGAAAAAAGTTTTAAAAGAAGTTAATTTCCAAGGTGATAGAAAAAAAGATATATTGATTCATTCTTATTTTAATTTAAACACATTGATTATTTCAGGATATACATATGGTTGCTAAAAAATATATGAACAAAGTTTGATGCATCTTAGCTACATAAATAAGTGAGGTATTCCTGTATATGAGTGAAAAATGACAAATTTTGTGAGTATTTCCATGTCATGTAAGTAGCTGGTTCTTTGAAACTTCAAAGTTGTGTAACCTGGGAAAAGTTATCCAAAGTTCAGTTGCCATCATCACTTGGAACATGCAGGATAATATCAGCACTTTCATTATGGTGCTATGAACATAAAATAAGTTAGTATATATCAAGTGTTTGGGCCCTGTGCACTCTGTATATATAGTATTGGAAATATCAATTATATCATTAAATTTGCATTATTACCAGGGTTATTGTAACACAACAGGAATAGTTGTGACTAATTTTGTAGATGCTATAATGGGAAACAAGGAAAATTAAGTGTAATAATTCAAGTTAAGGGACAGCTGTTTCTTCATTATTTGCTGCTGTTAGTCCTACCACCCACACCAATCCTTCTCATAATTTGATATAAATACTGTAATTTAAAGTTGATGAAGCACACATGATAATATTATTTAATCATTACCACAATTTGTATGGAGATATTAATCCAGAAATGAAGAACATAAAGTTCTAACTTATTAAGTGACTGTTCCATCTTAAAATATCTAGTCAACAGTAAACTGTAATCAAAACCAAAGAGTCCTTCTATGAAGCCAGTGTTACTCTGATGCCCAAAACAAACAAATATATTTTAAGAAAGGCAAACTACTAACCAGTATCTCTTATGAATATAGATGCAAAACAACTGAAAAAATTACTAGCAAACTGAATCTAGCAGCATATTAAAAGGATTACACAGCATGGACAAATGGAATTTATCCCAGGAATACAAGACTGATTAAAGCTGAAAAAGAAAAAAAAAATCAACCAATATAAGATACCAAAAAAAAAGGGAGAAAAAGCACACAAGATTATCATAGAGAAAAGTATTGATAAAGTTTAATATTTTTTTAAAATGAAAACATTCCACAAACCAGGATAGAAGGAAACTTCCTCAATATGACTAAGGGCATCTACAGAAATTCCCCAATAAACATCATACTTCATGGTAAAAGACTGAAAGCTTTTCCCTAAGATCAGGACAAGACAAGAGGCCCACAAATACTATTCAACACTGCACAGGAATGCAAGCCAATTAGGCATGATAAAGTAGTTTAAAGGCATCCAGATTAGAAAGGAAGAAGTAAAATTATCTCTGGAAGATGCTATATTACATATAGAAAACTAAAGATTACAGACACACACACACACACACATAATCAGACGCACCCGCCCCCCCAGAAAAATTACTGGAGTTGATAAATGAGTTCTATAGAGTTATGGGATATAAGATCAATACACAAAGACACTTGCACTTTTATATAGTAGCAATGAATAATCTGAGTATAAAAATAGCAAAATAGTACCATTTAAGTAGTATGAGACAGAATAAAATGATTAAGAATGCATTTAATCAAAATTTACACATGTAGGCTCTGAAAAATATGTTGTTGAAATCCCCTGAATGGATTGAAACCTCTCCTATGTTTGTGGATTGGAAGATTTAATGTTTTTAATATAGAAATATGCTGCAAATTGACAAATTCAATGCAAATCCTATAAGGTCTAGAGCTTCCTTTTTTGCTGATGTGGACAAGCTGATCCTAGAATTCATATGGAACTGACAGGAATTCTGAACAACTAAAATTCTTAAAAAGGAAAACTCAATTGGTAAACAGATTTACTGATCATAAAACATGCAAAGATACAATGATTCAAGCATTGTGGTACTGACATAAAACTAGACATAGTTCCACAGAAACGAGTTGAAGGGACAGAAATAAACCCATACATACATCTACAGTTAATTCATTTTCAACAAGAGTACCAAGATCATTCAGTGTGAAATGCAGAGTTCTTTCCATAGAAGGTGGTTTGAACATCTTGACATGGAAGCCAATAATTTGAATCCCTTTCTCACACCATATGCAAATATTAACCTCAAATAAGTCAAATACCTAAAGAGTTGAAACTATAAAATTTTAGAAAGAAACAGACATAAATCTTCATGATTTATAGTAGGTGATGATTTATTAAAGATGACACCACAAACAACAGCAATAGAGGAAAATGTGGAGATACAGACCTCATCAAAATTGAAAACTTATTCATTCCAAAGGATGTTACAAGGGTGTGAAAAGATAACCCACAGAATGGTAGAAAATATTTGCAAATTATGTATTTAATAAGGAAGGTCAAGCATTCAGATTACAGAAGAACTCTTAAAACTCAACAACAGAAATAAAGATGAATGCTCTGATTTTTAAAAATAGGCAAAGAATTTGAATACCTATTTGTCCAACATGGATACACAAATGATAAACGAGCCCATGGAAAGATACAGTATCTTTAGTCAGTAGGAAAATGAAAATTAAAACCTCAACAAAATACTCTTTCACACTCACTAGGATAATTATAATAAAAAAAGGAAAGTAACAAGTTTTGATAAGAATGTGGTGAAATTGAAACCCTCATACATTGCTTATTAAAGCAGATAGTTACCATGAAGAGCAGTTAATTAAACAGTTAAAACATAGTTAAACATAGTTATTACATGACATAGTAAATCTGTTCCTGGATAAATACATATCCAAGCTAATTGAAAATGTAAGTTTGCACAAAACTTGAATATGAACTTCCATGTCAATATTATTTATAGTAGACAAAAAAGTAGAAATATATAAAAAGTTTGTTGAGCTATAAATAAAAATGTGTTATACCTATGTGATAGAATATTATTCAGTCACAAAACTGAAATACTGATACATACTAAAACACGGATGAATCCTGAAAATACTGTGCTAAGTGAAAGACACTTGAACATACCCCATCAGTTATATTCCTCCTAGAAGCAGAAAGTAGGTTAATAGTTGCTTATATATGAGATGAGAGGGGAAAGAGGAGTTACAGGGTTTTTGCAACTAAGTAGTACTGATAATGGCATTTGGCATTTGTCACCTTCATTTTCATGTTAGAATTCAATACAGGACTCATTTTCACTTTAACTATTTGGAACACCCAGCATGTATACTTGTTAAAATAGAATTAAGGTGAATTTCACTGACACAATAAAATGGATAATTTCTAATATGAAAAATTAGAGCATGTGCCTTAATGTTTACATGCCAAACCTGCTGCTTACCTAACTCAGACAAATATTATTTTTAAGCAAGAGAAGATCAGAGACATGAACTCAAAAAAAGAAAACCCAACATATATTGAAAGAACACAGAGGTATTTCAATGTACAAGATTCCGGCAGGCTTTTCTGGGTCCCAGGGATGGTGTTTGGAGATGTAGGCTTCCTGCTCACAGTCCCACCATACCAGGAGTTCCACCTTCAGAGTGCGGAGGTAGCCAGTTGGGCTTATTGAAGGGGACTTCAAACGACAAGCATCCCCAAAGGGAGTCTGCACTCCAGGAATATTTTAAAACACATTCTTTCTACTCTCTATTATGATTTTTAAATAATAATAATTTGTCATTAAAATGTTTAAAAAAACATTTGTCACAGTGACTAGGAAGAATGAACTTTGTATTACTCAAAGAAGAAATAAATTAGTAGAGTAGCATGTAAGACAGAAAGACAGCCAGTCCTTCCCAGGCTGAAAATTCAATAACAGGCAGCAATAGTTATATATCCAGGAATTTCTTTGGTGTTACATAAACCTAGGTTACACATTTGTAATTTTTTACAAAATATTTCCTTTTTGAAAAAGGGATTCCTCCCTTCTGTTAAGACCTGGTCAATAAGCAGTGACTAACCAACAGCTACCTGTAAAGTGCTGTGCTGAATTTGCAGATATAAAAATGAATTAGACAGTATTTAAGACCTTACATGTATAATGCTATGAAAAATAAACTTTTATATCCAAGCGAACATAGGAGGAGATTGATTTGTTTTAGAGGAGACATCATCTTAAAGAGTAGCTATTTCCCCCACAATTCTGCACTCCAACACTAAAGTATAGTAGTATTTAAAATATATTTAAAAATGTGATCTTATAAATGTGTTTGGTAAAAATCAAAATCTTTCATTATTATTACTGTTATTATTATTGTATTATTATTGTTATTATTGTAATGGAAATAGCTACTTATACTGAAAACTTTTTGATTCTTTACAGTGGAAACCATTCAGGGTAATGGCAAAAAGCTGATTTCTGCAATTGGACCTTAATAACTTTTCTCAAAATTCTGCATCTTTCTTAGAGCAAGTTACTTAACTTCTCTGAATCTCAAAGTCTTCATCTGCAAACTTGGAATAAAAATTCATAAGATCTACCTCCTGGAGTTGAGTTGTTAACTGAATTAATGTGTATATTGTTGTTGGCACAGACCTTGGCCTGTGCAGGGACTTAATGAACATTCACTCTTCTTGCTACAAACAACTCGCTTCTTCCCTTCTGGCACCCACAGTCTTCTCCCACCCCTTCCATAATCTGGTTACTACTCCCTCTTCTTTGTTTCTCAGTTTGACAATATGTCCTTCAGATAGCCTTTTCCATCCCACAATGGAGGAATAGACATCTCTTCTTTTTGCACTTTCAGACTATTTTTTAGGTGTACTTCTAAGAACATTTGTTTTACTGAATGAAATTATTTCCCTGTTCTTCTGTGTTTTTCATGCAATAGAGACTAAAAAACAAGAACAGTGTCTTTCTATGCTCAATATAAAAGATAGTGTGATATTCATCTATCTATATAATATCATGATACCGCATTTATATATATACCACTACATTTATAAATATATAAATGACAGAATCATGAGGGGAAATCATCAGGCCTGGATAATGCAGGATCAGGATGCAGGAAAGAGCAAAGGGAAAATTGCTTGAGATGAGACATAATTAAAAGGATGTAGGGGAGGAATGATAGATAGAAATGTTTTATAGCAATTTGTAACAAGTGGCTTTGATTGTTCATGGCCTCATCTTTTAAGGCATGCATTAGTATGATTCTCAGTACTATTCTGATAGTAACCCATGTTATCAGGGGTATGCCTCTCCCTCTAAATTGGTTTCTAGACCTGCTATAATTCAGGACTTTTTCAGAATGATTTAGCTCAAGGTCATTCTGTAAAAAATACGTGGTGTTTGAAGCCTGGAGATGTCAGATGACTTCCCGTGAGATGAATACAGTTATTTGGGAACACACACTCCCAGTACAGTCCTTAACAGGAGTGCTCAGGCTTGATTTTGTTTTCATTCCAACAGGGAGCAAAAAAGGAAAGTGACTTTTTTCAAATTCCAGGAAGTCGACAATGGGACACTTTCCTCAGAATACAGTCTTACAGAAGTAGAGAGTAAAGGAGTGATTTCCAGAGGCTGGAAAGGGCAGAGGGCAGGAAAGGACAATGAGAGATTGATTAATGAGTTACTGTGAGGTAAGAAATAGAGGGAATGATTTCCAGGCTTTAAGCACACCACAGTGGTCATAGCTAACAAGAATCACTGTACATTTCGAAAGAGCTAGAAAATGGGCTGGGGTTGTGGCTCAGTGGTAGGGTGCTTGCCTAGCAAATGTGAGGCACTGGGTTTGATCCTCAGCACCACATAAAAAAGTAAATAAAATGAAGTTTTTAAAAAACCTGAGCTTAAAGAAATGACTAGAAAAGAGGATTCCAAATACTCTTGCCACAAAGAAATGATGAATATTTTGGATGATGAATTTGCTCATGACCCTGATTTGATCATTAGAGATTATATACATTTATCAAAACATCACAGTATACTTCATGAATATGTACAACTACGATGTGTCAATTAGAAATTAAAACTGCAGTCATAAAAATTACAAAGAGGAACAGGTAAACAAGCTTCAAATATTCTATTACCGTGAGGTCAATCTTCCTTAAGGAAGTGCTAATAAGGCTTCTACCTTCTGGAGGATATTTGTCCAGACACTCAGGCTTGTGAATAATGCCCAACTCCACCCTGTCCTCACAATCACAGGCATTCTTGACTGCAAGTCCATTCCCTTAGGTTCTTCGTGGTCACCTTACCTCTGTCTTGATATAATGCATTCTCCATGCTTCTGCTAGAGTTTGATCTAAAACTTGATCTTGCTTCACTGCACCTTGCTTTTGCTCCATGTTTTCCCCTGCTGCCAAGTTTTCACAAAGTGCAGTTGCCCCTGATTGAATGCTTCCTCTCCTTAACCACTCAGGAATCTCCACCTTCTCCCTGAGGAGTCAGCCTGAGTGACTCTCCCTGTGGGGAAGCCATCCCTTCTGGATTTCTCCACACTGAATGAGAACTCTTTCATGCTTTCATGATGTTTTGTGCATCTCTCCACCCTAAAAACTCAGATTTTTTAGAAAATCGTGACATTTTTAATTCACCAGAGGAATGAATGATCATTGAGGCTAGACTTATTGATCTTTACTCCAGAGTATGTAGTAAACACTCAGAAATATTTATTGGAATGGATCTAGAAAGTTATAATAGACCTGAAAAAAGAATGATCTCTTGCCAGGAATAAGAAAATAAAATCTGAAACAGTTCATACAATCTGAGATCTCTGAACAACCTAACTACAACCATTAAGACAGAAAAGAAATTTAATTTTTGGTTGTCCTTCCTTCCTCCCTTCCTTCCTTCCTTCCTTCCTTCCTTCCTTCCTTCCTTCCTTCCTTCCTTCCTTCCTTCCTTCCTTCCTTCCTTCCCATTCTTTCTGTTTGTTTTTCACCTCATACATACACACTCATTTTTAATGTATTAAGTTAGTAGGAGAGCTAAAAGTACTGGAGACTGAACTTTACCACTGACTGATTTTTATTTTTATTTTGTTAAACTTTTGCAACAGGGTCTTCCTAGGTTGCCCAAGCTGGCCTTGAACTGTGATCCTCCTGCCTCAGACTCCTGAGTAGCTGGAATTACTGGCATGCATCACTGTGTCTGACAGTTACGGGAAACTTAAGTTATGTAGTTCAACTGAATTATTCAGAATATTGTAAGCTACTCTTTTTTAAAAATTTTAACATAGAAACATCATGTATAGCAAATAGTGTTCACACAAGGAGATCATGTTAAAATATTATTTAATAAATATTTCAGATTACTTTCCATGTACAAAGGCACTGTTTTAAAAATATCTAGTAATTTATTTCTCATAACAACTTTAAGAAGAAATCATGGGGCAAATTTAAAGCTTTCTTTAGAGTTTTGTGATAGTGGGTTGACTCCTTTTCCCTATATATAGCAGAAAGATTTTGAATTAAGTAATAATATCTAATAACAACAAATTATTTTAAAATGTTCTGAAAGATTTTAAAGTTTCTAAGACAGAAACTATCAGTGAAGAGTATTGCAATATTTGTCATATATATTTTGCTTGTGAAAAGAAAGGAAATAATTGAATATTTGAGGGAAATTTTGTCTGACATTGAAGTATCAACATCAAGTAGAGCATCTGATTAATCATGGATAGAAGGAAATGGAATATTTTTAGGCTCAAAATAAATCCAGGTTTGTTACAACATAAAGCAGATAGCAGAATAAAATCTTGAAAATATTCTCATTTCTCCTCATTTATGACTTTAATAAACAGTGATGTTGAATTACAGTAGGAGATTTCAAAAGAGAAGGGTGAACTACAAATAGGTTGAAATGTCACAAAATGGAAGCTAATGGCACTGGCTACTTGGGAAATAGCAGACTGGGATCATATGTAGATCATTAATGACAAAAAAAATCTGCAAACATTAATGAATATGGAATTAAACTAAAGTTGCAACAAGCTTTAAAGAAATCATCAGTGGAAGAGGAAAATACAGAATTAATAAGTAAGAGGAAGATATCGTACCACAGCAGAAAGATAACAGGCTTTTAATCAATGAATAGCAGCTCTCGGGGGATGGCTAACACCTCTGATAATGACATTACCATTTAAGAAGATCTGCTTAAACCTCAGATTAACAACATTAAATTAATATATGCATATGTCATTTGAGTCTCCTACTCATATGTCACCTGATAGAGGCCTTTTGACCACTCATTTCTAATGTGACCTTGGGGATTCTCCACTCTGCATTACTTCACCGTTTGTTTTTCACCATAGCATTTATTCTTCCTAGTGTTTTCCATATATATATCTATATGTTGATTTGTTTCTTCTCTAACTTCACGGCACCGTAAAATACAGGTGAATAGCAACCTGTTTGACTTATATCACTAAGAGTGGGATAAAATCATTATTTAGTGAAAAATCAATGCCCATTCAAGCCTTCTCTTAAAAGTAAATTTAAATACATAGATTGAAAAGACACAACAGTAGAATTTCATGTGAAATATGATATATGTACATTATTTAATCACTGGGTTAGAATTTGCTACTGGTCACTCACTTGGTCTTTAGTGAATCATTTAATTTCTTCAGAAATGGTTTCCCCATTTGTCAAACAGGGCTAATCATAGCCCCTCTCAGTAGTTTTTAAAAAAATTCATAGGAAAGAACTTTTAACTATAAAGTACAAAACAAATAAGAACATTTATGATAGATGGTAGAATTAAGGGTAGTTGACCAAAAACTCACTGTAAACTATTACTGTTTCATGATTACCTAAAAAAAAAAAAAAAAAAAAAAAAAAAAAAAATAGATACAAACATATGTTGCATCCAAAGAATAGGATATTTTGTGTGCTGATTGGACTCAATCCAAGTTACTGTATTTCCTCCCAGTTGCATATTTTACAAGATACTGATAATTGGGTACAAAGAGACCAAAAACCTACACAAGTTTGGAAATGTGAAAAACAATGAAAAAATTGAGAAGGGTATGAACATAAGGAACATGGAAAAGAAAGTGAGGGCTACGCTGCTTACTTTGAATACGTGAATAATTTCATTTAGAAGATTCATTATGTGTAGTACCAAGATGCAAACTAGGAGTTGGAGGGAAATTAAAAAGTCAAAGAGAAGATTAAGACCTTGGTCAATGTAAGGAACAGTACTCTAAGCTTTATAGCAATTTCATAATGGTGGGGGTAGAAAATTGGGTAATCACACCCAATGTAGAGAGGGACATAATTAGCAATGTTATCAAAAGCTTCTACTATCAAGTTGAACTTTAACTATGAAGTTGAGGCTAGGTGATTCCAAACCCCTTTCCAAGTCCCATATTATAAGCAAATGCAGTATTCCTAACATAGTTATTAAGAATGAAAGGATCATGAATTCACGTGCTGAAAATAAAACAAGAATATTTATGAGAGAATGACAGATGACATCAGCCCTGAATCAATAAGACCAATGGGGTGTGTTATTCAGCCAGAGAGATCCTGCTGTGTGCACTGGTCATCCTATTGAGACTCAGTTTAATATTGTTTAGTATTGTTACAGTGGTCTATTGACAACATAAATGGTCACATTTATGACTCTTGATATCCTTCAAGGATTCGCTGTTGTATTTTGTAGGAAACTTGCTGTTGCCAATATAAATTCCTGCTAAATATACCCTTCAATTAAAAAATGGTCTCTCTCATCCTCCAGTCTTGAGGAGGAGGAGGAAGATGCCTTAAGACTCAGTGCCAATTTGGCAAATAATAAGTGTTAACATATGTTTTTATTAAATGTTAAACTATTTGCCTTAAGTGACTTTTGCATTGTTCGGCTTGAGGACCACAGAGGCTCCTCCTCATTACTTTTATATTGTCATTACAAAGACAAGTGTATCAACACATCCTTTATTAACCATGTGATGACCTTTCCCTCGTGTCCATATACCTACATCTCTCTATTTAGAGATAAATGCATGTAAAAAATGGAGAAAAGAGTAGGAAAGAAGGACATTTAACCCACAGAGAAGCAAGTTAAAATTTCATTGCTTTTTTTTTTTTTTTTTTTCTGCTTTAGCTCAAAGCGGGAGGAGGCTAGAGGCTGCGGACTCAGTGCTGGAATGAGGAGTAATGAGCTTGAACTGAGCCCGAGGTAGCTTTCTCCTGCCGGTGTCATTGCTGCAGCCTCCGCTGCCGGGTCCCTAGTTCCTCAGCTGCCTCTCTTCCTGGTGTAAAATCGCCTACAAAGACAGCAAAGCCGCCGCAGAAGTTGCCCGGTGTAAGACTCTGGAGGCATTGGCTCAATAACTTTTCACGTCATTTTCTGCTCTGGATCCCCTTCTCGCTTCTCCACGCAGCCTTTCCCACCGCAAATCACCAGTGCTCATGGGGCAGGCGAAGAGGAGCTTGCAGCACTGAGCTGAACCGGACTCGAGCCCGTGATGTCCGGCACCAAATTGGAGGACTCCCTCCCTCGTCGCAACTGGTCATCCGCTTCGGAACTGAATGAAACTCAAGAGCCGTTTTTAAATCCCACCGACTATGACGACGAGGAATTCCTGCGGTACCTGTGGAGGGAATACCTACACCCGAAAGAATATGAGTGGGTCCTGATCGCCGGGTACATCATCGTGTTCGTGGTGGCTCTCATTGGGAACGTCCTGGGTGAGTCTCCCCCGGGCAGACCTCCAAAGGGCTGTCACTTCTCCCCTCGCCCCAGGCTGCAAAGACTCTGAAGACCCCTCCCTTCCCTTGGGATGCAAACAAAGAGGTTGCTGCTCTCAGTGGGGTTTTCTGATACAAAGAAAAAAAAATTTTTAAAGTTTTCTGATTTTACGAATGGGGACTAAGCCCTGAGATGATTATTCTTTTTTCTGCAAGGATCCTGAAAAAGAAACCGTGGTTGTTTTTGTTTTTGTTTTATTCTTCTGAGCACTTAGGTTACAAATACAGGGATAGGGACAGTGACAGACATTTCCAGGTGGATTTTGTTGAGTGTAGGGGAATCAGTCATGCTTTTGTGTAACCTGGCTGGGTGCTTTAGGAGGTTTTGGGGGGAGACAGAGCTTGCAGGATGCAATGCTGCGCCCCTAAGGAGTAAGCTTTCTTTGGCTGTTGAAGTCACAAAGCGTTTGTGAGCTAGGTAGCTTGCCCTCTGGCAAGGAGGCGTAGGCTACCATCAAGAAATGGTAATGAAAGGGCAGGGAGCAGAAAGAGAGGCAAAGCAGGGAAGCGCACTCACTCTACAAAACTGAATTAAACAGGAATCATGCAGGGAGCAAGAAGGAGGAGGAGCATCCAAGGAAAGTACCACAGAGACCTCAATCGTTCATCCATCCATTCACTCATTCATTCATTCATCCATTCAACCAATATGTTTTTTTCTCCAGAGGGCGCTTGTTGCCAGACTCATGAAATTTTTGTATGAACTGATTTTTTTTTTCAAAGAGGAGGCTAAACTTAATACTAGACTTACCCCATTTGTCCCTGTGTAGGTTTGTATGCAAACACAGGTTTTCTTGCGCCCTCCCTATAACCCCACTACCCCGCCACTATAATTTATGAGGGTTGGGGAGGGGGCCATATGAAGCGGTGGTTATGCAGTTTGCTAGAGCAGTAGGGGAATCTACTTCAAGAAGAGGAGCATTAAAAGGGAAGGACAATTTAAAATTGTGAATGGAAGGAGCATGCACCTTGATGAATGGAGGTGGGAGGCTAGAAGGCATTTCAAATGCAGAGGGCAGTGTGGAGAAAGTCTCCGCTGGAAATCACAGGAGGAGGTGGGGGAGGCTAGCAGAAGATGCTGTTGATTTTCATTTATAAGAGGGGGCGAAGGGGAGTGAGGTGAGATAGGATGGGAGGTTTGGAAGTTAAAAACAAAAGATTTGTGACTGCGATGGAGGATGATAAGGAACTTACCAGGCTTTCAGCACTCACCTGCCTTTTTACCTTTTCTCCCTAGTGTGTTGGTCTGGGTAGGAAACATCCAAAGTAGTCTCTCATCAATTCAGCAGGCAGACTAGCTCACAGTTTGAGACTGAGAAGGATTCTCTGGAGAGTTGATAGAATATTATTTGGTGAGATAAGAACACTTGGAGAACTTTAGTTTGCTTTCTATATTATTTTTAGATTGTTTTGCTTTTTGTTCATTTCTGTTAAAGGTAACAAAAAAGGGAATCTTCTTGGGATTCAAACGAAGTGGATAAAAGTATAATTTGCATGATTAAGGGTCTTATTTAAGGATATCTTTAATAAAAATGCCTTTATTGCTTTCCTTCTTGTCATCCATCTTTAGATTACAACTGTTAAGACACATGACTACCAGCATAGCAACATTTTACTGCATTATGCCAACACTTACTGAAAGGTGGATAACCAAAACTGAACATATATTGAGTACCTACTATGTACCAGATTCATTCACTTATGCTCTCACTTAAAATGCAAAATAGCCTGTGTTAGAAGAAGAAACAAGACTTAAAGGAATTAAATGACTTATTAAAGGTCACGATTGAAATTCATTTCCATTTCTTCTGACCTCAGATTTAGAATTCTCCATTGTTATTCCACTCTAGATCTAGAAAGCATATAGAGAATGAATTCTGTATTACTGATTGTCTGCAAGCCGATTGGATGGGTTTCTTCTCCCCTGTATCCATGTCCTCAGCCAATAAATACCAAAAGAGATTAAGGGCACTGTCATTCCCTCCACCAAAAAACTGTCTAGGAGGAATGTGATTGCTGTGCAATGCAAAATAACATTATTTTCCTGCAGGAATAGCTACAAACCATAACTATTTTCTTTACCTGTTTTTATTTCAGGCTTAATCTTTGTGATAAAATGAACTCTGCTTGGATGCTATTTCATGTTTTCTTTGCACATACTTTGTGCCCAATGCTCTTCATATCCTAATAGCATAGTTTGGAGATATATGTTTACTATCCTGGGGAATTTTAATTTCTAAAAGGAAACATCTCTACAATAAAGCTACCTGTTTCATAACATCAAGGAAAAGAGCACTGTCCACAGCTCCTAGTGCTGAAAGAGCCAATTTCATTCAGCTTAAAAAGAAATATTTACTCAAAGCACTCGCTCTGAAAATACTGACAGCTATTTTCCTCAGAATTGAGTAACACTGAAACCGTCTGCAGCTGAACTGAAACTCATTCCTTACTGACATATTCCCTGAAAATTGATGAGGTTCAGGTTTGACATTTAAACAAATGAGCAGTGTCATTACTCATACACAACTTCTTGCTCTTTGATGTCACTGTCAAATACACAAAATGGATTAGACTTAGAAATGCCTTTTGCCCCTCTGGTATAACTAATTTTATAGAGAATACCAGAACAAGAAGTCACATTATTCATGCAAGATAAAGAGACAATGTGAGGTATGAAGGTGAAATAACAGTGTAGGCAGTAGATGTAAACACTGACCCAGTGAGTTCACTCACCATTTGAGCTTTCATGTAACTGCTTGGGAAATATCAACCTTGTTGAACTTATAAATATAATGTCACCAGTTAGAAGTAATTTCTCCCACAGTGTCCTTTGTTGAAGTGATGTAACACTGTGCAGAATAATGAAGTCTTGGTCACCCCCATCTCTTTCTCTTCTCCCCACAGTATCTCTCTATCATTAAATCTACTCTTCATTATCAGATGCTTCCAGAGATAGAAAGAAGTTTCCTGAAAAACATGACAAAGTTATTTACATGAAGAAACAAGTTACTATAAATAGAATGGCATGAAAATTTGAATTTGGTAAAAAGCCATTTTCATGTCTAATTGCGGGTTGTTAGGAAAGAACATGAGTAAAAACTCTTAGGGGAAGGAGTGTTGTTTCATTATCTGCAAAATGATGGCACATATAACCTATTCATAAATTTATCTGATATGCTGGTCAAGTAGATAGAGCTAATTATTCAACAGTATATTTTGGGCAATGTTTTGTTTTTGTGTTTGTTTTAGAGACAGGGTTTTGCTGAGTTGCTTAGGGCCTTGCTAAGTTGCTGAGGCTGGCTTTGAACTCAAAATCCTCCTACCTCAACTTCCCAAGCTTCTGGGATTACAGGAATGTGCCACCACACCCAGCTCAATGTTTTGTTTTTAAAATTAATGTGTATGTGAGTGAGGAATATTGGGGAAACTTGAAGAAATATATTAGATGTAAATTTTACCCTTAATTCCTTGAGTGGAAATGAGAGAGAGAGAGAGAGAGAGAGAGAGAGAGAGAGAGAGAGAGAGAGAGAGAGAGAGAGAGAGAGAGAATGATTTTAGTCAGTTCAAACATTAAACACCTAGGAAAATGATCAGCATGCTGCCTCTCTTTTGCATTCAAATACCCTAACATTCAGTTGGTATGCTTGTATATTAGTTATCACTGTCTCCATATGAAAAATGGAAAATGTAGACTAGTCTAGTGGTATGTTTCTTGTTTCTTGTGTGACCATTAGCAAGTTTTGAACTCTTCAGGTCTATTTTTTTTTTCTAATTGAACATTAAAATTGATAATGCTTGCCTTATAGAAATCATATCAGAATATAATAGATATCCTCTATGACTGTATATAGAAGAATACACACCCACACACACACACCCACACCCACACACACACACACTTTCCTTGTAACACTATTGATTTATGTCAATTTTTATCCCTTCATTTCCATTATTGTAGTCTCTTCTTGATGTGGTTTGTAGCCAGCTTCTGCCTCCATGACCACACGGAATCTCGGTAGCTCTTTATGTCCCCTGCCCTCCCTCCTTTCTCAATTGTGTACATAAGCTGGAGTTGGCACAATACTCTCCTTTTACTTCCCAGCTCCATCCATCCACCCTCTTCATACTGATGGCTCAATATTGCCTTCTGTCTCTCTCTGAAAGTCATTCCTAACTACTGGGTTCTTTTCCTTTTTCTCTCAGTTTAAACTGCTAGCACTGGGTATCTTTCACTGAAAGTTTATTTAGTGCTATTGTTGCTATCATTTTATCTATCACTATCAATGTTTTAAATAACATACACATAATATGTGGCTTCAACTCACTTTAAGCACATTATAAATTAAAGAATTCATCCAGTAAAAATTAACCTGTATGTGTGGAAGAGGGTAAATATCTGTAATAGTATTGCTTTCTGCAGAATTTCTAGAGTCAGGTTTATGTCCTGAAGTGGAAGTAGCAGAGGTGACCACTGCCACTTCTAAGCCTAGGAGAGAGTGCTCTTCTACTTCTCTTCCTATCTAGTTCAGCAGCATGGATGTCTGTAAACCCATCCTTTCCTACACAAAACCAAGAGGGAGATCAGATACACTACTCAAGTCTGCCAATACAGTAGAAATCAGGAATCATGAATGTAAAAGGTAATATAGGCCTGTTGTGTGTTTTTAGTTACAAACTTTCAAAAAATGCTTCTCTAAATAAGAATTAAACTGGTACACCTGCATTTTTTGCTAAAACCATAGCCACTTAGATTAACTGGTAAAACAAATTATGTCTGACTTGAACAGAATCTCAATGATAACTTTTCAAATGGCTGTCTCATAGATAACAGCAACATTTATCATGAGCAGATAATAATGAGAATAATGTGCTACTGATAATTAGAATGTAACAGATTTATTCCATATTTGAAAGCGAAATAATGGAATAATAAGCATTTTTAAAGGAGTAAAAATATGAAAATCGAATACAAAGGTAATTCTTTAGTTTTTAACATTTTGTTCTCATTTTAGTAGGACACACATACTACATTATATCATGTATCTGTCTGTATGAGTTTTCATTATTTTGTATTTTAGTTATATTTGAAAACTCTCATGCACTGTGGCTATGTTAGTATTCCAAAGCCCCTGAATTCTCACTGAACTCCTCAAATTTTAGAAATATCCATTGTTGATGTTAATCCACTAGTGAAAGAAAATCCCTCCACCTTCCTTCCTGTGGAATCTTGATGTTTCTCACACTGAGGGATGCTCTCTTTAATAATTAATGGCTCACTGGCATGGTTCAGCCAGTCACATGCGAGAGGTAAAACAGAGGGTGTTTGTCTCCATTTTCTCTTCTCACTGCAAAAGAAAGTGAAGAACTCAGTAGAGTTCTGTGTATCAGGTCCTATATGCCAGACTTCACTCATATGTGTTTCATTTTTGCTTCATAGTCAACTTGCCATGAGATTACTAACTTTGTTTTATAAGTGAGAAAGATGAAATGCAAAGAGTAATTTTAATATATTCCCAAGTTCAGACAGTAAGTTGCAGCACTAAGTTTCAAACACGAATTTATCAGATTCCGTGTTCCATGGTTGCTTTATTACTTCATTCTTCCTCTTTCTCCAGCTTCTCACCCCAACTGGAAGCACACAGAAGAAAGGGTGGAGAAAATGACACTCTGATGTGCCCTCTAGACGATTTACAGTTTTTCTGGCGTTTTGCCATGCTATTTTTCTGATAGACTACAGTTCAGCTCCTAGGATGAGCTCATTTGATAAGCTAATCAAGGTCATTTTAGGGTTATTGTAAGAGGGAAAATTCTAAGGTAAGATGGGTGCTGCCAAAAATACTTTTGCCTTTCTGGGTGGGGTTGGGTGACTCTCTGGAAAAAAGAAAGATAGCTGTGGTCAGGAATTATTTTGTTATCAAAAGTGCTTTTGACAGACATAAATTAAGACAAGGGCTTAAGCACTTAAGACTTCACATAATCTAAAGATCTTTTTTTTTTCCTTTTGTTTTCAAAAAGTCATGTATTTCTAAATTGTCTTTAAAAAGTATTTGCTTAAACACATCACAAGTTTATATTCCTTTTGTTAAATAGGCCAGCTTTTATATCACATAATAGTGTTCCTAGACCAGAATGTTTTTACATATATACAAAGAGGCATCACCTATTACACTACATATGAAATAAACTTTAGACACTGACTGTAGAAAACTTGAGATGCAATGAAATGAAATGCATGACATATATGACCAGTCCTTAAATAGCTGATACTGATGACTGAATTTGTTCATTTTGTCCTGGTTCTCCATAGCAGGTGATTTTTTTAATCAAATTGCTCAAAATAAGTAACTACTTTATCCTAAAATATATTTAGAGATCATTATCACTGTGTGTTTATTAGTAATTTACTTTCAACATTAGACACATAGAAATAACACTTAATATTTCTATAATCTTTTAACCTTCAGATGATATCGTTACATTTCTTTGCCTCACAATGACCTTATGAGGTAGTTCTTTATGAAGAACTCAAGTAGTTGAAGTGATGTTTAAAGTCACAATGAAAGAAAAGCATGGGCGCACACGAATATCAGATGTTTGTGTGTTTAGTGTGGGAAAAGCTTGCTGATTTCCTTGTATTTCAAGAGAACAATTTTTCTACCTAATTTTATTAATATTCAGGGAACAGATTCACATTAATCAAAGTCACTAATTTGTCAAAATAAAATGAAATAATAATTCTAATATTTTCATTTATGTTAGAAGGAAATCTTATAAGGACATTGGGAAACCAATGGCATTTTCGTCATCAGTCTTTTTAAGAGACTGCACTTCCCTTGCAGTTAGGTTAATATGACAAGATTGGGTTTGGTCAAATGATTATGAGCATGGCCAACACATATGTCATATGACACACATGTCACTAACACATGAAGACTATATTGGTCTGAATAGCTAGGCTGTGCCATAGTAGCATTAACTCTGAATTGTCATCAGCTTAGCACCACAGAAGTTTATTTCTTGCTCATTTTAACACCTAATGTGAGCCAAAGTGTGTTTCAGCTAATGATGCATACTGAGCATCCTCCATGTTTTATGCACCTCTCACCACTAGAGCTCTGGTAACCAGCTCCCAAGAAAGCTTCCAATGATGCCCCCTCCAGGCCTCCTGATATTCACACCATTGTTTGTTCCCTTCCACATTATGCCAGAATTGGTCTGGGTGACAAAAGCATACAAAAGAGGTAAGAGGATGTCACTTCAAAGATTACATTATGAATGATCACAACTTCTGCCTTAAGTGTCCACTGTCTTGCTCTTGGATATATTCCTCTAGACAAGGTGAGCTGCCTTATTGCAAGCAGCCCACTTTGCAAGGACTTGAACTTTGCAGCCAAAATCATAGAGGAAATGCAGTCTGTCAACAACTTCATGTGTGAGTTTAGAAGCAAATCCTCCAATTCAGGTTGAGTCTTGAGATGACCACAACAGCACCACCAAGCCCACTCATTCTGCAAACTTAATGACCGACTCTGAGTCAAAACATCCAGCTAAGCTTCTCACAGTTTCCTGACCATTCCAAAGCTTTAACAATGCATTTTTTTGTTGTTTTAAGCTGTTAAGTTTTAGAATAATTTAGTGTATAGACTCTAAAGAAGAGGAGTGAGCTGGAATACATACTGACTCTTAACTACTTTTTCCAAAATATAATGTATCAGTAATGCTTAAAAAAAAAAAAAAAAGTCAATCATGCTCATTTCATTTGGCCAAATCCAATCATATCATACCAACTTAACTCAAGGGAAATCAAAAGGTAGTCAAAACTATTGTTAATTTGCATAAACTTAGAACAAAGAATCAAGGAATTCAGTATTTAATGGTATACCACAAAGATAAACTGATGGATACATCATTCACATTATCTCTGAAAATGGAAATAACTGTTAATATAGAGGGACTTTGTGCCAAATACTGTACTGAACCAAGAGCACTAAGATAATAGAATCCAAGGGAAATGCTGTTCAGTTGAAGAGACAGTCATGTAAACAGATAATCTCAGTATAATGGGGCCAGTGCTGTGATAGAGGGTGGCACCAAATGTAGTGGAAGCATATAAGAAGGACACTTAGCTCCATCTAAGGGATTAGAGAAAAGACACGAAGGAATGACAAACTGAGTTTTAATGGATGCATTCAAGTTCTCCAGGTGAAGAAAATTGTGTAAGGATGTTCTAAGCAGAGGAAACAACATGAGGAAAATCAAAAAGGCATGAAATTGCAGGAATTATAAAGAGAATATTAAACAACTGGGTAACTCCAGTGTGAGTAGAGATGAGGAGAGTCTGGAGATAAGTGTTGGACCATGAATAACCTTGTGTACCATGCTTAAAATAGAGGCTTGGACACTGGTTTAAGGGGGAGTCATGAAAGAGTTTTAAAGAAAATGACTTCATTAGTTTGATTTCCCATGAGAACATTCTGAAGATGTAGAAAATAAATCCAAATAAAGGAAGACAGTGAAAGTTTTCATACTGATATTGGTGTCTTGTTTTGGCTCATTTAATGAAGATTTCCTTAATGAAAAAGAAATAGAAAACACCTGACAGTAGAAGTCATAATATAAATTCTCTAGATAATTATTTCTGGGAGGCTTTCTACATGCTACATAAGGAAAGAAGAGAGGAAAGGAGATAGAAAATGGGAAAAGAATAAGAAGGAATACAGAAGGAAAGAAGGCAAAGCAAACTTTTAAATTTGAAAAGTAATATTTCTTTGAAACATTTTTTATTATTTCTTTCCTGGAAGATATGCTTATGAATCTTGCATGACATAGCTCTATTAATATGTTCCAATATTCTATACCGGTTCGCACTAACATATTTTTATAATAACTTAGTTCTTTGGGTCATCCCTTATTTTGGACTTTAACTCAAGTCTGGGCCTCACACTGAAACTAAAAGATTAAAATTTTGAAATCCAATCAAATTTAAATTTTTGTTTTCTTAATTACCTTCAGTTTTCTGGGGGCTGTGGATATGGTTACTTGTAGAGTGCTTGCCTAATATGGGCAACTCCCTGGATTTGATCCCTAGGACCACAGGGGAAAAAAATCTCCTTAGAAAATTGGTTTTAATTGATGTTTATACCATTAAAATCATCATTAAAGTTGTTATATTGATTGATTATAATCAATTCTTAAGGAATTTCAGTGAGTATTTCTCTATAGGTTGGCATAAGAATATGCTTCAAAAATTTTGAAGATAGTTTAAAAATTTTATATACTATTTCTAATTCACAATGAGAATACAGCAGTGATTGAAAACTGTAGTATCCTTTTCTTGATTCTCAATGAACTTTTATCACTACTTAGTGACTCTAAAATGACATTATAAAGCACATGGTTTGTAACCATGTGAGGCCTTGATCTTACTATATTGCTAGAAATGGGGTCAGAAAAACACTGACTCTAATAATTTATTTCATCAATTCAGAATGAATTTGATGAGTCATCCACTTTGGTGGACAACCAATATGCTTACAAATACCATTTTGAAGGAAATCTGTCTTTCTGAAAATGGAAAGGTTGTGCTAATCTTTCCTGAGGCAGGGGCAGGAATGTATGGCTAAGTGCTTAAGCAAGCATATTATTATTATGTGAAACTGAGTCAATTTTCATTATGAAAAAATAACTAAAAATGTAATATCCTTAACTATAATATTTTTATACATAAGTTATCAATGTCAGAAAGCCTAGAAAAATGTATTTACAAATTTTATAAGCTGATATAGAAAACGATCTTAATTATTGGAATATTTATGTATGTGGGCTTGATTTATACTTTGGACACAGGAAAGCTTAGAAAGTCATTGTTCTTTGAAGGCATTGGAGGTGATTTTGGTGACTCAGAGATTTCTGAAATATTTCTAGATTACCTTGGTTTATCCTTAATTTATAAATTTATGTTTTTCTCCCCGGGCATACTAGTATTTGTGACTGGTCACTGACAGGAAACTGAACCATTTTTTGAGGAAAGAGGAAATTAAACATTTAAGAACTTAAAAATGCAAACACAAACATACATCTGCATATTATGCACATAAATTAAAATTGGGGGACTTAATAATATGAGTAATATGATTAATAGACCCTAGTTTTTCATGCAGAATTAAGAAATTATTTTTCAAATGTTAAATATGCCAAAAACTGGACTTAAGACCTCGATCTTCCCAAAATCGAAGGGATTTTTTTGAACTATCCATTGTGTAAATGAACTATAGACTTTGGGGTAGTAGAAAAGTTAAATACATTGGAGATGGATAAGTCCATGAACTAACATCCAAAGAAGGAGCACCCTTGGGTGATTGATCATTGTAGCATCATTTCTTCTCCTCTAAAATCCCCAAATATTTGTGCTTTAGCGTTGTCCCAGTTGCTGCCCTCTGACATTCCCATGCCGCCTCCTGTTCATGTCACATTTTCACAGAAAATCTTTCAGACTCCAAAGTCTGCATCATTACCCCTTCCTGTACAATGAGAGCTGAGAGCATTCCTGTTTTTTTTTTTTTTTTTTTTTTTTCATCATGGGACTTATTACTTTTTAAAATTATATTATTGGTTTGTTTGTTCATTTTTTGCTGTCTCCCTGAAACAAAAGGTAAGTTCTTTAAGAGCCATTTCTTTAGTTTCCTTCTTTGCAGATGTGTCTTCAGGGCCTATGACAGTAACAGGAACACAGAATATTTTGAAACTACCAAATTCATTGCTTGACTTCCACTAGGAGAAATATCTTAGATAGAAGTACACTTTTAATATTTGATATTGCTTTAAGTTTCTGTGTAAATATTTAAAAATAAAATTTCAATGATTTGAATTATATTTGTGATTATTTTGGCCTATATCTTTACCTATTTACTTATTTTTTGGGTCCTGGGAGTTTAACTTAGGGACATGCATGTTAGGCCCATGCTCTACCACTGAGCTATATCCCAGGCCCATTTTGGTCTGTACCTTAAGACGCATATATGTTAAAATAAGTGTTTTAAGTTGTTAAAATATTGATTATGAGATATGACTCCAAAAATCCCTCATCAGTGCTGTGATCTCTTTGATATTACTTAGTGACTTATAGCATGAAACTAATTTGCTTTTCTCATGAAGCAAATGTGATTTATAGACTATGATATTTTGCTTTTGTTTCTTCAAGGAAAGTACACCAAGATTCTTCCAAATAATATACTGTATTTCTGCAATAATGGAGAAGAACATGTAAGGTGCAAAACCCCTACTTTAACTATTTGTTTTAAAATAATTCTTGGTCACTTTCATAAAAGTCTAAGGAAACACTTGACCATTCATGTCCTCAATGAGGTAAGAGCTGTGAAAAAATATATTTTTTTCAGTAAAAATTGTCACATGTGGGCTGGGGAGATAGCTCAGATGGTAGAGTGCTTGCCTGGCAAGCACAAGGCCCTGGGTTCGATCCCCAACACCACACACAAAAAAAAAAAAAAAAAAAAAAAAATTGTCACATGTACCCACTTAAGTCCAGGGAATCCAGTCTGCCCAAAGAGCCCCAGATTTAAGATTCCTCTGTCATTTTCCAATTTTACCAGTGACTTATACCAATTCTCTTACTCTGGCTCTGGACTGTGTAGACGGTTGAAAAAAATAAAGCTTTATTTAACACCAGTAAAGTTCGGTGTTAAAGCACTTGCCTGCCATGCACAAGGCCCTAGATTTGTTTGATCCCCAGCACTGTCAAAAAACAAAATAAAACGATCACCCTTCAAGCAGAGTTCAAGAGCAATGTTGCTAAAAGCTGAATAATTGTGAAAATTTATTTAATAGGGAATAAAGGAAACAATTACCCTCTGACTGACTCTGGCCCTCAGTTTCCTCAAATGTCAAGCAAATCATAATTTTTAAAAATCCAAGGAGCAATCTTACTCAGATAAGGGTCGCATTGTGAATTTTGGCAGAACTTGGAACAATCAAACCAAGTTTATCAATATTTGTTATTACTGTGAGTCAGTGAATTGCAGTAGAATTTACGGGATAAACACATCAACAAAAGTCTTTCTCGTAGACTGTCCTAGTTAATCTACAATAACTGTTGTGATAGGGATATTATTTACTCCTTTTCCAAGGTAGTGAAATTTTGTATTAATTAGAGAGCTGATATTGTATTAGTTGTCTGTATAGCTTTATATGTGTCATTTGGCATTCCTATTCTTTTATTATTATCATTATTGTAATTTTATCATTATTGAATGATAGATATATATAGTAGGTGGGTTCATTTTGACAAGCTCATACATGGAATTTGATTTAAATCCCAATTGCCTCCCCTTTTCCTTACCCCTTCCTCCCCTCAGTCTCCTTCCTCTACTCTACGGATCTTCCTTTTGTTCTTTTATTTCCTTTTGATTGATGCTTTGTACCTATATATAAAAGTTCAATTTATACACGCATATAACATGATTTTGTTAAATTCATTTCATGTTTCCTCCTCTTTCCCATCCCTCCTTCTTCCCTCTCAATCTTCTGATTCTATTCCAGTAATTATTCCTATATCTTTATAATATCTGATTCCCCAATCTTTTTTCTTTTATTTGAGCTAGCTTCCACATATGAGAGAAAACATTCAATTCTTGATTTTCTGCACCTGGTTTATTTCACTTAGCATGATTTCCATTTCCATCCATTTACTGGCAAATGCCATGATTTCATTTTTCTTTACGACCAAGTAAAATTCCATTGTATCCATATACCATATTTTCTTGATCCATTCAAATATTGATGGGAAATTACACTGATTCCATAATTTGGCTATTGTGAATTGTGCTGCTATAAACGTTAAAAAGGCTTTATCAGTATACTATGCTGATTTTTGTCCTTTTGGACAAATATCAAAGTGTGGAATAGCTGGGTCACACAGTTGTTCCGTTTTTTGGAGGAATTTACATACTGCTTTTCAGAGTGGTTGTACTATATTGCAGTCCCACAAAAATTGTATGAGTGTATCTTTTTCCCTACATCTTCAACAGAATGTATTATTTGTGTTCTTGATAATTGCCATTTTGACTAGAGTGAGATGAAATCTGAGGGTAGTTTTGATTTGCATTTCCCTTATGGTGAGAGATGTTGAGCATTTTTTCATATATTTATTGGTCCTTTATGGTTTTTCTTTGGAGAAATATCTGTTTAGTTCTTTTGCCCATTTACTGATTGGATAATTTACTTTTTTTGTGTTTTTTTTTTTTTTTTTTTGGTTCTTTATATATTCTGGACATTAATTCCCTGTCAGAATAGCAGTTGGCAAAGATTTTTCTCCCACTCTGTAGACTCTCTCTTCATGCTCTTAATCATTCTTTTTACTGTGCTGAAGCTTTTTAATTTAATGGTATCTCACTTCATTGATTCTTGGTAATATTTCTTGAAATGTAGGGGCCTTATTGAGGAAGTTGCTGCAGGGGTGATGCAAGGTTGACCTGTTTTCTTTAGCAGTTCTTAGAATTTCTAAGTCTAATTCCTAAGCATTTGATTGATTTTGATTTGGTGAGAGATACGTATCTAGTTTCATTCTTCTACATACAGATACATACAGCACCATTTGTTAAAAAGTCTATCTTCTCTCAAACATACATTTCTGGCACCTTTGTCACATATCAAATGGCTTTAATTATGTGGTTTTTTTTCTCTGTGTATACTGTTGTATTATTTGGTCTTTGTGTCTGTTTTGATGTCAATGCCTTGCTGTTTTGTTTATTATAGCTGTGCTGTACAATTTGAGATGGGATGATGCAATGCCTCTTGCATTGTTTTTCTTGCTCAGGATTGTTTGGCTATTCTAGGTCTTTGTTGTTGTTGTTCTTAAATATATATGATAGTAGAGTGTATTTTGACGTGTTATACATATATGGAGCATAACTTATTCTAATTAGGATTCCATTCTTGTGGTTGTACATGATGTAGAGTTTTACTGGTGGTGTATTCATATATGAATATAAGAAAGTTATATCTGATTAATTCCACTGTCTTTTCTATTCCTATCCATACACCCTTCCCTTATTCCCCTTTATCTTATCCACTGAACTTCTATCTTCCCCTCCCCTCCCTTATTGTGTATTAGCATCCACATATCAGAGAGAATATTTGATCTTTGGTTTTAGGGGACTGGCTTATTTCACTTAGCATTATAGTCTCTAGGTTCATCTTTTTACTGGCAAAAGTCATTCTTTTTTATGACTAATAATCCATTGTGTATATATACCATGATTTCTTTATCCATTAATCTCTTGAAGGGCACCTAGGTTGGTTCTATAGCTTAGCTATTGTGAATTGAGCTTCCATAAACATCAATGTGGATGTGTCACTGTAGTATGCTGATTTTAAGTCCTTTGGGTACAGGCCGAGGAGTGGGATAGCTGGTCAAATGGCAGTTCCATTTCAAGTTTTCTGAGGAATCTCCAAACTGCTTTGCACAGTGATTGCACCAATTTGCCGACCCATCAGCAATGTACAAGTGTACCTTATTCCCCATATCCTTGCCAACATTTATTTTTGCTTGTATTCTTGGTAATTGCCATTCTGATTAGAATGAGATGAAATCTTAGTTTTAATTTGCATTTCTCTAATTACTAGAGATGTTGAACATTTTTTCATTTATTTATTGGTCAATTGTGTTTCTTCTTCTGTGAAGTGCCTGTTAAGTTCCTTTGGCCATTTATAAGAGCTATATACATTAAGCCCAAGGCCAACATTATTCCAAATGGAGAAAAATTGAAAGTGTTCCCTCTTAAAACTGAAACAAGAGCGGGTTGTCCTCATTCACTACTCTTGTTCAACATAGTTCTCAAGCTCTAGCCAAAGCAATAAGACAAAAGAAAGAAATTAAAGGGATAAAATGAATAGGAAAAGAAGACCTTAAGGGCTGAGGTTGTAGCTCAGTGGTAGAGCACTTGCCTATCATGTGTGAAGCACTGGGTTTGATCCTCAGCACCACATATAAATAAATAAAAAAATAAAGGTCCACTGACAACTAAAAAACAATTTTAATAAAGGAGAGCTCAAACTACCCCTATATGCCCATGACATGATTCTATATTTAGAAGACCCCCAACAACTCCACTAGAAAACATCTAGAATTCATAAACAAATTCAGCAAAGTAGCAAGATATAAAATTAACACTGATAAATCAATTGTATTCTTCTACACAAATGATTTAGCTAAAAGAGAATTAGGAAAACTATCCCATTCACAATAGCCTGTAAAATAAATAAATAAATATTTTAGAATCAATCTAATAAAAGAGGTGAAAGACTTCTACAATAAAAACTGTAAAGAAAGAAATTGAAGAAGACCTTAGAAGATGGAAAGATCTCCCATATTCTTGGATAGTCAGAATAAATTATTGTCAAAAATGACCATACTACCAAAAGTGCTTGTACAGACTTAATACAATTCCTATTAAAACCCAGTAATATTACTCATAGAAATAGAGAAAGCAGTTGTGAAATTCATTTGGAAAAAAAGAGGCCCAAAATAGCCAAAGTAATCCTCAGAGAAAAAAGTGAAGGTGGACCCATAACAATACCACATCTTAAATTATACTACAGAGCTATAGTAACAGAAACAGCATGGTATTGGAACAGAAACAGACGTGAAGACCAAGGGTACAAAATAGAAGACACAGAGGCAAACCCACATAAATACAGTTAACCTATACTAGACAAAGTCTCCAAAAACATCCATTGGAGAAAAGATAGCCTCTTCAACTGGGAAAACTGGAAATTCATTTGTAATAGAATGAAATTTAATCACTATCTCTCACTCTGCCTAAAACTCAACTCAAAGTGGATCAAGGACCTAGGCATTAGATCAGAGACCCTGTATCTACTAGAAGAAAATGTAGGCCCAATTTTTCATCATGTTAGTTTGAGAACCAACTTCCTCAAAGAGACTCCTAAAGTGCCAGAAGTAAAATCAAGAATCAGTAAATGGAATGGTATCAAACTAAAAAGCTTCTTCACAGCAAAGGAAACAATCAAGAATGTGAAGAGAGAGACTCCAGAATGGGAGAAAATCTTTACCACCTGTATCACAACTAGAACATTTATCTCTAGGATATATAAAGAACTCAAAAAAACTTAACATAAAAAAAAGAAGTAATCCAATCAATAAATGGGGGAAGAAGCTGAGTATGCATTTCACAGAAAGCGAAATCTTCAAGTTATTTTAGTCTTCCAAATTAATTTAAGGACTGTTTTTTCTAGTTCTATGAAGATTGTCTTTGGTATTTTGATGGGATTGCATTTAATATATATATTGCTTTTGGTAGTATGGCAATTTTGACAATATTAATTCTGCCTATCCAAGAACATGGGGGTCTTTCCATCTTCTAATGTCTTTTTCAATTTCTTTCTTCAGTGTTCTATAAGTTTCATTTTAGAGATTTATCATGTCCTTAGATTAATTCCAAATATTTTAATTTTTTGAGGGTATTATTAAAGGGATGGCTTATTACCTCATTTCCTTCTCAGTAGAATTGGTTTTGGAGTATAGTAAAATTATTGATATATGAGTGTTGATTTTGTATCCTGCTACTTTGCTGAATTCATTTATCAGCTTTAGAAGTCCTCTGATGGAGTGTTTTGCATCTTCAGGACAAAGGATCATGTCATCAGCAAGCAGAGACTGACTTATTCTTTTCCTATTTGTATTCCTTTAATTTTCTTCTCTTGCCTGGTTTCTCTGACAAGATTTGTAATATTGAATACAAGTAGTGATAGTGGACATCTTGTATTGTTCCTTATTTCTTTAAATTTTTTTCTTTCAGTTTTTCTCCATTTAGTATGATGTTGGCTTTGAGTTTATCATATAAAACCTTTATAATTTTGAGTTAAGTTCCTTTTATCCCTAGTTTCTCCAGTGTTTTTAACATGAATGGTTGCTGGATTACATCAAAACGGCCTATTCTGCATCTCTTGAGATGATGATAGGATTTTTGTTCTTAATTATATTTAAGGGGTGAATTACATTTATTGATTTGCTTATGCTGAACTAACTTTGTATCCCTTGATTGAAACCTATTTGATCATGTTGTATTATCTTCTTGATGTGTTTTTAAATATGGTTTGCTAATATTTTGTTAAGGATTTTTGCATCTGTGTTCATCAGGGATATTGGTGTATTGTTCTCTTTCCTTGAGGTGTCTTTGTGTCTTTTTGGTATCAGGATTATACTGGATTCATAGAATGTATTTGAGAATGTTTCCTCTCTTTAAATTTCATGAAATAATTTGAGAAAGACTGGTGCTAATTCTTCTTTGAGGTCTGGCATAACTCAGCAGAGAATCCATCTAATCCTGAGCTATATTTTGTTGGAAGACTTTTAATTGCTGTTTCAATTTCATACTTTGATATTGGTCCGTTTAGATTTTCTATATCATCCTGGTTCATTTTGGGAGGTCATATGTATATATAAATTTGTCAATGTCTTCTAGATTTTCCAATTTATGGAAGTATAAACTTTCAAAATAGTTTCTAATGATCCACTGAATTTTGGAAGAGTCTGTGATGATACCTCCTTTTTCACCTCTAATTTTGTTTAGTTCTCTCTCTCTCTCTCACTCTCTCTCTCTTTCTCTCTCTCTCTTCCCTTCCCACTCTCCCCCATTTGATTGGTTTGGCTAATGATTTATCAATCTTATTTGTCTTTTCGAAGATCCAACTCTCTTTTGCACTCATCCTGTGTATTGTACTTTTATTCTTAGTTTCATTCAACTCTGATCTTAATTATCTCTCATCTTCTACTGATTTTGGAATTAGTTTGTTTTTCCTTTTCTAAATCCGTGAGGTAGGTCAAAAGCTTATTTATTTGTCAGCTTTCCCATTCTAAGCAGTAGATAAATGTAATGTTCTGTTCCCATTTCCATTCTTCTTTTGATGGTGTATCTATGCTAGTCTATAACAAGTTAAAAATTGGGAAATTGTAGGAAAACGCAAATTCTCCTACCTGATATCTGATAAATTCAACTGAAAGGGACTTGAGTTCCCTGATGAATCACCACTGCCTCAGTAATCTATAACTCATTGTAGGTAGCTGGTCACAGGTACAGAAGCAGTGAAGAGTGAGGAATTCAAGAGCAAGGGTCAAGTCAAGCATAGAAGTTTTTCACTTGGTAAATAGGACTCAAACACATGGCTCTGAGTGCTGAGTTACCTTCAGTAACAATGGATCTACATGAAGATTGTTGATTTGAAGGTATGCAAACTCATCTTTCCCATCTAAATGGAGGCAAAAGCAACAGAATAGCAGAGGGCTCAGTATTAACTATAACAACAAAAAGGATACAGAAAAATAAGGCATCTTGAGCCAACACACTGACTTTCTAGGGCTTATCTAATTTGGAACCATTTCCTTTTCTTATTTCATTCAGCCAATATTTATTGAACACCCACAACATGTAATCTGTTCTATTGCATTCTGTGGAGGAAATACAGAAGTGAATGAAGCATGGTCTTTACCTACAAAGAATTGCTGATCTTGTGAGCTGGACTAACATGTAAACAATAGGTAACAGTATGGAGGACATTGAAGAGGCATGTGTTAAGTACTAGATCATCAAAATATGAATTAGATCTGACTTGGGGTAAGAAATATTCCTTTATCAAGGAAGTAAGACTTGGGGTTGCATTTGCTCACATGTGAGTATAATTTTGAAAAGTTCCAGAGAATGAAAATAATTTCCACCTAAATTGATAAAGTATCAACTTTATGATAGTTTAAAAATACAGAAATAATTGTATACAAACCATACCAAAAAAGTTACTCAGGAAATTCCAGTAAAACATAGGCTTTTATGTTTATATCAAGCTATTAAAATTTAAAGATCCAATTTTCATTCCAATAAGCTTTTCTGAGGAATTTCAAGAAAGAACAACCTAAGCTTCTCTGAGGATTTGCATGAATTCTATGACCTCCTTATTTCGTGGGTGCCTGGCCCCGTCTTCTCTATCTTGTCATTTCATGGTGACTTGAATTAACAAAATTTGAAATTCCTGGAATTGTTTCTCAGTGACTTTATTCTGATATCTTAGAGCTTTCAAAAGGAAGACTAGTCTGGGGCAATGGTAAGAATGGGTTGAAGTTATAAGTACAGACACTGAAAAAGCAGAAGCTTATTGAGACTCTTCAATACAGTGATTATTAGGTAAAGTTAATAATAGAATTGAATATGGATAAAAATTCAACAAATAGGATAGAAACTCTGGAAATGGAGATTGGCAATTCATCAGAGGTGGCTAATTAAAAAGAACAGAAAGCACCTGATGGTTAATAGAAGCTTTTGGCCAAAGAAACTACAATGATTTATTTGTCTTTTTCTTAACATTGACAGTAAATATGGAAAGAAAATCAAGTGTGGTAGAGGGATCACATTGAATTTAGCAAAGATGAGTTGAACTGGAATTGCTGTAGTGGTATTCATGTCCAACAGTACTGCTCCCTACAGCCCTCCCACATGCCATTCAAATTAATGTGCTTCTCTAAGACCTTTTTTTATCTGTGATTACACAAGTGCACTTCATTATTGTATTAGGCGAACAATATGCTTTTAAATAATACATTTTTAGCACCCCCCCTCCGAAAAAGAGAACATCTCGGAAGTCTGGTATGATAAGTAGAACTGACTACATAATAGAATTAGTGATGCAAAATCTTGTTCTATATTTTCTAGTTCATGATTTTCCATATAAGAAGTCAGTCTTTCAAGATTAAAATGAAATCACTTCTTTTTACTACGTGTTCCTTGAACCATCAAACAAAATCCATGCACACTTTTTTATATATAATAAATGCAGTTAATTACGTCAAGGAAAGAAGTGAAGAGGTGGTATGAAAATTAAAGGAGTTTCACCATCACTCAAAAACGTTGTGAAAGTCTGACTCAGATTCAGACCTAGTAGTTCTGGTTTATTAAATCATATACATCAGAAGTTGTTGGTCATAAAGTAGATATGAGGATTACATGAAAGTTGAAAAAAATCAAAAACTTTAGCAATAATATGGTAGATAGGAAAATACTGAATGAATAGGGTTACAGCAAGGAATAAAACTCTCCTCTAAGGACTTGCCTATACTGATTTTAGAAATGCAATTTTCACTGAAGAATCCTTAATCCTCTGTATGAAAAAAAAAAAGGAAGAAACATAAGACTTTAGCAAGCTTCATCTAATCCATTGCAGACAGATGGTTTTCTACCTTTTTTCTTCAAAATTTTGAAGGTTGTAAATATTTTAGCCCCAAAGAGTAGGGTTACCAAAATATTGTGAAAAATTTATAAGACTTGAGATATATTTGGCTATAGCAGGTTAGAGAAGAGACATTTTCATTTCAAACTAAAACTTAATTCAAATTCTGACTATGTAAACCTAAATTTTTGTATACATTGCTTAAGTGGTGTTTGTGTATGTGCATGTGTGCAATCTTATGTATACTCTTGTATTTCATATGCTTTATCAATGGATTTGTAAAGAGATTTGCATCTCTTTTATGTTTATTTCAAGCTATTTGAATTTAAATTTCCCATTTTCATTCCAATAAAAATATTTTGGATCTATTTTGGCTTTTATTAAGAAAGTCATTATTTTAAACACTGGGAATATTCATTTCAAACACATGGATCCCAAGTTACTGCTTTGTGTTTACTTATCAGTATTGATAAGTAAGATAACTGCTGACTTGTAAAACATTTTAAACTCATTCTTCCCTAATTCTAATTGCCTTCTTCATGTGTTAATCTACATACTCAGAATACAATAGAGGAACTGGATAGATATTATATTTTTATTGTTCATTTTCTGTTCAATATTATGATTACTCACTTAACATTCTATCTTTAGCACTGAGCATTAATACAAGCACACATGATCTGTGCTCAAATTTAAGAAGTGCTCAGATTCGCAGAAGTCTCTTGGATAATGACTGCAGGATCAGAGGGACCGATTCTTTCAGAACTTTCGAGACCATTTTCTCGAGAGAAAAAGGTAACATCCTTCAGTCTGCATCCCGATGTTCTGCTGAAATCTAATCTGGGTTGTGTGCCACTATTGAACAGGTATAATTTAAATATACATAATGAGAGAACATTCATTCATTCATTCATTCATTCTTGAAACGAATATGAAAAATCTATTAATTGCCAGGCACTCTTTCCTGACTCTGGAAGGATCAAAGATCATAAATATGTCAACATTGACCTCAAGTAGTTACCAGTCTTATGGAAAGGACAGAAATACAATATACTGAAGTAAAACTCAATGTCTACTATTAAAGAGACATGAACACAGAACTGAGATGTGGGATCATATACATGCACATACATGTGTATATGTTCATTTGGATATGTATATCTATCTTTCTAATTTATTCAATGAATGACAAGGAAACATTAACACAGGAGATCAGGATGTTAATAAATGAATGACAGGAGAAGGCAAAATATTTGAAAAGGCAAAAGGTTTTATAGAGGCAGGACATTAAAAAGTCAGACTTTTGCTACTTTAGAGAATGACACAAACATTTGTATTTGAGAGATTTTTCCCCTCACTCCAAATTCACAAACCAAAAGATATAATCACCTTTAGGATGTATATGATATTATTGGGAACATCGATTATTTGCAAGTTCTATCTATTTAAAATCCTATTAGGAGAAAATATTTTATGTTGCTAAGTAACCATTCATTTACTTTAAAAGAACATGATAATTTACTCTGAATTAACGGTAAAAGAATAGAGTTCATTTTAAGCATGTATTTTCATACTATAACCCATTCAGTTTAAAAAAAAAAAAAAAAAAGGGTCATCTAAAAACTCTGACAATTTAGTGAAATTTAGGAAATATTCTCAAATATTAATATTAGAGTTTAATTTTATAATAAACATGAACAAATTCATACAAAAATTTAGATTTATTTCAGGATGTTGTGTTCTGTTTGGTTTCACAATATTCAGTTTCTGTAAGTTTGATATTTAATGATGTATCTGTGTCACTGAGTGGGTTGGGATTATGGCTCCTGTAGAACACCAAAATAATGGGATATTAGTGACAGCTCTTTATCACTGAATCTGGTACCTTTCAAATATAAGAGCTGTAAACCTCTTGGATTTCTATAATATAATATAATATAATATAATATAATATAATATAATATAATATAATATAATATAGAATGACTTTTAAATACAATGCAATCATATGAAAAGACAAAATAAGATTAAAAGACAAACATGGAATGATTCATACACAATATATTAGAAACTAAAATTACAAAGACACATTGCTTCCTCTATATACAATGTCTTCCAGTCCAATTATTACTAAAACCACTATGATATTGAAAATTTCAAATCATTTGCTGTCAGAATAAAGGGCAGGAAGAGGAAAGAATGAATAAAGAGGAAACTCAGTAACAAAAGAGAATAGAAAAAGTGAATAAAGATGTAATGAAAAGTCAATAGGATATTGACTTTTTAAAAACGACAGAAACATTACAAAATAAAATACCTCAGGGAGGAAAACATAAAAATAACAAAATTAAAGGGAAAGCATATCAGAATGACTTGAGAATTGACTCAAACTTTTAAACTGCATTTAGAGAGAGATATGATAAGAAACAACGTATCACGTCATCCTAGGCAACCCTAAAGATAAAACCAGAGGGAATCAATGAAAATCAGAGAGAGAGAATAACTGAAATAATCTTAGAAAAAATACAGATGATGAATGGAACACAGCCCTGTATACCTCAGTATTGATTAAAATGTCAATCATTAAAAATGTCACTCTAGCATAGGGATCTGTAATTGATGCTTATTATCTTTGTCTTCTCTACAAACTCCCTTTTTTTACATTCCCCCTCTTTGTTTTATTCAGCTTTTTTTGTTGCTGTGACCAAAAGACTTGACCAGAGCAATTAGAGGAGGAAAATTTATTTTGGGGTTCATAGTTTCAGAGGTCTCAGTCCATCAATGGCCAACCCCATTCCTCAGGACCCAAGATGAGGTAGAACATCATTGTAGAAGTGAGTGGTGGAAGAAAGCAGCTGGGAACGTGGCACAAGGATGCAGAGTGAGAGAGCTTTGCTCAAGGAGGGTGAAATATAATCCTCAAGGCATAGCCCCAGGGACCCACCTCCTCTAACCCACCCTACTTGCCTATAGTCACCACCCAGTTAATCCCTATCAGGGCATTACCTGCACTGATTAAGTTAAGACTCTCATGACCCAACCATTTTACCTCTAAACTTTCTTGCATCGTCTCACACAGGAGTTTCCGGGGAACACCTCACCTCTAAACCATAACACCCTTCTTCTAACAGCACATCCTTTTCTTTTAGGAGACTATTCATTTGCCATTCCATGTAGACTGGAGGGGAAGAGAAATTTTGAATCACAATGCTCCAGCTGTTGAGACCAGAGGCAGAAATGCCTGATCATCTTCCATCCAGGGGGCAATAACCTAAAAGGAACTACTTAGTTTGCTTGGCTTTTCAGATATCTTATGACAGACAAATGAATGTTTTCCCCCTAAGATTTTGCACTTGACTAGACCCAAAGATGATTAAGATCTTTCCCTTTTCCATATTGAAAAAAAATCTATGGTTGTCCTTCCCTTAAGTGCAGGGGTATTATTTCAAGACCCCCATAGATGACTGAAACCACAGACAGACAAATAGTATCAGATATATATGTCTACATTGAATATATAGATGTATATCAATAGGTATATACTGTTTCTTCCTATACATACATACCTATGATAAGATTTATAAATTAGGCGAAAGCCTGACAATGATAACTTACCACAGACCTTGGCAACCTCAGCATATGATTCTTTTTTTTATTTTTTTTTTGCTTATTACATCAAGAACTTTCATCTATTTACTTAAAGCAAGCACTTTGTGACTTCTATTTGGCATATTGTATTTGCCAAATAAATACTATTGCATCTTGGAGCCATAATTAAGTAATGGTTACTTGACAATGAGTGCTAAGATACTGCCACAATTACTCTGATAACCAAGGTGGCTACCAAATGACTAATGAGTGGGTAGCATATACAACCTGTGTGCACTGGACAAAGGGGTAATTCATGTCCCAGGTGGGACAGAGCAGGATGGTGTGAGATTATACCTTGCTACTGAGAATGAGGTGATTTAAAACTTACAAATTGTGCATTTCTGGAATTTTCCATTCAAAACTTTTGACTGGCAGTTGACTTCAGGTAAGTAAAACCTGAAAAGTGAAAAACATTGGATGAGTGGGAACTATTATAAAGTAGGGGCATTTGAAACCAACTTCCAGACCTATAAAGAAAGAGATGGAGAGAACCCTAATGATATTGTTTGAATTCCTAGACCTAGTAAGGCCAAAAATTTCTTCCCCTTTTCCGAGTTGCATGTCCATTATTTAGTTTACATTTATTAGATTCAAAGGGTTGTATTTCAGAGCACCAAATAAAACAAGGTCCAACCTGTAGTGAGAAGGAAGGAGGGAAAAGAAAATGAGGATAAAAGGGAAAAAGGAAGGAGAAGGTAGATTAGAAGGAAGATTAGCTCTCACTCATTCTTCCCTGACATATGTTATTCTCCTTTGAGATTGTTCCCTATGTTGATGAAGAGGCGAAGATAACATATGCACTGGTAGCCTGGTTGATCTTTCAGGGAACTCCAACTAAGTAAGTGTTACTGGAGTGTGTTACTGCCTCAGTAATCTCCAATTTACCTTTGATCCAATCAAAACTGTAACAGTAACACTAAACTCCATCCTACCTATAGCCCTAACCACACCCTAACATTAGCAACACGACCTTTAAACTTAACTCTGAACCTAAATTTCCCCCCCTAAACTGACTCTAATACTAATTTTAATCCTAAGAACCCTGAAAGCAACCCTTCCTCTAAACCTAATCCTAAAATTAACCACAATCCTATCTCTGTATCCAACCACAAAACTAATGCCAAACCTCTCTAACCTTGTCTCTAACCCTAATATTAACATTAACTCCTAAACTATCTCTGACATTAACTCTAATCCTAACTCTAATCCTAACCTTGAACTAACTCTAACTCTAATTATAACCCAATTCCAGCCATTTCTTTAAAGGAAACATGTCACAAAGGTGGAGATGTCTTCACATTTTTGTCTTTGAAAATTTAGAGATTACTTAATAAAGATTTCTACAAAGGGAAGGACTAAATACTTGAGAGAATGTAAACAGTGAGCTTTTGATTCAGGCAATGTAAGTGCTTGCTAGGAAAAAAAAAAAACTTACTCATGACATTATTTTCTTTCTATTTCATTAATGTGAATTATTGCAATCTGTAAAGTTATCTCCTGTCTTTTCCTAGACTATCTACCCAGAGTACAAATATACAATTCATGTATTTTACTGATTTTTTTGACAATACGTTCTGTGTATTAAAAAAACAGCAATGGGAGGTAAATACACAATACAATTATGTATTTAGGGATAATAGTGTTCAACTTCCCTCATGTGCATTTCAAAATAATTGCATTTGTTTTATTTTAAAAAATAACAAGTGATGTAATTTGGGGTTAATTTAAAGCTGAAGGGAAAAAAATACCCTTCACTATAATGGATGATTTGAGAACAATATTATATTAAAATTCTACATTTATCCCCTGTTTGCATGAATGAAATGAAAAATTCATAAGGGAAGGATTTAATCAGTCAGTCAAAAATCTAAATCCATCAAAACATTATTCACTGCATACTATCAATGTGCTCAGTACTCAAATGAATACATTAAAGAAATCTACCTCTTGTGTTCTGAATGCGATTGAGTAAGAGCATAATAATTAAAGGTTGGTCTTGGGTATCTGATGGTCAATCTGGGCTCCACCACACCCTGCCTAAGGGAATTTTCCCATCCATCAGATTTCTCCATTTGAAAGGCAATACATGTTGTAGCAATCAAGGTGAAAATGCACATTTTAAAATCTTCTAAAAAATTCCTAGATGAATCTAGACTTTTTTGACTGTATATTTCCTCAATCCTTAAAATGTGTTTTTAAAATTTTTATTATATATAATGTAGTGTGTGTGTATATATATATATATATTATATATATATTATATATATATATACAATTTTACTATTACAGATTATTAGCAGTACATAAATGAGAGCCCATTTTGTTAGGTATTTTAAAAGCACTTTGTTGTGATTTGTAAGATAGGACTCATGTTCATTCTACTAATTGTTGCCTTGAAGTCTATCAATTTCCCAGTGAAAACATCCACTGTTCTTTCTCTTTTGGCTTTGGCCTTGCTTATCATTTTCCATGGTTTCATATTTCTCTTTATAATTTCCTTGGTCTTTATTCTTAAAATTTAAAACTACAATTGTGGATTTTTGCTATTCATGAGACATTTAGTATAATTTCATCTTATTTTTGACAATGCATTTTATACAATATTGTTACATATTCTATAAGTGTTATTTTCTACAACAGCTTTCAGCATTTCCTTTGTATTCTGTATACATATTTACCAATTATTTTGTTATTCTTTAATATAATTGGTTCTGATTGCAGTTCATTCATACTTTGTTTCCCAGTGTTGTCTTTGATTTTGATAGCTGCATTGATTTTTGTGGATCCAAATTGGCCTTTCCTATCAGATAATTAGATTCACTAGTTTTGCAAGCAGACTTAAGGTTGATTGGACATGAAATTCCTTGCTCATAAAAATTTTAAATTTTATTCTGTACACATTTGTCCCAAAGTGTTTGCATTTTAATACAGTGGGGAGATAATTTTAATCAAACCTGATGCTTTTGCTCTTAGAGAAGAATTAATTTGTGTTTCTCCCTCCTTAATCACTTTTAGTATCTAGAGTTGTGAGTATTCATTTTATCTGATTTTGAGTCTTACATTTAAAAAATATTTCTATTCTTTGCTTAGTGCTGAAATTTCTTCAATATTACATATAATTCTTACAGTGTTTTTTGGTCTGGTCTATTTATTCTCTGATGTAGTTACATTTCCTTTTTTCTTATGAATTCTGGAATGCTTCTCTGCACACTGTTGGTTCCAGTGCCTGTTACCTCTAATGTCTCTTTTAATTCCTACCTTGAATTGTAAGCCTTGTGGTACTGTTTTATTTTTAATTCATCTGCCTTTTGTGATCTGCTTTTATCTTAGCTCATTCATGAATGAGACTACCACACCCTTTCATTTTTGAGAAACTTAAGCAAAATCCTAAAATTTTTATCTGTTTCTTAGAATAAGTTTTGACTATGTGCTATCTTTGTCTTCAGCCCAGATTTCTTTTATGTTTACTCATGTGTCTTCCCTTTGCCCCATCATTCATATTTTTTATTTCTAAAATTTTTATTCTACTTAAATTAAGATGAATGATCATAACTAATATTGATAAACATCACTTTTAAGAATTATTCATTTAGTCTTTTATTTTTACAGACTGCATTTTGATTCATTGTATGCAAATAGGGTACAACTTTTCATTTCTATGGTTATGAATGATGTAGATTCTTACCATTTCCATTATTCATTTTTAACTGGAAGAGAGATATGCAGACCTAGCATTTAACT
The DNA here is from genome assembly GCF_902686455.1 of Sciurus vulgaris. Classification (NCBI taxonomy): domain Eukaryota; kingdom Metazoa; phylum Chordata; class Mammalia; order Rodentia; family Sciuridae; genus Sciurus; species Sciurus vulgaris. The sequence goes on along the minus strand of NC_136467.1, from coordinate 102,823,689 downwards.
TATTAAGACAAGCAGTTTGGACTGCTACAAGAAAATGCTATAGACTAGGTGGCTTATAAATAACAGCAATTTATTTATGACTATTCTAGAAGCTGAGAAGTACAAGTTTCAATCTGGCATCTGGTGAGAGACATTTCCTGGTTCATAGAGCAGTCTTACTGTGTCCTCACATGGCAGAACTCCTTGAGGTCTCTTTTAAGGACCCTAGTAATGCAAATGGAGGGGTGCACCCTTGTGACTTAATCACCTTTATAGTGTCTATCGTTAATTACCATCATTTTGTCAACACGAATTTTGGGAGTAATAAAATTTCAGACTAGAGTGGTACCTAACATCAGGATGTAACCTGTGGAATTACTTTACTCAATATAGAATTTGTGAAAAGCATGGTAGGGATAAATGCTGTAAAACACAAGAAAGCAACAAATATGCAAATACACACAAGAACACACACACACAGGCACACGTTCCATGTGATCCTCAGTTTCTCATTGTGTGTGTGTGTGTGTGTGTGTGTGTGTGTGTGTGTAACCCAGGGCCTCCCACATGCTAGGCAAGCACTCCACCAGTGAACTATAACCAGCCCAGCGCTATATCCAGCAAGACATAATATTTAATTTCACATCAAAGTTGTTAAATATATTTGCAGTGCCTTAAAAATGTGAAAAACTCTGATTCAGAAAGAATATTCACTGTTTATTATTCACAATTTTCCTTATGTTATTGTTATATTAAAGTCAGAACCAGAAACTACTACATAATTAGGAACTCCCTCTAAGTTCAAGTATGTGCCCTAAACTTCATTAAAACTCAACTAAAAATAACTGTATATGCATGCCTAAAATAAAGTTCTCTGCAGTACAGGAATTTGTCCTTAGTCTTATACACAAAATTTCATTTGAAAAATAACATGCATAGCTTAAAGAAATGGTTTAGTTTTTTCCTGATTATTTTCTATCTTTCTTACTAAACAATGATATTCAGCATTGTAGTCATTGTTTGGGAGTTTTTGTTTTTTTTTATTGTGCGTTGTTTATAATGTGGGCCTATTACATACCCAGTTTTGTTAAGAGTATAAGGGAGAGAGAAATAAAAATATAGAAACAAATCCCTACTCTTCTGGAGCTAATTTCTGTTGAAGGCAGCGGGACAATAAACATAAACAAAAATAAAATATATTCATTAAAATGTTAGGTGAAATTAGATTCTATGGGAAACAGTCAATGCGACAGGCACTTTGGAATGCCTTTCGAAATGTGTTTACTTTACAAGTGGATGGTCACAGGAATTCTGAGAAGGTGGCATTTGAATAAAGGAGAATGCCAGGCAGCTATCTTAAGGAAGAACATTCCTAGCCAAGGAAATGGCCAGTGCAGCAGCCCTGGTGTAAAAGCACACCATGAGTCCAAAAGGACAGGGAGGAATTAGTGGCATGTAGAACAGGCACAGTTGGAAGCCAAACAGAATATCTGATAGGAACTTGTGAGCCTTTGTAAGGACCTAATACTTTTTCTCCAAGGGAGACATGGATCTATTTGAAGCATCTGAGCAAAAATGTGGCCTGATCTGGTTTACAGTTCACAGGACTACTCTTTTGCTGGGTAAAAAATGGAGCAAAAAATGTGTGTCAGATCCTGTGATGACCCTACCTTTATCACAGGACAACCTAACTTCTAATTGCCAAATCCTGTGACTCTGCACAAAAGCCTTCTCTTTGCTTTTTCATGAAGGCTGTGAGAGCCTAAACAGCCCACATGTTCAGCAGACTGAGACACAGAGCACTCACCAGGAGCACCCACGCTAATGTGATTGATGGGAGTTAGTGGACAAATGCTCCAGCTGTCACACTCCACAGGTGAGGGAGCTCTGAGCTATGAGTTCTGTGCTGTCACCTAGAGGGCCTTCTCCAAGCTGTTATTAATTTTCTCTCCCTTTGACCTCACTTCTCAACTTCCCAGCAGGTGTTTCTTCCCAAATAAACTACATTTACTTGTTTTTTTTTTTTTAATCTGAGAATCTGCTTCTATAGGAACTAGAGTTAAGACGATACGAATAGAAATGTGGAAGTACTTTGGAGACTACTGCAGTAGTAAAGTAAAGGAGAGAGTCTGGAAGCTTGGACAAAGATGGTAGCAATGGAGGTCATGAGAACTATCATGATCTGGACATATTAAGGGGAAAGTCAACATGATTTATTGACAAGTAGATTGTGATTGTGATGAGAGGAAGAGAGGTCAAGGATGTCCCCAAAACTCTTTTCCTAAGTAATTAAGTGGAAACCTGAATTTGAGAGAATTCAAATCCAAGAATATCAAAATTATATTTTCAAATATTTGAGTTGATAAGTTTATTTTATATATATATATATATATATATATATATATATATGTCCAAATGAAGTCTACAAACAGAATCTTAATATGTGAGGGGGTACTAATAGGGAAATCCAGAGTGGAGATACATACTCGAGAAATGTCAATGTAAAGTTAATGGAAACTGCACGAGGCTATTACGAGTTTAATAAGTATTTGATTGCTTTAAAAAATAAGTGCAAGAAATATGTTGAAAGTCAGGATCTACCTATCAGGACTTGAAAAAATCAGATTTGTAAAAATTATTAGCATAACTCAAATGAAGGTCCCATATCCTTAGTTTATCCTATCTAGCTCAAAAACAATGAAAGCAAAATTTAAACATGACATTCATTGAAAACACAAGAAATTTTAGATGTATTAATATTGATAGGAAATTTTTATCATTTAATTAGAAACTTCTTAACATGACCTGTTTCTCTTGAAGAGATCACATGAGAAAAATAAACAAAAATAATTAAATGACTATTGTAGAATAATTTGGGGGATTATTATTATTGACTGTGTTGACTTCAAATTTTAGGATTTATTATGCAGTTAAAATAAAACACTCATTGAGAGGACAGGAGAGTTCATTATATTCCTGCCTTTACAATTAATTGATATGTGACCATATAAAATAAGCTTAACCATTTGGCATTGGTATACTTTTCTATAAAGTGGGAGGATTGAGATAACTTTTGAATTATCTTACAAGTCTAAATGCCTGTGCATTTAGAGATAGAATTAATAGACTTTTGAGGTTGAGCCCCCTTGTTATGATTCATGATAGAACTAGAAATAAATTATGTATTTTAATGAATTGATACTTATCAATAATTTAATACATTTTACCAATAAGGTAAAAAAAATATTTTATATGAATGCATTCCTAGTTTGTAAAATAAAGACATTGAATAATGAAAGCATTTGCTGGAATTCTGAATGGAATATGTAACGTGTAACAGAATGTTTTCTTTGCCATGAACTCAGTCAAACATAAAAATGGATAGGTTGAATAATTTGCCCTTTCTGTGCACTTAGTAATTAGTATATGTCTTTTCAATCATGTTCATATGAAGTCTGTGATTTGATTTGTTTTAAACTTTGGCATTTGAAATGAATATAAAAATTTGATTTGATTATGAGCATACAGGATACAAGAACCACATTCATACTTTTGTGGGGTTGCATTGGAGCAAAAGTGTTGAAATAATAGGGAGAAATTGATGTGAAAAATAGGGAACAACTTGTAAGAATATTGTAAAGTGATAGAACAGGTTGAAATAATGATACAAGCTTCTAAACACATCAAATGTTCAAGCAATTCACTGTGCAACTTGCCATTATACCACAGATATTCTTCCAACAGCTATATAGTTTCTCCTAATATGAAAATAGCACAATTCACCTTTTCCTATCTTTTGAGAGTATATATTATTAAAAACCAACATGTAATCATCTGTTGCACGTCAAAATATAATCTAAGTTCATTAAAAATCCTGCTGTAACAACACATATTGAAACAGTTTGTAGTATCTGTGATCCTAGAAGCAATTTGGCTTTTAAAGTTAGGTCAACCTTTCATGTCTTAATATACCTTCCTTGGAACTAGCTGTACTTTAATGACATTATCATGTGATATGGCTTTTACTTATATTTGGATGGTCTTTGAACGAGCATGGATTTCACCCTAATAAGAACATGTTCAACCTTTATAAAATGAACTATTTCTTTGTTTAACAAAATAAGCAGAATTCTAAATTTTACCTGTAGACCACTCTGTTAAGAATCTGTGACTCTCAAATTTGTCTTATCTATGTGTAAATCTAATCATGTGATGACATATGTTTTGAGGAATGTTTACCCAGGGTGTCACCCCAGTCATGTATTGATTTCTGCTCTGATTCATATGGATGAAGTTGAACCTCACTCTGAGCTGGTGTCCGTCTTCCCATTTTCTGATGTGATGACATTCAAGATCTCCTTCAGATTAAATCTATAATGGGATGCAGCCATGATGAATATTTTAGGTACACTTAGATTGACTCCATGATGAGTTATGTTTTAATCAGCATTGGACTTAGATGAACTACATAAATAAAGAAACATGCATTGAAATGACATTTGCTTAAAAGCATTATTTATTAGAGTTCACACAGGGCTGAGCAGAGGACTTGAAATCAAGGACTATTTTGAATTGCATTGTGGTTTAATCATGACTTCAGGGCCTTAAATCAAGGTCTAGATGTAGATACTGTTGCTGAGGCAGCTCTTAGTAAAGAGATGTGAAGTACTAAAAATATGTACAAATTTAAAATTTATTTTTTACTTATAACATTTCTTTTCTTATAAATGTTTTGTTATTTAACAGTTTCATACCACTATGGGCTATGATAGTATAATTACAAAGTAAACTAGAGTTTTCTAAATCCATTATAGTAGAAACCCCTGAGGAAGTTGTAAACAATTATGTTCTACCTAGTGTACATTATCAGCATGCTTCAGGAAATATGATTTAATCTCTAGGCTATCTGAACACTAGTGAGTCATTTAATAATGGAAGCTTTATCAGGCTACTTAAATATCACAGAAGAAGTTTTATTGATAAAAAAGATAACATGGGAAAATGTTATAGAGAACCCCATTGAATGGAACAGTTCTCCCACAAGATGTCCTCTGATTTCTCTTTCAAAATGTCACCATTCCAAAACTATTTCACTGAACATGACACTCTTACATAAATAATAAGCCACAAATATAAAGAGGCTTATTAGAAATGTGTCAATTTCAAAGAAGGTATAATGAGATAAAATATTTGAAATTACTAAAACATAATTACTAGCATTACGTTTTAGTTTGTTAATAATGTAATGGACTTTTGGGGATTTTCCTACCTCAGAGTGACACTCTTAAAGCTGGGAGCTGGCTCTGTGAACACAGAGGACTGAATAGCCAGACTGTGTGCTGCTGCCATTTTTACCTTTACTGACTACAGCAGGAGTGGACAACTGCTCTGGAACCACTCAGATTTTTTCTTAAAATTTATACTATGAACTTAGAAACTGCAGCACTTTTCTGCCATAACTTAGATTAAAATAGGATGGATATTCATACTCCACAGCAACAGTGAGAAACTCAGTCCACTGAAGAACAAAGGTGGAAAATAAAATAAATAATCAAGGGCAGGAAAAAGATCAAGACACACAGAGATAGCCTGGATGGTTTTCTATTTCCTACTTAGTGTCTCTTCCTGTGGCCAAATATAGTCCTATCTTGGCTCTATAAAATATGTGTGCATCCTTACAAAGTATGTCTGTATCTTTTCATAAGTTAGAGCTGGTTTCTTTTACTTGCAACAAAACAACCTTAGTGGGCACAACCTAATTTTGCTACCTTCCCCTGCATATAAAAGCCCTTCTGAACTTGATTGGCATTGCCTCCAGTTCTGAAAAGTATTATCAAGTCTATTTATTCTTTATCATTATATAACAAGATATACAAAAATAAATAAAAATACTTAAAAGTATAGTAAATTTCAAACCACAAGCATCCTGGACCCTCAGTTTTAAGTATTTCACATGTATTTTACAAAACATCAAATGGTATAATTCAAATCACCATTAAAAAATCTATAATTAATATACCTCTTAGTTCTGGAAAAGGCAGGTTGTCTAAATATTGATGGGAGAATACAGACTTTTTCACTATTCTTACGATTCCCATTTTAATAAGTCATTTAGTCCAGGGATATTTGCTGTCTATGCCTATTTGTGTGGAATAGGTACATTTGTTTTTAAGAAAAGCCCCTCATGATCTGGCTCATCTTTCATGACTTTTCCTTTCCAACTGAATGTTCCAGTGCTATTGGTTTTCTCTTGTATCCCTAAACAGACCATGCATCTGAACTTGGGGCATTGGCCTGCACTGTTCCTGATATGGAACGACCTGCTTGACCCTTACTTTTTTCCTTAATGCTTCGATTTGAACATCACTTACTCCAAGAGGCTTTCTATCATTCTCAAGGTACTAGGGAGAATGTATTCTCCCACAACTTTACTGGACTGTGATACCTCGCTTTATTATTATTTGTTCAATGGCATCTTTTCAGGTATCCCATAAACACTGAATGAGTAAAAGTCATGGCATTCTTGTCCCCTGTTTAACACACGTCCTCTCTATAAGTAAGTGCTCAAAAACAAACAAACAAAAAAAAGCATTACATTGAAAGACATGCACACAGGGACACACATAGAAAGAAACACTTGTCTTGATTGATAACCCAAGAATATGCTGAATGCTCAGCATTCATTAATAAATTCCTGGTCCAGGATGAGGATGTAAACAAATACTGTGCTTCCTAAGAACCCCACCATGGCTGGGGTTCTTTCCTGAGAGTCAGGCTTGCTGCTGGGGTGAAAGGAAGAGTTTGGCTCCTTCAGACTCCATCCATTTGGAAATGACTAAGGCAGATGCGACTAGAAAACTGTATAAGTCATTCCTCCTTTTCTCCTTACTATAGGAATCCCAACTTTTTTCAAGTGGAAACATGCCTAAATTCAAGGAGAAGTCATGTTTACTCTATTTATTTATTATTATTATTTTTTTTTTTTGCAGTGCTAGGGATTTGAACCCAGGGCCTTGTGCTTGCAAGGCAAGCACTCTACCAACTGAGCTATATCCCCAGCCCTCATGTTTACTCTAAAGAGACCATATTGATCCTCCACCCTTTCCCATGTCTGGTATGGAATAGGACATGTCAACAAGTTCTAGCCGAAGGGATTTAAAGAGAATCCAACTTTGGAGCCTCAGATTAAAAAAAAAAAAAAAAAAAAAAAAATTCTCTAATATAAAGCAAAAGCAGCACCAGGTGGAGCTCCCTTTAGGCCTCTTTCCCCTCTTCCTGGCTTGGATGCAGTTATGAACGAGTGTGGTACCTGGAGAGGAGATATTTTGTAATCATGTGATGAGAAAAGGGAGAATGAGGGGCCACATGGAAGAGTGGAGAAAGATCCTGCCCTTTACTTCATAAAATGCTGAACCAACCCTGAGAAAGGATTTTTATCTGGATTCTTGTTAAATAATAAGCACCCTTTTGTCTTAAGCTGTTCTTTGCAGATGAATACCTCATGAGTAATGCAATCTTCCTTTGATCCAATAAAAAATGCACCTGATCAATGACCACTTAGTTTGTTTAAACTTCTAACTATGCTTCCCCAAAGAAAAAGAGAAGGTATAAAAGAGCTAATGTGTTCGACTGGGAGAGCTTCCTAGGCTATTTCATGGGCACTGTAGCTGTGATTGTTGATTTTCATTTTGGTATGTACCAGATAGTGGCAGGGTGACTCTTAAGGCAGAAAAGGAAATTAAAGTATAAGATATAAAAGAGAAGTAGGATGAGAGAGGGAAGATAAGAGGGAAGAATAACAGGACAAGGTCAAACCCTGGGTAGGAGTAAGAATGAGCTAACACAGAAAATAAATGTGTGAGGTTTTGAAAAAAAAAAAAAGGAAAAAAAGAATGGAATGAAAAGAAAAGAACACCAATGACAGTAAGTAGCATCTTAGGGGTGCAGAAAACACTTGGTGTTTATTAAAAAAACAGGTTTCAATAAGTGACAATCCACTTTGTGACATCTTAAAATAACCAACATATAAAGTGAACAATTGCTATTTGAATGATTTGCTATGATTTCTTCCATTTATTAAAAATTTTGGGGAGAACTAAAAGAATATGTATCAGCAAGATGGAGAAATGGAAGCCCCCAGAATCTTCTCCCCATGGAGACACCAATTCAAAAATAATGAACAGATGAATTCCTTTTGTAATAATTTAAGAGAGCAGGTAAGAGGGTCTTGCATCCGTGGTGAGTATAGAATCAGCTGCATTGAAGACAGAAGGAAGCTTGGGCAATTGCTCACCAGTCACTCCTCCTGGCATAGCACAATGTTATCTGGAAAAAGGAAACCTCCTGGCTACTGGCTCCTCTCTAGGGAATAAAAGAGAATACTGTTCATATGACCGATAATGTGACCTTTCTGGGGAATACACAAGGGATAGCATTGGTTTTGCTTGATGTGAGTGCAAGCAGAAAAGGGAGCCAGTTCTTGGGCTATGGAAAACAAAAACAGCAGAGTGAACCAGGATGCCTTTGTTTGCCATAGTTCCTTCCCCAGCTCAGCACAGAATATGCAGGAAGAAACCCTCAGCTTCCATCTTGTTCTAGTGAGAGAAAGAACCTGAGCACACACCCAGCATTACAGCTTTTGGGGAAGGCTACTGGAGGGTCGGTTTTCTACCTCACTTGTCTCAGAGTGCTTGTGGAATTCAGAACACTGAAGAGGGAGTATTTCTAAACTCGTTTTATGAGGCCATCATTACCCTGATATCAAAATCAAACAGAGTTACTGCAAGAAAGGAAAACTATAAGCCAATATTTCTGATGCACATGAATGCAAAAATCCTCAGCAAAATAATAGCAAGCTGAATTCAATAAAACATTAAAAGGATCATACACCATGGCCAAGTGGGATTTATTTCAGGGATGCAAGGATGGTTTAAAATAGGCTAATCAATCCATGTGATACACTGCATTAACCGAGTAAAGGACAAAAGTTACATGGTGATCTCTATAGATGCTGATAAAGCACCGACAAAACCTAACACTCTCATGCTGAAACACTCAGTAAAACAAACAAATAAGGGTTGTACCTTGACATCATAAAAACTATAAATGTAGCACCCATAACTAACATCATGTTAAAAGATAAAAAACAGAAAGCTTTTCTGCTAAATTCAGGGACCAGGTAAGGACTCTTACTCTTGCCACTTCTAACCAATATACTAAAGTACCTGCTAGAGAAATTTGGCAAGCAAAAGAAATAAAAGGCACTGAAATCAGGAAAGAAGTAAAAGTGCCTCTGCCTGCAGATGAAATGACCTTACATTCAGAAAGACCTAGAATTTACGCAAGGAAACTCTTAGAACCAATACGTTCAGCAAAGTTTGTAGAATGTAAAATCAACAGGAAAGTCTGCTGTTTCTCTATACAATGATAACAAACTATTTGAAAAAGAAATTCAGAAAAGAATCCCCTTTACGATACTGTCACAAAATTTTAAAAAAGAATGGTGAGGAATAAAGTCAAACAAGGAGGTAAAGTGTTATGGTTTGGAAGTGAGGTGTCCCCCAAAAGCACCCATGTGAGACAATGCAAGAAGGGTCAGAGGAGAAATGATTGGGTTGTAAGAGTCTTAACTCAATCAGTGATTTTATTCCCTCATAGGGATTAACCGAGTGGTAACTGAAGTGGTAGGATGTGACTGAGGTGGTGGGAATTGGGGGCATAGCTTTGGGTATATGTTTATATTTGGCCGGTGGAGTCAATCTCTACTTCCTGATCACCATGTGAGCTACTTCCCTCTGCCACACTCTTCTGCTACGATGATATTCCACCTCACCTACAGCCCCAAGAAATGGAGCTGGCCTTCTATGGATTAAGACCTCTGTGCACCCTCAAATAAGCTTTTCCTCCTCTACAGTTGTTCTGGTCAGGTCCTTTAGCCACAGCAGCAAAAATGCTGACTAAAATATACTAAAGAGTTAATATACTAAAAACTACAAAACATTGCTGAAAGACACAAATATATGAAAAGGCATTCCATTTCATGGAGTGGAAGACTGAAGGCTGTGATAATGCTCAAATTACCCAAAGCAATCTGTAGATTATGTGCAGTCCTTATCAAAATCCTAATGTCTTTTTTTTTTTTTTTTGCAGAAATTTATTTAAAAATCCTAAAATTCATATGGAACCAAAAAGTATACCAAATACCAACACAATCTTGAGAGCAAAATATAAGCAAGAGCCCTTATAAGTTCCAAAACATATCCCAGTGCTATAGTAATCAAAATAGTATAGAATGGCAGGAAAAAAAAAAAAAAAAAAAGATGCACACACGCACACAGTGAAATATTATTCAGCCTTTAAAAGGAAGAAAATCCTGTCTTTTGCAACAACATGGGTGGACTTGGAAGATATTAAATTAATTGGAATAAATCAGACACAAAAAGACAAAATACTTTATGATCTTCCACATGAAATTTTAAGAAGTTAAAAATCACAGAAATAGAAAACACATTATTGGTTAGAGGCTGAGGGGTATGGTTATGTGGGGCTGGGGAGAAGTTTTCAAAGGATACAAAATTGTAGTTAGATGTGTGGAATAGGTTCAAGAGAGGTATTGTAACTTGGTGACTGTAGTTAACAATAGCAGACAACAGTCAAAGCAATGCATTGTATCCTTGAAAATTTCTAAGAGTAAATTGCAAGTGTTCTCACTACAAAAAGTGATAAGAAGTAATGCATATATTAACTAGCTCAATTAAACCATCTCACCGTGTATGTGTCCATATATACGCATACATATGTAGTTCATATATATATATACAGTTTATGTATATAGTTCAAAATCATGTTGTACACAATAAGTATATAAAATTTTTATGTCAATTAAGAACAAATACAAATAAGAATACAATTTTAATATAGGTAGATGAAATAAAATTAGGAATTAGGAGATAAAATTTTATTCATAGTTTATATTATTGGCCTAGGTTCACATAAGTGTTCTTTTCATGATGGCATTACTCAGATATCTAATAGAAAGATGGCTTTGGGAATGGTATATATGGGCTTTTTATCCCTACTTATGATTTTTATCCCCATCATTTTTTGGAAAACAAAGCATGTTCTGCTCACACAGACCCTCTCTTCTGGGAGTTGGGTTACTGACTGTTCTAGAATAGTGGTGGAGAGCTCTGGTGCCAAGTGGTGTGGGAAAGGCCTATGCTTTGCTGAACATGGCTCTGCGTGTGCCAAGAAAATAGCCCCACAAGTGATTCTTGAATATTCCACTACAATATATGTGTAAGGCAAATGTGCACACAGCAAGTCATCCCCAAGTCATTCATTTGGCAATGTTCAAGCACATGAAGTGGTAATACAGTGTAATATAATTCCACAAGCATAGGCTAATAATTTTAAGCACATGAAAAGCAGTGTTGCAATTAATACATCATAAATGCTTTTCAAAGATTGACTCTGATCCAATTGAAATTGTAATTTAGTATTATCTTAATCAGCAGAAACCAAAAGTATGATTTCAGTTAAATATAACTTCTTTTAAGTATAACTGCTATTAAATGCCTTTGATACTCTTTGCTTTGTATAAGGATTTTCATTCTTAAATGTTTGGTAAGTCTTGTTTCATATGCTTATCACTGATAAGACATTTTCAAGATCTTTCCATTTGGTCCTCACCACAGTTCTGTAGGAAAGACAGTCCAGGCTGTTTGGAGCATCTTTCCTAGTTGGGCATCCCTGTGCTATGAGAGGGGCAAAAAGTTCAGCAGCATCGTGTTGCAGAATCTTTGGGAGATTTATAAGAGCAGCAGGCATTAAATGTCACCAACAAAAAATTCTGTCCTAATGAAGATTATTAATATTTTAAGATGTGTGTTTTACTGGGTAATTCAGTATCACATAAAAATTGTTTCTATAGATCATGCACAGTTAAATATTTGACTCTTGGCAGTCCTCATCTGTTCCAATTTTATTCTGTCCCCACAAAAAATACTATTATTATAAGGGTAAGTACAGTATCAGATGCATCTCTATTTCCTACATTGTGCATAGTACTTGATTTAAAGTGGATGCTTTTGGTTATACTTGGTGAGGAGAATAGGGGCCACCAAACCTGGAGAGTCAACTTCTCTTGTAAATGAATACAAGAGAAAGAGAAAAGAAATGGAATTAAAATGAAATGGAGGTTCGAGAATACAGAAAAATCTAGCTAATGAAGATACTGATATCCTGGGACAAGAGTGATAATAATAACAATTATTATTTATCCCCATAACTGCTATCTTGGTGGTCAGGAGACAGGAGATTATGAGGACCTGATCAGAGTCTGGAAGATGATTCAGTAGGTTGGTTTATTTGGCCTTAAAACATGGAGACAGACAGTGAAGGAGGAGTTAATTAAGACTTGATTCTGCAGAATCTCAGCAGAAAGAGCATGAGGACTCAGAGCCTAACATGAATAATGACGGGACTGGAGAAAATCAGTTAAGCAGAATGGAGGCAGAGAAGAGGTTTGAATACTGTGCGTAAGAGTTGAACAAGAAAGTTAAAATCTGGAGAACAAAGAATGTTTACTTGTAAACTGAAAAGAAAATAAGAGTTTAATAAGAAATCAAAACATTAAAGTTTAGTGTGTAATATTGTAGTTTGACCCCCAGAGCCTGTGAATTCAGTGTCTGATGCTGCTTCATAGCCCCTTTGGCTGGAAAGGTGGTTTGGAGTATAAATCTCTGCATGTTACAGGCCATGACTCCTGGTTAAGTGGGGGCCACAATACCTGCCATGCACATTCACTCTCTCATTGGAACCACCGGGGCTTCTCCAGGGAGCATGCTGACAGACATTATGAATAAACCAAAAATTTCCAAAAACACGCACTGACATTTTATAGTAATCAAATAGCCTCTAAGATCACAACACATTCCATTTTGCTTTAGAGTTCTCATCTGACTTTCTATATGAAATTCCTTAGACAATTAGTAAGCTCTCTTGTATTCTCCTAGCATTTTAGAGTGAACAATTTAATTTCTTTACTTTTTTTTTTCTTAAATGTCTTCTTGCATAACATTTTCAAGGTACCTGTAATTTTTTTTTTTTGGACAAAATAACTAACATGTCAATGAAAGTAAGCTGAGAATATAGAAACAATTTACTAAAATTCTATTCACAGATTTTTAGCATTTGTTTTGGAGACAGAAACAATTCCCTATTCATTTTAATCCACCGCGTAGGCACACTTCACAACTTTGGTCACTGTGTGTGTGATGAGGTTGATTTTCATGGTGGGGTTGTCAAGGAAAGAATTTTTGCAAATCAAAACCACAATGAGGAGATCCAAGATGGCTGACTAGAAGGAGGCTGTGTTCCTTGTCGCTCTGTAATTCCGGTTTCAAGCACAGGATATCTGTTTTTTGGTGAGGGAGATTTTGCTGCTTATCGATCCCCTGCTGTTTATCCCCTTTGTCTGCTGGGATCACCTGCTGTCTGCCAGCATATCGATGCCTTTTTTGAGTGCAGATTGCTCACTGTCAGGCACCTATCATCTGCCATTTGCCTGCCCCTCGCCTGTCCATCACCTGCCTTACACCTATCCATCACCCAACGCACGAGGTTCACCTCCTGATCGTCCAACAACAGTCAGCAAACTGATAGCTGACCACCAGTGGAGCACCAGCTGCCTGCTGTTGCCTCGAAGTTCTCTGTTACAGTACCTGCAGGTTTGATTACACGTGGCTGCCGCCATTTTGAGACAACAGGCAGGCCCCATAGGACCCATGGATGGACTGACGGAGCCTCCATCTCCAGGATCCCTCAGCCTGACCGATCATCCCTGCCTCTGGGGCCCTCACATCGACTGACTGCTCCCTGCTGCCAGGACCCCCAACCAACTGACTGTACCCTATCACTGGGACCCCAGACTAACTGATTGCACCCGGCCTCCAGGATCCCACAACCACACCAAACACACCCAACATCCAGGACCCCTGCCTGACCAATTGCACCCTGCCTCCAGGACCTCCAGCTACCCCGAGCTGTAGCTCCCCATTTGCCAACACATTTGGAAGCCAGAGCAGCCGTCAGGGATAACCCTGGAAGCCTTAGCTCCGATCTTTAGGTGGGGCAAATCCCATCCTGAGATGCCTACTGGAGACTTGAAGCTCATTGTCAGAAATAGAGCAAGCAATCATGAAATTCATCTGGAAGAATAAGAAACCCAGAATAGCTAAAGCAATCCTTAGCAGGAAGAGTGAAACAGGGGGTATCAAATACCAGAAATTCAACTATACTACAAAGCAATAGTAAAAAAAGTGGCATGGTATTGGCACCAAAATAGACAGGTAGATCAATGGTACAGAATAGAGGACACGGACACAAACCCAAATAAATACAATTTTCTCATACTAGACAAAGGTGCTAAAAATATGCAATGGAGAAAAGATAGCCTCTTCAACAAATGGTGCTGGGAAAACTGGAAATCCATATGCAATGGAATGAAACTAAACCCATCTCACCCTGCACAAAAACTCAACTCCAAATGGATCAAGGACCTTGAAATCAGACCAGAGACACTGCATCTTATAGAAGATAAAGTAGGTCCACATCTTCAACTTGTTGGCTTAGGATCAGACTTCCTTAACAGGACTCCCATAGCACAAGAAATAAAAGCAAGAATCACAGTCAGAATATTACTCAGCCATAAAGAATGATAAAATTATGGCATTTGCAGGCAAATGGATGAAATTGGAGAATATCATGCTAAGTGAGATAAGCCAATCTCAAAAAGCCAAAGGACGAATGATATCGCTAATAAGTGGAGGATGACACATAATGGGGGGGAGGGAAGGGTTAGTGTTAGGGTTAGAGTTAGGGTTAGGGAGGGGGGCAAGTATGGAGGAAGGAAGTACTGCATAGAGGGTAAAGAGGGGTGGGAGGGGTGGGGGGAAGGGAAAAAATAACAGAATGAATCAAACAACATTACTCTATGTAAATTTATGATTACACAAATGGTATGCCTTTATGCCATGTACAAACAGAGAAACAACATGTATCCCATTTGTTTACAATAAAAAAATAAATAAATAAATAAAAAGCAAGAATCAATAACTGGGATAGATTCAAACTAAATAGCTTTCTCTCAGCAAAGGAAACTATCAGCAATGCGAAGAGAGAGCCTACAGAGTGGGAGAAAATCTTTGCCACTCATACTTCAGATACAGCACTAATTTGCAGAATACATAAAGAACTGAAAAAATTCTACACTAAGAATACAAATAACCCAATCAACAAATGGGCTAAGGATATGAACAGACACTTCACAGAAGAAGATCTACAAGCAATCAACAAACATGAAAAAATGTTCATCATCTTTAGTAATAAGAGAAATGAAAATCAAAACTACACTAAGATTCCATCTCACCCCAATTAGAATGGTGATTATCAAGAATACAAGCAACAATAGGTGTTGGAGAGGATGTGCGGAGAAAGGTACACTCATACATTGCTGGTGGGACTACAAATTAGTGCAGCCTCTCTGGAAAGCATGTGGAGATTCCTTAGAACACTTGGAATGGACCCACCATTTGACCCAGCTATCCCACTCCTTGGCCTATACCCAAAGGACTTAAAATCAACATACTACAGAGATACAGCCACATCAATGTTCACAGCTGCTCAATTCACAATAGCCAGATTGTGGAACCAACCTAGATGTCCTTCAATTAATGAGTGGATAAAGAAACTGTGGTATATATATACAATGGAATATTACTCAGCTATAAATAATAATAAAATTATGGCATTTGCACGCAAATGGATGAAATTGGAGAATATCATGCTAAATGAGATAAGCCAATCTCAAAAAACCAAAGGACGAATGGATCTCGCTGATAAGCGAATGATGACACATAATGGGGGGTGGGAAGGAGGCAAGAATGGAGGAAGGAAGGACTGTATAGAGGGAAAAGAGGGGTGGGAGGGGTGGGGGGAAGGAAAAAATAACAGAATGAATCAAATATCATTACCATATGTAAATGTATGATTACACATATGGTTTGCCTTTACTCCATGTACAAACAGAATCAACATGTATCCCATTTGTTTACTATAAAAATAAATTAAAATTTAAAAAAAAAAGGAGTAATCTAGTCAGTGGTCCCTACTGTTCTCACTATGTAAGGGCAAGTGAGACATAAACCTCATTGCACAGAACAAAACAGAGACTCCCCTGCCCCATCTAAGTGTTCTTAGAAAAAAGAAAAGATATATTTGCCCTGATAATTCCTGACTATAAGCCATCCCTAAAACATTTTTACAATCTAAATTCACACTATTTCTGTAACCTGAGGAAATAAAATTTTTAAAAGGAAAAAAAAAAAAAAACCACAATGAGATATCACCTCACACATATGAGGACTGCTATGATTAAAACAAAATATATAACCCAAAAGATAACAAGGAGCAAAGGATGTAGATAAGTTATAAGTTTTGTACACCATTGTAGGAATATAAAATGATGAAGCTATATTTTTAATATTTTCAGGAAATCTAGCAAATCTGATCTAGCAAATCTGTTTTGGGAGTATATAGCTAAAAGAATTGAAATCAGAATTTCAAAGAGATATCTGTATTCCTATTTGTATCATATTGTTGTTTGTAAAACAACTTAAATGTCTATATGGATAAATGAGTAAAGAAAATATTGTGTGTATGTGCAATGGAATATTACTCGGTCTTGAAAAAGAAGAGAATCCTACCATGTACAATGACAAGGATGAACCTAAAGGATATTATGATCAGTAAAACAAGCCAGACACAGAAGATACTGATTTTATCTTACTTTTATGTGGCATCTAAAATAATCCAACACTCATAGAAGCAGAATAGAATAGTGTTTTCCAGAGGACCAGGGGAGAAATGGAGATTCGCTATCCAATGATTATATGGTTTCAATCGTACAAAAATGAGTAAGTTCTAGGTATCTTCTCTACCATGTTGTACCTATAATTAATGATACTATAATATGTACTCAAAATTCAACAAGAGGGTAGATGTAGAAGTGTCCTTACCATAATAAAAATAAAATAAAATATAGCAGCACTTACATATGCTGCTTCACAGAGGAGAGCTAAGTGGGAACAGAACTGGAGTCTCTAGAGTTCCATGAGGGAAGCAGGGTGTCACAGGGAGTCAAATGACAGCAACTGTAGTTCTCTGGCTAGTAAGGCACCAACCCAAATAACACTCATGTCCTTTAATTATAGTTTACTGGAGTGATGATTAGAAGGGAAAGTGCATATCTACTAGCCAGGATATAGCTGAACCAAGGATATAAATAACTTTCTTTTAATCCCACCAAAAATTATTTGTTCTGTTTTAAATTATTAATTATAGATCTAGATATGACAAACTACTAAGATTTGACTAACAAATATGCACTTAATAAATGGTTTGTTTTAAGGGTAGTATGATTCTAAAATCTGAAATAGTAGTAATGTCAAAAGTAAAAAAAAAAATCAAATTAACAAAATGTTTAATACAACAGGATGCTTCGAGATTCATTGTTCAAAAATATAGTTCATGAAGCCACCATAGCCATCACCTGCCTGAGAGACTTCTCTCCTTTCAATATTGTTTTTTAAAATATTTAACAGAAATTAAAGAAAACATGAGTAGAAACATATTTCTCCTGAAATAAACAATTCTGGGGTGTATTAAAAAATACACCCCAAAATTTTTCACTATGACCTAACCTAGTGACTGACATGTATTAATTACTATATAAATTTCCATTTTATATGCATTGGTGTATTTTATATGCTTTGGTGAAAAACAGATCAGAAGGGTTCAAGTCACAGTACAGTGTATACTTTTCACACACAAGAAAATTGTGGTATTCAAAACCTGCTTGATTGTAAACTTGAAATAGTCTCTTCAGTAAATATCTGTTGAAAGGGTGGATTAAAGAAGAATTCAGGCAAAAACTCAAAAAGTGTGGCTCAGTCATCTGAATGTCATGGTCCAAGGAAACAGTTCAAAGATTCCTTTTCCAGTTTGTTTCTAGCTAACAAGGCCAAGACCCATTCGCTTCACCTCTGCATGGAGTACTTTATGGGGAACTGGGAGACAGTGAGAAGGATTAGTTCATTTAATCATCTCCATACCGAGCCCAGGTAATTACTATTCCCTGTAGCTCTAGGTCCCTGTGCTCTTGCCAGTTTTAGACCAGTGTGTCATTCAAAGATATGGTTTGGGCAAGCACTAGGAAATACATGCTGTGTTTCTAAAAATCAAGGTTCAAATAATATCAAGCTTATACTTGTCATCTGCAGACATTTCAGTAGTTAAGCAAAAATGAATGAAATTTGTAAAGAGTACTCATATATTTACAATGGGCACAGACTTGGATTTTCTATTAAAGTTTCTTTTTAACTTTGAACCACAAAAATTTCAATATCCATTTTCATTATTTTTTTGTTATTGTTACAAAAGTAGACATGCATGGAAAGAATCATACTCTCTTTTAAGGTGAGCAAGAATAAAATACCCAGATATAATCAAACACTAAAGGATCACCAGCAGGAGTAGGGGGACTTGTTGGGGACAGGAATTATATTAAGTGAAGAGATCAATAAGTATGAGGAAAGCAGGAGCATTTTCAAGCCAACCCCAAGTCCAGCAGCTTCCTGAAGACAGAACGCCACAAAGCAAACAAAAGGGCTGGGCATCCTTTGAAAAAGATCACTGTGAAAGTCTCAGTGACAGGATGGGGAGGGTGATGGAGAATGTGAGCCCCCAACCAGGAGAGAGTGGAGGCCCAGAAAAAGCTGATTACTAACAGCCATCCTCCCACCAAGACGAAGCTCCCGGAACCCCATCCTGCCTTGTCCCAACCAAATCCCATGTTCTCCAATCAACCTTCCTCCACAAAAATCCCCCAGCCTCCTGGCTCCTCAAAGATGGATGGCTGCCCTCCCTGTCTGTCCCGAATCCACCACTTCTATTCAGTGTCACCATGCAGAGCCTAACAAAAGTAAAACCCACCAAAAGCAAAGCTCCCTGCTTCTTTAGCAGAGAGAGGTATACCACCTCCCCTCTGCCACTCATTAGTTCATGTGACAGAATGCCTTTCACAGGTCATACACAATGTTTTCTGACAGGTTCTGCACTCCAGCACGGAGGTCTCTCATGAAGCATTTATCCAAGATGCCAAAACCTCCATAACCTCCAATCACAGAGGGGCATTAAAGAAATAGCCCCCTACCAAAGAAATCCAGCCATGTCAAAGCATGAATGGAGATAAGACAGAAGAGAGAAGATGGAGATGATGTGCATGAGATGAGAACTTTGAATCAGTCAGTGTTACTTTCCATGAGCTCTCATACTTTTCCTTTCAAGATATACCAAGTCAAATCCCAGGTTCTTTCTCCTGTCATCTCAACAGCCAGAGCATTCTCAAAAATTAGAAGTTCCCCTCAATATCCGTCTGTTTCTCAAAGCCCTAGCAACAGATCATCTCTCAAAGCTTAAGGCAAAAAATTTCCCTTGCTTCTTCCAAACAAACCTTAGCTGTCATGCCCTGGGGATGAAGAGAATTCATTAAACAGGACAGCTACATTTCTTCCGTTACCTGATCAGACGCAGCAATTGCTCTTTGACACATAAACCAGAATGGCACTTTCCTAGCTAGAGACAGCTCTACAAAACAATAACAATTTGTATGTTTCATGATGTTGCATGAAGTTTGCAAAATCCACATCTGTTTTCAAGAGGAAAGTCAAATACACTTTCTGGACGCCAGACTCCAAAGGAAAGAGAATTTTGGGTACATATCATATATTGATTACATCAGGGAAATTTTACTTCTGCTCATTGATGAGGAAAACCAAGTTTCCAGATGCCAGTGCATTCACACGGGCTGCAAGGTACCCATAGCAAGTTGGTCAAGCAAGCAAACCATCCTTCCGCCTCCTTTGCCAACATAGGGAGTTCAATAACCACCTTGGTGAGCTGACAAACATTTCAGACAATCAGATGCCTCCACGTGGACACAAGAGTTTTTTATTTTTCAATTTTTTTTTTTTTAGTTGTAGATGGACACAATACCTTTATTTATTTATTTATTCCATGTGGTGCTGAAGATTGAACCCAGTGCCTCAAACGTGCCAGGCAAGCGCTCTACCACTGAGGTACAACCCCAGCTCCGATATGAGAGTTGAGTGCTTTCCTTTCAATGCAGTGTTTGAAAAAAGACTGTCAAATATCTCACAATTTATTCTTTAATATTTATAAATTGCATATGTAGTAACATTGACTCTTTAAATCTCATAGTGCACTGTAATAATTCACTTAATAAAGCAGATTTTTGGATACCCATGTCAAAGTACAGTTTATACAGCTACAGAAATAACTTGGGGCAAGTTTTAAAACACTTTAAAACAGTAATAGCTTTTAGTAACACAAAAACTTATTTTTTTAAATAGCCAAAGCTTTGTCAATTAAAGGAATCATCAGTTTTATTACATAAATATGAAAATGACTGAAATTCATTTTCTCGGCAGCAACATTTTAAAAAGTTTCAAAAATATAATTTTAACCTTTGTTAGCTGGAGTTTTCTCCTGGGGAAATTTTGTGTGCTTTTTAACAAAAAATTAAATATGTGTTGAAATAACTTACTAGAATTAAAATTGTCTTTTGCTTCAAAAAATTACACATTGAATCATTTTCTTTGTTTTACTAGAGAACAGAATTAAAAGGAATAACTCACTTTATTTTAACTGAACAACTAAAAATGCCCAGGTTGTTAATTTATGAAATAAAAGAATGGTAGATACATTGTTTTTTTAGGAAAGAAAGAAAGGATTTTAAAAAATTAATTTCTACTTCATGTGTCTCTTCAAATTAGAAATGAATGACTCAAATGTGGCAGAGTCAGTTGGTATAAAAATTTATTTAACCCTTGAAAAACAAATGAAAGAAAAGAATGAAGGAAAAAGATTTTCTAGATTTGTAAAACTGTATGGTGTTAGGCTACTTTCATGAGCCTTGTTTTAATAAATTGCTCCATCGCCCCAATTTAGTCTTTTATAATTTTTTTTTATTTTTAATGTTTTTATTTCATTTGTTCTAATTAGTTGTACATAACAAAATACATTTATACATTTTGATAGATCAAACATAAATAGAGTGTAATTTCTTATTTTTCTGATTATACATATTGCAGGATCACATCAGTCATACAATCATACATGTATATGAGATAATAATGTTTCACTCTACTCTTCTCCTATCCCCATATCCCTTCCCCTCCTTTCACTCCCCTCTACCTGATATAAAGAAACTCTATTCTTCCCTATCTCCCCCATTCTTATTGTGAATTAGCTTCCACATATCAGAGAAAACATTCAGACTTTGTTTTCTTGGATTTGGCTTAACTTTAATCATATACTTTGTTGTTGCTCTAAATTTAACTACACCTCACTACGTATCCTAATGGATGTTCTGTAAGTAAATGAAATTTAACATGTTCAAAATAAAACTCATGATCTCTTCACCTCCATTCTGCTCTTCCCACTGTGATTAATTTCTCCATTTTTGATAATTGTCCATCATCTTCCATGGAACAGATGTGTCCTAACCCATTTTCCTAAATGCATTTTTGTACACAAAATGATTCCTTTTTTTATATCAAATATCTATTCTGACAGACACATTTGGCCTGAACATATAATTAAAAACTTAACAATACTAATAGTTGCTTCAAAGAGCATCCTGTCTTTGTCAATGTGCAACTATTTACATTAATTTGCATGTAATTCACTTTCATGCCCATTCACTGGGGTATGGATATTACTTAGTCAAATGGACAATTAATTAATATAATCTTTACATATTCGCTTATTAAAATGCATCACACAATTCCTAATTCCTTGGGAGTTCTCACTGAATCCATGAGATGTGAATTTGAAGCAGCTGTGGCTGTTTATGCCACTGCTCATGTTGTTTAATGGAGCCAGGTGGACACGCTTTTTTTATTTTTATTTTTTCCCCTTGCTTGGAGTTGAAATTGAAACTCAGTGCAAACTCTAACACCAGGAAGTGTTTGTTGATATCTAGTTGCAGGTCAAGTTTTGACACTGAATAAAGATTAGCTTCTTCAGTAAAATTTAAAAATTATTCATTGATAGAAGTCTTATACATTGTGTGACATAGATCACTCTTAAGGAATTTTATTGAATTTTACTCTTTTGAAAAATATGTGATTTAGTTCCCATCTATCAGGCTTCATGTCCCAAGCATAGCAAGTACTTTATTCATTAAGAATTCTACATGAGAGCTATAAGTATCTCAATCTTATGTCAACACTGAAACAGAAAGAGGATAAATAACTTGCACAAAGTGAACAGAATATTGAAGGTAGACTATGAATTCTGTTTTTTACTTCCAAAGTACATAAACTTAACTTTTCCAAAAAAAAAAAAAAAAAAAAAAAAAAAAAAAAAACACGGTTTGAAGAGAATGATTTTAATATAAGTGGAATGATGGTTGAAAGACTAAATTCTTTTCTTTTTCAAAGTTATGTTATAAGCATGTATGATTATGGCATATCAAGAACACCAATAATAATAAGTGCCGATGACAATGTGGGAGAAAAGGCACACTGATACATTGTTGGTGAAACTGCAAATTAGTACAACTTACTCTGGAAAGCAATATGGAGGTTTCCCAAAAAGCTAGGAGTAGAACCACATATGACCCAGATATCCCACTCCTTAGTATCTACCCAAAAGAACTAAAGTCAGTATACTATGATACAGTCCTTTCAATTTTATAGCAGCACAAGTCACAGGAGCCAAAGTTCAGATGCCCGTCAACAGATGAATGGATCAAGAAAATGTGGTATAGATACACAATGGAGTTTTATTCAGCCATAAAGAAGAATGAAATAATGGCATTTGGCAGTAAATGGACAGAAATGGAGAACATCATGATAAGTAAATAAGCCAGTCTCAGGAAATCAAGGTGGAATGTTTTCTCTCATATGTGGAAGCTAGAGCAAAATAAGGGAAAGAAGGTGGGGGAATTGAATGTCATCAAGACATAAGGAAGATGAATGGAGGAGAAGAAGGGGAATGAGAGGGAGGGAGGGAAGGATGGTAGAAGGAGGAAATACGGAATAAATTTAAATAAATTCATGCTATACACATATATAAATGTACCAAATTTCTTTATGTATATGTAGAAAGTACCAATCAAAAATAAATAAATAAATGAACAAAAGGAAAACCAGTAGAGGAAGAATAGAGTAAGAGAGGGGGAAGAACAAGTTAGGGAATGGGATTAAAATCAAATTCCTTGCATGTATGATTTTGTCAAAATGTATCCAACTAGTAAGGATAACTGTAGTGCTCTTATAAAAAGTATGCTATAAGCATGTATGAATACAGCATAATCAATCCCACTATTATGTATTTATAGCAATAAAATCTTATTAAAAAATTGAAGTTTTTTGTACCTTTCCAGGGTCTTTTTTTTTTTTACCCCCAGGGTTTTAACAATTGTTTGGAAAGATGAATGTTTTAGGATCCAAGAAAAGTAAAATATATTCTATAAAGTAAAATGAGACATAAAGGCAGAGTTTTGAAGATCAATAAAGCTATTTCTGAAAGAAGCCATTATATATTATTATCAAATTTCAATTGAATGTCATAATACTGGACAAGCTTAAAATTAGTAATATCTGAAAGAGATGCATATAGTCTTTGTTTCACATTATTTACTCAGTCATTGCTACTACATTCAAAGGCAGCAAGCCAAACATGATTTTAAATTATTTGGTAAAATTAAATATGTAGTAATAGAGTAGTAAATCCACATATGTTCATTACATATAAATTTCTATCAATAAGATTTGTAGCAGAGACTGAACTTTTTTAATTGCAGTGTATCTGTACCATGACAGAGAGGTTTCCTTTCAGTCTCTAGATTAGGTAATAGCAAATATTTAATGCTATCTATCCCTTATTTAGAAGGTCATTCTGTTGTTTTCAGCCTTCATCTGAGACAATTTCAGATACTATTTCACGAACTTATGTGAGCAAAATGATATAAGGTGCAAAATTCGATGTAGGTTCTATGTTTTACTTATAGTGAATAGTTTTTCTATATGGGATTAAATATTTGTGATAAATTCCCTAATGTCAAAAGTAAAATTTCAGTCATGTAAATTTCTTTCTTTTTTAATTTCAGTTATGTAAATTTTATTTCATGTCAGTCACTTGACAATCACTTATTGGGCATCTACTATATTTAGAAATAGAAAACTTGACTAAAGAAAATAAATGTTTAGAGATCAATTGTTTAAAGTAATGATCAAATTTAAGGAAAGATAGACTATGTGAGATAGAAAAAATATACAAGTGTGCCAAATACTATAGGAAGAAGGGAGAGAAATGACTAGATGAGTTTAAAGGATACTTAGTTTTAAAATAGATCCAAATTTAGACCAAATAAAACATGTTAATTCTGAAAGAATCACATACTAAAGTTGTCCTCAAATTGTCTGATGTATTTTTAATAATACTTCTGGAAATAACAAAAATCCTAGAGAATAATGGTCTATTCCAATTTTCAACAGTCAATGAACATATGCAATATGTTAAACTTAACACAAAAGAATATCTAATATGGAAAAAAAATTCCCTGACAGTACTAAGTTTTGGCAAAAAATGTAGAGCAACCAGTGCAGTCACACCTGCTGATAAGATAAAAGTTGGTACTTGCAGCAAGCACTTCGTAAACCTCATTGGCTATTAGGTAGTATTGGTGGTCATATTCATACTCTATGATAACAGTTTTTCTCTTAGATTTATAACTAATAGAAATCCACACATAATGTGTATCAAAAGACATACACAAGAATGTCAGTAGTAGCCTATTCACAACATTCCAAGTCAGAATAAACCAAAATGTTCATCAACCATAGAGCAGATCAGTGGTAGTCTAATTGTACATTGAAAAACTGTACAGCAATGAAAATGATAAATCTTCAGCTATTCAAGCAAAAGCAACATTGATGATCTTGCAAACATAATTGTGAGTGAAAGTAGTCAGATACAGAATAAAACATACATTTGGTTCCATTTAGATTAAGTTAAAAAATAGGAGAAAATTAGTCTATGTTGGTATAAATCAATATTTAGGTTTTCTTTTGGCCATAGTGGGGATGTTGGTGGAGAGAAAATATTGGGAAGCTTCTGGCTGCAAATTATACACAATTTGTAGGTATGAACTGTATGAACAAAGGTATGTTCATTTCGTGGAACCAGTGACAAATTTAGTTTGTGTGTATTTATACATGTATCATCCCATAATAAAAAGTATCTTAAAAGCATCATCAATAGCAGAAAAAAAAAGTTCATTAGTTACAAGAAAAAATATGCAAACTGACCTGTTTCACATAAATATGCCCTAATTAACTTCTTTCACTCCATGGCATGTATTTTCATACTCTCTGTATATAATGTAATTTTAGGGTTGTTTAATTTGTTGAACATTTTCTTTATGTTTAATATTTTTGATGCAATCTCTTCAAGAAATGTTTATGTACCACAAAGTCAAAGCAAATAGAAGTTTATTTTTTATATTTTTTATTTAGATATGTAATTGACCTAGAATCAATAGTTGTATAAGATGTGATAAAGAAATCGTAAGTGGGAGTAGATTTCCTAAAAATCATAGGGAGATCAATAGAGAAAAGGGACTAAGGTGTGGTAGGTGTGGAGAGGGGAGAAGTGTTGGGGAGTGATTTTGGTTAAATTATATTGTGTGGACATGTATGAATATGTAACAACAAATCCCATAACTATGTGCAACTAAAATGCACCAATAAAAAATGTGGGGGAAAAAATAGGAGATGATCATGATGTTTCTGAACTGATCATTTATGTAATAAATATTATTACAGTGATGGTGCCAAAAAAAGAAATTAAATTTTAGTTTTATCCCATATAATCAGTTTACCACGTATCATTTATAGAAAAGAGTTTCCTTTGATAGTGCAGTTCAAGGCCCTGTCATACATCAAGAGTCCCTAAACCTGTAACTGTGGCTCTCAACTTGTGGTTCTGTTTCTGTGATTAATTTTGCTATCTTCATGTCAGTACCATACCATTTTATTTTCTGAAGCTTTATAATATTTGTAGATGATAGTGGGAATCTTTTAAATTTGTCCTTTCAATATCATACTGACAAATTCATCCTATGTATTTTCATAAATTTTAAAATCACCTTTCAATTTTGTTTGGGACTATATTGAATCTATAATTCAATAATTATAATACTCATTCTTTTGTTCTATGATTTCTCTTTCTAAAGGTTATTTTTAGTATTCATGACATTTTATTTATTTTATTTTTTTATTTTGATTCATCGTAAACAAATGGGGTGCAACTTTCATTTCTCTGATTGTACACAAAGTAGAGTCTCACCATTTGTGTAATCACACATGTACACAGGGTAATGATGTTTGATAGAATTTGGATGCATCTTTAAATAATTTTTCCGAGATATGGAATGTCTTTCTGTTATTGTCAATGACATCAGCTTTTTAAGTAACATTTTCTCATTAATGTTTAAGAAAAACAAAATTAATTTATATACAAATTTTACATATTGATTTTATATACTTTCTATAGTATGTTTTTGTGTTTTCCGAACTTTCCATTACTATATGAAATACTTAAGATAATCAATTTATAAAGTCACAAGGCTTATTTTGGCTCAGAGTTTCAGATTCCAGTCTGCAATTTATTGCTTTCTTTGCTCTGGGACCTGTGACAAGGTAGCACAACAAGGCAGGAAATGCTTAGTGGAGTAAAACCACTCATCTCATGTTACAGCTTGAAAGAGAAAAAGAAGGGATCAGAATTAACTTTGAGGCCACTACATCAGTACCCGAACAGCCTCCCACCAGTCCCCCCTTCTCAACCTTCTCAGGTGACACCACCTCCCAACAGTGACACCATGGGGAGGAAGGCTTTTATCACATGGGGGGGGGGGGACAGGCAAGACCCAAGACCCAAACTACAGCAGTGTTGCTTTGTATTCAGCAAATGTGAGACATTTATTCATGAACAGAGTTTATATAGAGATTCTCCCAAGATCATGCACAAAAGAATGCTCTATATGGGTAATGATGATTTTTATTTAATTCTTTACAACCTGAATGCTTTTTATTTCTTTTTATTACCTCAACTCAATTTAATATGCTGGAAAGAGATGGTCATAGGCAGTGTCTTGGTAAGCTTTTTCCTTGCTGTGACTAAAATGATCTGACCAGAAAAATTGTAGAGGAGGAAATGTTTATTTAGGGCTCACGGTTTCAGAATTCTTAGTCCATATAAGGTCAGCTCCATTCCATGGGGCTCCAGGTGAGGCTGAATAACATGGCGGAAGAGTATGACAGAGGGAAGCAGCTTACATGGTGATCAGGAATTAGAGAGAGAGACTACACTAGCCAGATACAAATATATACCCAAAGCCACATCTCAATTCCCACTTCCTTCAGCCACACCCTACCACTTCAGTTACCACTCAGTTAATCTCTATCAGGGGATTAATTCTCTGATTGGGTTAAGACTCTCACAAGTCAATCATTTCTCCTCTGAACCTTTTTGCATTGTCTCACATGTGAGCTTTTGGGGGACACCTCACCTCCAAACCATTACAGGCAGCATTGTTTACATATTTCTGGATCTTCCCCTAAGGGGAAGACTTCTTGTGAGAATTAGTCAAATATTTGTAGATTATGTTTTGAGAATTCAACTGTCAATTCCATCATCATAATTTGAAGATGACACATGTTGCATGTTTTTCTCTTGCTTGAAGACTTTCCTCTTTCACTGGTTTTCAGAACTTTCATATAGTACAATACAGTATAATTTTCGCTTACATTTATGATGGTTGAGATTTGTAGCACTTTTTAAGTCTGTGGCTATATACCTTTAATTAGTTTGGGGAACTTCAAGGGTAGTACCTCTTTCTAGTTAATAGCTTTCTAAAATATTGCTTGTTTTATTCTTCTATATATAGAACATCGTGCACAACCACAGAAACGAAAAGTCGTACCCCATCTGCGTACAATGAATCAAAATGCAGTCTGTAAAAATAAATAAATAAATAAATTTAAAAAATTAAAAAAAAAATCTACTTACATTATATTAAAATTTCACTATGTTACACATATTGTTTTCTGGATTTTTAATGTTTTTCTCGGTTCTTTAGCTTGGATATTTTCTACTAATAACCTTCCTGTTAGAAGGTTATTTCTAAGGTTAAAATTTCAAATATTAAATCCATTTGTTGTATTGCCAGTGAATAAATTCTATCATTCTTAATAATAAGAATTAAGTTCTATAATTCTCTGATTTTTTCCAGTTATATGTCTGATATTCTCCATAACAACATCTACCTTAAATTCATTAATCTAGTCATTTATTTTCTGAAAGTTTCATTTTTTTCCTTTGGTCATGTGGCATTGTCTTCTTATACACCTATAGGTTTTTAATAAATGTTATTTTATATAAAAAAAATGTAGAAAATATTTGATGCTCTAGATAATGTTATCTCCTTTCATAGAAAATTTACTTTTGTTCTGGCAGGGAGTTAATCTTGGGACACAGAAGCTCTGTCCAGTCAACAAGGGAGGTATTTAAACCTGTGCTTCCTCTTGAGGAGAGCTGATGTATTTCGGATTCATCTCTATTAGAGTTCATCTCCTGGATGTGCAGCTGATGCATAGACTTGATCTCAATTGTCCTCTTCTCAGTTCTGGACCACTCAGGTTCCTGCTGGACCACAGCCTCAGTTTCTGCTCTGTTTGTCTTTTAGGTTCATTAACTAGTCCTTGCAAACTGCCAAAGCCTTCGGAATAAAAGAAGTACTGAAGGCTAGAACATCTTTCCTGTTCCATTTCCTCCAGGATATTGGTGCTTGAAGTTTTTTGCTGCCTTCATAGCTTTCCCATGTCTTAAAGAAATGTGCAATGTTCTGGTTGTTTTAGGTCAAATTTTTCTTCTGCAACAATCTTATCTGTCATTACCAGAAGTATAAATTATTTTGTGACCGGACCAATGTATGCTTTGATACTGTAGCATGTGGTTTAGAGGACAATTGGAACTTCTGGCATATTTCCCTATCTGGAATACATGTTTGAATCTTCCCAGATTATGAAGCTGGCTTAGGTCCCTTCTTACTTTCATTCCATCCTTGGTTGATTCTAGTCAACAGGTTTTAATCACTATCTCTATTCTGATGAATCTCAAGTATTTATCTATAAATGAAATGTCTCCTGAAATATAAGTCATAAATCCAAATACCAACTGGATTTTGCAGTCAGATAATTCACAGTTGATTCAAACACATGTACACATAATTGAATTCTTCATGTTCTATCCCTTCTTCCAAACAAAGCCAGCTCCTTCTCCTTTATGTGAGTATTATGAACCTCCCCCAACCATAGACCTGCTGATCACCTCAATTCTTCTCATTTCCTAACTCTCATATCTAACCCCTCTCCAATTCCTCAAATTTTATCCTCCTTATTATATTTTTTTTTTGAATTTTTTCACTTTCTAGCACCATAAAATGTGAGCTCTAACATCTTAATGATAGTTAGAAATTATGATATGGAAAATGAGAGAGGGTCAAGAACTAGAGTTGAAACTATAGGTTATAACTGTGAGTTAGTCTCCTAAAGATAATGGTTGCAGTTTTGAGAGTTAATAACAATAACTCAGGAAAGAACATGGAAGAAAAAAAGACAACTGAAGATATACATGGGGTGAAAAAAAGAAAGTGTATCTCTGCAAAAAGACTCCAAAATAAATTCACGAGGCAGTAAGATGAACAGGAATCAAATAAAATGGGAAGGATCCATTGCTTGGGTGAGTTAATTGTATTAATGAGTGCAAAGTGGTCAAAAATGAGGAATGACCATATTCCCCCAAATAACTCTGAGGGGAGGGCAGAAATCCAGGTACAATTCTGAGAGGCCCAATTAAGAACAGGGACTTGTAGTGATTTACCTGCAAAGAGTCAAAAGACCTAGATAACCAGGAAGTTGACATTTCCTCAAAACCAAATTCCATTGAAGTGGAATTATAACTCTGTACTAGATACAACCATAATTAACTAAGGATGCTCAGACCATGGAGCATTCCACCTTCCTAAGCTTCCCTTAAGGACAGAATTCAGGCCTGTGGATACCTATTAATAGCCATGCTTTTTTGTTCTCAAGCAGCTCTTGCATAGGAGGTTGATCCAACCGTCCCTGTGAGGAATCATGCCACTCAGAGGCCATTGATACTCCTATTTTCCCACTTCCTTTGCTGTATGTTTTTCCTCGCTAAAGAATTTGGTTTTGGACTTGATTCCTCTGGATTATTATCTCCCTTGAGTATCAGTTTTATAGCATTCCTCTATGCGTCTCTTCCCTGGACATTTGCATTTGTAAAGATACTGTCTTTCTAAATCTCTTCCCAGGCAAATTATTAGTTGTGAAATCTTAATTGCTCCCCATACTGCCTCACTGGTTTCAATAGCACAATGACACTATTAGATTCCACAAGAATTCCTGCCCACTTTCACATAATGAGTGGGTGCTCATGAGAGACATTTATCAAATTACAGACTTTCATATTTTCTTGAGCAAATAAAAATTGAAACAGATTTTAAACATATATAATAACAGCTTGTTTTTAAAGGTTTTTCTGCCAATTAATATCAGATAAGCTCTTGGGTGGGTCATTTCATGACAAGGGTATATTTCTTGGCAGTGTCCTGCCTGTCAACCATGTAGTGGAATATTCATGGGCTATGCTTCCAAGACAGAGAGATTCATAGAAAACTTCACCAAGATGGGAGATGGAGAGTAGAAGATTGAGAGCAGTATGTTGATCTGGGAAGAGGAGGGGGTAAAACTAACAGTACAAATAAGGACACCATAATGCCAATGCCATAATGGGGTGCTATGAAGATGAGACAAAGGAAAATGCCTTGTTAATTGAGGGAAGCTCCTTCTATGCTTTCAGAATCTTACTGATGGTGAACTTCCCAGGGTCTGAAGTCTATATCCACAATAATTCTGGATTACTCCAGTCTGTGATCTGTTTCAAATGGATTGCTTTTAAAGGAGTTAACCATAGACAGTCTTCTAAATGTTTCATTCTCTCTTTTCTTTTTCAAACATTCATTTATTTGTACTTAATTTAGAAGGCATTGGCATTTCATCTTTTCTTGATCATTCTTTTGGGTCCATAAAATCCAATTGGAAGTAAATATATTAATTTCCACATTATAACGAAAACTACAATTGATTTAATACTTGAAACGTCCTTGAAGTGACAAGGTAAATGGTTTCAAAGGCTTTACTGACACCTTGTGGCAAAGGGTGGAACTACAGTTTATTTTGCAAAATTTCCTGAAATGAAATGAGTATTATTTTATATGTGCACAACTTAACAAATAACAATCAATAAATTGTTACTTTACATATCTGGGTACATAAAAATATATACATAGGTAGCCAAATTAAATAAAGAACCAAGAAATTGCAAAGTATTTCATTAGCATACTAAACTGCAATATCATTACTTAGTATAAATAATTTTTTGGTTTCACACATGGATAACTAAACTTCTCTGGGAAAATCAGATGACTGCTTTCCTTGATACTGCATTAATATATTTGAACTACTGTATTTTTGAAGTTTTTTGTTATTTTCTATATATATACAAAATACATACATTCATAAAATTAGCTATTAAGATTATTCCAGAGCATTTCCATTCATTGCTTAAGATTTTTAAGGAAAAGTCTTACCCAGTTAGAATGACTATTATCAAAAAATGAAAAATAAAAAGTGCTAATATATTTAGTATAGAGCATTGAAAACATACAGTAATATATTATATACAATTCACAGTCACATCTCGAAATCATGTTTTATAGTTAATTATTACATGGTATTTCAAGGTCCAAATACATGTTTAATAACATATATAATCTTAGTTGTACAGTTTATATGCTGTTAATGAAGTCAGAATACCAGTAGATTAACAGTGTATCACCTTAGTCTAAGTTTTTCTAAATACAGTTATTGGTTTTGAAACATTAACTTTGTCCATATGTGATCTGATAGATTTTAAAAGGCAATTTATTACAAAGCCAATGTAGACTATAGAGGTAAAGATCTTTAATAAATTTATATTATGTTTTCCCTTGTAAATGTCAATTTAGTCTTTAGTTTTAGGCCCACACAGTACCAAGCAAAGAGATCAGTTCATTTCTAAAGATTATATTTATGTGCTCTTTTAAAAATCCCTCTGAATCACGGTCTGTGGAAGTTTTCATGCAGCTTGAGTCACCTCCAACTGTTTGTCTTACAGACAAGAAGCAGGAATCATATTCTTAAAAAGAAAGAAACGGTAAGCCAGATAATGGGGTAGAAGACAGGGAAGAGTAGATTTGTATCTTCCTGGCACTTCCACATTTCAGAAATCTCTTTTCAGCAAAGTCCTTGTTTAAGGCAGAGCTTCATGGGATCGGCATTCTGGCCTCGTATTATCTTCTTTCACCTCTATAGTCTCAATTTCTTTCACCTGTTCCTGGTTGAGAGCTGCAGGTTTTTAATTGTAGAAACTACAAACAGACCTTAATATTGGTGTATAATGTCATTCACAGAACTGATGCAAATGTACTATTAAGTTCAGATCTTGGGACTTGCCCAAGTTCATCAGAAGGCAGTATATGGAGAATTACGGAACGTAGCTTACTTATGTGAAAAGAATATTGAGAAGCAACTGAGTTCTCTGTCAGCTCTAATTTCTCTCGAAAGGAATGGAGAAAGTAAATACTCCTTTCTGTCATTTGGGTTTTCCTCTCCTTTTAAAGAATTTTCATATGGGAGAATGTGCCATACCAAGGTACCAAACTATAATTTTACGAGTCAATTTAATTAATAGTTATTGCAAAGTTTTATTCTGGGCAGCATTTGGGAGTGGAGACAGGGATTGTGGAAAATTTTAAAAGTAAGGAAAAGCGAATGGACAGCTTATAATGATAAAAAGTCTCTGTGCCAGTCAGGAGATGGAAAAAAAAATACCAAAAGGGTCCATACTGATCCATAATTTTAGAATGTAATTCATTACCATAAAAGGTGAATGAGTGTTGCAAAGAAGAAAGAAAGCCTCGTGAGTTAGGCTACTTAGGAGATGGTTTGTGAATCAGAAACTTCTTTGATTGGTTGTAGATGGTTTGGGGAAGCACTTATTTAGTTATACAGGGGATTGAAATAGACTGTGGGCAATGACCTGTACATAGAATATGACTGATTAACAGTGAGGTATCCAACTTATCCTAGTGGTCTGAGTATTTTATAGGGAGCACTGCAAGATACAAAGGGAAGTTTCAACTAGATCCTCATTGGTAGAAAAACCTGAAAGTTTTATACCTTGTTCAGAAGAAAAGGAACATTTTATCAGAATAATATAATTTTAGTGACTGGTATTTTTTAATAAGACACACAGTAGTAAAGGTAGATAAAATAAAGAGGAAAATATTAGTTGGTGTCTACTATTGCAGTTAGTGGTTCCAAGGATCTGACATAGGGTATTTGCAATAGGAAAGGAAGATAGAGGTTAGAGATATTTTGAAGATTTTAAACATTGACCAATGGAAAGAAAAAGGAAAAAAATTAAACTTCCAAGTTCAGGAAAAGGCGATTTTAATTTTGCACTTTTGCATCAATTTGATATGCTGTCAGAATAAGAAGGTATTCACTTTGTAACTTCTGCACTTGAATGGGTGAGTTAAAAAATAAATGTTAGAATGTTAGCTTAACAAAAATTTAGGAGATCTGCACCTGGAGATATGTGTGCAATTTTGGATATGTCATTTAGAAGAAGGTACTCATAATCTGGAATGTGTTCATGATAGATCAGGTGACAATAGCCAAAACTCTGCTTTGCATATGTGACTGCTTTTCTCAATGTAACAGAGCCCTGGAAAGTAAGCATAGCTACAATATATAAATATTTGAAGGAACATAATATAAGTAGTACACCTAACCTATTTCAAAATGACACAGTCATATAATCTAACATAAAATCTAAATTCAGTTTTCTCCAATTGTTCCAGTAATATTCTTTATAGATTTTTTTTCCTTTTTGCCTCCTGAGGATTCAAAGGTAAAGATTTAATCTAAGATTTATAAGAGAAAACCAATTTCTAGTAATTAGAAACACATATGATCCAAAGAAATGTGACTGGACTGTTAAGAAAGCTGATAAGATCTGCAGCATCTTAATGGGGAGTGACCCAAGAAATCATCCTGCTCCTTGCTGCGTTGGATAGATATCATCTGGAAATGCGGGTGCAGTCACAGATGTTTCATTCAGAGCCATTACTGATCCTCTGATGTATGTTCAGAATAAAGGACCACGGTGATAGGAGATACAAACTCCCTCTGGCGCACATGATTCTGGAGATCTTTAAACTGGTGGAGCGAAGGCTAGGGAAATGGACATAACTGTGGTCTTTAAATATTTGAATAAATATTATTGTAATTTGAATTGTGCCCTTCCCGCATTAAAATGATGAAGTCCTGATTCCATTAACTCAGATGGTGAGCTGATTTGAAAATAGGGTCATTATAGGTGTAATTTTTAAAGATGAAGTCATATAGGGTGAGCCTATCCAGCATGACTGTTATTCTAAGATGGCCATGTGATGATAGAAACACAGGCTGATGCACAACTGACCATCAAAGTAGAGACTTCAATTAGGCAACTGTAAAAAATGCCAGATTTGCCAAGGTAACCAGCAAACCACAAGAATCTGAGAAGAGGCGAAGAAAGATTTCCCTGCAGATTTCAGAGGGAGCTTAGCCTTGCTGATACTTTGGTTTCTGAAGTATAGTCTCCAGAACTGTGAGACAATAAATTTCTCTTGTTTTACAATGCTCAGTTTTTGAAGTAGCCCTAGAAGACTAATGCAGGTACAAGTTAAAAATTAGGTAAAGTCTATTCCTTCGGTTCTAAGAAAGAATTAAGAACTAGTAAGCAGAAACAAAAGGGAAGCAGATTTCAACTGAACATGAAAAAGAACTCATGAGCTGTTAAAGTTACTTCAACATCATTATGGTTTGGATGTGAGGTGTCCCCCAAAAGCTCTCATGAGAAACAATACAGGAAGGTTCAGAGGAGAAATAATTGGGTTGTAAGAGTCTTAACCCAATCACTGAATTAATCCTTGATGGGATTAATTGAAGTAGTAGGGTGTGGCTGGAGGAGATTGGAATTGGGGCATGGCTTTGAGGTATATACATTTTGTATTTGGAGAGTGGAGAATCTCTGCTTTTTGGCCACCGTGATGTGAGCTGCTTCCCTCTGTCACTCTCTCCTGCCATGATGTTCAACATCACCTCGAGCAATGGAGTCAACCTTCTATGGACTACACCTCTGAAACCATGAGCCCTCAAATAAACCTTTTCTCTTCTACAATTGTGCTGGTCAGATCATTTAGTCACAGCAGCAGAATAGATGACTAAAACAAACATGAACTCAAGGGTTTCAGGATGCTTCTCTATATTTATAAACGTTTGGGGGATGGATCAGAAGTGTCACAGAGCTGATTATTTAAAAATTGGATGGCAGGTTAGACTAGTGATCTCTAACCAAAAATTTCTGTAGTCTTGTTAGAGTATTAGCAAATAGAAACTGATAGCTTCCTTTCCTTTTTCTGCTTCCATCAATAATACATTAGATTAGTGCAGAAGAATAAAATTATGACATTTGCAGGTAAATGTAAGGAGTTGGAGAATATCAGGCTAAGTGAGATAAGCCAATCCCCCAAACCCAAAGACCAAATGTTTTCTCTGATAAGTGGATGCTGATATATTATGGGGGGAGGGCAGGGGGTAAGGGAAGAATGGAGGAACTTTGGATTGTGTAGAGGGAAATGAGAGGGGTAAGAAGGATGGTGGAATGAGACAAACATCAGGACTCTACCTACATGTATGATTACACAAATGGTGTGACTCTACATCGTGTACAGCCAGAGAAATGGAAAGTTGTACTCCATGTGTGTACAATTAATCCAAATGCATTCTGCTGTCATGTATAACTAAATAGAACAAACAATTTTAAAACCTGCATATTTACCTTCCAAAAAAAAAAGAATACATAAGAATGACCAAGCTTGGGGGATGAGATTTAAATAGAAGTTCTAGCACTTATTAACTATCTTTTCTAAGGTAGATGAACTTCTCTAAGTTTCTCACTGTTGAAAGAATGTTCATAGTATTCACTTCATGGTCTTATTGTTGTGAAACTATTTAATAATTAAAGTGCCTTGAACAGGTATGGCATACAGTAAGTACCAAAGGAGTGTTTGTGGGACAGAGATTTCCTTAAATATTGTTTAGATGCAATGCAGTACCTGTCTTCCAACCTCTGCCTTTCCTTATCTCCAAAATGAGGAGAGCTGAAAGTTAAACTGAAACTAGTTATACTTTTTAAGGCCTATATTCTTTTTTAGGTCCAAGTTTCCACCATTTAGACCATATGTTGAACAAATACCAGCAATATGATGTTTTTGCCTATTTTCTCCTTACAAACTCTGATAATGTGTCAGTTGCTAGGGTGTAGGGTGTATGTGTGTGTGTGTGTGTGTGTGTGTGTGTGTGTGTGTGCATGTGTTTTAAGTTTCAAGTGTTTATGGGAAATAAATTATTCCACAGCATCATATTCAAATAATAAAAGACTATAGCTTACCTAGTTAAGGCTCAGCTGTGTTTCTGGGTATTATTGGGCAGGTGTAAGAGGAAGAAGTGAAGTATTCAAAATGAAATCCTCAGAAATCTAAGTAGTTTATTAAATTGACATCAACTGGTAGCTGATGGCCAATTTCAACCTTAGAATCTGATAAAAGGATTTTCTACCATATGAAACTCTTAATAAATGGCACATAATTATCAAAAAGATAATCTTACTCCATGACATAGGTTTAACAAAATGTGCTTGTATTTCTACACTAAGTTTACTAATCACTGTATCATTTGGGCACTTGGTGACATCTCTGACTGGTTAATAATATCCCAGACACAATCACAGTTACTTTTAGTAAAGCAAATCCATCAATTGATATGGACAGCAGTTCATACACCTATGTAATTTTGGAGTCAGTGGTTTTATAACCTTTGCATACACCAGATAAGCAGAAGACTGAGAATGAGGGCACTGGATGTTCTTTTAGGAAAGAGCAACTGAATGAGATAGCACAGCTTTTAAACTGGGGATGTTCTACAAGGCAATGAGGGAGGCCCACTGTGAGAGTATTGAAAAGCATGTTTGATTTGAGAGTAATGTTTGGAGGCCATCAAGAGTAATAAGGAGGGGGGATAGAGTTTCCAGAATTTATAGGTGCTTTGTTACAGCTCCCTCGTTTTCTTGAAAGAAGGCAGCCTGTTCTGTGAAAAGGCCAGCTTTTCACTTAGAACTAAACCCCAATTGTAACTGTACTTTTATATTTTATGAGCCATGTGTTCTTAGACAAGTCTCATGAATTCACTATGCCGCAGTTACCTCACAATTACATGTGGGTGACGTCTTCCCTTAGGATTGTTGTGAGGATTATACGACATAAGTATATGAACAGTCCAGCTCAGTATTTGGCAATAGTAGGGGTTGAATAATCATTGGCTCTCAACTTTTAAAGACAAGACTCTTCCTCTTTTAGAAGTTTCAAATGCAGATTTTGGGAACAGATTTGGGTAAAGATCTGGATGTTTACTACCTGTGTTTAGATGTTGCAAACACAACAGTCAGTTAAAAACCGCTGTCTGCTAATTCATCTTAACTCATCAACTATTTTTTGAGGCCCTTCTGCATTGCTGAGTGCTGACAGAATAGAGGATAAAGAGAAGATTGTCCTTTAAGTTCTGGGAGGTGCAATTTGAACTCAAGTGAAAAAAAGCACAGCTTTGTGATTCATTGAGAAAAACCTAGCAAGGCAAATGAATGGATTTTTGAGCAAGTAACTCAGGATCCATACAGACTGACTGGTTCAGTGACAAGGACACAGGTTTAATGACCTCGCCTTTTCATTGTAGGGACTTTAAGGGGTGTCAGCCAGACAGACAGCATTGCCCCATCAACCCTTGCTTCCTTTGCTTGCTTACTGTTCCCTCTCCTTCTCATGTTAGTTTGCGTGGCTGTGTGGAAGAACCACCACATGAGGACAGTGACCAACTACTTCATTGTCAACCTCTCTCTGGCTGACGTGCTGGTGACCATCACCTGCCTTCCGGCCACGCTGGTTGTCGATATCACGGAGACCTGGTTCTTCGGACAGTCCCTCTGTAAAGTGATCCCTTATTTACAGGTAATTCTTTTATTATATTTATTTTCAACTCAAATACAGAAACTACCAAAAAAATATTTTCAATAGTAGGTAGCCATGGTCCTTGGGTAAGTTAATGGGTTAAGAAAGAAATATACTTTACTGGGAACTGCCTGACTTAAGGAAGACAATACTTGAGATTTTTCCAGAAAAACAAGTTAAAGTCTGAGTACAGAATAGAGGAGCAAAACTGTTCAATTATCTTACAGTGTTACCCAAGTATTTGGCTTCTTTAATTTCTAATCTCACCCTTATTAAATAAGGAACTTGAAAAAAATTAATGCTTGAGTTTCTTCCAGTATAAACAATAGAATATCTGTTTTTAAAGTGAGTTCTTTTCACATGTAAGAATTAAGAGCTGTGTGATCAAGCACTACAGTGAACAGGTTTTGGTGTTGTTCTCAGGCTACCTGGTTTGGAAACTGTTCTGTTCACAGAGGGCAAGCTATCAAGTCAAAGACTGTTTGCAATTCACTCATTTTAAAAGGATAAAAACTTTAATGAGATCTATCTCATATGTTGTTGTGACAGTTTGCTTAGATAATTTACATAAATTTCTTGGCACAGTGATTACCCTCTGCTGATCTTATAAACATAGTATGTTCTCATTAAACCTCAGTTATCAAATCATCATTACGTGTTTTATTGGTCAATAATGAGGGCAACTTTTCTATATTTAATTGTCATATAAGGACTTAAGATAAATACTTTCAGAGAATTATCTTCTAATTGTACTTGTAGGTCTGAGAACTTCAGGAAAAAGTTTCCCACGATAGTGGCCACTACTTAGACATAGATTCCCTTGTAGGAACTGAACATAAGTGAAATCTTGGTGACTCAGCTTGTCTTCTATAGTTATCCTCCACCTCTTATCTTATTCTCTCCAGTTTCCAAGGCAGGGATAATATTTGCAGGAAGAGAAAATAGGCTTCTGATAACAGAAAGTTGGGGGAGACTACAAAGAGCCCATTACTGGAAATTATTTGGTTTGATCTTTTAGAACTGAAACGTTATAAAGGGATTTTCAGCTCAATAGTTCTTCAGTGACCTCTTACAAAGAGAAGTGATAATTTTTAAGGTCAGACATCATTTGCAGAATAATGGAAAATGCCCTACAAGTTGTAAGCTTCATGCACATCTTATGTTTAACTGTAAGGTTAGTTTGGGTCAACCTGCTGAAAACCATGAGCAGATTACAAAAAATGAACTGTAGAAAAATTTGTGAGAGACATAGTAAAATGAACAACAGATAAACAAATATCTCTGACAGTGTTTGCATGGAAGCACTGGGAAAATTCTAAGGAGCAAAGAATTCCAATATTTCACTGCCTGTGGTACTTCCAGAAAACTTGTATTCCTTTTGGCACCAATAACCACCAGGAGGAAATGTTAGGGATCCTTGTAATTTTCAAAATGGTTCTGGGTATCCATATTCTTCAACTGGCTAAGAGTGTTTTTGTGTTTTCTCTGTGAACCAGAAGTTTTGGTGGGGAGTGGAGTGATGAGGAGGGGTACATCACCTTGTGGCAGGTGCAGCCCTATTCTGATACCTAGTGATGCCCTGCTATGGAGCAGGTGTTTCAGATGTCCTGTGAGCACTAAAGGACAGACTGAGGGCAACGTGGAACCAGTAAGTGATGCAAGCAGGAGTCTCTCCTGAAGTCGCTGACAGTGGTCACCCACACTACACACTTAACTGCAAGTCCTGCAGTTAAAGGAGCATTCTCAGCTCTGCTTCTGCATGAACAGTGTCAGTTATTAACTCCACAGTTGATTCTCTTCTCTACAAGCCAAGGAGAAGAACGAATGAACAACCATAGAATAGAAATGACTCAGCCCATCCATTAACTCATTCAGCATCACTTCTTAGCACACAAAGAGTTTCACTCACTGACTAAACTAGTGTCTGAATTCTCAATATTTATTGCTTCCTTTTTATAGAATTTTTCTGAACGTCACAAATAGTAATGGATAATAAGCCTTGAGTAGTTTTCTCCTCGTTGTGATATTCTGAAGCTAATGACTCTTATTGCTGAAGTGTTATTTATGTCCTATTTAATATTTAAAAACATTACATAATTTCCAGCCACATTTTAAGGTTATTCGTTGCACTTTAGATTCATATAGGACATTTACTAATTTTCTATGATTTATATGTTCTTTTTCTTCTAAATACAATACAACCTTTAGATTTATGGTTGATGTACTGCAACACCCTGGCAAAGGCTCAAACAACTTAATAATCTCACAAATGTAATAAAGCTTAGCTGAATAATTAAAATGACCCTTTTAGATGTTTAATAATTCTATAATTCCAAGACCATTAACATTTAGTAAGATATTGACTGAAAATTATTGTGCATTTCACTCAATGACAGGAACAGATAGTTACTTTTTCAGAGTGATTTTTGTTTGTTTGTTTGTTTGTTTTAAGAAACTTCTGAAGAGGCTCAGAAAAGAACCTGCCAGGAAATGAACAAAATTCA
The DNA here is from genome assembly GCF_902686455.1 of Sciurus vulgaris. Taxonomy (NCBI): domain Eukaryota; kingdom Metazoa; phylum Chordata; class Mammalia; order Rodentia; family Sciuridae; genus Sciurus; species Sciurus vulgaris. The sequence continues at coordinate 102,782,754 of NC_136467.1, read as the reverse complement.
AGTGAGATGTAGGTGGTACATGCTGGGTGGTCAAACAGGCTTTCTTTTTCCCTCAGTTATTATATTTTACTACCTTCCAATCTATTAGTGCCTATCATTCAAATTCATGATTTGGCAAAATTTCCATTCCTACTTGTCATGGACCTTTGAGATTCTTTTGGCACACCTATGTGCTAACATAAAACAGGATCTTTTTCTACCAAAGGAAGTCCCCAAGCATTGCCCCCTAGCATGAGTGACACCAAGAAACTGAAGGCAGAAGCTGCTCCCATCATCTCATGTTCACAACATTTGTAATCCACACTGGACTTATTTCTCAAATGACTTATTATCAGAATGACCCAAGCTATTATCAGAATGTAAATGAAAAAGGCACCCAGAAGTATACTCCTAGAAGTGAAAAGCAGCAACACAACTCTCATTTATAATCACTTAGGATAGGATGAAATTTTATATCCCCTCAAGAAAATCTTGTAAATTGGATGTTAATTGCATACTGATGTGCCTTATACACCTGCAAATATAGATGTTGAAAGATTGAATATCAAATCACTGATTGTCAAGGGTATATTCAATGGATTCTACTGTGAGAATCGCACTAGCATATTTTCTCCCTTCGCTATACAAAACCGATGGCACTGCACCCTGGGTCACTCTTGGCACTGGACATAAGTTTTTCAAGTGAACTGATACAAATTGATTATTAGTATATAATAGTAGTGATAAATACTAGAAATGACAGTTGAGTTTGAAGTATGTTACTTCTATCTCATTCATCCAGGTTGATTAAAATTCATGAATAATAAATTACTAAGCCTTGATGAACACTTTACACTTCTAATTCCTAGAGAGGATAAATATAGCCCTGACCCAGTAGATGTGAAAAAAATCAACTGCAGATCAAGACTGCCATAGTAGGTTTCCTGGGTTAGCAATGGAATGGAGAGGCTCTAGGTACTTGATTCATTTTTAGTAAGTCAAGGGGGGAGGAGTTCAGAGTGGGTAGAGAGTGAGAATGGTTTGAGAGAGAGTTGAAGATACTCTAACATAGCACAAAAAATTCTCAAGAATCATCAGCTAACTTAGATCACTCTGGTAGAGTTCAACTCATTAAATTTACAATTAGAATAAAATTAGCCTTTACAAATTTAGCAAGGCTTAGGATATTATTTGTAATTTCTATGACTGTTTTCCCTGAAACATAGTCTGTTCCAATTCAAATGTAGAATTACAGGCTCTAGAATAAAAAAAATAATAGTATAATCATCATTATCATTGACATAATCATAATAAGTAATAGCAAACACATACCACTTATGTAACAGTCTTGGGCTAAGTATTTTATATCTCAACTAACTCTCTCTGCAATTCTATTTTTGTCTCCTACAATCATCCACATTTTATAGAGGAGAAAACTGAGGAATAGAGAGGTTGAGTAACTTACCCAATATTACCAGTGAGTAGATGAGATTTGTGCCTAGGAAACCTAGGTCTAGAATTGGTCCAATTACAACCTTCTGCTTCTCCCAGAAAGACTCCAAAGAATCAGGGTTGATAGAAATCTCATCTTGCAGATTTCCTTCATTTAACAGACAGAAGCACACATATACATCCCCAGAGTGTAGAATATTGTGTGACCCGATATTATGCAGTTCACTGGTGGGAAAGTAAGAAAAGACCAGCCACCCTGACAGTAAACCCAAAGCCCTTTCTTGTGTTCTGCACACAATCTGAGGTCCCTTTCATTCATTTGTACCTGTAGTAAATGCATTAACAATAAGGGTCCTTATGTATGAAGCAATTATACCTACCCTTGCCACATACTGTGGGATCAATACAGTTGAGACAAAAAAGAGAAGGAAGATTGGATTGTATCTATTACTTTAGATTGAGGCTTTTCACTATTAATTGAGTAAAAAATATTCACTAAGTACATAAAGCACTTTAAATGCTGTGCCAGGTTTTCAGGACACAGCTGTGAAAAAAACGAAAGTAACTCCTACCATAGGGTTTTGTTGCAATAGAGAAAACACATAAAGTAACAAATTAAATAAGTAATCCAACATGGGACAAATGCTAAGAAGAAAATAAATGGAAATCTGTAATAAAAATAAGAAATGAGAAGGGCTCTCCATAGTAAGGGTGAATTTTGAGACTAATATAAGGATCAATGTTTCATTCAATATAGAAGAATCCATTAAACATAATTATGTTTTGTGATTAAGTAGAAATAGGCTTAATGTTTATAATTTCCTTAAAGCTCCAAAATAAAGAATCAATTGTGGTAGCAGTATTTAGAAATCTGAACTGCTGGACTGGGCGAACCTAATCTAATTTTTAGAGACAAGTTGTTTATGCTAACAGTGAGCAAACTATGGTAAGGAGATCCATACACAGAATTCTCTTTTAACATGACTCATTGCCTTTCTTTGGATACAACATATTAGCTATCAACTGAAGTACAAATATCCCTTATTATTTGAAAATGTGAAATGAGGGACCCAGAATTCATGAATGAAAATTGAATGTAGTTTCATTCAAATCCCTACATGATGATTTGTGTTTAAATTTTTTAAATCTTGGATGGACTTTTATTTTATTTTATTTTATTTTATTTACATGTGGTGCTGAAAATTGAACCCAGTGCTTCACACATGCTAGGCAAGCACTCTACAATTGAACTGAGTCACACTCCAGCACCCCTACATGATGATTTAAAGGAAAGACATATTATATTATTTTCTTTAGGTGAAAGATAATTTTCCAATTCAAACCAAATATATGTGTTCTATTTCTGTCCATCCAAGGATGTGATTTCTCCTGTGGATGGCTAAGTGAGAAAACAGAATCATGAGAATAATCATCCTAGTAATGTTAGTAACAGAATTCTAATTTTTTTTTCTGTTTTACATAGCTTTCTTTATATAGAAATCACTTATGTGAACTGCTTTTTGGCAACCTTGGTTGTGCTCCCTTTGTAATATGGTAAATATGCTATGAGCAATGCGTTTGACACTTGGCGCTTCTCCTCTATTTTGTTCTCTTCCTCTAGACTGTGTCAGTGTCTGTGTCTGTCCTAACACTGAGCTGCATTGCCTTGGATCGATGGTATGCAATCTGTCACCCTTTGATGTTCAAGAGCACAGCCAAGAGGGCCCGGAATAGCATCGTCATCATCTGGATTGTCTCCTGCATCATAATGATTCCTCAGGCCATTGTCATGGAGTGCAGTACCATGCTCCCAGGCTTAGCTAATAAAACCACTCTATTTACAGTATGTGATGAGCGCTGGGGAGGTAAGCTCATTTTGGCCCATGAGCTGATATGAACATTACACCTGAAAACTGAAAATAGTCAATATAAAACTGGGCTTATGCATCTAATTGGTATTTGTTAATTTGGTTTTGCACGAGTGTGAAAACCAAGTTGAAACCCAAAACAAGTTTACAGAGTAATTCCACCTTAGTCCTTTGAAAATGTTATTTGCACTATTTTCCAGTGTCCAAATTTTTCAGAAAGAAAATGAAAGGAGAAGGCTTATTCTCTAGTTCAAATTTGGTTATGTTAGTTTCTCTTAAATTCTCCTAAAAAACAGTTAAAGAATATAAACTAAAAATATATTCTAGAATGATTAGCATCTTCTAAGGTGGTTCAACATCATGTTGTCTCAAGTGTCAGATTCCCTCATGGACCTCAAATGTAACTGCTGTTTATTTTAAAACCACATCCTGGAAACATGTCCTTGGAACATGACCAGAGGAGACTATGTGAACTTGTATTGTTCTGAGTCATATTATCCCAATTTGCTTTCTCTCTTCTCAGCACACCAGTTGATGAGTTTTATCGCTGGAATAACTGCTATGTGATCAAGGAGTTATGCTAATTAGGAATCATTTCTGGTTTTCCATCTGACATGTACCATAGCAAAATTTAAATAGGCAGAAGTTTGGAGGCCTTATGTTACTTTGGTTCAAAAGTAGAAGGAATGGGAACACTTTTATCCATACCTGGTGCTGGCACAAACCTAGGTGTAACAAAGAATGACAGAAAGTAATTCTGCATTTCAGCATAGCATCTAGCAGTGACAAAACTATCAAGTGAAATTTGAAAAAAACAATGTGACCTCCTTTGGATAAGAGTATGGCAATGCCTCATATTTAGGAAACCTGAGAGTGCTTATTTGCGAGATAAAGGCATGGTTATGCTTATTAGAAAGATGGATCAAAAGGCAGGGTACCACTAGGATTGCTTATAAATATTTTATTTTCAAATGTTTGAATATTTGAATTTCTGATAATTCTGACTTTGGTGCTTTTTTTGAATACAACATGAGAAAAACCAGTAATTGAGAAATTAGAATATGCTTTCACTACAGTAATATCAAATTAAAAAATACATGGTATTATTTCATACATTGTCATAAGACCTGCAATAACAGCAATTTCACCCAAATTTATCTTTTTTAAAATTTAGATTTACCCTTCCTTTATAAAATTGCAATTGTTTTGCCATATTCTTTTTTTTTTTTTTTTTTTTTTTTTTTTTTTGGATCATCTTCATCTTGCAACTTTCCCCTGCAATAATACAGACAAAAAAAAAAAAAAATGAATGGCAAGTTCCAGTATGGTAGGGATATTTCATAAGTGTCTCATTTTCCATTTATTTAATGTTCAAACAATGTTATGAATATTTAGAGTGTGCCATGCATTTTGCTAGCATGAAGAGAAATAGTCTCTCCCTAATAAAGCACATTCTATATTGTGAGGCTGAAAAGCAAATAAACAAATGTTTATCATGTGATCACTATATTAATCTAGTTATATTCAAAGTGGTAGGAACACAAATGAGAGAACAAACTTAGTCCTAGCTGTGTGGACAAAAGTTTACAGAGGAGTTGCTAACATTTCAGCAAAGCATTAAAGATAAGCAGGAATTCTTGAAGAGAGGAAAGGGGTGTGCCAGGAATCAGAAAAACCTACCTAATGGGAGCCGCATCTTAGGGAAGAAAGAGAAAGGTCAGAATTTATTGCATCTGAAACAGGGGGTGGGTAGGCTACAGAACCAAGTTTAGAAACAAGGTATGTTGAGAACAGATTGTGACATTGTGTTTCCTATACCATTCCTTAACAATAAGTTACATTTGGAAAACTGCTTGAAGTCACTTTCTCAGAATCTTTTAGTTAATTTATGACTAAATTGAGTGCTAGAAAGATAAAACTATTTGTTCAAGATTATTAAATAACATGCATGTAAATCTAAAGCTTTCAACTCAAAATTTGGAATACTTGAAGATTATGAAGATTATAAATTATGATAAAATACTGTTATTATTCAACATAGTGAGTACTGTCTTCTCTATTTTGGTACTTAGTTTCATTATATGTTTATGTGGTCTATCATGTAAAATTCTTATGTGGTCTTATAGTAATGAAGGAGCATTAATTCCTACTAACAAAAAGGTCATAAAGCTACAAATTCTGACAGTTATTGCTTTTGTTATCAATTTGTTATTGATATAACAAATAGGCACATTATTTTTTGATTACCTTTAAGCAATAAACATAAATACAAAAAGTTCATTTCTACCTCTATAGTGTATTACCTAACTCTTGAATGAATGTTTTCTTTCATAAAAGACATTATTGAATACCTTCAGTAGTCATTTCAGAAAACTATTTGAAATTGATTTTTAAAGAGTCCAACATTACTTAAAATGCTTATAAAGGTCAAAATTAAATGATATTGACTTTAGTTGAACATCCACAATATCAAAAATTACTTAAAACGGTGAAATAGCTTTTCAAATATTTAATGAAGTTGCTAATCACTTAATTTTTCTAGATGAATACAAAATAATTCAAAAGGTTCTAATCTTATTGTTCATTAGATACATCCTTTACTATAATGATTCTTATATTGCATGAGTCCTGTTCAAGTAGGCTATTTATAATTCCATGTCCAAGTTAAATTTGGGATATGCCTGACAGTCATAACCTAAAAACATCATAGGAAAGTATACATATATTTTTTGGTTGGGGGTACAGTACTGGGGATTGAACTTGGGCATTCATCCACAGACCCCCATCCCAGTCCTATTTTTGTATTTAATTTAGAGACAGGGTCTCGCTGAGTTGCTTAGTGCCTGGCTGCTGTTGCTGAGGCTGGCTTTGAACTCACGATCCTCCTGCCTCAGCCTCCTGAGCCATTGGGATTACAGGCATGGGCCACTGCACCCAACAAGAAAGTATATTTTATAATGTCACTCTTCTGAATTCAAGCATCTCTAAAAGTCCAATACATTTGAATCCAATTTTAAAACATTTGGTGTAAAATATACTATCTTATTTGAGATTGATTCATGTTTTTTCCTTGTCTTTCTCTTACATTCAACAAATAATGTAATTATAAGAGTAGACAGTGATATTTGATTATCCTACAACCAATATCACAATGGAGGAAAACGTCAGGAAAGCCATGTGGTCAATTGATTTATTTCCATCAAATTGCTTTTGAGAAAGTCCAGCAAATGCTGTTTCACTTGTGTTAAAAAATAACTTGGAATTGTGTCTTAATGGAAATATTACCCAGAACACATACCTGTTTATGGGTAAACGATTTCTGAAATAAAGAATAGCATACCAATAATTTTTTTTTTAAATTGACTACCAACCACATCTTCTGGTAGACAATCTAACACTTAAAAACACATAAATTATGTTAATACTACTGATTTTATGATCTTTAAATTATGTCTTTGTATGTGTTCACAGCTCCAGTCACATGAACTCGCACTTCTAAGATTAAAAAAAAATTGTTTCAGAATTATATTCCCACATTCTGGAATGCTTCATTTGTAAATTCATGGCTCCACACAATAAAATCCATTGAGAAGAAAGTAACTTTCTTTTTGCACAGTCAGAAAAATAATCATTTCACTATTCGTTTATCAAATGTTTAATGGGAATGTACCATTTGTCAAACATGGTTCTGAACACTGGGTATTGGTGATATCTCCTCTCTTGAATATTACAAATTATTCTTCTGTTGTCTGAGGTGGCACTCTTCTGTAAGAGTAATTATGAAAGGTGGCTTATTATGAGGCTTTGAAAATGTTTAAATATGTGCATGTGTGTATTAATTGGAACATTTATAAAAACATTTATTAGAGGAGAAGATAATAAAGCATATTAAAGATTCAGGTACATTTAATAGACCCATGAGCTTTGAAACAATGGTCAAATTTAATAATATGACACGACTCTTCAATCTCTGATTTCAAAGATGGCATAAAGATCTTCATTTGTTCCTTATTTGTTGGATATGTATATGTGTATATAAAACATACATGCATATGCAAAAATTTATTTAGATTTTAGCTGCCATCAGTTGAGTAGAGACAAAGATTTTTAATGGTTATCAGTCTTTGAAATGCTGTTTTCTAAATAAAATAGTCCTTCAGTGAAAGAAATTTTATACAGCTACATTCTAGGTTATATATAAGTGTCATAAAATATGTAGAAGTCATTGTGTATCAACTGCAGAAAGGTTTCAGAGATACTTTTAGCATATAATTTAAATTTTCAGTGGCTTATCTGGGTTTTCTATTAGCCTGTACTCAAAGCATGAAATGAGGAATTTAAAACTATCATGTTTCCTCCATTATCTATTATAATCTCCTTATTAAAACAATCTATCCTTGCCTGGAAATATAATTTTGCTTGATCAACTGCTCTCCGAATGAGTGCCCATTATCATAATATGCATTTACTAGCCAATTACATATTTTTCCAACCATTTATAAATACACTAACTGCAGAATAAGCTTTTGCACCCATCTGTTCAAAACCCATAACTGTTATCACAGTGATGGTATTAAAAAAAGTTACCTATCAAATCTATTTACCTTAGTTCACTCAATTTAGTCTGATACAGACATCAGGGCTTCATAGGTATGTAAGCTTCAAAGGTAATTTTTTTTTTTTTTTTTTAATGTAGAAAGCTCATGTGACACTTTCTTCCAAACAAATAAAAGTTCAAAGCCACTCAGGTGCCTGGCAAGTACTGAGGTCACCTTCCAGTTCCTTTGAAATTGGCCCACCAAATGCATCTCAGGCTGTAGCACTTCAAAGGAAAATGCTATTTGTTATTCCTCCAGTCAGGCTGCTTGAATCCTATCACTTTTTATGTCACTGGCCTGTTTTACAGGATAAACTTGAAAGGAAGTTAGAAATTGATGAGGTAGGTGGGTGCCTTCTGGGCCAGACAGAAGCTACAAATGACACCTTAAATTGGTCTCTTAGACCTCCTAGCAGCACATGCACCCTGCTGTCCCTTGAGATGATTACAGTGAAGAAAAAAATTGAGAAATAAGACAATTTTAGAAGAAAGAACACAGAGAATATTTGACTCAAATTCAACCAACTTGAGACAACAAACTATGGAACTGAGACTATGGAGAATATTAAACTCATAGAACTATTTAAAATATGTTCAGTAAGAATAAAATGATTCCCAAGTAAATGTTATTCACTATTATGGTCATTATCAGAATTATTATTGGCAAATCCTGACTATAAATTTCCCTTATCAGAATTTTCATTCCATAATTAATCTTTCATCATTCATACCCTTTCTGAAATAATAAAATATTGCATGGAGGTGATAGCATTACCTCTCCGTAATAGTATGGAACTAACTTCTTTGCCAATACCAAGGACAAAATTAGGCCTGTGGTTTTAGAAAGAAACAATAACTTTGTTTTGTTAGCATCCAGTTACAATTTTATTGAGGTTTTACATTTAATATCAATCTTATCGGTATAGAATATACTATTTCATTTTACATCACAGTTAAAGTAGATGGACTTCTGTGATATGCCCAAATACTAGTGTAGGGAAAATATCATCTACAGCATTTTAAAAATCAGTGATAAGGCAAAGTGCTTGTGCAGCATGTGCAAGGCCCTGGGTTTGATCCCCAGTGCTGCAAAATAACAATAAAATAAAATAAAATGTCAGTGATAGATATATTTTAGAAATGCTATAACATTAACAGTAAACCACAATGCCATGAGATAATTAATTAATCAATTCTTCAATGAAGTGCCTAATCAGTAATAGGCATCATTGGTGTATATAGATTAAGGATAAAGTGAGATGGATATAATAAAGAAAAATCCCATGTTGGATTAAAAATTAACTAAAAAGCCCTAAAATTCTCATTTTCATTCAATGTCCATGCATGTACCCTTCTATACTCAGAGACAGATGTTCTGTGTTTAAAAAGATGTTTTGACTATTTCGCAGTAAGTAAACAAACAGAATCATCAAATGTGCATTGTATTTGTTTTTCCAAAAATTTTTGATGTTTGTATTCGAAAGGAAAATGGGAAACAACCTCCCGATTTTTCAGGGAATTTATATTCTAATGAGAAGGAATCAATTGAGCTTTTATTCTCTTCCCACTTTAACCAAAGATTTCCTTATTAGTCTTTGATCGAGTCAAGTCCATTTTTGTAAATGCAAACATAATAATCCTAATTAATGCTTTAGTAATTAGTCAGCCAAATAAAGGCCTTTTGATAAAGGAAAGGCCTTTTGATTTTGGATAGATTATTGTAGCACAAATTAAGAATGGCTAACTGCTCTTTTTCTATGAGTACATAAAATGAAATTAAAACTTCACATTTGGTGCATGTAAATTTAAGTAGTTAAGTATTGTCAATTATTTTTCTATATCTGTATGCCATGTGCTAATGAAACCATAAGGAGAATAAATGTATGCTTTAAAGGAAAAATATTGACAGAACTATATTTTTAAAAATTTATCAGTTTTAACATAAGATTTTATTATTTTAATTTCCATCCCAGGTGAAATTTACCCCAAGATGTATCACATCTGTTTCTTTCTGGTGACATACATGGCACCACTGTGTCTCATGGTGTTGGCTTATCTGCAAATATTCCGTAAACTCTGGTGCCGACAGGTATGTAATGTCAAATAATTTGCTTGAGTTTTCTTTAGGATGTGCTTAAAACTTAAGAATGCATACAGTCAGTATAACATGCTGGGCGAAGGATCATTTGTTCAAAAATAATGAGATTTTAGTTGTGAAACTATGTCTTGACAAATTTTAGAGTGATATTTAGAGAATATCTTAAGTCTTGCCTTAAGGAATTTAAATTTATGACCAAAATTTAACCTCGGTGATTGAGTTGATTTTTGTCTAGGAACAACATTATTAATTTTGTTCTTTATGAGAAGAAGCAAATAAAATTCCTTTAAATTTTCCTGAGACTGTAAGTCTAGAAGGTAAAATTTTAAAATAAGATTTACATTTTAACATATGGGTTAAATCTCCAACATCAAAGATCTAATTTTTAAAAGGGTAGAAGAATCAGGTTGAATTTAGAATTTTGAAAACTTTTATAATTCCCAGTTGAGTTATTGCAATCTGTAAGATAATTCTGCTGTGTCAATGAAGGCTTGTATTCATTCACTGTCTTATTCACTCACCAAACATTCATACGGATCTTTCCCACATTTGTCTTGCAAAAAAGCAGAAAGTTCCATCCTATGTCACTGAGGAACACATAAGAAGGGGCACAGTCAGATGCAGGATGAAAATCACCTTAATTATGTAAGTACAGAGAACCAGAGCAAGGCATAGTGGAGGGAATCCAAGTCCTGCAACATATAAGTATTGAAGCATTAAGTTTATGATTTGAATGAAATCACTAACATATACCTGTAGTGATTTATAAAGGCACAGGAAAAGGATATGGCTCAGGCTCTTATTTTTGTAAGTTTTATCTTAAAATGCCACAGTTCTTGAAGATGTATTTTTTCCTTCTCTAAAATGATTGTCATTGCAATCAGGTTTCATCAGGTTATCAGGAGTTTATCAGGTTAGTGGAAAGCCATGCTGTTATTCTGTTTTATTTGACATATTTTATTGAACAGAAAGAACTTAACAGGACCATCTTAATTTGTTAAGTGGATTTCACAAACCTATTATTTGGTCATTGGGATTGGGTCTTCATTTGTGTCTAATTCAACAATTGTTATTCAAAGTCTTTTTTTCAAGATCATCTTTTTACTAATTGGATATGAACAATACTTGCATTTTACAAATATGTTGTATAATTTCAAAGAGTTTTCTTTTTCTCAATTTTTTTTGGTAAAGAAACCCTTTTTTTAATGACCTTCAAGTGCAACCAGTAGCAAAGTTTATTAGCATTCCATTCCCCAACCTTTTTAACTAAAAGAACCAAATGTGAACCATTGTAAAACATGAGTGGTGATTTTCTTGATCCCAGTGAGTTTCCTCAGCATTTTCCACGGGCCCATGAAGTGAAGGTCACATATTTCATGGTGTTTTGTGACTGTAGCATCCCACTTCCTGGTGCCTATAATTGTGTTGGCCAGTTTTCACCAGTTATTGTGCTATAAAAAAAGGTCTATGTGGTTTGCAACAACAATTCTGTATCACTCATGTTACATGTCAGTGCTGGGGATCAGCTGCGGCTTCCAGCAGAAAGCTGGAAGATGTGGAATGTCGCTTGAAATTTCTGCTGTGAGCTGGCATATGTTATGCCTCCTTACCTTTCAATAGCTAAACATGTTGTCTTTTTAAGCTTGATCATGAATGGAAGCATTCCTGACAAAAAGATACAGTAGGTCACAGTGCTATGGGGATCTTCTTGCAAGCTAGGGATGGATAATCTGGAATAATACAATATAGAAAAATAAAAATTACAGACCCAAGGATCAGACAGCATGAACTTAAACTCTCACAATGTCACTTAGTAGTTACACAATTTTGTCAATGATTTAAATTTTTGTGCCTCACTTTCATCTTCTAAGTGGGTTTGTATAGTATCCACCTCACATATTGGTTACATGCATTAGACTAATTAAGGACCTAAAGCATAGAGACTGCTCATTAAATAAAATACCTTAATAGTATATGCTGTTATTTGGCTTTCAGAAATTCTTCTATTTCCAAAATAACAAGTATGTGTTGAATTGTTGAATATGACTGCTTTTTTAAAGGACCTCTTTCATAGCACTTGTAAATTGCTTTTTAATGAGTCATTTATTATCTATCTCCTCTACTGTATTAAATTAAGATAATATACTCTAGCCTTTATGTTCGTATCACTACAATTAACACATGCTGAACACATAATCCTTGTTCAGTAAATGCTTTAGTTAAAAAATGAGAAAAAGAATATGAGAAAACACTGAGAGTTTACATGGAGGAGGAAGTAGAAGAATTCATTGCCCAGTTACTCGGAGAGAAGTTTTAAGAAAACCTATAATTTGAAAAAAATCACTGAGGAAGAAAATAATATTCAGTGAGCACAGAGGGATGAAGACATTTTTATTTAGATTGAGATTCTGAAAATGTTCAGTGTTAAGAACATACCATGCGACATTTTGCTGATCAGTGTGCATAATGCATAATACAAACTCATATTTGTTTATTTATTTGTAAATTAACATTCCTTTAAAACACCTTAAGGGTGGTACATGGATCTGCCTTGCTAGCATTGTATACCCATCCCTTATGTGTTACCTCACATAGAAAGTATTCAAGCACCATTTTTAAATAGACGGATGACTACCAAATCCCAATTTATGTCTTCATAACTTAATTAAGTTTGTAGTTCTCAATTGCTCAAACTCTAAAATAAGTTCAAGATTGTATTATAGGTATAGAAATAATCCACATTCGTGTTGATGAATTGTCCTGGTTAGTGTGAACCACGTGATTCAGAAGATTGCAGTAAAATGCCTGGGCTGTGAAAGTAAAAACATTTACAAAACAGATTGGAATGGAAAATGGCAAATTCAGCTGAGCTCACTTTAGCAGCCACAATAAAGTAAATTAACCCCAAATGGGTAATTACGTAGAATTCTGCTTGAGCAACTCTCAATTTCCAACTGCTAGTGTCTATAAACAGAGTTGTAAGGCATTATGTGTGCCATAGGCTACATCAAGTGAGCCATCAAATGAAGGCCTGTCCTATTTGTTTTAAATTACGGAGATGCAGGGAATCTGTTATATACTTTTGAATTAGTAAGCATAAGATTATTAGTAAGTGAACTGTGTGCCCTTGTTCAACTTTCTCAAGAACTTTAAGTTTCATTAAAAGAATTAGCTATTGCTTTGTTGAAATCAATTACTTACATTTTTTTCCCCACAATATGACTTAGACAACTAAACAGACTGTTCTCTAGAAATCTTCTTTTTAAGAACTTCTTAACCTTGGCTTGCTTGGCCCTGTGTGCATTGTGTCAGCATTCTTTCCAGTTCTGATCCTTCAGAGAGTTCAACAACACTTAAATCTTAACGATTGTGTGAACTTCTGTTAAATCATCTCATAAATATTTATTAAGCACACACTGTTTCTGGTACTGCAAGAGGCATTGGGGATAAACTATAATGTATATTTGGTTCTGAGATTATATTTCAACTTTCAAAAGACTTTGAAAGAACATCTAGTTCCCAGTTCTGTCTTAATCTCTTCTGTTTCTTCCTATTTTTTAATATTCTTCTTGGACAATTTAAAATTAACACAGTAATGCTAAGTGATAACAAATAAGTCTAGTGGTGAGAAAATCATAAATCACAATTGCAGGGCAGAATCATGAAGGCAGTAACTGAAGTCCACACAAAGAAATAAAGAGCACCAGTAATGGTGAAGACATAGGTAAATATAAAATATTGTGTACATGTACTTTTATTTGTAATTATTTCTTATATCTAAATTAAAGGCAGGTGCATAAAATAATAAAGATTCAATTAATGATGTATAAAGATGTAATTGAAAGGAAGGAAGAGCAGGAATGTAGCTATATTGGAGCAAAGATTTTTGTATATATTATTGAAATTAAATTGGAATTCATTCATATTGCTTGTTTAGATTAAGTTGTTGATTGCAAACTGAAAAAATCTAGTGAAATAAACAAAAGGACAATTAAAGTGGCATACTAGAAAATATGTATTTAACAAAAAAATAAAGCATTAATGGAGGAATAGAGGAGCACAACAGATATGATATATATAGCAAACAAGGATAGAAATAGGAAAGAGAGTAGAATTAATCTGATATAACCTTCCTATGTACATTTATTAGTACACCACTGTGAATCTCAATATCATGTACAGCCACAACACTGGGATCCTAATTAGAATAAATCATACTCTATGTTTGTATAAATATGTCAAAACTGACTCTACTGTCATGAATAACTAAAAAGAACAAATAAAAATTAAAAATATATAAAATAAATAAAACCCTCAAAAAAGAAAACAAGTAGCAAAATGGTAAATACAAATTGCAGCTTCTCGAAAAAATAGACCCAAATGTACATCATGTCTGTTTAGGAACAGACTTCCTTAACAAGACTCCTAAAGTGCAAGAAGTAAAATCAAGAATCAGGATTCCATCAACAGGATGGAGTCAAACTAAAAACTTCTTCACAGAAAAGGAAACAATTGAGAATGTGAAGAGAGAACCTATGGGATGGGAGAAAACATCTGTCATCTGCACCTCAGATAGAGCAGTAATCTCCAGGATATACAAAGAACATGAAAAAGTCAACACCAAAAAAACCCCAAATAACCCAATTAACAAACGCACAAAGGAACTGAACAGGCACTCCACAGAAGAAGAAATACGATTGGTCAACAAATATATGAAAAAATGTTCAACATCTCTAGCAATTAGAGAAATGCAAACCAAAACTACAATGAGATTTTATATCACTCCAGTCATAATGGCAATTATCAAGAATAGAAGTAACAATAAATGTTGGCAAGAATGTGGGGAAAAGGTACACTCATTGCTGGTGGGACTACAAATTGGTGCAACCACTCTGGAAAGCAGTATGGAAATTCCTTAGAAAACTTGTGATGGAATCACCATTTGACCCAGTTATCCCACTCCTAGGTTTATACCCAAAGGACTTAAAATCAGCATACTAGAGTGATGCAGCCACATCAATGTTTATAGCAGCTCAATTCACAATAGCTGAACTATGGAACAGATGAATAAATAAAGAAATTGTGGTATATATACACAATGGAATACTACTCAGTCATAAAGAAAAATGAAATTATTGCACTTGCAGGCAAATAGATGGAACTGTGGAATATCATGCTAAGTGAAGTAAGTAAGTCCCAAAAAACAAAGGCCAAATATTGTTTCTGATATGCAATGCTAACTCACAATAATCAGGTAGGGTAGGAAGAATAGAAGTACCTTGCATTAGACAAAGTGAAAAGAAGGGAAGGGGCAGTGGAATGGGAATAGGAAAGATAATAGAATGAATCTGACTTTTATTTTCCTATGTGCTTATATGATTACATGACCAATGTAATTCTACATCAAGTACAACCACAAGAATGAGAAGTTATACTCCATATGTATATGTCAAAATACACTCTAATGTATAACTAATTAGAACAAATAAAAAGAATTAAGAAAATCCTTCTTTAGAAAGTAAATAAGTTAATCATCTTGCTAATCTCTACTTTGAAAGCAAAATTATCTAATTATGCCAGCCATAAGATACTCCAATAAGTTTGCCAATGAGAGGTTAAAAAAATAAATTTCATCTTCTCAATAATTGCATTAAGTATAAATGGGTAAAATATTCTAATCAAAAGGTATAGAATATTAGAGTAGATAAAATCAACCAACCAACGAACAAACAACTTTCTGCATCAAGAACAAATACATCTCATGTTCAAAAGTAAGAGTAGGTTAAAAGTAAAATAGTGGAAAAACCATGTTCCATGCAAAAGAGAACTGAAGTGATCATACTAATATTAACCAAAATAAGTTATAAAATATTACAATGGATAAAGAGAAACAATTCATGATAATAAATGAACAAGTTCATCAAGAAGATATAAAAATTATCCACACAAATGAATCAAACAACTGAAACCCAAATAGACCAAGCAAAAACTAATAGTTTGGGTGGAATAAATAGATAATTCAACAATTATAGTTAAAAATTCCACTATTCCACTTACTCTAATGAATAGAAAAATAAGGCCGAAGACCAGATTGGAACTGGAAGATCAGAACAAGACTATCAATTGCTAGACTTAACAAATATCTATAAAATACAGTACACATTTTTCCCAGATGCATATAGTACATGCTTCAAGCAAATCGTATGATAGGGCTTCATAAAACAAGCCTCAGTACATGTTAACAGACTAAAATAATAAAAAGTACAAGTACTACCACAATAGAATTATATTATAAATTAACCATTAAAAGAAATTTGGGAGCTAAAGATAATGCTCAATGGTTAGAGCACTTGCTTAGCATGTGAAAGATCCTGGGTTCAATCCCAAGCTCTACCAAAAAATAAAAATCTGGAAAGGTTACATATATAACAACAGTAAATGTTATACTTTGAAATAACCACTAGTTAAGACATGAAAAGGAAAGCCAGAAGTTATTTTGAAATCAATGAAAATTAAAACACAATATATCAAATATGTATATGGAGTTTAATAAAATATGTACTGAGAGAAAAATTTATATCTATAAGCATCTATGTTATAAAAGAAGACAGACACCAAAGTAATAACCTAACATTTCACCTTAAGAAACTAGAAAGAGAAAAAAAAAAGAAAAAAAAATAGTTTAAAGAAAACAGTAAAAATTAGAATGAAAATAAATGAAGCATAAAATACAATGGAAAAAAACAATAAAACTGAAAGTTGATACTTTTAGAAGATCAGAGAGAATAACCACCTTTTACCTAAATTAGTCAAGAAGTGAAAGACAACTCAAATTCCTAAAATCAAAGGTGAAAGAGGGATCCTCTCTACTGATATTATAGAAATCAAAATAGGAAAAGGGAATATTATAGACAATTTTATGAAGTAAATTAGAAAACCTAGATGAAACAGAAAATTTCATAGAAAGGCATCAAATGTAAAACTGACTCAATGAGAATTACAAAATCTGAATAGACTTATACTAAATTACTAATCAAGAAACTTCCTACAGAGGAATTCCCAGGAGGCTTCTCCACTGAGTTCTGCCAAACATTTAAAATGTTAATATGAATGCTTTACAAACTTTCAGAAAGTAGAAGACAAGGAAACTCATCCCTTAAGGCTGAGGGAACTCATACCCTGCCACCAAAGAAAACTATAGCCTAATTAATTAATTATTAACATAGATGTGAAAGTACTCAGGAAAATACTATCAAACCAAATACAATAATATATTAAAAGGGTTACACATGATGACCAAGTGTGATTTAAAAATATAAGGTGGGTCCAATATATAAAAATCAATCAACATAATACATTAGATTAATAGAATAAAGTGAAAGACTCACATAATCATTTCAATAGATGCAGTAA
This sequence comes from Sciurus vulgaris, assembly GCF_902686455.1. Taxonomy (NCBI): domain Eukaryota; kingdom Metazoa; phylum Chordata; class Mammalia; order Rodentia; family Sciuridae; genus Sciurus; species Sciurus vulgaris. The sequence goes on along the minus strand of NC_136467.1, from coordinate 102,765,347 downwards.
AAACATTTGACAAAATATAACTTTCATGATCAAAGTTCTCAAACAACTAGGTTAAAAGAAAGTTGTGGATATGATAAAGAGCAAAAAGACTGAATATTGGTTAAGATAGAAATTATCACCAAATTGGCCCATGGAGTCAATATAATCCCTATAAATTTCTAGATGTCTTTCTTAAATTTACAAAATGGACAAGCTAATACTGAAATTAATATGTAAATACAAGGAACAGAAAATAGCCAAAATGATCCTAAGAAAAACAAGCTGAAAAATTCACTTTCCAATGTCAAATCCTAACATAGCACTATAGTAATCAAGACAGTATAGTACTTACACATAGACAGGCATATAGATCAATAGAACAGAATTCATCATTTACAAGTAAACCTGAGTATTTATGGTCGATTTATTTTTGGCAAGTGTTTTAGTCAGCTTTTTTTCTGCAGTGACTAAATTATCTGACCAGCACAATTACAGAGGAGGAAAAGTCTACTTGAAGGCTCACGGTTTCAGAGGTCTTAGTCCATAGAAGGCAGGCTCCATTCCTCAGGGCTCAAGGTGAAGTTGGACATCATGGTGGGAGAGGATGGTGGAGGAAAGCAGCTTACATCATGGTGATCAGGAAGCAGAGAGAGAATCCACTTGCCAGATACAAATATATAACCCAAGCCATGCTCCAATTCCCACCTCCTCTAGCCATACCGTACCACTTTGGTTACCATTCAGTTAATACCTATCAGGGGATTAAATTGATGATTGGATTAAGATTCTCACAACCCAATCATTTCTCTTTTGAACTTTCTTGCACTGTCTCACACAGGAGTTTTTGGGGGACACCTCACATCCAAACCATGACAGCAAGAGTTACAACATAACTTACCAAGGGGAATCAGTCTTGTCAGCAAGTGGTGCTAGGACAACTGTATAACCATGCACAAAGGAATGGAGTTGGAACCTCCTCACACCATATACAAAATTTAGCTCAAGTAGAATCATAGGCTGAAATATAAGAGCTAACACTAAAATACTTTTAGAAGAAAACAAAGGAGTAAATCATCATACAGTGGTTCAGGAGATGAGTTCTTAAATATGACACCAAAACTACAGTCAAAAAATGACAAATAAATTAGACATCAAAATTAAAACTTCTGTTCTTCAAAGTATATCATTAGAAAGCAAAAAGTAAATCCATAGAATGTCAGAAAATATCTGCAAATTATATATCTGTTTAGAGATTGGTATCTAGCATACATATAGAATTCTAATGAATGAATAAGAAAATTTAAATACTGAGTCTGGGGCTGAAGCTCAGTGACAGAGTGCTTGCCTAGCACGTATGGGTTCAATCCTTAGCACTGCTTAAAAAAATAAACAAATAAAATAAAGGCATGATGTCCATCTACAACTACAATTTTTTTTAAATTTAAATACAATTTTCATATACTCAAGAATTTTAATAGAAGATATACAAATGAACAATAAACAAATGAAAAATTGTTCAACTTGATTAGTCTTAGAGAAATGCAAGCCAAGCCCAATAGCTATGTTGTCATAATCATTGGGGATAGCCAAAAAATTTTTTAAAGGATAATTTTGATTGTGAAAATGTGGAGAGATTAGACCCTTTGTGCATTGCAGTTGGGAATGCAAAATAGGTAGTTACTTGGAAAAACATTTTGATAATACCTCAAAATTTTAAAGAACTACTATATGACCCACCAATTCAATCCTACGTACACAACCAAGAGAACTGAAAATACGTCTACACAAATACTTAGACAACAATTTTCACAGCAGTGAAATCATTGCAGAAAAAAGTGGGAAAAATCCAAATGTCCATCAATGAACGAGTGGATAAACTAATTTTCATCTATACTCACAATGGAGTATTATTTAAGTTATGAAAAGAAATGAAGTTCTGATGCATACTACAGCATAAGTGATTATTGAAACATGATGCTAAATGGAAGAAACCAGGCACAAAGGCCACCTGCCATATGGTTCTTTCCATTCATATGAAGTATTGAGAGTTGGTAAATTTATAGAGACAAAACGATTTGTGCTTGCCAAACATTGGCAGGAAGGGACAATGGGGAACGATTACTGATGAGTTCAGAGCTGTGTTTCAGGATGAGGAAAATGTTCTGCAATTAGGTAGTGATAGTGTAGTAGTTGTACAACTCTGTAAGTATACGCAAAACTACTTCACTCCTTAAAAGGGTCAGTTTATCGTATATTAATTATATCTCATCAACCTTTTTATAAAAAGAAAGGGGGAAATGATTTTTTAAATAAAAAATTAAAAAGATGGAGAGAAGTTCTTTTAGAAAGTTCTGCTAAAAATGTAAGGAAATTAAAAGGGTTAAATACAATTTTACATGTAGATGTAATGAAAGAGTCCAATTGAGAACTACTCAAGGTTCGTTTGTGAGTAAAGACTATCCCTGGAAGTGCAGAAGAAGAGAAAGTAAACATCAGTTGCCAGAAAGGAGAAAGGAAGTGCATTTCTTACAAGGAAGAGCTAGTACCCTGAATGATGGATCATGTAGAACCAATGGATCTAGAGATGATCAGGGGACCAGAAACAGGTTTGGGGTTAGCTGAGAGGATCAGTTATAGCAGTTGTAGTCCATAAGGATGTAGGCTCTGAAAAAGTGGGTAATTACTGAGAGAATAAAGTTAACAGAGAAGGGATAACAAAAATGATTACCATCCTTGTAACTTAGCACATGGATCTTGATGCTAATGCAATAGTGGCAAGGTTTTTAAAAAAAAAGTTACAAAAAAGTAATAGAGTTTAATGGGAAAAAGTCACTAGGGTATTGGAACACAATCATTCTCAAATGTTGTCGAGTGTGAGGAAGGAGAAAAAGTCCCATTTTCCCTGCCAAACAGAGAACTACGTGGTTACTGTTTCATGGAAGACAGCCAGCACCTCTCAAGTGTCTGCTGCACTCTATGCTGATGAAATGGGTAATGAATCAGGGAGTAGGGTAAGGACAAATGTGGCTTGAGACACCGCCTCCTAAGGCAGGTATTTGTTACATGCGAAGAGAAAGCATCATCCAAATTCTCAGACCCTTCCAGCTACAAATTTAACTCTTTGCTTTTTTCCACTTGTCTTCCTTTTCTAACTCCCAACAACGCTGGTTTCTCAGGCCCTTTGTTGCAGTTTCAAGTTCTGTCACTGTAGTGAAACAGCTTTCACTAAAGTCACCAATGATTCCTACAGAATAATTTTCTAAAATTTTCTTGCTGGTTCCTTTTACAAAATTAAGCAATTATGTTCATGATTTTACTGTCCATATAGTCCCCACCCTGCTCTCCTATATTCTTTCTGTGTCTCTTTCCTTTGAGAGGTTATCCTCTCTTTTCTGGCCATTGAATGATACTGTATTTCGTTTGTGCACTTTTTAAGATGTCTCTTTTCCCAGGCACTTTCTTAATGAGGTAATTGAAAACGTGTAGATCAAACTATTCCTCTGGATACACACACTTAATACATACACATAAGCACACACTGTGCTTTTATTATAAGCTTTGGAATCAGATGATATCAGTTTTCCAATTTTGTTCTTTTTTAAAAAAAATGTTTTGACTATTAAAGGTCCTTTGCATTTTTTAATCTAAAAATGTCTTTTATTGATATACTTCACAATTAAAATTTAAATTTTTTAAACATTTAATTTAAAATATTACTTGAAATTTAAAAAAAAAACTAAAAAGGAATTACTATTTGGCTAATGTTACATAAATGTTACTATTTATGCAAAACTAAACTTTATTTAACAGTATTTTTTGGTGGTGGTAGGGATCAACCCAGAGCCCTGTGCATGTTAGTCAAGTGACCTATATGCACAGTCACAAAATTAAACTTTATTTATTATACATAGCATGCATAATTTTGTGAAGTGAGTATGACTCCGGAGCTTTCAATACCTTTACCTAAACTGTGGGTACATAATAATAGTTTTTCCTATTTGTATTCTATAATATGAGACAAATAAGCATATTAAGTCCTTTGCATTTTTATAAGAAAACTTAAAATCTGTGTTTCAATTGCTAAAAAATCATAAAAGAGTGTCGTGATTTTCAAAAGGGATTTTTGCATTAAGTACATGGATCAATTTTGAAAAATTGCATATTAACAATACTAAATCTTCTAGTACATAAATGTCTTCATTTAATTAGGCCTTCTAACCAAATTTAATATTTTCAGTATACATTTTTTTTCTACATTTTATGTATAAATGTAAAAACATTCTTTTGCTATTGAAACTTGTATTTGGTAATTAAATTTTCCATTTTTTATTACTAGTATAAATACATAACGGTTGATTTTTGTATTGATTTTGTGTCCTGCGTCTTGCTAAATTCATTTATTAGTTCTGGTGTGGTTTTGGCCATTACTTAGGATTTTCTTTGAAAGCAATGATTTCTTCTCAATCGAATCAATGTGTTTGCCTTTTATTTATTGTTCTTGTTTTCTTATATTGGTCCAAACTCTTGTACAATGTTGAGTAGAAATGGTACAAGAAAACTTCATATCCAGTCCCTGTTTTATAAAAATATAAATCTTTCTCAATTTAGTAGGGTGATAGCCAAAGACTTTTCATAGATATCCTTTATAAGATTGAGAAAGTTTCCTTTCATTTGTTACTGAGAGTTTTTTAAATCATGAACAAGAATTTTTCAAATTCCCATGTTGAATTTTTCAAGTGCTTTTATCTATTGAATTTATCTTTTCTCTGCCATTAATATGACAAATTTAATTAACTGATATTTGAATATAAAGTCAAAACTGTACTGATGGAAACATTCCAGGTGAGCAAATGGAATCATCCTATTTACACATTGCTGACTTTGATTTGATAATGTTTTTAAGGAGAATTTTGTCTCTATTCAGGAAGGATATTTGATTAGTAGTTTTCCTCTATTATCATTTCTTTGGCTATCAAGGTAACTGCAATCTCACAAAATTTACTGCAAAGTATTATCTTGTCTATGAATTTTGTAAAAAATCAAACAATATATGTGTTATTTTTTTCTCGTTGCAAAGAATTCATCAATGAACCTATTTGGACTTGCACATTTTTTGTAGCAAGGTTTGTGAAGTACTGTACAATGTCCAGTTTGGTAATCTGTGTCTTTTAAAAAGGAACCTGCCCGTTTCATGGCAAACTTACTTGTTGTTCATAAGAGTTCTTATTCCCTTTTTAATGTCTGTAGCATGTTTTCCCTTTTCTTATAACTTCATTCTGGTCACAAATACTTCTTATGATGGTATAGCATCCAAGGTCCATCATTTACATGATAGTTTGAATTCATAATGGTGAATTCCTCTTTCAGGACATATTTTCACATAAAAGATGATTTGTGATGTTTATGATAGTGCTACAAAAGTGTTGTGTTTGTCCATGTGCTATCCACAGCCAAAGACTATGAAGCCCTCACCACCATGACAGGGAAAGAACTTCCCACAAGGGCAGCCTCTCAGGATGGAACTTTTCAGGACTTTTGTATTATTATTACTGCTTTCATGTAACTAATCATGTATTAAAAACTTTACCAATTCCCATATCGCATTGCACAAGTTTACAGATGGAAAACTTGCATCACAATAGAAAAATATGAGTTTTGAAGTTTGATAGACTTGACTGCAAATTCTCCTTTCACACATTCAAGATAGGGACTTGGATATAATCCTTCTCAGTATCTGGTTAATCAAAACCTATAAAATGAGATTTAAAATCCGGTTTAGGGATGCATTAAGAATTACCCACAATTATTCATAGTTCCTGAAGCTCAGTTAATGTCAGTAACTCCTAATTAATTTTATGCCAAGTTTCTCTAGATACTCAATTTCTTTGTTCAGCTTATCAATGGAGAAAGGTATATGTTCTCAAAATGAGTTGCAGGATTGAACATTTTTTTCTGTCCTTTATTTAGGTTATGATCTGAAAGGGGCATCACTAACCCTTTTCTTTAATGACTGCTGGGACCATAACTGTGCCCCCAGTGGTAGTTTCTCTTTATGGGAACTGTTTCTGATAGTTGCTAAAATCATCAGATGCAGATTGTTGGTTCTCTCCTTCAGGGGAACACTCAATAATAGAATCACAGAAGTTTAAATGCTCTCTCTGAGATCATTTAGAAAATAGTTCAAGACCATTTAGCAGGCATTTTGGGGGCTTTCATGCTACAGTTCTGGAACTTTCCAACTTTCATTGCTGCTTCACTTCAATTGCTTAAAAAGTTAATTCTTAGAGTCACAAAAGAGGAAGGATTCTCAACTGCTATCTTCCTTTAACCAATGGAAGAAAAGACTGAGCTGTTCCACCACAAAGCAAAATGAGTAGTCTACAGAACAGAACATACACGGTTAGGAGAAAATCATTTATTAGATGTTTTCTATTTAAATTCATATTTTCATTAGCATCATTTGCCTCTTCTTCAAGAGAGAAGATGGTCAAAGGGAGCATCGTATTATTTCTGCTGTGTGGACATCAAAGTAAAATTCTGAGCTCCAATTAAAGATTATCTAACAGACTTTGATCTTCTGGTGTAAAAAGCAACAGAATCCATCTAACATTCATTCTAAGAGACCACAGGGACACATTGGTCTGTCCTGGCGTGCAGCACAGAGATAAAAGCAACAGCTGAATAATCTTAATAGAACTAAGACAGCCGTATGGTGTGCTTGTTGGCACAATTTCCTCTTTAAAAAAAATTATGCATGCTGAATTTTATTGTTTTGCTCACTAAACCCTATCAATCTTCATGAGCTTATAATTAAGAAAATATTGTACTTGGCAGAACTCCCTGGTATTATCAAATAACTTTGAAAAGAAATGGAAAAGTACAAGTTGTGTCACTGTTGTTTCAAATTCTAGCTGTTTCAAATGTTAATATAAGACCACAAAGGATTCTCAGTGTTTTTTGTGTGCATTTTAAAAGGCTGAACCAAAAAATTGGTTTCAAACAATTCCATAACTAAAAATAGTAAACAACAGAGAATAATTTGTTTTCCATTTTTCCCAAAGATTTGCTTTGTCCAAACCTGAGAAGTACAAAAATCTAACAAAAGCAATAGGTAATTAAGTCCTCTCTCTCTTTCTGGCAGCAGATGGCAGTATTGATGCATGAAAAACCCATTCAGGTTACTTTTTCCTTTACCTGCTAGGTTTTTCTCCTCTTTAAATTTAGGCAAGGCATCTGAATCTAGAAATCCTGGTGGGATGATATGGTTGCCCTTTCCTTAGCATTCTTACCCCCAGTTTTTATTTTTCCTCTTACAAAAAGATATGTTTTCCATTTGCTGTTCTTAGTACACTTCGACAAAATTATTTTTAATTTTTTTTCCCACCCAAACACCTATTTGGCATTCGATTAAATGAATGCCAAGAACATACTCAACCTAGCAAATTCTCTGGAGAAATAGGCGCTCAAACTTCCCAGACAGCCAACGTCTGGGACACTTTCCTGTGTCTTCTAATGACTTCTCCATAGTGGAACTTTCCTAAACCAAGTAGCAATAAAGGATTCCCTTTCCTTTCAGATTCCTGGAACATCATCCGTAGTTCAGAGAAAATGGAAGCCTCTGCAGCCGGTTTCTCAGCCCAGAGGGCCAGGGCAGCAGACCAAGTCCAGGATTAGCGCTGTGGCCGCTGAAATCAAGCAGATCCGCGCCAGAAGGAAAACTGCGAGGATGTTGATGGTGGTGCTTTTGGTGTTTGCAATTTGCTATCTTCCAATTAGCATCCTTAATGTACTAAAGAGGTAAAGGACATCTACTATTTGAAAATGAAGTTGACATTTTAATTAAGATTTTTTTTTTTTTTTCTTTTTGCAAAAACCAAAATCTCACCTGCCTGCCTAGATACCTTGTCAGGCCAGATGACTTAATTATGTTGTTGTTACCAGCAGGTAAGGCGAATATCCTTTGAGAGTTCTTTGACATGTGCTCTTGTTCATGCAGACTCTCAGTTGAATGGCAGACATAAAACAGATCTTCCTCTAACCTCCTCAAGCTAATTGCTAAACCTTAGATGTAGAAAAAGTTCTAATGCCAAAAAAAACCAAAAAACTCATTTACAGCTTAGAGAACAAATGTTTTTTGCAAAACCTTATTCTCAAAGACATAGATGATCATGATGAAATTCTCTCACAAGTATAAAAAGATAAGCTTTTGTTTGAGGCACTAAACAACAAAAGTAAAAGCAGATATTATATGCTGCATGTTTAACCTCCGAAGAGAAAATCCATTTAAATCGATTGCTCAAGTTGAATATTAATAAAAAAATTAGCACATATTTTTCAATGGGGAAAAGTATAGAATTTGTTATACTGCAAACACAACTATTAAGTTGAAATAATGGACCAATGACATGAAAAGTGAATGCAGAGGCAGTGGTCTACTATGAACTTCATGACCAGTCAACTTTATTGGGAATTAGCAAAACTATTGCAAATAGACAGGTCCCAAGGCTATACTAATTCTGTTTATAATAGACTTCAAACTTAACCTTGAATTGCTGCTCTTTTTCCTGCTTCAGGGTCAATATCATATTCCTCACAGCTGGGGACTCTGGAGAGCAGCAGCTTTGGCTGGAGCCAGACTGAAGGTGGTAGAACCAGCTGCAAAGATTTCTCATTCTCTTTGGCCCTTGTTTTTGATTGCCTAATGGTTTTTTCAATAGAGAAAAAATGGAAAATAAACTTTTGTTCAATAATATTATTTACAGCCGTCACAACCTTAAATGTATAAGACTTTTGGTGGCTTTTCCTTGAGTCATATGCTAGCTTATGAAAATTGTTTTGACTTCCATATCTTTTCATATCCACCCCCTCTTATTTTTCTTGCTCAGAGAAATCCCATACAAATTTATTCTGAACTTTTGCTAGATGTTGTGTTCTGCTCTTAAGAATGTTATAAGCAAATGTGCTGTAATAATGGATTGGTTTCTCTCTCTCTTTCTCCCTCTCCTCTATTACCCAGTCAAAATTCAACAAAAAGTGGATTTACTGCTCTCTTGGTTGTTCATTTGAATTTCCTATATCTCAGCACTTGTACCTTTTCCTTTCATTATTTCCAAATACTTACTTGTCAGTAATATTTATCTTATACTTCTGAGTTAAATATCATCCTATCCAAGGAAAACAAATAGCTTTCTAAGGAAAAAGTCCAAGTTCAATTTAAAATATTTTCAAGCTTTCGAGCGTTTTCTTTTCCACAAAGTTAAAATGTTTTAAAAAGAATCTTGAAAATCGTTCTTCTCTTCACCACATACATTTTCTTAAAATACTTAGCTTTGGGCTTGCCCTGAATATTAAATGTTTTTTTCTTTCTCTCTCACATACAAAAAAGTCCTAGCTTATTTTCCTTGAAACTTAACTTTTTGCCTGATAAGTCGAAACCAACTTCTTTAAAGCAGTTTGATTTGTCTAATCCTGCAAAGATTTTGAGGTAGAGGGTTGTAATACGTTATGAATTCCTTTCGTTCATATTATTTTACCCTTTATTGTGTTTTTATAAAACTCCAATACAATGTAGAGCATCACTTTGTTCTAGAAACACATTTCTATCATACACCTTCTCATGGAAAAGAAAACATGGATAGGACACAAGTCACAAATTAATAATGGTGCCTCCAGCAGTAAATACATCATAATCTTTGACCTGTATATTTACAGTAGCTGAAAGTTGTAGGCAAGTGAATAGAATTGTTGGAGGAGATAGTTCTAAAAATGGAACAAATATTAAAATATCCCCTTATGAGATGATAATGAAATATTTTTCAGGGTTTTAGAATACATAAAAAAATATAAAAATTCATGAATCTTAAGAAATTATCAGAATCTTGCCTACCATAAAATAGTTTTTGCTCTGAGTAAAAGGAGGTCCCAGAAGCCAAATTTCAGCAAGGGTTGGATTATCAGAGTTGAAGAAATACAATACTTTGATCAAGGCACAAATGCAAATAAAAAGTAGTACTTAAAAGGAATGCTTTTTAAATCATACTACAGTGAATATCAACACAACATTGTTCAACTTATTTAGAAACAAAATAAAATAAAGGGGAAATATATTTAACTTCTGTATTTTTATCCATAAAATGTATTGCATTTGCTATTTGCAGGAAGGAGAGACCCCTTTCTCTGATTCTACTCAGTTTATCATTTACTGATTGTGCCATGGTGTCTCTGTTCAGGTACTGACGCTGTTCTAAAGGATTCTGCTGTCATAAAACTATCTGTGGTCAATACCTGCTCTGAGGACTAGGAGTTAGACCTCTACCAAGGGCCCTGTTCAACTTGGAATTGATTATTTAAAATGTGCCTGCCAGAACCACTCTGGATTTTCTGTTTTTCTTTTCCTACAGAGTATTTGGAATGTTTGCCCACTCTGAAGACAGAGAGACTGTATATGCTTGGTTTACATTCTCACACTGGCTTGTATATGCCAATAGTGCTGCAAACCCCATTATTTATAATTTTCTCAGTGGTGAGTTTTCAACTATTTCTTCTATAAACCATAATTCTGATAGAGGGTGAGGGACTGGTAACCAAAAGGTTTGGAACAATCTTGAAGTATATGAAGAGCTTTGTTGCTACTTTAGACAAATTTTTCTCTGACCTAATTTGCTTCAGTTTCAGATAAAATTATCTGAGTGATTTTTTTTTTTTTTTTTTTGGTAAAACTTGAAGAAATGTTGAAATGGGAAGGCAGTGAAATTTTTTACAAAATGAATAACACAGAATCTTGTGTGTCATACTTTAAACTTCTGATTTACAACCATACAAAATACTTTTGTATGTTTTACCTTCCCTATTGTTCCTTTGCTGAAATGTCTGGTCTCACTGACCACAAAACTATTCTTCATAAATAACACATAAGGTAAACAATACACACATACACGCATCTATAAATTATTCACTCTATGTCTATAGAATCAATGTAATTATAAAAATTATTTTAAATAACTATCGTTTTCTATTTTACCTACCTTTTAGAATTGTGTTTTCATTGGTTACATTGTCTTCTTCTCTACCCTGTTGTCTAAATATAGGATATTTTTTACATGGAAGAATAATAATTCATTTTATTGCCATGTCAATGTCCTGGTATGGGTTTAAGATTGAGTTAGGGAAGACAGCCAATAATTGCTGAAAACTTTGGGTGTCCTGATACCTTAGCATTCATCTTCTCATGTAACGACTTGGTAACCTAGCAGAGTAACTCAGGCTCAGAGAGAAGAAATGATGGTTCCCAGCACTATCATTCACTCTAATAAAAGGGATTGTTTCATTCATAACTTTCCATTTACCCATCAGTAATTTAGATACGGAGATACTACTTCTAAAGATTTTTCCCCCTTTTGTACTTTGTTCTGTCTAATGTAAATTATGAAACTTACTGTTTTAGTAAAATTTTCTGGATATTTTGTTGAATTTTTGTGTGTTAGTAGTATTTTCTTTAGAATATAATTGCAGAGGTTATTTCTGTATAGTTTGGGCAACACATGACATGGCATTCATTAGTTTTGAAATTATCAGGTATCTGGTTATGCCTCTATAGGTGATCGTTTTTATTATAATTTTATCATTCAATACAATTAAATTCACAAATACATGAGGTAGGAGTAAAAAGAATGAAACGAATTGTGAGCGTCACATATGAAAAGTCTCATTGTTACAAGAGTCTACCAAACTTGCAATAGTAAGTTTCCCATTTTCTCCATCTTTGCAGAACATTGCACGTCGTTTGGTAGTTTGGCTCAGGGGAGTCACTCGGTTGTACCTTATGCATTATTTGTTGAAACGTTTATGCATAATTCCTTTCTCTTTCATTCTCCCTGATTTGCCAGGAAAATTTCGGGAGGAATTTAAAGCTGCATTTTCTTGCTGTTGCCTTGGAGTTCACAATCGCCAGGAGGATCGGCTCACCAGGGGACGGACAAGCACAGAGAGCCGGAAGTCCCTGACCACACAGATCAGCAACTTTGATAATGTTTCAAAACTCTCAGAGCAAGTTGTGCTCACCAGTATAAGCACACTCCCAGCAGCCAACGGGGCAGGACCGCTGCAAAACTGGTAGAATATTTATTCATATGACGAGGATACCTGAGTCAAACTATTCTTTTTTAAAATATCTGTAAACAGAAATTTTATTACCATAATGATCTGAAGCTAAAATTATTCATTGATTCATTTTTTTAAAAAACAACTTATTGCTCTTTGGAAATAAAAAAAAAGTGAGTTTAAAATAATTTCTCAACTTTTGACTTGAACGTGTTAGCAGTTTAACATTACTGAACGTATTTCAGGTTATTTGACTTTTAGCTTCATGTATTAGAACTTGAGTCAATTAAATGTTTTAACATTTCTAATTCTTTTTATAATCCCTTGTTATTTTAATCTCACACATTCAGATTGGCTGTTATAAATCACCAAATATTATCCAGTGATTTTCTTTTGGTTAAAGAAGTAGCAATTATTAACTCTCAACTAACAACTGACAAATGTTAATTGACTTCATATTTTTAAGTATTTTTTTGAAAACTCACAAAATACTATCAATACAATGTGTCATCTGAAAGAATATATATAAACTAGAATATTACATTAGAAAACTTTAAAACTATCAAAATCACATAAAATACTGTTAAACTCATTTTAAAAAAACTCAAAATACTTCAATGTGACATCTAAAAGAATATATAGAGTATTATATTAAAATTTTAAAAATATCTTTCAAAACCACATAAAATAAATACCATTAAATTTTATTTTCTACTAGTTTACTACTCATTGATACAATTTCCTCAGGTTTATAACCTTACCATTGAAAATATTTCTTCCCCAACATATGACCAATAAAACCATAGATTAATATTTTAAAATTGTAGTAACTCCTAATACATAATAATTTCCATCTCTTAGGTAAAACTTTAACATTCATTTAACATTCATCATAAGCTAAAATCTAGGTGACAGGGAATATGGAAGAGGTGGGTGCCTTCAACAGAGCTGTAGTCTAGGCAGGGAGACATGCTGAAGAGTACAAAGGACAGACATATCACTCACGGGGATGCTATCCAATGTTTGGCACAACCAAGGAGGAGGTCCTCATCAGAAAATGGGCCATACATTTAATTACACTATGTCAGTGCTTACCACTGAACCTGGTAGTTAGGAGAACAGAGAGCCTTCCTGTCAATTCACACACAAACTAAAGGAGTAGAGCATAGATAATAGACCTGCAATACTCATTTTAAATTTGTTCTTTTTCAAAAATCTTCTGATTCAAATATTCACCTTGAAATTACATTAAAAGTGGAAGAAGGGTTCATGAAATGATGTTCTTCATCTCATAGCAGATCTTCTGATTGTATTGAAACAAGATATTTGAGAAAGATTTGGACAGAATATTTTCTTAGAAGATAATTAGTATTTTATTATCTTCTCTCTCTCTCTCTCTTTTTCTTTTTTGCCCTACTCATCATTTTCAAAGAAAAGCAGTGCATCCAGATTTGTTTTATAATCTTTTGAATTTAGAATTCTGTTACCTTGTGCCTTTTCCTACTCAAAGCAAAAACTACCCTTTTATACAGATTTACAGAAGTTACATTGCTAAATACCCCTCCCCCCATTAACAGTGAAAGCAGGTATTTTGTACGTGTGAGAATTTTTTATCTTACGTATGCTGCATGAAAGGAGAGTTGCAATTTTCAGATTGTAATAAAAGTTAGCACTTTGGTTTGAGAATAATCTCAAATAACTTTGGTAATATGCCTTAATAGCAAAGTAAAGCTCAGAATAAGAGTGAATATTTTAAACTCTATTACCTAGTTCTTACCATTTAAAGGAGATTTTTTTAAAAAATGAGAGAGGAAGAAAGATGGATAGTCAGACAGAGAGACAAACACAAATTCTGAGAGGTGGCATTTGTATGACTGATCAGAAATCAGAATTTCTTCGCTCTAAATCAGTCATTCTCAAAAGTGTGGTTCCTGAGCCATCAGCATCAGCACCTCCTAGGAACTTACTAAACATGCAAAACCCAAAATTACTGAACCAGAAACCTTGGGGGTGGTACCCAGGAATCTGTGTGTTAACAAGACCGACAGGTGACTTTCAAGCACCTTAAGATTTGAGAACCACTGCTATAAATGATACCATTTGGCATCAATTTATTAGCCCATGTGAAATAAAGTCTCTTACTGCACAGGTATCTACAACAGGGACCATCTTCGTCACTACTGTCAACCTGGTTGGAGGTCTGAAAGAAGAGGCTGAGTGTCAATGCTGAACCTCACCAGTGTCATCTCACTCAAAGAGATAATGGTTTATAAAACAAGTGCCACTGTGTTATAAGTGCAACGTGAAAGAAGACTGGTGTCCAGGCACTTTTATGCATTATAGTGATCTGGATGACTTGTGTTCTTAACTAAAACTTTCAAATCCCCTGTTTTACTTATTAAGGTTTAAGTTTTGTGAAAGCAGGTGATTTTTTAGAATTACCATTGTCTAGAAGGAAAATCATAAAATAAAGCCAGTACTTAAACTCTGGGAAAGGAATAATAGACCATGTGTGTATCTCTCAACATGTGGACCCTGGAATTTCCTAAGACAGCTGGACTTGTATGGATACCTTAAGAGGACAAATGGTAAAGAAACAGGTGTTCCTAAACCTTACCAATGTGATGGAATAAAGGGTCAACTACTTACCTCATTATGTGCTAATGACACAAATGAGAAGATTTCTTATGAAGATTGTGTTGGGACCATTTTATGCTATACACTGAATATGTATCTCTCTTTTTTCTGCTACATTTCCAAAACTTAATGTGGTAACCTGTGTCACTGAAATTTTGTTTTCAATAGGGATAATAATTTTACCTAATATGGATTATGTTTGAACTTCATTATTTCTGAATTTCTACCAAACCATGAAAACCTTGATATTTGATTCAGTCATTCAAGGCAAAAGATTATACCCAGTTTTTAAGAAAAATTACTTCTAAATTTCACAAAACATGGAGTTTCCTGGATATTAAATACCTGTCACAAATTATTGATAAGTTAATTGCAAAGCGTTAGACACAATGATATTGAGTTTCACTTCCAGTGTACATTGTTGTAATGAAGATTAAGATAATCCTCATAAAATGTACTCTGAATATGCTTAAATCTGAAACTTCAAAATGGCAAATCCCCAAACTTGTTTGATCCAAATTGCAAGGAGGGTTATTAGTATTTTGATACTAGTGTAATAATATCATGTTTTGCACTTGATATTTATGTAAATCATAATAATAATCAACTGCTTTTCAAAAATATCTGGCTAGTTATTACAATTTAGAAAGCTTTTAAATGAAAGTTAGTTTCACAACTAATGACTTTTCTACTTCCTCCAAGTCACAAGTCAAAACTCAAACAAAAACATAATAATTCCATTAGGTTATGTTCTAATGGTTCTCAAATTGCATGAAGCAAAATAATAGATTTTTAGAGCCAATATATAAACAGGGGACATACTGTTAATTTGTCAATTTTATTACTTTATTTACCACAGAAAATGAAGTACAAAGGCATGAAATACACTTACTCTCAAGATTCAAAAGTATTTGTCTTCTAGATAACTACTGCTATTGATAGGGGGCAAAAGATGCCCCCAGTTTGCCACGTATCCTTATTCTTTAAGGTTTTTTCTTATAACCTTTGAAGTTAGAATGTCTTTTTAGTTTTCCATGAAATGTGTTCCTGTAGTTATGGTGTCCCATGTGTGTAACATCATGTCAATTGCTCAACAATTATCTTATACTTTTAAGAGTTATTTATGCCTGATTGTACTGTCTTCATGAAGAAATGTCTTATCAAATCCAAGGTGATTACACATCTGCTGCTGTGAAGGGTACTCATGATGTGGTTTTTAAGTAAAAAAATCATATTGAGAATTCTATAATCACATCACACTGCCCTCTCTAGTGTATGAAAATGTTGTTGTTGTTGATTAGATAAATTGGATATTTGCTCATAATTAGTGTCAAATCTTTGCAGTTAAGGATCAAATTAAATCCTCTGGTGCAGTACTTAATGACCAAAATATTTTTCCCAATAAGTTTATATAACCAGGGATAATCATGATATAAAAGATCTTTAATATTGTTTCTAAGAGCAGTATTATAATAAAGGTTAAGATTAACACAGAAATATTTCTTAAAAGTTATATGAAGTTATATACATAAAGCATTAAATTTTGTAGCCTTCATTCTGAGTTGGAGGTTCAATATGCTTTTGTCTTAGAGGAAACAACCTCATGATTTTCAATTTATTATCATATTATGTAAATGTATTCAATTTACATAATTAATTGTTCTAAGCCATTATATGTAAGACTGTTTTAAACTCAATGATGAATTTTGAAAAAAAATTATTTTCAGTTTTAAATGATTCTGTTAAATTTCAGAGTCAAGTGCCAAGGATTTTAATTTTAAAGGTCCTTTCTTATTCAACACTTTTAATTTTAACCTTTCTCAAAGGTAAAGTAGTCAGGCAAGATAAATACTTGACTCCTAGGGAGATATGATTGGAGTTTAGGGCTATTCCCCAGGAGTAGGTGAACTTTTTCATAGTGAAGTCAAGCTATTTCAGTGGTGAGAATGTTTTGCTCTGAGCAATGGATGATCACTCAGCGGGTATTAACCACCTCTCCCTTGAACCAGCCCTGAGGAGAGATCGGAGCAAATTGGCCTTGATTCAGGCAATGGCCATGAAGGAGAAGTGAGCACCTCTTTGGTCCCACCCTCCTTTCACTGCTTTCTCACTCATTGCCTGTAGGGCTGATCCCCAAGCTCAGCACTGACAGATCTTTCTTAGCAATTTTTCGTGCCCTACGGAGTTCCTGGACCTTTCTTCAGTCCAACACCATTCAATGACCTTAGGCTTTCACTATTTCTTAACAACAATTGGCAAGCAGTAAATTTGAGAACAAATGAAGCAGAACTCAAGGAAAAAGTAAAAAAAGAAAAACAACTATGTTTTACAACAGAAAAGTTATCAATTTTACGTTTTGTCAAGTCATTTATTTCCTTCCCAGAATATCAGTGATTCTCAGAATAATGTTCATCATGGACTTTTAGATGTATCCAGTGTCTTTTCCAAGTCCCAGCTAAGCTTGCTGCCTCACACTGGAAAGGATTCCAGTTTTAGATCCAAAGCCATGGTAGGTCAGTGGGTATATGTGTGTGAGGTGCCTGCAACACCTTCAGAATCAAAACATCAATTACATTACTTTTTATAGATCCAGCCCCTATGTAGTAACAGATAATACTTATTTTTAAAATGTTATTTATTACATGATAAATTCATAATGCATTTTAAAATGTTTAAGGCAATATATTAATTACCAGGGAAGTGTGAAATAACCGAAGTGCTTGTGGAACTGGGAAACTCCTGATAGTGCATAATAACCCGAAGCTCCATTTACTACTAATGTGACGCCGAGGATATCTTCAGAAAAGACATGATGTTCCCTTTTACAGGGCACAAATTTAAAAGACTTAAATGGAGAACTTTTGTCTATTAAACTGTGTCCAGATCATGCACAACATCCATTATGGAATGGGAAAAAACACTCATATTAGAGCATTACCAACACACACATTCAAAAACTGTAAACTTTTTGCAACTGTAAATCTTTATGTGTGTGTGTGTGTGTGTGTGTGTGCATGGTTCAACACAGTTCATTGGTCTGCAAATATCTCACAATGTATGTTTATTTCATATCTCAGCATTTTGGCAATTTCTCTGTTTTATCTAGTTCACTCTCTGTTCTTTTAATCTGGTAACTAGTTCTCCTCACTGTTTTACAAATATCCAGGTTCCATATCTCTGCTGTTCTAAAAAGATTATCCCACAAGATTTTTTTCTTTGTATTGATTTTTGTTAAGTTTAATTTTACTAACTTTCATATGGTTATAGAATTTAGAACAAATGAAAAGGAAAAATCCGTGAATAGTCTAACTACTCTAAAAGTACATGTCAATAATACCTCTGAATCAAAGGTCCTTGATAACAAGGTCTATTCTGGAATTCCTTCCCTACCCAGAGAAAAGCAAGACCATGAGTGGTACTGCACTAATTTGTAGACACTGTATACTTCAGACAAATTGTTACTTTTTTTCTCCTAATGAAGATCATGTCAGTTTAATACAACACAGAGATCACTCTTCTACAGCACTGAAATTAAAAGGTCCAAGCAAGCCACAAAGTCCTTGGGGAGTTAGGTGGGCCTCAGAACTGCCAGTTTCCCCTGTGTACAGATTCCTAACCTCCCGGAAGGGAGTCTACCGAGACATGAATCATGTCACTTTCTTCACCCCATCTCTGCTGTCTTGAACACACACAATTTTTTCTCTTACTTTAGAAGCTACCCTGAAAATAATTTTATTATTTGCAAATGTTCTTTAAGACGACACAAATATGCATAAATCAATCTTGCAAAAACCTCTACAATCTTTACTTATTTCCCAATCTTTGCTTTTAACTAGGTGTGTGTGGATGCAGGAATAGGTTCACCTCATTTTTTCTTTAGTATTTATTAATCATTTCCTCATTTATTCAACTTTCTTACATAGTGAAGTATCCATTTTAAATGTATCGTCAGTAGGTACTCTTTTACTTTGTAAATCCTGTGGTTTTATTCCTTTTGCCCAGAGCTGTTATAAAAGTAGAATTTACCTCCTTCTACTCTGACATCTTGAAAAGGTAGCAGAACTTCTCCTCATTTAACTATTAAACTGGGTATATTATATTTTGTCCTCCTCTGGGAGGAACTTTCTCCAAATTGGTAAGACTTGATTAAATTAATTAAAATATTTGTATCAGAAATCTACCTTTCTCCTGACAAAGTTTGTATCATTTCTTGTATCCACAGTCCACCAATTCTAAAAATCCTGCTTTATTCACCTGAAAATCTACTCTAGGACTTTAGGATGTATTATCCATAAGAAGTTTGTTTGGTTTTATCAATAGAAGCTGAATATTGGATTTCAAATGCTACCCCAAGTTTGTTAGAGTCATATTCCTAAAAGGGGCTTACTGTTCCTTACCTTCTTACCCCAAGATTGTGCTCTTATTATGACTTATGTTGAACACAACCTAAATAAAACAAGATGGTGGAGTTCAGAAGAATGAAAACAGAAATATCTCCCTTGTTTTGTGAAGACAAATCTCTGTTCCAAAAGTTCATAGCACTCTATGTATTATAGCAGAGTCTTTCACACTTTTTTGTTCGACCGCTACATGAAAGTCAAAAAGAGTCCTGAATGTAACTTGTTCAAGAAACTGAAACCATCTTCCCAGCTGTTTATTGGCTAAAAAGTGAGGGGAAGGCCCGCTAATAATGCTTATACTGATTCTAAAACTTGATATTTTAAGAACTATGGTCTTTTAAGATATTCTTTTAATAGAATTTTCCATTGGGATAAAACATTGAGTTCTGTCACTTTCTTTAAATAACTATTTTTTTTAAATTTAATTCAATACTTAAATCAGATGAATTTAGGATGACTAAATTACAAAGCACAGAATGATAGTCCCTGGCAGGGACTACCAATTTTATTTGCTTCAATATACCCTGAGATTCTTGTTAAAAATGAAGATTCCCTGACACCCTTCCCTTGATGTATGAGTTTTGTTGGTTTGGGATGAAACCCTGATTCTGACTTATATTGTACAGTAAGGCATTTAACCATTTATTTATCACCTGGGCTTCTAGGGAGGTCAACCATTCACTCATTTATCTTAGACAAGATTCTCCTGTATCTTGGAGAAGATGTCTCCAGTCCATGGGCCTCTCTGCCCGCTTCTGACTCCAGTTGGCTGTGTTCTATTCAAGCCATTGTCCTTGTTTGGCTTATTAATGTTTAGAAAATGTCAGCATAATTCTATTTTTATAAGAGCTAAATTGTAAGTCTCCATTCCTTTTTAGAAACATAGTTGCATCCCAGGGTTTTGTCATAATTCACAATTTCCCAGTTATAGATGCACAACTAGCAATATTTGATCCAAAAGAGTTATAAGCAAAACCAAAACATTTTCTCCCACCACCAGTTGGTGTCACTTTGAACTTACTTAAAAAAAAACTTCCTTATGACTTTTCAGAAACTAACTGGAGGCAATGAAAGAACTTACAGAATTTACTTTTGCATATCAAAATCTATGACGGGAAACAAAATCTATGACGGGAAACAAAATCTATGACAAGACTCTTTGGAGAATTTTCTGTGGTAGATCAAGGAATCAATTTTTTCTTTTCCCTGTCTCTCCATCTACTTCAAAACCATCTTTATATTAACCTTAGGTGGAATTGTGTCCGTGTGTGTGTGTGTGTGTGTGTACTTTTACAGAATGTTAGCACTCTGGAGAAGCATTACATCCAAAGAAGAGTCCTAAAAACATATTACTACATTTACCTAAAAGTTGGTGGACCTTGCTCATGGCATTCCGAAGTCCTATAATGAAATAATGGAGTTTGTAAGGAGAAATTTTGCCTAGACTTAGCACCAAGAGTACTTGTACTTTTCTTGCTTTCATCTTAATACCATTGTACAATGCCTTGTTTTTTCAAACTGTGCTCACTTTTCAAATTGCCTGTTGGAAAGATCAGATCTGTAACCTACTCATTCCCACCTTTCCAAATATAAACGATATCATGGGCAATACTGTATGTGCTAATCTCCATCTAGTATCACTTTATTTTCCTACCTTCCTTCTCTATTTGTCTTCATTGCCTTGCATTTTAATTTTTAAAATTGTATTTGGCACTAAAATGATTCTTGGAAAAAATAAATATAAATAAAGTCTGTTAGAAAGCACAAGAACCAAGAGTACTTGGAAAAATTTAAAGAGATGAAAGGTAAGCAAAAATGAAAGTTAGTTCCAGATACATTTACATATATACAATGTTTCTTTTCAATATCACTTAATTTTATCACAAGGAGAGAGTTGGAACTATAAAAATACTGGTTAGACACAAATGCAGAATTTGATCCCAATTTCCCAAAACATAGCCTCAGTGTAAGAGATTGTTCTGGTTCCAAATTTCCCTGAAGACTGGGTAAATTATTCTGCCCAGGTCACAACCAAAGAGTTTCCCTACGTTACATATCTCAAGACCCACAGATGGAATTAAGAAACCCTCTGTGCCATCAAGTGTCACATTAACAATAAACATTTCCTGAGTAAATCAATAAATGGAAAGTCCCTGTCCAGGGTTGTGCTTTATTTAACTTACTTTTGGAAAGTGTTAGGAACAATGTGAGACACTGCTCTTAAAAGAACAAAAATTGAATGTTTACTATTTATGTGAACTCTGTACTAAGAAGTGATATACAGATCAAAGAACTAAATGCCTACCCACATTAAGCTAATGCTTTTGTTGGGAAGAAGTTAAACAAAATTTAAAAATCAATTTTGAGGTGCCAGAGATTAGACAAGATAAAACTTCTGATTCTGCTTAGAGGATGGTGGCATTTAAAAGGTTTTGCTGCAGTTTAAAGGCACAATGAGGAAGACCACTATGCACAGAAGGGATGGCTCTATATTGTGTGGAGAGTGGAGCAGCATGAGCCCTCTAGAGAACTGCACATCATTTAAAAGGAACGTGGGGCCCTGGCAGGAAATGGCGTGGGATGGATGGGAAGAGGTAGACAGTAAAAAACTTTTTACTATATTCAAGGAAACTTGAAACTTGAAACTTGTGTTACATAATAAGGAACAATGTAAGGATTTTATCCAAAGCAGTGACATGGTTAGCTTGTGTTCTAGAGACTGTATTAATAGCCCTGTAGCCAATGAATTTGAGAGCTGGATGTTGTAAGTTTAGATCTTAAATTGGTTTTCATAGAAGTATTCATTCTCAAGAAGCATAATCTGGATCTAAACCAAGGCAGTGGCAATGAGGCTGGAAAGTCAACAGGAGATTTAATATCTAGATGAAGATTTGGGGAATAAGAGAGATCACGTTAATGTTTAATTCTATTTACAATGGATCCTAGCCATCACCCATTTTAACAGAGGTACAGTTCCAGTAGCTCAAGAGTAGTAGGTATTTTAAATACTTTTGCAGATTTGTCCTCCTTGTTAACATGGTTTTATTCTGTATGTGTGGATGGGAAGGCTGAGTTGTGACCACTTGTGCAAGTTCACTCCTTGAGGTGTCTCCTTCCTTTTCCGCCAGTGAATAACCCCACCCCCTCCTTCTGGCATTTGCTGCTCAGGCACCCAGACATTGCTGCCAATCGGCTAGTCTTACAGCCAAGAATCTGCCACCACCTGGCCTGCAGCCTGCTCTGCTAGCTGCTCCCTGGCTAATGGTGGCCTTGCTATAGGAGTGTGGGCTGTGAGGGTCTGTTTCTCTCTCTCTCTCTTTCTCTCTCTCTCTCTCTCTCTCTCTCTCTCTCTCTCTCTCTCGTTGAGTATGTAAGTATATGTGTGTGTCTACTTTAAATAGAAGGAATGGAAGCCACATTTTCTTCTCTCATGTTATACACATACAGAGATGTCTCATATTAAAACCTGTCCTAGGTCCAAGACTTAGAAGCTCTTTAGTGGTACAGCTTACACTTGGATTACTGTTTCTCAGGGGGCCACCCTGTAATTCTTGAGTCCTTTCTGGAGACTGCGTCTAGGCAGGAAGAGAAGTCAGTGGTCTGTGGGTGTCAAATCCAGAATGTGTCAAACCAAAGGGTGACATTTTTGGGACATTTTATGAATCAAAAAGAATAGAAAATAGTTTTAAAACTATTTACACCTAAAGTGGCAAAATGAGATCTTAAAATGGGAAAATAAAGACAACAAGAAATGAGCTGAGTAGCAATCCTTAACAAAAACATTCATATATGAATACATGCTTACAATATCCAATCAAAACTGATCATTTATTAGATAGGGTTAAGTTTTAACTGCAGACACAGAAGCTCAACTGAGTGGCTCAAAGCCAAAGTTTCCTTGTCTTTCACTTACTTGTAATTCAGAGCAGGCAGGGCAGGGGAGGACTGGCATGCAGGCCCTTCAGGACACCAGGCTCATATCCTTCAAAAAGGTCTTCATGCTCCAGGTTGCCCTGTGGGCAAGGTGGCCACTAACACTGCATTTATTATGCCCAAGTCTTAGCAAGGAGAAAAGGAAGAAAGGACAGAAAGGCACATGTCATATATGACATCAGCCTCTCCCCGCCTCAGGAACTTTCCTGGAAACTCCAAATAACCATTTCTATTTTCAGGGAAGACAGGATATGAAGTATTTTAACCGAGTTCAGTGACACTGTAGATGAAATTGGAGAAAAATAGTAACATAGATAGCTGAGAGGAAATCAGCAGTCTCTTCTGCAATAATGATGTAATTTATGAAAGTATTAAAATGCTGTTAAGAACCTTAAAAGCAAGGAGTGACAATTAAGGAAAAATGTCATAGGAGCCTGGAACTGAAAAAGTTTAAATGATTTAAGATAAAAACCTGAAAGTTGATAAGGAGTTGGGGAATGGATAGAAAACTGTCATCACAAAATAACTTAGAAAGCATGAAAATAATGGTAAAAATGAGTGGATTGAACCACCCTGCTCAACCAAATTCTGGTCATACAATGCTTATAAGAAGTATAGATAAGGCTGGGGATGTAGAATAGATGTTGTGGAACACAGGTCTAGCATGCATACGGCCCTGAATTCGATCTCCCCAGAACTAAAAAATTTAAAAGAAAATATTTTAAAGTACATCTAAAATGATAAGGAGAATTTTAGACAAAAATTATGAACAAAGCTAGTCCAGGCAAGTACAAACTAAAATAAAGGCATATATTTTTTTTATATATATTTATTTTTTTTTATTTTAAACAAATGGGATACATGTTGTTTCTCTGTTTGTACATGGCATAAAGGCATACCATTTGTGTAATCATAAATTTACATAGAGTAATGTTGTTTGATTCATTCTATTATTTTTTCCCTTCCCCCCACCCCTCCCACCCCTCTTTACCCTCTATGCAGTACTTCCTTCCTCCATACTTGCCCCCCTCCCTAACCCTAACTCTAACCCTAACACTAACCCTTCCCTCCCCCCCATTATGTGTCATCCTCCACTTATTAGCGATATCATTCGTCCTTTGGCTTTTTGAGATTGGCTTATCTCACTTAGCATGATATTCTCCAATTTCATCCATTTGCCTGCAAATGCCATAATTTTATCATTCTTTATGGCTGAGTAATATTCCATTGTATATATATACCACAGTTTCTTTATCCACTCATCAATTGAAGGGCATCTGGGTTGGTTTCACAGTCTGGCTATTGTGAATTGAGCAGCTATGAACATTGATGTGGCTGTATCTCTGTAGTATGCTGATTTTAAGTCCTTTGGGTATAGGCCAAGGAGTGGGATAGCTGGGTCAAATGGAGGGTCCATTCCAAGTTTTCTAAGGAATCTCCACACTGCTTTCCAGAGTGGCTGCACTAGTTTGCAGCCCCACCAGCAATGTATGAGTGTACCTTTCTCCCCACATCCTCGCCAACACCTGTTGTTGCTCGTATTCTTGATAATCGCCATTCTAATTGGGGTGAGATGGAATCTTAGGGTGGTTTTGATTTGCATTTCTCTCATTACTAGAGATGTTGAACATTTTTCCATATGTTTGTTGATTGCTTGTAGATCTTCTTCTGTGAAGTGTCTATTCATTTCCTTAGCCCATTTGTTGACTGGACTATTTGAATTCTTGGAGTAGAGTTTTTTGAGTTCTTTATAGATTCTGGAGATTAGTGCTCTATCTGAAGTATGATTGGCAAAGATATTCTCCCACTCTGTAGGCTCTTTCTTCGCATTGCTGATAGTTTCCTTTGCTGAGAGAAAGCTTTTTAGTTTGAATCTATCCCAGTGGTTGATTCTAGCTTTTATTTCTTGTGCTATGGGAGTCCTGTTAAGGAAGTCTGATCCTAGACCAACAAGGTGAAGATTTGGACCTACTTTTTCTTCTATAAGATGCAGGGTCTCTGGTCTGATTCCGAGGTCCTTAATCCATTTTGAGTTTAGTTTCGTGCATGGTGAGAGATATGGGTTTAGTTTCATTCTGTTGCATATGGATTTCCAATTCTCCCAGCACCATTTGTTGAAGAGGCTATCTTTTCTCCATTGCATATTTTTGGCCCCTCTGTCTAGTATGAGAAAATTGTATTTATTTGAGTTTGTGTCCGTGTCCTCTATTCTGTACCATTGATCTACCTTTCTATTTTGGTACCAATACCATGCCGTTTTTGTTACTATTGCTTTGTAATAGAGTTGAAGATCTGGTATTGCAATACCCCCTGTTTCACTCTTCCTGCTAAGGATTGCTTTAGCTATTCTGGGTTTCTTATTCTTCCAGATGAATTTCATAATTGCTTGCTCTATTTCTGTAAGGTATGTCATTGGGATTTTAATTGGAATTGCATTGAATTTGTATAGCACTTTAGGTAGTATGGCCATTTTGACAATATTAATTCTTCCTATCCAAGAACATGGAAGATCTTTCCATCTTCTAAGGTGTTCTTTAATTTCTTTCTTTAGTGTTGTATAGTTCTCATGGTAGAGGT
Source organism: Sciurus vulgaris (assembly GCF_902686455.1). NCBI lineage: Eukaryota > Metazoa > Chordata > Mammalia > Rodentia > Sciuridae > Sciurus > Sciurus vulgaris. The sequence goes on along the minus strand of NC_136467.1, from coordinate 102,739,722 downwards.
CTTTCACCTCTTTTGTGAGATTGATTCTCAAGTATTTTATTTTTTTTCAAGGCTATTGTGAATGGGGTAGTTTTCCTAATTTCTCTTTCTGAAGATTCATCACTTATGTATAAAAGTGCGTTGGATTTATGGGCATTGATCTTGTAACCTGCTACTTTACTAAATTCACTTATGAGTTCTAAGAGTTTTCTGGTGGAATTTCCAGGTTCCTCTAAATATATAATCATGTCATCAGCGAACAGGGATAGTTTGAGTTCTTCTTTTCCAATTCGTATCCCTTTAATTTCTTTGGTTTGTCTAATTGCTCTGGCCAGAGTCTCAAGAACGATGTTGAATAGAAGTGGTGAAAGAGGGCATCCCTGACTTGTTCCAGTTTTCAGGGGGAATGCTTTCAGTTTTTCACCATTTAGAGTGATATTAGCCATGGGCTTAGCATAGGTGGCCTTTACAATGTTAAGGAATGTTCCCACTATCCCTATTTTTTCTAGTGCTTTGAGCATGAAGGGGTGCTGTATTTTATCAAATGCTTTTTCTGCATCTATTGAAATAATCATGTGATTCTTGACTTTAAGTCTATTAATATGGTGAATTACGTTTATTGATTTCCTGATGTTGAACCAACCTTGCATCCCTGGGATGAAACCCACTTGATCATGGTGCACTATCTTTTTAATATGTTTTTGTATGCGATTTGCTAAAATTTTATTGAGAATTTTTGCATCGATGTTCATTAAGGATATTGGTCTGAAATTTTCTTTCCTTGATGAGTCTCTGTCTGGTTTAGGTATCAGGGTGATATTGGCTTCATAGAATGAGTTTGGGAGGGTTCCCTCCTCTTCTATTTTATGGAATACTTTGAGAAGTATTGGAATGAGCTCTTCTTTAAAGGTTTTGTAGAACTCGGCTGAGAACCCATCTGGTCCCGGACTAAAGGCGTATATTAACATTAGGCAAACTAAAATTGAAGGTGATCACCTCATAAAGAGAAACATCACATAGGGAAAATACAATCCATGGGTATGGTCACAAACTTTTATGAACTTGGGATCCTATTAACAGAATACAGACAGTACAGAAATTTAAAAACTTGATCAAATGCCAATTATCAGTTGACATGAATGTATTTGCACACAAATAACATCAAAGCAAAATAATATACATGTTTCTGTATCATACATGTGTATATAATATTTTGTTGTCTATAAATAAGAACATGATTATCTTCTTAAGATGTTGGAACATTTATAAAAATTGCTAAATTTTTTGGCCACTCATAAATAATAAAGGCATGAAGATAGAGATATTATAAACCAATTTAATAATTTAATACCAGTAGTCATAAATGAAGGTAATAATTATAGTGGTTGTGAATTAAACTCTTGAGTTAGCTTAGTCTTATGATCTTGAAAAGTTACTTGTCTTCTCTCTAGTTAATCAGTAACATAAGGATTATAATAGTTTCTACATCTTAGAGCTCTTTTGAGTATTAAATTATTCACCACATGTAAAACACTTAGAACCCTTTTTAGTATACCTTATGTTCAAATAATATTAGTATGGATATATGTTAGCATAAAAAGTTAAAGACACAAGCTCTTAAGTAGTACTTGATTTAAAATAAAGTAAAAGCTAGGATGGCTTAATTTTAAAAATAATGAAAAAGAGGGGACTGGACATATAGTACAGTGGCAGAGCATATGTTTAGCATGAATGAGACTCTGTGTTTGACTTCTATCACCAAAAAGAAAAAAGAATATTTTGCAATATTTAGTTATACATAATAGTCGAGTTTATGTTAACATATTTATACAAATATGGAGTACATCTTATTCTCATTAAGATCTAGTCTTGTGGTTGTACATAAAGTGGAGATTCACTGTGGTATATTCATGTGTGTATCTACATATATACACACATAGAAACTTTATATCAGATCCATTTCACTGTCTTTCCTATTCCTATCCTCCCACCTTTCCCTTTAGTATGCTTAGTCTAATCCACTGAACTTCTATTCTCCTCTGCCCCCATTGTGTATTAGCATCCACATATCACAGAGAATATTTGACCTCTGGTTTTTTGGGGACTTGCTGATTTCCCTTAGCATAAGAATCTTCAGATCCATCCATTTACCAGCAAATGCCATAATTTCATTTCTCTTTATGACTGAGTAGTATTCCATTATGTATATATACCATAGTTTCTTTATCCATTCGTCTGTTGAAGAGCACATAGGTTGGTTCCATAGTTTAGCTATTGTGAATTGAGCTGCTATAAACATTGATGTGGCTGCATCACTGTAGTATGCTGATTTTAAGTCCTTTGGGTATAAACCTAGGAGTGGGATAACTGGGTCAAACGGTGAGTCCATCACAAGTTTTCTGAGGAATATCCATACTACTTTCCAGAGTGGTTGCACCAATTTTCAGTACCACCAATAATGAGTGTACCTTTTTCTCCACATACTCGCCAACATTTATTGTTGCTTGTGTTCTTGATAATTGCTATTCTGACTTGAGTGAGATGAAATCTTAGTATGGTTTTGATTTGCATTTCTCTAATTACTAGGGCTGTGGAACACTTTTTCATATATTTGTTGACCAATCGTATTTCTTCTTCTGTGGAGTGCCTGTTCAGTTCCTTTGCCCATTCATTAATTGGGTTATTTGAGTTTTTAAGTGTTACATTTTTTGAATTATTTTATATGTCCTGGAGATTAATGCTCTATCTGAGGTTCAAATGGCAAAGATTTTCTCCCATCTCTAGGCTCTCTCTTCACATTCTTGATTATTTCCTTTGCTGTGAAGAATTTTTTTTAGTTTGATACCATCCCATTTATTAGAATAAGATGTACTCCATGTTTGTATAAGTATGTCAAAATATGGGCTGGGACTGTAACTCACTGGCAGAGAGCTTGCCTAGCATGTGTGAGGTACTGGGTTTAATCCTCAGTGCCACATAAAAGTAAATGAATAAAATAAAGGCATTGTGTTCATCTACAACTAAAATTATTTTTTAAAGTCAAAATATACTGTGCTGTCCTATATAACTAAAAAGAACAAATAAAAAAGTTCAAATACTCAATAAATACATGAAAAAATACTCAAAATATTTAGCCATCAGGAAATGCAAATCAAAACTATATTCATATTCCATCTCGTCCCAGTCAAAAAAACAAAAATAAAAATGCTGGTGAGGATGTTGTGAATGGCAGGGAAGGAACCCTTATACATTCTTGGTGGGAATGTAAATTAATAGAGCCACTATGGAATTCAGTAGGAAGATTCCTCAAGAACTGAAAATAGAACTACCGCATGATCCATGATTCTTTCTTTACACCTGAAAGAATGAAAGTCAGCACATTATCGAGATATCTGCATACCCATATTTATCAGAGTACTGTACATAATAGCCAAGTTATGGAATCAGTCTGGGTGCCCATAAGTGGATAAAGAAAACATGACATATATACACAATGAAAGATTTTTCAGTTATAAGAAAGATCAATATCATGTCATTTGTGGGAAAATGGATGGAACTGGAGATCAGAATGAAAAGCATCACATGTTTTCTCTCAAATCCAGGACAAAAGAGCGAAGGGGACTGTTAGGGAAAGGGAAAGAGAGAGGGTGAGGGGGGATAGAGGGAAGTGGGGTGGGCAGATACTATAAATATATTATACGAATGTATGAAATTGTTGCAACGAATCATTGTTTTCCACAAAATGCACTGATAATTATGATAAAAAGAAAGTACTAATGTTTATTTAAGAAAAAATAAAGAGGAAAAGATGATTTCAAAACAGCTATACTTATAAAGAAAAATGAAGTATTATATGTTTATTTTCTTTTGAATGATAAACACGTGTGAACTAAAATATTGAACTTTGAAAGTTACATATTGAGGAAATCAATTTAAAAAAATAAGAAAAATTTATTTTAGCAATGGACCAAATTTCTTGCTACTCGGAAAGAATTGTAAAAATGGTAGCTTTCAGATAAAAGATAAATATTTATAATATCCAACCCCTGGGGAATGGGAAATATCTCTTACTAGTTGTGATAGTACTGTTGGGCACTGTCAAAAACCCTGGTTGAAAATAGAAATTAAAATAAGGAGAACAAAAGTAAAGCCAACAAATGCAGTAAAGTAATTTTCTTCAGTATGATTCAGTAGTTCAGAAGCAGAGATAATTTAATTTAATGACTGACATATTTATTGTATTTAAGGATCACAAGGAGAGGGCATCTGGAGGTACTGAAGAATGTGAAGAAGTACCTAGCCATAGGATCAAACTGAGAGGCAAAGAAATGAAGTCAGAAAAATGATGAGAGAATAAGAAAATCATGCAGGACTGGAAATTGTGCTGAAATATAAGGGTATAATACAAGGGAGAAATATGAGCCAAAGGGGAATGAATTTTGTGCTTGGAAGTTATGGCAGATGTTTATCTCATAGATAGCCTCACTATTTTATATACCATCCCACATGCTGTTTACCAGCATTGTGTTGATACTCCTTCATCAGGAATTGGGGTCTGAGGCAAATCTAAGTAATTTCCTCAACCAATAGTTTGCAATGGAATTACATAACATGATTTTGAAGGCTAATGAACAAAAGCCATCACAATGGTTCAAATTTGTCCCCCAGCTGTTCTATTGTTGGAAGCCCAGCATAGGTTGGCAGTGTGGGGAGGTAGCCAAACACTCAAGAGGTAGAACCCAGTGGGAAGTTCTCAGATCAATAGAGAGGTGCTCTCAGAAGAGAATGTGGAAGCCTGGCCTCTCTGGCTTCCTGTCTGGGGAGGTAGTCTCTCCCTCTGGCTTTCTCTCTCCCCATGATGCCATCTCCATTAGGTCTCCATTACAGGCCAAACCAATGAGGTCTTTTGATCTTGGACTTTAAGCTTCCAAAACTATGAGCTAAATGAACTTCTCTTCTTTACAAAAGTAGCCTGACTTTGAGATATTTCATTACAGTAACAGAAAATCTGACAAATGCAGTAAAAAATGGCTTCCATCTCACTCTTGGCACATATCACATGGAACTCTAATCTGCCATGTAAGAAGTTCAGCTTTCCTGAAGCAACTAAGATGGGTAGACAATATAGAGAAACTACGTAAAAGATATTGTGTCCAAGAAGTACTAGTGGCTCCATTTTCCCCTTTAGGCAAAGTAATGAAGAAGCTTTAAAACTCATCCTCTGAAATAATTGTTTTGACTACAAGCTCCAAAGAGCTCTTGAGCCAGGACCATTTGGCCAAGTCACTCTCAAATTCCAGACCTTTAGAAACAGTAACCAAAAGCATATAGCTACTGCTGTTTGTGTAATTTTTACATAAAAATAAATAAATAAATAAATAAATAACCTGATGAATGGGAGGCATGTAAAGAAATGCAAAGTAAGAAAAATGGGGGAAATAAAAATAAAATCAAAATGGAGAGGATAATACAATACTCCTCATAAAAAAAGAAATAGAATGGTCCTAAAAAAAAAAAAAAAGAAAAAAGAGCATCTTATTAAATGAAAGGTCCGATTACACAGAAAGTATGAAATCTAATTACCATCAGTCCTAGATTCTATACGTAATATTTTAGCTGACAGGACAGTATGGGGTGGAAATGAATTTCACATTGATAAAGAAGTTGAGTTTATTTTATAGAGTAGGAGGGAAAGAACAAAAGCTGTTGGAAAATTTTTAAGGTGATTCCATTAAGTAGACAAAGACCTTTTCAGGAAGGAATTAAAGTGAAGATACAGTCATCTATTTAAAAAGGCATAACAGCAGATAAAAGCAGCAGATAGATTTAAAATGTGGATGATGAAGAAAAATTAGAAATAACACCACAAGGGAGAAAACTAACTAGAAAGCTAACCTTTGGCAGGAGCTTCAATTTCAGAGACAAACGAGCTGTAACAAATAGTTAAAGACACATTATGGTGTAACTCAAAAACTCATTTGATTTTCTTTGCAGTCAGAAAAGTACTTTAATTGTAGAACAAATATAATCATGAATCTATAGTAGTATGTCTGTTGACCTGACATCCCTCTCCAGGCCCAATTCTTTGTTTCTCTTTACAACAAATTCCCTTGAAAAAGGAAACACTCATTATCAGAACTTTCTCTGCTTTCATTTTATCCTGCATCCAATCCATCTATGTATTTGTGACCCAAATCCCACAAATATTTTTCATATCATAGCCACTCCACATTGCTAAATCAATATCCTGTCCTCACTGCACTGAAGTGTTACTAGTTGATTATTCCTTTCTCCTTGAAACATTTTCTTCAGTAGGCCCCTAGGATGCTCTGTTCTCATGGATTTCCTGTCACCACATTGGCCATTTCTTTCTGTTTCTTCTTCATCTTTTGGTCCTCGTATTTTACAGTGCCCCAGGGCACTGAGTTGTCTTACACCTGGGTTTCCTGCTTTCACTTTAATTTAATCTGTTCTCTACACAGCAACATCGGTGGCACTATAAAAAATATCAGCCAAGTCTCTCAATACCTCCTCTTCTTGAATCCTGAGTTCTAGAGCGACATGAGATGCAGTCACCCTCTAGTTTGCCATCTTGGTCTCCTCTATGTAAACGTATGATTACACAAATGGTATGCCTTTACTTCATGTACAAACAGAGAAATAACGTGTATCCCATTTGTTTACAATAAAAATAAAAAATAAAAAAAAATTGTTGAGGGCTGCCTTGGACAAGATGGTGCCTGGCAGTGAGCCAAAGGGCACTGGATACCAAAATAAGGAAGTACCCAAAAAGGTTGCTTGCCTACTAGTTCCTTGGAGACCTATGACGCATTAACGCCAGGCTCTAGGATTGGCTATCTAATATCATGCCGCGCTTGGACAGCTCGTGATCCCTGTAGTGCTATGCTGACATTCCTCTGCATGCTCTCCTGCATGAGAGAAAGCTTTGCTATAATTGGTTGATAAGCCAGGAGCCTGGGGGAGGAGAGAGGGAGAGGGTAGAAGAAGGGGGATAATGGGAGAACAAAGGAGGCAGGAAAACAGGGAGGACGCAATAAATCTTGTCAACTAAAGATTCGTGGTGTTTCCTTTCTCCTCGCCGGTTCCGCTGGACGGAACAAAAAATATCAGCCAGGGCTAGCAATGTAGCTCAGTGGCAGAGCACTGGCCTAACATACTAAGGTCTTGGGTTTGGTTCCCAGCACTGGGAAAAAAAAAAAAAAAAAAAAAAAAATTAGCCAAGTTCTGTTACTACTTTATTCAATACTCAGTGACTTGTGTTTGTATATAAGTAAAAAATAAAAGGCCTTAGTATATGCATGAGAAATCCCACATTATTTGGCTCAGGACCTTTCTGACCCTCAAACCCTGCTTCTCTTTCCTTGGCCCATTCTGCCCTTGCCACAGTGGTCCAACAGCTGATCTGAGAACACACCACACATACCTCATTTCCAGACACCAAGACGTTGCCATTGCTCTCCCCTCCATCTGAAAGCTCTTCTGACATATTCTGTGACTTATCCTATGATTATATGACAGTCTTTCCCCCATGATTCCCCTTTGTCCTGCCTTATGTTTCTTCTTCAACTTACAGATTCCTAATATAGATGGTATTTATTTTTTATTTGTTTATGCTTATATTCCCCAACTAGAATATAAGCTGCAAAGGAGGAGTCTTTATTATCATCTCTCTCTAAAATAAGGGCTATGCCGGGAATGTAATAGGGACTCAATAAATATTTTTTGAATAAATAAGTGAATAATAGACATAATAAAGTTTAAAACATCTCTACAATCATATACTAGATAGACTAAGCGCACTAATTCTGTTATCTACACATAGTCATAGAAATGCCCGTGTTATACATTGTTAAGATTACAAAATAGACTATGGGAAACTGCAGAGTATAATCTTAATGAAACATACATGACGTGTGTTTATGAAAATGGTTAGAAATTTTTGAAAAATGCCCATAAAATCTTGGAAATTATCATTCAGAGTCAATTACACATTATTTACTTTTTCTACTTTTTAATTTCCTATATTTTCTAAATTTTTAACAAAAATTATAAATTATTTAACTAATCACAATAAACAACTGAATAATTTCAATTAAAAATGCACTGCATGAATGAAGCATTAATTTTATATGCTACTCATGGAATTTGAGTCACTCGAATTTCTATTTTAACAATTGGAACTTGGAAAGTATGTTTTGTTTTGTTTTGTTTTTAATTATGCCTTAAACCCAAGAAACAAATATACAGTTTAAATGGAAACAATTAACTTGAAAATCAGGATAGATACTTTTACCAAGTCTTTTTTCCAGCTATAATTTATTAATCATCCTGTGATAAATATATTTTGAAAAATGGTGTGTAGTATACATATTTATGTATATTATTGTCAAAACTAAGAAAAGTGACCACATTAACATTAGTTACACATAGTAGAATCATGGCAATTCTTTCTTTGTTTACTTAATTTTGGAAGAAAAATTTAACAGGTACTATTAATGTTTTAATATACAAATATAAATATGATAATGATGCTTTAAAAGCATAATAAATTAACTTAAAACATTCAAAACTATACAAAAAAATTAACAGAAGATATACTTTGGCAACCAAACCCAAATACCTTTCCATTTGTTGTTTTCCAGTGCTATATATAGGTACCAAATTTTTTACAAAGGGAAAAATTACTTTTAAAAGGAAAAGAAGGTAATTATCACAGTATGAAACTGTTTCTAACAGCCTTCCTAACATATTAAAAACACTTTTATGTTGTCACCAGACTTCTTCATGGGATATTCAGAGTCTTTCTTCACTGTTTCACTGGAAAACAGGTCTGGACATTCCATGGATGGCTCAACTTGGAATTCAGCAGGAAGCATAACCTATGCCTAATCAGTCATCTCTCTGCAGACAATGTGGGCACTATGACAGACGCATTTCAAAGGCTCCTATACCCTACAACTAGGGGAAAAGTAAATTAAATTAGCATAATAAATATATGATGCATGGTGGTAGTAACTTTGCTGCATCTGCAGGTATATAACATCTTTTCACAGTGATCAGAATGTGCAATATACTATAATATTAACTTGAAATGGGAAGCAGAGAGCAAATACGAGTTTAAGATAAGAAAATTTAAAGACTTATGAAGGCATTACAATAGTTGGTCTTGAAAGAACATTCTTAGAGCTGTCCAAAACTTCTGAAAATCAAACATTTCCTTTCTAAACGCTATTAATTCCCCTAGTTAAAAAACAAACAAAAACAGTATGAATCTTTCATTTCCCAAAAGGAAAAAAAAAAAAAAAGCATACTTGTGAGACATCTTCCTTTGCTTCTCTTTGAAAACTGTTTACAGACTTTAGACACAAGGAACATTATCTCTATCTCTCTATCTCTATCCTGATCTCCTCTTTCTAGAGGTGTCAATATTAGGTTGACTTTAAAGCTAATCAGACCTTATATCTCTCCTTCAAATGGCAGAATGTTATAAAGTTTAAAGCACACAAATATATTGTAAATGTAAAGGTGGTTAGGGAAAGTCAATTAGACAAAAATTTAAACAGCTTTGTGTTCCGAAAGGAAACTATTAGATTTTTGTCACTGATTCAGGTTAGCTTTGTTTTTTCAACTTTTATTTATTTATTTTTCAGTACAGGTATTTGAGCCTAGGACCTTAAGTGTGGTAGGAAAACACTTCCAGGTGTTTTATTTTTTTTATTTATTTATTTTTTGAGATAGGGTCTCACTAAGTTGCCTAGACTGACCTTGAAGTTTTGATTCTCCTTCCTCAGCCTTCCAAGTATCTGAGATTATACGCATGCAACACCACATCCGGCTAACATTTTTCCTTTTTCATATGTAGTTTCATCTGCATCCTATTTTATCTAATCCATGAAATTAGAAGCCATGCCTCATTTTTTTGTTTTCCAGAATCTTTGATACAATAGACTTCTAGCAAATATTTGTTGAATGTATTTTGCCAAGGTGTGAAGTTTAGTTTATATTTAACTGTCACAAAATTGTTTTCTTTATCTGAAAAAAAGATCAGACAATGAAATGAAAGTAGGGAAATTTGAATAAGAATTCTAGAGGCTTTGAATATCCCCAAGCCAGCAGTGGTCACTGATGGCAAATCCCAATAAGCAGAACTGGGCTTCTTACACAGATTCCTTCCAGAGCAAATCTTCATCATTCTGTTTCAATTATTCATTCATAGCATTTAATTTGAAATAGGATGTTTTTTCAGAGCAGAAGATTTTTAATCCATATAATTAATAAAATATTAGTATTTCTAAATTTAAAAAAGCTCCAATAAATCATCAAGAAAAGAAAACCTGTTAGATGAAAAACTCTGATTAGTACATTTGCAAAGATGAAAACCTGGTAAAGTAGGATTTTGCAATAGGGCTTTGGGGGTCAAAGTATTACTGAAATGAGTAAGACAGTTCCTTTCTTCCATTCCATTTTTTGTGGACCCATACACCTCTGCTGCTTCACTGCCAGCCCATAGAAGGATCTAGCACAGTGACTGGTGCACTTCCTCCTCAATAAATATTTTGAATAAATGAAAAATGCACTGAGGGATGCTTGACCAACTTTACTGCCTGGTGCCCACCCATTGAGAATCCTGCCTCTGTTGACACTCATTCAGTTACGCATCCACAGTTCAGAAAGTGCTGACCCTACCAGAGTGTCCAAAAGGATCACATTGATTAAAGGCATGTTCTGCCTAGGTTTACCTCTTTCTTCTGATCTTAACACATTGTTTATAAGTCAGTTTCCCTTGAACACATTCATTCTTTCCTTCTGATGAACTTCCTTTCTTTGTAATCCTTGGCAACCAGTTTCAACACCAGCCTCTCAGTCTCCTGAACCCATCTCAAACATATTTGTGAATCAAGATTTCCCCTGAATGAAACAGGATATATTATAAATCACACACATTATCATTGGAAATAACCAAAAGCAATGATTTTATTATCCCTCTCACCTCTAAACTATTCTGATTCAATAGCTACTATTTGAATACACACTTGATAGTATTGTATTCATGACATTAATTAGGCTTTATTTATTTGCAATGTTTATAAATTTGCTTGTGGTCAAATAGTGTTCTATTTTTTATGAAACTCATGGAATTTTACTACTTCCTGTGCTATCTTTGTCACCAGTAGAAATCACATATATTTTTGTACAACATGGAGTTGGTGGGAGATCTCACAATTAAGGATCCATGACCACTCCTGCTTTGAAATTATCAGATCTACTTGGATCTTGATATTCACTTTTATAAAGAAACATGTATTACCTTATCATAAGTTTACTTTAAAACATCTTGATAACTATACTTGAAGATGATTGTCTTTTTAATTTCTTGGCATTTTCATACATTTAAAAATATTCTGAGAAAGGGTCTGTAGAGAAAGGGGACTGATGACACAGTGATCATGTTTTATAAGCAACAACTGATAATTATTACTTATATGAATAAGCAGGTCTAGGGTCACAGGTGCTCTCTGCAATGTAAACTAGAGATATCAGTATGTGTCTTTTTTTGGCAAAGACTAATGCCACTTACCCTGTGTCTTAAATTCAGTTTCTGTGTATCACTTTACTTTAAAAAGTCGCAACCACATTATCTCCCTGGATCAGGAAATTGCATTGTGCTGTCCTTTTTCTTTGTCATACCTGTTTCTTTTTCTTGTGGTTGCCCTACTTAAATTCAGCACTCAGAAGCTCTTCTGATCATGTTGTTTCTGCCTGTCCAAGATCCCTTCTCCTGCTGCTTCTACCCATTGAGAAGACTGATGGTCTCTTGACCCATCTAGAACTGATGTGACTTAATTCTGATGTGACCTAACTCTAACAGGGAAAGTCCCATTTCCCAGCCTCATTTCTAAGAGAGATAGACCAAGAGTTTTCCAGTTATCTTTCCAGTAGGAGGGAAGGAGGACAGCAGCTTCCTGAGCATGGAGCTGAAGAGAAGAAAGCAACTGAGACAAGAGATGAAAAAAATTAACAAACTACAATGACAACAAAACCTAAGGCACTGATGACATAGTTTCAAGCCACAGCTTAAAATGTGCCTGAAATTAATTCTAGTCCAGGTCCTTCCAGTTAGGAGAGTTACCAACTCCATCTCTAGCCAAAACCATTTTGAGTTGACTTATATCAAAAAGAACAGTAATCATGGTAGAGGTTATAATACAGGTTTAGCAATTCAGTGCCTTAAGAAGGAAAAAATAATTTTAAAAATATTATAATTCATTCATTCAATAATAATAAAGTCAATGGATGTAATATATCCATTTTTGTGGACCTCTGTGATATAAAACCCTGTATGCATGCTTAATATCAATAGCAACCATGGATACAATCATTTTACAGAGGAGTGATTTACTTCTGATATTAAGTAGCCTACCTAAATCTATGAAGAAAAAGTGTTACATTTCCCTTTGCTGGACTCAGGAGTCTGTGCTTTTTCCACTATGCATTCTGAAAGCAAAACATAACTTCTCTACTAGTATAAAATAAACATGAACAGCACATAATGAGAAACACCTTACTGTGTAACTGTGCAAACAAAAATGCTCCCCTCTCCCATTTCTATCTTTTCCTATTTCTTGCCAAAGCAGCATTTTATATTTCCTAATGCATTACAGAAATGTCTCAGGGTGACTTAAAAACAGAAGCTTCATGACACGGGGGGAAATCCTGGGTGGAAGGAGATAATGTGCTCTAGGCTTAGGTGAGGAAGAGCAGCATGAAAGAAGATGTGCAACAATAATATCCCTCAACGGGCCTAAAGGACTTGTCAAGTGTGAACACAGATGTAAATGATTATCTTCCCAGAAGAGAGGACTTCTGCATCACCGTGAGAGAACATTTTTTACAGTGTAGCTGTATTTAGAGAGTGGGAGGAACCATAACTAAAGTAACACTTCTAAACACACTCCCATTTATGGAATATGGAGCAAAACTTTCCTCATTTAGGAAGATGAGGTAAAACAGTGTTATACTGGTGGAAAGTGAATTTCCTGTAATTTCTCAGGACTGTTTATATCTTTTTTCCTTGAGCATATCCAAGTACATGAAATAGTTTATTAACTGAGATGGAAACTGAGCATCTACAAATGTCTTGAAAAATCTTGGGTCATATTTGGGAGATTTTTACACAGTTTAGTATTCCAGTTGAAGAAAAAACTGCTTTCTCACAAATGTGCAGAGTATGTATCATTTCCCTTATTATTGGTTTGTGGGCTTTCTTAGAAGCATAATATCCAGGATTAGCACACTCAGGAGAATAATCAAATTTGAATATAATTAGGAAAGTTCACAGCTCAGGAAAGATTGGTGAGGAAATGATGACAGAGGAAGCTGACTCGAATTAGTAATGATTTTAGGACATAAAACAGAAGCTGAAGCCTTATTTGGGACAGTTACTATTAGGAGGTGGCTGGAATAAGTACATGTGCCTTTTGTCCAGGTGAACAGCCCCAAGTCGTCCGGCATGATAGTGTTCATTTTACTGGGTAAGTGAATGGTGCTTCTGGTTTATCTGAACTCATCGTAATACTCATTATTTGCAAAATGAATATAATCCCACATAACTTAAGCTTAACAGGTTTAAAATGTACAGTACTAATTACATTGCACATTTATGTTTCAGCATAGTTTATCACTGACAAAAATGTACTTTCTTTTACCTATTTATTTCTAACTTGATAGAAAATGTATATTGTAAGAATTGCATTAATTATTCTGGTTGTTTCTGTTTAATTGTATAGTAATCCAATGGCTTTGAGTTATTTACTAGGATTTTATGAAATTCACATAAGTGCTAGAACCTTTTTTAAAAAATGAAAACTTCCAGAATCTATTTACAAGTTATCAGATAAAATTTAAACTATTGTCTATTTTATTTTTAATTAAATAAAAAGATATTAATTTAAAACATTCATTTCTCTAATTTTAAAATGTTAATATTTACTAAGATTCATGTAGTAGAATAAAGCACTATCACATTAAATGTTTCATATTTGGATCAAATGTAATGACCTAAAGTGTGGACTTGCCTCTCTTGTAATATATCCTATGACTATAATGTAAAAGGATGACGAAAATGAATTCATCTGTGTTTGACATAGACTCAATAACAGTCTACTTGTTTGGTGTGTTATTGGAACTTTTCTATGTTCTCTGTTGTTGGGTATAACTTATAAATTAAATTTGGGATAATGATAGTTGTGATTATAGCTGGATACTAGTAAACAAAGTCAGGGTATTTTCTATTTACTTTGGTTAATACATATTGATGAACAAAAGCATAATTGTGGACAAGAAAATAAAGAAGATAATTTCAAATTATGTTAAACTTAAAAGGAGAGTCAAACTAAATTGAATCAAAGATAATTCAAGACGAAAAGGAATCCTTTATGTATTTTCAGTCTTTCTTTGAATGTGAGGTACTCTTCTTATCATTAATTTTAAATAGAAACTTTTTCACTGAGCAATTTAGGAGAATTTTTGAAGAATCTTGAGTTACATACAGAGTCACAAATCACAGGAAAGAATAAGAAAGATTTTAAAAAGATAATTATGTTTTGATTATTGTGGGCCAAATCATCAACATGATTTCCTTAATTAACTCAGTATTGCATTTCAGTGGAAGATATGGGAAATCACATAAAATAATCAATTAATTGTATTATTCAAAGAAAATTTGAAAATGTGAAAGGAGGTGAAGTAGATTTAGGAATGTTAATATGTAGAATTCATAAATGATCACTATGCAGAAGTACTGTTGAGTTTTTGATGATATATCCAGGAGATCATCACCTGTAAGTGTCTTGATGTAGCTGTTTAAAAGACAGATGATCAATGACAAATAAAATACCAGTTTCTTATAAGTTTCATCGTTGACATAAAACTCCCATCTCAGGGTCTTTGGAAAACTGGATTAATACAAGTAAATCTGCATCAGCATCAGAAACACCCTTTTTTTTTAGACTAGCCAATTTAGAAGCAAAGGGGCTTGGCTAGATGAGGTTGTCCCTGAACACTTGGAAACAATAGAAAGCTGATATGTCGATTTCTGCTCTAGCCCTCAACAAGAAAAATGTGACAAGCCACACCCAAGTGCCTAACCTCCAAATGCAGTAACCCAGCAAGTAGTACACATGGTCAAATCAGTTGTCTTGGAGTCTTCTTAGGAAGCAAGGTTTGAAAAGAGGTAAGACAGCAGAAAAGATTTCCAGGCTTTACTTGAAGCCTACAGGCGATTCATAATTAACATCATCTTTTTAACTATTCAAATTCACAGGTAATTAAAACATAGCTTAGAGTTAATATAACTGCATCTATAAATCAATTGCATCTCCATAGTTTTCTATCAATTTATTAAGCAAGTGTTGGTTCGCATGTTTGTCAAATGAATTTGAATTGCTTTTATAACATATTAAATCAGCATGGTATCTCTTGCTTGCCTTTGGAAAACTTGCTGAAACCATTTCTCCTCCTCTAAGAATAACTTGGAAATATCTGGGAGGTGTTTCTTTCATTAGATATTAGTTATTTTTATATTATTGACCTATAAACAACGTTTGGTTCAAGACAACATGCATTTATTATTTATTTATTGAATATCTTGGGAATAAAATTATGAATGAACCCCAATGCCTCCCCCCAAAAAACCCTAGAACTTCCATGATGAAATCAAGCACGTGAATACACACTACAGAGAAGTGAAGTCTACAACTGGGAGATTCTCAAGGATCTAGAATAACAGGTAAAAGTGTCAATTTAATTTGGGTATAGAGAAAGGACGGCATAGCATTCAGAGAAAGATTCCTTAAAACAGGAAAAGATTATGGTCAATCTGAACAGACAGAGAGTTATTCCAGAAGAAAACAAATTGAGTATTTATAGGGACCCAACAGCAAATCTTCAGAGATATGAAACAGCATGGAACTCTTCGGAAATTATAAATTCTTAAGGATTTCCACATTGCACATGGTGAGGAATATGAGAACATATCAAGAACAGACACCCAAAGGGTCTAAATAGAAAATTTATAATACTAGAATAGTGCATTGGGTAGATTAGGAGGTGTAAACAACATATCTGAATAAGATAACACTGGAGGCAGATAGATCAATGAATGAGTTAATCAAATGCTCCAAGTAAGAGTCAATAACTTTTGCAAGAAGAGATGTGGGAGAGTGAAACTGAGGATGGGCAAGGAATTTATCATGTATCTAAGATTTTTGGTTTGGGTGCCTCTGTTAATGGTGGCATTGCTGATGTAGAGTGGTCCTCCAGGAAATGGTGATGAAGAGGACAATGTTAGATAAATTATAGTCTGAAAAATTCAGATAGAGAAAACTGTTTTCTCTCTGTGGCTAGAGTATTGGAAAATATCAGTTTGAATCACATAATTGAGAATCATTAGCCAAGAGATTTTAGTTCAAACTGAGAGAGCATGGAATTGTACAAGGAGAATACATAAGATGAGAATGGAAAAGGTCCAAGGAAAGAACCTAAGTTAAAATACATTTCAACAGAAGATTAAGATGATCCTAGGAGGAATTTACTATGACCAGAATATATCAATTGAATAAATATCAAGACAACCAGAAGAGAGGATTGACCAAGGAAGACAGTTTCAAAACAAATAAGTCAACAAAATAACCAATGGTAAAAAGAGGTCAGACAAAGTCTTAAATCTATTAAATTTTATATTAATAAGGTGATTAGAAACATTTTAAAGAGTAGTTTGGATCAAATAAGAATACTAAAAATAAATGTTGAAAAATGAATAGGCAGTGAGAAGAAAAGGGCAAATACAGGCCTTTCATTTAAGGAGAAATACAAGATCTACAGCTAGAGGAGAGATTGAGGTGAATTTCAGTCTTATAATAATTTTATCATGCTTTATTTTCCATAATTCTGCTCCTTTAATTACTTAGATTTGGGGAAAATAGGCAGCAGATTGCAACATTGCAAACTTTTGCTGTGTTCTTGTTATTCAAGCTATGGGGCTAAGCTCAGAAAATGGATCTGCCTCCCAAACCAATGTCTGTGCCTATTTAAGAGAGCAATGCCTAAGGGATGCACATGGATGCAAGCATGCCTGGAGAATAATGGAAGATGCCTGCCATATTTCAGGTAAAACAAGTTGCTATAAATAAACACAGGTGGTTTCTTTTTTCTAAGATAAAAATGAGATTTGATATTTTCTTCTACAATTCCAGAAACTAAGTTTTAATTTTGCTGTGAAGTATCTTACTTGATTTTGACACTTAATTATTCTACCTTCAATCATTTATGATGAATTTCATTGCAAAAGGATATGCTTAATTACTAAAGGGACCTGACCAACACTGAAGGCAGATTAATGCAAAACTTAAGATTAGTTTTACTTGTTTCATCAAGAAAAATGCTCCAGTGATAGGTGTACTTCCTAGAACCATGAATAAAATTTTTCAGATAAAATATTGTTCTGCTAATATGTCAATTTGTCAAGGACTAAAGAATAATGTTTGTGATAACCTTTGTTATTTATTTGCATGTTTATAATATTCATTTTTATTCTTGCAAAATATACACTACTTTTCATTCCATTTCTGTCAAGAGTAAATTAAAGCATATTTTTTAATTTTTAAATTGTACCAAATTCCAAATATTTGAAGGGAGCTTCAACAGATGAAGAATGCAAAGATTGAGGAGGAAAGTCTGGATAATCAAGTAATTGCATATCTAATAATTTTATCAAATCATTACCCAAACTGCGTCCCTTTTTCTTTCTCAGAGTCACAAGACTGTGTACCAGATGAGCAGCAAAAGAAAATTGTAGTCTTGACCAAGAGTAACAGAAGTAGGAAACAAACTCAGAAACCAATTTCTTGACTTGTTGGTGGGTGGAGAAAAGAAATGAGGGGGGAGAGAGAGGCTAATAAAGGGGAGAATATTTATGTCTTTACATGGAGTAGGTGTAGATGTCTCAAAACTCAGGCATCACATCTTTTCTCCCCTTATGGTGGGGTCTTCTTATCATGGTGATTTGCAGGTTTGTTGCTTGGTATGAAAATGAGATTATAATAAAATTAAGGACTGTGGATCACTCTGGGAACCCTGGCAGTCATCTTGAATCTGAATAGTTTTTGCTAGCACACTGAAGCGAACGCTGTGGCCTTAAAACATACTATCCTCAAAGATGGATGCCATCAGGGTGGAGATTCAGCTAGGGCAGGTAGGCAGTACACTAGATAACAAAAGCATTATAATAAGACTCGATTCACTGACAATACATATAATAAACTGATTATATAGTTTGACATGGCCCTAATAGTGACATGACAAAATTAGTTTTAAAATGCAATATTGTAACATAATGACAAATATAACCACATCTTATATTATAGATATTGTAATACTCTTAAATGCTGATGAATGTTGTGCAATATTCTGTAAGAGAAATACCAAAGGAAAATTCAAAATGTATTTCCCATGTTTTGCTCCATTTCTCCATCCATTTTACAAAGATTAGATCACATACTGCTCATGACTCTTGACTATCCTCAAATGCTTTCTTTACCTCAGATTGCATTGGGTTAAAAGGTAGCAACTTACAGTTCTAACAATGCCCACGTGTACAATCTCCACCAGTAAGTCTTGCCCAGCAACATGACCTCAGTGAATTACACAGGATGTACAGGAAGACAGATAGTTTCTGCTCTTCTCTGCCCTTGAGAAAGTACGTGGACTATTCACACTGGAAGGAAAATTATAGCTCTCTAATCCAACATTCATATTTCTATTCAGGAAAAATAATTTGCTTAAAGTAATAAAATAATTTTATGATGAGGACAGAGGACAACAAAATTTTTTATTTGTATTGATGATGAAACTCCTTGTTATATAAAGCAATTTAAAATGTGCTGCTAAAATATCACACTTTGTGTCATGAATTATAATTTATGTGCTTTAGTATACAATAGCAAGACATTTTCAGTAAATTACAAAAATATTTGCATAATTATTTCATGCATGAAGATGAAATAGAAATATTCTCAAATTCACAGGCAAAATAAACAAAGTAGTTTTATTCAGAATAATGAATAAAAGAAAACTGGGGTAGAGGAAAATGGTTTTTTAAATTAAAACAGAAAATGAAATATTATATTATAAAAGAATTATTCAGTAATATTTATGGAGTGCTTATCAGTGCCAGATTCACTTCATTTCTCAATAAATTTAGAGCCACCTACACATCTCAGAATGATACGTAAAATAAAATAGCAGATTAAGATAAAATAGCTAATAAAGTATTTAAACTGACAGAATAGAAAGCATTCTGGTCATTTCATATAAGCACAGCTTTCAATATTTCTGAAGTACAAATATTGGCATTTTATGTGGGGATAAACAACTTAAAATGCAGAAAGATTCAATCTATTTTTCGAAGTACACTCTGGGAAAAATAGAGCAAAAATAGATAACTTGTGTAAAAAGTCATTTATTTGATCATCCTGCAACAACCTTACATAATCATGTCATACTAAAGAAATACCCAGATTGGCATAATATAAGTGCTTTGTGAGGCTGGGGATGTGACTCAGTAGTTAAGCACCTTGGGTTCAATCCTTGGTACAAAAAAATAAATAAATAAAAATAAAGTACTTTGGAGAGGAGGATTCAAAAGTTATGTTCACATTAATATCTGGAGTGTTATATGTTTGATTGTGAAATTCAGGTGATCCCTGCAAGATAAGTAATTCATCACACTGTAACCTGAGAATACAGTCCTTCGTGGACAGCAATTTCCAGTTCAAAGAGTGTCTCTACACAGATGACCTTTACTGCACTGTGAACAAATTTTTTGGAAAAAAATGAATCAATAAATCCGGTAATGCTTGTTCATCCAAGTCTTTCTTGCAAAGTTAAGCCCTGCTCAGTCATAATGCATTACTCTTTTGTGGTATTGCAGGTTTTTGATTGCCAATATTTTGCTAACATATCTATGTTCATGCAGTATATTGGCATATTATCTTGTCTTATAAGGTCTTTGGTTTTGTTATCTGAATAATACTGGCCTCTTCAAAAGAACTATGAAGTATTTCCATCTCTTTCATATTCAGGAACAGTATACAAAAACTAGCATTATTTCTTATTCAATGACTGAGTTAATCAATCAGTGAAAAGTACCTAGGCCGTTCTTCACTGGATGTTCCAAAACATAAATTCAATGTGCTTAATTGTTATGAGACTATTTCAGTTATATATTTCTTCATGAGTGAGCTTTGGTAGTTGGTGTCTTCCTTAAGATGGATTTTATATTTAGAGTTTCTAATTAACTCTTTCCTTTTTTTGCCATCTGTTAGTTACTTCTCTAATATTCTGTTCTTTTTAATGTCTGTAGGAGTGGTAGTGATGTCCTCTCATTCATTCGGGTATTTATAATTTGTGTTCTCTCTTTCTCTTTCTCTTTTCCAATTTTGTCCCTTGCTGCTTATTTTGTGTGTGTGTGTTTGCAGTGATTTTAAATACTCTTCATTTTCTGTTTTCTTCAGATAAAAGTTTTGGTCATTGATTTGAAGTTTTATTATTTTTCCCACATGAGAATTTAATACTGTGAATTTCCATCCAAGCACTGTCTTAGCCACACACACAAATTGTTGCATGCTATATATTTTACTTTTTATTTAATTTGGAATATTTTCTTTTCTTTGGGAACTTCCATTTGACTTACAGTTTATTTAAACACTTGTTGCTTAATTTTCAAATATCCTTGATTTCCCAGATTGGATGTTTTTCTTATTGATTTTAGTTTAATTTCAGTCTCATCAGAAAGCATATTTAATATAATTTCAATTCTTAATTAAAATGATGATTACCTAATATAATTTGTACAATGTACTATATTCTATTTAGTATGCATGCACATATTCACATATAACAAAACATTTGAAGGCATAGAGGAAGAAATAATGGTGATCCAGAAGGCTTCACAGAATTGGCAGACATAGCTGGGTGCAGTGGTACATGCCTGTAATCCCAGTGGCTCAGGAGACTGAGGCAGGAAGATCACAAGTTCAAAGCCAACCTCAGCAATTTAGTGAGACCCTACAGCAACTTAGAAAGACCCTGTCTCTCAATAAAATGTAAAAAATTATATTTTGTATTTGACTTTTCTCAGTGGTTAAGCACCACTTTCTTAATTTTTATTTTATAAAAATAAAAAAAATAAGATTTGGCAGACTTAGCCTTTTAGGGTAAACTGTGTTCTTTAGGGAGGCAAACAATTTTTTTTTTTTTAATAGAGGAAATAGAATGAAGCAGAGCACATTTGTAGACCTACAAATCTTTTGTTAGGCTGGATTGTAGAATGGAGAAGGATTAGGAGATAATGCTGGAAAGAAACCAGATGTTAGTGAAAAATGAGGAAAACTGAAGTTATGTCTTTCTAATGAGATTAGACCTTAAACCTTTGATATGAGGATCTGTTATGTATTTTAAACAGAGGGATGCAGAATCAGTTTTTCAAATGATATCACTGGTCATAAGGTAGAAGATGGAATGGAAGGGAAAGAAAGATGCAGACAGGGATATAAATTAAAAAGCATCAAAATAAGTTGGTGGCAAGACGTCTGTTTTAGTCACCTTTTTCACTACTGTGACTAAAAGACCCTACCAGAAAAACTGTAGAGGAGGAAAAGTTTATTTAGGAGCTTATGGTTTCAGAGGTGTCATTCCATTGGAGGATGTCTCCATTCCTCAGGGCTCAAAGTGAGGCTGAGCATCATGGTGGAAGACTGGAATGGAGGGAAGAGGTTCATATAATGATCAGGAAGCAGGGAGAGACTAAGTTTAGCTCACCAAATATATACCCCAAAGGCATGCCCCCAGTGACTCATCTCTTCCAGCCACATCCTACTGGCCTTCAGTTACCAGTCAGTTAATACCTATCAGGGGATTAATTCACTGATTTGGTTAAGGATCTCATAACCCAATCATTTAACCTTTAAACCTTCTTACATTGTCTCACACATGAGCTTTTGGGGGCCACCTCACATCCAAACCATAATAGTCACATGCCTAAACTGACATACTAGTGCTGAGAATATAAGAAGAGAGCATATTTTAAGTATGTTTATGAGTTATAATTAGTAGGAACTGGTGACCAGTTAGAGAGTGGGAGAAGAAAATGTACTGAGCATGATATTCAAAGCAATTGCTCTACACGGAATCAAAAATAAAGAAGAAAATATGGATTGGGGAACAAAAGCGTCATTGTATTTTGGAAACATTTTTTCTGAAAGATTCTTTGGAACATTCAAATTAGGAATGTTTGTAATTTTTTTATGAAGTTTCCCATGCTAAAAATAAAATTGAAAGTAAAGAAGTATTAGAACATGCCTTATTCAATTGGTATTTGGAAGCAAGATCTTGAGTTGAGAAGAGAAATATAGAGACGCAAATTTTGAAGTCAAAGGTTTATGAGCAGATAAAAACAAAAAGGAAAATAAGATTCATTAGGAAAGGATATAAAATGAGAAGAAAAGTATTTTCAGAAACAATGTCATAATCTAGTTAAAGAGACCAAAGGGAACTTTTTAATGATAGGAAAAGAAACTGTAAAATTTTTAAAACTAGTAAAAGAGGGACACAGAAAATACTCAACAATTAAAATGGGGAGAGGTTAAATAGTTTAGGGCCAGAAAATGACACTTGTTTGATAAATAAGGGCCTTTGCTAATTTTAGATTGAAGTCGTTTGAAATGTATTAAACCATTATTTTGTTTCAAGAAATTGAGACATTTTCTATCTCAATCATCATTTTCATCACACCAAGTTAGGACAAATCAGTTAAACATATATCTACAAATTTGGAGAATATGTTATCAGTTAAACATATATCTACAAATTTGGAGCATTTAAAATGAAGTCAACTGACATGCTAAAGCCACTTTTTCTCACATGGAAATTTATTAAACACTGCAATGTGGAAGTATTGATAAACCAGTCCTACAAAAACCTTAGAATCTATGAGCAAGAGAAGAAGACCTAAATGATTTCACAAATGCACTTCATGATAAACTTGACTTGGTTTTAGGTTTAGAAAGAGTATTCAACTGATTGCTTATATTTCAGCTTAGAAGAGGAAATAAACATTGAAATCTTACCATTCCTTCGATCTCAACAGCAGCATTCTCCACCAAACCTGACCTCTCTTTCTTTCCTTTACTTTCCTAAAATGTTCCCCAGTATCTACATTTCTGTTCTTCAGGAAATCACTTTTGGCATTTCTGGGTTTTTTAATATGCTAAAACTCCCAATAAAATTTTTGAAACAAAGCAGATGATCAATAAAAATATGTTGTAAATATTAAAATTCATTAAACATTTTGAGCATCTAAATCATGTATCTAAGATATTGGTAACTCAATTTACATATGTAGATGTAATATAAACTCTGAGGAATATAATGGTGAATGAGACAGTCCCTGTTCTTGAGTGACTGACAATATTGAGCAAAACTGACTTTTAACCAGAATATATATACATTTTATATACAAATATTCAGTTACAAATATTGTTATATTTTACATATATATTATCAAATATGTTGACATTTAGGTAACCTTAAGTTTCATTTCAAAATATGCAATTACCAATATAACAATGAATTATATCAGTACAGCATTAAATTACCTACATCTTGTACATGCATGCCTGGACATGCTAGCTATTAGGGATTCAAGAGATGGTCTCTGTCTTATTAAGGACTCTAATTTATAAAATATAATGATTTGTCGTGAGCTCTTATTAGGTAAATGTGGAAAATGCTATGGTAGTGTGTGTTTCAAAACCCATGCACTACAGAGACTGCACAGTGTTTACAAAGGTGCAGTAGCAGTTTGTACTCACACACTTTCATACCGTGGAGGCGGTTATGCAGAAGTATGAGGCACGTGAAAAAACTAATGTGTAGGAATACTCATTTAAGGAAATAAGAAAAAAAAAAAAAACAAAAAAAAAAAACCAAAACTTTTTTTAACTGAAAAGAACAATTAGAGCAAACACTCCAACAGGAAAACAATGAATGGCTGGAGGAAGAATGCTAAGATCTCAGGAGCATTGAAGTGGAGGTCTTTTTATTTATTTTTCTTATTTTTCCCAGTTCTGGGTTTGAAAACTGTGTTGCTCTACTATTGACATTGAGTTATATCCTCAGCCTTTTTCCCCACCTCATTTTTAAATTGTATGACAAAGTATTGCTAAGCTTCTGGGACCGGCCTTGAATTTGCTGTCCTTCTGCCTCAGCCTCCTGGGTCATTAGGATTACAGGCCTCTGCCACCACATGTGATGTGGAGGTCTTCTTGTGCCTCAGAGGACAGCAAGACATTTTAGAAGTAGGTAGTAAACATCTGAAAGCCTGCAAAACTTACTAAGAATCTTCTGCTGAAGTTTCTCTCCCTTTCCTCTTTTTATAAAATTTATATAATTCTGGGCTTAATGGTTCTTTCTAATAGAATATGTGTTCTTAATGAAGGCAGTAGAACCATCAAGGGGCACAAATTGCCATTTGAGTGTGTGTGGGCAAAAATGTCTTACCTTACAATGCATAAGGTGTACATATAGAAGTCTTTAAATAGACCAACAGTATATTTATAGAATTCATTTCAGGGGAATTGGGAAAACTGTCTAAAAAGACTTTGAAGGGTAGAGACACACTTTAGTAAAGATACATTTTTAGGAGGAAGTGGAAATTCATAAAAATTTACATAAGAAATAATGGATTACCCTATACATATTTTAAGTTAAATGATTTTACTAACCATGAAAATAGAATAAAAAGAAAGTAAACGAAGAGGACAAAATATCACTAAAAAATTGAGCATTAACATTATGTTGTTTCTGTAAACTCTAAATTATTGTGTTATGTTTCTCAACTTTCAAAAATTCAATCTCATGTGTAACTGCTCCTTTGAAATAATTTCCCACTGATTTTTGAAAGATAAGAATGTTTATAAAAGATATGTCTGTATGCTTTATTAAAAGCATATTGAAGAGTCATAAATAAATGAATTTATTTCATTTGTAGTTGTTCTTTATTTATAGGAGAATCAGCATTGTCCTCAGATTTGGCTTCCACGTCAAATACTACTCAATGGTTCCATAAGAAAGATACATCATTAAAGGCTGAAAAGAAGACTGACTGTGCACATGTCTGCCAGGAATCCGAACAGTGCACTAAGTTTTATGAGCATTTTAAGGAAACCTGTGGCAGAGAGACAGAACAATGCAAGAGCCTGGGTGGGAGACAACTGTGTGCAGCCCTAAGAGAAAGGCTGGAAGAAATGATTTCATGGAAGTGTCAATGCAGTGACCCTTCAAAAGCAGACTGTACTCAAATTTGGAAAAGTTTACTCGAAGACATTTGTACACAGCATACTCAAATGAATCAAGTCCCCACCTTAAGCGAAGACTCTGAGGATGGGTTCAATGAAGATGCTGTTTTAGGTTAGTATTCAAAAAATCAAAATTAGGAACAATAAGTATAATTACAAAAAATGAAGAATATTAAGGAAAAATATTCAACTTCTCATTCCAATTCTATCATTTCTGTCCTTTTTCTACAAAACTTAAATTTGAAAGCTCAATACCACAAACTGTGTCCAAAGGGGATTACAAAGAAAGAGACAAACATGGCTTGATGTTTTGGCATAATGTTAATTTCATTCATTCATTCATTGAACAAGTAGGAGACATTTACAATGTGCTAGGTTCTATGTAATAAGATTTAAAAACAAATCAGTCCTTCACTGAAGGAGCTTACTATCTTCAAGGGATTTAAAATATTAAATAAACAGATAAAATATGGTAAGTGATGATCATTTATTTATTGTGATTGCTCCAGGCCATGTTCTAAGTCCTAAGATAAAAAGAGTAAATGAAACAAAAATCACTGCTCCTCAGTAGCTTGCATTCTAAATCTAGGAGTGTCTGTGTCAGTTTCCCTGGAAACAGACACAGAGACAGAGGTTTGCCTGCAGGAAATAAATGTTTTGAGGTACACACACAGGAACAAAAGCTAAAAAGAAGACACAGGGTTAGATGGAAGGAGGGGTTGAAATGAAATGCAGTTGCTCTGGAGAACTAACTTAGCGGCTTCCACAGAAAGCTTTGGATCAGGGATGGCCTTTCAGAGTTATAGATTAAGGGAGCTGGTCCTTTGTACCTCTCACCTGGATCAGTACTGGATATGAGCTGTCCCCTGGAAGAGCCTGTGACCTGTTGTGACTACTTCCCTTAGAGAAGGCAATGCCTGGAAAAGGATGGAGTGACTGATCACTCAATGGCACACCCAGGAGCTGGCGAAAGCAGTACCTAGATCACCCAGGAGACCTGACTAGTGCACCACAGCATCTGATGTGGGGACTGGAGAATATTAGCAGGATAAATGTTTTAAGGTATATATTTTAAGCAGCGCTGAGTACTAAGAAGAATGATAAAACATGTAGGGAGGAAAGGGATCTGGGTGGGTGGTCTGAAATTTTAATGGAGTGGTCAGAGAGGTGCTCTGAGGAAATTAATGTTTAAGTAACGATTTCAAAAGACAAGGAAATGAACCATGTAGGTATCTGGGGGAAATAATAGTTAAGGCAGAAAAAACAGTGAGTTAAAAAGTCCTGAGTAGTGAGTATGTCTGGAGGTTGGAGGAATAGCAAAGGAGACAGTGTGGTTAGAGTTGAGAGAGCAAGAGAGAGAGGTGCAGGAAATCAGAAGTATAACAGGTGCAAAATCATATATATATATTTGTAGGTTTTTTAAAACCTTGGCTCTTGCTCTAAGTCATATAGTAAATCACTGAAGATTTTTTGTTCAGGAGAGAGGCATGACCTGAATTTTAATCTTTAATAGGATCATTTTCTTGTTTGACAACTAAGAAAAACAAAGGCCCAAGTAGGAAAGTCAGTTAGAAGGCTTTTATAATAAGACAGTAAAACATGATGGATGATGAACCAGTATGGGAAAATGTGTAATTCTGGACATAATATTTTGATATTAGTTGATCTGATGGAACTGCAAATAAAAGAATCAAAGTTGACCCCAAAGTTTTTGTCTTGAGTACTTATAAGAATTGGTTGCCATTATTTTCATTAAGTAATATGTGAACAGCTCCCAGAAGAAGCTTTAGTTGGGGACAAAGGAGATTTTGGGAGTCAGAGTTGGGCTTTTAAGTCTGAAATGTTTATGAGCTATCTAAGCAAAGGTATCAAGTAGGAAATCCTACTTAATGAAATTTATGTACAACATATAGAAGTGAGATCTGTACAGTAAGCACATACTGAAAGGAAGTAGTCATTTACTTCTAGATGGTATATAAAGACTATGGGACTAGGTGACTTTAACAAAGACATACATGGTATCTTGGAACAGATCGGCAGCAGGTTGAGATGCTATCAAATTTTGGACATATATTGATATTAGTTGATCAAGAAGAGATAAAAGGGAGAGGAGCATGACCTCTGGAATGCTTCAGCATTTACTGCTATGGGAGAAAAGGAAGCAGTAGTGAAAAGCTAAAAGGATCTACAAGAGAGGGTAAAACAGGAAAGAATAGTAGCAGAAAGTCAAGTAGAGAAAGGTTTTAAAGGAGCAGCAAAAGTTCAAGAGGATTCAATGATGTGATTGAGATATTAAAGACCAAGAATCTAGTACTGCTTTTGACAACGTGGAGGTTATAAATGACCTTGATGAAAACATCTGTGGAGTGGAAAGCACAAGGGCAGAATTGAAGGAGGTGTTTAGAGAGTATGTAAGGAAATAAAGGAAGGAAATTGAAGCCAGAAAAATAAGAATGCTCTTTGAAAGAAGGTTGTTGCAAAGAGATTTTTTTTTCCAAGATGGAAAATATAAGATATGTATGCTGATGGAAATGGTTCAGATATGGTGGTAAAACTGATTAGTCATGCATTAAATGGTGATGAATACCCATTCGATATATTCGAATTATGCTCCCTGAGTGCTATTAAGTGGAAATATAAGACAGTGAGATAAACAGTTCCTACTCTCATGGAACTCATGAGTCACTTTTCCAGCTCTACCCTCTTGCTCAGATAGGTTCCCAATGAAAGGCTCTACTGTCTGAATTAAATGTGAATCAAGGTCATCTTATGAGACTGACAAAGGAAACGGTAAGATGTGAAGTTTGAGGTGAATGCAGAATATTTGATGACACATGAAATAATATATATTAGTATTAACCTTGTGGAACTTTAAAAAAAATTGTAGGGATACCTGTTTGCATGATCATGTGATTTTTTCATGAGAAAATTAAACAGTGTAAATGTATACGGCCATAATTATGCTAAGGAAGTACTAAGGATATTAAAGAGGGAATAACAGTGACAAGGAACTCTTCGTCCATTAGTGAGTATATTTAGGATGGAAAGCATCAATGAATTCAGTAAATGGTTAAAAGATTGGAAGGAAATATGAAGATGAAAGTCCTGGAGGCACATATACTATGAAATGACATAAGTTTTTGGAAGAGAGTAGAATAATTAATATTTGTAATCAAAAGAGAAATTCAAGTAAATGTCAAGTTTAGAGTTGGATTATGGGTGTGGCATAGTTGGAAGGCAGGTGAAGACTGTAGGAGCTATGGTTAGGGAATTGTGAAGTAAGGTGGTAGACTAGAGCTAGCACTGTGACAGAATTTGGGTGGAGCAGAAGATTGAGATCAGTGATGAATATCAGGGCAAGAGTTTGAAATTAGTATTTGATAAGAGGATAGAGGCAGGGACCATCAGCATTAAATTAAAAGAAGGAGAAAGGCTTTACATGGGTAAACAATATTTTGGAAGCTGTAAAATTGACAAGGCAGATATAAACACCCTCTAATAAAACCATGATGTGTTCCATTTGGGACATAGGCAACAGCAAGTAGCAAGAGAGGGAAAATAAGACTGGAGAAAAGACAGGTTTCCAAGATGCCAATTATACTTCTACCTACCTCTTTCTTCCATGACTGATTCTTTTAGTCTCTCTTTCTCTCTGTCTTTCTCCCTCCACACACATTTCCCTCTCTTTTGGTACTGGGGATTGAACTCAGGGGTGAGGGGCACTCTACACTGAGCTACACCTCAGTCCTTTTATTTATTTATTTACTTTTGGGGAGAGGATATCTCTAAACTACCAAGACTGGCCTCAAACTAGCCATCCTCCTCCTTCAGTCTCTGCAGTCACTGTGATTTCAAGCATGCACCATAGCACCCCAACCCTGTCCAATCTCCTTTGAAGATCTCATTTATATTAAAAAGAAGTCTTCTGGTTGAATTTAATTATTTTACAGAAACTTATCTATTAGTTTATGATTAACATTTTATCACATTATAAAATTTAAATCAAAATATTTGTATGAGTTTAGCTTCTGATACTATCATGTTAAAGCAAAAAAGACATATAGGAGTAATTTTGATGAGACCTGAGGAAAACGTGTGTATTTTTTGATACATTTGTATATGATTTAAAAATTCAGATGGTTGGTGTCCACTTCTATTTATTCTCAGGATTTATTGTCCTTTATTTTCTTCTCTGTAATTATGCTACTATTTAAAATATCATCAGGAAAAAGTGTATATACTTGTGTGTGTATATATATATATATATGTGTGTGTGTGTGTGTCTAAACACATACACATATACATATATTCATACACACATGTGAATATATATCATATGAAAGAAGAGTGCAAAAGTCCAGGAAGTATTCTTCCTTTAACTGGTCATTTTATTTTTGTTCTGGATAATTTGCTCTTTTTGTCCTAAGTTTAAAAAAAAGTTGTTTTTATTAAATGAATGTTCCTCACACATTAGCTTTTCCAAATGCCTCATACTTACACAAGGACAAGACAATATAACGAACTTCATGCTATGAAAGTGTGTAAGTACAAACTGCTATTCCTGCTGTTCCCTTTTAAGCACTGTTCAGTTGATATAGTGCATGTGTTTTGAAACATGAGTTACTATATCATTTTGCACATTTACCTAGTAAGAGCTTTGCATTTAATGTGCAAAGAATCTATTGAAATACATTATTCATCACATGTGAAAGCAATATACCATCAAAAATTAAATTTATTTTCCCATACTAAATGCAGTTTTTTTTCATTTTGGGTACTAACCACTCATACAGCAATTGAATCATCTGAATAGGCCAACACAACAAAGCTAATCTAGACGGCTTAAGAAACAAATTTTGTGTTCTCATAGTTCTGAAGGTTGGTCATCCCAGATTAAGGTCAAGTAGTATCTGCTCTTGAGAAGGACTCCTTTCATCCTGGCTTATAAGTAGTCAGTTGCCTTCCTTCCATATCCTTCCATGACCCTTCCTTGGTGTGTTCTTGGGGAGGGGAGAGAGAGAGAAAAAAAGTTCTACTGTCTCTTCTTGTAAAGACACTATCCAGATCAGATAAGGGCTTGCCCTCTTATGACTTCATTTAACCTTATGACCTCTTGGAGACATCATTTCCAAACACAGCTACACTGAGGGTTAGGGCTCCAACATAAATTTTGGGGCAGGACACAGCCATTCAGTCCATATGAAGAAGTGGTTACTTACCCATCCAGAGTAGCTTCTTCAATATGTTCTGATGTGTGGCACAACCTTACCAATCAGTCGCCATGCAGAGGTGTTAGCCAGTAACAGAATGTCTATCCCAGGCTTTTGTATTTCATGGAAAAATCATATGAATTACTGAGATCTGTTTATTGGAATTTCATATAAGATGGACTACTGGCATAGGAACTTCAGGTCTTCTATGGAGAGACAGGAGACTGGACTCAAGAAGAAATAGTGATTCTTAAGCAGACACATGATTGATAGAAAAAAATGAAAAACTCCATATCAAACACTGATGGGAAAGCAGAGTCTGGAAAAGTTGTGACACATTTTGGATAGGAAGAATTTTCCTTACTGTACCATCATGTAGATTCAGTGGGCTGGCAGGTAATGAAAATGAACAGATAGTTAGGTGGGGACAGACTCAGTAATGAAAGGGTGTTTGTGCTGCAACAAGAGCTAAGACCTTAATAGCCAATGGCATTTTTGTTTTAAAAAATGACATTCCAGTCATATTACTTCCTTCCCATTTTGTGGGACGCCATCCATGTTTAGTAGAATCAAACCTGGCTGAGCCATGGGATACAGAGGTCTGATTCCCAGGAACTGGCAGTCATGAGAGACTGTTTCAGATAGCCTAGGGTAGGTGACCCTGTACAAAGGTGGTTCACCCCTAAGGAAATGCTAGTTTTCTAAGCAGCTGGCTTCCCTAACGCCATCTCATCCTGTTCCTCACAGAAGAAGCCTCTCCCAGTGCCCCTTTGCCCGTGCGACTATAAATAAAGGGAAGGTGAACTGCTCCATCTTTTTGGAAGTCAGATCTGGCATCTCTCAATCCATCACACCCCCTCCCACTTGAAAAGATTATTGGCTTCTGTGTTTATTTAGTTAGATAATTTTCTTAGTGATTAATCAATAGGCTGCACCATCCTCTGACAGAAACCCTTTCCCCCATCCACGCTGAATGTGACAGGAAAACCCCTCACACCATTTTATGCACGTACCTACTAGAGCTCCTTGTATTTTATTTTGGCTTTGGTTTCTATTTCCTACCAGACCTTGGGGATGCTCAATGACAGGGACTGCAGATTTGGATCCTCAGGATGTGACTCAGTACATAGGAGGGACTCAATGGGTTTTTTGGGAATGGTTTTAGAAATAGATGGCAACTGAGTTCACTTCTATCAAAGAGATTTTCTAGTTCTATAATTACATTTCCTAAGAACTCTTGGAGGATAAAATAATCAGAGGTGGAAAAAATTTTTAAATTTTATGTCTATCCAGTTAAGACCTTACTTGGATGGGATGCTTTTATTGTTGTTCAGACAATATTCCTTCTGTTCTTTTTCCCCAGTGTTTGCTTACTTCAATGCACATGGTCTAGCCATTAATTAGCATTTGTTTAGATCATCAAGTAACTGAATCCTCAAAGCAGAGCTGTTTAACTCATGCGAATGATATTTCAGAGGTTTATTTTTCTTCTTCTGAACCTTACTAATTTTCAATATCAATGGTTAAATAAGTGTTATATGAGCTTGCCTGTATTTTTGCCCGATTGCTCATTCATAAATGATCCAAGGAAATTTGGAAAATATTCAATAACAAGAGAGCTTCTTTGTTTTCTTTCTAGATAACATGAATGAGGATGATAAATTCAAATGGAATCTAACTACTCCTTCCTATCATGGTAATGTTTATAAGTGATCATTTTTATCTGCCTTGTAAATAACTGGGCAATGCAATTTAAAAATAGTTACTGGGCTTCTTCAATTTAGGCCAATACAAAAAAAAAAATTATGTGGGTAACAGTTCCAATATAACAAACTTTTTTTCACTAATTGCTGCTTTGTCCTTCCGTCATCTATTCATAGATGCTCTGAGGAATACTTAACAGTTGAAACCAAATTCTAGATTTTGATTAAGTTTTACAAATGATTTCATCACATAAAATAGTGATGAAAATAGTTTGAGAGTAACGATGTTTCTATAGTCACGTGGTGGTGGTGAGGAGGGGGCTAGAATTCCCATATATCTGTGTTTTCCAGAATGTAAACACATTCATAGGCTAGAATAATTACGTAGACCTTCAGTCGAGATTTCTATCCCCTTCCAGTAATATGCAACAGAACTAGAATGATTTTGATAAGCCAATTAATTCACCATAAGTTATATAGTTCAAATGCCAGTTCTGAAAATTAATTGTCTACATTTGAGAGACTTGGACTCAGAGATTTTCTAGTACAACTTGATTTGGGCTCAATACATTTCCCATCACTCTAGATCACAATATATATCCAATATAGATGAAAGATATTTCAAATACCCCACTGCTCAGGTCTCAGGCTATTCATACTTACTCTAAAGAAAGGAATGTTTACCAAAAATGGTACATTGGTACATCATTATATTTTGCTCATAACTTTCTCACAATTTCTGTAGATTCTAAATGTACAGTTTTGTGTTTACTTTTCCATGACCTGGGAGTATCGATTGCTTTCAGGATTCAATGGGATCCAGTCCTGTTTGGAAGTGACAGAGGAGTGTGTAGGGGATGTGGTGTGTAATGCACAGTTGGCCTCTTACCTTAAAGCATGCTCAACAAATGGAGATCAGTGTGATGTGAAGCACTGCCAAACAGCCATACGGTTCTTCTATCAAAATATGCCTTTTAACGTTACCCAGATGTTGGCTTTTTGTGACTGTGCTCAATCTGATATACCTTGTCAGCAGTCCAAAGAAGCTCTTCACAGCAAGCCATGTGCGGTGAACATAATTCCACCCCCTACTTGCCTCAATGTAATTCACAGCTGCCGAAATGATGAATT
Source organism: Sciurus vulgaris (assembly GCF_902686455.1). Lineage (NCBI taxonomy): Eukaryota > Metazoa > Chordata > Mammalia > Rodentia > Sciuridae > Sciurus > Sciurus vulgaris. Next base: position 102,706,266 of record NC_136467.1, on the reverse strand, counting down.
ATGCAGGTGAGTAAAAACATGCATACCTTACTTTCTTATTTCGGCACCTTATTTGTTACAGTCCAGTCCTAACACTTGATCCCATTACATTAGCTGGAGTTCCCACTATTATCCACTGTGGTGTAAATAAAGCCAGACAATTCCTAGTTTTGAATCTGTGGTGCATGTGTAGTGACCTTTTTGAAATTTTAATGCAGAATAGATTTTTATAATAAAGAAATTCAGTATCTAAAAATTTGGAAGTCATGAAATCATATTTTTAATTATATATTCAAGTTGAACTAAAGAAGTGGTTAACAGTCCAGGTTTGCATAACACTTTTGGAATTTTTTTTTTTTTTTGGATGATTATATAAGGCTGACAAATGTCCTAGAATTTTGGTAGGTGATTCTTTGACCTTCAGAATAAATCCTTTCTGTGTTAGGCTTTAGATCATGAAGAGAAATTAGCCTGAACATGATTTGGACATTCCCAGTACCCATGTATGCCATGATGCCAAAAATGTACCCATTATCCTGTCCCTAAACTCACACTCTGAAGATTCTTGGGGACATAATGTTGGTCATTTATTTGTTCATTTAAAAAAGAAAAAAGAAACTTAATGAAGCACCTATAGTAGTCTAGGCATCAGTGAGTATGTGATAAAAATGCCTGTCCTGGGCAGTTTGCCTTCCAATGGGGGAAGACAGATAATAAGTAAGCACGAGGTATGTGATAGTATAAGGTAATGAGTCTTTTGGAGATATAAAAAAAAGAGAACAGAATAAAGGAAATTGTGAATGGGCCAAAGAAGTTGGGATGGGAATGCAGAGATCTCAATAGCAAGCATTTTACTATACCTGAAGGAATGAGGGAATGGATCTCTCAGTACATATCTGAAGGAAGAGATACCAAGCCAATGGTATCTCTTTCAGTGTTGAGGAAGAAATATGAGTGACATGGGCAAACAGCATGAGGATGGGGCATGCAAGGGGAAAACAATAAGCAATGAGGCCAGGAATTAAATTGAGTAGGGTTGGGGCAGGCCTGGATAACTAGGGCCCTGAGTGATACTGCAATGTTTTCCGCTTTTATCACAAGTAAAATGGAAAGGTACTGGAGGGTTTTGAGCAGAGAATGATCCGGCTCCTTTCTTAAAACTTTCACTCTGACCCCCATCTGAGACTAGGCTACCTATACAGGTAATCACTCTTGGGAACCATAAATTTAGTACAACATTCTGACTCTTTCTTTTCTTCACTAGTCCTCATTAGCACATATTGTTGTATGTTCAAGATACAAATTTATCTTTCATATGGTCATAAATCTATAGTTCCAATAGGACAGGAGTAAGAATGTGCAGGAAAGAACAACAGTACCAAAGAAACTGAATAAATCAAAATTATTTGTAATATTGATGATATAGGTGTAGAAGTTTTATTTAAGCAATAAAATTTATTTGGATCACAGTATGATAGCTTAGAACAAAATTGGCCATATTTTTTCTCTTGCTTCCATCACTGGCAAAAGACTAAAAGATTTAATGATGTCAACTTCCTGAAGTTTCTTTGTAAACTGCTTTCATTTAGCCTTCCATCTCCATTTTCTTACTATTAGTCCTTCCAGTTTTCAAAATAGTTCCAGATCTTGTAAACATTTGTCAAAAAGGTAACTGCTTCCTTGTAATGTACATTCTATGAGATATATGGTAATTATCTTAGCTGAGTAATAAAACATTGACATATTCTTCCTCTTATCATAGGATTCACAAAAGGTTTTTATTTAAGGACATTGTCATGAAAATGCATACCCATTATTTTAAGGCTTAACTATTTATCATGATGAATAATAAAGTCAATGATAAAAATTAGTTTTTTTAAATAATGTAGTGTATTTATGCATAGTATTAGAGTTCATTTTGATATAATTATACAGGTATAGAATGTAATTTTCTCCAATTCAGTCCCCAGTACTTCCCCATATCCTCCTCTCCTCCCTTCCCTTGTCCCTTTTCTCTACTGGTCTTTCTTCTGTGTATAGTTTTTTAGTGTATTTTTTTACACACACACACACAACATGTACACATACATATACACATATAAAGATGAAATGCACTATGGTATATTCATAAATGTACATAGGATAGTTTGGTCAGTTTCATTCCACCTTTACCTCTATTCCCATTTCTCCTTCCTCCCTCTCTATCCCCTTTCTCTATTTTCATTGGATCCTCCTACTTATTTTTTCCGTTCTTATCTTGGACTAGATTCAACATGTAAGTGAACACATTCAACACTTGATTTGGGGTTTGTCTTATTTCACTTAGCATGATGGTCTCCAGTTCCATCCATAATTTCATTCTTTTTTATGATTGAGCAAAACTCCATCGTGTGTATATGACACATTTATAATGCGATTTAGAACTTTTAAATGGATTTATTCCAGAAGTACTTATTAGTGAACTACTATATTTCATTGATAAATCATACAAATTTTTATACATTTTAACATCTGAAATAATCTGAAATGAGTCTTAAGATCAATGACAAGAAAATATTTTTCTTAATGCGTTTGCCAGTGGGTGTTTTTAGTTGTATATAACAGTGGTAGTATCTCTTGAAATCAAGAAATGCAAGCATGTACATTATTTTTATCACAAAGAGACTCTATCTAAAAATCTATTTATCTATCATCTATTTACCTACCTATCTATTATCTATAAACACTAATAATGAAATCTAATAATATTTTAACTAGTCAGCACCAAAGGAACACCACTCTTTTAAACCAATACTTGTGAAAATACCAGATGTTGTTCCGTAGATGCATACCTGACTTTTCCTGACTCTAGTGCCGGGAACTGATGTATACTACCTCTGTATCCTGAAATCATTTGCATGCAACATTCAGAATATGATATTTCTGAGCCTCCATCTCAATTAACAGATTTTAATGGCAAGTGATAGAACATGCTGTTATAGTCTTGAGAATCTGATAGATCCTCTTATATTAACCTTCCCTTGGTATCAGCATCTTCTCAGACTGGTAGAGTAGGTGATTTTTCTCTACAAGATCTCTAACGTTTAAATACCTCTCCAAAGTGTTTGGTGCAAGATCTGAAACAGGGTAGCACTAAATTCATATTTTTCCCTTCACTTTTGTGTACTTAATTTTTATATTTTAATGAACATATCCATATCTCTTCTTACATTATTTCTGTCTTAGATTAGTTCAGAGAGTAAGGACTGTGTGTCTTCAATTTCCTTTCACTATGTGCAAATAATCCCTTAATGAATACTTTATAGAGGCAATGGAAATATTATACAATATTAGGATTCTATGTAAAAAGACAAATCCTCTCATTTTCTCAACCAAATTCTGCCTTAGGGAGATTTCCAGAATTTATATTAAATTATTGCTAATGTAATTCAGATGAAAAAAATAAGACTCCTAATGGAAAACACTTTATCACTTCCTTTTTTGTGGAAGAGCTTGTATGTGGGCAAATCAGGACCTTGGGTCTTAAAATGAAATTTATATCCTTGTTCCAGATTCCCAATTCAGGAAGGGGATTGAAACTCCTTTAATTTTTGAAAAGTTGAAAAGATCCAATATAAAGGACATTTCTAACGTATCTTGTCTGATATAGAGATTCACTGGAAGCTGAGATTACTTTTTTGCCCAATTATATGTTTAGGAATTTATAGGTAATTATAACACATTGAGTTTTAATCTGTATGACTTCAAAAAGTAGTGAAAAAAGTATTTGCTTAGAAAAAATTCTACCTACTTTAAATCTCTATAACACTCATTTATTTTAAGAGTTACGGTTCATTTACAAAATGTGGTTACATTTTGGAATATAGTACATTTTAATGTACAGATATTACATAAACCACATTTTGTTACATTTTTCAATATAACTGAAAATTAACAGCAAAATAAAAATGAAGTAATTCATTTTTAAAAATTATTTTTTAAACACTTCATTGTTTGAACAATAAACCAAAATAAAACATCGCAGAATATCAAAAAAATAAAGATAATGAAAAGTGCCATGCATCAAAACATTCCAAACCAAAAATGAAAATTTAGTATAAAAAGTTTTGCCAAGTTAAAAATGTTGATTTCCAATGAATTAGGTGTTTTTGTACCAAAGTATTTTTATTTTACTTTATTTTTTTTATTTTTATTTTTGCAGTGCTGGGGATTGAACCCAGGGCCTTGTGCTTGTGAGGCAAGCACTCTACCAACTGAGCTATATCTCCAACCTCAAAGTATTTTTATTTCTAATGAATTATTTTTTAGTTCATTATTCTGGCAAATGTTCACTATGATTTTCTGAATGAAATAATTTATACAACTTAAACTTAATAGAACCTATATTTTTAAAATAATTCATGTTAAAATTAATAAATAATAAAATAATAAAATATAATAAACATCACTCAGGATCAGATTTATTCTCTGTCAACTTCCTGAAAGACAATTCATACTTTCAAAGCTTATATTCACAGAATCTTTTTATATATTCATTAAAGGTACATATGTGTTCTGGCCTCAGAATTATATATTTAGGAAATTAGTAGTATTTTCTTAATTATACATTGTATTAAATACTAATAAACTTTCATCATTGTATTGAACAGTTGATCTTTTAAGATGATTTAAATGTGAGATTATTGAGAACAATGTGACTATTTACTGTTTTAACCAAGGAGTTCTCTGTGGATAAAAAAGCTCACATGTGTTGTGAACCCTGAGGGCTTCCATGTACTAATGATGGTGATCTTTTTAAGAAAGGGAAGAAAGTCATTTTAGGTGATAAATATTAAGTTGGAAGATTAATATCCTTTGTTCCATTGAGAACTGTGACAGTTTCAAAAATGAAATTGTTGAGCATTATTTAGAATTTATTAAAAGCTATTACAGCAAGAATCAAATACATGGAAAAGTTATGAATGGATGCATTTCTGAAGAATTTTCTTAGTCATTAAGTAAACTCCTAATATCTTTTTCTTGCTGCCAGAGAATCTCAAAACATTTTGTAAATTCTAATTAGAGTCTGCTCAGAAATGTGGAAAACATAGTGTAGCACTAATTCCGTGGGAAAACTGGCTTGAAAGGTCAAACACCTTGTTTGAAATCTCTTGGTGTGGGAAAGTAGCCAAATGCCAGCTACAAAACCATGTTATACTTGAAAAAATAATGCTACAAAGTCTCTCAGGTAATTCTGTTTCTTCACTCTTTTTTTCTTTTTTTTTTTTTTTAAGTCATGCATTACCTGGCCTGTTTTTTTCATTTGTTCTTTTTAGATATACATGACAGTTGAGTCTATTTTGACATATTAGACCTCCATGGAAAATAACTTATTCTAATTAGGATCCCATTCTTGTGGTTGTACATGATGTGGAGTTACACTGGTCCTGTATTGGATTAGACAAAGGGGAATAAAGGGAAGGGAGGGAAGATGAGAATAAGAAAGACAGTAGAATGAATCAGACATTTCTTACCTTCACTCCTTTTCTAGGAGACGCTACAGAACATTTCAGTCAAAATGCTGGCCTCGTGTAACTGGAAAGTGCCAGGAAGATGAAACCTGCATCAACATGTTAAGTAATCGGGACCTCACTTGCTCAGGAAGTGATGACTGCAAAGCAGCTTACTTAGGCATCCTTGGGACAATTCTTCAAGCACAGTGCACCTGCAGGAGCACTACACAAAGTGAAGAGTCTTTATGCAAGATTTTTGAGCACATGCTTCATAGAAAATCATGTTTTAGTAAGTTCTCTGAATGAAATCCTATCCCTATCATTCTTTCTATCTTTCTATTTGTCTCTTTTTTCCACCATGCAATGAAAAACTGGTAATGCTGCACACACACACACAAAAAAGTTCACAAAGACAGTTTGTGTTTGTTATTCACTTTTTAAATCTATTTTCTGATTATGATCTCTGTATTTACTATCAGAACGTGGTAATTTTTATAAGTTTATGAAATGATTCACTCTTACTTATTATTTTTTGAACTCAGTACCAAAAATATAAAAGATTTAACTTGTGCTAAGTTATAAACCAGCTCAAAATACTGACTTAAAACAATAACTATTTATTTATAAACTAAATAATAAAACAGTTCAAAATATTGACTTAAAACAACATTTATATGATTACAATTCTGCAGATTAGATTTGGATCTACTGTTGAATTCTTCTGACAGTTTTATCTGGGTTACTCATGTGACCTCAGCCATCTGGTAGTCTATTGAGACTGTATGATCCCAGATGGTGTTTAGCAAGCATCGTTGGCTGGTGTGGTATCGTTCTTCTACAGAGGACCACTTCAGCAGCAATTCTGGGACTCTTTCAGGGTGTCAGCAAAATTCTTAGTACCTAAGAGCCAATGTGCAGGAATTTATCAAGTGTCTGCTGTTGTCAAGTTATAACTATTCCATTGAGTCAAGGAAATCACAAGGTTAACCTCAGAGCCTCTAAGAGAGAGGACTACACAAAGACATGGGTATTCGAGGTAGGAATCACAGAGGGCCATTATTTAACAGTGTTCTCTATAGGACTGCCTCAACCTCTATAAAATGTATTTATCTTTCATCTAAGTTTTTTCTCCCTTTGGTCTTTAACATGTCTGCTTATCAATTCTAGTGATAAGGTGACAAACACATTTTCTGAAGTTATTGTGTATTCTAATTTGGAGATAAGAAAATTGAGATTTATGAATTTAAATAATTTGTCCAGATTCTCAAAGAGAGAATGGTCAAGATATATTTTTTTTCTACAAGAGAAAGAACCTAAGAATATGAATGTGTTCTAATTCAAAACCTCTTCTATATCCATCTTCAAGTTCAGTCTCTGCCAACCTCCAGGTCCTAAATCCTCTGCCAGTCCTAGGGTCCCTGGTTGTAAGTACTATTTCCAGAAAGAAATAATAGATGTATATTGTTTTTATAGCAAACCAAATCTTTATATTTATGGGAAATTGACAGATATAGATATATATCTATGTCTATATTTATATACAGATGCACACAAGTTTTGAAATTTCTTCTTTTTTTCTTTGTAGATACTTAGATGGTACACAATAATCAATATGATCAAACTTATCTGTTGTATGATAGGTAACAGACCCATAATTTTGTTTGTGTTTGGTTTTGTTTCCTAACAATGTTTTCTGTGACTTAGTTTCAATTTTTATATTTAGCATGATGGACATATTTCAACTGAAATCATGATTAAAAGAGAACTGCAGTATTGTACATGTTGTCATATTTTCTTAATAATCTCTAATTAACACTAATTCTGTTTAAACTAAAAGTACTTATAATGAATGACACATACTATCACAGCAGGACATATCAAATACCTAAATAAATTAAACCAACAGCAATATATGTATTGTTACTTCGGTGGACATGTTAAAGAACATGCATGAAAACATGTACATCCTGGTTATTAGTAATAACTCAATTTCTAGAATAGTTCTCCAAAAATGCTGGTCTAAGAATCCTACTTCTATTTTCAAGCCTGATTTTCTCCCACATATTTTTAATTCTTGTTAAACTTGATTTTCATAGTGTTTGGCTACTAATGCTTTATGGAGCAAAAATATTTATGGAGAGGTAGTATAAATGGAAATTTAGAATCCATAAACATTGAAGGACTAAGAGAATATTTTTGGAAAAACAAAACTTCAAGCCTATTTCCCTTTTTTTAAAATTCACCTAGTAAGACTATATTTCAGGAAGTTTTCCCTTCAACTTTTATTTGTTGATACTAAGAGTTTCAAGTGACAGGAATATAGAACTATAGAAACTTTAAAGGCCTAAGTCACAGTTTTTGCTGTTGAATCAATAGAAAAAGATTCAAACAAAATCCAAAACCAACCCTTAGGCCTGGCTAGTTCTAACAAAACTTTATTCCCTGCCCCAAATATACAGGAGTGGCACAAACAGTTTTGAAGGAAATGTGTATCTAATCATTGACCCTAAAGTCCTTTATCAGCCTCACACTCTCTTGCATTTTCAAGAACATTCATCTTTGCAGCATATTTCCAAGACTCTTGAACTTCTGCATAGTTTTCTCAAAAGGAGCAGAATGGGGTGAAACTCAGGACCTACTTTTGTTTTCAGTTTGTCACACGTGTTTAACCTAGAAGCATGGTTTCTGAAACTCTTTTGCCTTTAGACCACAGTGAGCAATATATTTTATATTATCTTTTGTGAACAATGGACTATATTTCTTAGACATTATAATTATTTTATTTTATTTTTTTCAATATTGATCATTACCCTTTGAATTGATTTGGTGATTCACAAATGGGTTGCTATCTGAAGTTTTAAAAAAACTCTTTTTGAGTACAAAGTTGTCTGGAAATAATCTACATGGATGTATCAAAGTCAGAATGTTATAAGAATCATAACTATAGAGTAGTTAGCAGTTACAGAGCGTTTAAATTTTGTCACATTTTCAAAATTAATCACATATTCTCATTAACAATTCCATGAGTTAGACACTACTGACTTCTCAATTTCACATGGGACAGGGAAGAATGGCTTGCCCTGGAAGGGTCCCAACCCTGGCTGGCTTGCTTGGAGCCATTGCATTCTCCTGCTTGTGAAATGTAAGAAACAAGCTCATGTCTGTCCAGCATGCTCCAAAGCCTTATCAGTCAGAAAATGTAGCTCTTTTTCAACAATAAGATTTGGACACACACTTAAGAGCCTGGTCTGTTTCTTTGTGCAGAACTAGACTGAGGAGGAGAACCTCCTGAACAAACTGTGTTCTGCCACTAGCCTCCACTCTCCTGCTAACCTGTATGTTCATAGCAGACTTACTCTTCTGTCACTTCTATAGCACAGAGCAAATGGAGAGGAGGGATGTGGAAGAGGACCACAGAAATGGGAAGGACTAGTGGATCCATCATGGTTTTCCCCATTCTATTAATGAGTAGGGAGGGTGCACTTCAAGTGGAGAGGAGTGTTCTCTTTTCACCTTGCCCCAAAAGGTCTTTTTGGCATAGGAAGTATGTATTTTAAAATAGATATGGAATAAGTATGGAAGTATCACCTCTCTGCCTGTAAAACTTCAGCTCCTTCTGTCTGGAAAATTTCCAGAAAGGATACCTATGCCTCATTAATAGTAAGGGAATGGAAAGCATACAATCCATATGTGACCTGAGTTTAAACTTTAAAGACTATAGAAATAAAAATGTATTCTTCCCACAATCTCATTCTTGAGATCACTAACATTAGAAAAATTGCTATATATTCTTTTGGACTTTTGTTTGTAATTTGTACATACCTTGAATACTTTGTATGCCCTCAAACACATCACACACACACACACACGCACACACACACACACACACACACACATCAACAAAATTTTTTTATTTAATCAAGCTATATATTTTTTATAGTTTGCCTTTTAAATTTAAAATTAAGCAGTAGACCCATTTTCAAGTACTTAAATATATGGTGACTTAATTCTCCTTAAAAACTGCATAGTATCTTATAATTGAGCTATACCATAATTATTAACTAATCTCCTATTAATGTGGGAATTAAGCCTGCATGTAATTGTGTATTACAGAAATTGCTATCATAAATGTTATTGTACATTTTGGCTGGCATTTCAATAGAATGGATTTCAAACATTAGGATTACTAGACTGCAAAAAAACTTTTTTTTTTTTTGCATTGTTACCTTTGGTAGAAACTGAAAAAAAGCATTTGTTCTAATTACATTCTTAGAAAAATTTTATTTTAATTTACATTTTTATTATAAATAATGCCAAGTATCTTTTCAGTAGCTATAGGTAATATCCTATTTCTTTTTTGTGAATTCATATTCATTGAAAAAAATATCATACTTCTTTAATATTAGTAATGGCACTTTTGTTGCCTGTACATCATTTTGTCTGGTTGTGAGGAGCCACTAACCTGTACATCGCTTGCAATAATCTGAATTCATGGCCTCCTCTGGCAAAGTGAAAACCCAGTAGGCAATGGCCTTGGGCTCAGATCTGGAGCATGCTGTATGCTATATGGGTTATATAAAGAAAATTATTTAACCATTTCTTGAATAATCAACCATCTTTCCTCAACAGGATAATTTCTACTGCCTTTTTGAAGAACTATATTTGATAAATGATTAATAGTTACCAAAGAAAATTTACATCCTACATGTAATGATCAAGAATAAGTGTATTTAGCATTTAGTTTGAGAAAAATAACATTTGTCATGATCTTTGAACTTTTTAAAATACCCCTCAAACAACCACCTGAATTTAGCATTTATTAATTCCTTGTTTCCCTTTCTAATTCTATCACATTTTAAAACTCTAATCAATTTTTTTTACTTTCAAATTTTCAAGTTTTATATAAATGGGATTGCATTTGTCTTTTTGCAAATTTATTATCCTCAAATGAAGCCATGTTGTGATGTATAGCTTGCAAATTCCATTTTATTTCTATGTAATATTGTTTCATAAAAACACCTATAAATGTGATCTTTCATTCTCTGTTGGGAGATTTTATTTTTCCCACCATTTTTCCATTATAAATTATGTAGCATGAACATGATAAAACACAAATGCATCATATTTTGTAGAGCAACAGTTCTCAATCTTTGCTGAACATTCGATTCATTGAAATATAAAAAAGATCTGATGCCCAATAAACCAATAAAAATCACATTATCTGGTGGCAGGACTTGGATATCAGCAGGAGTGGCTTCTTGTGGCCAGTACAGTCACATAAGGCTCTGAGCTCAGACGAGCCCCAAGTTAGGGGTTTAACGCTCAGCAGTCATCATCTTGAAATTCTTAATAATTTTATCTTTGAGTTTGTGTTTTATAAAAGAAGTGCAATGAAACAATGGATCACACTACAGTGACTTGGAGCCTCAGTTCATGGGTGTTCTACCACCTGCCACTTCTCCTCTTACCAGAGATAAGCAGGCTCCCAGCTGCTTGCTCCCAACCCTTAGGTGCCCTCTGTCTTCCATGCCCCCCCAGGGCAACTGCTGCTAGACATTTACCTACTTTCTAAAAATAATACTGAGCCTTGCAACCCATAATATGTATTTTAATTTTATGCTTTTCAATAAGTGTTTTATTATTTTCTCAATAAAAATACTCTCAATAATTTTCTAAACACTGGCTACATTTCTAGGCATTGTTAAATTTCACAATTGCTATTTTAAGTCATATCTTTTTAGTATTATGTTTTCAAATTATTTGTAGTTGTATAATAGATATTCAATTGATTTTTATAAATAACTTTTTATGTGGAAATGTTTTAGATACTCATAATTTTTAATAATTTAATTGCTTTCTTTTGTGCTTCTTGTGTTAATAGCCATATGCTTTTCAACATAGTTTTGTTCTCTCTGTTCAATGCTAATGTCTTTCCTTTCTTTTTGTCCTTCTAACTCTCCCCATAACATCTAGGACTCCCTTTTTCATCTCTTACATATTGATGCACTCATTCTGGTCTAGCCACTGGATATAGATACACTCACAAAGGCAACTTTCCCATGGGTTATCAGTCACACCCCTTACAGAGATTCTGAAAATCTTTGTTTTATTTGTACCATGAATAGTTGAATATTCTTTCTTTGTTGATAAAATTTCCCTCTCCCTTTCTCTCTCTCCCTCTCTCAGCTGTTATTCCTCTGATCCCACTGAATTGTTCTGTGCTTACTCTCTAGGTTTATGAAATTGGCCAACTAATAAAGCTCAGATGTGGGCTTTCTCCTAAAGCAACTCAATTCTTCTCTATGAGATTTCTTCCATGGTGACATCATGATTACCTCTACATTGATTTATAATATTTAGGGGAAAGGTCTTTACTAAGTTTTAGGCCAGCTATTAGTATCGTCTTTTGAACCTAATATTGTGCTAGCTGACACAACACATAATCTCCAGAAGCTCAATGGCTTTACACAGTGGGAGTTTATTCCTTGGTAATAAATAGTCTAATCAGCATTAGAAGTAGTCATTTAGAGGACCAGTCTCCTCTCCAAATGTACCTTTGATTCATCCTATGTACTCAGAGTCCTCTTCATGCAGCTGAAGAGAGGGAAAGAGAGTACAGAACACAGTGGAGCCTTTGATGGTTTGGTGGTGGCAGAAGGGAATACCACTCACACCCGTAGTCTACACACCACAACCCTTACACTTATCTTAGGGAAGACTACAAGACTACACTTATCTTAGGGAAGGCCAGGAAATGTAGTCTGGCTTTGCACCAGGAGGAAAGGTAACTGTGGCTATTAATCAACCAGTAATTCTCTACCATAGTTTACTCTTACTTTTAGAAAATATTAGTTTTATTCTTCTGTCATCAAGAGAAGATACTTATCCCTTCCCCCAAGGAAGACACTCCAAAATTCCCCAAATTTACATCCAGTCACAGCTACTGTCTCCAAGACCAGGATATTGCATGATTTGTAATCCAGATTTGTGTTACCTTGAAGTATATAGGCAACCTATGAAATAAAAATGCTGTGCACATCATCCCACCCAACACGAACACTAACACAACACACCCACTTACACATACACTTGTGCTCACACATAGAATACACATCAGGGACATAACCTCAGCAAAATCATTCTATTTAAAATATAGAAAAATGGGAGTACCACAGCATACAATAATGAGATCCTGCTGGGTAGGCATGGAGAAGCCTTTCTGGCAATGGGATTTTCTTAATTAGATCCTGGGTCAAATATATATTAAGAACCACCTCTGTGTCTTCCATGTTGTCCTAAGATTCTTCCTAGACTGTTTTTCTCCATGATCATATTTGAAGTAGGTTAGAGGCAGGGTGCCTTCCTTGGGGAATATGGAGCTCTGATAGAACAATTTCTGCTCAGACAGTTACAGAGATTTGAAAGATCTTTTAAAGTTTAACAGTCATAAGTTTTTTGCACACAGCCTGGTGGTTTCTTTGGGAATATAATCTCTTAAACATGTTTTAAGTTTCTATTCTATTTGCTTTCAGTCTTTCATATGCCAGTACCTACAATAAAAAAGTATTTTCTTGAATTAGGTCCCAAGTATGCCTTATTTCCTTGCTTCCTCACCTCTGTGCCGCTCTAAGTTAATGTTTTATACTAATCTGAAGAATGAATTTGAGTGTAAAGGATACCCTTGCTCTAGTTTTCCCTGCATAGTTGAGGCAATAAGTTTAACCTGGAACTACAGGGCCTTTTATAATTGGAATTACTGTTTTATCTCTTGTTGTTTAGGACCTAGGAGCACTCAGTTTTTTCTCATTAGAGAGTTCTAATTTTAGTCCTCTCATCTCTGCTTGAAGACCAGCCAGTTTCTACCTGAATTCATTATTTTACTAGAAAACCATGCACAATTCTGTCTAATCAACTCAAACTGTCACTCTTGTTCTCTGAAACCACCTCATTTAGTACTAGGTGAATATTTTATCTCCTGTTTAAATTGTGCCAGGTGGTTTGACACTGTCAAATCAAAAGGGCTCTCTATCTTTTCATCTTCTAGTAGGCATTTCTTCACTACCTGACTGCTACACAGTTTTGCACATTTCATGGCTATATGAAATCTGGCAGTATCTCCTTTTCAAGGTGCCAATTATATAGGCTAAGCCATCACTAGCTTCTATAACTGACAATACTCCAGATTTCAGTAGACCAACACAAGGATTAGTTTCTCTACTAATATAAATAAAATATAATTACACAGGGAAGAGTTGGGTGACATTAAAAGAGGAGTTTAGGTGTCATTGAGCTATTTAGTGATTCCAAATGCTTCCACTGAGTGGCTGCACCTCTTCTAAATTCACAGATACTTCTTCATTTATACTGCTAATGCAGAAGAGATCCATGGATACTTTCATGGACCAGTTGCAAGGGCATTGCACATATTTTCCATTTGAACATAGTTGCAGGGGAAACTGGGAAAAGTAGTTTAGACTTGTACCCAGTAGAAAGGAAAATGAGTTTGGTGAGTAGCTAGTCAGTCTCTGCTACAGTTTCTCTAACAAACATATGAAGTAATCTGACTACCTAAAATTGATCCTATTTTATTGTCATCAGGACTGCACTCATATGCTGGAACATTTGAAATCATCTTTGAACATATCTGTTGTACCAGCTGGAAAACAAAACATAAAGCAAAGGTTTATTCATAGTATTTTATTCGGGAACACTTTTAAAGAAAAGGGTGAGTGAATAGTCAGTACAAATACATGGTATTGAGTTATCTTATAGTTCAAGTAACTAAAGCTTATTCCTTTTAGAATATTTTATGATGTTTTCTGAAATGCATTAAATATCTATTTTTACAGGGAGAAAAAAAGAAGAAAATATTTACCATTTGAAGCCTGTCCTTCATTTCTATGGGATATCCCCATGAGCCTTGATTTCTAGTTTTCTCATCTAGTCTATGCATGAATGCTGAGCAGAGACCCATGTTCCATTGATACTGCAGAAGCATAAAATCATGCGGGAAGGAAGAATAAGGCATATGGCAAAGTACAAGGTGAAGCACTGCACAAGGATATATATAATTGGACATTCTAGGACACTTACTGATGGTAAAGAATAAAGGAAAATCCATATCCAGAGTAGATAACTTAGAGTAGGGAGGCATCACTTCTTCCTTCAAGATAGAAGGATTATGGTTTTGTTAATCTACCACTAATCTGCCCAAATAAAAACTCCATATAAGTCTTTGCTGATGATGGTAGATTTGTCATTCAGCATTAGCAGAACCTTGATCAACTACCTTTAGGGAGAGGAAATACTCTCTTTTGGACCCATGCATAGCCACAATTCTTGTCACCATAGCTACTCTCTTCACAGCACAAGCACAGGGTAGTAGCAGTGAGAGCCTAGCGGACCTCCTCTAGATAGATCACTAGTTTATATGCTTATGGAAGACATTTTCTGTGGTAGATACTCTCTGCTGGGCATTAATCTGAAATACAGAAATCTACCCAATTTGTACCACTGCCACCATCCTTCCATGTGTTCCTTCCCCTAATTCCTTTGTCTAAAATCTTCCATGTTTGCTCTTTTCATCCCTTTGATCAAGATGTGAAGTGAATCTTACTTCTGTCCACTTCTCTTTCCTAACCTAGTAAACAGCCAAGAATATTGTTCATTCTCTGCCTGTGGGGAAAATTTCCTTCTCCACTGTCCTCTAGGGCCATCTCTGTGTTTGTAGTGTATAGATACTGTCCATTTATAGTGAGCATTTCACTCACCTTTCTGAGAACCTATGACTTAATTGATCTACTAATACGCAGTAGGAACTTTATTTCAAAAGGTAAGTAGTCCTTATAGTAGATAACATGGCCTTGCTCTGGAACCTAAGGGGTCTGTGTGGTAACTCTTCGTAGGGCATACCAGAGATATACCATCCAGAGAGCTGGATTGAGATTAAGTATATGAAGTTCCTGCTACATAGCAAATATTATATAAATTTTAAACACTTGACTTTAAAACCATTGTTTTGGTTCTGAACTGAGGACTGAACAATTGGATTCTTTTTCTTTTCTTTCTTTCTTTGTGTTATGAAGATAATACCCATTGTTAGTTTCTAGTAAGCTTTCACTGGAGCTAGCTGATTTCCAAATTCTACTGGGAGCAGTCTTTCCACTGTAAATGAAAAACCTAATGGTCACCATGACAATCCCAAAGTATAGAGGAGTATTAATGAATGTTGAAATTTTAGTTCTCAAATCCAATAATCCTCAGAAATATTTAGAGAGTTTGTTTAAAATATAGATAGTTTGCACTAGTCACAGTAATTCTAAATCAGTAGGCCAGGGGTGGAACTCAGAAATCTGTATTTTTAAAAAATCACCCAGGTGGTTCTGATTTGGGCCAAGTTTGGGAACCACTGCTCTAATCCACATGTGGGAAAAATCCGGTCACCAGCCATAGGTCCCAGAGCCTCTTTTCACTCACACCTCCCAGGGAATGAGAAACGTCTGTACTGAGAAAGTCAGGAGTAATAAGACTAATACTGCACAGCTCTCAAGGTGGCCCGCTTCACCTCAGTGCCCCCAAACAACTATTGATATGTATTAGCCACTCGACAAATAGCAAACAAAAGAATGAGTGATTGAATGAATGAACTGATGTCTACCACTGTCAATGTCTGTGGCAGCACTGTCTTTAAATACCACTGTTTTATTTTCCCTTATTAGAACCCTCGTAATCATACAGCTTCCCTATTAAGGACCTCAATCCTTTTATGTTTCCATTTAAGCTGGAATTTTCAATTCAAATATATGAGCAAAAGAATCAGGAATTAACAGGATCAGACTGCTGCTGCTCACTTTAAGAAAAACATTTCAAGCCACTTTTATTTTCCAACACTTACCCTCTTTACTGATCTACCTTCAAAAGTTCTCAGAGATAAGGAACTATTTTAGGTTCAATCCTTGGGTGTTATCAACAGTGTAAATAAGCAATTGATTCTAACATGTTTTTGCTCTTAAATGTGTATATCCCCTTAAAGACCTGCTATGGCAAGCTCCATCTCATAATATCAGGATGACAGAAGGTTGTTCCCAGGAGATTTGTAGAACCAGCTGGCTTTCATGAAATACTAATACATAAACTCCTAAAAATGTGTATAGTCTTAAAAAAAAGACTGCTTCTAATTATTTCTTGTTTCTATTCTTCAATTTTTGCATAGCCCTACTTCTTACCCAACTGTCTCTTGATGCCTGTATTTGATATCAAAGTACGAGCAAGACTTTAATCTCATTTGTCGGCATTTAGTGGATAGATGATTTATGTGGCTGCATTTCATCTTGCCTTACATTTCATCTGTCTTTTCCAGTGAAGGTCTAGATCTAAAATAACATTCCATTAGTATTTTTGTAGAAGGTCTTTGAAGCGCACACACATGCGCGCGCGCACACACACGCGCACACACACACGTGAAGGTGCATAACATGTAGTTTTGTATTTTGTTCTGAACTGCATAAAATTCACATTTATTTTTAGCAAAATAATTTAAAGACTGTGAAAGTGAACTGATTCAAGCTCAAACTCATGTTGTAGAATTCTTATCGTAATTTTTGTTGTCATCTGATTGCTGGTTGTCTGAGAAAGGAAGATTATAAATTCTGAATAAAAAATGAGGTAAGAGAATTGTGAAAGACATGTCCATTGCAAAAGTCTCTTCTCTTTCTGTCATGCATGTGCACGTGCACACACACACACACACACGCACACACAAAACATTCTCTTGTAGCCAATTCATATGTTAGTATTCCAGGAGCTTTATGTTGAGTTTTGGCTTTAAATAAATCACTTCATCTAGCCAAAACCACTGACTTTTTCTTGGTTTCTACACAAAACTCTAATTCAAGTCTAGTTTCCTCCAAATTCAGTCCAGGTGCTAAAAAAGTCTTCTGGTTTTCCAAGGAACATTCAACAGAATTTTTCTACTCTGTGTTCATATTTATAAAATAGTCTCTAAACAGTCCAGTGTTTTGTATTTTCTGGATTAAAGTGGCTCCATGGTGAATTTGTAGGCCATCAAATTCATAGACACTCACTTATAAATGTATGTTTTTCCTTTTAGAAATCAGTGATTATTCCTCTAGGATCTTGTTTTTCATTATTTGCAAACCCTTTTGAATTCTTTAGAGAACAGGCATGTGTATTTTAAGTTAGCAATAAAAAGAATAATAAAAACAAATAAACCATTTCTTTAAAATGAGTTTAGTTACCACTAAATGTAGAAATTTACATCCATGGCAAATTCTGTAATGTTTGGCTTTTATGCTCTTGAATTTATAGACTTAGATTTCTGGATATTTCTTTGGGTTGGGTCCTCAGGGGTAAATCAGCATATTTAACCTTTATTAGCTTTCAAATCTAAAATATAAACCAAGCCCCTTATTCCACTCCCCTTTTCCCCCAAGCCAACTCTTGAATTTTGATTAAAAACCATGAACAATAATGTCATGTTTGCAAGTGTTAATAGACCTTGTTAGACAGCTTACAGAGGCAACATACACTAATATATCTAAAATGGAAAGTAGAATAATAATCCCCAACCCAGAATGTTGCTACAAAGATTATGTCATTTAATTCATGTAAATTATCTGAAACAGTAAAACTTTGTAAGTAGTAACTCTTCCTACAGATTTTGAGGTAAACATAGAAATCAATTGATTTGCATAACCATTGTGATGTCACAGGTGGTGTGGGAAGGCAATTTCTGCACGAGCTGAGGTATCATATTTTCTCAAGATAAGTGATTGCTTAAATAAATTTTTTATCTTTGAATGATTTTAGGGCAGATGCTCAATGTGGGCTAATCTATCACAAACCGTATTGTGCACAAGAATCACATGATTTCTATTTCAAATACATATACTGCTTCAGTAGATCTGGGACTGGGCCTTAGATATGTGTTTCTAACAAGTTCCCAGGTAAGGCTAATGCTGGTTCAGGGATTCCCCTTTCAGTAGTGACCTAATTATCTCCTAGAATGTTTTCAGAAAAAAAATATTATGTATAAGTAATATATATATTATGTGTTTAATATATATAATAAGTAATACTGTAGTAATTTATATATATATATATATATATATATATGCTATTAAAGACTACAATAAACTGCTATGGTGTAATCTGGGATATCTCCTAAAGTCTCATCTGTCCCCTCCCCAGGCAGCAATGTCCTGGGGTGGATGATGAGGGTTCTGACCTTATCATTGGATTAATCCATTTGTGCCGGAATGGACTAATGGAATGAGAGACTGGATCGAAGAGGTCACTGGGGCATGCCCAGGGAGGATTTATCTTATCCTGATTCTTCCCCTTTCTCCCCTTTCTTCCTTTCTCTCTCTCTCTCTCTCTCTCTCTCTCTCATCTGTCCCCCCTCCCTTTCTCCCTCCCTCTCCATTTCCTGGCTGCCTTGAGTTGAACCATACCCTTCTACAAAGATATGTATCACCTCGAGCCAGCTGACTTTGAACTGAATCATCTGAAACTGTGAGTCAAAACAAATCTTTCCTTCTCTAAGTTGATCTTGTTAGATATTTGGTCACAGGAACAAAAAACTGACTAACACATAGATCACCCTAATTGGATGTATTGTGACCATCTAGTAATTTGTTTTTCATGAACACTGGGTATCTTAGTGTCATGAGAGTTCAAGTAGATGTCCTTATAGTTTCCTCAAAACTCTTGAGGTAGTGACTTAAATTCCTGGGTCTCAAACTAGCTACATTAGAATTATATGGAGGGTTTGTTAAATATATGTTTTTGCATTCTCTCCCCTAAGAGTCTCTGATTCTATAGACCTAAGATAAAACTTAGGCATTTGCATTTCTAACAAGATCCCAAGTGATGTTGATACAGGCACCACATTGAATAAACATTGATTTACTTAAAATTAGCAAGAGCCTAAAAGTGTTCTCCCCAAACATCAATAGACATATAAACTATATACTGCCACAGGAAGACCTGTGATTATTTTGTGGTACCATCCCTAGAATCATGATCTTTAAATATTTTAAAAGTTACTTACTCTGTTGATGGAATAAAAATCTCCCCACCTCCCTTTTATCCCCACATAAATAAAGCATCCCCAGACTCAACAGAAAGAGAATCATTTGTCTGGTTAAAGAATTTTGAGTTGATGTCTATTTCTATTAAGAATAAATATATTTCAGATTATTACTATATTCCAGATGCATTAATATCAAAAATGTCATGTTACCAATATGAAAAAGTGACTTTGATCACTGAAAGAATCCCCATTGGTTCTATAGCTTCATTGTCCACATTGATTGCCACTGATCTTGTGGATTCAGAGTCAGATAGTGTCAGAACAGTGTCATCACTTGAGTTTCAGGAGTACAGCTTGCAATGTTGAGAAAGTAATGCAGAATGTGTGCATCACAGTGAATGAAATTAGGAGTGGAGTGGAAGTGTGCCCATCCTCTAGAGAAGATTACCCGTTGGAACACCCAACTTGGGTGTATTTGAGTGAGTCATATTTCTCATGGTAAATTTGCAACATTATAGGATACTTTGATTCCAGCAGTTGGAATCTGCATCAGTACTCCAAAAATAGAAAAATCACAGGACTTCAAGCATATTCTAGATTTAACTCACCTCTCAAGGATAGTGGTGAGTGAGTGAGACTTAGCTGTAAAGAATAGATGATGTGGAATTGTCCACAATAGTGTGCTTTAGGCTATCCTGAAAGGCACCAGACTCTAGAATAGAGAGGTGGAGGCTATGGGTAAGCTTCATCTGTGCATTAAGTTTTATGTTTGACACCAAATCTGGTGGAAAATAATGACTATCTGTTGGTACTCTTCAAGAGCACTATCAACTGCCTCAAAGAACTGCAGAGAGAATTAACCAAAGATCAGAATATATTTAAAGCATTGCATTAATAACAACAGCATCAGGATCTGGACAAACTCTTGAAAATAATTTTACCATTTAACCAACTACAAGAAAAATTTTTTTTTCCTTCCAGTATATTACTCTTTTATCAGTGCATTGTAATTATACGTAGTAGCAGGAGTCATTGTTATTTATTTGTATATGCACAATACACAATGTGGTGCATTTTTATTCCCTAGTACCACCACTTTCTTTCTCATCTTTCTTCCACTGACCCGTTCTCTCTACTATACTGGGTTTCTATTTTCATGAGATTCTTTCTTCTTTTTTTTTTTTTTAACATTTTTTTCTCTTCAGTTTTCACATATGAGAAAAAACAAGTGACCCTTGACTTTCTGAGTTTGGCTTATTTCACTTAGCATGGTGTTCTCCAAATCTATTTTCTCTAATATGATATAATTTCATTATTTATGGTGGAGTAAAACTTCATTAAATTTTCTGTGTTTCTTCCATTTGTTGATGGACACCAAGGCTGGCTCCATACTTTGACTATTGTCAATTGTGCTGCTATAAATATGGGTATGCATGTATCATTATAGTATACTGACCTTAATTCTTCTACATAAATACCAAGGAGTGGTATAACTATTTTACATGGTGGTTCCATTCCAAGTTTTTTGAAGAACCTCCATACTAATTTTCATAGTGGTTGTATTGATTTACAATATCATAAAAAGCAAATCCTATGAGTTCCATTTTTCCCACATTCTTACCAGAATGTATTCTTATTTTTATCCTTTATGACTGTCATTCTAACTGAAGTGAGATGATATGTAGTTTTTATTTGTGTTTTCCTGATTGCTGAATATGTTTTTGGCACCTCTGTTAAGGATCAGATGACTATAGATGTGTGGATTTGCCTTTTTTGTCTTCTCTTTCATTGATCTACATGTCCATTCTTATGCTATCTTGTTGTATTTGTTATTATAGGTGTGTAATATAATTTGAGACAGGAAATTGTGATGCTTCCAGCATTGCTCTACTTGTTCAGAATCCCTTTGCCTATTCTGGATTTTTTAATCTTCCATATGAATTTTAGGACTGGTTTTTCTAGTTATGCCACTGGTATTTTGATACGTATTGCATTGAATCTATAGATTGCTTTTGGTAACTCGGTCATTTCAATAATTTAATTCTTCCTACCCAAAAACATGGGAGGTCTTTGCATCTTCTGTGTCTTCTTCAAATTATTTCTTTAGTGTTCAGTTATTTTCATTGTAGAGATCTTTCACCTCCTTGTTAGACTTATCTCATTTTTAAATTTTTCTTTGTTAGGCTATTTGAATGAAATTTTTCCTGATACTTTTCAGAGATTCATTTTTGGGGTATAGAAAAGTTATTGATTTTTATATGTTGATTGTTATAGCATACTACTTTGCTGAATTTGTTTATCAATTCTAGAAGTCTTTGGTTGAGTTTTTGGCTCTTCTAAGTACAGGAGCATATCTTCTACAAATAGTGACAATTTTACTTCTAACTTTCCTATTTGTATCCCTTTTCGTTCCTTCTTTTCCCTATTGCTCTTGTTAAAATTTCAAGTACTATTTTTAATACTGGAGTGTGCCATGACCTGCATGGTCATTAATTCAGAAACCAGTGAGGGGTGATGGGGAATTAAGAAAGACACACAAACGTTGAGAGAGAAAATTGGGATCAGGTGGGACTGATCTCTGGTTGAGAACAGTGAACCAGAGCTGAATCCACAAGTTTATTATATAGGTTTTATCATCAAAAGTTTATTTCTGGGAAAGTTTCTGCAAAACAGGCAGACTTGAAGGTCACAACACTGAGGAGACATTATGATTATCTTGCTATGCTCAGAATCCTCTATCTCTGGGAGCTGTCTGAGTTTCAAGGTTAAGACTGATAACTCTGAGCCTTTGCACAGAGTGACCTTGGGCCAGCGTTGCCATAGCAACAGGACAATGTTAACCCATACTTTTGTACAGGGGTTTCCTAGCACAAGTGCACCAAAACCACAAGCAATCAGGCACCTTGATCCACATCACCACTCCCCACAGGAATGGTAAGAATAGGCATCAATGTCTTGTTCCTAATTTTAGATTCTCCACTCAGCATAATACCAACTTTGAGGTTCTTGTATTTAGCCTTTATGATGTTAAGATAAGGCCCTTCTATCTCTAGTTTCTTCAGTATTTGAAACATGAATGGGTGCTGAAGGTTGTTGAAGGCTTCTTCTGCATCCATGAGAAAATCATCTGTTTTTTTTCCTTAATTCTCTTTAGGTAATGAATTCTATTTACTTACTTTTATATGTTGAAATTTTGGTGGGTCTGCATACCGGTCACCTCAGCATTGTTAAATAATGACATGAAGAAAACTGAATCTATATAAGCTATAATATCCTTAAAATGGAGGGTTGGTGAATATCTAAATATATTGCCTACCTTTTACAACTGCCTCCTGGCCACGAATGCTAGATGCCTTGGGATCTGTTTTCTCAAGGTCCTAATCAAGGGCTTACTATGTGCCATGTTATATGCCTTAATCAATTAATTTAATTTTCACAAACAATATATGAAATAATCTTTTTTTTATCCTAGAGGATTCTAGTGTACCTAGAAGTTAGTAACTTGTCCAAATCAGACAGAAGACAACAGGGCCAAAATTTAATGAAGACAGGTTGGGGTCAGAGAAGCTAACATTTTAATGACTACTTTATACTCCTCTCATCTACTGATGTGAAGTTTTTAATTGTTAATTAA
Organism: Sciurus vulgaris; assembly: GCF_902686455.1. Classification (NCBI taxonomy): domain Eukaryota; kingdom Metazoa; phylum Chordata; class Mammalia; order Rodentia; family Sciuridae; genus Sciurus; species Sciurus vulgaris. The sequence goes on along the minus strand of NC_136467.1, from coordinate 102,683,108 downwards.
TTTTAAATGTTATATCTCCAAGGGGCCATGTGTGTATATGACAAGAGAATCCTTGAGCAATGTGTTTTCAGAGATGTGATTGCTGTATCATGAAGAACAAGAGCCTAAGAAATTAGTGTTTTCTTAACTCCACCAATGGTATAGGGCACATCAGTTATCCTCTCCCTAGACCTCAGATTTTTCACATACTAAGTTTGGGTAACAGTTTCATAAACATATCTACTATATCTGATTGTAGATGTGCTCTAATATTCTTGGATTAGGAAACTGAGATTATGAGCAAGGAAAGTACACTTTCAGCACACTTCTATACCACCTATGTATAGAGTCACCTTGTACAAAAAGACTAAGGACCAAGGTCAAGAACTTTTCCTTCCAAAGACTATCCTAAAATTTTAAGAAAGCTTGCATCATTTCTTTCTTTTTTTCTTTTTATTATTTTTTAAATTTTATAGTCTGTGTTTTGATTCATTGTATACAAATAGGGTACACATTTTCATTTCTGTGGTTGTGCATGTGATTCATACCATTTGTGTAATCATACATGTACATAGGGTAATGATGTCTGTCTCAGTCCACCATCTTTCATACCCTTGCCCCCTCCTCCTTCTCATTTCCCTTTAGGTAATCTAAAGTTCCTCCATTCTTCTCTCACCCTCACCCCCCCACTCCCATTATTTATCATTATCCACTTATCAGGGAAAATATTGGGCCTTTGGTTTTGGGGGATTGGCTTACTTCACTTAGCATGATATTCTCTAATTCCATCCATTTATCTGCAAATACCATAATATTATTCTTTATGGGTGAATAATATTCCATTGCATATGTATACCATAGTTTCTTTATCCATCCTTCTGTTGAATGGCATCTAGGTTGGTTCCACAATCTAGCTACTGTGAATTGAGCTGCTGTAAACATTGATGTGACTGCATTACTGTAGTATGCTAATTTTAAGTCCTTTGGGTATAAACCTAGGAGTGGGATAATTGGGTCAAATGGTGATTCCATCACAAGTTTTCTGAGGATTCTCCACACTGCTTTCCAGAGTGGCTGCACAATTTGCAACTCCACCAGCAATGTAAAAATGTGCTTTTTTCCCCCACATCCACACCAACATCTATTATTGTTTGTGTTCTTGATAATAGCCATTCTAATTGGAGTAAGATGAAATCTTAGAGTTGCTTTAATTTGCATTTCTCTAATTACTAGAAATGTTGAACACTTTTCCATTTATTTATTAATCACCTATATATCTTCTTCTATAAAGTGTCTGTCAAGTTCCTTGACCCATTTATTGATAGCGTTCTTTGTATTTTTGGTATAAATTGTGGAAATTAAAGCTCTATATGAAGTGTGTGTGGAAAAGATTTTCTCCCACTCTGTAGGCTCTTTTAACATTAGTGATTGTATCCTTTGCTAAGAAAAAGCTCTTTAATTTGAATCCATCCATTTATTGATTTCTTGTGCTTTGGGAGTCTTGTTAAGGAAGTCTGATCCTAAGCCAACATGATGAAGATTTGGGTCTTCTTTCTGTTCTGTTTGGTGCAGGGTCTCTGGTGTACTTGGCTTAGGATCAGACTTGCTTAACAAGACTCCAAGAGCACAAGAAATCAAAGCAAGAATCAATAAATGGGATGGATTCATTTCTTTCTTTATCCTTGTAAATCTATTCATTCTTTCAGATATCTAAATTGAGATGTGGAGTAAAGTGTTTTCCAATTTTATATTACCTTTTATTGTTTTGTCTTCTTTCATATTCTCAGCAGGATTATAAATAATGTGTTCCATGATCATAGTAGGACATGTTCTTTTACTTTTGCTACTTATATGTTCAAATCTATAAGACTATATAATTTTTAGTAGGGAACACATAATTTCCACCTAAAGTACACTCGAAATGTAAGGTGGAACTTTGTCATCTACAAATCCATTAAGTTGCCACTTTGAATCGACACTGTTGTGTAGGTGTGTATATTTAAGTAAGTGTGAGTGTGTTTGTTCATTTTTATTTTTGTAAATCCATGTATATGGGGAATCTGTTTTAATTCGGCCAATTTAAAATCAGATTACAGAGAGAAACCTGGCTTCCTCTTATCTAAAAATTTGAGAGACATAATATCTGGTTGTATCTTGTACCTTTGTTGGTTAAGATCCAATCAAATACTCTAAAGCAAAATTCACAAGAGTTACAAGAGAACAGACATGGACAGTTGGGAGTGGAGGAGATAGGTCCTAAAGATGTAGCCCATTCCAATGGATACAAATGCTAGCTTTTGTTGTTTTACCACTAGGTTTTCTTGCACACAAAAGTTCCAAATAAAATCCAGCTGGTTCAAATTTTGTCTGCAGACCTGAAGCCCAGCAAATTTGGCTTGGCTTCTTATTTTGTGGAAAATGCTTCACACGGCTGTAATCTGGAAATATTGAAGTGTACAAAATCCTCAACAGAAACACCAGGAGAACAGCTGTCTCCCACCTTCACTTTCTCCTAGCTCTGCTCTTAAAGTTTTGGGTGTTATGAAGGGAGAGAGAAAAATCTGCCACTAAGCGTGAAATTTATGAATCATCCATGACTACCTTTGTTGTTGCTCTATGCCAAAACACAAAGATTAAAGAGTTGCCAATGATGAGTAAGACAACTCAGTTTTTGGCATTACTAGAGAAGAAAGTAGTATTTAAGATCATGGAGGGAGTAAAACAACAAAACAATATTGCTACAATTTGAACAATAACAGGCTTTTGTACATGGAAGCATTGTGTTATCTTTTCCATTTTCCACCCTTATGCTTTTGTTGGCCTCATACAATCCCCTTGTTGCCTATAATTGGAAATAGAGTTAGTGCCAGAGATGCATAAAACAAGTAGTCTTTCATTTACATTTTTTGTGCATCATGATTGTGTATGTGAAGTCATAAAAATCATTTATTATGAGCATGTGAATTCCTGGCTTAAAAAGCTAAGCGTTCTTGTGACAACAATATAATAGCATCAGATGTATTCCCATAAAACACCATATGTGGGCACTTATTAGTTACTTCCCTGGCACCTTAGGATTCATCTTAAAGAGTAAATCCTAAGAAAAAAAAAAGAATGTTGGTACATAAACAAACAAAATATATGAGATGGGTTAGCAACAACTAAGGATTTTCTTAGAATCTGTTAGTGATGGCAATAGTTCATCTTCCATTAGAAGCAGAGTTGTCAAACCTTTTGCTAGTGTTCTTTTCATGGATTCATGAAAATCCTTTACAGCTTTGCAAACAGTAGATGTTACCTCAGTCTAAAGTTGCAAGAATGCTCTAAAATCACAAAACACTAGATTTTGATATCTAGTAAATTAAAATATGTGCCAATGTAATTTTTATTCTTCTCATCCATTACTCTTTGAAAAGCATATATTTAGGGCATGTGGTATAAGTCACAGAAAACACATTGGTTTTCAAACTAGATAAAATAACAGAGTGATTAGTTTCTTCTTGGCACATGTGAACATTTAGTGATGTTTTGACAGTGCACCTCTGTGACAGAGGCTATTCCTCTTTGTCAGTTTCCTTGCTTCTGCTGCTTCTGCTCTAAGGTGCAAAGGTTTCATTTGGTTGCCTCTGCAGTTGCTTAAGTTTTCTTGACTGTCAGTGGACTTCAAGTTTGTCACAACTCTGGTGCTGATATTGTAATCTTGCATTAACACCTGAGTCAGATGGCCAGACACTCCCTGTAGGAAGATGACGGGGGCTTTCAAATCAACTCAGTTGCAAAAGGAGGCCAGAATTCACTGGTTCTTGATTGTGTATCTACTTTTCCCCCTGAAAAGTGGTAAGTCATATAAATCAGTTCTCAGGGGATTTTTGTTTTTGTTTGTTTGTTTGTTTGTTTGTTTCAAAGGGTGACTTATCTTAGTGACACACTGTGGCATATTACTGGGGTCTTTGGGAGAAGGTGAGGTTGCTGGTATTTTAAGTTTCTAGGCCAGCAGTGAGTCAGAACCCAAATCTCTATTCATTCAGTCTTCCTAGTGTAACAGAATGTCTAAAACTTACAATGGTATTTTGTTTAAACTGCATATGGTAGTGATTACCTTGAAAATGTACACTAAGCATATGTCTACAACCCTAATAACGACTTCCAACACTTCTAGATGGCTGCTTTGACCCAGTCAATTTTTCTCCCTATATTTTGGCCCAATTTTCCACTCCAGCATGCCTACCATACAATGCAAATATTGGTGCTTTTAATTGTTTTTGTTCTTTTAATACTGCTGGATAGCTAGATGTAAAGGAATTTTTAAAGTGGTAACATTTCTTCTGATCCAAATACATTTTTTTTCAGTTAGTAAAACTGGTTTAGCAATTACCATCCTCGTATCTGGTTATTTTTCCACCATTTGCTAATTTTTAAAGGCCTTCATCTATTTTACAGACCTATCTTCCCTGTCCTTTCCCCACCCCTCTTCTCTCAGGAACTTCTATCACACAAGCATCATGTAATATGCTTTATAAAGTGAATCCTCTCTTTTGCATCCAAACATCATGTTTTCCAATCTCTATTTGATGGCTCTCCTTCCTGATTTTACACAGAGAGTGTCTGGAGGGATTTTGAAATGATGGATGCCTAGTACTTTATCTGTACTTTTCCCTTGACCTATTACATCAAAACATACCATGATAGGAATTATGAATCTTTAAGTACTCTGTAGTAAATACTCATATGTAACCACTATCAAAACACATTTTTCTTTTTTTTTTCAAAACACATTTTTCTGATTACAAAATTATAGCTTCTATTGTATTTCTACCCTCTATGAGAGACTTTACAGCCTTGCCTTGCTTAATCCTCATAATAAGCCATTAAGTGTTATTATCCTAATTTAATAGAATAGGAAACTGGGGCCCAGAAGACTTAAAAAAACAGAAATAAAATTAGTCCAAGCCAAAAAATGAAGCAAATTTTAACAAAGGGCCTTTAATTCATAGTTGAAAGTCAAATGCTGGCCTCTTTCCATTCCGCTTTCTTACTTGACACTTGTCTTTCTTACATGACATTCTATTGTTTATATTTACTAATAACCTACTTTTCCATATTTTTCTTAGTATGTCTTTGTGCAGTTTATGTAAAAAGTGTAAAAATGGCTGTATTTACAAAGGGGCTAATATTTTGTATTGTAATTCAACCTGAAGGTGTTCATGAATGATAATAACGATGTGATCTGAATTGAATGGGGTATAAAATCCCAGCAGATATAATGATGCAGCACATAATACATGTTTTTGAGAATAAGGTGGACTTGAAATTAACACTGATGCATGACTAATAAGAACAGACTGCAATGAATGCACATCCTGCTCCACAATGTTTCCAAAAGGAGGAGGAAAGGTATTCCAAATTTCACAAAGGAAGTATTTTTCAAGGCTATCCACACCTTTCTCCAAGTCTTCTCTCCTCCTTAAGTGAGAAGTGGTCCTTGTCAGTTCTCTGTAACCTTGTTTTGTTTTGGATCTTAGATGTATCCCAAAGATCATGTGCTGAGGCTTGGTCACCATTCTGCAGCATTATTGGAAGGGGTTGGATTCTTTGAGAAGTATGGCCCAGTGGAAGGAAGTTAGGCCATTAGACGCATACTCTCAAAGAGGACATTGAGATCCTGGCCCCTTCTCCTCTTCTCTCTCTCACTGCTTCCCAGGAGCCATAAGGTGAGAAGTTTTTCCCCACCTCATGCTACCCACCATGAGGTACTGAGCCATCCCAGCAGCAGAGTGACAAGGTCAATCAAACATGAACTGCAACCTCCCAAACTGAGTCAAAATAAATCTTTTGTCCTTTAAAGTTGATTTTCCCAGGTATCTTTTTGTAGCAATGGAAAGCTGACAAACACAAACTTCTTTTACTTTTTTTCTTCCCCTGCCACTTACAGATGAGAGAAGAGAGAAAAAAAAAAAAAAAGATAATATTTATTCAGCACCTACCATTTGTCAACAATTTTCATTTCTAATATATTAACCCCTGAATTAGTCAAGTTTTGCTAACTTGTCCAATAATACAACCAAATGTCAAAATTTCAGGGTCTTCAAAAAACAAAAATTTATTTCTAGCTCATGCTTTGTGTAGGCAGCTGTGCATTTACTGTTAAGGCTCAGCTTCCCATTTCTAGACTCAGATTAAATGTACTGCCACTGTTTGAAATATGCCATTCTTACAGCAAAGAGACAAAAAGTAGCAGAATCTTTCTTCAGCTTCTGCCTTGAGTGTAATATACATTGTTTGGGCTCACATTTTTCACTAATGCAAGTCAAGGTCAAGTTTAATGTTAGTGAAGCAGTTAACAGGCACCTGTCACTGAAGGTGGGGCTCTAACTCAAAAGGCACTGGGTGGTGCATAGATATTCCTTTATAGTGAACAAGGAGTGAATCTTAGTAGAAGATTTCTATATTGGAGAAGCATGAGACTCAGAGGTTAAATTAACAATCCAAGCCTAGTGCATCCAGTGGATGATTCAGGAATCGAAGATTATAATCAATTGTTTCTACAACCAATGACTTTTCCTCTGTACAACCAGCCAGGTTGAAGAGTAGGGAGACAAACTTTGTGTTTTCTCCTCTTTTCATCTTCACTCCAATTATTTTCTGAATCATTGTGTCATCTCATGAACCTAAGATAATTTTTTTATTTAACCAACTCTTTAATTTGCATCTGAAATAAAACTGAATTGTAAAATGATAAACTTTATCAAGCAATTACTTTGTGCCAAGCACTTATTTTGTCGCTTTATATATTCTCTTATTTGATTTTTAACAATAAGTTCTGTGTTAGATAGTATCTTATTTAAATGAGAGTACCAAGCCTCAGTGACTCATTTAAAATAAGTGAGCTAGTGTGAGCAACAGTCAGGTTTTAATCCATATTGGATTCTAAATTTTGTGCTGCTATGTTCTGCATCATTTTGCTGGTCAACAAAAATACTTTTGTTTTAAATATATCTTTACATTTATCTCCTCTCTACCATAACTATATCACTATTTTTATTTTTTCTTCTTATGCCTGAGAGTCTGCTATATCATCACAGTTAGATCTCACCAACTAAACCATCATATACATCATAACTAGACTGTCCAAGTCTGCCTTATTCTGTCATTTTGGTGTGCAGAAACAGCCATTGCTCTTCATTGCTCCTATTTTCATCCTTCTCACATCTAAACTCCTTCATCTTCCAAGAACGCTCAGAACAAATCAGTCTTATTTCCCACCAGCCCCCAAATGTACACTATTTTCCTGGTTATCCCTTGCTGATTCCCCTCACTTTATTCACATTACTCCCCATACTAGGAGCTAGATTGAAAACTTCATGACAGCAGGGTCTTGGATCAGCCTGTGACTATATCCCCATGTTGATTATCATACTGCTAGCTTTGAAATAGGAAGTAATTAATTAACTAGGTAATCTTTACTCAGGTCCAAATATGATGGTTTCTGCAACATGCTTCTGTGGACATTGATAGGTGACCAGAAATAAATGATCCATAAACTTCTGGTTCTGCTGAAATGGGTCTCCTAAGTATACAGCAGATTCTAAACTCTCCATATCCCATGAGACTGTGCTGAGAAATTGAAAAATGGCAGATTAACTGGCAGAAAAGTGGGATTAATGTTATATCACACCAACCTCTCTAAGGGGCAATAAGAGTAGCATTTGGGAGGTAAGATATCTCCCAAACCACAAGTGAAAGATTTTCTTGGCTCCCAAGGAGAGAGAACAAAAGAAATTGTGGTGCCAAGTGCTTAGTAAATGCAAGGATTATAAATTAGATTTTATATTGGACACAGAATATTATCTGTGTGGTGTCTCTGTCTTTCTGCTGACTAGTTAAAAAAAATCCTCAATGAGCATTTTATATCTGCCTCAAATACATAATGCTTATCTACCAATCCCATATTGCCCATGTTTTCCAAGATTATTTTTCGTGGATTTCCAAATATATCTCCTGGCGAAATGAAATTTAGGTAATATATTCAATCTGTTATATTAAAAAACTAGAAAACATTAGCAATAAAAAAGTCTTACACAGATGTTCCAAAGCTATTTATTTATGGCATCTTTCATTTACATAGCACATAAAAGTATAATACAGAAATAGTATTTCATGGTAAATAGTTTGGAAAACTGTCTTTTCTAAAAAGCTTTGAATTTTTTGTGTCCTTCCAAAATCGGGATTTCTAAAATATACAACAAAGGGTCCTACTTCAAAAAATCATCTGGGAAGATCTTTTCAAGGAAGTGATCTTCTAGTGGACACTTGAAGAAAGAAATATCTACTATAGAATGAGGCAAGAGCAGGTGTCAAGTGCTCTAGCAAGAGAGAGGAATTAGTGTGTTTGATAAATAGGAAGGAAGAGAGGAAAGGAGGGAGGCAAAGCAGGCTCCTATTAACTGGAATAAAATATCCAAAGAAGAGAATCCTGGAGAGGTCAGTAGGTCTTATATCATGTAGGACCTTCTAAACATGGTAGAGTTCTTATGTTTACATTTAGGTTCAGTGAAAAGTCGTTTAAAGATTTAAGTAGGGAAGGTACACTATTTGACTTGGGTTTGAATAATTTTGAGTGCGGTTGATTGGAAACAGAAGAATGGAAATAGGAAGATAAATTGAGACTATTAGGAATGTTTAATGAGACAATGCTGATGATGTACGATGATACCTTTAGCTAGTTCAGTGGAGATGGCAATGGAGAAGAACAGAATTGACATACATTAAGATCTAGCATATGCCATGCCCCTATTTTGATACCCAGCACAACTTTTCTCTCTCCCTTTCTCTCTCTCTCTCTCTACATACACACACATGTGTTATATTTTTGTACATATAAAAATATAATTAACAGAACTAATTGGCTACTAGGGCATGTGACTGAAGGAAAGGAAAAAAATCAAGAATAATTTTCAGATTATCTGAGTGATATGAATGTGTTGTATTATTTACTGAAAAGAGAAATATAATTGGAGAAATTTGTTCAGTAAAAGGAAAATCTAAATTCAGATTATGACTTCTTAAATTTGATATATTGTGTGATGTACAAGCAAAAATTTCAAGAAGGAAGCTCAATATAAATTTGTGTTTTGCTTAAAGTCACTGGAAAATTGAAGTCACCTGGTAAAATTATTAGATTTATTTTCTTATTGAAGAGAAGGGTCAGGACTGAATTTCCAAAACACTCCAGTATTCAGAAATTGGGACTAGCAGAAGTTAACATGGAAAAATAAATTGAAATGGCCAAGAAGGCTATAGGTGACATTACAGAATTATTTCAGTGGAAGAATGGAGGTTAAAACTTGTTTGGAAATGTTCAGTGAAATGGGGCAAAAAAGGGTGAAAGTTATATAAACAGTTCTTTCAAAAATTTTGGCCAAAGAAAGATAATCACAAAACATAGTTGCTTTGTATTATTTTTAGTGACGCATTATAGTTATATATAATAGTGGGAGTTGTCATTGCATACCCATACATGCCTACAATATAACAATAAAATTTGGTGAATATCACTCCCCAATATTTTCCCTTTCCCTCTCCTCCTCCCTCCCCACAGGTTCCTTTCCTCTGTTCTACTGATCTCCTTTCCATTTTCATGAAACCCTTTCCCACCTCTCTTTTCCTTTTTCCTCTCTAGTGTCCATATAGGAGAGAAAACATGTGACTTTGCGCCTTCCAAGTTTGACTTATTTATCTTAACAATAGTCTCAAGTTCCATCCATTTGCCTGCAAATGACACAATTTTATTTTTCTTTATGTCAGAATAAAACTCCATTTAATATATATACTACATTTTCTTTATTCATCCATTGATGTATCACTAAACTGATTCCATAGTTTGATTATTGTGAATTGTGCTGCTGTACAAATGGGTGTAAAATATCATTTTAATATTGGCACTTTAATGGAGTAGTGGGATTCTCTCAAAATGGCTGGAGAAAGTATTACTGACAAGGAAAGAGGAATAGAGGTACTAGGAAGGTCCCTGAGACATCATCTTCAAGATGGTTTTGGTGGTGAATGCAAAGGCAGCAAACCTGGTGTATGTGATATTGAGAAAGCTCCTGTGGGTGGATCACCTCTTAATCTCCAGTATCTGTCAACAGTAAATGTTTACAATAGTTGTTGAAGAAAGATAAGAAAGTAAAAAAAAAAAAAAAAAAAAAAAAAAAGGAAGAATAGAAAGAGGAAAGGGAAAGAGAAAAGAACCAGCAAAGGAATCCTTTCTTTGGTTTCATTCTCATTATTGTTGTGTATTATTTCTCATAATGGTCCTCAAGAACTCTGTTAACCTAGTAATAGTTTAAATTTAAAAAAAAATCTTGCAAACATAAGTATCATTAGTCTCACTTTACAATGCAAAAACCAGGCTCAAAGAAATTCTCCACTTTCTTCTCCTTTCTTGGATATCCCTAATACAGTGCCCAACATGCTTACTCTTTGCCCCTCAGTAAACAGATATGACAGGTAGAATTAATAATCTGGTAATATAATCGCTTAACTAGTTTCTACTGATTATACCTATACATTGCAGCAGGGACACTGGATTTACATTTTAAAAAATGAATAGTGAAAATATGTGAACATTTGACTAATGTTGGTTCAAACTAAGAACAAACTAAACATTATACAGTGACAAATATGTTATTTCAAGTGTGAAAATTGAGAATACTTACTTTTTAGCCATTAGACAATTGCCTGAGCTTGGCATTGTGATAACTTAGTTCTGTTGTGAGTTAGATACTTTGTCTATTCTCAAGAAGGTTACTGAGTAAGAAGATTCAACAACACAATTCTGCTTTCTCCAACAACACAATTCTGCTTTCTCCTGCAGATGTGCAAGTTTGTGCTAGAAAGACATAGTGCAATTATACACATTTTTTCCTTTTCCATTTAAAAACTCAGTTACTTAAAAATCTTTGTGGATCATCTCATCATTCCAAATAACTTTATGGAGACTTTCTGAAATGTATTCCTTTTTCTTCCAATTTTTCTCCTGTTGTTCTCAATTATCCTATGAAAATAATTATATAAGCTAGACAGATAAATCCTGCATTTCTATAAAAGGGTGGTGGTTAGTGAATTTTCTATTTCAAATGAAGATATCAGAAATCTATCTGGACAATCAATGGTGCTATCATTTATATACTTTTTCATTAAAAAGTATTTGTACATTAAGAACCTCCACATATGAAACACAAAGTTGTGAAAGTTATAAAATACAGAGCAAATTATTCCCATCAATATCTTACATTTGTCATTATTACTAATTAGCTCCCATAATACTTGTATGATATTAAAATTACTGCTCCATTTTAGAGATATATTTTCTTCATTAAACTCATTTTAGATATAAGCAGTTTTTCTCCCAAGTTGACTCTTTTAAATTATGTTTTAATTAAAATGAAATGAAGGCTTAAAAATTTGCAGTCTGTGGTATGTTTACTTTCTATGTTAAATGATTGTATTTCAAATAAACCAACATTTATTTTTAAACCATTGCTTTGTATCTGACCTACCACACCTTTTACAATGCATTTATCATTCCATAAAAATTAAAGAAAGCAGAATTTTAAGCCTCTGTCAGCTCTCAGCCACTGTTATACAAGGATTTTGAAAGAAAAAAAATAGAATTGATTGTATCTCTCCAATTCATTTAAGGAGAATACTACTTAAATTTGTTCTTAAGGCAAGGTTGAAATTAATCTTGATTTCCCATCAAATGTACAGGGATTTCACAGTACAGTGCATAATAGTGTTTAATTCCTCATGGGTATAAGTTAAAATAAACAAATCACTGACAGTGTTTATCTATAAATATAGCAGATGGTGTGGGACTGAGGTTGGTAATCAACTCTGCCGACTTTAATTTCATGGTTATAAAACACTGTAAACCTCACTATTTATAAAAGGTAGGGAAGAATCTCCAATGGGCTTCAGTAGCCAAGAAACCTCACCAATATTAATCTCTCTAACTGATATTTGGTATCCTCCCAGGGTGTAATATTTAAGATTGTGGAGCGATTGCTAGACATACTCAAAATTTCCCTGGGATCATTAGCTAGCATTTCTGTCATTGATCTATTATGACTTTGTTAATGAGTTCCATGTGAGTGAAATTTAGTGAATGAAACAATTCTTCCTAAATTTTGCTAGATGAATGTTTAACAATTACTTTAAGAAGTTATATATCTAAATGATAGCCTAATTTGTCAAAAATAATACTTTTTTTTCTGATGCTTAGGTAAGTCAAATTGTGATACTACTCAGACCAAATGGAATTAGGGATAGGATTTCATAAACATCAAAACATCATTTGAATAGTCAATGCATCATATACATATATGTGTGTATGTGTGTGTGTGTGTGTATGCCATGTGTCTGCCTAAAAGTTTATAAAAATCATATAATTTATAAAGAAACCAAAATAGTTATCCATAATATTTTCAATTGATTTAAATATAATAATTTAAATATATTTTATTGTAATCATTTATTTCACTGAAAATCTATATGCTCAACTTGATTAAATTCTCACAAAAAAAGAACAATGATTATAAAAAAATTATTTGAATTGTTCAATTTTTCCATTCCAACCTTATAGTGAATAAACACAGAAAGATCATAAAAAATCTCAAATCATACCCCTATTACTTTTATATCTGAAGAAATTGATTTTTCAGTTTTCAAGAAGTTTCTTAAATATATGATAATCTAGTATGCAACTTGAAGGTTAAATTTTTTTTTAACTGAACATGTTTTAATGTATCAGAATATTAAACCTAGGGTCTTGTATATACTAAGCCAAAACACTACTGCTGAGCTTGAGCTACATTCCCAGTCCAAGAATGAGCTTTCTTTTTTTTTTTTTTAATTTATTTTTATTGTAAATAAATGGGATACATGTTTATGTTTGTACATGGAGTAACGGCATACCATTTGTGTAATCATACATTTACACAGGGTAAGGGTGTTTAATTCATTCTGTTATTTATTCCTTCCCCCCACCCTCCCATCCCTCTTTTCCCTCTATACAGTCCCTCCTTCCTCCATTCTTGCCCCCTTCCACCCCCATTATGTGTCATCATCTGTTTATCAGCAAGATCATTCGTCCTTTGGTTTTTTGAGATTGGCTTATCTCACTTCACATCCAAGAATGAGCTTTCTAAGGAGCAATCATTACTTTTCTAGTTCTTGTATTGCTTCTCCCCAACTGACCCTGAAAATTCTATACTGAAACTCCAACCTATCTGTTTATGGATTATTTTTTAGCATAGAGCTCAAACTCTGGGTTTCAAGTCTATGGGTTCTGAACAGCAGCATCCCTGAATAGAGAGAGGACTGGATGGAACCTTTGGTAATACATTTTCTCATCTCCCTCCCTACTCAGAACCCTCTGTCATTAGTTTTCATTGGATTTAAGACCCCACTATTTAATGCACTCATTTCTGTAAAACAACTGTCTACTCAGATTTCCAGGTCCTATAATGCATCTGGATCATCTAGAGCGGAGAATATCAAAGCCTCTCTAACTTGCAGATTCCCCTCACTTTCTTTTCCTTTTCTTTCTTTTCTATTTTTCTTATAAATGCCTCCAAATTAACCTGAATTATCATCATTGAAGAAATTCATTATCGGGCTATTGGTTATGTTGTAAAATTGTATTTATGTTGTGTTGAGTCAAAACTTGGGGTGAAGCCAGGTACGGAGGTGTCCGCCTGTAATCCCAGTGGCTAGGGAGGCTGAGACAGGAGAACCATGAGTTCAAAGCCAGCCTCAGCAATGGCAGAGCACTAAGCCACTCAGTGAGACCCTGTCTCTAAATAAAATACAAAATAAGGCTCGGATGTGATTCAGTAGTTGAGTGCCCCTGAGTTCAATCCCCAATACTCCCCCAAGAAAAAAACTTGGGGTGATTTTTATTTGAAATGATCAACAAAAATCAACTTAAATCAATCAATTAATTTTTAAGATTATAACTTCTTGTCTTTAAAGAGAGTCAAAGAAAAAAACATATCCCACAGAGAATGATTTCTTTTTAAAACCTGGTCAATAGGAAGTATGCTATCTAGAGTTATAAGGCTACTGGAAAACAATGGGAGCATATTTCTTAGGGGCTATGAAAAGGCCCCAAGAAGACTGAGGTCTCAGAGTGACATTAAGTACCCCTCAGGGTGGCAAATAAACAGGTCTCATCAACTGACTGAAGGCCTAACGGGCCAGAGTAGGGAGTGGGTCAAAGGGAGACAGAACATCAGAGAAAAATAAAGCCAGGTATTATAGTATCTGAGCAGAGGAGCACAGTGGACATTTAGTTTAAGGACTATCCTTTACGGGAACTCATTTATGGGTCTTAGGGAAATAAGACATCCTTAAAAACACATTAAAACAATCGCTCTTATAAAGAAGGAATCTTTCTTAATATCCTGATGGATAGCGATTTTACTGTGTTGGGTACAACAAGTAATAAAATATAATCTTTTCTACTAATCTTGGTTTGAAAAAGTTTCTGTAAGAAAATTATCTGATTCTAAGGGAAGGAAACTAACTTAAAAGTTAAGATGTTCCTGATTTCATGCAAATTATCAGATTTATTAAAATAGCATCATTGAAATAAATTCTTGTCTTTTAATTTTAATATTAAGCAAATTACAATCATAGCAGACAAATACATGATATTTAAAAACCTGGATCTCATTTTTGTCATTTTCTTTCAGATTATCCAATGCTGTCTAATGTCAAAGGCATCACATTATATAAAAGAAAACATGCCAAGGAAATTACTCTAACTGGATTCCATTCCCCCTTCAATGGTCAGTTAAAAAATCTATCCTCCATAATACTTTTGTTATTTTTCCCTATAAAAATCCGGTGATTTTTAAAGTCTTTTATTCCTAGGGCAAGTCATCTATGCTGTGATGTGCATGACAGTCACATGTGGAATCCTTCTCTTGGTTATGCTCAAGTTGAGGTAACTGGACATAACTCAGAAGGGAAGGGCTGGAGGGAATCATTTAGCTGTGTTAAAGCACATTTCACAATGGCTGAGCTTACATAGGTCCTGAGAATGAAAGCTTCTCCGTTAAGACATGCTAAATCAACTTTTATGTGGGATAGGTTCATGGAAACATTACTCACGGTCTTCAAATGTAAGGGAAATGTGATCTTTGGGAATTTTCTTATGTTGCATTTTACAAGCACATATGCATTGCATGTTGCTTCCAATTAAACTGTTATCAGTATTTCCTCTTGGTTTTTGTGCAAAATACAAATGGAACTTTATTATATTCTTTATTCAAATTATACATAGAATTGGTGATCCCAAATAACTGACCTATTGTGTATCTCAAAAAGGTTTTATTTACCTAAGATGATGAGGCTTTACACCACACCCTTAGAAAGACATAGATATTACCTGACATTAATTGATTCTTTCCAAATCATTTTCTTGACAGCATTCATGACTGGAATGTTGTAATGCTCCAGCAAGTATGTGAGACTTAAAATTAGTGGTACAGTCAAACTCTAGACTTCTGAATTTGGGGGATTTAAAATATTTTAACTTATTTAGTGTCAACAAATAGATACAAGATGGTATGTACTTGCTTACCTTCCATTAGAATATAACTTCATATTTAAATATCAACTGTGTTCATTTGCTTTTTCTTTATACATGTGTATATATATAATTTTAGTATCATAAATTTTAATGAAAGAAATATATATGCATTTCCATACATACATACATATACTTACACTCACAAGATAAATCTTATCTCTTCACATCTGACATCCACACAGACTGGCTCAGTCACCTGCACAATGCATGTACACATATTACTCCTCACAAGCAACCTGAGAAATTGAAGATGAACAGGGCTTGACAACCAGGAAGAGACATGGAAGACAGAAGTGGGGGAGTATACAGCAATAGCAGAGGGTGAGGTACAGAAGAGTGCATGTGCTGCTGAAAGACGTTTCAATTCATTTATTTTTAAATGCAGCTAAAGACAGTATATCTACTTGTATCCAACCCTGCTAAGTATTTAATATGTTGTTTACCAAAAGCAGTACCAAATAATCTGCTTTTTTCCAAGACCTTAAAAGTTTTATTTATATGAGAAGATTTCCATGGGTTCCAACAATACAGTTTAAAGGCCAAGTAATTACAGTCAATTTCTAAGGGAGAAAAGTACCATTTGGAATTTATTAAACTTTATTAGGTTTGAAATATTTGAGAGCACTGCTCAGTTACTCTACTTGCCTAGACATTCCATGACAAACCTATTGTTTCAGAGAAACAGTTTTCTGTCCCCCAAAAAAATCCTGTGTTAAGGGTTACTGATTTTACTTCTTAGCCATATTCATAATGTATAAAGTTCTCATTAGCTACATGGACCTGTGAGTTTTTACTGATGTCATCGTACCACAGATAAATCAGATGTAGGCTATATGTAATTCCCCATGAATCAGCTGGGACTTCACCTCTTTCTTGCCTTGCATAGGAAGGCATAGCTCTGGTGGGTACAATGGTACATACCTGTAATTCCAATGATTTGAAAGGTTGAGGCAAGAAAATCACAAGTTTGAAGCTGATTTGGCAACTTATCAAGACCCTGTCTCAAAACAAAATAAAAAGGAGATTTAGGATGTAACTCAGTGGTACATACAGGGGGGAAGAAATTAAAAAATGAGAAAGACAGAGAGAGAGAAGAAAAGAAGAAAAATGACAATTTGAATAGTACAGTTAAGTATATGATACTCCTTAGAAACACATTAGAATATTCTATAACTGGGATTTATATTTGGAAATTTATTTTTCTGCATTTTAGGCACAGACTTCATCCAGAACAAGTATGTTTGTGAAATACTTATAATGGCATATTATTAACTTTTGTTTATTCTTTTACATAGAATCTCCAGAATATCAAGTCAAACAAGAAATCCTCCACCAATCCAAATACCTGAAGGAGTCATCATTCATTGCGGCACAGAACATTGACAGCCACTTTCTTTAAAGCAAGTCTTTGTAGCCAGTCAACAGAATACCACAACCATCATTAATAAGCAAAACGTTAAGAGTGACTTAATGATATTAATTATACAATGTGAGGTATAGTGGTATGGCATGAGGCTTGTAGATATTTTTGTTTCTTAAGAAATTATTCCAGTAAATACATGAGTAGAGAACTAAAGTTTCACTTGAAGGCAAAAGGTGTTAACCAAAGTTACATTTGACTTTATTGATAAATATAAAATACATATAATATTAACTACCTGCATCAAAATATGAGATTACAGTTAACAGGGGTTTTTTTCTTATCAGTTTTATAGGTTTCTATTAGCTTGTCAATATGAAAATGTTAATAGAAATACCCAACACGTGTGTTAGCTACATATTCTTACTTATTTTCAAATCATTAGCTAAATCATTAACTTTAATTTCCTAAATATATTTGGTTAGATGATAAAGTCAAAATTCCATTATCTTGGAATTTTTGTAATTTGAGTATTTTTGAATCTTGCTTGTTAAACTTGATGTCTTCATAGACATAAAGATGAAAAGCAACTAGAGTTGGTGACAAAATTCAGTGTGTATTTTAATGATGCATTTTGTTTGTGAATTTATTTTTTATGTTAATTTTTATGAACTTCTAAATAATAAAGTAACACCTTAATTGCTAGTTCTGTATTGTTACTTTTTGTATTGTTTCTATACTGTTACTTTTGATCTGGTTTGATATCAGAGTATAATTGTGAGCAGCAAATTATGGGAAAGATGTTTATTAGTTAAATTTTTGTTACGTACATGTATTTCAATTGACTGCAATCATATTAGCAGTACCCATTATCCAGAATAGCAATGAAGTTGTATTATTTATAGTGGCACAAAGACAAAAATATTTAATAACCTGAGGATACTACCATGCTAATAATTAGTGACATATTTACAATTAAAAATTGTATATTTTCTGCTTATTTGATCTCAATTCTATTAATGTTCCCTCCTACATTTCAGATTAAATTAAATTAAATCAAAAGTTAATATTTGGCCCTGTAGATTCAGAGTAATCGAAGAACTTTAACCCTTTAACAGAGGGAAGATAAATTTGGTGAGTCACAGATACCCCGCAAGGAGTTGGATACATTACAGTGGTTGTGTAGAAAGTCAATGTGATGAGAATGTAGCGATTTTCATCTCTAAAATAATGCTGTTTAGTTTAGACTTGCTAGTGTCTGAGAAAGTGTGAATTTTCTCTAGCAAACAGAGGAAAGAAGTCAAGTTGTTTTTAGAAATATGTTTGCATTGAGTAGTGAAGGGGAAGACCCAGCAAAATAGATGGCCTCCTCATAAATGGAGTCTTGCCTCTTAGGCCAACAAAAATAAGCAGGTAGAACTGCAGAAGAAAGAGTCAGCATGGAGCACTTTAGGGATCTAAAATAGTCTCCTGTCTTCAGAGCAGGGGATACAAATTGAGATAATGTGGGACACAAAACTTAAGTCCTTCAGGACAGAAACACGAAGGGTCCTTAAACACCAGGTTAAAGAATCACCACAAGTATGGCTGGTGGCTCTTTGAGGACATAGACCCCATTTTTACTGTCATCATCTACTTATCTGTTCTCTGGGAAGTCTTTCTTCACATGCCCTTCTCTGCCTCTGCTAGGCATCCTTGCTAGTTCTCCTTCTGTACCAAGTGTTCCCCTTCCTAGCCTCCCACACCTCACTGCAATTGCTTCTTCATTATTGACTCTCTCTGTAAATTTTAAACACTTACCTCCATCTTTTGGCTCATCTCTGCTTTTTATTTCTTAGCACATAGCATATGCCAATAAGCAATTGTCAGTAAATGAATTGCATCACTTGGAAGCCTATGAAGTGGGACAAAATAGTTTTATATAGGAGAGTGGGTTTATCAGATTTCTGAAAGAAAAAAATGTTTGCTAGCAAAAATATAAATGATTGTCTACAGAGGACTACATTTAACAGTGAGACTGCTTAAAATATGCTGCAATGTTTAGCTAATAAGTATTGAATGCCTGGATTAATTAATTTGCTCAACACTTATAGGTTGAACATATACCATATAATATACTATGTATTACTGATAATATACTCTTTCTTCACCAGCATATTAAGAATTGGAGATACAGTTCTCAACAAGTACCTTGAAGATTTGAAAAATAAAGTAAACAGGGTAATTTCTTTGAAATTGATGAGTGTCACAAAGACATGACTAGGTTGGAGTAATAGAGTGATATAAAGAGAAAAATTAGCAGTGATAGGATGCTAATGAATGGAAGGAACCTCATAAATACTTCATACATTGAATAGATATGGACTTGGGAGCAGATATTTGCGAGGAGTTGAGGTTGTTAAGTATCATGTTAAGAATCTCCATTAAGAGTAGACTTTTGATTGGTGTCATTAGGTAAACCCTGGTGTTATTTAGAAAACTGGTTCATTTGGGAAGGAATAATAATGGAATGGAATATGACAGTATGCCAGTTATTTTCAGATCCGTTTCCTTCTTTCTCCACCTCTTATATATCTTCAGGACTTATATTCAATATATAATCACCTTTGAACTCCAGCATTCAGTTGGATTCAGCCAATGGTGAAAATGGTAGAGATATTCCCCTGGAAATCACCTTATAGTTTCAGTCTGGGTGGTTTTTTCCTTTAACTCTTTCTATTAGTGTGGCCTTTTCTACATGATTTTCTCCTGGATTCCTGTGTAAGTTTCCTCTCTTTTTCCTTTCAGAATTAGTTATACTAACAAATCAGTTGTTACTAGTACTAGATGGCGTAATTTCTGTACTAAATATTTTGGGTTTTTTCACAACCACCTGCATCTGTAGAAAGATTCTCTAAATCAAATATTCCCAAGAGTCATACACTTTAGATTTGAATTTGAGAATGCAATCTGTTTCTATTGGTTCTCTGACTGATGATACTGGTGATTATATCAGGTTTGGACCAGTTGATTTTCTAACACCAGCAGGACATCTACGTGGAGTTACCTAGTAGTCAACTTGAAACTATGCTGAGACCTGAACCAGAGTCTTTAACTTTTGAGTTTTCCAATGTCTTCCTTATATCTCTCTCATTCCAGATGAGAAAGTCAGCTTACACCAAAGACTTGCTTGTGATTTCTGTGGAAAACCATTTTGAGGAGGGATAGCAAGATCACCAGATAGCAGAGATAAAGACCTCTCCTCAAAAGAATTTGGCCATTGATGAAATTCCTTTCTGGGTAATCTGAATATTCCAGTAATAAGTTTTTCTATCTTTTGCTGTTTCTGCATATTTACCCACAGTCTGCTTTTTCCCACAGAATTCCTTCCATAAACTCCCTCAGGCATTCCTGATAGCTGGGAGTCAGCAGAACAGCCCCAGCTGAAACTCAGCGAGCTGAATCAGAAGGGTCTCTTGGGAAGGACATTAGGGCAGAGGAAAACAGGAATTGTGTAGTTTCTCCATACCTGGGGCTTGTGTCTGTTCTTACTTTTGAATTCCCTATGAGAGTCCTAAGACAGATTTGGGGGTTATTAAAATGTGTATCCTATTTATTGCTGTAGACAGTGAAATGAACATAAATAAAGAGCAACTAGAAAATTTCCTCTATTTTTTAGAATATTCACAATGGTGAGCTCAACAAACCCAAGAAAAGATCAAAGGGACCAGCAGTCAAAACCATGGCATGACCCCTTTAAAGGCTGCAAAATGTTAGTGTACATCCTCCGTGCACTAATACTGCTATTTTTATACACATCCTTGCTGACCAGGTTTGCTCCTCCACACGTTGCTGTCTTTAGAGCTTTGAGATGAATACCATCTGGGCTGCAATGATTTACTGTACTTGAGTTTCTCAAGTTGTTCCCAAAGTGCCTCTTTGAGGCTTCAGTGTCTACTCAGACCACACTGACTGCACCCTAAAACTTCAGGTAGTAGAATGAGGGTCTCCAATGCATTCACAGAGAAATCTGTTACAAGAAATGTATCTTTAATCACAGGTTATACTGCTTAAAATTTTCTATAGTCTTCTATAAAAAGGAGAAAATATGCCCTTAAAACACAGAAGTTTAAAGTTCTAGTTAGGTAAGATTGTCAGATTTAAATGTGATAGTAAAGTCATGAAACTTTATGACATCATGTAATTTTTCCATCTAATGAATTTAATTATGTTAATCGGTCTGTGAAGTGTAATATATAACTATCTTGAGTAAAATGGATTATTTGGCATTTGCATTTATGAGAGAAGTAAGAGAGAGATAATTGGATAAAATATTTTCTAAATATTTTATGTCTAGCTAAAAACATAACTATAAATAGAAAACATTCATCTTTCAAGTAAAATCTTCAATTGTAAGCCAAAGTTAGCTTTTGATACAGTTATACAGTACTAATTAAGCAGACCTTTTGATTCGAAGTTTAATATATTTTTACATGAAGTTACATTTTATTTTCTATGGGTAGACATTCTTAAAAGGAGTTAAGAGAGATATATTTCCATGATTACTAAATTTCTGTATATTACTTTCCATAAAATAATAATGTAAGACATAAACAGTCTATATATATTTAAGATGGCAAGCATTCAAAACCAAATTATCCTTACAATACTTCCAGATTTCATTGAAATTTTCAACATGCTATGTTGCATAACTATCTTTACAAAAATATATTTTCTTCTTTATATCAATATGTTTAGATTTTTAGTGAATGCTTAATTGTGTTTGTTAATTCTTTTAATACTTTGAAACAAAGTAACTCTTCTCAAAAGTTCTTATTTCATGGGTATTGAAGATAATATGACTCTAATAATAGAGGATGTTATAAGAACAATGTAAACATAAGAAAAGGAATAGTTATAAATACAAAAACAGAACAATTATCCACACACATGGAATACTCATGACAATATATCTGAGCCTTTAAACCAGTGGAGTTACAGAAAATAGTAACAACAACAAAACTCTGTAAGATTATTATTGTATATGCTTACATGCATAAAGTGGTTAAGTACAAAAAAAAAATCGTGAGTACTCCTTTTGTCCACTTACAGAATTTAAAAAAAAAAAGAAAACGAAAAGAAAAAGCCTTATGGTTAAAGAGGTTAAGCAATTCCCAGTCTCACAGCAATATGTACAAAAAAATACGTACAAAAAGATACATCATGTTTCAGAATCTTCTCTCTTGAATCCTAAGTCTACCAATAGTCACACTGATTGTAATTATGAAGTATTTTATGTTTGAAAAACATCCAGGAAACACCTATTTTAGATTTTCTTTTCTAAGATACTATCTGTATTTACTTACATGTTTTGAATTAGAATGCTTTCCCTGTAACCAAATAGCTTAAACAATAAGGAATACATATTATTTCCTATAACAAAAGGTTCAAGGCAAAGGATTGCCACTGCTGCCTAACTTGGGGTTCAAAGATGTCTTCAAAGACTCAGTTTTCTTTATTGCCATCTTGATTGTGAGGTAGTAGCATAATTGAGGATTTACTTAAAAACATGGAAACAAAGAAATTCAAATTACCATAATTGATCTAGAATAATAAGAATTGACTCTGAGTCCCCCCAGAGAAGGGTTAACTCCCAGAGAAAACCGGAGTTCTACGGCAAGGATATTAGAGCAGGGTGTCTTGTAGGCAGCCAACAGCTTCTGCTACAACAGTCTAGATCATCTTCACAATGAATTAAAGCACAGAAAAAAATGACCTCAAGCAAATAAACTGGATCAGTTTGGATTTAAGCTCCATTTTCCATTCGGCTACTTGAAACCAAATAGCCTACACCTAAGACAAGTGTTTCTCAGCTGACAAAAGTGATCAAACTCTAACAATTCAATGTTTTCTTTCCATTGATTAATAAAGAAATATTTTCTAGTGGAAAAGCAGTATCAGTTGTGTTGTGTCATGAAAAGTGAAGCCCTTCAAGAAACTTGGGAATCATTCATTTACCAGGGAAGAAGAGCTTGAAGGCCATGCTGCTGATAACCAAGTTGCAGAATCCTGTGAGTAGAGGGTGAATAACTGAAGCCTGGATTTCTGCTCTTTTCTGGGAACCATATTCAATGTAGAGGTGCTTTTATGGTCTCAACCACTGGTTGGACACCTCTGCTTTAGGAACTAGAAAAGATTAAAAGGATAAATGCTACCCAGAGGGTGATCAAAAGAATATCTGAAGTTGCTGATGCCAAATAAGCTACCACAATACATAAAAGGAAAATGAAGAATAAAGGTCCACAAACAGAAAATTCAGAAGTAATAGATGTTGTTACTGACAAGCTTCAGAAGTACCATCTTTTCTTTTGTAATTTTTATTTTTTGTGCTACTGGAAATTGAACCCAGGGTGCTCTCTCACTGAGCTACATCCTTTTACCCCATTTTTATTTTGAAATAGGGTCTTGCTAAGTGATCTAGGGTAAACTTGAAGTTGCAATCTTCCTTTCTCAGCCTCCTGAGTCACTGGGATCACAGGTGTGTACAATCACATCTGGCATTTTTGTTTTAATTTAATGACAATTAGTCCAAGTATATAAATAATGATAGGAATAAACTATTAGGAGTGAAAAACAGTAATCTGAAAGGAAAGAAAAAATGTGTTAATGCCCTTAATGTGTTAATAATAGAGAAGGAACTTGGAGATAAGTTTTGAGGATGTTGACAAAGTGAAACAATAACTGAAATATGGACATTCATTTAGTATTTCCATGTTTGTTTTGAACTTGATGGAACCGGTAGGGAATGAAGAGATAGTGGTATTCAGAACATAATAAAACTGGAAGTCCTCAGCATTACTGGTGGCAATACCAAAATACATTAGTTTGTTGTTATATAATGAAGTATTCTTCATATGAAATCACATAAAGTTTTCTACCACATTGCATTTGTTCGTATTTTGAACCATACAACTAGGAAATTTTAAAAAATTCTGCTTTATACAATTATTCTTCTGACTGCCTTAGCAATATGCAACTTTCATCACAAGTATTAATTTTATTCAATTTCTTTTCCTCCTTTTCCAATCTTGTTTTTGCTTGTTTGTTTATTTGCTTTTCTGGTTCCATGAAGAACAGGAGGAAACAAAGTTCAGAAATGAGGAAATCGGCTAGCAACAGGCAAACACTAGAATGCTCAGACAATAGCTAAAAAATGTTGTTTTTAAATTCGTGATTATAACTGATACATAAAAACAATAAATTGTACATATTTATGGAGTAATGTGATGCTTGGTATGTACCATGTTATGTTTAAATCAGTGCAAACATATTCTTCAAACATTTATCATTTATTTATGGTGAAAACATTTAAAATACTTTCTTCTAGCTTTCTGAAATATTCATCATGTTATTGTTATTTATGGTCACCTGCTTTTTTAATATTTTTTTATTTGTTCTAATTTGTTGTACATGACAGTAGAATGCATTTATACATTTTGATAGGTCATACATAAATGAAGTGTAATCTTTCATTTTTCCGATTACACATATTATAGGATCACATAGTTCATGCAGTCATATTTGTACATTAGGTGCTAATGTCTTCTTCACTGTACTATCATTCCTATCCCCCTACCCTTTCCCCTCCCTAACTCCCCTCTACCTAATAAAAAGTAACTCTATAGTCACCTGGTTTACAATAGCACACCAGAATTTTTTTCTTCCATCTAACTGTAACTTAGTATACTTTGATCAACCTCTTAACATTCCTCCCTCCCCTGTACTGTCTCCAGCCTCTGATAAGATTCTACTTGCAACTTCCTTGAGATCATATATTTTAAATTCCACATAGGAATGAGATCATGTGGTACTTGTCTTTCAGCCTGGCTTATTTCACTTCAACACATCTAGCTCTACCTATGTTGTCTTAAATTACAGGGTTTCATCATTTATATGTATTGGAGACCGCTGCCCTGTAGGGCCCACAGTGGTGGCTGGCCTCGCCCTAAGATGGTGCCCAGAAGCCCAACTGCAAAGAAAAACAACTTTAAGGAAGTGCTTTCTATTGGCTGACTGATCTCCTCCTCGTCCGTGCTTAGCTCGTGATCAGTACATGTCCTCATTACCCACCATTAAGTCTCCACGAGCCAAACGCCTGACCCGTTAAGGTGATTGGCTGTTACATCCCATAAAACTGCGTACTTTGCACGCAGAGGCAGGCAAGGAGGGCAGGCAGCAGCTACAGGATGAGAGAAGAGGAGAGGCGGCGGTGGCACAACGAGAGAGGAAGAAGAGAGAAGCGGCAGCTGCACGAGAGAAAAGGAGAGAGAGAGCTGCATGACAAGAGAAGAAGGAGAGAGAGAGAGCTGTGCGACAAGAGAAGAAGAAGAAGAAGACGGCGGCGGTGGAGGAGGAGGAAGAACCAGGCACTCGACTCAGAAGCTCTCCCATAAAAATAAAGACCTTAAAACTTCATTTGAGAGCTGAGTCTTCATTGTACTCGCTGGATGAGACAATATGGCTGAATAGTACTCCATTATGTATGTGTACAACATTGTCTTTGTGCATTCTTCTTCTCATGATCACTTGGTTTGCTTCCATTTCTTGGCTAGTGTGAATAATGATGCTATAAACATGGGAGCGCAGATGTCTCTCTGACATACTGATTTCATTTCCTTTGATATATACCAATAATGGAATTGCTGAACCATATGGTAGTTCTATTTTTCATTTTTTGAGGAATGTATACTGTTTTCCCTAATGGCTATACTAATTTACCTTACCACCAAGAAAATGCAAAGCTTCAGAGGGTGGAATGCTAGAAAATTGGCAGAATGAGGACAATCCAAATCTTCTTTCTAGAAGCCCAGGGTATCAAGAGTACTTAAAATATCAGAAGAAAATATCAGAGAAAGTAAAGAGAGGATCACCACATGCCTGTGACTTATTCTACCTTGTACTGGTCTTGCATGTGAACTGTGGTTGGTGTGAGATTTATGTCAACAAGTAGAAATTTTGGAATAGTGCAGGCCACATGAATAATAAGGTGCTCTGCAGTTCTTACTGAACACTGAAATAGTCTCTACAGAAAGAAGACACAGTTCCTGTCCTTAAGGGGATCATTTTGTTCAAAATGACTGAGAAGCAAGAGTTACAGCACAATGCTCATTAGGACTGGTATGGGGTGAGCCCTAGCTACTGTGGAAGCACCCAAACTTGACTGAGGTTTCTGTCTTTTTAGTCTCAGGACCTCTGTACACTCTCAAATATTGAGGGACTCCCAAGAGCTTTTCTTTATATGGTTTGTACTACTGTTGTTTACTATCTAAGACATTAAACCTAGAAAAATTTAAACATTTATTATTCTCAAATAGCCAATTGCATGCAACCATATTAAATATGAAAATTTTTCTGACCAAAAAAAAGAATATGCAAAGCTTCCCTTTCTCCACATCCTCAGCAGCACTTGTTATCTTCAATCCTTATTATAACAGCAATTCTTACAGGGATGAGTTGGCATCTCATTGTGGTTTTGATTTGCATATCCCTAAGGATTAATGATATTGTGTGTTTTTTCATGTTCTTGTTAGCCATTTGTATGTCTTCTTTTAATAAGTGTCTTTTTCAGGTCCTTAGATTATTTTCTTAATGAGGCTATTTGTTTTTGTTTTCTTTTGTTCTGTTTTTTTTAATTCTTTTCCTTTCCCCCCCCCCCCCCACTCTGTATGTTGTCTCTTGACTCTGATGATCATTTCCTTTGTTGTACAGAGCTTTTTAATTTGGTGTAATCCCTTTTGTCTATTTTTGCTTTCATTTCCTAAGTTTTGGGGGTTAAGCCAAATCTTCATTTCATACACTGCTGAAGTACATTATCTATGTGAGGAAACTGCCTAAAATTGATGAGACAATAGGGTGTAGTCTATAGGCACTAGTCAGGTTGCTCCATGTTGTGGTTTTTAAACTTTAGTCTTCAACAGAATCACCTGGAAGACTTGCTAAACACAAATTTCTGGGCTCTACCTCCAGAATTTCTGTTTGGTCACAGGTGAGGTGAGATTCTATATCTCTCACAATCCCCACATGATGCTGACACTGCTGGTGTGGAGGCCCTGCTTTGAGAACCACTGATAGGTTAGCTTTCTATCTTCTACGCCCATTATACTAATCTGAGTAACTTTAGACTTGTTGATATTCAACCCCCTCCCAGAGGTTCTAATTAAATTTGTGTGTCATGACCATCCAAAGCCTGGCCATCATTTAAATCTCCTGGACCTCTTCAAGATCTCTAAACAGGATGTCTGCTGCTGCATTCTTTGGGGAGTAAAATAGTTCACTATTTTATTCCCTGTGCACATTGCTATACTCTGTAGTATTTATTTGAAGCCATCTTCTATTCCTTCCCTCAGTCATGGATTCCTCCCTGCTACAGTCCCAGTGCCATGTTGATTTGACACACAAAGCACAGCTGAGGAATGAGAATTAGGGTACTCTTATACTGAAATTTCCCCAATATTTATGTTGGTGTGAATATTATTCTTCATTTCTGCCCTGGCTAGAAAACCATGGTGCCATTACCATTGACAGGTGATCTGGTGATCAAGGAAGAAATGATTGTTGCGAAGAGGTTGGGACAAGTTGCCAAAGTTGGGCCTCTTCTCTGCCTTTTGCATCCTTTATCTCCCCAAGGTTAAAAGCTCCTATCCAATGTCAACCTTTTTCACAGCATATCCTCCACAGTTTTTGTGCTATAACTTTTAGTAGAGCTTTATGACTCAAGTCTGCCAAATCTGGATCATGATATGTAGAAGGAAGTTTTCAAAATTTAGAAAACATTGCTCTCTTTCTCTCAACAGGACCTGGCTTTCAGAGCTGTTGTTTCTTATGTGGTTGAAAAGACTGACTTTTAAGCTCAACAATGACTTCTTTGTTCTGGGGCAGGACCCAATCTGTCTCAGGAGTAATGAATACTGTTGTTTCACTGGTTTTGGAACTGTAGCATATCATGATTTAAGGAAAATGAAAAAAAATGGTGGCTTAAGATTTTCCATAATTTTCCTATTATATACACAAGAGTTCAACTGAACGTTGGTTCAACTAAAAGAAAGTTCAACTAAAAGTTAATAAAAGTAAGGAAATAAGGATAAGGGAAATGAAATGAAAAGAAGTGAGAAAATGAGAGGAAGCAGGAAGACAAAGAAATAGGTGCTATAGGGTATCAAAAATTGGACCTCCTTCCCTTCCTTTCCATCTCCTTGATTATCTCTATTGCAAGTAGAAGAGGAAAGAGTTTTTATGTCAGAACATACCAAATACAAAAACCACACGTAAGACAATTCTTTTGTAGGCATTGTGGGATTGTGTTACCCCATTATTGTTTTTCAAGTCATTTCATTATTATTGTCAAAGATCAGTGAAGATGAACACAAAGCAAATAATCTTCCTACATCAGATCCCATTTGTTGGTCAAATACAATCCCTTTAGTTAAGTCCATGGAACGTGGCTAACATTTCTGAATAAGAATTAGTTTGATTCCCTTTAGTTATATGCATATATCATGGGCACTAAATCTAGTATCTACATAAGTTAACTTTTATAATATAGTTATTAGAAAGCTGAGTTCCATTTACACCTAAGCTTCAAAATGTATTCTTGCTTGTTTTTATAATAATTTAATTTTCAAACATCTGTTTGTATTTGCCTTCATGATCTCCTTTACTTATAATAATGCCTGTAATATATGTATCAAACAGAATAGCTGGGTTATTCTACAGTAATAAGCAGTCAGGAAGCATGAATGAGTTATAATAAGAGAGTTTTATTTTTGATCACACTATAAGTCCATTACAGGTAAATTCTGACTACTGTACAACCTTCACTGGGAGGCCTAATCTGATGAAATCACTTTCCTCTGAATATTACCAGAGGGAGATCAAAGATTATAACAAAGTACACATTTCATCATAAAATTCATGTCTGGGAGTAACATATGTAATTTCAGTTCACATTCCACTGGCTAAACCAAGTCTATGTCTGCCTACATTAGTAGGCAGCAATTGTACTCTTCCTCCAGAGCAGCCCAGGGGGTATGGAAGACAACAAGACAGTCTAACAAAATAGGTTACATTTACTTAATTACTTAATGTGGCATTCTTCCAAGATTTATATTTTTAATACTCACTAGAGTTACCTTCGGTATGCACAAGGGTTTTTTGCATTTTATAGATAAACAACAATGAATTTAGAGAGACTGAGAAATCTATTCAAAGTTATACAATTGATAAGGGACTGGGTTGGGATTAGAATTGGATTTTTCTGCTCAAAATCCAGTCTCTACTTGTATTCATTGTATTGCATATGATTCATAACTCCTTTGGGGATAAGAAGGATAATGCATTTTGAAATATAAAAAAACAATAAGAAGTTAAATGATCCAAATTGCTATTCCAGGGTTAAGATAATCCAGTTTTAATGGCAGAATTCTGCTCAAGGAACCAAATGCCAATGGTCCAAAGTTACTGTCATTAAGCTAGTAATGTTTTCTCACTGGCAGCTAATTAACCTACAGCTGGGGAAACACATTAGTTATTTGGAAAACCAGTCAAATGGGGGATCAACTGGTCTGACTCAAAGAGATCAAAAACAGAGATTTGAAATACGAAAACAATGTACATAAAGTTAAGACATGTGAAAGAGTGCCAACATATTAATTACCTTTATCTGTTTAAGATGTACATGCTTTTATGCTTGGAACTAGAACTACATTCATTATGTAAATTGGGAGCATCCTAATTATTCAATCACTGACTCCAACCATTCTGGAATTATTGGATAATTCCAAAATTACAGTCTTATAGTTTTCTGGATGCCACCTTTTTGCATAAAAAATGCTCTTGGTTTCCCAATATTATTCTCCAGTTGATTTCTCATATCATCAATGAGAGATAGTAATTAAAAAATTTTGTTAACACTATCATTTACTATATCTTGTGCTGAACCCATATATGACAGATAAAGTCCTTACCACAATTTTCATGGAGCTGAAAGCCAAGAGAAGGTGACTTATATATATAATTACAAAAATATCTTCACAAATTAATATTAATCATGACAGTACTGAAACATTTTGGCAGCACATCCCATATGAATTCTCTTTACTTGGTATCCTGATTTGGACAGAAAAGCAATATGCAAATTTAATCATTTTGAATCTAACACTATGATTAATAATAGAAGATGGATATTTGCTAGTCTTGATGATAATTATTCATGCCAGGACAATGATATATTAGGGATTTGGAAATAGTTTTAGCAGAATTGAAAACGTATTTTGAAGCTTATCTCTTTTCAAGGCTTCAAACAATTACATTTTTTTCAGGAAACATTTTAATAAAAAACATGGCAATTTTTAAAAATTATTTCAAGCTGGGCATGGTGGCACACACCTGTAATCCCAGAGACTCAGGAGACTGAGATACCATGGATCACAAGGTCAATGCCAGCCTCAACAACTTAACAAGGCCCTAAGCAACTTAGTGAGACTGTTTCCAAAACAATTTTTAAAAGGGGGTAGGGATGTGGCTCAGTGGTTAGTATCCTGGGTTCAATTCCTAGTACAAAAGAAAAAAAAAAAAAAAAAAGAAACCTATTTAGAAATATGTTTATAAGATTTACAAGTTATCATAAATTCTTTTGTTAATTAAAATTTCTTCCATCTAAAAACTACAATTATGTTGCTAATAGACTGAAAGTTTATCATGAAAATAAGTAGTACTATACATTAAACTATACTATAATAAAATATTTAAATTTTCCAGTTTTCAGAATGCAAAACCATGTATTAAACAGCCTTGAATAAATACCTTAAAGCACACCATGCAGCTTAGCATAAAAGTAACAGACCCTGAAACAGGTGGACAATGTAATTTTCATTTTTCTAATGGATACCAGAATCTAAATTGCATCTTGCCTTCATTTGAAACCCAACCATTCAGTTATGGTAAACTGACTTGATGGGAAGTTTATCTTAAGACTTATGTAATCTTCGCCCCTTGAGTATCATGATATTTGGGGAATATATTTTCTGGGGATAACATATGGTGGAACAATCTTTCAGGTTACCTGTTGTGACCTTGAGTTTGCATCATGGGGGGAAAATATGCTTCCAATTAAAATTGTCCTATGGGGATGCTATTCTTTATGAAATCAGGGTGAAGGATAGCTAAGGAGTCTGGTCTGTGTCTGACAGCTGGTGCAAAGCACCTTGAATCAATAAAATTCTTATTAATTCCATCCTAAGTACTTGCTATTGGGTCACATGGACATGATTCTACAAATAAGTATAGATTTGGAAACTGATGATTTGGGTATTGTAGAGATAAATATCCAATATTCCTGAAAAAATCCCTACATACTAAAAAAAAAAAAAAAAAAAAAAAAAAAAAACCACCAAAGAAATAGTTGCACACCAGCACTTTTATGATCATTTGTAGGTGATTTGAGGATCACAAATTTAAAGACATAATTTCTTCTCTTAAGCAATGTTTCTAGAAAACAAGACATAAATTTTACCTTAAGTTTTATGTGAAGCAGGGCAGATAGAAATTCTCAAATAGGTGAATTTATTTTCAAAGATGATCCAACCATTCACAAGCTACTTCCAATATTGAACCCTACATAATGTTAAGCCTACTAAATATTGTGCAGAGTCAAGTAAAACCTATTAAAAGTTTGATTTATCTGTTTTTTTCCTTCACTGTTCTCCAGTTTTTCAGACTTCTTTTTATTGTACTTATTGCCCAGTATAAAAGAATATATCATGTTAATTATTTATTATTCACCCCTCATTAAAAGAGTTTTTGGGATCCTATGCCTTGTTTATTTCTGGAACATTTTACAACTTTACCTTCTGATTCATATGTGAATATAAAGTTCCAAAGAGACAATACCTTTATTTGCTACATGTACTTTAGCCCCTGGCCTCCAGTAGAATATCAACTTCATGGCCAATAATGGGGACTGAGTTGACCCTTCTTACTCTCCCTTTCACTGTAGGAATCTCGAGATAATTGCTGTGGTCCGAATATGGTTGAGTGTGTCCCTTCAGGTTCCATGTGTTGAAATCTCATCCCCATTTTGAAAAATTAAGAGGATGAAAATGTAATCCAACTACAGTGTTTAGAGGTAAGGTCTTTGGGAGGCATTCAGGATTAGAGAAGATCATTAGGGTCATCTCCCATGGCTGAATCTGGTGACTATTAAACACAGAAGAGACCACAGGAGACATCAATACACATGAGTGTTCCCTGTCTCCCAGCATATTAAGTCCTGAACCTTCTTGGGACTCTACCAGCAAGGTCATCACTAGTTGTGACCCCTCAACCTTGGATCTTCAAAACTGTGAGCCAAAATAAGCCTCTGTTCATTAAAACTTACCCAATTTCCAGTCTTCTGTTATTTACAATAGAAAATTGACTACTTCATTAATTAAGAAAAAAAAAAATTAGACTCATTTCAGATGCTCCTTAGTAGCCAACCAATGGGAAGAAATAATCTCTATCTTTAGTCCCAAGAAATTGGGGTATCATTCAAGAAACATTTATTAGAATAATAATACTACAATACATGGCAAAGCTAATTTTTTACATAATTTTTGATTTATGCCTTCTGAACAAATAGGCAAGGAGAGAGACTGCCATGACTCAGAAGTTTGAATTAGTAAACATGATTCCCAAGCATCTGCCTGAATGAATTCCTTACACATTACACTTTATGAGATTCTTATTACCTAACTTTTATTTATATATGAACATCTCCCCATTTTCTCCTATGCTTTCATCACACTTACCTTCTTTGGATTTCTGAAAGTATACTGTGCTCTGTCCTTACAGAGGGTCTTTACATATGTGTTTCCATCACAGGAAATGGCCTTTTCCCTTCTATTTAGCATCTTATTCATCTTTCAGATTTCATGTGAATCATGAATTGTGTCTTTTGAATGGTCATGCTTGGCACATACACTCTTAAAGACAAATGAGTTTCTCTTTCATAGCACTTATGATTATAATTATCATTTGATAATAATTTCTGTGATTGCCTGCTTACTGTTTCATAAAAAATCATTATTATTCTATATGCCTTATACCTAGCACATGACGAAGCCTGGCCCCTATTTGGAATTGCTAACATAGTTGCCATACATAGAATGATAATTTTGTTTGGAATGGCAATACCCCTAAGTAAAATGCTTGAATTGTCAGAGTAAATATGGTGATGTGACACAGTTGTGGTCAATGACATTTAGCATTCCTTGATTAACTAAAATTTTCCCAATAAAGAGGGTAGATCCAGCAATATTGTTATTGTTCTTTCTGGTATAAAATATGGATGGAAAGTTTGAGGTACAGTATCTTGGTACCATGAGGAAAACAGCATAATGATGAGAGCTAACATACTTCTAAACTATCCAGGATGGTGGAGTAGAAAGATGGCATTAAGAATGTTATGACTTACACAGACACTGTGGACCTCCCCCCAAAACTGGCCCAGATATTCAGACTGATGATAGCATACACTTACCAAGAGAGTATAAAGAGATTAATTACTTACACACTGAATCTTTCTGAGAAGAGAAGGACCAATAGCCAAGTAGAATCACAGATGCTTTGAGTGAAGGAGAGGTGAGTGGCACTAGTTTTATTGTGTCTAAGGCATAGAACCAGGGTGAGGGTTCCTATCATTTGAACTTACCTGCTGGTGATAACATGGTCAAACTTCCTCCACCGATGAAGGGGACACCTGGGCTTTCTTGCCAGTTTGCACACATATAGAACAAAAGTGGAAAGGAAAAGTGGGATCTGGAAGTTATCAGCATCAACTACTAACTTTTTATTGTACATGGCATTAGCACAACAACTGCATCTGTGTATCTCTTTACTCTTGTTATTTTCAAGCAAATGTGATCCTAACTGTCCATAAAGTGCTGAATAAATACTGGTTAACAGTAAATACTTGTTAGTAATAAATACTTGTTAAATAATGAAGAGATGTATGAGAATTTACAAGGTGTACAAAGGCTTAGACATTCAAGGTCTTAATTTTAATTTTACTTTTTTTCTGGGTAAAATGTCCTTTAATTTAGTCATGTGACAGAGAGCTGAAGATAGATTGGATAACTAAATCCATGCAATGGCTCATGATCATCTTTATATGCTAGAATTTGAAACCAGACATTGAATCAAAACCAAAGTAGGCAGTCTGGAGCTATTGTGACTAAGAAGGAGAAAGGTTGACCTGAAAATAGTCAAGTATGTAGAATTAAGCAATATGGCAGAAAGGCCCAAATTTGACATTAATTTCACCCATCTAGAAATGCCTTCATATTTTTCCACATCAGTATAATTGATTCCCAATAATATGGATTGATCTAGATTATGGGATCCATGTAAACACTTACCTGGAAGACCCTGTTGAGCATATCAGATATGCATTAGAGCTAGCCAGCAACATCTACTTCTGTCACTAGTACATCTATTAGATCTACCAACCCAGGTAAGTAAACCCCAATCCTGCACCAAGTTACCTTTCCAGCACTGGAGGGTGATATCAATAAAGACAGGACCTATGTTTGCTTTATTCACTATTAGGTCCTCAGAACTCAGTATTTATTTTGCACATATGCTTAATACGTATTTGTTAATCAATTAATAAAATGAACTATGCTGAAACTTACAGGCAAACAAGAATCACAATTTGCACTTGGACTTTTTTCAATTGTCTTGTAGGAGGATCTACAAGTTCATCCATAGTTCATCAACTTGCATATAAGTCTAGTGAGAGTGTTTCAAATATCAGACATATCTCAACTGCTTACGAACACTCATTTGGGCTCTTCATCTTTGGAGATTTAAAATAATAAGTGAAATAAAAAGTGTCACAGCTTTACAAAAAAAAAATTTGTTTTGGGCCACTGAGGGCAGGGCTTACATTTTGTCCTATATATCTCAATATTTACTTAGACTGGTATAAAATAAAGTTTAAAATCACACCTCCAATTTATTAAGATGGAAAATTACCTGAATTTATTCAACAAATGTTTATGGAGTGCTGCAATATATTAGGCTTTATGAGAGTCACTGAGGATACAGTTGAACATATGATTTAGCCTCTATATTTCAGAATCTCATGTCAAATGAGAAAGACTGACACCTAACAAATAGTCACACCCAAGAGGATTGAATATGAAGAATGCCATGGGGCATGCTGGATGAGTACCAGCTGCCTGAGAGAGAAGGACAGCAGAGGCCAAAACCTGAGCATGAAGAAAAGGCAGGAATTCAGGAGCAGAGAACTCCTTCCAGATATTTGAACAGAAGCTATGGAGGCAGAATAGAAGAAGATAATAGACAATAATGATATAACCCCAAGTAGCAATAGCCCTGTGTTTTGTTAGAAGTTTAGACTTAAGACAATTCTGATCAAAGCTCTACTTCTTACAGAAATTTTTACCACCCCCTTTATTTTTGAGATGGGGTCTCACTGTGTGTTATGGCTTGGATTGAGGGGTCCCTTGTATCTGGTGAGTAGAGTCTCTCTCTGTACTTTCTGATCATCACGTGAGCTACTTCCCTCTACCACACTCTTCTGCCATGATGTTCTGCCTCACCTCCAGCCCTGAGGAATGGAGTCAGCTGTCTATGTACTGAGACCTCTGGAACTGTGAGCCACCAAATAAACTTTTCCTCCTCTACAATTGTGCTGGTCAGATCTTTTAGTCATAGCAGCAAAAAAGTCGATTAAAACACTGTGTTGCCTAGACTGGTGTTGAACTTGTGGACTCAGGCAATTCTCCCACCACAGCTTCCCAAGAAGTATTTATTCTTTATATATTTGGCAAGTAAAGTGGAAACTTTGTTTACAATGGAATCACATGTTTTTAATAGTTCATCCTTAATTTGTTTAGGCAAATTACATTATATGGGTTATAATGTTTAACAAATAAAATGATGTTTGATGAAATAGAGAAGTAAATGAACACTCCTTCAAACTTGTCACTTTGCCACTCTGGACATGCTCATTTTGCCAGAAAGCAAAGTTACTGCTTATTGAAATTGTCTTAGAAACATTTGAAATATTCTTCTGGACTACCTGGAAAGTAGAAAATTTTCACTTGTTTCAACCTGGATTTGACTTTTAAAAAATTATTGAACATGGTTCGTACTAAAATCTAGTGAATAATATGGATAAGCAAATTGGTTAATGTTATGTTTGTTAATAAAACCTGAAAACAAAATATAGTAAATGCTATCATTGCTAACAATATCCACATAATGTAAAACAGAATAGTACAGTAGTAAAATTTTGTTTCTTATATGGAAAGGACTCAATACTATTTTATTTCTAAAATATAATGTCACTGACATGAATACATGACTTTCTCAAATGACAATTTCAAAGGGCTGTCTTGCCTGTACATGTTAAAAATGACCTCATGACAGTGGCATACTCTTATTGAAGGCCTGAGGTCCAAGCAACAGCTTCTAGTTACATGAGTGGTAAAAGAAATTGTCCAGGAGTCAGAAGAAGACTAAGAGGCTTTCAGTGTCTGTGTTAAACATCACCTTTTACATGTGTGTAAATCTCCTACAGGACAATAACCTCTATCTCCACCCCTGCTGCTAGTATTCATCTACACATATTTCTTCCTTGTCCTCATTGAGCATAATTCTAACCTGAACTCCTCTGATCCTCAACATCTATGAAGACTTTTAGAGTCAACAAAAACTAAGATATACTGCTCTTTGTTTAAAGAGGATCCATAGATGTGCTTTGTGAATGCCACTGTACAGTATTGAGTGTAGAGGCTGCTGTAAAAAACTGCTAGACACTAGTATTCCTTTGTTCCCCTCACCTGTAGAGTATACACACATTTACAAGATGAATTTTGTAAGTGACTCTAGACAATCTGTTTCATGTAGTGAAGCTCCTAGGAAGAACAGGCAAGTTCTGTTTGTAATACAGTGACCTCTCTGAATGCTTCCAGAATGTCAACCCTAGAGTCTGATACACTGGTATTCATGTACAGATAGAGAAAGACCGCTGTACAAACCTGCAGACGGAGAGCTATATTTTTGAGATTCATACAATACAGGATAATGGTCTGGTTACCTGGAACCTGTGGTGTACTTACCAATGACAGAGGCCTTAAAGAACTGACGAGAGAAAGGAAATTTAGATGAAACAGTCATTAGAAATTTTAAGGTGCTTAGAAGAGCCAAAATCCTTTCATAAACTACATAAGCTCAACACTATGACTCAGGTTAGAGGAGAGATGACTACCATGGAAGTCAAGAATAGTACTCTTTTTTCTAATAGAACCTTGTAGAACAAGAAGAAAGCAGAAGCCTGCCTAGTTGGAGAGTCCACCAAATAAATACCGGCCATTCATGTTGCAACAGGTATTAAAATCCACCTGCTCATGTGTCCAGCTGCCAAAAGAGTGGGACAAATTACTAATGTTCATAAAATTTCTGAATTTAGATGATACAGGATACAAAGACTGAGTGTACTATGATGTTCCACATGTAAGTTTACTCAACAAAGTCTCATAATAAATTACTAAGGCAAATTATACTCATATAAACTGCAGAAAGAAGTAACTCAGAGTACAAAGCTCAATGATATAGCATAAAAGGATATCATGCCAATTTAAAGTTACATGGTTTTGGGTTTGATAAGTGGTTGTTTTGGGAAATCCTGGCAGGCCCTTTAAGACAACACAAACTTAACCTGCAACAGGATAGATGATGATCTTTTGCAAGAGCCTCTCTGGGACTTTACTCATAATGGGGGAAGAAGTTCCACTCCAGGGCAGGGACATAGGAAGGAATCATAAAAATGATGATAGTTAACATTTATTGATTACTTACTAAGTGCCAGGCACTTTGCCAAACACATAAGCATTATATCATGAAATCCCTCCAACAGCTGTGTAAATAAGTACTATTGTTACTTGAGTTTTACAGGTGAAGGAAGTGAGGTTTAAAGGCATTAGATAAATTGAACAGGGTTGCATAGACAATGAATAACAGAACCAAGACTCAATACCAGCTGCCTGCCTTCAGAGCCCAAGATCAGATGTTGCCAAAGAAGCACCCCAACATAGAAATGTCTTAAGTCCATTAAACTCCTCTCACCGGTTCACCGGTTAGGTGACGACAATTTCTCTTTCCTGCAACTGATATATTAGTATCATCTTCCTTTATGTTTGTCTCTAGTACTCACTTTATTTGTTTTAATATTTTACAATGATTTTGATGGGTACCATGTATAGAAACCTGATGAAGTTTGTATCAGACCCAAGTTTTCTGGAAAAATCCTAATGATAAACTTGTACACATAATCCTTATACATTATAAGTTTGGGAAACAGAGTTAAGGGGATGAATGTGACAGAGGACATCAATGTTTGTTTTGCATGTTCTGTCTCTTCTATTCACATTGGAAATGTGCAATGATATGTTTAGATTATATGAATGTCAGTTTAAAATGATGCTTTGCTTTTATGGACATAGGACATGCAAAACTGAGTCTTGTCCATTTTTTCTTCTGAGCTAATTTCAAGTGTGGCAAATCATTATTTTGGAAGACAATTAACCCTTGGGCAGTGATTCTCAAACTTGAGGGTCCTTTACAATCATGTGGAGGCTCTGTTAAAATACAGATTACTGGGGCGCAGTTGCTTCAGGGACCAGGACAGGGCAGCCAGGGACTTCCCAAGCAGCCCAGCTCCCTCCAGTGGGAAGTACCTTTCCAGGCTAGCTTCTTGGAGCAGACTGCCCAGTGAGAGCCTTTCTACGCAGAGCCAGCCAAAGTCCCCAAGCTAGTGGAGAGCTCTGACCCGCAAGCAGCCTCTGGGACCAGGGCAGGGCAGCCAGAGACCTCTCCAGACGGCCCTGCCCCCTCCGGCCGCAGGCTTTTTCCACAGGGTGATCCAAGATGGTGGACAAGAGGGTGACTGCATCTCCAGTCGCTCCAGAACCCAGGATTCAAGAAGGGGAGGCATTGAGAGACTCAGACTAAAATAGAGCCACAGGGTGAGTCTCCCCCACCCGGTGAAGCTCGGCCTGGGTGGCAGGCCCAGATAGGGGCGGCTTATGAAAGTAAGACAGGGCAGCTAGAGTCTTCCCCAGGCAGCCCTACCCACTCCAGCGGTGGGCACCTCCCACACAGCCAGATTCTCGGAGCAGGGCCCCCAGTAAGAGCCTTTCCACATAGAACCAGCTCCAAGCCCTGGAACCAGTAGCAGGCTAGGGGCAACTTTCTTCAGAAGCACTGCATTATCAAGTTCCTCCAAGACTTCAGGCTACTGAAGGCTGGGAGGTGATACACTGGAAATCTATAGGGACACTATAAGCCAATAGAGGAAATCTGCAAGATCACAAAGTCCCACTGACATCTGACCAATATGAGAAAACAAGGGAAGAAAATGTCCCAAACAAACCTAGATACTATATCAATAAAGCCCAATGACAGCACAGCAGAAGAAATGTCAGAAAGGGAGTTCAGAATGTACATAATTAAAACAATCAGGGAAGCAAACGAGGAGATGAAAGAGCAAATGCAGGCATTGAAGGAGGAGATGAAAGAGCAAATACAGGCATTAAATGATCACACCAATCAACAGTTAAAAGAGCAAATACGGGAAGCAAGAGATCATTTCAATAAAGAGTTAGAGATACTGAAAACAAACGAACAAACAAACAAACAGAAATCCCTGAAATGAAGGAAACAAAAAACCAAGTTAAAAACTCCATAGAAAGCATAACCAATAGGATAGAACACCTGGAAGACAGAACCTCAGACACTGAAGACAAAATATTTAATCTTGAAAACAATGTTGACCAAACAGAGAAGATGGTAAGAGATCATGAACAGAATCTACAAGAATTATGGGATATCATGAAAAGGTCAAATTTAAGAATTATTGGGATTGAGGAAGGCTTAGAGAAACAAACCAAAGGAATGAACAATCTATTCAATGAAATAATATCAGAAAATTTCCCAAATCTGAAGAATGAAATGGAAAACCAAATACAAGAGGCTTATAGGACTCCAAATATACAAAATTACAACAGACCCACACCAAGGCACATTATTATGAAAATACCTAACATACAAAATAAAGACAGAATTTTAAAGGCCGCAAGAGAAAAGAGTCAAATTACAATCAGGGGGAAACCAATAAGAATATCAGGAGATTTTTCAATCCAGACCCTAAAAGCTAGAAGGGCCTGGAACAACATTTACCAAGCCCTGAAAGAAAACAGATGCCAACCAAGAATCTTATACCCAGCAAAACTTACTTTCAGATTTGACAACAAAATAAGATCCTTCCATGATAAACAAAAGCTAAAGGAATTTACAAAAAGAAAGCCAGCATTACAGAACATTCTCAGCAAAATATTCCATTTGGAAGAGATGAAAAACAACGATGCAAATCAGCAATGGGAGGAACTAGCCTAAAGGAATAGCCAAATAAAGGACACCAAATCATGTCAAAAAACAAAAAATGAGTCAAATGACTAGGAATACAAATCATATCACAATAATAACCCTGAATGTTAATGGCCTGAATTCATCAATCAAAAGACATAGACGGGCAGATTGGATTAAAAAGAAAAATCCAACAATATGCTGCCTGCAAGAGACTCATCTCATAGAAAGAGATACCCATAGACTAAAGGTGAAAGGATGGGAAAAAACAAACCATGCACACGGACACAGCAAAAAGCTGGAGTATCCATCCTCATTTCAGATAATGTGGACTTCAAGCCAAAACTAGTCAGAAGGGATAAAGAAGGACATTACATACTGCTTAAGGGAAGCATAAATCAGCAAGATATAACAATCTTAAATATGTATGCCCCAAACATTGGCTCATCCATGTACGTCAAACAAATCCTTCTCAATTCCAGAAATCAAATAGACCACAACACAATAATACAAGGTTATTTTTACACATCTCTCTCACCGCTGGATAGATCTTCCTAACAAAAGTTGAATAAGGAAACCATAGATCTCAATAACACAATCAACAATTTAGACTTAACTGACATATTTAGAATATACCATCCAACAAAGAACGAATACACTTTCTTCTCAGCAACACATTGATCCTTCTCTAAAATAGACCATGTTTTATGCCACAAAGCTACTGTTAGCAAATACAAGAAGATAGAGGTACTACCTTGTACTCTATCAGATCATAATGGATTAAAATTAGAAATCAATGACAGAATAAAAAACAGAAACTTCTCTAATACCTGGGGATTAAATAATACACTATTATATGTATTATATGATGAATGGATAGCAGAAGACATCAGGAGGGAAATAAAAAAATTCTTAGAAGTAAAAGAGAACAAAGACACATCATATCAAAATTTCTGGGACACTATGAAAGCAGTACTTAGAGGAAGATTTATTTCATGGGACACATTCAACAAAAGAAGTAGAAATCAACAAATAAACGACTTAGCACTACAGCTCAAAGCCCTAGAAAAAGAAGAACAGACCAACACCAAAAGTAGTAGAAGACTGGAAATAGTTAAAATCAGAGCCGAAATCAACAAAATTGAAACAAAAGAAACAATCAGAAAAATTAACAAAATAAGTGGTTGGTTATTTGAAAAAATAAAAAAAGTTGATAAAACCTTAGCCACACTAACAAAGAGAAAGAGGGAGAAAACTCAAATTACTAAAATTCAGAATGAACAAGGAAATATCACAACACACACAAGTGAAATACAAAACATAGTTAGAAGCTATTTTGAAAATCTATACTCCAACAAAACAGAAAATCTCGAAGATATCAACAAGTTTCTAGAGACATATGAATTACCTAAACTGATCCAGGAGGACATACACAACTTAAATAAATCAATTTCAAGCAATGAAATAGAAGAGGTCATCAAAATCCTACCAACAAAGAAAAGTCCAGGACCAGATGGGTTCCTCATTCCAATACTCCTCAAAGTATTCCATGAAATAGAAGAGGAGGGAACCCTCCCAAACTCATTCTATGAAGCCAATATCACCCTGATACCTAAATCAGGCAGAGACACATCGAGGAAAGAAAATTTCAGACCAATATCCTTAATGAACATCAACGCAAAAATTCTCAACAAAATTTTAGCAAATCACATACAAAAATATATTTAAAAGATAGTGCACCGCAATCAAGTGGGTTTTATCCCAGGGATGCAAGATTGGTTCAACATCTGGAAATCAATAAATGTCATTCACCATATCAACAGACTAAGAGTTAAGAATCACATGATTATTTCAATAGATGCAGAAAAAGCATTTGATAAAATACAGCATCCCTTCATGCTCAAAACACTAGAAAAAATTGGGGTAGTGGGAACATTCCTTAACATTGTAAAGGCCATCTATGCTAAGCCCATGGCCAATATCATTCTAAATGGTGAAAAACTGAAAGCATTCCCCCAAAAAACTGGAACAAGGCAGGGATGCCCTCTTTCACCACTTCTATTCAACATCGTCCTTGAGACTCTAGCCAGAGCAATTAGACAAACCAAAGAAATTAAAAGGATATGAATAGGAAAAGAAGAACTCAAACTATCCCTGTTCGTTGATGACATGATTATAAATTTAGAGGAACCTGGAAATTCCACCAGAAAACTCTTAGAACTTGTAAGTGAATTCAGTAAAGTAGCAGTTTACCAGATCAATGCTCATAAATCCAATGCGTTTTTATACATAAGTGATGAATCTTCAGAAAGAGAAATTAGGAAAACTACCCCATTCACAACAGCATCGAAAAAATAAAATACTTGGGAATCAATTTCACAAAAGAGGTGAAAGACCTCTACAATGAGAACTACAGAACACTAAAGAAAGAAATTAAAGAAAACCTTAGAAGATGGAAAGATCTTCCATGTTCTTGGATAGGCAGAATTAATATTGTCAAAATGGCCATACTACCTAAAGTGCTCTACAGATTCAATGCAATTCCAATTAAAATCCCAATGATGTACCTTACAGAAATAGAGCAAGCAATCATGAAATTCATCTGGAAGAATAAAAAACCCAGAATAACTAAAGCCATCCTCAGTAGAAAGAGCGAAGCAAGGGGTATTGCAATACCAGCTCTTCAACTCTACTACAAAGCAATAGTAACAAAAACGGCATGGTTTTGGTACCAAAATAGACAAGTAGATCAATGGTACAGAATAGAGGACATGGACACAAACCCAAATAAATACAATTTTCTCATACTAGACAAAGGGGCCAAAAATATGCAATGGAGAAAAGATAGCCTCTTCAACAAATGGTGCTGGGAAAACTGGAAATCCATATGCAACTGAATGAAACTAAACCCCTATCTCTCACCCTGCACAAAACTCAACTCACAATAGATCAAGGACCTTGAAATCATACCAGAGACCCTGCATCTTATAGAAGAAAAAGTAGGTCCAAACCTTCCCCTTGTTGGCTTAGGATCAGACTTCCTTAACAGGACTCCCATAGCACAAGAAATAAAAGGAAGAATCAACAACTGGGATAGATTCAAACTAAAAAGCTTTCTCTCAGCAAAGGAAACTATCAGTAATGTGAAGAGAGAGCCTACAGAGTGGGAGAATATCTTTGCCACTCATACTTCAGATAGAATGCTAATTTCCAGAATCTATAAAAACTCAAAAAACTCTAAACCAAGAATACAAATAATCCAATCAACAAATGGGCTAAGGAAATGAACAGACACTTCACAGAGGAAGATGTACAAGCAATCAACAGATATATGAAAAAATGTTCAACATCTCTAGTAATAAGAGAAATGCAAATCAAAACTACCCTAAGATTTCATCTCACTTCAATTAGAATGGCGATTATCAAGAACACAAGCAACAATAGGTGTTGGCTTAGATGTGGGGTAAAAGGTACACTCATACATTGCTGGTGGGGTTGCAAATTAGTGCAGCCACTCTGGAAATCAGTATGGAGATTCCTCAGAAAGCTTGGATTGGAACCACCATTTGACCCAGCTATTCCACTCCTTGGCCTATACCCAAAGGACTTTAAATGAGCATACTACAGAGATACAGCCACATCAATGTTCATAGCTGCTCAATTCATCATAGCCAGATTGTGGAACCAACCTAGATGCCCTTCAGTTGATGAATGGATAAAGAAACTGTGGCATATATATATATACAATGGAATATTACTCTGCCATGAAGAATGATAAAATTATGGCATTTGCAGGCAAATGGATGAAATTGGAGAATATCATGCTAAGTGAGATAAGCCAATCTCAAAAAACTAAAGGACTAATGATCTCGCTGATAAGCGAATAAGGACATATAATGGGGGGCAGGAGGTGTTAGTGTTAGTGTTAGGGTTAGGTTTAGGGTTAGGGATAAGGAGGGTGGTAAGAATGGAGGAAGGAAGGACTATATAGAGGGAAAAGAGGGGTGGGAGGTGTGGGGGGGACAGGAAAAAAATAACAGAATGAATCAAACAACATTGCCCTATGTTAATTTATGATTACACAAATGGTATGCCTTGAATCCATGTACAAATAGAGAAACAACATGTATCCCATTAGTTTAAATAATTTTTAAAAAATACAGATTACTTGTCCTGGATGCAACCCAGAGCTTCTGAGTCAGGAGATCTGGGTTGTAGTTTGAAAATGTGCATATCTAGTGAATTTGATCAGCATTCTAATGAGTTGGTGTTCTACTACTTTCCCTCATCTCTGAAGGACACCCACAGTCACAATCTAGATCTTATGACCTAACTTCCAGATGATCCAGCTCATCTGAATGAAGCTGCTGGGAAAAGCAGGTCATGATGC
Organism: Sciurus vulgaris; assembly: GCF_902686455.1. Classification (NCBI taxonomy): domain Eukaryota; kingdom Metazoa; phylum Chordata; class Mammalia; order Rodentia; family Sciuridae; genus Sciurus; species Sciurus vulgaris. The sequence continues at coordinate 102,638,249 of NC_136467.1, read as the reverse complement.
TTGTGCTGCTGGTCTTGAGATTACACTTTAAAAACTATTGCTCTAAAATGATGATTTTCAACTAAAGATTTAGTACATGAGAACTTCCTGGTATATATGTACATGTCTGTATACTTGTATATATAAATATACACACATATATATCTGTACATATTTAGTGCTAATGCATGAAGCCTAACTGCAGACCAATTAAATCAGAATCTCTGGGGCTGAATACCAGGCATTAGTATTGTTAAATCACCATTTCCTATCCTATACTGATTAACCTGTTTACCCTGGAATGAGACTGCAGAGAGTAAATTATTTTTATGTATCAAACACAGAGAATTGGAGGGTTTGTGGGAAGGTTAGATAGATATAGCCAATATTACAAATTTGATTTTGAAATATCTGTAAATGAAAACTATTGGAGGAATATTAGATTAATAAGGCCTAGGTATGAAATTTTTGTATACCTTAATCACAAGATGATAGCTAGTATAACAGTCACTTGTCCTTGACAATATGTTAGAGTGGATATTTGAATGAACAATGCAATTCTATTCCTTGAACAGAGAATAGATTACAGAGAATGTGATCAGGAAATTGAGTTTTATCAACCAATACTAGAGTAGCATGAGTGTGTGTGTGTGTGTGTGAAAGAGAGAAAGATATAGCAGGCAGAAAGTAATCACATGAACATCTTAGTGCCCCAAGCAAAGCTGCTTAATTGCTCTGTATAGCTATTGTCCCTTCTCCACTTCAGGAAGGTTTTTGTTGTTAATGAAATTGATTTGTTCTTATCAATTGCAGCAATTTCACTTTGGTCTGATTCCTGCTTAAAAATACATCTGTTTCCCTTACACTTTTGATTTCTTAAACATTTCTTAGCAACCTCTTTGATGCACATAAGCATTAATTCCCTAATTCAATCATTTATTATATGTCTTAAGGACTTGCAATAAGCATTTGCTTCCAAATTGAAACAAATAAATTCTGAAAAACCATTAGGGGCTCAGGAAATTCACAGATGCATACATATCCCCAAAACAGCTCTGTTGAGATGGTCTCCTTCCTTAAATTCCCAAATGTTTGAATTTAACCCATTTTTCTTCTTCTCTTCAACTAATATTTATTGACAGAAGTGGAACCAGGCCCTGGCACTATATTCTGGGCACTAAGGAAGTCAGAGTGCACAAGATAGGGAGTGTCTATTCTGTTAGGGAAAGAAAGAAAATAACCTAAAGAATAAGGAGTTAGAAATTCTAGAATAAATATTAAACAAGTTGATGTGAGAGAAAGTAACTTGAGGACTTACTTTAGACTTAGTTGTACAGGAAGACCCATTTGAGGAGGAGAAATTTATGCTCAGACCTGATCGACATGCTCAGGAAAAGAGCATTAGAGGCAGAGGCATTAGAGTATCCTGAGGTGGACCTGAGTCAGCCTCACTGGAGGAGCAGAGAAAAGACATGGGCTGGAGTATAATATAAGAGGAAAAAAGTGGTACGAGGTGTTTTGAAAAACATGAGGCTTCCAGTGCCTGTTACACATCCAAAGGGAGGTACCAAGCATGCAAATACTTCTCAAACTTAACATGCCCATGAGTCATATGAGAATACTGGTAAAATGCAGATTAGAATGCAACAGGTCTGAGATAGAGCCCAAGACTCTACATTTTTTAAAATATCCCAGGAGGTGATGATTCTTCTGGGCCTCAACCAAAATGTTGAGTAGTGAAAATATAGGCAATTGTGTATTTGTGAGGCTGTATCATGGAGAAAATGAGAAAGCCAAAGAATAAAATATGTGAGAGAAGGAGCCAGAGAGGTAGTAGAACACAGGGAAAGCAAAAAAGTACTTGAAACAGGTGGGAATGTGGCCCAGGCTGAATGGTAAAGTTGGCTTGAGGACAGATCGGTGTACTTGGATTTAGCACAGAACAACCACTGGAAAACTTTTGTAGAGTACGTTAACCTCTAATGGTGCTCTGTGTATGTTACTACCTAGTCCCCACACACTGGGCTTCCAATTTTACTATTCCCCCATCGCTAAGCCTGAAGACCTCACTTCCTACCTCCTTGGGGGAAAAAAAAAAGAGACCAATTATCAGCATCAACTACACTCATCTTAAAACATATTTCTTTCAAATTCAAACAAAAAAAGTTTCTGTTTCCATCCCTTTCTCCTGTCTCAGAGTAGTCAGATATGAGATCCTTCCTTGGAGTTGTTCCCTTGGGTTTTCTTCCCAGATCACCAGTGACCCCATTTGGTTTATCCAGCAGGTCTATTCCCATAAGAATGGGGTGTGTAATATCCTTCTCACTGGACTCTGAGGGGAAGTCTGGAACGGGGTGGAGAACAAACTTTACTGATTAATAAAGACCCTGGAGGTAGAGGCAAAAGCCCCTGCACCTGCTGAGCACTGTGGAATGTGAAGGCTGAAAGTGCCCACAGTCTTGCACCTGTGAGGAGCAGGGCTCTGAAGGTGCACCCATACCTTGAGGATGGACAAGAAGAAAAATGAGGAGAAAATGTTAACTTGTAACATGATTAAGCCGTTGAAATAAACAATGGAAAATCATTTTTTTTCTGAATACTCGTCACACAAAATAATTTTTATTGTGCTTAAGCCTAGTGAGTTTTCTGTTACTGATGTACCCTATCACAGCAGAATCTGTCCTTCTGTTTGAGCCATTCAAGGCAAGGAAGAGCTTCTCACCCTCTCTCTCTTTCTTTGCCTCCCACTCTCCTTCCCTCACTCCACTCCTGCATTCCCCCTCTCTGCTGCTCTCATTTTTCAATCTACTCCTCCCTATCTCTATATCTCTAAAACTATTCTTTTAACTCTTGGGCCTGCCCCATTCAAGCCCCAAATCCACATCGTTAGTCCACAAAAGCAAAATGATCATCACCAAATATAGCAGTCCTTCTCCTGCCTATTATTTGAATTCAGATTTCTGATTGTTTCCCAGTTCTTAGTTTTATTTATTACTTACAATTGTGACGGAGATAATATTTGTTACTTATTTATTCTGTGCTAAATAATTCCATGACTAATATTTGGAGTTAACATCTAGGAGACACAGAATGCACATATATAGAAATTAATAACCATATAAGTATAGCTAGAAGGGAATTTATGATATGTTACAGTGATCATAATGAATAATATTAAAATGGCATTCTGAATTTTCCCAGAAAGTCATAGCCAGATTCCATTCATTTGCTTTGTTTTGTGAATTTCAGGAATGCAGGATTTTAAAAATTGTTATTTTTCAAAGAATGTAGTCATAAAATATCTGTCTATAATAAGTCATCAATACACACAAAAGATAAAAACACATTACAGGTTCTAGGATAGAATAAATATTTTCTTGACTTAAGCATGAATATTATAAAAGATCATTTTGATTTGCATTTCAACAAAAGCTAAAATTACATTTTATCCTTAAGTCCTTCCACCAAAGTTAACCTGGTATTGATATATGAGCAGGTGAATTATTTGGGTGGGTCTTGCAATGATTCCAAGGTTTCCTGGTTAGCTGAGACATAACTTTGGGTGGATTCTGTCTGTGGATTTCAGACAGCTTTATGTGATTATCTGAGTTTTCCCCTGAAGCCTGAAAAAAAATTCTCATTTATCTAGCAAAGAAGTTGGGGTAAAAAAAAAAAAAAAAAGAATTCCAGATAGTTAAAACAAGATTTCTTGTTGCAAATATGATTAGGTAGCATCAAGGTAATCATGAAAATGAGTCCACAGATTGATATGGAGGCCATGTAACTGTGAGCTAGACTGCACCTGGAATTTCTATTTGCTCTGTTTTTTGAAGAGTCCATGGTTGTAATTTCAAAACAGCAATACTTCTCCTTCTCTGTTTCTATCAGCAGTTTGTATCAACAGGTACCTTGCCAAATATCTCAAAACTATAAACTCCACAGATTTGAGAAAGAGGAAAAGTCAGTCTCCTGCTGTGCACACTTGGTAGAGGTAACTCGTTGCTCCCCTATTATGCAAGGGTACTTACTTCATGATGAGAGATGCACAGGGGAGATGTAACTGAAACAGATTGATAACCGGTAGCCATTTTGTGTGCTACCTGCACTTCCCCCACCCCCACCTGAACCCCCAAACAGAGAACTGCTTTCAGTACTCCAGAAAATGAATGTGCTATTATAGCCCCTGCTCCAAAACTGTGTCACAAGCTGTTATGCTGGCTGCTACCATGGGAATTTAGTTTGGCTTTATCAATTATCAATGTGGACCTAATTCTTTTCTTACTCTATATCTTTAAAGATGACTTAGTTGCAATCCACACTTATTTTCTTAAATTTATTTTTATATTAATGGTTTTAAAGAATATGCTCCAAAAAGTCCATAAAGCTCACTTTCAAATTTCAATTTATATTAAAATTTATTCAAAGATAAGATCACCAGTAGCATTGGAAAAGTCTTTATAAGTAATAGAACTGACATTCCAGATCCACATGTAATAATACCATCCCCATATGATTTGCATAGGCTACAGTAATGTTTTTCTTAACACAGTTCCCTGTTTCCCCCTCTTCTCAATCTTTAATATATTAAATTTTGCTCTCTGGCAATGTTGTTTAGTACAAAAGACAAAACTTCTCTCATTTCAACTTTAAAATAATCATTTTAAGAGGTGAACCAAAAATGATCTAATATATTCAAAATACCCTGAATTAACATAAACCAGCACATTTCATGAATTTAAAATCACCTTAATATCCTTAGGATCACAGTGATATTTCCATGGACAATTTGGAAGTCAACTGAACATTATGGAGGTTAATTGTGGTACTTGAATCTACCTGTTCTCATTACTGCAACTTAAACATTAAGACAAAAATCACATCTTATGATTTCTCAATAGTTTAGTAACACCATGCTGTTATTTTGTCATTGTGGATGAAAGGTGAAGTATTGTAAAGTGGATGCATGTAACAAACATGGGTGGCTTTAGTGTGTTTTCAGGATATGGCGTCTTGCCATTGACCACAGTCTCTTGGAACCAGATAAAGTCACTGAAATAGTTAACATATGTTAGCCTTCCTTGAAATATAAAAGTTCTATTGCTAAAATTATGCAGGGTCAGATGGAGATTTGGCTCTTTGTCCATAACTTAACTGACTTGGCAAATGGAAAGTTGAGATCCAGAGGCATAACACATAATATCAAGGCCACACACTCTGCACACTACGCGGGAGCTCATAAACTACTGACAATATGTACACTGTGCTAAGCTAGCATGATTAAGTATTAACATAGTATGTGACACTTAGGGAAATCTGAGGTCAATATTCACATCTACTAAACTAAAAAGTCTTCTCTACCAGAGCAAAAGAGGAGAACTTTTTCCCCCCAGTTGTCTACTAGCTTCGTTCCTTATCCCCAAATTATGATTTACCTGATGACTGGTATTGCTTACTATTGATTCCATAGTCTATTCAGTAATTATCTTTTTTAAAAGTAGTTCTTTTTCTACCCTTGTCCATTACATTTCGAAATGAGTTGGCACTAATGATTTTCAGATGACTCTGCAGCTGAATGGATCTTCTCGATCTTAAGTAATAAATCCACCGATGTCAAGCATTGAAGGAGGCTTGTGCTACTTTAGAGTTTGTATTTTTATGGACGGCTTTGCAAATAAAGTCACCAGCTTCCATTACTTTGTAGAGATCCACACCCTAGTGAGGAAAAGAAGGGATAGCAAAGGGAATGGGGCATTAGAAAGAAAAAAGGCAAAACGGATCTATTTTAATTTTATTAGAAGCTGAATAATTATTTAACATTTCTAAACATTGTGCTGCTCTTATTATTGATTTGGGGCCAACATTTGTTTTCATGAATCATGTAGTCAATATTGAAGATTTTTCTGCTTCATTGAGACATAGAATCTTACATAGGCTAGGCATGCCTTAATAACTCTGTAACACCAAATTTCTAAGAAGTACAAATTGGAATTAGACGAGTTCACAAAATATCAGTAATAGATAATGAAAATGATAATGTCTTGGAGAAGTTTGTATATGAGATTTGAATTAGGAAAAATAATCTCTAATATATAAGAAACAAATTTGATAAAGCCATCTGGATTACAGGAAAGGTGAATGTTAGCTTTTTTTATTCATTATTACCCATATGAAGAGGGTAATTGCAAGTTAGGCAAAATGAGGAAGTATTTAGTACACATCTGGAACTTCTTTGCCTGGTAGGATGTACTATCTGAGTGTATAAAAAGGATCAATGAAAGCTTAGGTAAATCCATGGATGACAGAGTATGAAGGCCAAGTTCAGGGCCTGCTCCTCATCTCTGAACCTTGAAGTAGAAAAAGATCACCATCAAAGTCTGCACCCAGAACTCTTCTGTCCTAGGGAGAGTCACAGCATTAAGTGGATCAACCACAGCTTGGTCCTTGTGTAGCATTTCATAAACTTTTGTGTCCTGCCTTCACATGGACTAGAGCCAGTGAGGGCTTACAATTAAACATGCCCAGTCTTGCTTGCTATTAAGGAGCAGTTTTAATCTTTCTGGAAGTCTGACTTTGCTAAAATAGACAAGTATAAATATTCATAAGGGTCTTCATAACAATGATCATCATTTTAGAAAATAAAGACTTTATAGAAAATAAAGACTTTTTAAACACTTCTATCTGGAAACATTTAAAGCACTATTTTCTTTGTAGTTTACTTTTCTTCTCAAGAATAATCAAGAAATATTTTGTAGGATAGCACTTAAATGATTGCTATTATTTCTCTTTTATTGTAGAGCTTTTTTTTTCAGGGTAGTTGTTTTCAGAAGTGAATTGGCATTGGTATGAGAAATTTGGTTTTGTCATGGTAATGACTTTAGAAAGTATTGGTTAGGCACATTTTAACATCTTAATTCACAATTAACATCTTAATTCAGTGATATTTAAATTTTGTAAAGCTACCTTCTTGTTTCTTTTGCTTCTGAATGATATTCAGCAAGGGTTCATAGGAAGATTTTGGTCATTAATATTCTTATTTGCTTTCTAAGAATTCCATTTTATAACTATTAAACATGGAATTTGTTGATGTCATTCCAAAGAAGAATTTCATCTTGGCCTTTCTCTGCCATTTTTATTTAGTTCATAGAAATCCTTATGAAACAACAAAGCATTTATTCTTAAAACATTCATCAGGTGTCTAGACATGTCTCATGTGTTATGATTTGTTTTGGTGCTTTCATGATCTGACACAGAATGTGGTTTCTGTCTTTAGGGAGCTTCTGCTCCCTGATATAGACTCAGAAGCAGAAAATTCAAGCCATGGAGATAGGCTCAGCTGCTTATGGAGGCAGAAGTGTGGAACAACCAGCCCATGAGGAAAAGGAATGGAGAGACTGTGTCAGGTAAGGGTGTAGGAGGGGTAAATCCTGACTTGAGTTTTATACTGAAAGAGTCTTTGAGAGGAAGGAGGATATGGGGGGCATTATAGGCAGAGAGAAAAGCAGTATAAGATATCTGAAAAATAGCGTACCTATGGATGACACTGAACAAGCTTACCATGGTGTATATTGAAAAAAGGCAAAACATGCCTTTGGTACTAGAAAAAAGTATAAATAGGTCAGATTATATGATAGAGAACAACTGTGTTTTTGAGGAAATAAGAACACATTGATGGGGGCTCAAGTCACAATGGCATATTCATACTTGTATTTTAAGATAAAATGTTCTGATGGCAACACGGCGGATGAATTCAAAGGCAAGTTGGAAGTTATCATCAATGTAGGAGATGACTACTCAGGAAAGAGATAAGAGCCTGCCCCCAGATGGAGTCATGGGGAAGACAGTAAAGAAGGTACAAACAGCCAAAATTAGAAGTCAAATTAATGGTTTTTGGCAGATGATTGAGCCTGTGATTCGTAGTCAGATTAGATTCTAGAGAGGCTTGGCTTATTAGCTTGGACAATGGTTGAAACATGGCTACAACTCAAAGCTATAATCCTCCTTGCAATTCTTAGAACCAGACTGATTTATTTGCATTTGGATCTCAAAACTACTTAATAGGAACTGACACATACTTAGCATCATCGGTCAACCGAATTTGATTCTATTTCTCTACAGCTTCTGTCATATCCTTCTGATAGAAGTGATTAAGCTACTTTGTAAATGAAATTATACTTATTCCTAACCAGAGAAGATAAGCAATAGCTTTTGATGTTTGTGGAGAACAGCTGTTGGTATTTGGTGCCAAGCAAAATCTCAATGGATAGTTCTTGAACATTTTTTATGTCACAGGCATTGAGTATGAATCAGCTACAATATTTGCAGCCTGGCTGTGCAGGCAGTTGAACACATAAGCAGGGTTGTGATACAATCTTGTGTGGTGCATTCAGAGGTAAAGATACAGAGGGTAGCAGATAAGGACTAAGGAGAGAAGTCTTACCTGTTGACCTAGGGGATAGACAGGAAGCTAGAATACTTTCAGGATGAAGGTGCCTCATTTTCCAGCTGAAATGGAGTATGTGTCATAAGGCAATTGCAATGGATGATAAAAACATAAGCAACGGGTGGAGGAGAGGAACTGAATGTGGACAAGAAGCAAGTTTGGTACTGCAGGAACATTAATGAAATTAGGGTGAGAAAGTTGGAGAGGCAAAAGTGGGAGAGGAGAAAGATCTGTTTAGTAATTTAGTAGCTGCTTTCATATCTCAGAAAACAGTTTGGATTTCTATTCATCTGTGTGTAGGTTTCTTGCCTTTCATATTCTTTCTTTTAAAAGGCAAAGTCTGCCCTACAGTCTTACAGATTGCTATCAAGTACGTGGTAAAGCAGGACATTGATTTGGGTGGATGTTATCACATAGTATATGCCTTCTCAGGTGCTACTTGGAAAGAGACTATTCTTGCCATCAGTGTCTCACATGCTAAATATTTCTAAGCTCCACCCCCTCAACGATCATTTGAAAAGTGTCCTGGGTCTTTTCCAGAAGCCCTAGTTGTCACTGTGAGATCATCAAGATCTCATTTTCCTCCTAGGAAAACATCCATACAAAACATGAAATGGCAAAATTCAACAATCCTAACAGTGAAAGACAGAGACTCTCACAAAGTGTATAAAATCAAATCAGATTGTACTGGAAAGTACTTTGGAGTTCATAAAACACTACAAAATGTGAAACAGTAGCACTATTGGTGATTGAACTTTAGTAATACTTTATGAAGTTCCTGGAAAAAAAATAACTTTATTGTATTTTCCCACTGTGCATTTTAGCAAATAACAAATATGCAGTAAAACTTTGACCTCAACATTGCTTCCCAAATCTGAGAAGCATTTCAATTTGGAGCTGGAAGTCACACGTGACTATTGAAATATGTTAAAATAACTTACTGTATTGAGCCCCAGGCCATTAAGCATATATATCAAATCCTCAGTGGCTACATTCCCGGAAGCACCTTTTGCGTAAGGGCAGCCACCTAATCCGGATACTGCAGAGTCCACCACATTAATTCCCATCTGGAAAATAAACCAAAACACCTAAGGCTTCTATACTTACGGCGTGTAAATAGTTTCATTTCTAGTCAACCTTGGCAAACAGCAAATAAACAATACTGGAACATGTTATCCAAACATATTCACTTGCCCACCTGCTGCTAGAACAGTCCCTGGGGTGCTCAATTCTTTTCTGACTCATCTTGTCTCTTAGACTGACAGAAACTCTGCTGAGGATCTCCAGGATTAGAAACTCTTTCAACAGAAATTAAAATGGTGTTTTGTTTTGCTTTGCTTTTTGATAATAGCCCAAACTGTAGGTAGTAGAGCTTTCGAAAGTGAAGGTTAGTTTACTCCCAGTTTTATTCTCCAAGTTTCTAGCTTTATCCTAAAACCATTGCATAAACAACATTAAGTAATTTCAACATTACAACTCAAAATCAAGGTGTCTCAGAAGACCTGTATGTGTGCATCCGAGTGCAGACACTGAAACAGGATATTGTGGTTTGATTCACCCTTTCAGTTTGTCCGATTCTTTTTTTTTTATTATTTATCTTTTAATTTTCACAGACTGCATTTTGATTCATTGTACACAAATGGGGTACATCATTTCATTTCAGTGGTTGTGCACCATGTAGATTCCTACCATTCGTGTAATCATACATGTGCATAGGGTAAGGATGTCTGTCTCATTCCACCATTTTTCACATCCCCCCCCTCATTTTCTTCTACATAATCTAAAGATTCCCCCCTTCTTCTCTCACTCCCCACATCCCCACTCCCACTATATATCATTCCTCACTTATCAGGGGAAACATGAAATATTATTTTGTAGACAAAACTCTGCCCCTTCAGAAGAGAAGAGATATTTAAGAGACAACACACATCACTAACGATAACACCAGATCATTTATTGAGTGCTGGATACAAATCTTAGCACTCTATGTGGCTCAACTCTGCATTCTCAGAAAGTCTCATGAAGAAGAAAATATTCTTTTGTCTTTGCATGCATGCATAGGCGTATGTGTATGTGTGTGTATATGTGTGTGTGTGTGTGTGTTCCTGGGGATTGAACCTAGGTATGCTTTAACACTGTGCTATATCCCAACCCATTTTTATTTTATTTTTGAAACAGGGTCTTGCTTAGTTGCCCAGACTATCCTAGAATTTGAGGTCCTCCTGTCTCAGCCACCCAAGTAAGCTGGGATTGCAGGAAAGTGCTGTCATGCCAAATTTAAGAAGATACTTTTGGATTATTCCCTAATATCAGAGAGAAAAAGATAACAGGTACAGAGGGATGAAAAAGTTTGCCCAAGATCGCTGTCTGGCAGGTGATGTTCTCTGTCTCTAGAGAACTCATACTCTGCCTTGATTCATAGCCTCTGGAAACACACAAGGTGGTACCTGACTGTATGCTTAGAGGCAAAGAGGTGTAGACTCTGTGATAGGACACTGGAAGATGAGCACAGTGGAGTCCAGAGGGCTCTGGAAATCAGACAAAGTGTCTGAAAACATGACAAAGAGAGGGATACACATGTCGTTCCCCTTGAAAGGTAACAATTTGATGGTCAGAAGCTACAGAAAGACCTGACCTAATTCTTCATGGTATTGAAGAAAAAGTACCATAACATTATGTAAAATAAGAAGCTCCTTTCAAAACACTTGACCAGCTGGCTCCAAAGTGGTTCTCAATCACAGAATCTATCGTCGCAATCATAGACTGCTGCTACATCCTCAGTGTCCAGGAGATCTGGGTTGGGACCTGGGAATTTAAATTTTTAACAAAAAAGATTCCAGCAACTGCTGGTCCTCCTTCCTTGTTGCATCTCCATTTCTCCCTCCCTTCCTTTCTTCCTTTCTCCATTTATTTAACTTTATTTTTAAAATAGACTATATTTTAGAACACTTTTAGATTTTCAGAAAATTTGTGAAGATAATTCAGAAAGTCATCATGTACTACTCAGTTAGTTTCCTTCCTCCACGTTTACCATATGTTAAAGAAAACATGATGCAACCATACTTGTTAAAGCAGGATGAGGAAGACTTCATTCAGGTCATTGTGATAGCTATAGGGATCCCTGCGATATGGTTTTACTGTGGGAGAGAGACACTGAGCCCAACTCCAAATACAGCATACACAAGTGGGAATTTATAGCTAAAGAGCAGGGGGGGCGGGGGGGTCAATGAATGGAAAATTACTAAGAGGAAACAATAGGGGTAAAGGGGATTCTAACTAAACCAATTTAACAGACTTTTTCTGAAAATAGGCAGAGTGATCAGTCATCAGGTGGGGAGAGTAGAGGATGAGAGACCTCATCAGATACAGAGGGATCGGATATCAAGGGTTGGGGTTCTTGCTATACTGATTTAGCAAGGATTGCTAAAATTGGATTTTTGAAGGACATATACAGATGAACCTAGAAGAACATTCAGAAGTCTGACTAAAGTTTGGGTACACAAAGAATTTGCCAAATCTTACATTATTAATGGTATATTTATCACAACTATTGAACAGATACTGAAATGGTGAAATTAACTAATATTGATACTTCTTTAGACATTTTAAAAGAAATTTCTAGGGCTGGAGTGTGAGTTAGTGGTAGAGTGCTTGCCTTGCATGTGTAAGACCCTGGGTTTGATCCCTAGGTCCTCAAAAAAAAGTTCCTTAAGATATTTTTTAGCCAACATCCTCTTTTTTCTGTCCCAGGTCCCAGGTGCTCGTCAGGACAAAACATTACATCAGTAGTGATGTCTTCTCAGGATCTGCAGGACTGTGACAGTTTCTCAGACTTTGACTCTTTTGAGAGGTACTCTACTAATTTTGTATGATGTGCTTTAATTTGGGCTGCCTGATTTTATTTTTTAATTTTTTTCTTATTGCTAGACTGGAGGTATAGAGCCCTGGAGGGAAAACCACAGAGGTGAAGTATCATTCTCAAACATCATATCGAGGGTACCTACTGTCACCATGAGTAATGACTGCTGATATTAACCCTGATTACCTGACAGAGGTGGCATTTGCCAAAAGTCTACACCACAAAGCCTCTCTCTCTCTCTCTCTCTCTCCATTTCCATATTATAATCTTGGGGGGGGGGAGTTACTGTGTGCAGTTTGCCCTTAAAATGTGAAGAATATCTACATAAATTATTTGGGATTCTTCTGTACAAGAGATTTATCTATTTTACTTCACTTATTAATTATTTGTTTGAACATTTATTTGTATAACTAGGGACTCATAGACATTTAGATACTTATTTTGCACTTTGAGTTACAATCCAATACTGCTTTCTATGTTTTATGATATAGAAATTTTTCCACATTTGGTCATTGGGAGCTCTTTCAATTGGCTAATGGGATTGCAGTTTGGAACCACTTTTCTAGTTTTCCTTGGAAGACTTAACAAGGTATTCACCAAGACTCATGAGACCACAACTACATTTCAACATGCCATGGTATTATCAGGACCAGCTTATTAAAGATTGGTACACTGTTTTTGTACCTTCATTTTTCTCATTATATTCCTCAATAGGGGAAAGCCTCAATCACTCTTTCCATTCCCTGTAAACTTTCTCAAATAATGATCTGATAAGATCAATTATATGCAGGTGTTAGTAACTAATCAGCTAATAGACTAGTCTACATAGGGTAATTTACATTTGATATGAAACAAAATACTAAGAACAAAGGATTATACTCTAGAAGTGATATTGTCTAGTGGTCTAAAAAGGCAAATATTGAGGTGTTGGTCCATTTGGGAGAGTCTGCCATGACATTAGGTAGTCAGGGCTTTTATTGACATGTAGGTTAAAACTGACCTATTTAATAGAATTTAATCTATTACCTGACTAGACATAAATTTCAGTAGTTCTCAATTCTGTTTGTCTATTAGAATTACCTATGCCTCTTTAAAAATACCAGTATCAAAGCTTCTCCCAAAAGTAATTAAATCAGAATCTCTGGGTGTGGGGTCAGGTATTGGTATTTCTTTAAAGCTATGCCTGGTGATGTGTAGCTAAATCCTCTGGGGCAGAGGTTCTTCTCCATATCACCCTTTGCCAATCTCAGACATGAGTCAACCTGAAGAAGTCAATCATGGCCTTCCTTTCATCCAGAACTGCCACATTCCAGAAATTTGCCAAAACAATGAACACAAAGGGAAAGAGGTGAGGCACCCAATACTTTGCTTTCTGTCTTTTAGAAAACCTGGAGTTGTTTCCTTGGCCACATATGTGCACATCTGCAAGAAGGGTGTTGTTGTAGACATCAAGGGAATGAATACTGTTCAAAAAGGAACGCCCCACAAATGTTTCCATGGCAAAACTGGCAGTCTAAAATCTTATCCAGCATGCTATTGGCACTGTTGTAAATAAACAAGGACAAGATTCCTGCCAAGAGAATTAACACGGATATTGAGCACATGGAGCACTCTAAGAGGCAAAACGGCTTCCTGAAACACATGAAGGAAAACAATCAGGAAAAGAAGAAAGTCAAAGAAAAAGCTATCTGGGCTCCACAGAGCCTGCTCCACCCAGAGAAGCACACTTTGAGAGACCCAGTGGAAGGAGTCTGAGCGCCCAGAACCTACTCCCTACAAATTCACAAATTTTGTTGTAGAGTGATTGCAACAAAATAAAAGACCCCTGGACTGTAAAACAAAACAAAAGATGTTAACCATGGCCAGTCGACATTTCAAAGAGACTTTGAAAGAGGACCTCAAAAAACTCTGAGGCAGCAAAAATCGGAGACACTAACATGATAGGCAAGAGAAGGCTTCAGCCCACCATGTGATGATTCACCTCTGGGGTCTGAATTCCAAGCATCATATCCATTTTCTCACGGCTGAGGATCAATATCCTGCAACTATAGGAGGCCCAGAAGGAAAATTCTTTTCCTTTTCAAAAGAGCATAGGTCTTAGTCTTAATTGACCTTTGGGGAAACAACGAAAAGCAAAAACTCACTCTTCTATTTTGTAAATAAAGGCCCCTGTGACCTGTTGTTTGGGCAAAAATGAAAGATTAATTCACAGTAAGGCAACCGGGGTTACAATAGAAAAAAGAGTAAATGGCCAAAGACACAACAGAGCCAAAATAAATCACCCTGGAGGTCAAGCTAACTGTGCTCAGTCTCACAGAAAGTCAAAGAGGGTTAGAACTACAACACCAGGACTTCACACTTCCAGGCTGAGAAAGATGAAGAAAGAACATTGGCAGTGAAATGGGATAGTTAGACAACAAAACGTGTGACTTCAACGGCAAGCACACATCTCACAAAGAAAATTTTGCATTAAAGAAGTTTAGACCCAAAGAAGACATAAAAATGATTCCATTCAGATGAAGTCCTGAAATAGCCCTGAACAAGGCAGCTAGAAGCCAGAATGATAGCCATCCTTTCCCGTGTGAATACAGATGGGATCAATACAGAGAGGTTCTGGGCTGCTGGCTCCTCTCCTTTCCCGGAGCTTATCATCTGTGTGTTTTATATATGTGTGTTACACTTCAATGAATATTTTTAAAAAGGGCAACATTGTTGGAACTGAAGGGAAACAGTCAAATTTAAACTAGTAGAAATGTAAATGGAGTCTTTTGTGGTTAGCAATTAATTAGTATTATCAATATTCATTGTCCCAGAAATTCCCTATGAAAAAAGACCTTTTAATGAATATTTAATAAATCATCATTAAATAATTAATTAGAAGTAAATACAAATAAACACATACGGATGAGAGTATGTAGGCTGACTATGATAACCCATGCTATCTGTATATAAATATAGTGCAGTTATATTTTTCTAAGAAGGGAATTTTGAAAACAATCCAAATGTCTCATACTGGGGAGTAATTTAAATTACTTACAATGCATCAATAAAATGGAATGATAAATGCTATATAAATTTATAATTTAGGGAAATAAACAGGTTAGAGGATTTTATAACAGTATAGTCATTATACCATTTTCTAAAAAGTAAAGGATTTAGATAATGTATACCAAAATGTTAACACTGACATGTTAACACATGGGTAGAGTGTTGTAGTAATTTATTTAATTACAATTCTATTCATGTACTATAAGTAGACAATGAAAAAAAAAAGTTTTATGCAAACTTCAGCCTATGCAGTATCAGAGCAAATAAATGAGAATGATTGTCAACAAATCAAAGTCTCTGAATTTCTCAGTGAACATCATTGTTCTGCAGCTCATTCACCTTTCTAGGGCCTAAGGTCACAGGGCCACTCTACAGACATGACCTAGGGAAGAGATTAACTGGAAAGTGCTCTTTCCCTCTTTTCTAACATCACCTTAGCACTAGACACAGATCTTCCCCAGTAAGCTCTACTTACAGATTAATTGAATCAATCCTAAGAGCAATACACGGATTTAAGGTTTAAACAATTTTAAAGACAGTTTATTAAAAAACCTGAATGTATTACCTTTGAAGAAGAATATTAAGATATCGATTCCTCGAAATGGAACAAATTATATTTGATGCATATATGATTATGTCAAAATAAACCCTGCTATTATGTACAACTAAAATACACTAATAAAACATTTTAAATGGTTTCATATATCTTAATTTAAACAACAAAAATGATATTAGTTTCCTCTAAAGTCTTTTCTAAACAAAATTACAGTATGTAAAATATTTCATTTTATACAGTAACCCCTAAATTCTCTCCTCTATTAAGTGGGAATTCTCTTTCCTGGAAATAAAGATTTCAACGGATAATGTTATCTATGTACTACTATACACCCTTAAGATAGTAAAAAAAAATGACAAAAACAGTGTTCATTAACTGATGAATTGATAAAATATGGTACCTATATACATAAGAGAATACTTTTCATCAAAAAGAAAAATAATTCCTATTATTTGTGACAAAATGGATGGAACTGGAGATCATCATGTTAAACAAAATAAGCCAGGCCCAGAAGACAAGTTCTGCATGATGTCACTCATATGTGTAATCTGAAAAAGTTGTTGTAGAAGATAAGAGAGGAGCAGTGATCACCAGAGGCTGGAGGGCCGGGGAGGGGCATGGGGAAAGGCTGGTCAGGGAACTATTTTGTACCAAACAGGAGTAAGACTTTCTGATGAGGTATATTACAAAGTAGATTGACAATAGATAATGATACTATGTATAATGATACTATATATTTCAAAAAACTGGAAGAAAGGACTTTTAATATTTGAGGAGATAAATGTTTGAGGAGATAGATATGTATAACTGATTTAAACATCACACAGTGTATACATGAATCAAAACATCACAAGGTAACCTATAAATGTGTACAATTTTTATGTGTACCAGTTAAAAATAATTTGATTTAAAAACCTAAAATAAATTATGTGCTCTTATTTCTGATTAAACTGCTTTGTAAATTTCTAGGCATAGCTATAAGAAAGTTTGATTTTAATGTGGACATTGTCTTCAGATCAATTTCCTTGTCTAATTGAAAATGATCTGTAATATCACAAACACATTCTGAACAGATTTGGAATGAAAACATTATTTATTTTCATCAATTATTTATTTTATACAGAGGGAACATTTTTATATTTTTACCACTGAAATCATATCATCCTTTACTTGAAAATAATGGGCCACTTAGTCATTTTATCATGAAGGAGATTATCAGCATTAAAGGATTTCTCTTAAGAAATGTTCCCTTTTCCTCCTCTTCAAACACAAAGCACTACTTTCAGACTTCAGACTCAGGTTCTTGGTCTGTGGGCACGTGTGCATGTATGAGTACAGAGAGTGATTTTGTTGTTTTTTGTTTTTAAACAAAAGTGCATTTTAGATGAACATCCACAAGGTGGCAATGTAGCACCAAAATCCACCAAATTAAAGTTGCCTGTTTGCAACCCCATATGTTCCAGCACAATAGCAAACACATAAATAAGTAGTTTCATATTTACCAAATAGAAACTTTGATTATATTTAAAATAAGGATATTTTTACTAGTGGTGAAGAACACATGAAACTATAATTTAAAATATCCAGTATATTTTTGCTTATTTTTCCTTTTGGCTTAATGTGTTTATTAAGCATATTCTCTACACCAGGAATATACACAAAGCTGAATATACACAAAGCTCTGTAGCTCATGAAATCTAACATTAGAATATAAAACGATTACATGTTACTACATAATTAGATTAAGATTGCTACGTCAATTATTTCTCACTGGTAAGTGGCTTGTTATTAACAAATGAGAAGCAATTGTTGCTCTTGTCCCTCAAAAACAAAAACAAAAACAAAAACCCTCAGAGGATTGAAGTGTCCTTAACTCCCACTGTTCTCAAATTTGGAATTTGGTTATTAACCCATGGCCCCAGGATATGATAAACTTGGTGACTTCTGTTATATGTGTTCTGCTCCACAGAAAAAGTACTTGGTCTTAAGGACTGAGTAAAACACATAAAGTAGTAGTGGTCACTGCTGGCAAAAGCATATTGACTGCAGACATATCAGCGGCATATGGCTCTTATACTGCAATCTTCGGTGAGTTCTAAGAAGTGTTAATTTTGTGTGATTCTCAGTTACTCAGATCATCCTGAAAAGTTAAGTAAAAGAAAAGTGCTAACTTGTCTTTTTCTTGGTCCTGTTAAGAACTTATTCCCCAAGCAAAACTGATAAACACAATAAGAAGATAGAAAAGAAATCATTTTGCAAAATTTAG
Source organism: Sciurus vulgaris (assembly GCF_902686455.1). Taxonomy (NCBI): domain Eukaryota; kingdom Metazoa; phylum Chordata; class Mammalia; order Rodentia; family Sciuridae; genus Sciurus; species Sciurus vulgaris. The sequence continues at coordinate 102,620,101 of NC_136467.1, read as the reverse complement.
ACTCTTCTACATATTCTTGTTTTCAAATTATTTAATGAAACCTGAACTTTTAGGTATTGAGGTTACAAAAGTACCAAAGAACATGCAGCATTTGAATAACGTTATTTTTTTTAATGTCATCTATTTTGTTCTAAAATTTTCTTTAAAAATCTGTAATTTAGATTTAATTTAAAATAGCAAGAAAATTCCCAATAGTGGAATTATTCATTCTGGGGTTAAAGTTACTCATTTTTCCAGTATTTTTCCTTCTCAACTTGTTCTTTAAAGCCAGTGTTCCCTCCAGAAAAGGAACAGAATTCCTTTGGGGCATTAGTCTTCAATGGCCAGGCCAGATATCACTAAAGGATATCCTTTCCAATAAGCACAGATTCTGCCTAGGGATGCTTCTGACCAGTACCCTAAATCATTATATACTGTACCTTGAGCAATGGGAACCCCAAGAGAAGAGTCTTTTTGCTATTTAAGTGTATTGAGAACATAACATGCTATGGGAGCCATTGATGATGACCAGTTAGCATATGTAAATGAAACCCAGAATTTAAAAACTGAAGTATATATCAAAATTGGTAAGTAAACAATTATACACACACAGACACAAAGACAAACATATACTGTTAAATTCAGGAATAAGATAACATAATTATTAATGCTTTTATATAACATCTTTGTCCTTTAGAAAAAGGTTTTCCTAAATACCTCAATCTCAATCCTTCTGGCCTCAGAAAAAAGAGATAGATTATTTTCTTTTCTTCTTCTCCTTTTTTTTTTTTTTTTTTTTTTTTTTTTTGGTACCAGAGATTAAACCCAAGGGTTCTTAACCACTGAGACACATCCCCAGCCCTTTTTATTTCTTATTTTGAGACAGGCTCTCACTAAACTGCTTAGGGCTTCACTAAGTTGCTTAGGGCCTCACTAAGTTGCTGAGGCTGGCTTCAAACTTGTGATCTTCCTGCCTTAGTCTCCTGAGCTTCTGGGATTATAGGACTATACCACTGTGCCCGACTTTTCTTACTTTCTTTTGGTACATTCACATTCAAATAGAAAACGCAGTGTGTATATAGAAGGGATAAGAAATGAAAAATATATGTAACAAGAAAATTCTCAATTTCAGTTAAGACTTAGAAAAAATAAATGATATTAATGAATGTTTGAGTCTTATTTTGTCAAAGGCATTGAACCATATGCCTCATATAAGGTAAAGCTCTGCAAAATCAATATGAAGTGGTTGTAATACATATCCATTTTACTGATGAGGAAACTGAGGCTCACAGAAGTCCAGTGATATGCCTTGCTTCATATGGTTGGTATAAGGCAGAGTAAGAATGGAAAAACTGTGCACTATTGTCCCATATTAATAGTTCAGATTCAACAAGCACTGACTATGCACCAGGCACATTACTAAACTACGTGCGTTCTTCATTTAACTCATAAACATCTCCAGGCTGCAGAGCATGAATTAAGAGAGTACTAACAAATCAAAAGGCTAAAGGCTTCATTTTCTTATAAGACTTCCTTGAACATTCTGAAAAGTTTCCACACAGCCTAGCAATATTATCAAGAGACTTCGGAAAATAAATGTTTGTTGTCCTAGTGTTTGTATTTCTAGGAAGCTAGCCCAAGAAAATAGCCAGCAATGTTGAGACAGATTGATGTTTGAGGATGGACATTCTTTGTAATAGTACTTCTAACAGTAGGAATAAGTCCTTAAGTGTACAACAAGAGGGAAATAGTTAATACACCCTGTAAGATAGACTATCATGAAATAGTTAAATATTTTCCAAGAACATTTAATGGTTTGGGGAAATGATTATGAGAAAATGGAAGATAAAAGAACAGGATACTATGTTTGGTCCAATTCATTTGTGTTTCCAGATTTTTTTTCCAATCCTGTATAATAAATACATATCATAAGTGAATTCTCACTGAGGCTCTGGGACTTGTACCTAGATCCAACATCAAGATCACTTTCTTCATTTTGGCATTAGGGTCAGGGCTCATTTGCCATATTTGTGCAAAAAGGAACCTTATTAGTAAATATATATTCTTCTTTCATAATCATTCCTTTCTTCTGCCAGTTCAATAATCCCCAAAGTATACTGGTCTGTCTCAGTCTCTCATTTCTTGGATTCTGTTCAAATTCTCTAGATGATTCCTTTCGGCATCATCTACTTTTGTCTATTCTTGAGTGGATGTTGCCCCTATCATTTCATTTCTTCAGTAGCAATCTATGTTTTCTAACATATTGGAATAAGATAATCAGATCAGTGATTCTTAATCTTTAAAAAGTATATTAATTTATTTAATGGGTCTGAGGTGATGCCTGAGATTCTGCATTTCCAATTCCTAAAATATGCCAAAGCGGCTGGTCCCCAGGACACTCTTGAGTGGCAAGAGACTAGAGTTAATCCTAGAAACATCACAGATGTCAATACATCCTGCTCCAGTCTCAAGGACTCCCTCCTGCCTTGTTCAGTCTCAGAATGAGAACATCTGAGCATTAGAATTTCCTGAGGTCCCTAGTTAACATGCAGATTTCTATATTCTATGCCAAAATCTATTTTTTCCATATAAAACTCAAATATATGCATTGTTTCAAATTCTGGGATGACTCTGGATAAAAAAAAAAAAAGTTTGGAAATCTCCTAACTTTTGACTTGACTGCTGAAGTATGGCAGATAGTGCTAGTTCTTTATCAAACATCCATTTCTTTATCTTCTGAGATTCTCAGCTAGATGACATTACAAAACCGCCATTGTTGTTAACAGTGAGTATGTGACTGTGTCAGTATGGCATATGAGCAAAGTGACACAGGCCATTTCTAGAACAGGTCTTTTCAGAAACCACGCACCTTCTACCTTCAATAGTCAAAGGCAGATGACAAAGGCCCTAGGAGATGATGAGCACAAAGAAGGAAGAAGCCTGGGTTCCTGAATAAGCACTTGGAGGGCAGACGCCCACTGACTAGGAACACTTGCAGAGTGGCCTGTTACATTCGTGAGAAACAAGCATCTCTGTGTTGGAGCCATTATTCACTTGGGGGTGCAGTGTAATAGCAGCACATACAATTAGAACTCAGGTACCAAGATAAGGTTGGATTAAATCCTGTCTTTTTGTGAGCTGCTTTCCGTTTCTTCCATCTGTCCATTCATTTTGTTTGTTTTTTTTTTTTTCCTTTTTCATTCCTTCTCTTTTGTTAGTTGAATATGTCTATCATTTTATCTCCTGTATTGACTTAATATTTTGTCTTCTTTAAATTATTTAATAGTTGCTCTCTGGTTTACAATATACATCTTTAATAACAATCTACCTCTAAACACTGCATTGCATGTAAGGAATGGAGCTTCTAACAACACAGTCCCAATTTCTCCCTATCCTTTGGGCTACTGTTTCCCTACTTTTTACTTTTGCATATGCAATCCCATAACTCAATGATACTCATTTTCCTTTAAGCAGCTATCTCTTACAGCAATTAAAAATAAGAAAAAATCTTTGATTTTATCTAGACATCCCATTTCTGAGATCTCTGAAGGAACTTGTCTGGAGTAAGAATGGCAGATATTGAAGTCATGGTGCTGGGTTCTCACTTTTATGGGAAGGAGAAGGAAGAAGCAATCAACAAACATATGGAAAAATGCTCAATATCTCTAGTAATAAGAGAAATGCAAATCAAACCCACCCTAAGATTCCATCTCACCCCAATTAGAATGGCGATTATCAAGAATACGAGCAACAACAGGTGTTGGCGAGGATGTGGGGAGAAAGGTACACTCATACACTGCTGGTGGGGCTGCAAATTAGTGCAGCCACTCTGGAAAGCAGTGTGGAGATTCCTTAGAAAACTTGGAATGGACCCTCCATTTGACCCAGCTATCCCACTCCTTGGCCTATACCCAAAGGACTTAAAATCAGCATACTACAGAGATACAGCCACATCAATGTTCATAGTTGCTCAATTCACAATAGCCAGACTGTGGAACCAACCTAGATGCCCTTCAATTGATGAATGGATAAAGAAACTGTGGTATATATATACAATGGAATATTACTCAGCCATAAAGAATGATAAAATTATGGCATTTGCAGGCAAATGGATGAAATTGGAGAATATCATGCTAAGTGAGATAAGCCAATCTCAAAAAGCCAAAGGATGAATGATATCGCTAATAAGTGGAGGATGACACAGAATTGGGGGGAGGGAAGGGTTAGTGCTAGGGTTAGAGTTAGGGTTAGGGAGGGGGACAAGTATGGAGGAAGGAAGTACTGTATAGAGGGTAAAGAGGGGTGGGCGGGGTGGGGGGAAGGGAAAAAATAACAATGAATCAAACAACATTACTCTATGTAAATTTATGATTACACAAATGGTATGCCTTTACGCCATGTACAAACAGAGAAACAACATGTATCCCATTTGTTTACAATAAAAGAAAAAAAAGAAAAAAAAAAGAGACAAAGAATTCAGGAGAAAGTTCAAATTAGGAACCTGGGTGGATTTATTTATTTATTTATTTTAATACTCATACCCCTGTGAAGAATCTGCACATAGTTAAGAAACATAACAGCTGAGAAAGTCCACTGGATTCCAAATATTGAAATGAATCATTTCAGCATCAGGGCAGGACAGAGTAGAGCTGACAATAGGTTTAAAAACCTAGTATAGAACCTAGTGCTTAAAGGATTCATTTTGGAAGGTAGACTTCTATTTGGACCTGATCTGTCAGTTGTTAACTTCGTGATCCTGATAATGTTATTTTACCTCTTTGTTCCCCCAACTTAAAATGAGAGCAATAGTACTGATTCATAGACTTGTTAAGGTACCAGTGAGATCTTTCAAAGAAATTGTTTATCATATGTCTTGGCACATAGCACTCAGTAAATACTGGATTTAAAAAGTATATGACAAGGATATAGAGGCAGAGAGAGGACAGTGACAAAATTAATAAGAGTGATTAAAAAAAATGTCGAGGGACTCATATATGCATGGAAGGGCATTAGAGTTATGTGAGACCTTTAGGTTGGAAACCACAAAGGACAGAGCTAATTAAAGTGAAGAATGATACCGTCCACAGAAGAGAGAAATTAACAATGAAAAATCCTTATAGATGGGTGTGAGTTGGGGATTAGGGTAGAAACAGAGAGGCAAGCCAGGAAATTAATAGGGAAAATATCCTTTGAACTGGGGTGAAAGGGAAGACAGGCAGAGGTACAGAGATGAATTAAAGGAACAAAGACCCTAAAGCTTTTGAAAAAAATAAATGACCAATCCTCTCAAAAACAGAGCAATTGAGTTCATCTGTTAAGAGTCCAGGAAAAAGTTGATTATGTTCTGGCTCCCTGACAGTCGTTTCCCTCAGACTCAGCCCTCCTTACCCTCACAACTCTTTTCAATCCACGTATAAAGAGCCGGGGATGGATATAATGGTAATGGGATGATGCAGAGGAAGAAAGTGGGATAGAGACACAAAGAACTTGTATAAGAGAGAGGCCACCATAATCTATTTCATAATAATCTGCAAATCACAGATTTTTACAACTAAATAAACCCTTTATATAAGTGATATTGATTGGTCGATATAAAAGGAATTAAGTCCCATAGCTCTTACAAGGAGTTTTATGAGCTTACCCAAAGTTACATAGGTGGCAGTTTAAAAATGATCTGGAACACCAACCTTTATATTTCTGGAATTTCTCTGGTAGTTCCTAAGTGGATGCTAGTGGGAGGCCTCCCTTACATGGTGAAAATAGAATTAATTATTAATAAGTAAAAAGAAGAACATTAAAAGAAAAAATAATTGAAAATACAGTGATTCTGTTGAAGAATGAGCAATGTTACCAATATTCACAAACCAGGGAGACTTTGTGAGGACATATGACCAAAGTTTTGGAAAATGTCAAAGCAGCAACCAATTTAAATTAACTTAATGATGACCAGAACGTCACTCTATGGCACTCCACTAAACTTTCAGTACATGGCACAGGACCTAGACCATAACAGGTTATTATTCAAATATTTTTGAAAGCAAAATTGAACAAATGATATATACAGAACTATAATGAATGCAGTATCAGGACAAGTGCAAATATGATGGCAATAATTGAACTTGGTACAATTCAATTTGGAGAACTACATCTCTGAGGATACAAAATCCCATGAAACATCTGAGTGGATCATTACCTATTTTGTTTGCTCCCTGAACCTTCTTCTCTTGGAAGTGCTTTCTCATAAAAATGGGTTTCTGGAAAGTGTCTGCTTGGTGACTTTTTTTATTAATCCTGGTTGCTGGTGATTGGACCTAAATTGGGTCAATCACACTCTCCTCCCCAGATTTGGAACAGAGACAATGACAAAATACATCCACCTAAGAGATGAGATGTGCAGCATGCAGGCTATGGGCAAACAACTCTTTCCATGAGCAATGAGGAACACAGAAATTCAATCTAGTAAAAGGGAAAATAAAGCATAGTTGAATGAGAGAAATGAAGCCTGAATTCCAGACATCATTTTAGTTCTTCCAGAAGTCCAACTTTATTCCTTTTCCATCTTTGCTTTTTAAATAACATTTAATGAGCTGATGTATAGCACTGTGGTAGAGCACTTGCCTAGTATGTTCAAGGCCTTGGCTTCAATCTATAGCAGTAAAAAAAAAAATAAGTAAAGGAATAGCATTTAATGATAGCCATGCAAAGTACTATAAACTATGCAAGAATCCTAGTAATAGGTATGTTAGTTAGCCTTTTGTTGCTGTGACCTAATTACCTGACAAGAACAACTTCCTGAAGGAAAAGTTTATTTTGGCTCATGGTTTCAGATAGCTCAGTCCATGGTCAGCTGACTCCTTTGCTTTTGGTCTAAGGTTAAGACAGAATGTTGTGGTGGAAAAACACAAAGGAAGAAAGCTACTCAGTTCATGGCATTCAGGAAGCACAGAGAGAGAGCAAGCAGGTGGGACAGATATGATCCTAAGCCACGTCCCCAGAGTCTTACTTTCTCCAGCCACACCCCACTGCCTACAGTTAACACCCAATAGTCCATTCAAATTATTTTTTAATTTGTTCTAATTCATTATACATGACAGTAGAATGCATTTTAACTTGTACACAAATAGAGCACAATTTCTCATTTCTCTGATTGTACATGATGCAGAGTCACACCATTCATGCAATCATACATGTACATGGGGTAATGATGTCTGTCACATTCCACAATCCTTCCCACCTCAAACCCCTCCCTTCCCCTCACTCTACTCTGGCCAATCCAAAGTCCCTCCATTATTCCCTAGCTCTCCCCATGACAGTATGAATCAGCATCCACATATCAGAGAAAACATATGGCCTTTGTGTTTTCAGGACTGGCTTAGTTTAGCACAATATTCTCCAACTCCATCCATTTACCTGCAAATGCCATAAATTCTTCTTTAAGTCCAAGTAATATTCCATTGTGTATATACATCACATTTCCTTTACCCATTCATCTGTTGAAAGGCATCTAGGTTGGTTCCATAGTTTAGCTATTGTGCATTGAGCTGCTATAAGCATTGATGTGGCTGTGTCATTGTAGTATGCTGATTTTAAGAACTTTGGGTATAAACTGAGGACTGGGATAGCTGGGTCAAATGGTGGTTCCATTCAAAGTTTTTGGAGGAATCTCCATATTGCTTTCTAGAGTGGTTGCACCAATTCTCAGTCTCACCAGCAATGTATGAGTGTTCCTTTTCCCTCACATCCTTGCCAACACTTACTGTTGCTAGTATTCTTGATAATCTCCATTCTGACTAGAGTGAGATGAAATTTTAGAGTAGTTTTGACTTGTATTTCTATAATTGATAGAGATGTTGAACATTTTTTCATATATTTGTTGATTGATTGTATATCTTCTTCTATGAAGGGTCTGTTCAGTTCCTTAGCCCATTTGTTGATTGAGTTATTTGTTGTTTTGGTGTTAAGTTTTTGCATTTTTTTATATATCCTGGAGATTAGTGCTGTATCTGATGTGTATGTGGTAGATTTTCTCCCATTCTGTGGGCTCTTTCCTCACGTTCTTGATAGTTTCCTTTGCTGAGAAGAAGCTTTTTAGTTTGAATCCATCCCATTTATTGATTCTGGATTTTATTTCTTATGCTTTAGGAGTATTGTTAAGGAATCAGGTCCTAAGCCATCAGGGTAAAGATTTTGGCCTACTTTTTATCCTATTAGGTGCAGGGTATCCAGTCTAGTTCCTAGGTCCTTGATCCACTTTCGCTACATACAGATTTCCAGTTTTCCCGGTAACATTTGTTGAAGAGGCTATCTTTTCTATAATGTACCTTTTTGACAACTTTGCCTAGTATGGTTTAACAGTATTTATGCGAATTTGTCTCTGTGGCTTCTATTCTGTTCCATTGGTCTACCCAGGTATTTTAGTGCCAATACTTGCTGTTTTTGTTACTATAGCTCTCTAGTATAGTTTAAGGTCTGGTATTGTGATGCCTCCTGCTTCACTCTTCTTGCTAAGGGATTGCTTTGGCTATTCTGAGTCTCTTATTTTTTCAAATGAATTTCACGATTGCCTTTTCTATTTCTATGAAGAATGCCACTGGGATTTTAATAGGAATTGCATTAAATCTGTATACCAGTTTTAGTAGTATGGCCATTTTGACAGTATTAATTCTGTCTATACAAGAACATGGGAGATCTTTCCATTTTCTAAGGTCATCTTCAATTCCTTTCTTTAGTGTTCTATAGTTTTCATTGTGGAGGTCTTTCACCTTTGTTGCTAGATGGATTCCCAAATATTTTATTTTTGCAAAGATATTGTGAATGGGGTAGTTTTCCTAATTTTTCTATCAGAGGATTTATCACTGATGTATGTATAAAAATTCATTTGATTTATGAGTGTTGATTTTATATCCTGTTATTTTTCTGAAATCATTTATTAGTTCTAGAAGTTTTCTGATAGAATTTTTTAGATCTTCTAAATATAGAATCATTTCATTGGTATAAACAGTTTGAATTCTGCTTTTCCTATTTGTATTCCTTTAATTTCTTTCACCTAATTGCTCTGGCTAGAGTTTCCAGAACTATGTTGAATAGAGATGATGAAAGAGGACATTCCTGTTTGTTCCAGTTTTTAGAGGGAATACTCTCAGTTTTTTACCATTTAGAATGATGTTGGCCTTGGGCTTAGCATAGATAGCTTTTACAATGTTGAGGTATGTTCCTACTACCCCTAGTTTTTCTACTGTTTCGGACATGAATGGGTGCTGTAATTTGTCAAATGCTTTTTCTGCATCTATTCAAAAGATCATATCTTTAAGTCTATTGATGTAATGAGTTATGTTTATTGATTTCCATATTGCATCCCTGGGATGAACCCCACTTGATCATTGTGCACTATCTTTTAAACATGTTTTTGTATGTGATTTGACAGAATTTTGTTAAGAATTTTTGCATCTATGTTCATCAGGGATATTGACCTAAAGTTTTCTTTCCTTGATGTGTCTTTGTCTGGTTTTTGTATCACGGTGATACTAGCCTCATTGAATGAGTTTGGAAGGGTTCCCTCCTCTTCTAGTTAATGGAATAATTTCAGGAGTATTAGGACTAATTCTTCTTTGATGGTTTGTAGAATTTGTAGAATCCATCTGGTCTTGGGCTTTTCTTGGTTGCTAGGCTTTTGATGGTGTCTTCTATCTCATTGGTTTAAATTGTGTATGTCCTCCTGATTCAGTTTGGGTAGATAATATGTCTCTAGAAATTTGTTGATGTCTTTGAGATTTTCTATTTTATTGGAGTATAAATTTTCAAAGTAGTTTCTAATTATCTTCTGTATTTCAATAATGTCTGTCATGATATTTCCTTTTTCAACATAAATTTTAGTAATTTGAGTTTTATCTATCATTCTTTTTGTTGGAGTGGATAAGGGTTTATCAATTTTGTTTACATTTTCAAAGAAAAAGATTTTCATTTTGTCAATTCATTCCATTGTTTCTTTTGTTTCAATTTCATTGATTTCAGTCCTGATTTTAATTATGTCCTGTCTTCTACTTTGGGTATTGATCTGTTTTTCTTTTACTAGCGCTTTGAGATGTAATGTTAAGTCAATTATTTGTTGACTTTTTAGTCTTTTAATAAATGAGCTCAGTGCAATGAACTTTCCTCTTAGCACTGCCTCCATAGCATCCTAGAGATTTTGATATGTTGTGTCAGTATCCTCATTTACCTCTAAGAATTTTTTTAATTTCTTCTCTGATTTCTTCTACTATCCATTCATCATTCAATAGTGTACTATTTAATCTCCAGGTGTTGAAGTAGTTTCTTTTGTATTTTATTGCTGATTTCTAATTTCATTCCATTATTATCTGATAAAATGAAAGGCAGTATTTCTATTTTTTAATTTATTTGCTAAGACTTTCTTTGACATTGGTCTATGTTAGAGTAGGATCTATGTGCTGCTGAGAAGAAATATATTCACACATTGATGGATGAAATAGTCTACATATATCTATTAAGTCTAAATTATTGATTGTATTATTTGATAATTTCTTTGTATTGTTTTTGTTTGGAATGTCTATCCAACGATGAGAGAGATGTGTTAAAGTCACCCAGTATTATTGTGCTGTTGTCTATTTGATTCTTGAAATTGAGAAGGATTTGTTTGATGTACAAAGATGATCCATTGTTTGGGGCATAAATATCTATGATTTTTATGTCTTGTTGATGTAAGATTCCCTTAAGCAGTATGAAATGTCCTTCTTTGTGTTTATCCCTTCTGACTAACTTTGGCTTAAAGTCCACTTTATTTGATATGAGGATGGAAACCCCTGCTTGTTTACACAGTCCACATGAGTGATGTTTTTTCCCATATTTTCACCTTCAGTTTGTGGATGTCTTTTCCCATGAGATTAGTCTCTTGAAGACAGCATATTGTTGGGTCTTTAAAAAAAAATTCCAATCTGCCAGTCTATGTCTTTTGGTTGATGAGTTTAGACCATTAACATTCAGGGTTATTATTGAGATATGATTTGTATTCCCAGTTATTTTGGTTTATTTTTGGTTTTTAAATTGACTTGGTTTCTCCTTTGATTGGCTTTTCCTTTAGTGGTTCCTCCATTTGTTAATTTTCATTGCTTTATTTTTTTCATTTCCTTCTCATGGAATATTTTGCTGAAAATGTTAATTGTGCAGACTTCCTAGCTGTAAATTCCTTGAATTTTTATTTATCATGGAAAGTTTTTATTTCATCATCAAATCTGAACCTTAATTTTGCTGGATATAAGATTCTTGGTTGGAATCCATTTTCTTTCAGAGCTTGGCATATGCTGTTCCAGGACCTCCTTAGCTTTGAGGGTCTGGGTTGAGAAATCTGATGAGGTCCAAATTGGTTTCCCATATATGTAACCTGATATTTTTCTCTTGTGGCCTTTAAAATTCTATCTTTATTCTGTATGCTAGGCATTTCATTATAATGTGCCTTGGTGTGGGTCTATTGCATTTTTTTTATATTTGGGGGTCCTATAAGCCTCTTGTATTTGATTTTTCATTTCATTCTTTAGATTTGGGAAATTTTCTGATATTAGTTCATTGAAAAGATTGTGCATTCCTTTGGTTCTTAATTCTGTGTCTTCCTCTATCCTGGTAAATCTTAAATTTGGTCTTTTCACATTGTCCCAAAATACCTAGACTTTCAGTTTATGGTTTCTTACCATCCTCACTGTGAGGTCAACTTTATTTTCAAGATTATATATTTTGTCTTCATTGCTTGAGGTTCTGTCTTCCAAGTGGTATAGTCTGTTGGTGATGCTTCCAATTGGAATTTAATTTATTGTTTCCTTCAAACATTTCTGTTTTTTTTTTTTTTTCAGGATCTCTATCTCTTTATTGAAGTGAACATTTGCTGCCTATATTTGTTCTCTTATATCATCCTTTACTTTGCAGATCAGTTTAACCCTGTACATTTTGAACTCCTTCTCTGGCATTTCTTCTACTGTATTCTCAATGGATTTTATTATTGTAGCATCTTCATTTGTTTGGGGCACTTTTTTCCCTTGTTTTTTCATGCTGTTAATGTGTCTTCCATTTAGTAATGTGGACCTGAGGTATTCCAGTTTCAACCCTATAGACTTATAGTTCCCCTCCAGGTTTCCAATACCTTGCCTTTAAGAGAGAGATCAATATTAACAGTACCCAATGCAAACAATATGCAGCCTTAAGCCAAATAGCTCTTATTAAGACATTAAAGATTTTTTTTTGCAATAAACACAACTGATGTTTTCAATTACTGTCCACAACAAACAGTACGTTTGCAAAAGGGTCTACAAGTTCTAATAGTAGAGAGAGAGAGAACAGGGGTGGTGTAGGATGTGGTATTTATAAGGTAGGAGGTGAGAATATAGATGTATTAAATAATATAGGAAGACTGAAAGAGAAATCAATAGAAGTTGGTTGCTAGCAGGAGAAAAGAGAGAAAGAGAATCCAGAGAAAGAGATAAGTGAGAAGAAAATACAGAGAGTAAATTAAAAAGAAAATAAATAAAGAAAAAAAAAGAAACATACAATGAAGTAACCAAAAAAGACAAAGAAAATAATGTAAAAATAAAAGAATATACAAAATTGTAATATAGTATTCAGACATCCCAGTCCTCAATAGTCTGATGCATGAAATATACTTGGTTTCAAAAATGGTTGGGATGTGAGAGTGGGGGGAAAAAATCATATCTCAAGGGGACAGGCACAGTTGCACATACCTGTAATTCTAGTGGCTTAGGAGGCTGATGTAGGAATATCATGAGTTTGAAGCCAGCCTCAGCAAAAGTGAGGTGCTAAGCAACTCAGTGATACCCTTCTATAAATAAAATTCAAAAATAGTCCTGGGATTTGGCTCAGTGGTCAAGTGCCCCTGAGTTCAGTCCCTTGTAGTCAAAAGGAAAAAAAAAATCTCAAAGGAAAATTGAACAATTATTTCTATCTCTGTGAAATTCAACAGTTTCTCTGCTTCCATTCTCATCTGATAAGTGGGGTTGTCTGGAGTTTTCTGATATCTCTGCCCTCAGGAAGGTAAGAGTTACTAGGATAGGAGGGGTAGTCTTGGAGGCAGGACTCCTAGAGATGGGGTATAATAATTGCCAGTCCCCGCTGAAAGAGTGAATCCCAGGAATCTCCTTTGGTATCCACTCATGTGATGTAGGGGCATGATTTTAGCCCTTTATGTCACTTGCATGTCCCACAATTCCTGGTCTTAATTTAGTCTGTAACATATATCTCTCCTGTCCTTGTCCTTTAGACTTCCCAATCAGGTACCTCTTTCTCCAGAAGTTCTGAGAGCTGAGCATCAGCGCCTGTGTGCTTGTTGTAGTGGAGAGCTAAGTGGATCAGGGTCAGGCATTGACAGTTGAGGGTCGGCCACATAACTGTAAGTGCTGGACTGGGTTGGTGGCTACTGAGGGGTTAGGAGACTGGAGATTGGAAGCCTGAGGGCCCTGTTGATTGTCAAACTGGTAGGACCAGGGGATTGGTGGATGCTGGATTGGGGAAGGAGTTGGGGATCAGGCTGGTATCAGGTCCCAGCAAATGCCTGCCTGAGGTGCCCTGGAAACCTGGTGGGTTGGCTAGTTGGTTGAGCAAGCCAAGAGCAAGATGGCCTCATATCCTCTTCAAATCTACCCACCCTATGTGACTCAGTGGTCGAGTTCCCCTGAGTTCAATCCCTGGTACCCAAAAAGAAAAACAAATCTCAAAGGAAATTTGAATAATTGTTTCTGTTTCTGTGGAATTCAACAGTTTCTCTGCTTCCATTCTCATCTGATAGGTGGCTATTAACACATCTAGCAGGGAGAACTCAGGTATAACCAAGCCTGCAGGAACCTTGATGGTGGTCTTCCAGGCCCTGGCTTCTGTTCCTAGATGGAAGTGGCCACATCCCTAGATGGTGGTGGCTCTTGAAGCAAACCTATAGGTACCTTGATGTTGGGCTTCTAGGCCCTGACCCATGTCCCAAGATGGAGGCTGCTGCAAAACAAGATGGTGATGGCAGTAGCAGATGTAACCCAAGAAGGTGGCAGAGGTGTCCCAAGATGGAGGCAGTCACATTGGGCCTTTCAAATTATTAGTCCATCAGCTGGATTTATCTACTGATGAAGTTGTATCCCTCATGACCCAATCTTTTCACCTCTGAACATTGCTACATTGCCTAACACATAGCTTATGGGGGGACATTTTTAGATACAAACCATAACAGCAGATAATATTATTAGCATTCCAATTTTATAATTGAGAAAACTGAGACACTGTCTGCTTAACATTATTATGCATATTGTTGTGTTTGGTTTTAGGTAAAGATGAAATTTAGGATCATGAGGAAAGATTTCCTCCCAAATTTCTCGTCTTAATTTGTCTGTATATTTCCTCAAAGAGGTATCTATAAGATATAGATACCCCTATATAGATCTCCCTTTTGCATATAGTGGATTGAGTTGGCCACTTTGACTTGCAAACAAAAAGTAATAACTAACATATCACAAAGTTAATGAACTGTCAGAGAAGATTTTTCTAAATTTGCATTACTATAATACAAAGTAAAATTCAGTAACTCTTATGAGAATTATAAACAAAACTATTCAGAAACATTAGTTAGATGGTTTTAGCTTGTGGTGGAGCAAGTAAACATTTTTATGAAGAGTTTGCCTTTGAATCAGACATGTTGCTATTTCAAGCAGGGGCATGGTGAATGAAGGGGCATTCTACAGAGAGGGGATGGCCTGTAAAAAGTCATACATAATGAACACATCAAGGATGTACTACACAAATTTCAATGGGACTTTATTGTAGGAGCTCCATTGCAGATGGAATGCAACTTCTAATCATGAGAGGCCCTGAATATCTTTCTATGGGCATGAATTTTACTACAAAATAAAGGTCTATTTAAGGCTAGAGGTTTATGAATAATTATGAATTCACCAGCAGTTCGTTTTACACATATCTCACCATCAAGGAAGTAAAAAGAAGATGGATAGAAGACTGAGAAATCTGTAAGTAGAATCACTAGGTAGAAAATTGGTACCATGAATCAAGTCATTAGTGGTGAGTATCTAAAATAAAGCAAAAGAAAGAGTTTTGTTAAGTCATATATTTGACATGAATTTATAAGGTAAAATAGTGTATAAAAGGATGAGGAAGGACTAAAGAAGTGAAGTGCCATTAACCAAAGCCCTGTGGCTTCTAGCTTAACATCTAAGTGGAGGGTGGTATGTTAACTAACACGTAACATAAAATAAACCCTAGTGTAAGGTAAAAATAGCTTTTTGAAAATTATTAGACACAGAAAACTAGATATTTACCACGTTTCTTTTGAAGCATTCCTGATTGCTCAAAACTAATTTTATCTTTCATTAAATGCCCCTTTCTACTTGCTCCTTAGAACTTTCAGTGATTTCATGTCTTTTTTATCTTTCTTTTTTTTTATTAGTGCACTACAGTTATGCATAACACTGGGGCTCATTTGACATAATTATATAAGCATGGAATATAATTTGCTCCAATTCAGTCCCCAGTTATTTCCCTTGCCCTCCCTTCCTCCTGTTCCCTTTCCTCTACTCTACTGGTCTTCCTTCTATTTGTCCCCAGTTCTTTTTTTTTTTTTCTTTTAATTAGTGTTTTATGGATATGTGTAAAGGTAGAATTCACTGTTATATAGTCATTTCGCTTTTCAATCCCCTCAACCCCTTGCCTCTACTCCTCTGAACTCACTTCTATTTTCATAGGATTCCCCACCTTTTCCCCTTATTTTGGTATAGGAGAGAATACACTCAACCCTTGACTTTCTGGATCTGGCTTTTTTCACTTAGCATAATATTCTCTAGTTCTATCCATTTACCAGAGAATGTCATAATTCGTTCTTCTTTATGGCTACATAAAACTCCATGGTATGTACATACTACAATTCTTTATGCATTCATCTGCATCTGGGCTGGTTCTACAACTTTGCTATTGTGAATTCCACCTCTATAAATATCGGTGTAGCTCTATTACTACAGTATTCTAAGTTCAGATCTTTGGGGTATATACTGAGGCATGGAATAACTGGATCATATATGGTGGTTCCATTCCTAGTTTTTTGAGGAATCTCCATATTGTCTTCTTGTGAGGTTGCACTAATTTGAAATTCCACCAAAAATGTATGAGTACACCTTTCCCCTCACATCCTTACCAACATTTATTATTATTTGTATTCTTGATAATTGCCATTATGACTGGAGTGATATGTAATGTCAAAGTAGTTTTGATTTACATTCCCCTCATGGCTAGAAATGTTGAACAATTTTTCATATATTTGTTGACCATTTGTATTTCTTTTGAGAAGTGTCTGGTTAGCTCTTTTGCATGTTTATTCATTGGGCTTATTTGGTGTTAAAATTTTTTGAGTTCTTATATATTCTGGATATTAATGCCCTATCTGTGGAGTAGTTGGAAAGATCTTCTCCATTTATGTAGGCTCTCTCTTCCCATTTATATTTCCATTGCTGTGCAGAAGATTTTTAATTTGATGCTGTCCCACTTATTGATTCTTGGCTTTAATTCTTACCCTTTAGGAATCTTGTTGAGGAAGTCAGTGACTTTGAAAATGCTCACATTTATGACTAAACATTCTTGTAACCCAGATAATTGGGTAGTAAAAGAATTCAAAAAATTTTGACAAGGTGATTTATGGTTCGCTCAGGAGATTATAAGGCCCTCCTCTACTGAGTATACCAGGTTGCGGGTAATGGGTGACAGCAATTCCATACAGGTTTAGAGGAGCGCTTTAATAGAGGGGTCTAGACTTGATTGTAAAGGGGTATGTTAAATGGTAAGACTCAGAAACTTTACTTCTGCTGACAAGGATGCCAGGCAGCAAAGGTCAAGGAAAGAACATGGTATGTAGTCTCAGGCAACCTTAAACACAACAGGATAATCAAACATGGTGGCATAGAAAGCAACTGATGACTTCTGATTTCTCCAAGAAGAACTTAAAGTGCACTGGCGATCATGACCAGGAGGACACAGAGAGTGTGGGTCATGGCTGGGGCGCCATCAAAGGACAGAGGCTGAATCGCCTGTGTAGTTGCATCTCAGGGACAAGAAGAGAGGATTAAAAATGCAATTCATTGAGACCAGGAAAGTCCCCCACCAAGCCAAGATGTGCTTAAATCCTCTCCAAATTTAGGGAGAAGAGGAAGAAGGATAGGAGAAACTTGAACCACATTTTAAATGAAAAGTAAGAAGTAAGGCAGTTTACACATGCATTTGATAATTTATCGATACATGTTTTGGTGGAGCACTTAAACTGCAAGATTTATTAAAATGAATACTTCATATAGCTCTAGTATATTATTAGGTATATTATGAGGTATAAAATATTTTATAGTACTACTTCACTATATGAATATTATCATTCACAATCTCATCATTCATTTCTGAGAGCTCATCATGATTTCTAAATGATTCACTGTAGAGCTACCATTGCTCAAAATGGCTAAATAGATATTTACAGTAACAATGGTAAGAATTTTTCTAAGCATTGATACCACTTGGAAGAAGATAGAGGGCTGTGTGTACATGAAATAATAGAGTTTTTCTCGCATAAGAAATAGGTCAGTTGAAGCCCCCAGGAAGAGTGTGATGGAAGTCAGTTACTCAAATAAGGTACAAAACAAAAGTAGGTATCATTATAGCTATACATAGGAGTTAAAGCAAGTTTGGAGCAAACCAATGTATCAGGAAGACATGATATATTCCATCTGAGTGGCAGTATGGCATACTTATCTTATAAAAGAGTTGTAGTTCCTTAGTTCAAGATAATTATGTAAGAAAGTAGACATACTCTGTATACTTCCAGAGGAAAACAGACAGAAGTAGATTTTGGTTCACTGTGAGGAATGACTCTCTAGCCATTTAATGCTGTCCAGACTTACATGGATGGCACTCCATGACACTTAAAAACTGAAAGACAAACTAAAGATCATAGAACGAATCCCTTCTAGAGTGAAAGAAGCCACCAGCTTTGATAGCCTCTAAGCAGCCATTCCTCAGGTTTTCTATAAATGCATATTGAATTTAGTTTGCTCAGTATCATCTAATGCTGTCATAACATTTTAACCATAGTGAAATTTGAATTAAAAATTATTAAGAACTTCAGCTATTGCAGTTTTGGGCACCAGTGTTATGGGGACAGAAAAATACTTTGGTGTCTAAAGACATAACAGACAATCTAAGCAAGGACACTGTGAGTTTGTGGGAAGCCCATATGCACATAAGCCTTCAGAATGTGTATAACTATGATGTCCAGTGCTGACAGCCAAGAAAAGAGCCGTAGTTTAAAAAGAAACACATTTGCTGAAGATTCTCATTGAGTGGGTGCAAAACCCACATGGATTTGGTGTTTGTGGCAAAGCTACCATATACCATGAGGTTTATGAAAGCTTCTATTGAACCTGTAATGTATTTTAGAATTTTTAAAACTTTAATACTTTTATTTTTTTAATTAATTAATTAATTAATTTTTTTTTTTTTTTTTTTTTTTTTTTTTTTTTTTTTTTTTTTTTTTTTGTGGTGCTGGGGATCGAACCCAGGGCCTTGTGCTTGCAAGGCAAGCACTCTACCAACTGAGCTATCTGGCTCAAAAGTATTGAGCCAGCCCAATACTTTTAAATATCTAAAATTCAATGTCACTCTTTAAACATGAAAATATAAAAGCAGATAAAAATTTTTAGGTCTCAGTAAAATTCAAGGGCTATTTTACTCACTACCTAGGTAATTTAAAAGAAAAGTCACCAATGGAGTGTTCAGGAAAACACACTAAATACTAATCATTGACACAGACAGATATGACTAAATATTTTTTCTGGGTAAGAATGTTTAGAGTCTCACATTTACACAAGATCAAGAAAGCTGCCATACCTCTGATATCCAAAGAACAACCTGTGGCGCCAAGCACCTGTTCTTCTTTGTCTATCCTTTCTCTGCTCTTTATCATAGGGGGCAGATGAATCCCTGCAAGCTGAATCCCCCAGTCTCCCATATCAGCTCAAATCCTCCTCTATTCAGCCAAGAGATGACGCTGGTAGGAGGGAGAAACCAGGATATTTTCCCCGTCTCTGTGTGCTTTTCGTGGTATCTCCAGCAGATTTATTTCCTCTGTGGCTTCCAATATACTCTGCTGACCGTAGACAGGCCAGCATGGTCTCCTGGCATGTCTGAATCTGGGCTCCAGGGGCACTACCTTCTCCCTTGGTCCTTGCTGCCTAGGGGCCCCACTGCTTATTGCAGCGGTGGCTTCCTGCTACTGCTAATCTCCACGAGTGACAGAAATAACAGTGTTTCAGTCACTACTGGGGAATGCTATTGACCAAATTATATTGTTATATTACATGTATGTATGAATATGCAACAAGAATCCCACTGTAAGCATAACTATAATGCAGCAGAAAAAGTTGCAAAAGAAAACAACAATAACAACAAAAGAACAAGATCAGTCCTAATGCCTTGAAAAAGGAGGATGCTTGGTGTGTTTAGAGTAAGAAGGAGACAATTGTGCTTGGAGGAGAGAGGACCTGGAATAAGATCAGATACACAAGGCCAAGGCCATAGCTTGTGAATAAATATGTATTAATCAGGGCTGGGGTTGTGGCTCAGTGGTAGAGCACTTGCCTAGCATGTGTGAGGCGCTGGGTTTGATTGTCAGCACAACATATAAATAAATTAATAATAAAAAAAGGTCTATCAACATCTAAAATAATATTTTTAAAAATATGCATTAATCAGATGAGTGTTACTAATGTATCAACTTAGTGTCTCAACCAGCATTTTTTCGATAAGAATAAAATACAACATATCTTTGTTCATTGTTGTTTCTTCCATCTCACAGAACATTCTGAATAAATAAGACACATGAGGAAACTTGTTATGGACCACCCACAAGTCCATTAACAAATTATGGTCATATTTATGCTTTCTTATCACTTAAACTATGTTTTAGTTTTTCATTTCTTGCTTAACAACATATTATGAATTTCATAAATTTCCATAACTTAAGTCAGAATTTCATGGAGGGAGATCTTCTTTTTTGCCAAAGTTAGTATGGAATAACTGTTCTGAGAGCATTCAGATTTATGTAAGATAAAGAGTAAACCATGCAACCAGCCAATATTTAATAATTATTCACTCACAAAAGGCCAAGCATCTAATATATTTAAGATACAATTGGATTCAAAACTTATAATCTAGTAGGAAAGCTATGATATACATGTGAATAATTAAAAAAGATTGTGACAAGTGTTAATTCAGGCCACTTGAGAAAATATTGTTAAGAGTTTAAATGTAATAAAATTATTTCAGGCTGGGTTAATCAAGGAAGGTTTCATGGAGTCAATGACATTTGAACTTGGACTTGAAGAGTAGGAGAATTTGTCAGGCACAGATAGGCTTAGAGAACACCAATTACAGAAGTATAAACAATACCAATGACTGAGTTTCTTAATAGAAGTTTCCTGTTTATGACATTTAACATTAGCCTGACATAACACTGGATCCTTCCTGCTATATAGCAGTTTGGTAAAATTATCCTCATTAACTATTTATTAGAAATTATTTACTAAATTATTTCTATGTGTAACTCTCTGGAAGATATAAATAAGAGTAAGATGCAGTATTATAAATAATTCTAGATACTCACTGGAATGAATTTTTAATACAACAATATATTCATCTATATATGTGTTTGTATGTAAATATGTATATATGTGTATATATTTGTATATTTGTGTATATATACACATATATAGGCAATATATACACACAAACACATACTTTTCAAATGTAACTCAAATGGCTATGGTTGAATAAGTTTAATATATCCACAGATAAATACATAGATATGTATACCTGCATCGAGTTGTGTGTATGTGTGTACTTTTGGACATATTGTGCAGTAAGTATTTAATTTAGTATTTAATTTAGAATTCTCATTGTTACAGATTCTTCTTCCCAGCTCATGTTTATAGGACATCAGTAAGTACTATTGAGTTTTTTAGTAGAACTATGTCTGCTCTTGCTCACTATTTCAGACCAATACCTAATCTTGCATCAATTACTCACATCTCACATGTCCAGGAGGAATTTACATCAAGGTTTGCGAGCTAACAAAGGCATGCTGCCTTTGACTCTTGCAGGCAGCCTATCTTACTAAGGATTAAAGAAATCCAAATTTTAGCACAAAAATGTATAATGTAGTACTATAGCTATGCATGCAAAAAGTTTTAATATATACAAAACCCCACATTTTATTTTCAAATTGGTATTTAGTTCTAAACTGACTCATATATGTACACAAACAACTCATTTCACTCTACTAGATACACAGGACAAACAAATGAAATCATAGAAAGCACTAAAATTTAATTTTAATCACATTTTTGTCCCTTTTTTCCAAACACATCTATATAAAAATTATTTAAAACTAGATAAGATTTGATAGAAAAAACACAATAGCAATTGACATTGAATTTTTTTTTTTTGACATTGAATTTTGTTTATAGCTCTTCACTAACTAAAGAATTAACTTTGGAAAAGTCACTTTACTTCTTTGGACCCCTTTTTCCATATTTGAAAAATGAGTTGTTGAAGTAGTTCTCTTAAAAGCCTTATTCTTAAAGTCATACAAATATTATTTTAAAAAAATATAGGGGAAGAATAGAGTTAATGGTTACTCAGCTGATTATAAAGTCAGTAAGTGATACTTAGGACTTCCTTTTGCTTTTCTAGAGGCTAATATTTATACCTGGCAAATATTGTTTGGCTATAGCATGATACAGGCTTGCATGAGGTAGGCAAGCAGTCTAAATATTTGTTGATTAAAAATTAACATTTGTACTTCCAATATGTTACACTATTGATAAAATAAATGAACATCTAAAATGCATGTTCAACAAAAGAGATGAATGTGTTTATTGTGCTATAAATCCACATGCTTCTCAAGATGAAAAGAGAGTTCTTTTTCAAAATCAAAGTTTTAAATGTTTTATAAGTCATAGATTCCTCTAAAAACCAGAAGAAAATATAATATCCTCTTGGTAGGAAAAAATTCACATATATAAATACATACTTAAAATTGTGGACACTGATCTGATCTATGGCGGAAATGCTTTTTTCAAATGAAATATATTGATCTGGGCACAGTGGCCCATACCTGTAATCCCAGGGACTTGGAAGGCTGAGACAGGAGGATCTCAAGTTCACAGTCAGCCTCAGCAACTTATTGAAGGAATAAGCAATTTATCAAGACCCTGTCTCAAAAAATAAAAAAGGACTGAGGATATAGCTCAGCAGTAAAGTTTCCTGGGTTCATTCCCCAATACCAAAACAAACCAAAAGTGAAAAAAACAAACTCAAAACAAACAAATCAACAAACAAAAAACCAGAATAGAAACACGGTGAATTCACTTGTTATCCAAATGGGGAAAGGGTATATTATGTTCTTACTTGTGACTCTGTAGTCCATGTATCTTAATAATGATCCGCTATATATTTTTAGTTGTCTAGACATTCTTTTAAAGCAGTAACATTTTTTGTTTTGTTTTTGTTTTTGTTTTTAAGAGTAAATGGTTTTTTGGAGAATCAAAAGAGAAACATGCAGGCCTAGTGGCACATTCCTGTTATCCCAGTAACTTGGAAGGCTGAGTCAGGAGGATCACTCAGCCAGCCTCAGCAATTTAGTGAGGCCCAAAACAACTTAGAAGACTGTGTCTCAAAATAAAAAATTCAAATATAAAGGACCAGGGATGTTGCTCCATGGTAAAGCACCACTGGGTTCAGTTTCAAGCACCAAAAGAAGAAAGAAGAAGAAAAAAGAAAAAAAGAAAGAAGAAAGAAAGAAGAAGAAGGAGGAGGAGGAAGAGGAGAAAAAGTGTATAATCCCATTCCTAAACTTTCTGTAATCTCTAACTATGAGTGACATATGTATAGAACTTTAAAAAGTTTTTAAAAGTGTAAAACAAAAGTCAAAGCACAGTATAATTCTCCAAATAAAATAATACTATGTCCATCAAACATTATTGCTATCACGAAGGTTAGTAATAAACCAATTTGCACTGCCTGCTTATCAACACTGAGGGATGGGGTTGGGAGTGGGGGTACTCGTGTCAAATAGTATATGAGAAGCTGATGCTAATTTTGAAATATAGTAAGGGCTGAATAGACTAGCCAACATGGTAAGAACAAGATTATAAATATCTTTTTCCTTCAAGTTATTTTGACTAGTATATTTATTTATTGAAAAGTGACTTGTTTTGACATTTCACCGGAAATTAAAACAGAAGGTAACTAAATTCCTCAGAACTTAAAAATTAGCATCATAAAATTAAAGCAATATATCTTCAAAGGAATAATTTCTATTTTAAATATCAGTACACTCAATTAAATTATTTGTATTGAAATAAACTGAAGACGTGCACAAGACAGTCAATTAAAAAAAAAAAAAAAAAAAAAAAACTTGTCACACTGGATGCTACAAAACCCCCAGTTGTGCAGAAGTACTTAAAAGCACATTTCTAGTGGAAACAATAGTCTCTCTCATTTTAGAAGATAGAAGTTAAATTGTAGGGAAAGCAAATAAGAATACAATTCAGGATGGCTGCTTCCTAACATCCAGAAACTGTGTGATTCTTGGTGGTCCATGTGAATGATATCTCTACCAAATGCAGCATATCAAGACCAATCTTACCATTCCATTAGGTATGCAAAGACACATGCAACGTTGTGATCTCTAGGGTACATAATACAAGCTGCCAAAAATTAAAATTAACAAGGAAGGATATGGAAATACTGCATAATTAACAAAAAATAAGAAAGACTGTTTTGCTTCTCTGTACTGAGTTTTCTAAAACATAAGTTACTTCTTGTGTCAAACACTACTATCTACTCTCCACATGCCTTGCCTTTTTCTCATCTTTATCTGTCACAACTATGTATAAATCATTTCCCTCCTTCCTATACTGATCATGTATGCTCACCTGTTACATCTCTGGACTTGATCCTTTTCTAAATTATATCACATCTTAGCTTTCTCTCCTCATTCATGACTTCCTAAACCATTCTCTCCCACACATCTGCCTTCAACCCCTATATCTTGAATAATAATTACAGAGCTGTAATCTCATCAAAATATTTGTTTCAAAATATAATCCATACATATTGTGTCAAGAGAGTCTTCTAATTTCTTCAAATTTGACTAAATTAGAAAATGCAAATGATCAAAGAAAAGGCCAGACATCTTTACCTGTGCTTGGATAACCTGGCATAATATGGTTTAAGAATTACTTTAAAACCATCTATGCAAACGTCCTATGTTGTAAGCATGGCTCAGCTATAACTTATAATGCTGCTATACATTTCAGTTGTCTTCTTAGAAGTAATTAATTGCAAAACATGTAAACACAGCACAACTCTATTTCAAATAAAACATCATTGGGAGGGTCAAGTCTGTACAGTCTTTACCTGAGAAGAGAGGGAAATTAAATATTGAAACAGCAGCCCTTATGATATAAAGAATTATTCAGCTATTTTAAAGTGAATGAAAAAAAGGATGTTATGTTTCATAATGAAGTTATTTACTTTTTGTGCTTTAATTTCCTTAAGAATTCTCTACTAAGGAGAAAATCAAGAAAAGTTATGATGGAATATGCAAATTTTCAAAGAAGTTCCTATAAGACAGTAAAATATATTCTGATACAAGCACTTTAAAATGTAGCAATGGAGACTAAGAATTTGGGTGGGAAACACTGGTGCACTTGCCGACTTTCAAGTATTTAGAACAAAATATCTATTTCCTCCCCCCAAATCCAGAAAATCCAGGCACCTCTCCAAATGGACTCATCACTGAAAGAAAGTGAGCTTTGTCTTTTGTTCTGTTTCTGATTGAGCTGTTCATTTTTCTATTCCACAGACTCCTGCCTTCCTGAGAGAACACTTGGGATACACTTTCAGGATAAAATATTTCCAAGTTCTTTTGAACGTGTTGGGCCTCACCTCCAGGGTAATATTTTGTATGTATAGGATCATAAAAAGAAAAAAAAAAAAGAATACAAAACAGGTGGAAATCAGGAACTACACAATGGATTAGACTAAAGTATTTTATTTTAGCTTCTTTCATTCTTCAATTATTCATCTATTGGTAAATCAATATTCATCTAATAATAGTAAATTGCTAATGAGGAATGAAATAAAGTTTTGATCAAGGCACACATATCAAGGGACAATCACTGTGAATAATATTATCATTAAAGACAATTCAATTTATTTTATTTGCTAATATATATAACCAACTGAAAACATACTTTTATGTCATTAAATTTTCATGAAGATGATTTCTTGTTTATTTTTATTTGAATTTACATGAATGTTAAAGAATAAAAATGTGAGACTCTTAACTGCAAGTAGAAATCAAATAAAATGGGCCAAAAGTGAAAGATGTGAAAGTCCTATCCAGGTGCAACACTGACTGGTGTGACTTTTAGGGATTTAATTATTTTTTGAGTTTAATAAAATGTTTTTACTACCGAGTTTCTATACACGCTCTGGACCGCCATCTAAGGGATACTTTTAAATAAGTAGAGCCTCCTACAAAATTCTCCAAAATACAAACAAGTCATTTGGCAATAGTGAGCTTCACACTCAGTTCTGAATGTGGCTCAAAGTTATTCAAATTAACAACATAGTCAAGATTAACAATTAAACAACATTTCTTCCTTCTCAATGTTCTTGGAGTTCCTAAAACTTGTCACAAGTAAAACTAAAGTCCTAACGGTGTGAGAATTTTGGAACTCAGAGCTCAAGCCTTCCTACCCTCTCCTCCTGTTCAGCCTGAACCTGCTCATCTGAGAAGATTATATCTCTAGCCTTTTATCCTTATTTATTTATAGATTTCCAATAACATTTTGTAATTGTTACATACAGGTTTTACAACAAAAGTTTCAACAGTATTTGATTTTAAAACACATTTTATTTCTTCTAATACTTTACAGTTTGTGTTGCAAACTTGAATTTTTTTTCTATTATATCTTTCTTTATTGGTTGTTGTTTCTCTGTATAAACACTATTATTTTAAATGATTTTGCTTAACACTCTACCAAATTCTTTTTTTTTAATTTCAATAATTTATTAATATAGTTCAACAGGTGACAATTTTTTTATTTACTATTTTTTTATTGTAAACAAATGGGATACATGTTGTTTCTCTATTTGTACATGGAGTCAAGGCATACCATTTGTGTAATCATAAATTTATATAGGGTAATGTTGTTTGATCCCTCCCACCCCTCTTTTCCCTCTATACAGTTCTTCCTTCCTCCATTCTTACCACCCTCCTTAACCCTAACCCTAAACATAACCCTAACCCTAACGCTAACCCTTCCCACCCCCCATTATATACCCTCCTCATCCGCTTATCAGCGAGATCATTCGGCCTTTAGTTTTTTGAGATTGGCTTATCTCACTTAGCATGATATTCTCCAATTTCATCCATTAGCCTGCAAATGTCATAATTTTATCATTCTTCATGGCTGAGTAATATTCCATTGTATATATATGCCTAGTTTCTTTATCCATTCATCAACTGAAGGGCATCTAGGTTGGTTCCACAATCTGGCTATGGTGAATTGAGCAGCTGTGAACATTGATGTGGCTGTATCTCTGTAGTATGCTGATTTTAAGTCCTTTGGGTATAGGCCAAGGAGTGGGATAGGTGGATCAAATGGTGGTTCCATTCCAAGCTTTCTGAGGAATCTCCATGATGATTTCCAGAGTGGCTGCACTAATTCGCAACCCTACCAGCAATGTATGAGTGCACCTTTTTCCCCACATCCTCGCCAACATCAATTGTTGCTTGTGTTCTTGATAATCGCCATTCTAATTGGGGTGAGATGGAATCTTAGGGTAGTTTTGATTTGCATTTCTCTTATTACTAGAGATGTGGAACATTTTTTCATATCTGTTGATTACTTGTATATCTTCTTCTGTGAAGTGTCTGTTCATTTCCTTAGTCCATTTGTTGATTGGATTATTTGTATTCTTGGTGTAGTTTTTTGAGTTGTTTATAGATTCTGGAAATTAGCACTCTATCTGAAGTATGAGTGGCAAAGATTTTCTCCCACTCTGTAAGCTCTCTCTTCACATTACTGATAGTTTCCTTTGCTGAGAGAAAGCTTTTTAGTTTGAATCTATCCCAGTTGTTGATTCTTGCTTTTATTTCTTGTGCTATGGGAGTCCTGTTAAGGAAGTCTGGTCCTAAGCCAACAAGTTGAAGATTTGGACCTACTTTTTCTTCTATAAGATTCAGGGTGTCTGGTCTTATTCCAAGGTCCTTGATCCATTGTGAGTTGAGTTTTGTGCAGGGTGAGAGATATGGATTTCGTTTCATTCTGTTGCATATGGATTTCCAGTTTCCCAGCACCATTTGTTGAAGAGGCTATCTTTTCTCCATTGCATATTTTTGGCACCTTTGTCTAGTATAAGAAAATTGTATTTATTTGGGTTTGTGTCCATGTCCTCTATTCTGTACCATTGACCTACCTGTCTATTTTGGTACCAAAACCATGCCATTTTTGTTACTATTGCTTTGTAATAGAGTTGAAGAGCTGGTATTGCAATACCCCTTGTTTTGCTCTTTCTACTGAGGATTGCTTTAGCTATTGTGGGTTTTTTATTCTTCCAGATGAATTTCATAATTGCTTGCCCTATTTCTGTAAGGTACATCATTGGGATTTTAATTGGAATTGCACTGAATCTGTATAGCACTTTTGGTAGTATGGCGATTTTGACAATATTAATTCTGCCTATCCAAGAACATGGGAGATCTTAACATCTTCTAAGGTTTTCTTTCTTTCTTTAGTGTTCTGTAGTTCTCATTGTAGAGGTCTTTCACCTCTTTTGTGAGATTGATTCCCAAGTATTTTAATTTTTTCGATGCTATTGTGAATGGGGTAGTTTTCCAAATTTCTCTTCCTGAAGATTCATCACTTATGTATAAAAATGCATTGGGTTTATGAGCATTGATCTTGAAATCAGCTACTTTACTGAATTCACTTACAAGTTCTAAGAGTTTTCTGGTGGAATTTCCAGGTTCCTCTAAATATATAATCATGTCATCAGCAAACAGGGATAGTTTCAGTTCTTCTTTTCCAATTCATAGCCTTTAATTTCTCTGGTTTGTCTAATTGCTCTGGCTAGAATGTTAAGAACGATGTTGAATAGAAGTGGTGAAAGAGGGCATCCCTGCCTTGTTCTAGTTTTTGGGGGGAATGCTTTCAGTTTTTCACCATTTAGAATGATATTGGCCATGGGCTTAGCGTAGATGGTCTTTACAATGTTAAGGAATGTTCCCACAATCCCAATTTTTTCTAGTGTTTTGAGCATGAAGGAATGCTGTGTTTTATCAAATGCTTTTCCTGCATCTATTGAAATAATCATGTGATTCTTTAAGTCTGTTGATATGGTGAATGACATTTATTGATTTCCGGATGTTGAACCAACCTTACATCTCTGGGATAAAACCCACTTGATCGTGGTGCACTATCATTTTAATATATTTTTGGATGCAATTTGCTAAAATTTTGTTGAGAATTTGCGTTGATGTTCATTAGGGATATTGGTCTGAAATTTTTTTTCCTCGATGTGTCTCTGTCTGGTTTAGGTATCAGGGTGATATTGGCTTCATAGAATGAGTTTGGGAATTCCCTCCTCTTCTATTTTATGGAATACTTTAAGGAGTATTGGAATGAGCCCTTCTTTAAAGGTGTTGTAGAACTCGGCTGAGAACCCATCGGGTCCCAGACTTTTCTTTGTTGGTAGGCTTTTGATGAGCTCTTCTATTTCATTGCTTGAAATTGATTTATTTAAGTTGTGTATATCCTCCTCATCCAGTTTAGGTAATTCATACGTCTCTGGAAACTTGTTGGTGTCTTCGAGGTTTTCTGTTTTGCTGGAGTATAGATTTTCAAAATAGCTTCTAATTATGTTTTGTATTTCACTCGTGTCTGTTGTGATATTTCCTAGTTCATTCCGAATTTTAGTAATTTGAGTTTTCTCCCTCTTTCTCTTTGTTAGTGTGGCTAAGGGTTTATCAATTTTTTTATTTTTTCAAAGAACCAACCATTTATTTTGTTAATTTTTCCGATTGTTTCTTTTGTTTCAATTTCGTTGATTTTGCCTCTGATTTTAACTATGTCCTGTCTTCTACTACTTTTGGTGTTGGTCTGCTCTTCTTTTTCTAGGGCTTTGAGCTGTAGTGTTAAGTTGTTTATTTGTTGACTTCTACTTTTTTTTGTTGAATGTGCCCCATGAAATAAATCTCTTGCTTCCCGTATTTGCTCTTTTAACTGTTGAATGGTGCGATCATTTAATGCCTGTATTTGCTCTTTCATCTTCTCCTTCAATGCCTGCATTTGCTCTTTCATCTCCTTATTTGCTTCCCTGATTGTTTTAATTATGTACATTCTGAACTCCCTTTCTGACAATTCTTCTGCTGTGCTGTCACTGAGTTTTATTGATATAGTATCTAGGTTTGTTTGGGACATTTTCTTCCCTTGTTTTCTCATATTGGTCAGATGTCAGTGGGACTCTGAGATATTGCAGATTTCCCCTATTGGCTTATAGTGTCCCTGTAGATTTCCAGTATATCACCTCCCAGCCTTCAGCAGCCTGAAGTCTTGGAGGAACTTGATAATGCAGTACTTTCAAAGAAATGTGTCCCAGCCCGCTACTGGTTCCAGGGCTTGGAGCTGGCTCTGTGCGGAAAGGCTCTCACTGTTCGGTCTGCTCCAAGAAGCTGGCCATGAAAGGAGCCTGCTGCCAGAGGGAGCAGGGCTGCTTGGGGAAGTCCCTGGGTGCCCTGTCCTGGTCCCTGAAGCTTCCTGTGGACTGGAGCTCGCTGTTGTCTCCAGGACTTGGAGCTGGTTCTGTGCAAAAAGGCTCACTGGGGGGCCTGCTCCAAGAAACTGGCCGTGTGGGAGGAGCCCACCACCGGAGGGAGCAGGGCTACCTGGGGAAGACTCTAGCTGCCCTGTCCTGCTCTGAGCCGCCTTTTTCCGGGCCTGCCGCCCAGGCCGAGCTTCACCCGGTGGGGAAGACTTGCCCTGTGGCTCTATTTTAGTCAGAGTCTCTCAATGCCTCCCTTTCTTGAATCCTGGGTTCTTGAGTGACAGGAGATGCAGTCACCATCTAGTCCTCCATCTTGGATCGCAACAGTGACAATTTGACATCACTTTCCATCTACATTTCCTGGTGTTCAAAAACCAGGCCTGCTCCCTGGGATCTTCAGCACCCCCACAGCTGAGCAACCAGGGACTACAGAAAGTGAGTGTGAATCCTAATGCCAAATCTCTACCAAATTCTTTTATTACTATAGACACACATACATATATATTATATATACATATGTATATACATTACATGATATATATACATATATACATCATATTATATGTCTATATGCCCATTATTACACATGCACACACAGAACACGCACAAAATGCGTGTTCCTTACTACTAATCCTTACTACTAATGATGATTGTCTATATGAAGAGTCAAAAATTTTTAGCATACATATTCCCTCATTTGAAAAATTGTATAACTTTTTAAGCATGCATAATCCCACATTTGACAAAGTGTGTAACATTTTTTATCTCTAATTATTTTCATCATTTCCTCTTTCTTTATTCTACTGGGTAAGCCTCCTGAAGTGCTGAAGCAGTGATAGTTAACTTGTCTTTTGTTTCTTGAAATCGATACTGTTTCTAAGTTCATCATTAAGTATAACATTGATTACTAGTTTTGGGAGGATATCCTTTATGAGTTCCAAGTATTTCCTAATCTATTCTTAGTTTTAAAAAGATTTTAACATGAAAGTGTATTTAATCTTATCAGATTTCCTGTGTTCCTTAAAACATGCTTTCTCTTTAATCTATTAATATTATGATTATATCAATTTTTGATATTGAAAAATATCTTTCCTTCATTATGGTATAAACCTTACTTGGTTATGTTGTGTTCATCCTTATTAGATTCTACATTTTAACAGTTTAAAATCTGAGTTGTTAAAATTATCCCTTGTTATCTTTTAAGATTTTTGTTTTACAGTTACATGTAAACCCATCTATTTTGAAGACTATTAGACTCAAAAACCATTGAAGTTACCCTCTATTGTATAGCCCTCATTAGTAATGGAAGTGAACAATTTTGCTAAGACATTGATGACTGTGCTTCTCTGAGGCTCTATGCTGCAACCTAGCAGGTCCTACTCAATAAACCTTTATGGGAAATAAGATAGAAATCCAATTAAGATTATGCCTCATGCATTTAATTATTTTGACTAATCAAGAGGCAGTTGTCAATGACCATGCAGGAGGAATCTTGATCAAAAAGGAACCTTAGAATAATCATAGCTGAGGACATGGAATGAGACTGGGAATTAGGAATAAGAGCTTTGTCAAGTGCCACAGGAAAATGATGACTAAGTCCCATTTTTATATACAAGTTCCATTTATATATATATATATATATATACATATATATATACACACACATACATGTATGTGTATATATAACAATATATGAACTGATTTGCAATTCTCACTGGCCACTGTGCCTTCCATCATTTATTTCCACTGACCTGGCTTAGTTTAGGCTTGTGTCTGTGCTCTGGCAACAGTTACAGCAGTTAGTAAATGGATCCATGTGTTCAACCTTGGTCATTGTCCATCTGTCATGCCCTGAGCATATGATTTAAGCTCTGACTCTACCCTCTCTCTTGCCTTCCATTCTTAGACATGAGGTTCTACTCTTCTCTTAAATACATTTCCAATCTGCTTTGTTCTCTTCTGTAATGTGTATGCCCTGCACACAAGGCCTTCAATATCTCTTGACTGATTTACGGAAAGAATCTATAATCTGAATTGTTTTCTCCTATGTTTTGGAAATCTGCCTTCTATAGATACACCAGAAAAACTTTTCTAAAATACAAATCTAAATAATCCCTTCTCTGCTTAAAACCCTTTGTGGTTCTCCATCATCTACTGGATATAGTCCAAAATTATTATCATTATTACCGAGGCCTCTGATGACCTGACATCAGAATATCTGACCCAGCCTCATTAATCATTGTCTTGCAGTATGTAACTTTATAACTCTCTTTAAGTTAATTCTCTTGGACTTTATGTTTCAGCAGCATAAAATTTCTTGTAGATTCTCCCACACTGTTTTTAACCTCCTTGTGCTTACTGGAATATCTTTTCTGCCTGGAATCTTTGCCTATATATTGATTAATTCTTCCACAACTTGAGGCATTATTTCTTTCTTAAGAAGCTGTATTTCTAGGGTATAATTTTGGCTTCAGCTAATAAAGATCTTACTTTAAGACATTCTTGCACACATGTAAAAAATATTCAGTGGATTCCCATGCCTGTAGTTCAACTATATAGCCACCGTATAACATGAAATATATTTTCTCTATGTGGATATTTTCATCACATATTTTACAAATGTTTCAACCAAGTGTCAGTCCTGGTTTCTTAGGTACAAATAATAAGGACCAAGTTGCCATGCTACCTGACTGAATATTTTCTCATTCCTTGTTTACCTTATAATCAATTCCTACTAGAACTAGATGAGAATAAATACTCAAAGAAAATTGGCAGATCTTAAAAGACAGAGCTCTGAAATGTAAGTCACTTTGCAAAGGCTCTTAGTGTACCCCTTTGAGTACAGGTGAGCTGCTCCTTTTGTACCCTGGGTACTATGAAATCAGGTAACCTACTATTCTACAAGGAAATCAGTTTTTAAAAAAAACCCTATGGATGTAAGAAATGGAGTGCTTCTGTTGGAGCTATTTTGACAGTGTGCAGTCATTCCTTGAAGACAGATTTTAAGTATTGATCATATGCTATGTGCTAGATCCTGTGGTAGAGACCAGGATCATGAAGCACAGTCCTCCTCACTCACCAGTGCAGTAATGAGATATGAGTGAGCAAAGGAGATACCGTGTGAATAGCACTACCATCGAGAATTGCCAGGTGGCTCAGCAGTACAGCCCAGAAATGCTGATTCAAGAAGTATGTCTACATTGTGGCTTAAAATTGGGTTGTAAGAGGTAGAGAAGGATGAGGTGCACCAAAAGAACAGCCTGTGCAAAGGCCCCCCATCCAGGGAATGTGGAAGTAAAAAGAAGCACAAGAAATGAGCCTACAACAGCAAGCAGAGGGCAGCTGAGCAAGAGTTGGAATCTGTTTTGAGGACCTTATATTAAATGTGCAATAGAGTCACCAAATGGTTTCCAAACTTTTGAGTTCTTATATCTAACAATGTGAACTGTAAAATGACAAAAATTCAGCCTTAGTGATTTTGGAATTGTTCAAAATGAACCACCCACATACCACTCTAAAGTTGCATTTATAGTAACAGCATACACGTTCTGTCAAGAAGTATGATAGTGGAGTCAACAGAGAACTTTCAAGCATTAAAGTATATGATATGAAGATGACCAGTTAAACCTAGCATCTGGCAAAGAACCACATCTTATAGGAGGTACTTGATAAATGAAGAATTCCCTTGAGGGAGAAAAAGAAGTGTTCTTAGAACATAACACTGCCACACCCAATTAAAATAGGCATCTATCTTTTAGATTCAGTACTGAGAGAAAAAGCCAAAGGTGATATGAGTGAGTGATATTCCTGATTCTGCTATGAAGATAAGACTACTCACAGCTGGGGAATGGGATCCATACAGAAGAGGAGGAAGAGCTGAAATACCCAGTGTCTGATGTGTGCCCACATCCAGTTCATTCTCACAAAGACTCACAAGCAGAAGCTCTTAATATCACAGTTAAATCACTTCTTCCAAGAAGCCATCATTTAATCCTTATAGCAGTTTACATAACAAGAAACATGGAACATAGAAGAGTTAAGTAATTTTCCCAAGACCACAGAGTCAAAATTTAATCTTAGATATTGAAATTCCAGAGGTCCTGTTTATAACTGCTGTGAAAATATCCTTTCAGGATCTGACACACTGTAGGTACAATCAGAAGAAAAATAAACATGGCTTGGTTTAGTAGAAGCAATAGCTCTTCTTTATTTCTTTTAAGTAATTTATTTATTTGCATATTTGTTTTGTGGAGAGACTACCAAGAATGTTTGAGCAAAAAAGAAAAGCTAAAGTTTTAAGCAGCATGTATTTAATGAGGAATTATGTAAACCTATGTTTAATTGTACAATATTTCCTTTATTCTCTAATTCATTTTCTGAATTTCAAATCCAGTGTATTGGGGGTAATATTCTGAAATTGGAACAAATTTATTAATCTCAAAAGAGGAATTTAGTGGAAGTAAAAAGAACTGGAAAAAGAGAGAGAAGCCTGCTAAAAAGAACAACTCATGCCGCAGTTTAAAAGTAAGGGAGCATGCTACATGAAGCAGGAAGCGATTTGCAGACAGACTCAACATGAAAGATGGGGTGACAAGTAACAAGAAGTCCAGATCGTGGCCCTGTTTCACTTACTGCTCTATGTGCCTTAGGAATACTGCAAGATAGAGATGACTTCTAGGGTCTGTTAACCTTGAAGATGGCCATCTATTTATTGAGGGACAAGTCAAAATGCAATAATTATAATTTTGGTTTCATGTATACACATTCACATCCTAATATATTTATGCAGTGACGCTGAAGTTCCCTTATTGATAGCATGCAAATGTGTGTGTGAGAGAGAGAGAGTTCTTTTGTTCTTGATTGACTCCTTAATTCCTTAATTACCTGCTAAATGTAATAAAATGAAAAGGAGGGACTGAGAGAGAAAGGGAGCACCTAAGGAGGCCTGGAGAGAGTGAGCAGAGTAGGAATGAGGCAAGAACTGGGGACAGAGCAGGAGGAGAAACAGAAGAAATAACTCGCTACTGTTTGCTAATTTTCAGTGGCCAAATGAAACCAGTGCAAAGGTGGACAGATTACAAAGCCCAAGTGTAAACAAAGAATTCAGGGAGCTTCCTATGTCATGGGATGGATGCAGGTGCATATTCATGTTGGTACCTTTGGGAAATAAAAATTCTATTCTGTATTCAGATGCCATTAAGTTATTTACAACTAGATCTGGAGGCTTCATATTTATCATTATGAAGTATAAAGCCAAATGTCCCTTTTTCAGGAGCACCAAAGATTAACAGATTAGAATGTTTTCCACATGTCCACTTTTACTGTCAAGAGAATTTTAAAGAAGTTTTCCAGCTTCCGCAGCTGAACCAGATGTTGGTGGATCCCACAGTGAAATGAAATTGGCAGAGTAGCCTTCTCATGACCCTGGGGTTGTTTTATCAGGGATCAGTTTAATGTCTAAGAGCCATGCCTTGCTAAAAGACTATAAAATTTGGGGGTCCAATCAGCCACCATTAAAGAAATCTGCTGACTTGCTCGAAGTACTGAAACCCAGCAATATTTCTTAGTTTTTGCACGTGGTGCTGTGATTGTTGTTTGTGTTGGCGCAAGAACAGTGAAAGGTCTCGTTTCCACTGTGTGTTTCCGGTCTCTAGTTTCAGAAACAGTAGAGAATATTTTACAGCCACATTTGTGTTGTGTAAACAAGTCCTGGTGATTTACCTTATCAGTCTTTTCACTGTGTTCTCAAATGACCATGGGGTTGAAAGATCATATGGATCATTTCTAACATAACTTTAGCAGTTAACGTATTTTTTTTAACTGATAGCTTTAGTCCAGGAAATCATGGCCGAAAGTTCAAACGTGGATATAATGACTTATTTTATTATTTTTTCTTTAACTTTTACACTTCTGTTACCATTACTATAAAAGTCTATTTAAAGTACACATATACTGTAAAACATAGTAAAATGAACATCTACTCACCACAGTTTAAGAAATGGAACATTACCAATATATTTGAATCCCTGCAAGTTCTCCTTAATTGCATGTTCCCCTTTTCCACAGGAAAATTCTGTAAATCGTTCCTTGTCTTTCTTTAAAGCATTGCAATACACTATGATTGCAAATTTTGTCTGGTTTGAGCTTTCATAACTGGAATATTACTTTATATGTTCCTTTGTGAATTTTCTCTTGACATATCCTCCAGCTCACTTATTTGCTCCTTGGTCATGTCCACTCTACTAGTAAGGTAATCAAAGGCATTCTTCATGTCTGTAATAGTGGGTTTTTCGTTTATTTCTAGCATTTCCTTTTAAATTTTTCTTAGAGTTTCCATCTCTATGCTTATATTTCCATCTTTTCCAGCATCTTGACTTCTTCTGCCTGTAAACCACTTAACCTATTGGTCTTGTTACTTAAAAGTTCCTGTCTCACCACTCTTATCTATCATGTCAGTCTGATTATTAGTGTCACTGTGTCACTTCGGGTATATTTTTTCTTGTCTTTTTGCCTATTGCATGATTATTGATTTATTTAGTGAAGCCCAGAGGCTTCAGATTTCTCTAGCTTCGTGGCTTTGTCCTCCCTCTTTTCGGTGGGCTTCCCTAAGTGTTCCTTCTCGGTTAGGCTCTGAGTCTTGCAGCTCTTCTGACCCTATTGCACTGTTATTGCAGCAGAGCCCTGTTTGCGTGGTGACAAGGTGCGGGAGAAGGAAAGCATTTGACCATCTCGTGATTAAATCACAGATGTTTAAAGGTCCTACACGTTCCCAGCACTGACCTGCACAAGCATTTCTCCAGTGGTATATAGTTTTAAACACCTATGGTGAGACAAGAAGTCTAATGAGGACCGAAATGGAATGAACACATATCTCCCACCAGGGATAAAGCTCTAGCAAGCTCATTTTCTCCAGAGAATAAGCCCATCTTATGGAGAACATTCTGGCAATATTTCATAGTTGATTATTCCTCCTTTCTTTTTGCCAGAGTCATAGGAGGATCCTTCTGGACTCCTCACCTTCAGAACCAGAAAGAAGATGAGACTCATGAAGCCGTGGTGACCCCTCTCCCAGGACATCAAATGTTTCCCACTCATGCTCATCTATCTTTGGCCTCCAGCAATTTGTCAAAACTACCATCTGAGGAGAACTCTACTGACTCTCTCTGGCTTAGCCTGTCTCTCCAGATTCTGGGGTGGAAATTTGCAACCTCACTTCTCATGAGTCCAAGAAAAGCTATATATTTTAACTTTGTACAGCTTTTCCTCACATTTTTTTTTACAGAAGGAAAACCTAATTTCAATGTCAGCTATTTGCCAATCTTTTAAAAATG
Organism: Sciurus vulgaris; assembly: GCF_902686455.1. Lineage (NCBI taxonomy): Eukaryota > Metazoa > Chordata > Mammalia > Rodentia > Sciuridae > Sciurus > Sciurus vulgaris. Next base: position 102,582,854 of record NC_136467.1, on the reverse strand, counting down.
TAGTTGTATATCAATCTCGGTATCCTTTTTCATGCAGAATGTAGGAAATCTCTGCCTATGCAAAATATTTCTTTTAAGCTATTTAACCTCACACAGATTTAACAATCAGTTAGGAGGTGACTTTGTGCATAGTATGAGGTAAGGGTTAAGATATTTGTTTCTTCATGAATATTCATTTTGCCTAGCATCATTCGTTAAAAAGATCATGATTTTCTTACTAAAATAGTAATACTTTAATCATAAATCAATGATGGGTTACATCCAGGTCCTGTTCAGCTCTCTATTTTATCATTTGGGTCTATATGGCTTTCTTTGAATTATTAGTATTCTTTTTATTTTTAGCTTTATAGTAAGATTCATTATCTACACTCCCCCCATCTTCTTTTAGATTGTCCAGCTATTTTGTTTGAGATCATCGTCATTCCCATGTCAACTTTAGAATCGTTTGGTAAAAACTGACATTTGTTCACTATTGAGTCTTCCAAGTCAGAAGCTTACTTTTTCTCCATTTATTTAAATTTTAAAAAACTTCTTTCCAAAATAATGTTCCTTTCTATAAAACAACGTTACATTTGTTGTTATAGTTATGCCTTATTATTTGATATTTCAATGATACTTTAATTGGAAATTTGTTACCACTACATAGAGAAATATTGTTGATTTTTGCATGTTATGATTGTATTCTGCAATCTTGCTTAAATTTATTGACTTGAACAGTTTAACTGAGAATTCTTTTGGAATTTTGAATAAGCAATTGTGACAACTGATGTAATGATATTATTTCATTCTTCCCACTTACTACTTCACATAGTTCTTTTCCTTTCCTTCTTGCACTGGATAGAGCTTCCTATTTGGATAAGTATGTCAAATAATTTTCCTCATCATTTGAGATGATTGTAAAATTGTTCTTCTTTATTTTATTATTGTTAATTTCAGAGTGACTGATTTAATAATGTTCCCCTTGATTGATTTTAGAATATTGAACTAGAATTTCTGGGACAAATTCAATTTTATTGAAATGGATTAATCTTTTTATATATCACCAAATTCTACTTGAAAAAAAAATTTAGGGGTGTCATGAAATCAATTTGGCTATAATTTCCCTTTCTTATGCTATCCTTGTAGGATTTGGAATCAATGTTACGCTGACTTCAAGTGAGGAGGGTTGAGAATAGTGGAACTAGAATGGGGGATCTAGCTAGCACCACACTGAGCCTTGAAGCAACTTAGCATTTTGCTTCCCTAGCTGTTAGACCTATTTTTAATTAACAATCCAAAAAAAAAAAAAATCCCACAAAAATGAAGTCAGAAAAACAATGCCTAAATATCCCATGATGGAAGAATAGAGGCATTTTTTAAAAGTTATGATTTATACATATTATACAGCCATTGAGATAGTCATATCTTTTTATATCTAATTAATCATTGAACCAAACTTAAATTCTTAGAATAAAACAAACTTCTTTGTGATACATTTTCTTTTCTAAATGCATCATTTGATTTGGTTTACAAATATTTTGTTGAGGATTTGGAATCAATGTTCTTGGATGAAAGTCTTAATTTTCCTTTAATATGCTCTCCTTATCTAATTTGGGAACCAGTAATATACTATGTGTAAAATTGAATGGGGAGATGCTGTATTTCAATATGTTCTGAAAATGTTTGTGTAACACTGGATTTAGTACTTTTATCTTCAGTATAACTCACTGATAAAATATTTGGACTTGATGTTTCATTGGGTAAAAATATGAACTACTCATTTGATGAGATTGTAATTTTTCTGTTATTGATAATTCATCTCATTTTATGTATTTTATTTTTTGGCTAAGTTTTCAGGTGTTGGCATAACCTTTTCATAGGATCCCTTTTTATATGTTGATATCTGCTCTACCTGTAATGTGCCTTTTGTATTCTTTTATCTCTCCCTATGACATAAAAATAAGATAATGTGTTGGTTGCTTGTAAATCTTCTGTGAAGTGTCTGCTCATTTCCTTAGCCCATTTATTGATGGGTTATTTGTATTCTTAGTGCAAAGTTTTTTGAGTTCTTTATAGATTCTGGAGATGAGTGCTCTATCTGAACTGTGTGTGGCAAAGATGTTCTCCCACTCTGTAGGCTCTGTTTTCACATTGTTGATTGTTTCCTTTGCTGAGAAAAAGCTGTTTAGTTTGAATCTATCTCAATTATTGATTCCTACTTTTATTTCTTGTGCTTTGGGAGACATGTTAAGGAAGACTGGTCCTATGCCGACATGATGAAGATTTGGACCTACATTTTCTTCTATAAGATGTAGGGTCTCTGGTCTAATTCAGAGGTCCTTGATCCATTTTGAGTTGAGTTTTGTGCAAGGTGAGAGATCTCTAATAATAAGAAAAATGCAAATCAAAACTACTCTAAGATTTCATCTCACCCCAATCAAATGTCTATTATCAAGGGTACAAGCAACAATAGGTGTTGGCGAGGATGAGGGGAAAAAGGTACACTCATACATTGCTGGTGGGGTTGCAAATAGGTGCAGCCACTGTGGAAAGCAGTGTGGAGATTCCTTAGAAAACTTGGAATGGACCCAAATTTTTATCCAGTTATTGCACTCCTTGGCCTACCCAAGGCACTTAAAATCAGCATACTACAGTGACACAGCTACATCAATGTTTATAGCAGCTCAATTTACAATAGATAGATTGTGGAACCAACCTAGAAGCCCTTCAATAGATGAATGGATAAAGAAACTGTGGTACATATACATAATGGAATATTATTCATCCATAAAGAAGAATGAAGTTATGGCACTTACAGGTAAATGGATGGAGTTGGAGAATATAATGCTAAGTGAAATAAACCAATCCCAAAAAACCAAAGGCTGAATGATTTATCTGAGAAGTAGATGATGACACATAATGGGGGATGGAGGGAAGGCAAGAATGGAGGGAAGTATAGAGGAAAATGAGGGGTGGGGAGGAGGTGGGGGTAAGGAAAAATAATAGAATGAGACAAACATCATTACCCTATGTACATGTATGGTTATGCAAATGGTGTGACTGCACTTTGTATACAACCAGAGAAACGTAAGTTGTACCCCATTTGTGTACAATGAATCAAAATTTTTAAAAAATAAGATAATGTGAGGTAACTCATGAAGGAATTCAAAGTTTCACAGAAAAATAATTTAAAAACGCATTTTTGAAGTTGGAGAGGAATATAATTGAATTTCCACATATATTTTTTTTCTCAGTGCTGGGGTTCTAACCCAGGGTCTCAAGCATGATAGGCAAACACCCTACCACTGAGCTACACCCTTAGCCCTACCACATATTTTAAACTGGAAAAGTGAAAAAAACAAATAGAATTGTAGATACAAAAGAGATGATGAATTTGATCTGTCAAATTCATTGGGTGAATGGATTAGAAGAGAACAGATATATTTTAAAAAATAAACATTTATTACCAAAATATTCCCTAGAATCCCAAACAAGAGTTTTTCACGAGGGAGATGGTATCTAACCAGGTTACCTAGTTTGGTTTCAAACTTGCAAACTCAAGTGATTTTCCTGCCTCAGCTGCCTGGAACTACATGCACCTACCACCACACTGGGCTCAAAAAAGTAATGCTCAATGTTGGAAATACTTAGAAGAAACCTAACAAAAGTGAGCATGGGAAGGTAATTACATTAAAGTCTAAGTATTTTCATATATAATTGTTTTTTCAATGATACAGCAAAACACCCCAATCATTAGTGACAGACCTTTGCAAGTCAGTGTCCTTGACTTTTTTGTACTTGTTTTTAGATATACATGATAGCAGGGTATATTTCGACATATTATATATCCACAGGTGCAACCCATTACAATTTTGATCCCATTCTTGTGGTTGCACATGATGTGGAATTACACTGGTCATGTATTCATATATCAGCATAGAAAAGTTATGTCAGATTCATTCTATTGTCTTTGCTATTCCCACCGCCTCCCTTCCTTTCATTCACCTTTGTCTAATCCTATGAATTTCTATATGTTCCCTTCCTATTATCCCTTGTTATGAGTTAGCATCTGCATATCAGAGAGAACATTTGGCCTTTGAATTTTGGGGACTGGCTTATTTCACTTAGCATGAAATTCTCCAATTTATCTGTTCACTAGCAAATGCTTAAATCTCATTCTTCTTTATGGCTGAGTAATATTCCATTTTGTATATACACCACATTTTATTTATCTAGTCCACTGAAGTGGACTTCTTGTTCAACTAAATTATTATTAAACTAATTTTAATTTAGGCTATTCTCACATGGCACTGTATTGGCTAAATGAGAATTTCATATGAATTAAATATCAATTTATTTTTGGATAAATAGATTAATTCATTCTTTCTCTTTTTTTCTTTTTTTTTTTTTTTGTTTGATATTGGAGATTGAACTCAAGGTTGTTGAACCACATCCCCAGGATTTTTTATTTTTTATTTGGAGACACGGTCTCATTAAGTTCCTTAGGGCCTCATTAAATAACTGAGATTAGTCTCGAGTTTGCAATCCTTCTGCATCAGCCTCCTGAGCTGTCAGGATTACAGGAGCCCACCATGATGCCCTGTTTAAATATCTTGGATAAGAAATCATCACCTCGAAGATCAAGGTTCTTAATGTCCTTCTGCCTCTTAATTGGTTGTGTGGTGTTTTGGTTTTGTTTTGTTTTGTTTTGCCTGTACTCTGACAATGAAGTTAACCAGGTCTAGTTTTAAGTGGTTTTGATCTGAAGTCAAAGCTTTCAGGGATCTCAGATCCTCACTGACACTCAGATTTTGCAGCTGACAAGACCAAGTATATGGACACAGGGAGCACCCTCACCAGGCTTGGGCATTATAGATGGATCATTTACTATGTAACAGGGAAGTTCTTTGCACATTCTTCATGGGAGCCTTTGCTGTGAGTCTATCTTCCGTTGAAAGCCAGACATCAGATACATATAAACTGCAGACTTTTCCTTCTAGCATGCTTATATTTGGAAGTTGCTTAGGTGTTTGCATTATAGTACATCCTGAGATATGTGTGGTTTATTTGAAATATCAGGTCTTAATAAAATCTGGGCAGGTTTAATGAGTTTCTGAATCATTTTCATTGACCGTGAAATTACTAACCCTTTGCCATACTCCTCCTACACATTTTGTCTATGGAGCCACAAGCAATTCTCAAAATAATCCTTTACTTTCTTTTTACTTCCTTTTTACCAATTTTCTAAAGAATTATTTTATTGACACAACAGGTTAGTACAATGTAGACACTCATTTGTAGACATTTAGTGACTTTCAAAATAAAAAAAGAGACTATACCAGTTTATGGAGGTCTGAAGGTTAAAATTATAATCAGTAAGATAATGACTAATGTGCATGTGTGTAGCAGTAGTTTTTCCTCACTGTAGCTTACCACAATTCAACAGGATTCATTTTAAGCCCCACTTTCTACTAACTGAATTTAGGATGCATCTGCTTACTACAGGTGGCCATCTTTCTAATTGGATTCAGGATTACTAAGGAGTCTAGGATTTTGTTTATGCATTTACCATTTCCTATTCCCACTACCACCATCTCTTCTGTTGAAGATTTAGATGGGTTCCTAAAACTCAAATGAAGATTTAGAGCAGGATCCTAAAACTGAAATTCTTGCAGGGGTAAGACAGGTAAGTGGGATAGAAGATGTGAATTAGATCTAAGACATTAAGGCATGGCCAGTTTATGCATACTGGACAAGACATACCTATTTCTGGGGGTTATCTGTAACTTAGTATCAGTCTTTTTTCTTTTTTTCTTTTTTTTGGTCATGCAATAATGTGAAATCACTTTAGACAAGTTAGCCCTCCAATTAAATTCACAACAAAGCAGAGTTTTATGTGAATTCTCTCAATTTCAGAAAGCAGGCAACCCATGTATACCTATCCATGTTTGTGTACCAAGACTGGGGGGTGGGGAAAGGATAATAATATTTGGCATGAGATATTTCCTTTCTTTCTCTTTTCAATTGCACATTTCAAGTCAAATACTCAAGCAAGGCTCCTTTTCATCTGTCTCCCTCTTATTATTATTTTACACTCTGCACCCATAAAACTTCCTTAAGAATAGTGGTTTCATTTCTGCTTGTTTATAACTTAGTCACATCTTCCCACTCATGCCACATATGAACTCATATACCTGGAATCTGAGACAAAAAACACACTTCCAATGTTGGATTTTATAGTAAGACACTACGATTTTAAATAAGCAAACATCATTACATCATTGACAAATATATTAACATTCATAAATCATAATTATTTTAAATTAACTTAGTCTTAGAGTTCCCCATAGGGGACTCTCAGTCCATAGGGAGTTTTCCTTTTTTTTTTTTTTGTGCAAATAAGGGAAAATGAAGCAAGGTAAGATTTAGTAATTGCCTTGATCACTTTATTGAGTTGTGTATTAGCATATATAAAGTTTTCCTTCTTTTAAATACTTCATTTTAATGGATTCATCTATAGGTATTCTTTTAAAATAATTTTGTCACACTTCTTACAGCTGAAGAAGTTACTAATACTTTTTACACTAAGATTTGCTATCTACAAAGTCCTGTGTAATTTCAAGGAGAAATGTTCCAAAATGTCTATATAGAAAAATAAATGACATTTTCTTTCCTTACAGAATAAAAACACTATTCTTTTAATTTGAACCTTCAACTGAAAATGGTAGGTTTGGGTTACTGAAGCAAATGTTTCTTTTAAGAATGTTTACTGAACTGAAAACGTTTTACTGAAAAATGTGAGCTTTATTTGGTTATCTGTAGTTACTGTGAGATCAAAGTGAAAGGAACCTAATTCCCAAACCATCCTTTTTAAACCTCAAGATTTTTACCTCAGGAAATTGATGTCATAAAAATATTTTCCATATCCTGCAAGCAAAGGTTACACCCCAAAATTGCTTGTGGTATTCGTATACTTAATATAAACAAATTTAAATGTTTTATATATAAATAAATTAAAGAACATTCTGAGAAATTAAAAAAAATACTTCTGTTTAATGAAAAAAATTAGTCTTGGAGAGACTTGATTTCTGAATGAATAGAGGACAGAGTGAAAAAATAGCAGGAAAGATGCAGTTCAAATGAGAAAGAGAAACAGAAGCAGTATTTAAACAGGAAAGAAATCGAATGAATAGGCCTTCTAAAAAACAAACACCCCAATTTCATTTTTATATAAATAATAAACATAATAAAAATATATAAATGTATAGTATGGAAAGACAGCATTTTCTTTGTTAATCATCTCTAAATTAATCTATATATTTAGTGTTTGGAATATTTGGGGGATGGAATTTTTAACATATTTAGTTAAATTCTATTAGATAACATAAGCATTAAAATAATCAAGAATATTTTAATAAAAGTACTGATAAATAGGACACAATCTTTCAGATTTAAAATATGATAGTGTTTTGATTAAAATAAATATGAGGATCCCCAAAAGTTCACATGTGAGACAATGCGGTAAGTTTCAGAGGTGAAAGATTAGCCTATGAGAGCTATAACCTAATCAGTGGATTAATCCATTTTATGGATGACTAATTTGAATGGATCAATGGATAGTAACTGTAGGTGGGTAGAGTGTGACTGGGGGAAGTAGGTCACTTGGGATGTGCCCTTGGGGATTATATTATCCTGTACTCCTTGAACTCAAGCACTGTTTCCTGACTGCCATGTCTTCAGCTGCTTTCCTCTGACATCTTCCTTCTGCCATGATGTTCTACCTCATCTTGGGACCAGTGCAATCTAGTTGGCTGGTCATGGACTAAACCTCTGTAACCATGAACCAAAACAAAGATTTCCTCCTATAAATTATTCCTGTTGTTTGTATTGGTCACAGTGACACAAAGTTGACTAATATGAATGTTAAAGCCTCATTTAAATTCAAGGGAAATGAAATCTGTAGGACAAAGAGATATCTACATTCCCATGTCCCCTGAAGAATTTTTATATTAACCAATGCAGAATCAACCTAAGAATCCATCAGTGGTTAAGTGAATAAAGAAAACGTGGTGCATATACATCATGGAATACAATTTAGTCATGAAAGGAGGGAAATTCTGTCACTTGTAACTACAACAACAACAAATAAAAAGCTATGTCTTTACTAACCATATAAACTTTTTCCTTGTCATTTTTACATAGCATTACATTGTATTAGGTATAATAAGTAATCTAGCGATGATTTAAGGAATATGGTAGATGTGTGTAGGTTATGTGCAAATACTACATCAATTTAAATAAGATACTTCAGCATTCATGGATTTTTAAAATCTGTGAGGCAGGAAGGTTTTGTCCAGAATCAACCTCTGGTGAATACAGAGAGACAAATGTACTTCCCAGTTTACATCTTCAGCAATGACATCTTACCCAAGAACAATTCTTAGTGTCACTTCCTGCTCTACATCTTCATCTAGATGTTTAATAAATTTCTCAAATATAGCATACTCCAAATTTAAATTCTAATCTTCACTCTCAAATTTTGTCCACTCAAAACCTGAAACCAATTCAAATTTCAGGATACATCTAGAATCTTCTCATTACCTCAGATAGTATTCACCTTTATTCAAATCATTTTCACTTGTTGCCTTAACTATAGTAATTGCCTCCATCCTAACTTGTCCTCCCATTTCCAATCTTAATCCCTTCCAGTCTAGTCTCAACAGAACAGCCAGCATGATCCTTTACAAAACTAATCCAGATCTGCTCAAAACCCTGCAATTTTTCTCCATCTTCTACAGATTATAAGGGAGCAAACTTAACAATGGCTTACAAAGATCTATTTCCCCACTCTTTACTCACCCAGTTCCAGTCACACTGAACACATGGTTGTTTATTGAACTAGAATCTTTGATGTAACTATTCCCTCTATCTGGAATGCTCTTTATCCAGATGTGAGACAGAGTAACAGCCTCATCTCCTTGAGTGTTTGCTTCAACTTATCAAGATTGCCTCCCTAAACTATTCACTTCCCCATGCTTCCAATTTCCCTTTCTGTATATTTTTCTTTCATTATTTTGGTTGTCTTTATCATCAATTAATATATTGAAAATGCACTTTTATATCATGTATTTTTTTCAGCATCTATACTTCTGAAAAGAATATGAACCGTCTGAGGACTTTTTTATGTGCTTACAAAAATATTTGGTAGGTAGTATACACTCAGTATGTTTTTGAATAAGTTCATTAGTGCAGAAATACAAATTTAAAGCATATAAACACTAAAACAAGCTAAAATGAAATTTGAAAAATAATTTCACAATATGTATGGACATAGGGAGAGACAAGTGATAACTTACTAACATATAAGTTGATCTTAAGAACTTAAGTTGATCTTAAGAAAAAGGACTTCAACAGAAAAGGTACTACCACAAAAAGCAGGCAAAGACCTGGATTAACATTTTGTCAATAAAATACAAATAGTCAAGCAAGAAAAATTGCTCAACCTAACTAGTAACAAATTACATCCAAAACAAAATTAAAATGGCATAACAATTGTACAACAATATGATATGCATTTTAAGTTCTACTGTTAAAGATTGCTGAATTCAGCAATATTATATAAATATAGTATATAGGGTAAAAATATACTTTCTGAAGAAAATTATCATACCTAATACATCAAAAACCCTCTATTCTTCTTATTATTTATTCTGTAAATTTCGTTCTAAGATGAGCAAAAACTTAAAAGAATGTTCAACACAATTATATTACAAGAACAGTAAAATAAAATAAATGCTCCCAATCAAAGATGGGATTGGTTAAAGTAACATAAACATTTAACATACACACATACAATGACAGGCTATGCTTAATAGAAAAATCATGTGTACTAAAGCTATAGTGATAAGAGTGCTTATTGTCTACAGTGTATTAAGAAAAATAAACTTGTGTCTCAGGATTTTCATCATTCACATGAATATATATGTATAAATATGCACATACATATATGAATATGAATGATATATTTTAATACTACCACTTTCCCCTGTGTGGCAGGATTATATGTCACTAATTTTTATTCTTTGTACTTTTTATATTTTCTAAATACTTAAAAATCAACAAAAAATTTAATTAGTAGAAAACAACCAGTAAGTCTCACTACAACAGTTTCAACCAAAAATAAAATAATAAATGCAGAATTTAGGTTTGACTGTATACACTACTTTATTTGACAGGCAGGCCTTCCAGAAGTCTATTTGCCTAAGGGACTGAGGAGGTCCTTAGAAATTATTTCCACAATATTCTGGGCAATAACTCTGCAGGATGGACATGGCCCTGTGGAACAAACAGCTTGTAAAATGTGGATTACTATCATTAGCAAGCTGGTTCCACATCTGTTCTCATGAAGCTGGCAGTGCCAGAGGAAGTTCAAATATTCTGATGAAATCCACCTAATTTTCTAATTTTGCAACTTCAGAGTCATTGTGCTCTTTCTTCTTCCCAAACCTTCTCTATCACCTCACCTTACTTGCACTCACAAGCAATTCCTACTGGCACTGATTCTGCATTGAATAGCATTTCTTATACATACCCTTCCTCTTGCCTTACAATTTGTCCTAGTTTTTTTAGGATGTCATAACAAAATACCATTAACTGGGGGGCTCACAAACAACAGAAATTTCTCATAATTCTGGAGGTTGGGAGGCCTAGGACAAACATGCCAACAGATCCAGTGTCTGATCAGGGCCTGTTTGGTTCATGAGTGCTACCTGGAACCTTTTCTCTGTGAACTCACATAGAAGAAGAGGCAAAGAAACTCCCTCAGGCCTCCTTTTTTAAATTACATTTTTTATTGCTACATTATAATTACACATAATAGTGGGATTTATTACTATATATTCCAACATGCACCACTGCCATTGGTATTTATACTGGGAGTCAAAGTGCAAAACATGCTGCAGAGTGGCAGGGTCTCAGGCCATGCAGAATTGACCAGTCCTGGGTACCAACCACATCCTTGCTTGGGAACACTGCAATGCAGTCATACTTCTGTGGTTCTTCTCCATTTCCTTTTGCTGTTTCTCTCCCTCACCAATTATTGTGTCGTTCAAGCCCTTGGTTTCTCACTGTACTTCTGAGAGCCCATCCTATCTCTGGATTTACCCCAGCTCTGAACTCCTCACGATGACCATGGTATTATTGGGTATCTAAAAATGACAACACTATTTTGGCAGCCAAGATGAAAGCTTGGAATTATCTTTCAGTTGTGTGTGTGTGTGTGTGTGTGTGTGCACGTGTGCACGTGCACATGCATGCACATGCATGCACTGAGCATTAAACCAAAGCTTTATACATGCTAAGCATGTGCTCTACCACTTAGCTTTATACCCAGCCCTCTTTCGGGACCTTAAAGCTAGGGCCTCTTTTAATAAGGGCATAAATCTCCATGAAGGCTCTGCTCCAGGATCTAATCACCTCCCAATGTTCTCACTTCTTGATCCCATGACATTAGGAACTGCATTTGCACATATGAATTTGAAGGGTACACAAACATTCTGACCACAGCACCCCTCATCATTTTTCATTAACCGCAGAACTTCTTCAGTAGTCTTCTCCTTAGTCTTGGTGTCTCTGATCTCTACATCTGTTCATCTCTGCAGCACCCAGAATTATACCAGTTCATATTTCACAAATAATTTATATTCCATTTCCTAAATCAAAACATTGGTCAAGTCATCCCAATTAAAAATATCCAGATGACTGTCCATCACCTTAAATGTTCGAAACAAAAAAGAAAGAAGAAAGGAAGGCAATGTTAAAAAAAAATAAAATATAAAAGGAAAGCACAACTCCCCAGGTTTGGGGCAGTGTCTCCCCTGGGTTCATGTGACATAGCCCAAACCTACCTGCTCCTACCTGAAACTCGGAGATTGGAAAATTGTACTTACTCTTGTGTGACTCTTCCTTAGTATTTGAGCATTTTCTTGTTTGAGTTAGATTGAAACACATAAAAAGTTTATGTTTTTAAAGAAAAAGAATAAACTACGAAGTATGATAAGAAAATTTTCAGTACTATGGATTATATCAAAATATAAAATGACATTTTGGACTAGGATGGCTCAGGCTATTATGATCTTTATATTTCTTGGGTAATTTGTTAACAGTTCCCATTCGGAAAAAAAAAAAAGTTACTACAAAAGAGTTTCACTTAATCTAAAAAGTCTTTAGGAAAAACATATAACTAAGGACTGGGGATGTGGCTTAGCAGTAGACCATTTGCCTCGCATGCATGAGGTCCTGAGTTCAATACCATCCACTGTAAAAAAGAACAAGAGAAATATGTAACAATAACTTGATTCTGACAGTTATTATAGTACACAATTTAAAAAAAAATTAAAATCAGCCTAACTTAAATTTGTAATATGAATGAATATAACTTGATCTTTACCTAAGTGGCTTGAAGTGATTTCTACCTTTTTTTTTTTTTTTTTTTTTTTTGGTCTTTTCATGTCCTAGGGATCAAACAACCTGGGCCTGCCTCATGCCTACTTGGCAAGTGCTGTACCACTGAGCTATATCCTCAGCCCTCTACATTTTACTAGATAGATCAAGAAATTATTGAGGAAAGAGGACTGGGGTATAGTGCAGTGGTAAAGAACATGCTTAGCAAATGTGAGGCTCTGAGTTTAATCCCCAGCACTACACTAAATAAATAAAATAACTTAAAAAGTTATTGAGAAAAAAGATGGTATTTCATCCTGCTTTTTAATTATTCACTATACCTAACAGCAGAAAGACTATCACAAAAAAGGGAGTCATTGAATCTTTTTTGGTTAAAATAATTTTTAAAAATAATTCTAAATGGTCAGAACTTACAGAAATAATTTCCATTCAATAGTCTGCCTTATAGTAAAAAGACATTTATAAGCAAATGGAAAGAGTTTGGGGCCTTTCAGATGGGGATTCCAAGTGTTTGACTTGCAATTATTGAACTCATCCTCCATCTGAAAAGGCTTTAGTTGAAACATATAACTACAGGCTGGAAATGTGGCTTAATGACAGAGGGCTTGCCTGGCATGCATGAGGTCCTAAGTTCGACAACCAGCACTGTAAAACTGAACAAGAAAACTATGCAACAACCTGACTCTGACAGTTATTATAGGTGCCATTGTCTTTCAGTGTTGAATCTAATCTTTACAGGTACTGATATTCTATACTGAGATATAATTTCCTAAGATTGAGCCAATGTGATCTAATGTTGTAAATACTTCCTCTTAGCTCAAATCCAGAAATAGAAATATTTTGACAATATATAAGAAAGTTGTTCATACAACAAAGTTAACAGCATCTTGATTTGGGGTTATTATAATTATTAGTGGCTCTAACTCTGTGCGTGTATGTGTGTGTGATGTGAAGGCTGGACATACAACAATTAATTAGTTGCATGATATAAAAAAACAGTCATGAGATTAAGAGTTGATTTTCAATAACAAACTGGACAATTGTGAACCAATATTCTAAAGGAAAAGATCTATGTTACATTATATTCAAGGGCAAGAGTGTATGTACATAAAATTTCCTGTAAATATGATCTTTGAAGAGAGATAAAATTTTTTAAAAGCATGAAAAGAAATTAGAAAATGAAAAGCTTAATGTGTTTTGTACAAACAGAAGGGCATAATAACAAGATTTCCAAATTAAAGCCACATGTGTTGAGAGAGATGTGACAAGTACTTGGGAGAAAACAAGATACTGCAAACAAGATTAAAGTAATGAGACATTTGCAAAAGTGACAGGAAAGATGCTCAAAAAGGTAATATGTTTTGAAATTTCCATTTCCTATGCCAAGGAAAGAATTACATTTCCTAGTCCTATTCCCTACAAATAATAAAAAAGACAAAGTTTAGTCCTAAGGAGCAGAAAGATTAGATTAAAAATAAAATAATGGTAGTAATATATGATGCAGTTTTTTTTTTCTCTCTGAAGATGATAATAGCAACAAACATTGATTTTAAATTAAGAATAACTAATTTTAGAAAAGATGAAGATTAAGCAAGATGACTCTATCCTCCTGATTCTAAATATGATAAAAGCCGAGGCCCAAAATTGTTGTTTAATTTGGTATAATTAGTAGTGCAAACAAAGAGAAACCCATGAATTTAAATTCTGGAATTCATAAGATCACACAAATCAAAATTTCCAAGAAAACGAACAGGATACTTTGGTTAACTATATGTACTTTGAATTGATAGAAAATTTCATTAAAAGGTATTAAAATGCAGCTTGCAATTTCTTTTGATAGAAAAAGGAAGTCCAGAAAAACATGACATTTCTAACATCATAATCTACAGGTAATCTGAAGTCAACGTCCTTGTCAGTGTAACCTTGCTTGCAACCTGAAGGGAAACACAGAAGTACCCTTTGGGAGGACATTGGGGAATTTCAATAAAATGAAGCAAAACCACAACCCTTGGCTTTGTGGGAAATGAATGGATTTCAGGGAGCAACATTCTACATCTGATTTCTCTCAGTTGTATGGCCCTTCACTTTGCTTTGCTACCACCTACTATCCAGTGCTCCACCTCCGACCTGATCAGTCTCTAGACCCCAAGTAAAATATTCTGTCTAATCCATATTCGAGATTTCCCTTGGTCCAGTGAGCTATGACTTTTGGAAATGCAGATCACAAGGTATATAGTTCCCTATACTTATCCCCTTATCCCAGAGTGCTAATCCATTTTAAATCAGAGCCCCCACAAGGGAGAAAACAATTTTTAAAAACAATGACTTAAAAGAAAAACAAAACCCCAAACACCTTCTGCTGATAAATTTCAGCGCTCACTTTTTTTTTTTTTTTTTTACTAATAGGAAAAACATGGTAATGAATTTTACAATGCTTCCCTGTTTGGCCAGCATGGATGAAATGATGTGGAATCAGCAAAGCAGTTTTAGACACATTTGCTTTCCTGTCTTGTCTTTTCCTTTTCTTTTTGGGTGGTACTGGGGATTGAACCCAGGAATGTTCTACCAGTGAGCTACACCACAGCCTTTTAAATTTTATGTTTTTATCTTGAGAAAAGATCTTGTTAAGTTGCTGAGGATGACCTTGAAGTTGAACTTGTGATCTTCCTGCCTCAGCCTCAGGACTGGCTGGGATTCTAAGCATGTGTCACTGAGCCAAGCTAAACACATTTACTTTTTTTGGTGAGTTTCAAGTTTATAGCCTCTTACATGAAGAATAACTACTTTCATTTTTAGTTCTTTATGGTATAATTTTACATAAGTGTTATTTTAAAAATGTTGGTTAATTGAATGTCATGTAGTTTAATAGCACTTTTCTCCAAGTATCCACTGATTCCTATGGAAATTAATGAAAATTAGAATACCCCTGAAAACAAACTGACTGGTCACCTTTATCAAAATCAGAGAAAAGAGTGAATCAAGTGCTATATAAACCCCTAGACTGGCACACTTGTGAGGACAAAGCTATTATCAGGTCCCCTCTTGTACTGCAAGAGTTCTATTCCTATTTTTCAATAAATCCTACTGTTCTACTCTTACACTCAAAAAAAAATCAGAGAGACATTTATATTAATAAAAATATTTGGAGGCAAACTGAAGTGAAAGGAATAACTCAAATATTTAACCATTCCTCACCAATGTAAGCAGTCTAGCCACTTGGAAAAAATATATAGTAAGGTTCTGTGTTCATCTTTTTCTCATAGCCATCGGTGACTCAGGAACCTTAGTTATCACTTGAACATCCATCAATCCAACCAATCTAACCAATGTCTTGCATTTTCACAAAGCTTTGTTCTAGAAATCCTGCATTGCCTCCCAATTTTGTATAAGTCAGGAAAATAGACATAATTACAACCATGGTAGCAAATGGCTTTCCCCTATCCCTCTCTACTATCCTCCCCTCCCCCCCCCTCCTTTTTGTGGTAACTTGTTTATTATTCCATCTTTCTACAAGAATATTTTCCTGCAGAACACTATGTTGAAAGAATTAATTGTGTAGTGAGGACTATATTTCATAATCCAAAAGACTTTGGGAATATGGATAAATGATAATAATTTTCCTTATAGCAGTAAGGAAATTTGAATCAGTACTTTTAAAATCTGAATATAATTCAGGATTGATATATCTGCTAAATAAATTAATGATGGCTTTTGTAAAACCTCTGTGGGGGGATAAAGTTTTCAACTTCTTTTCATTTTTAGACATCTATTTCTATTTAATTGTTTAGTAGTTGTTGTGAAGAAATAAATACATGTAATGTATGTATTTATAAAACACATTTATAATGCAAATCTTTATATATTCTACTTCTACTCACAAATAAGTTGTATAATTAAAGTTATTATTACCCATTAGTAGTAGTAGTAATCATAGTAACAGTAAAGATACTTCTAATCAAGTGCATTATATTATTCTAGAAAATCTGCACCTCATGTCAATTTTGCATAATTCTGGGAAGCAGACCTCATCACATCCTTTGTAACAAGATTTTAACTGGGAAACAGAGAAGTTTATCTGGCTAGTGATGGGAATTTTTAAAGAATTTCTTCTTTAGAAATCTGAAAAACAAATTACATGAAGAAAGATTTGTTGCTTGGTGGCATTTTAATGTGGTTTATTAAGAGTCTATATGAAAAATGAATGTTTTTGATGTGAGAATTAGGTTAACAATTTGGTCTTTCTAAAAGAATAATAAACATATGGAAAACATTATGAGCAAAGGCACATTAGCTAAAAGTCTATTAAGTTTAAGAGACAAAAAGGCACACAGTATTTCTTCATGAGGAACCTAATATTGCCTGTTCTGTTTTGTCTCTGTGCTACCAATTAGCATGTTCCGTTATTTGAGGTATTGGATCTCATTTGTTTTATTCTGCTTTTACCAAGTTATGGAGACTCAAATCATTGTAGTGAAGGAAAATGACCAACTTTTTAGTATTAAGTAGATTAAAGAATTTGTTAACTGGTGTTTGACTTAGGTACTTGGGGAATATGCAAGGGAGTGAAGTTCAATTTTTACATTAAAAATTGAGACAAGAATATAGAACCAGGTATGTTTCTTCTGTTACTAAAATGTTGTACATTTTGTCACCTCATTTTCTTGCTCTTTTGCTTTTGGGTGGTTATAAATATCCCACACCTAAATCTATACTCTCAGAATAATTTATATTAAATAATATCTAACAATTATGAATTCTTGACTTCTATACAACCATCTCTAGTCCCATAAGTCATATGTTTAAGTAATAAAAAAATACAATAAAGCCTGGGAACCCAAGAAAGATCGCTCTATTACATGATTAGTATGTGCTTTCCAGACTGAGGGGGCCGTTCCATTTATAACTCTCATTTGTTTCCTACCATTGTGGCCAAGTTTCCACTTATTACATGTCTCCTTGCCTTAATATTAACTTCCAGTTTGGAACACTGTAAACTGTTTCTCTACCCCTAAATTAAAGCAAATGATATCCACCCCACATCCACCACCAATTTTACTAGCAGCCACTTCAAAGATTCCATTTTAAAAAATAAAGTATGGCCACTGCTTCCTGAAGCCAAGATCTGCCCTGTTCATAATGAAGCTGGACTTTCTCTGACTTCCCTTCTATTTAAACACTGCAAGTTTTTTTCCAAGACATTCTTCCACCTCCAAAGTGGAACCTGGTTGTTTTGCTGTTGTTATTATGGAGGGGTAGAAGGATAAGAAATGGGCTCTGGTGGGCTCTCCCTAGGCAGTACTGGTTGGGACCACCAAGTGGGCATTTACTGTGACATTTCAAGACCGCATCCAATTATCTTTAATAAACCTTAAAATTCCAAAACATTTAAAGATTGCCTCAGTTTCATGCAGTTTCAGGAAAGCAACAGTGTGTTTCTTTTTAAGATTATCAATGTCTTAATCAAACTATATGGGAGTGGATGGCAAAAAAAAAAAAAAAGAAGACAGACAAAAAAAAAAAAAAACTCTATAATTGTTCACCTTTCAGTTTTCTCAGCTCATCTCTCCTTTTTGACCTTTTTCTCAATCGTTCATTGATAGTGACCTCACTGGCTTCATGTGATGTTGCTTATTATACAAGTCACTGTTACCCTTTGTCCATGTATGCACACTGTGACTATTAATTAAGCTCTGGGGCAAGGTAACATGAAGCTAAAAGTATACCAGTACTTTCCTAGGCTCTTGCCTCCCTCTGTACCCTTGTCTGCCATATATACATACAGCTCGTGTATATAGGAAAAAAGGAAAACACAATGGCAAATGCTTTGTAATAACCTCCACGGGAGCTGCTTAAGGGTAGAAAACCTGCCTTTCCCCTGATACACACACACACACACACACACACACACACACACACACGCACAGTAATCCAAATAGTAGTTTTGCTTAAATTGATGACGTGTTCCTTCAGAAGAGACACATTCTTGGAATCTGAAGGTTCTGACTCTCACCTATCCGAAAATAATTTATATGCTTGGGTCTTTCAAATTCTGCAGTCAATGTGAATTTGAACCCTAAACCCACATGAGGGCCTATGAAAGGTTATGCGGTACAAAAGGAGACTTTGTAATTCTCCCCGACTCACAACCAGAATAACAGGTATCTGTAGATTATCATCCACGTTCCCTGCCTTGCTTTTGCCCACAGTTGTTTTTTGTCCCCTGCATGGCTATAACATGATGCTCAGGTGCCCCAGGATTTCACCTCTTATCTACAAAGACAATGCAATTGAACTAAATCTGTAAATCATATAGATCTTGATATTTCCTTTAAACACATTAGTCTTCTTTCAGTTCTGAGGACACGATCCTCCCATCCCTCAAGACATTTTGCCCAAATGGTTTTTAAACATTCTTTTTAACACACACACACACACACACACACAGTGAGAAAGAGAGAGAGAGAGAGAGAGAGAGAGAGACTCCTTACTGGAGATTGTTCCTTATAATTCTTTAGATTTGATTTTAACAATTACAGTCATGCATCTTTTAAATATGGGAAAGATATCATTAGGTGTTTCTGTCACCATGTAAATATCAGATAGTGCACTGGCTGATCACTCCAGATGGCTTCTTAATGCATCCCAGAGACTCAGTAAACTTAGGATCTATGAGGCAACTGTTTGCATAACATGGCATTACTGTTTTATAGTATTATTTTAGTAAACAGAAGGAGCATATTCTAAAATACTGATGGAAGCCAGGCATGGTGGCACACACCTAAATCCCAGCAACTCGGGAAGCTGAGGCAGGAGGATCACAGCTCAAGGTCAGCCTGGGCAACTTAGTGAAAGTCTGTCTCAAAAAATAATAATAAATAAAGGACTGGGCTTATAATTTAGTATAGACTGACCTTATTTTCAATTTCCAGCCCCACAAAATCAAAAAAATTAATTGATTAATAAAATAAATAAAATAATGTTATGGCTAGGGGTGGAGTTCAATGGTAGAGTGTGGGCCTAGGAACCGTAAGATCCTGGGTGGCTCTAATCTCTAGAACCACCAAAAAAAAAAAATCCTCCCCTGAAATCAACAGGAAAAGAAATAATAAAAAGTACAGTATAGTAAATGCATAAACCAGTAACAGTTCTTTATTATCATTATAAAGTATTATGTGCTGTACACAATATTTTATGTGCTACATGGTGTGTACTATGCTGTATGTGCTAGACTTTCAATGGCTGGTAGCCTGCTAGGTTCCTTTACAGGTCATCACCATAAACACATGAGCAGCACATTGCAGTAGGACATTATGATGGCTGTGACATCACTAGGCGATAGGAGCTTTTCAGCTTCATTATAATTTATGAGACCATGGTTGACTGACACATAATTATGTAGCATATGATTATTCTTCCTCAGGCAGACCTTCCTTAAGCATTAAAGTCACAATGGGGAATTGGAAATACATTTTATATTTGGGCATTTTCAAGAGGCATACAGAGGCCGCAAAGAAAAGTTTGGGTTCCCAGATTTTGCACTGTTTAACTCTCCATCCCCAATAACTAAACTACCATTCATTAAGTAGTAAATATGCTACACAAATAAAGTATTCAAATATGGAAAGTACATCTTACAAAGAGAAATAAAAGAATGAAAGAGAGAGGGGTGGGGGGAGGGAGACTAAGACCACTTCAGGAACTTGCTCAGGAACACTTAATCTGTTTCAGTTGTAGCTAAAATTCAAAACCCTGAAACGAAGACTAGTTGTCTATTCTATTGTTTTAGAAACCAGAATACCTAGACAAGGAAAATTGTAAAAATCCCCATGTCTGAAATACCATAGGACAACATTTTCTCTTCTCTCCAAGTCCATAGAATGTTCCTCACTTGGTACCGTAAGATAAATAAGGATTTATGCACATATGTTACTAAGTCAAAATAAGCTCTTGTGGAGCTTGTTCTTTCCATTGTTTTTTAACATTTGCCAAGCAACTGTACACTTCTGGGTTGTAACATTAAGCTTTACATATTGATTTTCAGCCTCACCAAAAAGCTTTCATACAATCTTCTATTTAATTGGCAAAATCTTGGGTTCTAAGAACATCAAACTCGTCTATTTCTAACTGTGTTTAATAAACTAACACTAATTTTAACATACTGCTCACAAAATGCTACTTACATCTATTTTTCAAAAAGTAAACAAAATAACTCAATTTAATAATCAATTCCTAATCTTGGAACTTTCTAGATCTCTTTATTTTATCATATAATGGAATACACTTGATTTTTTTTTTTTAAAAAGGCTGTCAAATATGGGGTTGCCAACATCAGGAAAACATTTCAAGCAAAATATTCTGCACTTTGTCTTCATATATAATCACCAAGGCTCATGAAATAACAAAAAGCATTTGTTTCAAAATTACAAAAGTATATTCTACTATTTTTGTTTACACTCCTCAAAATACCATCATGTTTCAGTCTATTAATTTTTATGAGAGTAAATGGGAGTTGAAACAAGCAGACATAGTTCTACTACAATTAATAATTTAAAAAGAACAGATCCACAAATTTAATCATATCAAATTAATAGCAATGAGAGCTTCACCTCCCTAAAAAGAGCATGTTGAATTTACAACAGCTTCCTGAATGCCCATCATATTTAAATCATATTTTTAACATTTTAATATGTTTTATAACATGCAATGCTTAAACATTATACTCATAACACTTTATAAATGTTATGCCATTTTAAAAATACTCTTAACATGCTTATATTACAAATAGGGAGACACATGCTAACATGTAACTCAAAAATGCAAAATACCTGAAGGGCCGTAAGGATATTTGCTAAGGCCTGTCCGTAAGTGTCATGACAGTGAACAGCAAGAGCACCTGGTGGGATTTCTTTCATTACACTTTCCAACATTCTCTTCATGCTTCCTGGAGTCCCCACTCCAATGGTGTCTCCCAGAGAAACCTCATAACAACCCATGCCATACAATCTCTTAGACACCTGTTGAGAAAGACCAAGTGCTTGTAAGACAATGGAAATGAACGGACTCACACCCTCTTGTTCCTCAGCAAACATCATCTAGAGGTAAAATCACGACTAAAATGACTTTATCCATGGAAATAAATACTTTAGGTTTCTAGTCCTTTCCCTTGCTCATTAGATTCAAAGCATTACATAATGAATGAAATCACTACCATTATCCTGTTCTGATATTCAGGTTTGTCTAGACTCATATCTGTTTGATTATCTATTTATCTGTTCAATTGTGAAATTATAAATCACACTTTCAATGATAGAAGGCTTATATGCGTTAACACTTTAATTAAACATAAGAATTATAAATTTACTTGGAAAGTAGTAGTTTTCTAGGCATGTTATCAAAGTTCAATAGATATATATCAGTAGCAGCTTCAGCTTTTCAATTGGTAGAGTACTGGTCTAGTTTTTTTGGCTCATAAATGAGTGCACTTGTGCAAGGTAAATTGCAATCTCTCTTCAAACCCAATAAATAATGTCACTATCAAAGGACAATGTGAATTTGCATGAAGACAGCATGATACTTTGACAAAGACATGGGTTCTAGAATCAGAGAGATTTTGATTTAAATATCAGCCCCATTCATGCTAGTGATGGATCTACCTATTAGGACATTAAGTCCTAATCTATAGGATACAGACAACAAAATTTCTTCTTTTGGTATGTTTTCTAAGCCTTAGTTAGGCCATTTTTAAAATTTATGTTAATCATAGCAATGTTAACGGCATGTTTGGTTGTGAAAATGAAATAAGAATGTGTAAAAGTCACTCTACAAAATCTGGCACATAGTACTCATTCACTCATTCATTTTTTCAACATGCAATTTCCCAGTACCTACTTTATGCCAGGCACTGTGCAAATTAATAACAGAACCTTGGAAGGGTCCCATGCAAGTGAAGGACTACAAAATCTAAGTGTCATTATTTCATAAATATCTCTTTCATAACATGCCTCCGTGTGCAAGTGTTTTGTTTCAATTAGATGATGAGATAGTTCTCATTTGAAAAATATGTAGCAAGTTTCAAAAGTTCAAATGAGTATATGAAAGAGAAGTGGCTTTAGTTGGACTGAAAGTTTAAATTCTGTCTAAATTTGGATTTTCTAATAATGCCATCTCCATTGCTTTAGTGACACACTACTAAATTTCTGACACCTCACATAAAACCTTAGCAGCAGGTTCACATTAATATGCTTCATATACAAATAATTATCTGAGAAACCTAACATAATTCCCAAGAAGAGCATTACATTCATTAAAATAAAGGAGGAAGTAAAATATAAAAAAACTTCAATAAGAAGATCCTAATGACTGTAATCTGTTGCTGTAAAATTGCTGTGGAAAAACAAACTTTATCACAACAATAAGATCTGCAGGATCACAAATGAACAAAATCCCTAAAGTAGTTCACATTCTGATCTGACACCAAACTATAAAGGAGAAGCAACAAAGGCCAAGTTTAAGTATGGATACAAACTGCTTCAACATTCTATCAGAAAAGGGAAAAGTCACTATGTAAATGCCACATAAAAATGAAACGGAAGTTTCTATTCCATCCACCTTAAAGCACTCAAATCATAAGAGTCAACTGTCATTTAACATTGAAACATGGTAGCCAACATGTAAATCTCAGTGTTAAAATAAAATAATTAAGTGACCAAATCTGTCTTCAGGGACAGTCTTCATTCTACAGTTCTCTTTAGTCTTTGTTGTGTAGAACCAATAAATAGTAAAAAATTAAAAAAATTTAAAAAATTAAAACCTACTTTAAAAAAATAATATGCATTATTTTTACCATTAACCAAAAAGGCTGGAGATGTATCTTACTTCTGTGACTTTTTGTGGTATAATACTTCCTTCGTATGGGCAGCCCAGGGCACAAGACACATACCTAAATTTAAAATACAGAGCAAAATGAATATATATAGGGTGGACATGTGGGATTTTCATTTAATGAGAATGAAGTAGCCAAAAATGCACCATGAAATTTCACTCTACTGTCTTCCTTCATTATTATTTTATCATTAAACCAAACAAATTGAGAATTTTCAATTAGTCCATATTTTTAATCTTTCTAATAACTACAATTTCATGCATGTTATTTGATGGCAGATGAGGATAAAATAGCAGATCTTTATCTTGTGAAGATATTGATAATATAATAGCATGCTAATGCTCAGAGCAGAAAGTACCAGTGAAACACTTTAAATAATTTCATATGTCCAGCTGTAAAATACTGAAGTCTTCAGAATTATCCATAGGCGACATGTAAAAGACTCACTGAATTTCTCTCTGCATTTCCATCTAGATGGAGGTTCTGACCTCATTTTGATGCACTCATCAATCACCACCCCCTCAAACTCCTGGAACTAGGCACAGCCTCAAAGTTCATCTTGCTTCTCTCTCATGGGCTTCCCTAAACAATTCCAACAGGAGAGTATCTAATGTGCTTAAAAGGCTACAGATAAAAAGTATTCTATAAGTAAGCTTCTTCAGCAATTCACTCTCAGTTAAGTCAGGTCTTTTCTGCAAAGAAAATGGTCCCTTTCCTTAATAAATTATTAAGCTCGGGAATAGCCTGTTTTAGCTATTTTCAGCTCATCACCAATTCCATTTTATTAAACTTAATTCAGATACTTTTACAAAACTCTTATTAAAATAGTGCATCTTGTGTCTGGCCATCAGGAGTAGAAGCAAGCCACAGAAAGGAGAGAGGGGTGGTGAGAAATGATTGGGAGATACAGATTTTGGGGTCAGAATAGGAAAAGTTTTACATACCCAGTTCCCTTAAATGCCACACCAAAGATGCTGAGCTTTAACAAGACTAAAAATTATTTGGGGGCACTCAAAATTAGTAGGTAAGATAGTGACAAGGTCAGATTTTTTTTCACCCAGAAGTATAATCTCCACTGGAAGTACTTGTCAGAGGAAAGACGGAAGCAAAAACAAAAGAGAAAATGTTATCCTATCTCCTTGATTTTAAGAGCTGGTGTTTATTGGAAGATAAACAACGCAACTCATTATAGGCTTTGGGGTACAGAAACAAAGCACATATTCATTGACTTAGAACGTATACATTGATTCCAAGATGTCACTAAAATTTTGAGTTATTAAAATATCAATAAGAGTAATGTTTATGGATTAAAATAAATGAGCAGCTTTAAGGCCAGCAATGTAGCTCAGTGGTAGAGCACTTCCTAGCATTGTAAGGCCCTAGGTTCAATTCCCAGGAAATATATGCACAAATAACTCAATAAATAAATAGCCCCAGGATCCAGGCAAGCAGCTGGAGTGATCGGCAGTGATGACAAGGAAGGAGAAAGAGCAACAAGTAATAAGTTGAAAGTTATCCTGGATAGGAAACCTATGTCTCTTCTCTTCTAGTTACTATACGATAACTGTTTAATAAACTTTCTAAATTTAATCATGATATGTGAAAAGAAAATGTTCTTATTTGAATATAACCCTGGAGAAGATGGTTGAGGATGGAACTAAAAAGACTAGTTTGAATACAAACAAGGATTGCAGTAACATGCTAAATACATGCCACACATTGATCCAGAACCCAAAACATCTAGATGAGAGTAAACAGAAAATTCAAGCCATCCATTTATGTTTCCTCCCACAAAATGTGAAAAACAACAAATAAAATATAATAAATGCCCAAAACAGACAAACCTCTCATGTATTTTCAACTCATTACTTGGCTGTAGCAACCTCATTGCCAGAATCCTAACTCTCACGAGGGCATTTTCGTTCATTCGGTTTTTCTCATTAATGACCTTTCCAGGTCTATGGTAACCTTGGTCTTCATGCTAGATTGCATTTTATTTTCATATGCTCTTTTTCTGTCTTGCCAGTGTCTGTTTTGACTTTTCACATGTGGATTTATCTTTTCCAAAGCTATTGTGATAGTTCTCAACTACATTTTCTTAACTTACTTCAACACTCTAAAGCAGGGGTTGACATACTTAGGCCCAGGAGCCAAATCCTGCCCATCATTCTTTTGCAAATAAAATTTTACCAGAACACAGCAAGGTCCATATGTTTACATAGAACATACGATTGCTTTTGCACTAGAACAGCATAGTTGTAGTTGCAACAGAGACCCTCTGCTTCCCCCAAACCTAAACTACTATCTGCAAGTTCACAGAAAAAGCTCTATGAAAAAAGTTAGCCTCCTTTTCCTGAGTGTGGAAAGTTCACTGCCATTTGAAAATGAAGCTCTGCTTTGAAAAGTGACTAAATCCAGTTTCTGAACTTCTCTTTCCTAACAATCCATTATACTGGTCCTCAATCTCAGCTGCACAGAATTACCTGGAGAGCTTTAAGAAACAAAGCAAGGACTGGAAATGTAGTTCTATGCTAGCTCAGTGGTGTGAGAATGACCCTGGATTCATCCCAAGCACCACAAAACCAAGGCAAAACAAAAAAACTCAACAACCACTACCAAGCAAAACTCTAATACTTAGGACACATTCAAACATGTTAAATAAAAAAGTGAGAATAGAATCTATTTCCCAGTATTTTTGAATTTTCAAAATCTATTATTTTTACCTAGATTCAAGTTAAAATTTTTTAAGCTTTCCTTGAAAGAGAATACCAAAACTTCCTTCAGTAGTCCATTCTAGGTGAAGCTGCTCCATAAAACATTTAATAATATGCTGAGCTATACATTTGCTTAACATATGATAATCTGCATGATAAATCCATTTTATCAATGGCAAACCAGAAGCTAACAGGAATTAAGTAGGTTGCAGAATGTAAATAAAGAGAAGATCCAGATGGATGAAATCTGTCCAACTTCAGGTTGAGTCTTTCTATTAGATCAAATTAGTTGTTTATAATTATTTTAAGTCCAGTTCAGAGAGCCACTTTAACAGCTGGGGTCCAGGGAAATATATCAAGTTAGACATACAGACTATTTATGATAGACTCATACCTTTAAAGTACATTTATTTGCTGGTATTTCTGACCACATCCTTTGAAACTTGCTACACTTCTCATCCATTTGCCTTTCTACTCTAATTGAACCAAGTATCTTATTTGGACTTTATGTTTTTATCTCCTGAAATGATGCATCCTTGGGCTAATTTTAATTAAATGACTTCAGCCTCACCCATAGGAATCATGGAAGGACATTAGAGCCCCATATTTATAAAGGTCCCTTGGGACAATCATAGTGGGACCCTGCACCACAAACTCCAAGCTACACCTAACTCCAGATCTTGACAGGCTTCCAGTGACCTACTTCAGATACCTCAAGTCATGTTTCATGTTCAAGCTGACATTCAATTATATTGTTGTTAGCTATTCAGAAGAGATTTGAAAAAATATTATTTTTAAATGACATGATTGTATACAGTATACAAACAAAATCAAAACAATGACACCTCAAGAAATTTTTCCTCATAGTTTCACATTTCTTGGCTTTTGCTCCTCTAAAATAGCCTAGCTCTCAAATTTTTAATGATCCCCTTTAATCTCAGAGACATGAAACTTACATCACTGAGTTGTTCTCCTAAGATACTTGTCTCCCTAACCCCAGATATTATATTATATTTAATAAAGTCTAATATCATGCCTGTTTTTTGGACAATATGAATCAAAAACCAAAGCAGTAATGTGAAATTCATCGTCCAAACTTTGTTTTTGTGATCTGGTTCTAAAATGTAAATCAACGTAACTTTTTAGCCAACCACTCAAAATATCTATCTCCCAGGTAATTTGTCTGTAGAACTGATTGATGTATCCAGAAGTGTGAACTGAAGAAGACTAGCCACATGAGATGAGTATTGAAAAGAGGATACCAGACAAACAATAAATTTGGGTAATCGATCCCTTACTTCTCCAGCCAGAGTTTAAATAAGTTTTTCATTTAGAGGAGCTGCATGTCCTTGTTCAGTCCAGATGCTCGCAAATTTTTGAATCATGAAATCTACCTTCCACAACCACTGATTTTACTTTAATGTGACACCACAAAACATGTTAAGCAACACTTTGGGAAAATCCATCTGAATAGTTCCCAAGGCACAGCTCTGGGCTTGATCCATCTCAGTCTCTAGCTAAAATTTTTAAAGAAAATTTTTGGATTTTAAATTAAGAATGTCTAATACTAAGTATATTTTCTTTAATTACCATGGGAAAGTTAAGTAAGTTTATATAGTGTGCCAGTATTTTTTCAGAATACTTCTTCCAGGTATTCTTTATATTCTGATTTCAAGTAAAGTTTCTATATTTTTTATGAAAAAAAGTATTTTTCATATATATTTTTAAGAAATTCATAGTTTTTTAAAATTTGGAGTTGAAAAATGTTTGCCTCACCAATTAAAAACTTTGAACATTCATTTTTCTATTTCATATGATACACAAATCTTTCTATGCTTATTTCTTAAACTTACTGTCACAGACCTGCTTTTACACAAATTCCACACTTAAAACAAATAGCATGTTGAAAATACTTCTAAATTGTTACGAGTGACTATATGCAATAAGAACATATGCCATTCAACCAGAACCTGGGCTAAAGTAATTTCATACATTAGAAACAAGTTGCTTAAAACAAATTATAAAATTATAAATCCATTTCTTGCCCAGATATGCAAAGGTATTACCTAACCAAAAAATAATTAATAACAATAAGGTCTTATTGCTATTAATTTTATTGCTAATTTTCATTTAGAATGAAATTCTAAATTTAATTTAAAAATTCCCTCAGAATTTCGAAATGAAGGCTATTTTAGACAACTCTGCAAACATAGCTTACACAAGATAACTACTGTTGGGTATGTGTTATTGTGGTACACAGCAGTGCGAGAATAATATGTAGGGCTAATAAAACGCATGAACCTTTAAATCAACCATATATATGAAAGAAAATAATTTTAACGGATGTCTGATTTTTAGTTTTAAGTTTCATATTTAGTTACATATTTTGATATCTGTTTTTTTTTTAATTATTCTTCCAGGTCAACACCTACACCTCAGTTTAATATAAGTTAAAAACAAACTTCTATAGAAAGCAAGAAGCTGCCCATTTATGACAAGAGAGCAATACATATACAAGTGTATTCCTCAGAAGTACATCATTCACTGAATCTCTCGAACTGGAAACTGACCATTTTGAGGGGGAGGACTGTGTCCTTACTTCATGTCATTTAGGAAGATTGCCATTTTAAAAGCTGTCAATTACATAAAGTTGGTAAATATATTAAAAATAATTAAGCTCAGGAAGAATTTCTTAGCAATGATGGTCTTTTACTAAAGACTAATTAGATCACTACTATAAACGATATGATCTCTTCTGGAAATCTTTAAAATCAGACTTGATTTTGATTGGTTTTGGGTGTATTAGATAAAGAGATGGAGAAAATGAGCATTCTGCCTCACCTCCTCCTACAAATTAGTAGGTATTATCCACATTTTGTTCACAAGTTATGAAAAAAGTCAAATATTATCTTATCCTACAAGTGCCTTTGTTTTCTGGGTATAAAAGAACTCTATATATTGTTCACATTAGCTTAGTTTTTGTTTTCCCTTTATCTTTGATCTCATTATTTCCAGTTTTACTTTATTGTAAATTTGAAAAGAAATGCAACAGGTACAGTTCACAGATGAATATTATTGCATTTTGTAACTTTTAAAACAATGGATGAATAATTTAGTTGTTTCATAGGAAAGTGTGAAAAATATACTTCACTGAGTTTCAGTAGGCTCAGACTTTCAAAATAAGTCATGAATCCAATTATTCTAGGCCATTTTATAGAATAGCTTCTCTAGGCCACTTTGTAGAAGAGTTTTCACGGTTTATGCTTTGATATACAGAGCTGCTGACTTTTTTATTTTTTTTATGTGCATGGATAAGCATTTAAATAGTGAAATTAATGGAACCTTAATGATGATTTTCCCTTTAAATTTATACTCTCACAGAGAGAGTGAGCATACAATTCATGTGAGTTCATTAAAGAGAAGTTACTACTCATTTTAGACAAAGAGCAATAAATACTAAGTATTTTAAATGATAAATAGAACATTATTTCACATCTGAGACATTTCAATTTAATAGAATCCTGGCAAACCAATTATTTCTTTCCATAAATGCTATTAATAAGAGGAGAAAAAATGATTATATCCTACACAGACTTTCATGTTTCTTTATCTTTAGACTCTTTTAAATTTTAGATAAATATTAGATAAATAAATCAGATTTTTAAAACCTATGACACATGAATTAAGTAATAAGGAATTAAATATAAAATGTAGACATTTCATTGTTCATGTACATATATGTATATGCAGCAGTAGTGTCTCAGAGATTACATTAAGTTCTGAATATGTATAAATATATGTACACACATATGTGATGCATGGAATTGACAGGAGCAATTGAGCAATCGTCTTCTTAACTCTAATGAAACCCACTGGTTATTTCACATGAAAGTTACCTTTTATAAAAAAAATTAAATGGTTTTAGTGAACATTTAGAAAGTGTGTACTACATTATAGCCTTTAAATCTGATGGGTGATGACATAAATTTTCTGGATGATGATCAAGCACATACATGATAGAGCAGCCGTTGCCATGTGAGACAAGCTAAAGCATCTATGAGTTTCAGCTAGTGGAGAAGGCTCTTTTCCTGGCATGACTACCAATGGTTTGTGAATGACAATAGCAAGTACCTAAAATCTAGATTGCACATAAAAATAAAATCTTATTTAAACTCTAAAAAAAATTCTGTGGGAGGGAGAGAGAGAAGATAATTTAAAGGGCAAAGATAACTAATAAACTCACATGCTGAAAGGTCTATTCCTAAAATGGAATAGTGTTCCAGAAAATCCAGAAGTTGATTTCAAATAAAAAATATCATATTTGAAAACACTTACTCGTTTACAGTATTCTATAATAAAGTTTTCCATAAAGTTACTTTCTTGGTTTTACTGAGTCATTTCTCATCCTTCTGGAGCCTTCTTATCAGAGTCTGAGAGGTTTTTAGGTTGCAGCATGGTTAGAAGTTTCTTTACTGATGGGGCAATATTAATTGTGAATAAATGAATTTCAAGATGACTTTGGATTTCAATTAGTTCAATTACATTAACCATTTTTATATGAGAAAGCTAAAACCTAAGAGTTGACTTCATACAATTTATGTTTATATATATCGTTCAACAGTAAAAATCCCCACAGACTTCCTGTTTGAAGAGCAACACTGTTTACAGTTTTGTCTTTTTTCAACTTTCCAGTGAGGACTACTTTAGAGCTTACACTTCACATTTTAAAGACACTGAAATAGAATAGGGGCTTCTTACTTTCCTTTTTTTTTTAAAGGTAAACAACACAAAACACCTTATTCATATTGAATTTAGGAACTTATAGTACATACTTCTTTGATTATGGTTATGTAAATTTTGCTTAAAAAAACTACCCTTTGTTTTGTGCCTATGGAAAGACATTAGCTTAGCTTTTAATTTTTTTTGCTAGTTCTTCCTATTGCATATATATATATATAAATTTGAAAATTCCACATCTTAAATAGCTCATGTTGAAGACTTACCATGAAAAGTGAAGAAAGAAGTTAAAAAATAGTAAATAAACCAACAAGAAAGTTCACTATGGCATAGC
Source organism: Sciurus vulgaris (assembly GCF_902686455.1). Lineage (NCBI taxonomy): Eukaryota > Metazoa > Chordata > Mammalia > Rodentia > Sciuridae > Sciurus > Sciurus vulgaris. The sequence goes on along the minus strand of NC_136467.1, from coordinate 102,551,746 downwards.
CTAACTCTACGTGTTCTCCAAGTGACCTCAACTAATTTCCAGTCCTTTTCTAATATCCCCACTTAAGGCTGATTCACTTGTCTTTCTTATTAACTATTCAATCGTTCTCACCACTATGGACTTTGGTCACCTCAACTAAAGGAAGTACAACCTACACCTAAATCAATTTATGGCACTCAGTCTTCCCTTGCAAATGCCATCCTTTTCAATTTATGATATTACAGTATGTTTTTCAAATTTGTATATTTATGAAACCAATAGACAATTTGGTAATGTCTTTCTTCAGTAACAGAGACTTTATTTTGTGTGCTACATCATGTAGGCATAGTTGTAATATTTGCTGCAACTGCTGGTCCTGGTAGCAAGCAACAACCAAGGTAGGTGGTTCTCTCTTTTCCCTCCATCCTTGGCTCTCATAGCTCCTAAGGGCCTCCTTTTACCATTTTTTTTTTCTATTACTCTGTCTTGTCACTGATTTGCATGTGGCTCCATCCTAGGAACCCCAAAAGAGAGATCTCAGCAGAAAAATTACATAATCTTTAAACTCAGGTGACCAGGTTTACTACCCCATTTCAAAACTCCTGGAGAGAGAAAATTGGGTTTGTGGATCCTGGGCCAGGAACCACCTGGGATGAAAAAGCTGATGGCTCAGACCATGAGCAATGCAATTTCTACAAGAAAAAGGCAAGACAAGGAGAAAAGGCCAGTATCCTGGATATACCTGCACTTACAGAAATAATGAAACATATAATAGAAAATAGAGAAGAACTTAAAAAAAATCTATGTTTATATTCTGTATGCAGTTTGTCAAATATTTTTAAACAGGGCTCTGCAAGGTGCTATGAAGGTGCTTTGGGGTTATCCATCGAAAGTAAGGTAGTCAGCAATTAAGGAGAAGTTGAATGGGTGAAATGATGGTCCCAACTTCCCTGAGCAGCTCAGAGGCTCAATGTTATGTCCAACATACCCTTTTAAAGTAATAGATAAACTTGCCCTTAAAACAAGTCATGCTTTTAAAAAAACATATTTGAAACCACATTACATGATTCCTTTCTTAAAGCTGCTATGACTTTGTATCAATATATCAACACTCACGAGGATGAGATCAAAAGATAGTTGAACCTGGACAGCTGAGTGTTAATGTAAGAGTTAGTGCTGGAATTGCATGCTAGTCCTTCTGATATTAATTTCATATACATTCCACAGGCCAGATACCCACTAATACTCATTAATGGCATTAATGAGATGTGACTATATAGATTGCCTTGATTAAATAAGGCACAAATAAGATATTGAATGTCTATTTTTATACATTGCAAAAGGATGTCTAGAGAGTTCATAACTAAGTTGTAACAATAGATGCTGATGAAATAGAATTTGCCAAATTCCATAAGTACCCTCGTACTGGAATATTCATATGCCTTGCAGACTTAACGACCTCTTCAAACTTTCCCATACTTTCTTCAATGGAACAGTTAATATTCTTCTTGCTAAAGGATTCAGATGCAGCACCAAAAACTGATATCTCAGTGGCTCCAGCAGCAACCTGAAAAATATAGTTTAAAGCCGAAAGTGAAAATTTTCAAAAGTATAAATGATAGCAGATGAGTAACTATAAAAGTATGCTTATGTTACCATTTCATTTAAAATTTAAAACTAGAATCCTCTCATCCTGCCACACACACTGTTTTGAAGTGGAAAAACTTCTTAATAACAGAGTAATTCTTCAAACTAACACTTGTACGTCTATGAGGCACAGAAAACACAGTGATGATGTTCCAATTTAATTTTGCCTTTCAACATGTTATCCTGAGAAATACTTCAACCCTAATTATGGAAAATACTTGCACCCCAATAAAACCTTTATTTTTCATGGAAAACATTATTTTCAAACCAATTATTAAAATAAAGGATAGAAAACATTCTGTTTTTGTTTTTCTTCTTTTCTTACAATCCAAGAGAAAAATATTTTTGTAATTCATTTTGGATTTTTGCCCAAAACTTTCCTCCCAACTCTTAACCCAGCTTCTATTGTTTTGTATCCTGACTGCTGCAAGCACACACTTGTGTGTCTAAGACTCTAAACTTCCTGCCAGTTTTTTATTTTTATTTTTTGTATGAGGGATTGAACTCAGGGGTACTCAACTACTGAGCCACATCCCCAGCTCGCTTTTGTATTTTATTTAGAGACAGGGTCTCACTGAGTTGCTTGGTGCCTCGCCATTGTTGAGGCTGGCTTTAAACTTGGGATTCTCCTGCCTCAGCCTCCCAAACTCCTGGAAATACAGGTGTGCACTACTGCCCAGCTAGATTTTTTAAGACCTTCTGCTCATGCATCACTAGGGCTCTGCCTAGGTTTCCCCCAAGGGGTCTGATCCCCTTCTAATATATTAAAAAAAAAAAAAAAAAAAAAAAAAACTGTCACCTTTTCCCCAACATTAAAAAAAAGTAGTTTTATGCCTCTATCCAAAATAAGTTTAGGCCCTCTAAAATAAAATGGCTGTTCATTGAACACCTACTATTCACCAGTACTGATGTTTGCACTTTGCAGATCATTTTTGTAATTCACTGACAATTCTGTAAACTAAGTAAGATTATGCCAATATTGTGGCACAAAGAAACTAATTAGCAAGCATAAGCTCACATAGTTAGTCAAATTCAGGGAGCTGCATTTTAGTCCAAACCTGGCTGACTCCCAAGCCATCTGTTCCATCCCAATGCTTGCCCTCTACTCTATCCTGAGGATTCTTCTCAGTAACTTTCTCAAGTTGGAAGATGGAAACATGTACACATTCTTCAAATGCCTCTTTCTTTATAAACAAGTAATCATATCAAATAAAAGGAAAGAAAAGATAATTGGTTCTAACAACATATACACACACAGGTAATACACTAACTAGGATTCCACGACTTCAACTTTATCCAATACAGTCTCAAATGCAGAAACAAAAACATTCTTTAACACTGGAGTAGCTACAGCAGAACCATTGCAATAAACCCAAGTAAGCACAATATAGTAAGTTTCTGCTTGAAATTGGAATGGCTCTTCTTGTATGTATATTATTTAAATCATTCACTTAAAACATAAATCCCTAAATCACACAGGATTGGAAGAAAAAACAAAGAAGAAGAAAATTCATTAGATATACATATAATGAAGAAGTTTAATTTTGCCTAGAGGGGGGAAGCAACAGAAACAAAAAATTGGCCAAAGATTTTTGACAAAATACCCACCAGTAATATTAATGATTATAATATTTTATCAATAAATGTTTGAGTTGTACTCTGTATTACCTACTTAAGAGGAAGACAAAAAATACACTCTCAAAAAATTCATGACAATGGAGAGTATTACTTACATATTTTGTTTCTGTTGTTTTCATGTTTTGATTCTTTAATCTTCTTGAATGCTTAAATTGAAAGAGCCAATTACGTAGCACTTTGATCTCTAAAATGCCAGGAGGGTACTGATCTCTATGCATTCCTGTTAGTATATTAGTAGAGTACTTACATAAGTTAAGTTAATTACACATGATGCCATTTTAACTTTGCAAAGATTTTTTAAACAATTAAGGACATGTAAATTTCAGAAAAACGAGTATCACACTTACAGCACGGTGGAAACCCTGAAGATTAGGAGTAAGGACAGGATATCGAACTCCTGGATATTGATTAATGCCTTTCATCACTTCAGTGTGATCAGCCATCTTAAATACATAAGAGTTATATTTCAATATGTAACTGAATACTAGATCAAACATGTTCTTAGATTTTCAGGTAGGTTATCATTACATATGCAAATATATACTACAAAATAATGTTTGAAATAATAACACTATGCCAATATGTGTCATAGGTATATAATGACTGGATATGAGTTTCATTAACTCACATAATAAGATCTGGCCACATGAGTGATGACAGAGTCTCAGGAACTTTCCTATTTTCCTTTGACTAATGTTCACTGGGCCAATACTTATTCCCTATCATTCTGTATAATTTAATAGTTCAAGCCTCAAACATTCCTGATAGTGGGGAGAGTATGAAAGTCTCTGTGCTATATCTTTACCTCCCACAGGAGAATTTTATGACTAAATATCTTCTAGTGCATGAAATTTTACAATGTTTAGTAAGATATGAATTATGTATGTCTATTAGAATAACTTAACGAAGCTGAGCTATGTTATTTGGTTAGCACAGGTATTTCAGTTAATAGTTATAATGCTTAATATAGTAAAATCAAAGAATTAATATATTTTTGCTTCTTCTCACAAGCAAAAAAATAAATGCAGTAGAGGAAATACCCATGACAAAAATTTAACCCACCCTGTCAAGATTTTATTTTCTGAATCTCTTAAAAACTAAACTTTGATTGAAAATATCCAATGGGCAAAGTCTATCAATTACTCTTTTAAAGCAATAAATGATAATCAGATCCCATGATCAACACAAAAAATTATACTTTATATAACTATAAGTATTTCATATTTTAAAATATAAAACTATGCATGAACTGTATATACATGAAATAATAAATGATGGAATGTATACAAAACAAACTGGAGAAAACTTTGTAAACTAATACCAAACAAAAACTGATATCCTTACTACGGGAATGGAGAATGAAGACTATTGTTTTATCTCTATACATTAGCTTCTTATAATGAGCACATAGTATTATGAACTTTAAAAACACAAATTAACTAAAGCATAGTGGTTTTCCTTAATATATGTATACATACTTTATATTTAGTGTGATTGGTCTATTAGTCTTCTTAACTCTTAGTTAAATGCCGGCAGACTTAAATTAAATATTTTGAATGATTATAACTTGGATTAATTAAATACCTTAAGTATATTTTTAAATTTAAGTTAAATATTTTAATATGTAAAAAACCTCTCTGGTTGTCATTTTCCAGGCTTACTGGTAAAGAAGATTGCTCCATTCATTCAATCCAGACACACTTATATATGACTAACATGTGATTCTTGATCATTTATTTCTAAGGTAACATATTCACTATTGCCCCCCCCCACACTATTATATCTTTTCCAAAGTATATAATGGCTACCATATCCATTCATTTTTGATTCATAAAAGCCAAATCTCTCATTTCATTTTAATCTCATTTGATGTTAACTCAGATGTTTACTGATCATCTACCATGTACAAAACCATAAGCCAGATCCCATGGGAAATACAGACCTTACTTTTCTGTGAGAAACTAAAGTCCTATCACTGCAGTCATTAACAGAATAGTTGTGGAGATAAAAGAGATACACATGGAGAATTAAAAATCCAAAGGAATATACTGGTTGCTAATGAAAACACATAAAAGTTTGGAAAGTAGAAATACTAGTATGACCTATCATAGTCTATGAATATTTAAAAGAGAATAGGTAGTACAAACTGAAGTCCTTGATTATAGCATATTATAAATTTTATAAAATGGTCATAATAAGTTTTCCAGTCCCACATACTCTTCCAGGTTCTCTCCACTGTCAATCAAGTGGTGTATTCTATTTACTTCCCCTCCTGGCAGCTGGGTGGGCTGTGATTGTTCCAACTAATAGTATACAGTGGAAATAATACTATATGACTTCTGAAGCTAGGTTATAAAAAAGGATATAACTTCCATATGGCTTTCTATTTGGAGAAATTCACTGTGGAGAAATCAGCCAACATGCTAGGAGAAAGCACAAATTTGCCTATATAGTGAGACCATCTGAAGAGGCCTCCTGGAGAATCTATGTGAGGAGAGACTGAGGCCCTGAGCTAACAGCTATTATCATACCCTAGATTTGTCACTGAAGTAACCACCATATAACATTGACTTCTGAAATAAGTCATGCAGTTGAGATCCTAGACATTGTAGACCAAAGACGAACTGTTTCCCTGTGCCTTATTCAAATTCCTAACACACAGAATAAGTAAACATAATACATGCTTATTTATACCACTAAGTTCTCAAGGACTTCATTACATAGACATAAAATTTGGAATTCTGAAAAATGGATAAGACTGGAAAAGAAGGATGGATGAAAAACATTTGACTAGAGAACATCACTGGTGAATAAGGGATGAGATTATAAAGATGGAAGGCTTACACTGTGACACATCTTTGATGTACATTCGCATTAATCTAAAGATCCCTAATTTATCCTGGAAGCAACACAAAGGCATGGAGAGTCAGTGTTGAAATGTCACAGGTCTGAAATAAAAGCAGTATTATAGAAGGATGAACCAGAGAGAGGTATAGAAGTCAGTCTAGAGAGAAGGAGATGATTCTTAGATGATGATGAGATTCCAGCTTGTGGGAAATTCTGTTGTAGAAAAATGACACTAGGAATAGAACCCCAAAGAAAAACTAATAGAACATGGAGCTGATCACATGAAGGATTACTTGAAAATTCAATCCTCTCTCTTTTATAACCTTCCTTTTAAATATTTGACATTTGTACAGATTTCAATACAGATCTTGATTAACCATGGATATCACCTTGGTGCCTGATGCTATTTAGAGTGTGAATTTTCTCCATCTCCTTTCTCCTTGCCTTTCTCTCACACTTGCTCTGTCTCACACACACAAATGAGCATGAATATGCAAATTGTAAGAAAATCAGAGCACTTCTTTATAATTTGAAGCAGAAAGAAAATAAGTTACTTTTAGTTTTAGCATGTTGAAATGAAGGAAAAAACAAAATTCTCTTACTAGAAAATAATGTTAATTAAAATTATTAATGTTTAAAATTACTTAAATATGGTAACCTTAAACATTTATCGGAAACATCTATACTACCAGGATAACAGAAATGAATGCTCTGTCCCTAACCACATATAGATTAGGATAAAGTATGGCACAAAGGGCAAAGCAGAAATTTTAATCTACAAAAAATATTGGTTATGTCAGCCTACAGGAGATTTTCCATTCTGTATGTAATTTCATGAAAGTCTTGAATCAATGTGAAGAAACTTACATGATGAAATAAACATAAATTGCTTTTCATAAATATTTCAACCAACAGAATAACAAAAGACTTAATAATAACCATGTTTCCGCATCATAACAGCTGAATTTTGATAATCATTGAAGATACCTTCTTTTTATGATAAACACATTAAATAGAATCCAAAAAATTTCTACTTTTTGTTCTCAAAAAAGTCACATAATGAGGTCATTTAGAAAATAATAGTATTCTGTCTTATTTTGTTTAATAAAGGCAATAAGAAAATAGATTTAGGATATTCTAATAGGATATGATTTTATTATAAAGGATAAAATAAAGTAGGTTTCAATTAAAGCTATAAAATCCTTGATTTAATTTTTTTTTCTTGGAGAGTTTATGTTATATTTCAATCTTGATGTTATTTTAATGTCTAAAGTTTAACTATTATTCAAACAATGGAACTAACTATTCCCTTACATTACTGGTTTGACATTTAATTTAAAAAAAAAAACTTTCTACATCTGGTTTGATTTAAAATATTTTTCAGATTTTGCTGTGGGTTTTTATTGAATAAAATGAAAAATCAAAAACCCTCATGATTTGGATAGTAACATGTTTTGCCATCATCTGGATATAGTCTGGAAACAAAAATACCTGTGACTATCTATCCAACAAAGCAGGCATGCCATGGGTAATCAATTCCTTAAGCATTCACATGTTGATATGAATTCAAATAGTCACAATATTTATGGAACCCTTTGTAAGAGTTTTAATGATATACAAAAGGTCACAAGGATTAGAATGTAATAAGCTTAGAGTTTAGAGAATTCATTAACAACTAATAATATCATGGTACGAGTAAATTTAAGCAGTCCATTTTATACATATTTAGACATCCTACTAACATTTTGTTATTCTCTGAACACTATAATCTCTCCTAAACATGTAGACTTTCATTATGTTCCCCAGTCAATGGCAATGGCTAAATACAGATTGAGAATTGTTCATGAACAGTTCTCACCCCAGTTTCCTGAGATTAGTGGAAGTTCAAGATAATGCATATGAGTAAACAGTGATAAACAATGACAAGAGTTTCTCATGAGCTTTAGAAAGGCTGTAATATTAAAAGCTTTAATTTTATTTTGTAAATACTCTATTAACTTTACAATTGAGGGAATTTAAAAGTTAAAATATTTTTAAATATCATGAGACAATTAATTTTTAAAGTCTATTTCAATATTTAAATTTTCATTCATTTTAATATTTATTTATATACTTACAACTACGACCTAACAGTTAGGTGTAGGAAAATGAAGCAAATATAGTCCTTTCTTTGATATATGAACTAGTGAGGGGGCATATACAATGTGTGTGTGTGTGTGTGTGTGTGTGTGTATGTGTGTGTGTGCATTTGTATGTATTATATAAAAACATATACCAGAAGTACAAAATAATACATAACCACGTCATCTGAAGTTCCAAAGAACATAAATCAGGAAACATTTTTCTTTATACTTCAAGCACACATAATAACACACCTTATCTATGTCAAATGTAAATAACCCAGGAGCCTATTTTTTAGTGGAACAATATTATTCATGGTATTTGAAAGTATTCCAAATTTTTCATTGAGCAAAGTTATTCAGATACATATATGTGTGTGTGTGTGTGTGTGAAATTCAATTTTATCCCTTATTAAAATGATAACTTTAGGTGCCCCTTCCACCCTGCCATGCCAGCAGCTGTCAATCTACCAATGGCAGCCCCCTCCATAGCCCCCTCCATGTGGTAGCTTCCACCTAGGGACACCATACAGGGCCTGGAGGCAGCCGCTTGTCATAGCACCACCTGCCACAGTGCTGCAACTCCTACCATATTGCCCAACACCACATGGCCCGCCTTCACTGCCCCACCTCTGAAATAGTCGACTCTGTCTTGAGACACTTCCGCCACCATCTTGGGTTACATCCGCTGCTGCCATCACCATCTTAAGGTGGGGCAACTTTCATCTTGGAGACACCAACCGGGAACTGGAACCTCAACATTAAGGTAATTACAGGTTAATTGTCACCATTGCCACAAACTTGGGACATGGCTGCTTCCATCTAGGGACAACAGTCAGGGCCTAGAAGACCATCATCAACGTTCCTGCAGGCTTGGTTACACCCTAGGTCACCCTACTAGGTGTGCTAATAGCCACCATCTTGCTGAAGAGACAGGAGAGAGCTTTGCACAGGGTTGGTAGGTTAGAAGAGGGCGTGAGGGCATCTAGATCCCTGCTCACCCAGCCAGTCAGTCTGGCACTCACCAGGTTCCCAGGGCCAACTCAGGCAGCAGTTGCTGGGACCCAACACCAGCCCAGTCCCTGGCTCCCTCCACAATCTGGCATCCACGGATCACCTGGTCCTGCCAGTTTGGCAATCAACAGTGCCCTTTGGCTCACCAATCCCCAGTCTCACAACCACCCCTTAATCACCAACCTGGTCCAGTACTTGAAGCTAGGTGGCTGGCCAGCAGTTCTCAACATCCAGTCCTGATCCACCAAAAACTGAACAGCTCTCTACAACAGGCCCACAGGTCCTTTCTCAGGACCTCCAGAGAAAGATATTCCTGATAGGAAAGTCAGCATGGATGGGAGGGATAAAGTTCAGAAACTAAATTAGGAACCAGAATTGTGGGGTCCACAGGTGTTGTTAGGGACTAAGACCAGGTTCCTATATCACACAAGAGGACCACAAAGGAGATTGCTGGGGTGCAATCTTCCAACAGGGACCAGTAACTCCTGCCTCCAGGAGTTCCACCTTCAAGACTAACCCTCCTACCCTAGTATCCTTCACCATCCTAAGGGTGAAATATCAAACTCTAGACAACTTCACCTATCAGATGAAAAGGAAAGCAGGGAAGATACTGAAATTCAACAGAAACAATTATTCAATTTTCCTTTGAGATTTATTTCTTCATTCTTTTCCCACTCTCACATTTGCAACATTTTTGAAACCAAGTAGTTTTCATCAATAGGCTACTGAGGACTGAGATGTCTGAAGAGTATATTACAGTTTTGTTGTATATTCTTTGATTTTTACATTTTTTCCTTTTTCTTTTCTTTCTTTCTTTTTACTCTATATATTTTGCTCTCACTTATCTGTTTCCTCAGAGTCTCTTTCTCTTTTATCTCCTGCTAACAACCAACTTCTTTTGATTTTACCTTCTCTCTTCCTATGATCTAATACCTCTACATTCTCACCTCCTACCTCATAAACATCACATCCTACACCCCCACCCCACCCTGGTTCTCTCTTTGTCCACCATTAGGAACTGTAGTCTCTTTTGCAAAGAGAGCTACACCTTAAAGGTGAGATATTGGAAACCTGCAGGAACATTATAAGTATATAGGGTAGAAACCGTAATGCCTCAGATCCACACTGCTAGAGGGGAAGACACATGAACAACACAAAAACACATGGGAAGAAAGTGCCCCCTCCAACAAAAGATACTATAATAATAGAATCCATTGACATAACAATAGAAGAAATGTCAGAGAGGGAGTTCAGAGTGTACAGAGTTACAGTAATCTGTGAAGTAAAGAATGATATGAGAGTAAATACAGGCAATGAAAGATCACTTCAATAAAGCAATGAGAAAGTAAATATAGGTAGCAAAAGATTACTTTAAGAAAGAGATAGAGATTCTAAAAAAGAAAAAAAAAACAAGAAAATCTTGAAATGAAGAAAACAATAAACCAAATTAGTAATTCAATATAAAGAACCACCACAGATTACCTCAGGCTATGAAGACAAGATATATAATCTTGAAAATAAAGTTGACCACACAGTGAAGACAGTAAGAAACCATTAACAGAAACTCTTTAGAACTATGGGAAATGTGAAAAGACCAAATTTTAGAATTATCACAATAGAGAAGGCACAGAGATACAAACCAAAGGAATGCACAGTCTTTTCAATTAAATAATATCAGAAAATTTCCCAAACCTGAAAAATGAAATGGAAAATCAAATACACGACACTTAAGGGACACCAAATGTACAAAATTACAACAGATCCAAACTGAGGAACATCATAATGAAAATGCCTAGTGTATTAGTCAGGATTCTCTAGAGGAACAGAATCAACAAGAAGCATGATTAGATTTGCTTACATGACCAGAAACTGGATAGTCCACAATGACTGTCTGCAGGCTGGAGTACTGGAAGCACCAGTAGCTGTGCAGCCCAAGAGATGGAAGTCCCAGAACAAAAGGGGTAAACAGTGCTACTTAGTCCAAGACTGAGGCTTCTGGAAACTACCTAGAGAATCACTGGCAGAGTCTGCTTTGGACATGAGAGTCTGATATCCTCAAAAGATCAAAGCAGTATTCAAGAACATGTTCAAGAAGAGTGGAGCCTCCATCTTCATCTGTTTCCTTGTTCTTCCAAGTTTTATTCCATCCAAGCCACTATCCTATTGGGAGGTGCAGCCCATGCTTAGGGATGATCTCCACTTTTGTTCACTATCCTACATTTCAATCACTCCTAGACACACCCTCACTGACACACCCAGAAACCTCATAATCATTGGCATCTCTTAATTCAATCAAGTTCATGATTCATATTAACCATTACCCCTAGCATACAGAATAAGGATATAATATTAAAGGTTGCAAGAGAAAAGTATCAGATTACATATAAGGGGTAACCAATACGGATCTCAGCAGTTTTCTCAATCCAGAACCTCAAAGTTAGAAGGTCCTGGAACAACATATACCAAGTTCTAAAAGAAAATGGATGCCAAGCAAGAATCTTATATCTAGCAAAATTAAGCTTCAGATTTGAAGATGAAATAAAAACATTCCATGACAAACAAAAGTTAAAGGAATTCACAACTACAAACTACAGAATATTCTCAACAAAGTATTCCATGAGAAGGAGATTAAAAAAAAAAATGTAAACCAGCACAGGGAGGAACTACACTAAAGGAAAGGTCAATTAAAGGAGAAACCTAATCATGCTAAAAAAATAAAATAAAATAACAAAAAAAAAAAAAAAAAAAAAACCGAAATGACTGGGAACACAAATCATATCTCAATAATAACACTGAATGCTAAAGGTCTAAACTCATCAATCAAAAGATAGACTGCCAGATTGAATTTAAAAAAAAGGTCCAACAATATGTGGTCTTCAAAAGACTCACCTCCTAGGAAAAAACATCCACAGACTGAAAGTGAAAGGATGGGAAAAACATATCACTCACATGGACTATGTAAACAAGCAGGGGTTTCCATTCTCTTATCAGATAAAATGGACTTCAAGTCAAAGATAGAAGGGATAAAGAAGGACATTTCATAATGCTTAAGGGAATTATAAATCAACAAGACATAACAGTAGTAAATATTTATGCCCAAACAATGCCGATTCTATATACATCAAACAAACCCTTCTCAATTTCAGGAATCAAATAGAACACAACACAATAATACAGGGTAACTTTAACACATCTCTCTCACCACTGGAGACATCTTCCAAACAAACTCTAAGCAAAGAAAGTATAGAACTAACTATTAAGTCTAAATCAATAATTTAGACTTAATAGATATGTGTAGAATATTTCATCCATCAATGAGCGAATATACTTTATTCTTAGTAGCACATTGATCCTTCTCTAAAATTATGCCACAAAGCAAGTCTTACCAAATACAAAAAATACAGATATTACCATGCATTCCATCAGATCATAATGGAATGAGATTAGAAATTAACAATAAAATAAAAAATAGAAGTTACTCTAACACCTGGAGGCTAAATAATATACTATTGAATGATGAATCGACAGTAGAAGAAATCAGAGAGGAAATAAAAAATTCTTAGAGGTAAATGAGAATACTGATACAACATATGAAAATCTCTGGGACACTATGAAGGCAGTGCTAAGAGGATGCTTTTATTAAAAGAATAAAATGTCAAGAAATAAATGACCTAACATTACATCTCAAAGCACAAGAAAAAGAAGAACAAATCAACACCAAAAGTAGTAGAAAACAGGACATAATTGAAATCATGGCTGAAATCAGTGAGACTGAAACAAAAGAAACAACTGAAAAAAACTGACAAAATGAAAAGTTGGTTCTTTGAAAAAGTAAATAAAATTGGTAAACCCTTAGCCACTGCAAAAAAAAGGAGAGAGAAAACTCAAATTACTAAAATTCATGCTGATAAAGGAAATATCACAACGGACATTATTGAAATACAGAAGATAATTAGAAACTACTGTGAAAATTTATACTCCAAAAAAATAGAAAATCTAAAAGACATCAACATATTTATAGAGACATGTGATCTTCTCAAACTGAATCAGGAGGACATACACAATTTAAACACTTCAATTTCAAGCAATGAAACAGAAGACATCATCAAAAGCCTAGCAACCAAGAAAAGCCCAGGACCAGATGGATTCTCAGCCAAGTTCCACAAGACCATCAAAGAAGAATTAATGCCAATACTCCTGAAATTATTCCATGAAACAGAAAAAGAGGGAACCCTTCCAAACTCATTCTATGAGGCTAGAATCACCTTGATATGAAAACCAGACTAAGACACATCAAGGAAAGAAAACTTCAGATCAATATCCCTGATGAACATAGATGCAAAAATTCTTGCAAATCACATACAAAAACATTAAAATGATAGTGCACTATGATCAAGTGAGATTCATTCCAGAGATTCAAGTTCAGTTCAACATAAAGAAATCAATAAATGCAATTTATCACATCAATAGACCTAAAGATAAGAGTCATTGATCTTCTCAATCCATGCAGAAAAAGCATTTGACAAATTACAGGACCTCTTCATGTTCAAAACACTATAAAAACTAAGGATAGTAGGAAGATATCTCAACATTATAAAAGCTATCTATGCTAAGCCCAAGCCAACATCACTCTAAATGGAGAAAGATCAAAAGCATTCCCTCTAGCTGGAACAAGATAGGGATGCTGTCTTTCACCATCTGCATTCAAATAGTCCTGGAAACTCTAGCCAGAGCAATTATATAGACAGAAGAAATTAAAGGGATATTAATAAGAAAAGAAGAACTCAAACTATCACTATTTGCCAGTGACATGTTTCTATTTAGAAGATCCAAAAAATTCTACCAGAAACTTCTAGAGCTAATAAATGAATACAGCAAAGTAGCAGGGTACAAAATCAATGCCTGTAAATCAAATGCATTTCTATACATCAGTGATGAAGTCTCTGAAAGAGAAATTAGGAAAACTATTCCATTTGCAATAGCTGCAAAAAAAAAATACATGGGAAAAATCTAACAAGAGATGAAAGATCTCTGTAATGAAATCTACATCATGTACAACCATAGAAATGAAATGATGTACCCCATTTGTGTACAATGAATCAAAATGCAGTCTGTAAAAAATTAAAAATTAAATAAATAATTTTAAAAAAGAAAACGATCTCCAAAAAAAAAAAAAAAAGAAAGAAAACTACAGAACACTAAAGAAGGGTGAAGCAGGAGGCATCATGATACCAGACCTTAAACTATACTTCAGAACTATAATAACAAAAATGGCATGGTATTGGCACCAAAATAGATGGGTAGATCAAGAGTACAGAATAGAAGACACAGAGACAAACTCACATGATTACAGTTAACTCATACTAGAAAAAGGTGTCAAAAACATACAATGGAGAAAAGATAGCCTCTTCAACAAATGGTGCTGAAAAAACTGGAAATCCATATGCAGCAAAATATAATTAAACCCCTATCTCTCACCTGCACAAAACTCAACTCAAAGTACCTCTAGGACCTAGGAATTAGACCAGAGAACCTGTGCATAATGGAAGAAAAAGCAGGCCCAAATCTTCATTATGTCAACTTAGGATCTGACTTCCTTAACAAGACTCCTATAGCACAAGAAATTAAATCAAAAATCAATAAATGGAATGGAATCAAACTAAAAAACTTCTCAGCAAAGGAAACAATCAGTAATGTGAAGAGAGAGCCTACAGAATGGGAGAAAATCTTTACTACATGCACCTAAGACAGAGTACTAATCTCTAGGATATATAAAGAATGCAAAAAAAATTAACACCAAAAATCCAAGAAATAACCCAATCAATATGAATGGGCTAAGGAACTGAACTGACACTTCACAGAAGATATACAATTGATCAACAAACATATGAAAAAATGTTCAACATCTCTAGCAATTACAGAAATGAAAATCAAAGCTACTCTAAGATTTCATCTCACTCCAGTCAGAATGGCAATTATCAAGAATACAAGCAACAGTGTTGATGAGGATGTGGGGGAAAAGGTACACTCATACATTGCTGGTGGGACTGTAAATTGGTACAACCACTCTGGAGAACAGTATGGCAATTCCTCAGAAAACTTGGAATGGAACCACCATTTGATCCAGTTTTCCTAGTACTCAGTTTATACCTAAAGGACTTAAAATATACAGTGATGCAGCCACATCAAAGCTTACAGCAGCTGAATTCACAATATTTAAACTTTGGAACCAACATAGATGCCCTTCAGCAATGAATGGATAAGGAAACTGTGGCATATATATATATATACAGTGAAATATTAGCCTTACAAAAGAATGAAATTATGGCATTTGCTGATAAGTGGATGGTGCTAGAGAATATTATGCTAAGCAAAATAAGTCTCCGATATGCAGGTGCTAGTTCACAATAAGGAGGGGGCTAGGGAAGATTAGAGGTAGTTTGGTTTAGACAGAGGGGAGTTAAGGGAGGGAAAGGGCCATGAGAGTAGGAAGGACAGTATAACGAATAGGACATTATTACCCCTATGTGCATATAGGATGATATTACCAGTGTAACTCTACATCACGTACAACCAGAAGAATGAGAAGTTATACTCCATTTATGTATGATATGTCAAAACATATTCTATTGTCATATATAATTAATTAGAACAAAATAAAATATTATTTCAAAAAAGTTTGCACACACATTGATAGCAGCATCATTTCAAAGAGTAGAAATAACTTGAATGTCTTCAACTGATGAAAGGATAAATGAAACAGTATATACATGCAATGGAATACTATTCTGCAATGAAAAGGATCAAGTGACTGGTACATGCTACAGAAATAGAGAAATCTCAAAAACATTATACTAAGTAAAATAAGTCAGAAACAAAATACCATATATTGCATGCATTGGTTTACATTAAATGTTCAGGCAAATCTATGAAGATAGAAAACACACTAGCATTTTCAAGAGGCTAAGGGAAGAAGTAGGTGGGGAGCAAGTAGGAGGTACAGGGCTTATGAGGGGGCTGATGGAAACATTCTAAAAATTAATGAGATGATTGTTACACAACTCTGGGAACATATTAAAATCCACTAAACTGCAAAAAAAAAAAAAAAAAAAAAAAAAAAAAGATTGTATCTTAAGCTTTGCTCAAGTATCGTCAAGGTCCAGAGTAATATGAAAAGGTCACACCACTCTGAACATATTGGACATTAAGAAATTGGAATCAGGTTGTATCAGACACCTATGACCATTAGAGATTCAAAAACAGCATTACATCAAGATTATTCATTCCCCAGCTGAAATCCTGTTATCTTCTCTGCACTGTAGAAATTCCAGAATGTTTTGCAGCTAAGTCTTTGAAGATATTGAGAACTCCAAACTCCTCATTCTCTTTATCAGAGCATCCAATTCTTAAAGAAATGCTCCCAGCTCATCTCTAGCATCTAGCATCTAGGTCTTCAATGCTACACAAGCTGGTTCAGATCTCGAATCCTCCATATCATTCCATCTGCCTAAAATTCATTCCTCCCTTTTCCATCCAGTTAATTGGCTTAATCTTCCATTTTTAAACTCAAAAGCTCATCTTCTAAGACCTTTTCAACAATTAGCTTGATTTAGATGCTTTCTACTTTCATAGGTCCCTGGGTATCTGTTCATCAATGCTCTTATCAAACCTCATATAATTTGTGTTAATTTATGTGTTTTTCTCCCGGACTAACTTATCTGATCCTAAAATACCTTGCATAAAAGAAGGATTTAATAAATGATTGCCAAATTAAATGGTCATTTGTCCTCCTTGGTTCCATCCCTTTATTGTAGTTTGAATTAACTTTGAATTCAATTAACTATAAATCATGACTCTTTTTCTCCATTAATTCCACTAATATTGTATTGCTAGTAATAATAATAATGACAAAGGCACATTTACTTTATGCTGAGCTAGAGGTTAGGTCTACATGTGCTAAGTTATTTATGTGCTATCTCTTTAAACATTTCTAACTATTCAATGAGCGAGATGGTTTCTGTAGAAGAAAAAATAGGTTTAGAGATATAAAGAAGAGGAAAGTCATCTATTCACTGAGTGGAATTGCTTGACTGACATTCAAATCCACCTGACCATTAAGTGTGTTCTCTGTCTAACCTCCTTGATAAATACATCTTTCAAATCTTCTGCATGTTCCTCTTGGCTACTGCTAAATATTTTGTATATCAAAATATTAAGGACAAAGCCCATAAAAAGAACTCAAGTACTCAAGTTTCTCTCTCTCTCTCTCTCTCTCTCTCTCTCTCTCTCTCTCTCTCTCTCTCTCTCTGGTGGTGCTGGGGATTGAACCCAGGGCCTTGTACATGCGAGGCAAGCACTCTACCAACTGAGCTACATCCCACAATCAACAGTTATATGAAAAAATGTTCAGCATCTCTAGTAATAAGAGAAATGCAAATCAAAACTACCCTAAGATTCCATCTCACTCCAATTAGAATGGCGATTATCAAGAATACAAGCAACAATAGGTGTTGGCAAGGATGTGGGGAAAAAGGTACACTCATACATTGCTGGTGGGGTTGCAAATTAGTGCAGCCACTCTGGAAAGCAGGGCGGAGATTCCTTAGAAAACATGGAATGGAAACACCATTTGACCCAGCTATCCCACTCCTTGGCCTATACCCAAAGGACTTAAAATCAGCACACTACAAAGATGTAGCCACATCAATGTTCATAGCTGCTCAATTCACAATAGCCAGATTGTAGAACCAACCTAAATGCTCTTCAGTTGATGAATGGATAAAGAAACTGTGGTATATAAATATATATATATATAAATATATAAATATATATTATATAAATATATATAAATATATATAATAAATATATAAATATAGATATAGATATTTATTTATATATATGGAGAGAGAGAGAGAATGGAATATTACTCAGCCATAAAGAAGAATAAAATTATGGCATTTACAGGCAAATGGATGAAATTGGAGAATATCATGTTAAGTGAGATAAACCAATCTCAAAGGATGAATGATCTCACTGATAAGCAGATGATGACACAAAATGGGGAGTGGGAAGGGGACAAAAATGGAGGAAGGAGGGACTGTATAGAGGGGAAAGAGGGGTGGAAGGGATGGGGAGAAAGGGTAAAAATAACAGAATGAATGAAACATTATTAATGAATCAAACACTATTATCCTATATAAATGCATGATTACACAAATGGTATCCCTCTACTTCATGTACAGAGAAACAAGTTGTATTTGTTTACAATTAAAAAAAAAAGCCAACCAAAAAAAAAAAAAAAAAAAGAACTCAAGTTGAAGAAAAAGAAAACAAAGATATCTAACTTTTAAAACTTTCATTAAGATACATAACTAGGTGCTTTAGTTAGCTTTTTGTTCCACAACTAAAATCCCTGACTAGAGTAATTTAGAGAGGGAATAGTTTATTTTGGCTCAGGGATTCAGAGGTTCAGTCCATGGTCAGCTGACTTCATGGCTGAGGTAAGTCAGAACATCATGGTGAGAGGGTGTAGCAGAAGAAAGCAGCTCAGGGCATGGGAACAGGAAGCAGAGAAAGCTCCATTCACCACAGACAAAATATAAACCCCCAAATCACTCCCCCAGTGACCTGCTTCCTTTAGCCCACCTGCCTATAGTTACCACCCAATTAATCCATATCAGTGAGCTTTTGGGGGCACCTCATATCTAAATCATAACAGTAGGTAAACACATTGATAAGATTACTCATAGGGCTTGGGGAGGGACTTAAACAAATCTGCTCCTGTCTGTATCATGTATTGAGGTTCAACAAAAGATTTTATCCAGGGTAAAAACAAGAAGTTTCACTGATTAAAAAAATGAAAGTTTGGAAAACACAGCCTTTGTGAAATTTTCTATCTTCCATAGTGACATCATCATGATAGTCAAGGAATTTTCTGAAATACAGACTTATAGTATCCATAATATTCCTTTCCCTTCTCACTTCAGAAATACTACCAACAAAAAATGTGAAGTCAGCTGAGTATGTCTTATTCTTGGCATATTCATAATATTTCTAAGCATATCTATGTTTCTAAATTCTCTACTTGATAAACAGTCTTAAATATTGCCAGGAAATAGACTTACATTCACAGACCTATAACCCCACAGTATGCTAAATATTTTTCAAAAATATTTTTGAGGGATGCTTTGCTTTTGCCCCACAACTGACACCATAATCCAGGACAACATTCATATTTCTTCAAGATAAGTAGATACCATCAGGAATTGTTTGTCTACCATTTCCACTGGCCAGATTAGACATAACTGATGGTATTATTTTCTGTATGCAGGAGTACATCAGGAAAGAGATACAGAGCATGCAATTTCTTCAACACATGCCATTGATTACTCTAAAAATGTAAATAATGTGGTTTCAGACCCTATAACTCAAAATTCAATTTGAGCTGTAATTCCTTTTAATGGTACCATTCATAAATTCAGTAATGAGAAAAAATGGTTCTAATGGCAACTGTCCTGACAACTCTGGGTGAAAATACTCTGGCCAGCTATGCGTAATGCTGTAGCCTGGGCACCATAACCCTATCTCATTCACAGACTCTTTACACAAACTCCATATATCTTAGCCTCAGTAGCATAGAGGAAATCTTCGTCTGCTTGAAGAAGTAAGACAGTTTTAATAAATCACAGTCTTATAATAATAAACACAGGAAATCTCTGGAAAATTGAACATCCAGTTTTGTTTTGTTTTGTTTTTTCTCTTCCCAATACTCTGTCTTGGCTGCCAAAGCTAAAATGGTCTGACACCATACTCACAAAACTTCTTAAGTCCAGAAGCCTGAAAACTAATTTGGTCTGCTGTATGGCTTCCTGTATTTCCTTATTCAACCTTCCCTTTGTATGTCAAGGACCTCTGTACTGCCCTCTCCTGGGTGGAATGCCCATGCACTTCAAGAGTGTCCACACCATGGCCATACTCTTCCCGTAAACACAGGCGTTTTAATCCTAATCCACCAAGGACTACAAATATTTATTTTTAAATTATAAAATAACCTCAACCTACTCGTATGAATTTGGGGGTTGCAAACTGGGAGGGCGATGTTCTGGATGGGGAAACACAGGTCATTTTATTCAATAACATTTCCCAGTATCCTAAGATAAACATAAGGACTACGCATTAGTTATTCTTTGTTCAGGTCAATGCCTTTTGTGACAGCCCTCCTGGTCTTCCCATGTCAAAACAATCACGTTCCCAACATCATTCTGAAGTAGGGGCAAGAAGTCTCAAAGCTCCCAGTATAATTTTCTTCCCACTCAACTCTGCTACCTCTCATATATTATGCCTTTGTGTTCTATAATAACACTGTCTGTAGTTATTTTCCTTGCATGAAAGCAGAAGTGAGTTTTAAGACTGGATCTAACTGTACTCCTTCTGTACTGACTATAAATGGAGTTTCCCTTCTATTCTTAAAGTCCCTTCTGCAAGCCAACTTTAACACTATAGGTGGCTGCAACAATGAGAAAAAGGGTTGTATGAGGTAAACAAACTCCCTGGAAATAAAACACTGACAGTGAGAAAAAGTTGAGGCAAAATGTATTTTATTGTCATAATAGTCAACACCATCACTCCAATGGCTTTGATTTAGACATGATGTAGCTCTGGAGATCTCTGATTGATAAACAGCACAAAAGACAAAAGAACTTTAAAGGTTGGTCGGAATGCCATATTCTAGAGTTATTTGATTATAACTCTGTTACAGATATTCACTGGATTTTAGAACATCTTTGTATGAGTTTTAACTATTTTAGTGATTTTATTGCTAGTATTCATTTTAACTTTATAAATGCCTTTTTAGGCATACACTGGGGTTACTGGTAGCAACTGCCTGTTATTCATTTTTTGAGCCCTACAAAGAATTTGATACAGTTGTTAATAGAGACAAAATAAAAGCAATGAATGGGAAAATGAATAAACAGAAAGGATCCAAGAAACAGAAAGATTAAAATACTTTGCCAAATCATATCATAAAATGAGTAAGAGTCAAGTACCATATTTTTTATTGCTCCATCAAAAAGCACAAGTTAGATAATAGATAAAATGGTGTCCCCAAAACTTCAGAAAACCTACAACTTGGAGGATGTGGGGGAGGGTGTCAGAATTTATTATACTTAGACTACAAGTAATACATTTCTTAGTATACACTATAAGCAGAATTCCATAGAAGAAACATCCATTTTTTTCTAATGATTGCATTAAATTTATCAATATATCTCATAGCAGTAAAAGGTCTAGAGTAAGTAGGATTACTACTGTGAAGTTATTAACATGAATTTGCTTCAACATATTGATATTAGAGTGTTTAACTATAACCTTTAACTATAAGCTTTTTAAAAGCAAATTTAAATTTTTCAAAGGCATTATGAAATGAACAGTATTCTTCAAAAGAAACTCCTCTATATTACTGTGAAGAATATCTAAAATCTATAGATGTTACAAAATATTCTATTATTCTACAAAGTAATAATCCAAATTAGCCTATGGTTTTATAAATCAGATATTCAAGATAAATGAATAGAGATAAAAAATGTAAAGGACAATAAAATCACAAGCTTTAGAAAATGCTTTCTATTTATAGATATACTGAAAGGGAAAATATACTTATTCATTTTATTTAATCAAATGTGTGACAAGTAAAACATTAGCACTTTTAAGTTTAATTAGAGTTTAATTTTGAAATATAAAATGTATTCATATAATGTGATTATGAAGATATAATATTACTTTTAACATTAAAATTTATCCAGTTCTCTCTTTAGTCCATATTCTCTCTAGAAGATTTTCCAGCAACTTAATCAGACTAATATCCAGAGATCTAAAAACTAGAAAATCTTCTTTTTATTTTTAAAAATTACTTTAAAAATGAAATTCTTTATAAATATCAGCAAAATTCATATCTTTTAAAGTCATTATCTATTTCTAAAGAACTGGTATGATGTGTTTCATTTCTAGTGCTCAGTATAGAAGGATCATAAATTCTTGAAAACCAGTGCTACTTGAATATACTCAAAACTGGTGAGCACATTAGAACACATTAACACCCTACTGCTTTATATTTTAAACCAGGTTTTGAGTAATGGATGTGATTTTTCAAGTGAGCAAGTTGTAACTATGCCACATAGGAAGGACTGTAGGTCCCCCTCAACTAGTCCTTTGGGCACATTCTGCATCTCCCGGAGTAGATCACATTTAAGTGGCTTAGCAGGAGAGACATCAATGGAACGAGTTTCTGCTAAAATAAGATCAACAAACTCATCAGAGAACTGCAAAAAGACCATTAAAATGTCAGAATCAAGTCTTCCTGGGCCAAATGGACCTTTATTTGCTCAACATTTTACACAATTATATTATGTACAGAACTTTCAAATGTTAGTACATCCAGATAGCTCTACTAGATCAAATTTTAAGAAAATTTTGGTCAGATACAAAAGTGGAATTGTAATATAGCCCAATGACTTTGAAAATTTATTCCTTTATTTTAATGGGGAAACTTACAGAAAATTTGATGAAAATAATAAACTCAGTGAAATTGAAGAAAAAGATGAGGTGAAATGTTTTATTATAATATTTTGTTTTGGTTACTCTCATAAATCTAAGAACAAAGAAACCCAATTTGTTAGTCAAAATGTAACTGATCAAAGCAACAAACTATCATTTATTGAAAAGTAGTACAAACTTGGCATGATGAATCTTTTAATATAATTGGTTCTAGTCTAATGGGGGAAAAGGCCAAAGTAAATTGGAACTAAATGTTGCCTTGAAAAAAAAATCTAGCCAATAAAATTGCTGGCATTATTGCTTTTAATTATTAGCTTTGCTTTTTCTTTGATACAGTAGTGTAACTACATCTTAGCTGCAGAAAAGGTCACTATTGAATGCTAAAAAATACCAAACAATACTAGCAACACATTTATTTTCCTCATTTTATTGTATACTAGCCTTAAACAGGTTCAAAGACAGAAAAAAATGCTATGTTTTCCCACCTGCCAAACTTTTATCCACATTTCCATATTCTGTTCTCAGAGAAGCAATGGGTATTTTAAAAATGTATGAATATACTTCAGTCAACTGCTTGCCCTATGTGATAACAGTAGTAGGGATACAATTGTACAATGCAACAACTTTAAAATATTGTATTTCAAGTTAATCATTGCTTAAGCCAAGCATGGTGGTGCACACTTTAAATCCCAGTGACTTAGGAGGCTGAGACAGGAGGATTGCAAGTTTGAGACCAGCATCAGCAACTTAGCAAGGCCCTAAGGAACTCTGTGAGACCCTGTCTCAACTAAAACATCAAAGAGGGCTGGAGATGTGGTTAAGCACTCTGGGTTCAATCCCCAGTACCATAGATATAAAGTTAATACTGCTTTAAACACAGAAATGATGAAGTAGCACCCCTCCCTTCTCTTGATCAGAGAAATGTAGAAATTTAGATCATCATTCTATGTAGAGATGTAGTGAGATCAAATACTATAAAAGCAACACTTGCATGGGATATAAATCAACTTTTACACTATTGTGTAGACAATGCCTAGTTTAATATTCAGAATACAAATTATTTTCATTTAAAAGGAGAAAACCTTACATATTTAGACAAACATTTTAAGAGAGCAACTTAAAATAATGCAGGGGACTCTGTGCTAAGAAAAGATCAACAAAAATCTAATTGCTACTTTCCATTTCTGGAGTATAACGACTTTTGCTCTAAAAAATGCCTTCCTCACATTTTTTTTTTTCTTTCAAGAATAAGTAGACATTACCTCAGTAATGTAATGCACTGAACTGATTCATGTGTCACACGTGAGACATGATAGGTAGGTTACAGATTTTCTGCAACAGTGTCCATCCAGAGTTGGGACATAAATGACCAGGTCTGGATATGCAAGGCATGCTTCAGAAATACATGGAAATAACACATTCTTACAACAATTTGTGTAGCAGTGTGTGCTCACTATTTTCAAAATGGGTTTCAGGGGCTCGTTGGGTGAAAAAAGGAAACTGTAAGCTCTCATTTTTGCCTTTTACTTTTTGTCTTTTTCCTTCTTCCTTTTTAGTAGAAGAGTTACTCCCCCCTCCTGAAGTATTTCCCTCTCTAGCTTAAGCTCCTTATTTGGTAATAGGTATACAGGAAAAGTCTGGCTTCACTCCAGAAGAGAAGTGGTTATAAAGGCAAGTGCCTATGACTCCCCTTCACCAGTTTCATCCTTAATGCAGTTTTTCTCTCTCATCTCATGTTGTCTACACAACACCTCTCCCTCAAATGTTCAATGTAATCCCACTTGAGGGAAAGCAGTTTTATAAAGGGCATGGGTAGGAGTGCTGCTGTTATGTGTTCCATCTAAGTGAGGGGCTACCTGGACTCATTTCAAAAGTGCTGGTAACCATGACAGCATTAAGGTATGTATTGCTTAGAATTTAGGCATTTCAGAATGCAGAGCTCGTTTCTCTATAAACTATATTTATTCTTTAATTATTTGTAAGGAAAAAATACATAATTAGGTTAATTACCAGGCCATTTTAACATCTAAGTGTGATAGATTTTTAAAAGTGGCCCCAGTGATATTTCCCTTCCCACTTGCCCTCCTTCCAGAATGCCGCACTTCGCTCAAAAGGTAGTGCCTTTATCCTCCCTTGGGTAATGGGTGAGCTTTGTCACTGTCTCTACTAAGAGATCATGGAAAGGTAATGCTATATAATTTGCAAGGCTTGCTTATGAAAGGAACACCACTTTTGTCTGACTCTTGGTGCATTCATCTTTGGAGCTCTGAGCTGTATTATTAGATGTCCAAAGAGAATCTCATATTCATATTGGAACCATGTGGAAGAAGCCCAGAGAACATGAAAAGAGGTGCCCAGTCTGTCCCTATTATCTCATCCACTCAACTCCACCTTTCAGCTCTGACCACTATCTGTCTATTAGTACCTGAGAAAACTCAAGTGCCCATCTGAGCCATTCCTGAACTTTTGATCCACAAAAATTAATGTTGCTGTGTTTCAAGCCACTAGATTTTGGAATTATTTGTTATACAGACAATGAGAAGAACCTGGTCAATTTTACTAGCTCTCAGGGGTATGTGGAAATTGTACATATTTGAAAACACACACACAAATGTGTACACACACATATGCACACAGAATATAAGTCACAAACTATATACTTATTGGAGCAAGTCTGAAGGGTCTACAGTTCATGCTATTAAATATTAGGAATAAATGAGGTAGCAAATAGTATATGCTTTTGTATTTTCTTGAAGAACTAATGTATTTCATCTATATGAATATAGTTCTTATAGTAGAATTTCCCCATTTATATTCAATAATCATCTAAAGTCATTTACAAAAAGCACTTAGCTTCTTCAATTCTCCCCTAGGACCAAATATTGAACAAACAATGTTTATCTGACATGCAAGAAATTCAGTATGCTCTAATAATTTGAAAAACAATGTTTAGACATAGCTTCTAAATAAAATGTACTATGAAAACTCTTAATATAAAGCTTTGTACAAGGAAACAACAATGTGCACATGGACTTCAACTCATAGAACAGAAAAGATATAAACTTCAGGATATTCTTGGTGATTTGAAATGGTTGGTTCCTGAGGCTGACTGAGTCACTAAACAGATCCATCTCTATGATAGAAATACATGGAAGGTCTACAGGTACGGAGTTAGGACCATGATGGAGAGACAGGTCACAATGCAGCATTCACTTCCATGGCAGCATCTTATTGGACATTAGAAAATAGTGCATTAAGCAGAGAATTTCGAACTCCAGAATTTAGTATTCCAAGTATTCCAAGTCAAACTCCTTTGGAGAAACTTGGGTCAAGTCTTGCTCCCTTTCAACTTATGTCCTGCTGCTCCCACCCCACATCTGGTTAAAGGGATTCCTGTAACACCAGAAATAGGAACTGAGATCTTGATAAATTTCACCAGGATCTTTTGTGTAGAGATGGCAGGGGACAACTCACCTGGTGACATAATATGCTAGAACCCTCCAAAATGATTCAGATGCTCTGACAGCTGGCTGTGCCTTACAAGCAAACAATCTGGGGCTCTGACTTCATCCTTTCTCACTCCCATTCTTTCTTAGACATACACATACATTCTACATCTCCGCGACATTATCCTCTTTCTACTCTTTTCCACACACCATGTTCTTCAGAAAGAGCAGAGTTAGAAACACCAGGACAGGACTGGGGCGCAGAAGCTACAGCCTCCTGCATCTCATCAATACAAATTTACAACTGAAACCTCAATCCAGGAAATGTGATTTCATTGCCAATAAAGAACTAATTGTATTACATACTAAAAAGCAAGTAAGGAAAAGTTTACACATTCCTCAGGCTAACCTGTGCTTAGGCCATATTTTAAGTATTAGAGTGAGTAGTAAATAATTGTTACTTTTCTTTCTACTTTTATAAAGCAAATGCATTTCTGATCCTGCTGTTAAAACTTGTAACCTTACCCATTCAAATAGTTGAAAATTAATTAATCAGGGATTAAATATTCATAACTGAGTCTTTGCATATGGAATACATAAAAACACAATGTTAGATACAGTTAACATATTCTTTTTAAATAAATTATATTCATTTTAATCATTCATGTGAATGAAAAAGTTTATAATCAAATGAGTAAATTAAAGATGAATGAAAATTCTAGTTTACTTTTTAAAATTATTTATAACAATTTAAACATCTTAACTACTAACAGATACATTCCAAAGTTGCAAGGAGCCTATCTTTTTTTATAAATGTGTTTTTTTTCCTCTATTATTATTGCATATTCCATCCAAGTGAAGGGCTACTGGACTTGTTTCAAATGTTCTTACATTACATGTCACTCTAAGGAAACCTTTTTCCAGATAAGTTGTAAAGAACATGTATTTTTTAATGGCAGATATTTTATCATCTCTGGCCATTTAGATTATAGGTGTGGGATCCTGTTTTATATGGCACCCTGCTACTGTGGAGCTATTCTTTTAGCTGTTCAAGTTAGAAAGTCTTTGCCAAACAAAACAGTAGGAGGGAAGCTGTAAAAAATAAAAAATAGCCTCAAAATGCTAAAAAAAGAAATAAGTGAACAAGCAGCAATGTAAACACCAACTAGAGTACTATTCCCATGACCTACATTTGATAGAAAAAAATATATTTAAGATGCAGAGAATTCAGAGAATAGGTATTTAAAACAACATACATTTGTCTTTAGAAACAGAAATTAATTCAGACAATATTATAAATAAGCTATTGTGCTACAATAATTAATTGATCAGGGATTAAATCTCAAATCACAAATCTCAGACCTTATTTTAAGGTAAATGAGTCTGGTCTATGATTTTCTTCTGAAATGAAAATGATGTAAAGCTTTAAAAGAAATTTTAAAAATACAAGCTCAATGAAATCTAAATAGTCAAATTGCACAAATAGATTAGGCTCAAGATTGCCTTTTGAAAAGCACTCCGTTTGTTACGTAGAAAGTGACAGGTATGACTTAGGAAGATGAATCCCATATCTTTCTTTGATTCAAGCACACTGCTCTTTTACAGATATGCACTTTATTTAAATCACTTCTTTTTGGTTTGGAGTGGATATAACCAGATAAACATTAAAATGAAATACATGGTAGCATGGCCAATGTGGAAAACACTGTGCCAGTGTGCTCCAGATGCCGGGCATTCACATGCAAGGACCATTTGTGTACCCTAGGAGCCTCCTCACAACCCTCCTGTACTGCAGGCATCACTGCTGGGATTTCTGGGGTTCAGAGAGGTTAAGTCACTTACTCAAGTGCAAGGCAGAATGTGGACAGGGACCCAGTTCTAGAAGCACTTCTCATCACAGCTGTCCTCAAGAGCTATGCAGGGGAATTCAGTTGCTTATTTGATAATACTTTGAGCCTAGAAAGAGCTCATTAAATCTCAATAGGTTAAGTCCCAAATTCAACTCAGGATCAAACTCAGAATAAATCATATGATTTTATAGTCTGATCACATGTATCTATTTAAGGGAGGCCAGGAGGCATTTTCCCATTATTGCTCACAGGGGACTGCCTTTCCTTTTCTTTTGTCCATCTTTCCTCTTCCCTAGCTGTGTAAGAAGTATGGCCTTTAGAAAGAATTCCAGCCTCATCTTTTTAAATGTCATCAAAGATGGGTCTGAAGAATAACCTATCAGTCAATGTTTACTCTTGCGTAATAACAGAATATGGCCATGAGAATCATTGTAGGGAAGAATATTTTATATGAAGCTTCATACAACCACTGCAGGGGGGAAACACTCTTGAAGAGGATTAGCAAAAGTTGGTATTTGAAATATAACTTTGGTTAGCCAATATTCCTTGGTTAATATTATCAAGAACTATCCTTTCCTAATCCCAATTCTAAAGTTAGACCAGCCTGTCCTATTTCTTTCCAACAGTAATCAAACATGGGAAGTGAGCACAGACAAAACAAACAAACAAACAACAACAAAAAAAAAAAAACAGAAGTAACTTCATGAAGATTTACAGATGATGGAAAGTCTCACACTCCTTTACAAACAATGAGAGCTAGTGAAATAATTAGCATTTTGCAAAATAAAAAATTTCAAGGAAATATGCCTAGAATAATCAAGCCATTTGTGTTTACCTAAGGAAAATAGGTATGCCCTTAATTATGCAGAAATAAATACATGAATAAAAATAAGAATCATTTGCCCACACCAGAGAACTGAAAATAATACTTCATTTTTCTTTACGATTGATTCCTTATTCATTTCACAATAATTTACTGTGTACCTAATTATTATATCCCAAGCACTGGGGATACAATGATGAATAAGAGTCCTATTCTCAAAATGCCCATGGTCCAGGTAGTAGATAATTGGAGAATATTTACAAAATACAAAGTGATAGTAGGATAAGAAAAATAACTGTTTGAGGAGAAATAAGGTAACTGAAAAGTGACACATGAGTAATAAACCTATTGCAGCTTCTGTTACCTCAAATGCATTGTAATAAAAAGGACTTTAATGTTTTCACTGTTTTTACATCATTTTGTAATAACTGCAGAAAATGGGATGAAAATAAACAAGTATATATAAGCAAGCAGGATATGAAAATCGGGAACAAGTAGCAGTTTGGTTCAGCCAGATCTTCAGCAAGTGAAATAGAGTAATGAAGTTAAGCCTGCAAAGAAAAAGAGAGACTGCAAATGGAGGACCTTGAATAGTAGACCAAAGTTTCCAGCCTTCTTCAATGGGGAGAAAGGAACTGTTAAAGAACTTAGTACATGAGATGACAAAGGCTGATATTTCTGAACAATTACTGTAGAAGCAATGAACAAAACATATATGAAAGGGAGAAACAATGCTTAGAAACAGCATTTAAAAAACAACCACATGATTGGTTGATGAAGGTCGGGGTTACTAATATACCTGAGATTGAAAACAAGAGACAAGTATAGCCTACACTAGGGAATAAGAATTCTAAGAGCCATAAATTGTTATGCACCAATGTCTGAATCCCTCCAGAATTCATGTTGAAATTCTAAACTCCATTGTATTAGGAGGTAAAGCTTTGGGCAGGTAATCAGATAATAGAGGATATGATGAGATCAATGTTCTTATAAGAAGAGACAAGAAAAAACTTGCTTCTTTCTTCTATCCACTATATGAAGATACAATAAGAAGACAGTTTTGTACAAACCAGGAAGAAGTTTAATCCCTAGATACTAGCTCTGCTGAAATCTTGATTTTGGATTTCCCAGTGTCTAGAACTATGACAATTCTGTCACCCAAGCTACCAAAACTATGGTATTCTATTATAGCATCCCTGACTACAATAGCACTGAGGAAATAAAAAGGATACTTCCCTTAAGAATTAAAGTCCAAGATTCCAAAAGGAACAGTTGAACTCTTCATATAAAGCAGGATGGACACTGTGAGCTTGATTTTGAGCCCAGTGAGTTTAAGGTGCCAGTGGCACATTCTAGTGAAATTTATCAGAAGTGGTAGGACAAGAAGTATCAATTTGCACACCTCAAAGAGATGGATGTCAGCATAGGAAGGACACCCAAAGAAGCATAGGTAGAGGACAGTACTAGAAGCAGAATCAGCAAACCCTGAAACTTAATGGTCATGAAAAGATGTAATAGATGATAGGGCGCGAGTAGGTGGTGAAACAAACTAATTAAGAGTAGAGAATAACGGAAACCAGGGAGTGGGATCAGAAGTGATCTGCAAAATTAAGTTACAGGGTGGAAGGAGACTGAGGGATCCCAGGTTGGAGAACAGGCACTGGATTGGGAAAGGAAAGGGCTGTCCTGGTTGCTAAATGTTAATTGTGGTTTAGAAACTAGAATCCAATCTCAGAATCAAGGACCATTGCCAAACACCTAAAAACTCTGGACAAAGCTCTATCATCTTATCAGTTTTCAAGGAGAAGATTATGGATGACTGTTCTCACCCCATCTTTGATGACTCTCAGTCTATCTCTAGCAAATATAACATAAAGAATCAAAGTTAAGGGAACATATATGTATTTCTCATCCTTTAATATGGAAATTCTGTCAGGCCAATTATCGTCACTTCCTTTTAATACACAAAAAAGCCTAAAGCACTTGGAAGTGTTTAGATTATTCATAGAGGAAGTCGTAAAATGGTAAATGGATGGCAAGTCCTTAAAATTCTATTTAAGAGCTTTAACTTCTACTCATTACATTGGGCCATATATTCACATGAAATTAGTATGGAGTTTCAAGTTAGTTTTCAATTCATATAAGATTTCTTAAAAGGAGTTTTGTTTTAATCAAATCAGTGCATAGGCTAATAGTCTGTAATAATATGGAAAGTTAGTGTTTTAGTCAGCTTTTTAATTGCTGCAATTAAAGGACCCAACCAGAACAACTGTAGAGCAGGAAAATTTACTTGCAGGCTCATGATTTCCGAAGTCTTGGTCCATAGAGAGCAGACTCCATTCCTCAGTGCTCAAGGTGGCTGTACATCATGGTGGAGAGTGTGGCAGAGGGAAGCAACTCACACAATGAACAGGAAGCAGAGAGACTCCATTTCCAGATATAAAATGCATACCCCAATGAACCACTTTCTCCAGTCCGTACCCCCTGCCCCTGGTTATCACTTAGTTAATCCCATCAGGTATCAATTTACTGACTAGGTTAAGGCTATGAACCAACCATTTCTCCTCCAGACCTTCTTGCATTATCTCACCTGTGAGCTTTTGGGGGATACCACATCTAAACCATAACAGTTAGTAATTACAATCAATTATATCATGTTAATATCACAATATTATTTATCAGAGTTCTTATTAAATAATTTTTGTTAAATTAAAATATAATTAAAAATTATAGATATTTAAATTATGGATTTAATACCTGTGGTACCCATTTGGAGGACACAAAGCTGGTTACTTCTATTACAGTCAAGCCAGTTTGGGAAAGTCGATTGATATTCAATTTATATCTGTAGGAACAATAACCTATAAAAACATAAAAGTTATTTTATTATAAGTAAAATCATATAGAGTCTATCATAGGACAAACAGAAATTTACTTCCTAACTGAAAAGAAATGTGATTTATAAACTCAAGGAATAAGTGAAAATGAACATGTCTTTAACATCCTAAGAAATTAATATTTAAACTGAGTATTTCAAACACTCAAATGCTCTGTAAAACTATATAAAAGTACCTTTTCATTCTGCAATCCATCCCTAGGTCCAACTTCTACTATTTTAACATATTCGGGGAGCCCAGATAACTGGGACGATTCCTGAAAAACAAACATAAAACAAGAAAAATACAACAGTTTTAGATTGCAATTGAAAGCTAAACAATTATACTATATTAATAAAGCCTCATCCCAGAAAGCTGCCAACAGTAAGAAAGCAACACATGATACAATCTAAATAACCCTTCTATATATTTGTAACATAAACATTTTTCTTACAAGTGTCTGATATTTTATGATTGCAATTCAAAAGAATAATTTTTGAAAATATAACTGTGGAATAAGTGATTTACCCAGGATCTAAAGAGCAAAACTGTTGAATAATTCTGCATGTGATTAGATCACATGTGTTAATACAAAAGTTAATTCATTGCATTTGCAGATTTCTACCACACACAGTCACACCAGCTGTCACCTGCAATACAATGCACTTGAGGGTGAATTTGGTATTCTGGCTCATGCACAGAAAGATGAGGTTAGAGAAGAAAGTATGCTGTTTGCTTTTCTGTGTCACACAACACAGCTACCACACAAGCACCGCTTCCTAATGGATATTCACCTAGTGGGAGGTAAGCCTAAATATCCTCCCAACATTCTGGCTTTAGCCCAATGTAAGAAACATGTTCTTCTGTTTTGCCCAAATCTGAGATAACAAATGGGTTAGTTTCTGGAATTTCTGTCCCTAGACTAGGCAGGATGGACCTAGTTTAAAAGAGGTATATGCCTTCTAAATATATGGAATTAAATTTTATTATTTAAAATAAGAAAAGCAGAAATAGCCTACGTATCACATCACAGTTTAAATGAGAAGGAAGCTCACCTTTTTCAGACTACCAAAATAATCTCTTGTTACCTCTGAGCCAAGTGTCAGTAACTCATCACCAAATTCTTCAAATGGATAGTTGGTAGAATCAACCCAGATTCACAGGAACTGTGCCTTTCATCAGTAAAGACAAATTCTAGCTGACCAATTCATCTTGTCTCACTCTGACCTTGTGACAATCATTGGCATAAAATGGCGAAGTGGTTGTTTCAGATGAAGGATGCAGTTTGTGTCTATAACAGAAAAAGGCTCACTGGCCCTTTAGTGTTCAAACTGCATTAGACTTTATTAGTATTCTGTGTTAATTCAGTTGAAGAAACCAGATGGTCCCTGATACAATGTTAACAGACCATCCTCCACAATTTCCCTGAAATGGGGCCATTTGTTAACAAAAATTAGTCAAGAAGGAAGAGAATTCTCATTTCTGCATCTTCTCTGCAGGTTATGATGCATAAAGTTAACAGGAGAGTAGAGAGTTGAGAGAGGAGCATGAGTCCTACACTTTAGGTTCAGTTCTGAATGGCAATCATGAAACCATGCCTAATTATGGAGTGCCTATGTCAGCCAAGCAATAAAGAAAATGTATGACATGGGAATATAGTGTAAACGAGAGAAGTTCATTCCTTTTTCTAGACCTAAATGGCAGCAATGAAACAAAACCAAAAACAAAACGAGACAGCCTTACTTAGCACATGTGGTCTCATTATTGATGGTTGTTTCACAAAACTACATTTTTGACAGCAAATAGTTTGCAGCATACATGGACAAAGAAACTTCTTTATTAAGTGGCAATTTTGACCCAAAGAAAGAGCATAGTGTTTTTTAAGGCAGTAACAATATGCTTGAGTACAATTAAAGAGCTGGGTACATTTCTCTGCATCAATTTGATAAAGCTGGATAATTATTCACAGGTAATATGAAGAAAACCAACAATTACGGTCATTTCAGTCCAAGCAGCATGTGTGTCCATTTGATATGATTTTAGATTCTTCTTGAATCTGATGCTACTTACTCTTCAGTCTTTCTAGACAATTTGAATTAAGCTGGTGATCAAAGATATTCCCCAATAAAATCAATAGATAATCATTATGCACAGTCTATGTGTCATATACTGTAATAGGTGCTGGAATTACACCAAAATGAAAACTGTAATGAACCAATTACATAGAAACATTAAGAGATGCAAAGAAGGAATCACACTAGATGGAGTATCTGAGGAGAGACATGTTCTGTGTTCTAATGAGAAGATTATGATCAGGTTTTTATTTATTTAGTTTTTGAACTCAGGTTTGGTCTAGTTAAGACTCACCCATAGCCACATTGAAATTACATGCAATTGTATTTGCTTGTGTGTGTGTGTGTGTGTGTTTAGGGCTGGGGATTGAAACTGGGTGCTGTGCATGCTAGGCAAGTGCTCTACCACTAAGTTACACCCCCAGCCCCATGTGCTTATATAACATTGAGGTGGGATTTTACATTAGTCATTATTATCTGTGGTAGCAATGCTTAGAAAGAGATTAAAGATTACCAGGAAAGGACTCTCACATCACACATATTCAGTTAATATATGTTAATCCTAATGATGACCCACTGAAGAATAAGAAAAGATCAGAGGACACTTGCTTGTGCTGTGGGTTGTATTTCAGGAGCTGCACTTGGGGAACCTTAGCATTTCCTAGTGGGCAGAAAGTATGCCTGCCTTTGCTCCAGATGGACATACTATCTCTTCTTCCAAGGCTCTCTGCTAGATGAACATCCCTGAAAGATAATCAAGGAAAGATATCTGCTACTAAGACATGCAGATATGCAAGACAAACAAGAAGAAAAATTTTCTGACAATTACTGCGATTAATATTCAATTATTTTCCTCAACCAAAACTCTAATTCATTATCCAAGATTTCATTTGTAATCTACTCAGGACCTCTTCAGATAAAATTAAGTAATTTAATTTCTATGATGCCATAATACTTTAAAGAGACTAATTTTTAAAAAAATATATCTGCAAGAACTTCTTTCTTACCTCTATCTCTCCTTCTCTCTCTTTCTTTTTAAGTGAATCAATTATAAATAATGAATGAATTCACACCTAAAATTTAGATAGTAAGGCTGATCTTTCAATTAGCGAGTATATTACCCAATGTTATAAGTTATTAGGTATATGAAATGAACAATACAAACAAAACTTTCTGCCCACAGCTAGTAAAGATTTTAATGGCACTGGGGTCTTCATGATACTCTGAGACAGGGATGAGGGGGTACTTTTTCTATACACTGAACATGAATGACTTAGAAGTTACAGGAATTGAGGTTTTACAATATTAGGCTGCAGAATTTAGTAACATAGTCCTCAAACATTTTAGCCTATACTCTAAAATTTATTTTATAACAATAAAAGTCCTATGTTACTGAGCTCAGTGTATCCTGTTTAATGCTCAGTATAGTATATGATACTAGTGAAAACAAAAGAGGTATTATCTAGAGTGAGGGTTTCAAAAAGCTGTGTTATACAGCTGGGTGTGTGCCCACATTTGGCATCAGATTTCTAATGGTTCACTTTCATAGAGCAACAATAAAAGAAATACTATCTTGCATTTATATGTTGTATTTTTCCAAAGAACTTGTCTATCTACATTTCATCTGTGAAGTTACCCTATTAGCAAGGCAGAACTGAAAGAGAGATTAAATGACTTTCTAAGTTTACCTTGCTAAATTCCCTGGCTGTAAATCTAGTTTTCTTGAAGATGAGATTAAATACATCATCAACTATTGAATTTTACTTGAAAAATTAGTAATGAATCTTACTTTTAAATATCATAAGTATTTTGCTTTATTCACAATTTTCAATTGTGCAGAAAATTAAAAGGCAGGCATAATTTGATGCACAAGTCTGAAATTGTGTGTGTGGGTGTATGTGTGTGTAATACATATATTTTTTTAGCAATAACAATGGGTGACATTATACTATTCATGGTGATAGATGTCATTTCTTATTATCTACCCTACAAGTACAGTTTTTATCCCTACACAAATAACACTATCCATAACAGAAATTTCTACACTGATTTGTATATGTTCCACTGACTTCATTTCTTGAGAACTAGTTTTCTGTGTGTAAAGTTGAAATATCCTCTTTCATAACCAGTATTCCCAAGGAGAATACCTATGAAGACCAAAACAAATGCTCCCACTACACAGATGAGAAGTTTGAATCAGGAAATTGTGTGATTTTTCTTTTGAAATTAAATCAGACTTCTTAAGGGGGCATTAGATATCAGCTTTTCCAAAAGAATCTATTTTTGTCATCACATCTGAAATATGCACGTGGTTCATTTGGTGGTAATGTTAAAATCGTCACTCTCTGCTATTTGTTATTTCTTGGATATTAATTTCTCTTTTAACTCAATATAATCAGAAGCATGTAAACCATTATCAGTGACGTAGCAGATATCCACAGAAACCTTGGTCCTCCAGAGCAATCAAAAGACATTTCTCTCCCTGGGTGCCTCTTTGGAACCAAGAGATGAATAAGCAAAGCTGATATTTGAAACCATACTTCCAGAATATCCATGTGCCAGGGTTAATTCAAAGGCAATCTCTGGCAATTTAATATGAATGCATTCACAATTAATATGGTTGTAATGCAAAGTAATTTATTTTTACCTTTTTATTTTTATAGACTGCATTTTGATTCATTGTACACAAATGGGGTTACAACTTTTTATTTCATGATGTAGTTATACATGATGGTTATACATGATGTAGATTAATACCATTCATGTAATCATACATGTACATAGGGTAATGATGTCTGTCTCATTCCACCATCTTTCATACCCCCGCCCCTTCCTCCATCTCATTTTCCTTTATGTAATACAAAGTTCCTCCATTTTTCTCTTACCCCCACTCCTGCACCCCCATTATGTATCATCAACCACTTATCAGAGAAAACATTCAGCCTTTGGTTTTTTGATATTGGATTATTTCACTTAGCATGATATTCTCTAATTCCATCCATTTACCTGCAAATGATATATTTTATTCTTCTTTATGGTAGAATAATATTACATTGTGTATATATAGCACAGTTTCTCTATCCATTCATCTATTAAGGGCATCTAGGTTGGTTCCACAATCTAGCTATTGTAAATTGAGCTGCTATAAACATAGATGTGACTGTGTTACAGTAAGGTTGCTAATGAAAACACATAAAAGTTTGGAAAGTAGAAATACTAGTACCTATCATAGTCTATGAATATTTAAAAGAGAATAGGTAGTACAAACTGAAGTCCTTGATTAAGCATATTATAATTTTATAAAATGGTCATAATAAGTTTTCCAGTCCCACATACTCTTCCAGGTTCTCTCCACTGTCAATCAAGTGGTGTATTCTATTTACTTCCCCTCCTGGCAGCTGGGTGGGCTGTGATTGTTCCAACTAATAGTATACAGTGGAAATAATACTATATGACTTCTGAAGCTAGGTTATAAAAAGGATATAACTTCCATATGGCTTTCTATTTGGAGAAATTCACTGTGGAGAAATCAGCCAACATGCTAGGAGAAAGCACAAATTTGCCTATATAGTGAGACCATCTGAAGAGGCCTCCTGGAGAATCTATGTGAGGAGAGACTGAGGCCCTGAGCTAACAGCTATTATCATACCCTAGATTTGTCACTGAAGTAACCACCATATAACATTGACTTCTGAAATAAGTCATGCAGTTGAGATCCTAGACATTGTAGACCAAAGACGAACTGTTTCCCTGTGCCTTATTCAAATTCCTAACACACAGAATAAGTAAACATAATACATGCTTATTTATACCACTAAGTTCTCAAGGACTTCATTACATAGACATAAAATTTGGAATTCTGAAAATGGATAAGACTGGAAAAAAGGATGGATGAAAAACATTTGACTAGAGAACATCACTGGTGAATAAGGGATGAGATTATAAAGATGGAAGGCTTACACTGTGACACATCTTTGATGTACATTCGCATTAATCTAAAGATCCCTAATTTATCCTGGAAGCAACACAAAGGCATGGAGAGTCAGTGTTGAAATGTCACAGGTCTGAAATAAAGCAGTATTATAGAAGGATGAACCAGAGAGAGGTATAGAAGTCAGTCTAGAGAGAAGGAGATGATTCTTAGATGATGATGAGATTCCAGCTTGTGGGAAATTCTGTTGTAGAAAAATGACACTAGGAATAGAACCCCAAAGAAAAACTAATAGAACATGGAGCTGATCACATGAAGGATTACTTGAAAATTCAATCCTCTCTCTTTTACCTTCCTTTTAAATATTTGACATTTGTACAGATTTCAATACAGATCTTGATTAACCATGGATATCACCTTGGTGCCTGATGCTATTTAGAGTGTGAATTTTCTCCATCTCCTTTCTCCTTGCCTTTCTCTCACACTTGCTCTGTCTCACACACAAATGAGCATGAATATGCAAATTGTAAGAAAATCAGAGCACTTCTTTATAATTTGAAGCAGAAAGAAAATAAGTTACTTTTAGTTTTAGCATGTTGAAATGAAGGAAAAACAAAATTCTCTTACTAGAAAATATGTTAATTAAAATTATTAATGTTTAAAATTACTTAAATGGTAACCTTAAACATTTATCGGAAACATCTATACTACCAGGATAACAGAAATGAATGCTCTGTCCCTAACCACATATAGATTAGGATAAAGTATGGCACAAAGGGCAAAGCAGAAATTTTAATCTACAAAAAATATTGGTTATGTCAGCCTACAGGAGATTTTCCATTCTGTATGTAATTTCATGAAAGTCTTGAATCAATGTGAAGAAACTTACATGATGAAATAAACATAAATTGCTTTTCATAAATATTTCAACCAACAGAATAACAAAAGACTTAATAACCATGTTTCCGCATCATAACAGCTGAATTTTGATAATCATTGAAGATACCTTCTTTTTATGATAAACACATTAAATAGAATCCAAAAAATTTCTACTTTTTGTTCTCAAAAAAGTCACATAATGAGGTCATTTAGAAAATAATAGTATTCTGTCTTATTTTGTTTAATAAAGGCAATAAGAAAATAGATTTAGGATATTCTAATAGGATATGATTTTATTATAAAGGATAAAATAAAGTAGGTTTCAATTAAAGCTATAAAATCCTTGATTTAATTTTTTTTTCTTGGAGAGTTTATGTTATATTTCAATCTTGATGTTATTTTAATGTCTAAAGTTTAACTATTATTCAAACAATGGAACTAACTATTCCCTTACATTACTGGTTTGACATTTAATTTAAAAAAAAAAACTTTCTACATCTGGTTTGATTTAAAATATTTTTCAGATTTTGCTGTGGGTTTTTATTGAATAAAATGAAAAATCAAAAACCCTCATGATTTGGATAGTAACATGTTTTGCCATCATCTGGATATAGTCTGGAAACAAAAATACCTGTGACTATCTATCCAACAAAGCAGGCATGCCATGGGTAATCAATTCCTTAAGCATTCACATGTTGATATGAATTCAAATAGTCACAATATTTATGGAACCCTTTGTAAGAGTTTTAATGATATACAAAAGGTCACAAGGATTAGAATGTAATAAGCTTAGAGTTTAGAGAATTCATTAACAACTAATAATATCATGGTACGAGTAAATTTAAGCAGTCCATTTTATACATATTTAGACATCCTACTAACATTTTGTTATTCTCTGAACACTATAATCTCTCCTAAACATGTAGACTTTCATTATGTTCCCCAGTCAATGGCAATGGCTAAATACAGATTGAGAATTGTTCATGAACAGTTCTCACCCCAGTTTCCTGAGATTAGTGGAAGTTCAAGATAATGCATATGAGTAAACAGTGATAAACAATGACAAGAGTTTCTCATGAGCTTTAGAAAGGCTGTAATATTAAAAGCTTTAATTTTTTTGTAAATACTACTCTTTAACTTTACAATTGAGGGAATTTAAAAGTTAAAATATTTTTAAATATCATGAGACAATTAATTTTTAAAGTCTATTTCAATATTTAAATTTTCATTCATTTAATATTTATTTATATACTTACAACTACGACCTAACAGTTAGGTGTAGGAAAATGAAGCAAATATAGTCCTTTCTTTGATATATGAACTAGTGAGGGGGCATATACAATGTGTGTGTGTGTGTGTGTGTGTGTGTATGTGTGTGTGTGCATTTGTATGTATTATATAAAAACATATACCAGAAGTACAAAATAATACATAACCACGTCATCTGAAGTTCCAAAGAACATAAATCAGGAAACATTTTTCTTTATACTTCAAGCACAATAATAACACACCTTATCTATGTCAAATGTAAATAACCCAGGAGCCTATTTTTTAGTGGAACAATATTATTCATGGTATTTGAAAGTATTCCAAATTTTTCATTGAGCAAAGTTATTCAGATACATATGTGTGTGTGTGGTGTGTGAAATTCAATTTTATCCCTTATTAAAATGATAACTTTAGGTGCCCCTTCCACCCTGCCATGCCAGCAGCTGTCAATCTACCAATGGCAGCCCCCTCCATAGCCCCCTCCATGTGGTAGCTTCCACCTAGGGACACCATACAGGGCCTGGAGGCAGCCGCTTGTCATAGCACCACCTGCCACAGTGCTGCAACTCCTACCATATTGCCCAACACCACATGGCCCGCCTTCACTGCCCCACCTCTGAAATAGTCGACTCTGTCTTGAGACACTTCCGCCACCATCTTGGGTTACATCCGCTGCTGCCATCACCATCTTAAGGTGGGGCAACTTTCATCTTGGAGACACCAACCGGGAACTGGAACCTCAACATTAAGGTAATTACAGGTTAATTGTCACCATTGCCACAAACTTGGGACATGGCTGCTTCCATCTAGGGACAACAGTCAGGGCCTAGAAGACCATCATCAACGTTCCTGCAGGCTTGGTTACACCCTAGGTCACCCTACTAGGTGTGCTAATAGCCACCATCTTGCTGAAGAGACAGGAGAGAGCTTTGCACAGGGTTGTAGGTTTAGAAGAGGGCGTGAGGGGCATCTAGATCCCTGCTCACACCAGCCAGTCATTCTGGCACTCACCAGGTTCCCAGGGCCAACTCAGGCAGCAGTTGCTGGGACCCAACACCAGCCCAGTCCCTAGCTCCCTCCACAATCTGGCATCCACGGATCACCTGGTTCCTGCCAGTTTGGCAATCACAGTGCCTTTGGCTCACCAATCCCCAGTCTCACAACCACCCCTTAATCACCAACCTGGTCCATACTTGAAGCTAGGTGGCTGGCCAGCAGTTCTCAACATCCAGTCCTGATCCACCAAAAACTGAACAGCTCTCTACAACAGGCCCACAGGTCCTTTCTCAGGACCTCCAGAGAAAGATATTCCTGATAGGAAAGTCAGCATGGATGGGAGGGATAAAGTTCAGAAACTAAATTAGGAACCAGAATTGGTGGGGTCCACAGGTGTTGTTAGGGACTAAGACCAGGTTCCTTATCACACAAGAGGACCACAAAGGAGATTGCTGGGGTGCAATCTTCCAACAGGGACCAGTAACTCCTGCCTCCAGGAGTTCCACCTTCAAGACTAACCCTCCTACCCTAGTATCCTTCACCATCCTAAGGGGGAAATATCAAACTCTAGACAACTTCACCTATCAGATGAAAAGGAAAGCAGGGAAGATACTGAAATTCAACAGAAACAATTATTCAAATTTTCCTTTGAGATTTATTTCTTCATTCTTTCCCACTCTCACATTTGCAACATTTTTGAAACCAAGTAGTTTTCATCAATAGGCTACTGAGGACTGAGATGTCTGAAGAGTATATTACAGTTTTGTTGTATATTCCTTTGATTTTTACATTTTTCCTTTTTCTTTTCTTTCTTTCGTTTTGACTCATATATATTTGCTCTCACTTATTCTGTTTCCTCAGAGTCCTCTTTCTCTTTTATCTTCCTGCTAACAACCAACTTCTTTTGATTTTACCTTCTCTCTTCCTATGATCTAATACCTCTACATTCATCCACTCCTACCTCATAAACATCACATCCTACAACCCCCACCACCCACCCTGGTTCTCCTCTTTGTCCACCATTAGGAACTGTAGTCTCTTTTGCAAAGAGAGCTACACCTTAAAGGTGAGATATTGGAAACCTGCAGGAACATTATAAGTATAGAGGGTAGAAACCGTAATGCCCTCAGATCCACACTGCTAGAGGGAAGACACATGAACAACACAAAACACATGGGAAGAAGTGCCCCCTCCAACAAAAGATACTATAATAATAGAATCCATTGACATAAACAATAGAAGAAAATGTCAGAGAGGGAGTTCAGAGTGTACAGAGTTTACAGTAATCTGTGAAGTAAAGAATGATATGAGAGTAAATAAGGCAATGAAAGATCACTTCAATAAAGCAATGAGAAAGTAAATATAGGTAGCACAAAGATTACTTTAAGAAAAGAATAGAGATTCTAAAAAGAAAAAAAAAAAACAAGAAAATCTTGAAATGAAGAAAACAATAACCAAATTAGTAATTCAATATAAAGAACCCACCACAGATTACTCAGGCTATGAAGACAAGATATATAATCTTGAAAATAAGTTGACCACACAGTGAAGACAGTAAGAACCATTAACAGAAAACTCTTTAGAACTATGGGAAATGTGAAAAGACCAAATTTAGAATTATCACAATAGAGAAGGGAACGAGATACAAACCAAGGAATGCACAGTCTTTTCAATTAAATAATATCAGAAAAATTTCCCAAAACCTGAAAAATGAAATGGAAAATCAAATACACGACACTTAAGGGACACCAAATGTACAAAATTAAACAGATCCAACTGAGGAACATCATAATGAAAATGCATAGTGTATTAGTCAGGATTCTCTAGAGGAACAGAACAACAAGAAGCATGATTAGATTTGGCTTACATGACCAGAAACTGGATAGTCCACATGACTGTCTGCAGGCTGGAGTACTGGAAGCACCAGTAGCTGTGCAGCCCAAAGATGGAAGTCCCAGAACAA
Source organism: Sciurus vulgaris (assembly GCF_902686455.1). Taxonomy (NCBI): domain Eukaryota; kingdom Metazoa; phylum Chordata; class Mammalia; order Rodentia; family Sciuridae; genus Sciurus; species Sciurus vulgaris. The sequence continues at coordinate 102,508,842 of NC_136467.1, read as the reverse complement.
AGGGGTAAACAGTGCTACGTAGTCCAAGACTGAGGCTTCTGGAAACTACCTAGAGAATCACTGGCAGAGTATGCCTTTGGACATGAGAGTCTGATATCCTCAAAGATCAAAGCAGTATTCAAGAACATGTTCAAGAAGAGTGGAGCCTCCATCTTCATCTGTTTCCTTTTCTTCCAAGGTTATTCCATCCAAGCCACTATCCTATTGGGAGGTGCAGCCCATGCTTAGGGATGATCTCCACTTTTGTTCACTATCCTACATTTCAATCACTCCTAGACACACCCTCACTGACACACCCAGAAACCTCATAATCATTGGCATCTCTTAATTCAATCAAGTTCATGATTCATATTAACCATTACCCCTAGCAATACAGAATAAGGATATAATATTAAAGGTTGCAAGAGAAAAGTATCAGATTACATATAAGGGGTAACCAATACGGATCTCAGCAGGTTTTCCTCAATCCAGAACCTCAAAGTAGAAGGTCCCTGGAACAACATATACCAAGTTCTAAAAGAAAATGGATGCCAAGCAAGAATCTTATATCTAGCAAAATTAAGCTTCAGATTTGAAGATGAAATAAAAACATTCCATGACAAACAAAAGTTAAAGGAAATTCACAACTACAAACTACAGAATATTCTCAACAAAGTATTCCATGAGAAGGAGATTAAAAAAAAAAAATGTAAACCAGCACAGGGAGGAACTACACTAAAGGAAAGGTCAATTAAAGGAGAAACCTAATCATGGCTAAAAAAATAAAATAAAAATAACAAAAAAAAAAAAAAAAAAAAACCGAATGACTGGGAACACAAATCATATCTCATAATAACACTGAATGCTAAAGGTCTAAACTCATCAATCAAAAGATAGACTGCCAATTGAATTTAAAAAAAAGGTCCAACAATATGTGGTCTTCAAAAGACTCACCTCCTAGGAAAAAACATCCACAGACTGAAAGTGAAAGGATGGGAAAAAACATATCACTCACATGACTAGTGTAAAACAAGCAGGGGTTTCCATTCTCTTATCAGATAAATGGACTTCAAGTCAAGATAGAAGGGATAAAGAAGGACATTTCATAATATGCTTAGGGAATTATAAATCAACAGACATAACAGTAGTAAATATTTATGCCCAAACAATGCCGATTCTATATACATCAACCAAACCCTTCTCAATTTCAGGAATCAAATAGAACACAACACAATAATACAGGGTACTTTAACACATCCTCTCTCACCCACTGGAGACATCTTCCAAACAAACTCTAAGCAAAGAAATATAGAACTACTATTAAGTCTAAATCAATAATTTAGACTTAATAGATATGTGTAGAATATTTCATCCATCAATGAGCGAATATACTTTATTCTTAGTAGCACATTGATCCTTCTCTAAAATTATGCCACAAAGCAAGTCTTACCAAATACAAAAAATACAGATATTACCATGCATTCCATCAGATCATAATGGAATGAGATTAGAAATTAACAATAAAATAAAAAATAGAAGTTACTCTAACACCTGGAGGCTAAATAATATACTATTGAATGATGAATCGACAGTAGAAGAAATCAGAGAGGAAATAAAAAATTCTTAGAGGTAAATGAGAATACTGATACAACATATGAAAATCTCTGGGACACTATGAAGGCAGTGCTAAGAGGATGCTTTTATTAAAAGAATAAAATGTCAAGAAATAAATGACCTACATTACATCTCAAAGCACAAGAAAAAAGAAGAACAAATCAACACCAAAAGTAGTAGAAAACAGGACATAATTGAAATCATGGCTGAAATCAGTGAGACTGAAACAAAAGAAACAACTGAAAAAAACTGACAAATGAAAAGTTGGTTCTTTGAAAAAGTAAATAAAATGGTAAACCCTTAGCCACTGCAAAAAAAAGGAGAGAGAAAACTCAAATTACTAAAATTCATGCTGATAAAGGAATATCACAACGGACATTATTGAAATACAGAAGATAATTAGAAACTACTGTGAAAATTTATACTCCAAAAAAATAGAAAATCTAAAAGACATCAACATATTTATAGAGACATGTGATCTTCTCAAACTGAATCAGGAGGACATACACAATTTAAACACTTCAATTTCAAGCAATGAAACAGAAGACATCATCAAAAGCCTAGCAACCAAGAAAGCCCAGGACCAGATGGATTCTCAGCCAAGTTCCACAAGACCATCAAAGAAGAATTAATGCCAATACTCCTGAAAATTATTCCATGAAACAGAAAAAGAGGGAACCCTTCCAAACTCATTCTATGAGGCTAGAATCACCTTGATATGAAAACCAGACTAAGACACATCAAGGAAAGAAAACTTCAGATCAATATCCCTGATGAACATAGATGCAAAAATTCTTGCAAATCACATACAAAAACATTAAAATGATAGTGCACTATGATCAAGTGAGATTCATTCCAGAGATTCAAGTTCAGTTCAACATAAAGAAATCAATAAATGCAATTTATCACATCAATAGACCTAAAGATAAGAGTCATTGATCTTCTCAATCCATGCAGAAAAAGCATTTGACAAATTACAGGACCTCTTCATGTTCAAAACACTATAAAAACTAAGGATAGTAGAAGATATCTCAACATTATAAAAGCTATCTATGCTAAGCCCAAGCCAACATCACTCTAATGGAGAAAGATCAAAAGCATTCCCTCTAGCTGGAACAAGATAGGGATGCTGTCTTTCACCATCTGCATTCAAATAGTCCTGGAAACTCTAGCCAGAGCAATTATATAGACAGAAGAAATTAAAGGGATATTAATAAGAAAAGAAGAACTCAAACTATCACTATTGCCAGTGACATGTTTCTATTTAGAAGATCCAAAAAATTCTACCAGAAACTTCTAGAGCTAATAAATGAATACAGCAAAGTAGCAGGGTACAAAAATCAATGCCTGTAAATCAAATGCATTTCTATACATCAGTGATGAAGTCTCTGAAAGAGAAATTAGGAAAACTATTCCATTTGCAATAGCTGCAAAAAAAAAAATACATGGGAAAAAATCTAACAAGAGATGAAAGATCTCTGTAATGAAATCTACATCATGTACAAACCATAGAAAATGAAATGATGTACCCCATTTGTGTACAATGAATCAAAATGCAGTCTGTAAAAAATTAAAAATTAAATAAATAATTTTAAAAAAGAAAACGATCTCCAAAAAAAAAAAAAAAAAGAAAGAAAACTACAGAACACTAAAGAAGGGTGAAGCAGGAGGCATCATGATACCAGACCTTAAACTATACTTCAGAACTATAATAACAAAAATGGCATGGTATTGGCACCAAAATAGATGGGTAGATCAAGAGTACAGAATAGAAGACACAGAGACAAACTCACATGATTACAGTTAACTCATACTAGAAAAAGGTGTCAAAAACATACAATGGAGAAAAGATAGCCTCTTCAACAAATGGTGCTGAAAAAACTGGAAATCCATATGCAGCAAAATATAATTAAACCCCTATCTCTCACCTGCACAAAACTCAACTCAAAGTACCTCTAGGACCTAGGAATAGACCAGAGAACCTGTGCATAATGGAAGAAAAAGCAGCCCAAATCTTCATTATGTCAACTTAGGATCTGACTTCCTTAACAAGACTCCTATAGCACAAGAAATTAAATCAAAAAATCAATAAATGGAATGGAATCAAACTAAAAAAACTTCTCAGCAAAGGAAACAATCAGTAATGTGAAGAGAGAGCCTACAGAATGGGAGAAAATCTTTACTACATGCACCTAAGACAGAGTACTAATCTCTAGGATATATAAAGAATGCAAAAAAAATTAACACCAAAAATCCAAGAAATAACCCAATCAATATGAATGGGCTAAGGAACTGAACTGACACTTCACAGAAGATATACAATTGATCAACAAACATATGAAAAAATGTTCAACATCTCTAGCAATTACAGAAATGAAAATCAAAGCTACTCTAAGATTTCATCTCACTCCAGTCAGAATGGCAATTATCAAGAATACAAGCAACAGTGTTGATGAGGATGTGGGGGAAAAGGTACACTCATACATTGCTGGTGGGACTGTAAATTGGTACAACCACTCTGGAGAACAGTATGGCAATTCCTCAGAAAACTTGGAATGGAACCACCATTTGATCCAGTTTTCCTAGTACTCAGTTTATACCTAAAGGACTTAAAATATACAGTGATGCAGCCACATCAAAGCTTACAGCAGCTGAATTCACAATATTTAAACTTTGGAACCACATAGATGCCCTTCAGCAATGAATGGATAAGGAAACTGTGGCATATATATATATATACAGTGAAATATTAGCCTTACAAAAGAATGAAATTATGGCATTTGCTGATAAGTGGATGGTGCTAGAGAATATTATGCTAAGCAAAATAAGTCTCCGATATGCAGGTGCTAGTTCCCAATAAGGAGGGGGCTAGGGAAGATTAGAGGTAGTTTGGTTTAGACAGAGGGGAGTTAAGGGAGGGAAAGGGCCATGAGAGTAGGAAGGACAGTATAACGATAGGACATTATTACCCCTATGTGCATATAGGATGATATTACCAGTGTAACTCTACATCACGTACAACCAGAAGAATGAGAAGTTATACTCCATTTATGTATGATATGTCAAAAACATATTCTATTGTCATATATAATTAATTAGAACAAAATAAAATATTATTTCAAAAAAGTTTGCACACACATTGATAGCAGCATCATTTCAAGAGTAGAAATAACTTGAATGTCTTCAAACTGATGAAAGGATAAATGAAACAGTATATACATGCAATGGAATACTATTCTGCAATGAAAAGGATCAGTGACTGGTACATGCTACAGAAATAGAGAAATCTCAAAAACATTATACTAAGTAAAATAAGTCAGAAACAAAATACCATATATTGCATGCATTGGTTTACATTAAATGTTCAGGCAAATCTATGAAGATAGAAAACACACTAGCATTTTCAAGAGGCTAAGGGAAGAAGTAGGTGGGGAGCAAGTAGGAGGTACAGGGCTTATGAGGGGGCTGATGGAAACATTCTAAAAATTAATGAGATGATTGTTACACAACTCTGGGAACATATTAAAATCCACTAAACTGCAAAAAAAAAAAAAAAAAAAAAAAAAAAAGATTGTATCTTAAGCTTTGCTCAAGTATCGTCAAGGTCCAGAGTAATATGAAAAGGTCACACCACTCTGAACATATTGGACATTAAGAAATTGGAATCAGGTTGTATCAGACACCTATGACCATTAGAGATTCAAAAACAGCATTACATCAAGATTATTCATTCCCCAGCTGAAATCCTGTTATCTTCTCTGCACTGTAGAAATTCCAGAATGTTTTGCAGCTAAGTCTTTGAAGATATTGAGAACTCCAAACTCCTCATTCTCTTTATCAGAGCATCCAATTCTTAAAGAAATGCTCCCAGCTCATCTCTAGCATCTAGCATCTAGGTCTTCAATGCTACACAAGCTGGTTCAGATCTCGAATCCTCCATATCATTCCATCTGCCTAAAATTCATTCCTCCCTTTTCCATCCAGTTAATTGGCTTAATCTTCCATTTTTAAACTCAAAAGCTCATCTTCTAAGACCTTTTCAACAATTAGCTTGATTTAGATGCTTTCTACTTTCATAGGTCCCTGGGTATCTGTTCATCAATGCTCTTATCAAACCTCATATAATTTGTGTTAATTTATGTGTTTTTCTCCCGGACTAACTTATCTGATCCTAAAATACCTTGGCATAAAAGAAGGATTTAATAAATGATTGCCAAATTAAATGGTCATTTGTCCTCCTTGGTTCCATCCCTTTATGGTAGTTTGAATTAACTTTGAATTCAATTAACTATAAATCATGACTCTTTTTCTCCATTAATTCCACTAATATTGTATTGCTAGTAATAATAATAATGACAAAGGCACATTTACTTTATGCTGAGCTAGAGGTTAGGTCTACATGTGCTAAGTTATTTATGTGCTATCTCTTTAAACATTTCTAACTATTCAATGAGCGAGATGGTTTCTGTAGAAGAAAAAATAGGTTTAGAGATATAAAGAAGAGGAAAGTCATCTATTCACTGAGTGGAATTGCTTGACTGACATTCAAATCCACCTGACCATTAAGTGTGTTCTCTGTCTAACCTCCTTGATAAATACATCTTTCAAATCTTCTGCATGTTCCTCTTGGCTACTGCTAAATATTTTGTATATCAAAATATTAAGGACAAAGCCCATAAAAAGAACTCAAGTACTCAAGTTTCTCTCTCTCTCTCTCTCTCTCTCCTCTCTCGTCTCTCATCCCTCATCTCTCTCTCTCTCTCTCTGGTGGTGCTGGGGATTGAACCCAGGGCCTTGTACATGCGAGGCAAGCACTCTACCAACTGAGCTACATCCCACAATCAACAGTTATATGAAAAAATGTTCAGCATCTCTAGTAATAAGAGAAATGCAAATCAAAACTACCCTAAGATTCCATCTCACTCCAATTAGAATGGCGATTATCAATGAATACAAGCAACAATAGGTGTTGGCAAGGATGTGGGGAAAAAGGTACACTCATAATTGCTGGTGGGGTTGCAAATTAGTGCAGCCACTCTGAAAAGCAGGCGGAGATTCCTTAGAAAACATGGAATGGAAACACCATTTGACCCAGCTATCCCACTCCTTGGCCTATACCCAAAGGACTTAAAATCAGCACACTACAAAGATGTAGCCACATCAATGTTCATAGCTGCTCAATTCACAATAGCCAGATTGTAGAACCAACCTAAAATGCTCTTCAGTTGATGAATGGATAAAGAAACTGTGGTATATAAATATAATATAATAAATATATAATATATATTATATAAATATATATAAATATATATAAAAAAATATATAAATATAGATATAGATATTTATTTATATATATGGAGAGAGAGAGAGAATGGATATTACTCAGCCATAAAGAAGAATAAAATTATGGCATTACAGGCAAATGGATTGAAATTGGAGAATATCATGTTAAGTGAGATAAACCAATCTCAAAGGATGAATGATCTCACTGATAAGCAGATGATGACAACAAAATGGGGAGTGGGAAGGGGACAAAAATGGAGGAAGGAGGGACTGTATAGAGGGGAAAGTAGGGGTGGAAGGGATGGGGAGAAAGGGTAAAAATAACAGAATGAATGAAACATATTAATGAATCAAACACTATTATCCTATATAAATGCATGATTACACAAATGGTATCCCTCTACTTCATGTACAGAGAAACAAGTTGTATTTGTTTACAATTAAAAAAAAAAGCCAACCAAAAAAAAAAAAAAAAAAAGAACTCAAGTTGAAGAAAAAGAAACAAAGATATCTAACTTTTAAACTTTCATTAAGATACATAACTAGGTGCTTTAGTTAGCTTTTTGTTCCACAACTAAAATCCCTGACTAGAGTAATTTAGAGAGGGAATAGTTTATTTTGGCTCAGGGATTCAGAGGTTCAGTCCATGGTCAGCTGACTTCATGGCTGAGGTAAGTCAGAACATCATGGTGAGGGGGTGTGTAGCAGAAGAAGAAGCAGCTCAGGGCCATGGGAACAGGAAGCAGAGAAAGCTCCATTCACCACAGACAAAATATAACCCCCAAATCACTCCCCCAGTGACCTGCTTCTTTAGCCCACCTGCCTATAGTTACCACCCAATAATCCATAATCAGTGAGCTTTTGGGGGCACCTCATATCTAAATCATAACAGTAGGTAAACACATTGATAAGATTACTCATAGGGCTTGGGGAGGGACTTAAACAAATCTGCTCCTGTCCTGTATCATGTATTGAGGGTTCAAACAAAAGATTTTATCCAGGGTAAAAACAAGAAGTTTCACTGATTAAAAAATGAAAGTTTTGGAAAACACAGCCTTTGTGAAATTTTCTATCTTCCATAGTGACATCATCATGATAGTCAAGGAATTTTCTGAAATACAGACTTATAGTATCCATAATATTCCTTTCCCTTCTCACTCAGAAATACTACCAACAAAAAATGTGAAGTCAGCTGAGTATGTCTTATTCTTGGCATATTCATAATATTTCTAAGCATATCTATGTTTCTAAATTCTCTACTTGATAAACAGTCTTAAATATTGCCAGGAAATAGACTTACATTCACAGACCTATAACCCCACAGTATGCTAAATATATTTTCAAAAATATTTTTGAGGGATGCTTTGCTTTTGCCCCCACAACTGACACCATAATCCAGGACAACATTCATATTTCTTCAAGATAAGTAGATACCATCAGGAATTGTTTGTCTACCATTTCCACTGGCCAGATTAGACATAACTGATGGTATTATTTTCTGTATGCAGGAGTACATCAGGAAAGAGATACAGAGCATGCAATTTCTTCAACACATGCCATTGATTACTCTAAAAATGTAATAATGTGGTTTCAGACCCTATAACTCAAAATTCAATTTGAGCTGTAATTCCTTTTAATGGTACCATTCATAAATTCAGTAATGAGAAAAAATGGTTCTAATGGCAACTGTCCTGACAACTCTGGGTGAAAATACTCTGGCCAGCTATGCGTAATGCTGTAGCCTGGGCACCATAACCCTATCTCATTCACAGACTCTTTACACAAACTCCATATATCTTAGCCTCAGTAGCATAGAGGAAATCTTCGTCTGCTTGAAGAAGTAAGACAGTTTTAATAAATCACAGTCTTATAATAATAAACACAGGAAATCTCTGGAAAATTGAACATCCAGTTTTGTTTTGTTTTGTTTTTTCTCTTCCCAATACTCTGTCTTGGCTGCCAAAGCTAAAATGGTCCTGACACCATACTCACAAAACTTCTTAAGTCCAGAAGCCTGAAAACTAATTTGGTCTGCTGTATGGCTTCCTGTATTTCCTTATTCAACCTTCCCTTTGTATGTCAAGGACCTCTGTACTGCCCTCTCCTGGGTGGAATGCCCATGCACTTCAAGAGTGTCCACACCATGGCCATACTCTTCCCGTAAACACAGGCGTTTTAATCCTAATCCACCAAGGACTACAAATATTTATTTTTAAATTATAAAATAACCTCAACCTACTCGTATGAATTTGGGGGTTGCAAACTGGGAGGGCGATGTTCTGGATGGGGAAACACAGGTCATTTTATTCAATAACATTTCCCAGTATCCTAAGATAAACATAAGGACTACGCATTAGTTATTCTTTGTTCAGGTCAATGCCTTTTGTGACAGCCCTCCTGGTCTTCCCATGTCAAAACAATCACGTTCCCAACATCATTCTGAAGTAGGGGCAAGAAGTCTCAAAGCTCCCAGTATAATTTTCTTCCCACTCAACTCTGCTACCTCTCATATATTATGCCTTTGTGTTCTATAATAACACTGTCTGTAGTTATTTTCCTTGCATGAAAGCAGAAGTGAGTTTTAAGACTGGATCTAACTGTACTCCTTCTGTACTGACTATAAATGGAGTTTCCCTTCTATTCTTAAAGTCCCTTCTGCAAGCCAACTTTAACACTATAGGTGGCTGCAACAATGAGAAAAAGGGTTGTATGAGGTAAAACAAACTCCCTGGAAATAAAACACTGACAGTGAGAAAAAGTTGAGGCAAAATGTATTTTATTGTCATAATAGTCAACACCATCACTCCAATGGCTTTGATTTAGACATGATGTAGCTCTGGAGATCTCTGATTGATAAACAGCACAAAAGACAAAAGAACTTTAAAGGTTGGTCGGAATGCCATATTCTAGAGTTATTTGATTATAACTCTGTTACAGATATTCACTGGATTTTAGAACATCTTTGTATGAGTTTTAACTATTTTAGTGATTTTATTGCTAGTATTCATTTTAACTTTATAAATGCCTTTTTAGGCATACACTGGGGTTACTGGTAGCAACTGCCTGTTATTCATTTTTGAGCCCTACAAAGAATTTGATACAGTTGTTAATAGAGACAAAATAAAAGCAATGAATGGGAAAAATGAATAAACAGAAAGGATCCAAGAAACAGAAAGATTAAAATACTTTGCCAAATCATATCATAAAATGAGTAAGAGTCAAGTACCATATTTTTTATTGCTCCATCAAAAAGCACAAGTTAGATAATAGATAAAATGGTGTCCCCAAAACTTCAGAAAACCTACAACTTGGAGGATGTGGGGGAGGGTGTCAGAATTATTATACTTAGACTACAAGTAATACATTTCTTAGTATACACTATAAGCAGAATTCCATAGAAGAAACATCCATTTTTTTCTAATGATTGCATTAAATTTATCAATATATCTCATAGCAGTAAAAGGTCTAGAGTAAGTAGGATTACTACTGTGAAGTTATTAACATGAATTTGCTTCAACATATTGATATTAGAGTGTTTAACTATAACCTTTAACTATAAGCTTTTTAAAAGCAAATTTAATTTTTCAAAGGCATTATGAAATGAACAGTATTCTTCAAAAGAAACTCCTCTATATTACTGTGAAGAATATCTAAAATCTATAGATGTTACAAAATATTCTATTATTCTACAAAGTAATAATCCAAATTAGCCTATGGTTTTATAAATCAGATATTCAAGATAAATGAATAGAGATAAAAATGTAAAGGACAATAAAATCACAAGCTTTAGAAAATGCTTTCTATTTATAGATATACTGAAAGGGAAAATATACTTATTCATTTTATTTAATCAAATGTGTGACAAGTAAAACATTAGCACTTTTAAGTTTAATTAGAGTTTAATTTTGAAATATAAAATGTATTCATATAATGTGATTATGAAGATATAATATTACTTTTAACATTAAAATTTATCCAGTTCTCTCTTTAGTCCATATTCTCTCTAGAAGATTTTCCAGCAACTTAATCAGACTAATATCCAGAGATCTAAAAACTAGAAAATCTTCTTTTTATTTTTAAAAATTACTTTAAAAATGAAATTCTTTATAAATATCAGCAAAATTCATATCTTTTAAAGTCATTATCTATTTCTAAAGAACTGGTATGATGTGTTTCATTTCTAGTGCTCAGTATAGAAGGATCATAAATTCTTGAAAACCAGTGCTACTTGAATATACTCAAAACTGGTGAGCACATTAGAACACATTAACACCCTACTGCTTTATATTTTAAACCAGGTTTTGAGTAATGGATGTGATTTTTCAAGTGAGCAAGTTGTAACTATGCCACATAGGAAGGACTGTAGGTCCCCCTCAACTAGTCCTTTGGGCACATTCTGCATCTCCCGGAGTAGATCACATTTAAGTGGCTTAGCAGGAGAGACATCAATGGAACGAGTTTCTGCTAAAATAAGATCAACAAACTCATCAGAGAACTGCAAAAAGACCATTAAAATGTCAGAATCAAGTCTTCCTGGGCCAAATGGACCTTTATTTGCTCAACATTTTACACAATTATATTATGTACAGAACTTTCAAATGTTAGTACATCCAGATAGCTCTACTAGATCAAATTTTAAGAAAATTTTGGTCAGATACAAAAGTGGAATTGTAATATAGCCCAATGACTTTGAAAATTTATTCCTTTATTTTAATGGGGAAACTTACAGAAAATTTGATGAAAATAATAAACTCAGTGAAATTGAAGAAAAAGATGAGGTGAAATGTTTTATTATAATATTTTGTTTTGGTTACTCTCATAAATCTAAGAACAAAGAAACCCAATTTGTTAGTCAAAATGTAACTGATCAAAGCAACAAACTATCATTTATTGAAAAGTAGTACAAACTTGGCATGATGAATCTTTTAATATAATTGGTTCTAGTCTAATGGGGGAAAAGGCCAAAGTAAATTGGAACTAAATGTTGCCTTGAAAAAAAAATCTAGCCAATAAAATTGCTGGCATTATTGCTTTTAATTATTAGCTTTGCTTTTTCTTTGATACAGTAGTGTAACTACATCTTAGCTGCAGAAAAGGTCACTATTGAATGCTAAAAAATACCAAACAATACTAGCAACACATTTATTTTCCTCATTTTATTGTATACTAGCCTTAAACAGGTTCAAAGACAGAAAAAAATGCTATGTTTTCCCACCTGCCAAACTTTTATCCACATTTCCATATTCTGTTCTCAGAGAAGCAATGGGTATTTTAAAAATGTATGAATATACTTCAGTCAACTGCTTGCCCTATGTGATAACAGTAGTAGGGATACAATTGTACAATGCAACAACTTTAAAATATTGTATTTCAAGTTAATCATTGCTTAAGCCAAGCATGGTGGTGCACACTTTAAATCCCAGTGACTTAGGAGGCTGAGACAGGAGGATTGCAAGTTTGAGACCAGCATCAGCAACTTAGCAAGGCCCTAAGGAACTCTGTGAGACCCTGTCTCAACTAAAACATCAAAGAGGGCTGGAGATGTGGTTAAGCACTCTGGGTTCAATCCCCAGTACCATAGATATAAAGTTAATACTGCTTTAAACACAGAAATGATGAAGTAGCACCCCTCCCTTCTCTTGATCAGAGAAATGTAGAAATTTAGATCATCATTCTATGTAGAGATGTAGTGAGATCAAATACTATAAAAGCAACACTTGCATGGGATATAAATCAACTTTTACACTATTGTGTAGACAATGCCTAGTTTAATATTCAGAATACAAATTATTTTCATTTAAAAGGAGAAAACCTTACATATTTAGACAAACATTTTAAGAGAGCAACTTAAAATAATGCAGGGGACTCTGTGCTAAGAAAAGATCAACAAAAATCTAATTGCTACTTTCCATTTCTGGAGTATAACGACTTTTGCTCTAAAAAATGCCTTCCTCACATTTTTTTTTTTCTTTCAAGAATAAGTAGACATTACCTCAGTAATGTAATGCACTGAACTGATTCATGTGTCACACGTGAGACATGATAGGTAGGTTACAGATTTTCTGCAACAGTGTCCATCCAGAGTTGGGACATAAATGACCAGGTCTGGATATGCAAGGCATGCTTCAGAAATACATGGAAATAACACATTCTTACAACAATTTGTGTAGCAGTGTGTGCTCACTATTTTCAAAATGGGTTTCAGGGGCTCGTTGGGTGAAAAAAGGAAACTGTAAGCTCTCATTTTTGCCTTTTACTTTTTGTCTTTTTCCTTCTTCCTTTTTAGTAGAAGAGTTACTCCCCCTCCTGAAGTATTTCCCTCTCTAGCTTAAGCTCCTTATTTGGTAATAGGTATACAGGAAAAGTCTGGCTTCACTCCAGAAGAGAAGTGGTTATAAAGGCAAGTGCCTATGACTCCCCTTCACCAGTTTCATCCTTAATGCAGTTTTTCTCTCTCATCTCATGTTGTCTACACAACACCTCTCCCTCAAATGTTCAATGTAATCCCACTTGAGGGAAAGCAGTTTTATAAAGGGCATGGGTAGGAGTGCTGCTGTTATGTGTTCCATCTAAGTGAGGGGCTACCTGGACTCATTTCAAAAGTGCTGGTAACCATGACAGCATTAAGGTATGTATTGCTTAGAATTTAGGCATTTCAGAATGCAGAGCTCGTTTCTCTATAAACTATATTTATTCTTTAATTATTTGTAAGGAAAAAATACATAATTAGGTTAATTACCAGGCCATTTTAACATCTAAGTGTGATAGATTTTTAAAAGTGGCCCCCAGTGATATTTCCCTTCCCACTTGCCCTCCTTCCAGAATGCCGCACTTCGCTCAAAAGGTAGTGCCTTTATCCTCCCTTGGGTAATGGGTGAGCTTTGTCACTGTCTCTACTAAGAGATCATGGAAAGGTAATGCTATATAATTTGCAAGGCTTGCTTATGAAAGGAACACCACTTTTGTCTGACTCTTGGTGCATTCATCTTTGGAGCTCTGAGCTGTATTATTAGATGTCCAAAGAGAATCTCATATTCATATTGGAACCATGTGGAAGAAGCCCAGAGAACATGAAAAGAGGTGCCCAGTCTGTCCCTATTATCTCATCCACTCAACTCCACCTTTCAGCTCTGACCACTATCTGTCTATTAGTACCTGAGAAAACTCAAGTGCCCATCTGAGCCATTCCTGAACTTTTGATCCACAAAAATTAATGTTGCTGTGTTTCAAGCCACTAGATTTTGGAATTATTTGTTATACAGACAATGAGAAGAACCTGGTCAATTTTACTAGCTCTCAGGGGTATGTGGAAATTGTACATATTTGAAAACACACACACAAATGTGTACACACACATATGCACACAGAATATAAGTCACAAACTATATACTTATTGGAGCAAGTCTGAAGGGTCTACAGTTCATGCTATTAAATATTAGGAATAAATGAGGTAGCAAATAGTATATGCTTTTGTATTTTCTTGAAGAACTAATGTATTTCATCTATATGAATATAGTTCTTATAGTAGAATTTCCCCATTTATATTCAATAATCATCTAAAGTCATTTACAAAAGCACTTAGCTTCTTCAATTCTCCCCTAGGACCAAATATTGAACAAACAATGTTTATCTGACATGCAAGAAATTCAGTATGCTCTAATAATTTGAAAAACAATGTTTAGACATAGCTTCTAAATAAAATGTACTATGAAAACTCTTAATATAAAGCTTTGTACAAGGAAACAACAATGTGCACATGGACTTCAACTCATAGAACAGAAAAAGATATAAACTTCAGGATATTCTTGGTGATTTGAAATGGTTGGTTCCTGAGGCTGACTGAGTCACTAAACAGATCCATCTCTATGATAGAAATACATGGAAGGTCTACAGGTACGGAGTTAGGACCATGATGGAGAGACAGGTCACAATGCAGCATTCACTTCCATGGCAGCATCTTATTGGACATTAGAAAATAGTGCATTAAGCAGAGAATTTCGAACTCCAGAATTTAGTATTCCAAGTATTCCAAGTCAAACTCCTTTGGAGAAACTTGGGTCAAGTCTTGCTCCCTTTCAACTTATGTCCTGCTGCTCCCACCCCACATCTGGTTAAAGGGATTCCTGTAACACCAGAAAATAGGAACTGAGATCTTGATAAATTTCACCAGGATCTTTTGTGTAGAGATGGCAGGGGACAACTCACCTGGTGACATAATATGCTAGAACCCTCCAAAATGATTCAGATGCTCTGACAGCTGGCTGTGCCTTACAAGCAAACAATCTGGGGCTCTGACTTCATCCTTTCTCACTCCCATTCTTTCTTAGACATACACATACATTCTACATCTCCGCGACATTATCCTCTTTCTACTCTTTTCCACACACCCATGTTCTTCAGAAAGAGCAGAGTTAGAAACACCAGGACAGGACTGGGGCGCAGAAGCTACAGCCTCCTGCATCTCATCAATACAAATTTACAACTGAAACCTCAATCCAGGAAATGTGATTTCATTGCCAATAAAGAACTAATTGTATTACATACTAAAAAGCAAGTAAGGAAAAGTTTACACATTCCTCAGGCTAACCTGTGCTTAGGCCATATTTTTAAGTATTAGAGTGAGTAGTAAATAATTGTTACTTTTCTTTCTACTTTTATAAAGCAAATGCATTTCTGATCCTGCTGTTAAAACTTGTAACCTTACCCATTCAAATAGTTGAAAATTAATTAATCAGGGATTAAATATTCATAACTGAGTCTTTGCATATGGAATACATAAAAACACAATGTTAGATACAGTTAACATATTCTTTTTAAATAAATTATATTCATTTTAATCATTCATGTGAATGAAAAAGTTTATAATCAAATGAGTAAATTAAAGATGAATGAAAATTCTAGTTTACTTTTTAAAATTATTTATAACAATTTAAACATCTTAACTACTAACAGATACATTCCAAAGTTGCAAGGAGCCTATCTTTTTTTATAAATGTGTTTTTTTCCTCTATTATTATTGCATATTCCATCCAAGTGAAGGGCTACTGGACTTGTTTCAAATGTTCTTACATTACATGTCACTCTAAGGAAACCTTTTTCCAGATAAGTTGTAAAGAACATGTATTTTTTAATGGCAGATATTTTATCATCTCTGGCCATTTAGATTATAGGTGTGGGATCCTGTTTTATATGGCACCCTGCTACTGTGGAGCTATTCTTTTAGCTGTTCAAGTTAGAAAGTCTTTGCCAAACAAAACAGTAGGAGGGAAGCTGTAAAAAATAAAAAATAGCCTCAAAATGCTAAAAAAAGAAATAAGTGAACAAGCAGCAATGTAAACACCAACTAGAGTACTATTCCCATGACCTACATTTGATAGAAAAAAATATATTTAAGATGCAGAGAATTCAGAGAATAGGTATTTAAAACAACATACATTTGTCTTTAGAAACAGAAATTAATTCAGACAATATTATAAATAAGCTATTGTGCTACAATAATTAATTGATCAGGGATTAAATCTCAAATCACAAATCTCAGACCTTATTTTAAGGTAAATGAGTCTGGTCTATGATTTTCTTCTGAAATGAAAATGATGTAAAGCTTTAAAAGAAATTTTAAAAATACAAGCTCAATGAAATCTAAATAGTCAAATTGCACAAATAGATTAGGCTCAAGATTGCCTTTTGAAAAGCACTCCGTTTGTTACGTAGAAAGTGACAGGTATGACTTAGGAAGATGAATCCCATATCTTTCTTTGATTCAAGCACACTGCTCTTTTACAGATATGCACTTTATTTAAATCACTTCTTTTTGGTTTGGAGTGGATATAACCAGATAAACATTAAAATGAAATACATGGTAGCATGGCCAATGTGGAAAACACTGTGCCAGTGTGCTCCAGATGCCGGGCATTCACATGCAAGGACCATTTGTGTACCCTAGGAGCCTCCTCACAACCCTCCTGTACTGCAGGCATCACTGCTGGGATTTCTGGGGTTCAGAGAGGTTAAGTCACTTACTCAAGTGCAAGGCAGAATGTGGACAGGGACCCAGTTCTAGAAGCACTTCTCATCACAGCTGTCCTCAAGAGCTATGCAGGGGAATTCAGTTGCTTATTTGATAATACTTTGAGCCTAGAAAGAGCTCATTAAATCTCAATAGGTTAAGTCCCAAATTCAACTCAGGATCAAACTCAGAATAAATCATATGATTTTATAGTCTGATCACATGTATCTATTTAAGGGAGGCCAGGAGGCATTTTCCCATTATTGCTCACAGGGGACTGCCTTTCCTTTTCTTTTGTCCATCTTTCCTCTTCCCTAGCTGTGTAAGAAGTATGGCCTTTAGAAAGAATTCCAGCCTCATCTTTTTAAATGTCATCAAAGATGGGTCTGAAGAATAACCTATCAGTCAATGTTTACTCTTGCGTAATAACAGAATATGGCCATGAGAATCATTGTAGGGAAGAATATTTTATATGAAGCTTCATACAACCACTGCAGGGGGGAAACACTCTTGAAGAGGATTAGCAAAAGTTGGTATTTGAAATATAACTTTGGTTAGCCAATATTCCTTGGTTAATATTATCAAGAACTATCCTTTCCTAATCCCAATTCTAAAGTTAGACCAGCCTGTCCTATTTCTTTCCAACAGTAATCAAACATGGGAAGTGAGCACAGACAAAACAAACAAACAAACAACAACAAAAAAAAAAAAAACAGAAGTAACTTCATGAAGATTTACAGATGATGGAAAGTCTCACACTCCTTTACAAACAATGAGAGCTAGTGAAATAATTAGCATTTTGCAAAATAAAAAATTTCAAGGAAATATGCCTAGAATAATCAAGCCATTTGTGTTTACCTAAGGAAAATAGGTATGCCCTTAATTATGCAGAAATAAATACATGAATAAAAATAAGAATCATTTGCCCACACCAGAGAACTGAAAATAATACTTCATTTTTCTTTACGATTGATTCCTTATTCATTTCACAATAATTTACTGTGTACCTAATTATTATATCCCAAGCACTGGGGATACAATGATGAATAAGAGTCCTATTCTTCAAAATGCCCATGGTCCAGGTAGTAGATAATTGGAGAATATTTACAAAATACAAAGTGATAGTAGGATAAAGAAAAATAACTGTTTGAGGAGAAATAAAGGTAACTGAAAAGTGACACATGAGTAATAAACCTATTGCAGCTTCTGTTACCTCAAATGCATTGTAATAAAAAGGACTTTAATGTTTTCACTGTTTTTACATCATTTTGTAATAACTGCAGAAAATGGGATGAAAATAAACAAGTATATATAAGCAAGCAGGATATGAAAATCGGGAACAAGTAGCAGTTTGGTTCAGCCAGATCTTCAGCAAAGTGAAATAGAGTAATGAAGTTAAGCCTGCAAAGAAAAAGAGAGACTGCAAATGGAGGACCTTGAATAGTAGACCAAAGTTTCCAGCCTTCTTCAATGGGGAGAAAGGAACTGTTAAAGAACTTAGTACATGAGATGACAAAGGCTGATATTTCTGAACAATTACTGTAGAAGCAATGAACAAAACATATATGAAAGGGAGAAACAATGCTTAGAAACAGCATTTAAAAAACAACCACATGATTGGTTGATGAAGGTCGGGGTTACTAATATACCTGAGATTGAAAACAAGAGACAAGTATAGCCTACACTAGGGAATAAGAATTCTAAGAGCCATAAATTGTTATGCACCAAATGTCTGAATCCCTCCAGAATTCATGTTGAAATTCTAAACTCCATTGTATTAGGAGGTAAAGCTTTGGGCAGGTAATCAGATAATAGAGGATATGATGAGATCAATGTTCTTATAAGAAGAGACAAGAAAAAACTTGCTTCTTTCTTCTATCCACTATATGAAGATACAATAAGAAGACAGTTTTGTACAAACCAGGAAGAAGTTTATCCCTAGATACTAGCTCTGCTGAAATCTTGATTTTGGATTTCCCAGTGTCTAGAACTATGACAATTCTGTCACCCAAGCTACCAAAACTATGGTATTCTATTATAGCATCCCTGACTAAAATAGCAACTGAGGAAATAAAAAGGATAGTCCCTTAAGAATTAAAGTCCAAGATTCCAAAAGGAACAGTTGAACTCTTCATATAAAGCAGGATGGACACTGTGAGCTTGATTTTGAGCCCAGTGAGTTTAAGGTGCCAGTGGCACATTCTAGTGAAATTTATCAGAAGTGGTAGGACAAGAAGTATCAATTTGCACACCTCAAAGAGATGGATGTCAGCATAGGAAGGACACCCAAAGAAGAGGCATAGGTAGAGGACAGTACTAGAAGCAGAATCAGCAAACCCTGAAACTTAATGGTCATGAAAAGATGTAATAGATGATAGGGCGCGAGTAGGTGGTGAAACAAACTAATTAAGAGTAGAGAATAACGGAAACCAGGGAGTGGGATCAGAAGTGATCTGCAAAATTAAGTTACAGGGTGGAAGGAGACTGAGGGATCCCAGGTTGGAGAACAGGCACTGGATTGGGAAAGGAAAGGGCTGTCCTGGTTGCTAAATGTTAATTGTGGTTTAGAAACTAGAATCCAATCTCAGAATCAAGGACCATTGCCAAACACCTAAAAACTCTGGACAAAGCTCTATCATCTTATCAGTTTTCAAGAGAAGATTATGGATGACTGTTCTCACCCCATCTTTGATGACTCTCATGTCTTATCTCTAGCAAATATAAACATTAAAAGAATCAAAGTTAAGGGAACATATATGTATTTCTCATCCTTTAATATGAAATTCTGTCAGGCCAATTATCGTCACTTCCTTTTAATACACAAAAAAGCCTAAAGCACTTGGAAGTGTTTAGATTATTCATAGAGGAAGTCGTAAAATGGTAAATGGATGGCAAGTCCTTAAAATTCTATTTAAGAGCTTTAACTTCTACTCATTACATTGGGCCATATATTCACATGAAATTAGTATGGAGTTTCAAGTTAGTTTTCAATTCATATAAGATATTTCTTAAAAGGAGTTTTGTTTTAATCAAATCAGTGCATAGGCTAATAGTCTGTAATAATATGGAAAGTTAGTGTTTTAGTCAGCTTTTTAATTGCTGCAATTAAAGGACCCAACCAGAACAACTGTAGAGCAGGAAAAATTTACTTGCAGGCTCATGATTTCCGAAGTCTTGGTCCATAGAGAGCAGACTCCATTCCTCAGTGCTCAAGGTGGCTGTACATCATGGTGGAGAGTGTGGCAGAGGGAAGCAACTCACACAATGAACAGGAAGCAGAGAGACTCCATTTCCAGATATAAAATGCATACCCCAATGAACCACTTTCTCCAGTCCGTACCCCCTGCCCCTGGTTATCACTTAGTTAATCCCATCAGGTATCAATTTACTGACTAGGTTAAGGCTATGAACCAACCATTTCTCCTCCAGACCTTCTTGCATTATCTCACCTGTGAGCTTTTGGGGGATACCACATCTAAACCATAACAGTTAGTAATTACAATCAATTATATCATGTTAATATCACAATATTATTTATCAGAGTTCTTATTAAATAATTTTTGTTAAATTAAAGATATAATTAAAAATTATAGATATTTAAATTATGGATTTAAATACCTGTGGTACCCATTTGGAGGACACAAAGCTGGTTACTTCTATTACAGTCAAGCCAGTTTGGGAAAGTCGATTGATAAATTCAATTTTTATATCTGTAGGAACAATAACCTATAAAAACATAAAAAGTTATTTTATTATAAGTAAAATCATATAGAGTCTATCATAGGACAAACAGAAATTTACTTCCTAACTGAAAAGAAATGTGATTTATAAACTCAAGGAATAAGTGAAAATGAACATGTCTTTAACATCCTAAGAAATATTAATATTTAAACTGAGTATTTCAAACACTCAAATGCTCTGTAAAACTAATATAAAAGTACCTTTTCATTCTGCAATCCATCCCTAGGTCCAACTTCTACTATTTTAACATATTCGGGGAGCCCAGATAACTGGGACGATTCCTGAAAAACAAAACATAAAAACAAGAAAAATACAACAGTTAGATTGCAATTGAAAAGCTAAACAATTATACTATATTAATAAAGCCTCATCCCAGAAAGCTGCAACAGTAAGAAAGCAACACAATGATACAATCTAAATAACCCTTCTTATATATTTGTAACATAAATCATTTTTCTTACAAGTGTCTGATATTTTATGATTGCAATTCAAAAGAATAATTTTTGAAAATATAACTGTGGAATAAGTGATTTACCCAGGATCTAAAGAGCAAAACTGTTGAATAATTCTGCATGTGATTAGATCACATGTGTTAATACAAAAGTTAATTCATTGCATTTGCAGATTTCTACCACACACAGTCACACCAGCTGTCACCTGCAATACAATGCACTTGAGGGTGAATTTGGTATTCTGGCTCATGCACAGAAAGATGAGGTTAGAGAAGAAAGTATGCTGTTTGCTTTTCTGTGTCACACAACACAGCTACCACACAAGCACCGCTTCCTAATGGATATTCACCTAGTGGGAGGTAAGCCTAAATATCCTCCCAACATTCTGGCTTTAGCCCAATGTAAGAAACATGTTCTTCTGTCTTTTGCCCAAATCTGAGATAACAAATGGGTTAGTTTCTGGAATTTCTGTCCCTAGACTAGGCAGGATGGACCTAGTTTAAAAGAGGTATATGCCTTCTAAATATATGGAATTAAATTTTATTATTTAAAATAAGAAAAGCAGAAATAGCCTACGTATCACATCACAGTTTAAATGAGAAGGAAGCTCACCTTTTTCAGACTACCAAAATAATCTCTTGTTACCTCTGAGCCAAGTGTCAGTAACTCATCACCAAATTCTTCAAATGGATAGTTGGTAGAATCAACCCAGATTCACAGGAACTGTGCCTTTCATCAGTAAAGACAAATTCTAGCTGACCAATTCATCTTGTCTCACTCTGACCTTGTGACAATCATTGGCATAAAATGGCGAAGTGGTTGTTTCAGATGAAGGATGCAGTTTGTGTCTATAACAGAAAAAGGCTCACTGGCCCTTTAGTGTTCAAAACTGCAATAGACTTTATTAGTATTCTGTGTTAATTCAGTTGAAGAAACCAGATGGTCCCTGATACAATGTTAACAGACCATCCTCCACAATTTCCCTGAAATGGGGCCATTTGTTAACAAAAATTAGTCAAGAAGGAAGAGAATTCTCATTTCTGCATCTTCTCTGCAGGTTATGATGCATAAAGTTAACAGGAGAGTAGAGAGTTGAGAGAGGAGCATGAGTCCTACACTTTAGGTTCAGTTCTGAATGGCAATCATGAAACCATGCCTAATTATGGAGTGCCTATGTCAGCCAAGCAATAAAGAAAATGTATGACATGGGAATATAGTGTAAACGAGAGAAGTTCATTCCTTTTTCTAGACCTAAAATGGCAGCAATGAAACAAAACCAAAAACAAAACGAGACAGCCTTACTTAGCACATGTGGTCTCATTATTGATGGTTGTTTCACAAAACTACATTTTTGACAGCAAATAGTTTGCAGCATACATGGACAAAGAATACTTCTTTATTAAGTGGCAATTTTGACCCAAAGAAAGAGCATAGTGTTTTTTAAGGCAGTAACAATATGCTTGAGTACAATTAAAGAGCTGGGTACATTTCTCTGCATCAATTTGATAAAGCTGGATAATTATTCACAGGTAATATGAAGAAAACCAACAATTACGGTCATTTCAGTCCAAGCAGCATGTGTGTCCATTTGATATGATTTTAGATTCTTCTTGAATCTGATGCTACTTACTCTTCAGTCTTTCTAGACAATTTGAATTAAGCTGGTGATCAAAGATATTCCCCAATAAAATCAATAGATAATCATTATGCACAGTCTATGTGTCATATACTGTAATAGGTGCTGGAATTACACCAAAATGAAAACTGTAATGAACCAATTACATAGAAACATTAAGAGATGCAAAGAAGGAATCACACTAGATGGAGTATCTGAGGAGAGACATGTTCTGTGTTCTAATGAGAAGATTATGATCAGGTTTTTATTTATTTAGTTTTTGAACTCAGGTTTGGTCTAGTTAAGACTCACCCATAGCCACATTGAAATTACATGCAATTGTATTTGCTTGTGTGTGTGTGTGTGTGTGTGTTTAGGGCTGGGGATTGAAACTGGGTGCTGTGCATGCTAGGCAAGTGCTCTACCACTAAGTTACACCCCCAGCCCCATGTGCTTATATAACATTGAGGTGGGATTTTACATTAGTCATTATTATCTGTGGTAGCAATGCTTAGAAAGAGATTAAAGATTACCAGGAAAGGACTCTCACATCACACATATTCAGTTAATATATGTTAATCCTAATGATGACCCACTGAAGAATAAGAAAAGATCAGAGGACACTTGCTTGTGCTGTGGGTTGTATTTCAGGAGCTGCACTTGGGGAACCTTAGCATTTCCTAGTGGGCAGAAAGTATGCCTGCCTTTGCTCCAGATGGACATACTATCTCTTCTTCCAAGGCTCTCTGCTAGATGAACATCCCTGAAAGATAATCAAGGAAAGATATCTGCTACTAAGACATGCAGATATGCAAGACAAACAAGAAGAAAAATTTTCTGACAATTACTGCGATTAATATTCAATTATTTTCCTCAACCAAAACTCTAATTCATTATCCAAGATTTCATTTGTAATCTACTCAGGACCTCTTCAGATAAAATTAAGTAATTTAATTTCTATGATGCCATAATACTTTAAAGAGACTAATTTTTAAAAAAATATATCTGCAAGAACTTCTTTCTTACCTCTATCTCTCCTTCTCTCTCTTTCTTTTTAAGTGAATCAATTATAAATAATGAATGAATTCACACCTAAAATTTAGATAGTAAGGCTGATCTTTCAATTAGCGAGTATATTACCCAATGTTAATATAGTTATTAGGTATATGAAATGAACAATACAAACAAAACTTTCTGCCCACAGCTAGTAAAGATTTTAATGGCACTGGGGTCTTCATGATACTCTGAGACAGGGATGAGGGGGTACTTTTTCTATACACTGAACATGAATGACTTAGAAGTTACAGGAATTGAGGTTTTACAATATTAGGCTGCAGAATTTAGTAACATAGTCCTCAAACATTTTAGCCTATACTCTAAAATTTATTTTTATAACAATAAAAGTCCTATGTTACTGAGCTCAGTGTATCCTGTTTAATGCTCAGTATAGTATATGATACTAGTGAAAAACAAAAGAGGTATTATCTAGAGTGAGGGTTTCAAAAAGCTGTGTTATACAGCTGGGTGTGTGCCCACATTTGGCATCAGATTTCTAATGGTTCACTTTCATAGAGCAACAATAAAAGAAATACTATCTTGCATTTATATGTTGTATTTTTCCAAAGAACTTGTCTATCTACATTTCATCTGTGAAGTTACCCTATTAGCAAGGCAGAACTGAAAGAGAGATTAAATGACTTTCTAAGTTTACCTTGCTAAATTCCCTGGCTGTAAATCTAGTTTTCTTGAAGATGAGATTAAATACATCATCAACTATTGAATTTTACTTGAAAAATTAGTAATGAATCTTACTTTTAAATATCATAAGTATTTTGCTTTATTCACAATTTTCAATTGTGCAGAAAATTAAAAGGCAGGCATAATTTGATGCACAAGTCTGAAATTGTGTGTGTGGGTGTATGTGTGTGTAATACATATATTTTTTTAGCAATAACAATGGGTGACATTATACTATTCATGGTGATAGATGTCATTTCTTATTATCTACCCTACAAGTACAGTTTTTATCCCTACACAAATAACACTATCCATAACAGAAATTTCTACACTGATTTGTATATGTTCCACTGACTTCATTTCTTGAGAACTAGTTTTCTGTGTGTAAAGTTGAAATATCCTCTTTCATAACCAGTATTCCCAAGGAGAATACCTATGAAGACCAAAACAAATGCTCCCACTACACAGATGAGAAGTTTGAATCAGGAAATTGTGTGATTTTTCTTTTGAAATTAAATCAGACTTCTTAAGGGGGCATTAGATATCAGCTTTTCCAAAAGAATCTATTTTTGTCATCACATCTGAAATATGCACGTGGTTCATTTTGTGGTAATGTTAAAATCGTCACTCTCTGCTATTTGTTATTTCTTGGATATTAATTTCTCTTTTAACTCAATATAATCAGAAGCATGTAAACCATTATCAGTGACGTAGCAGATATCCACAGAAACCTTGGTCCTCCAGAGCAATCAAAAGACATTTCTCTCCCTGGGTGCCTCTTTGGAACCAAGAGATGAATAAGCAAAGCTGATATTTGAAACCATACTTCCAGAATATCCATGTGCCAGGGTTAATTCAAAGGCAATCTCTGGCAATTTAATATGAATGCATTCACAATTAATATGGTTGTAATGCAAAGTAATTTATTTTTACCTTTTTATTTTTATAGACTGCATTTTGATTCATTGTACACAAATGGGGTTACAACTTTTTATTTCATGATGTAGTTATACATGATGGTTATACATGATGTAGATTAATACCATTCATGTAATCATACATGTACATAGGGTAATGATGTCTGTCTCATTCCACCATCTTTCATACCCCCGCCCCTTCCTCCATCTCATTTTCCTTTATGTAATACAAAGTTCCTCCATTTTTCTCTTACCCCCACTCCTGCACCCCCATTATGTATCATCAACCACTTATCAGAGAAAACATTCAGCCTTTGGTTTTTTGATATTGGATTATTTCACTTAGCATGATATTCTCTAATTCCATCCATTTACCTGCAAATGATATATTTTATTCTTCTTTATGGTAGAATAATATTACATTGTGTATATATAGCACAGTTTCTCTATCCATTCATCTATTAAGGGCATCTAGGTTGGTTCCACAATCTAGCTATTGTAAATTGAGCTGCTATAAACATAGATGTGACTGTGTTACAGTAATGCAAAATAATTTTTATAATGTATTATTAAAGTAGGTACCTAATCCTCCATGAATAGTATTTCTTAATTTATGAGCTTAAAAGGTAAAGGAAAGTACCTGCATTGTATTTTAGCAATTTGGGAACAGCCAGAAGGAAAGTGAAGAGTGTACAATGCTTTGCTTCCCAACAACCTTCAATCAAATTTTCAAAAGAGATTAAAAATAAGCTCTACAAAACTGAACATTCCCCTCTCTATATGTATACTAATGTGTATGCTTGGCACTTGATGGGAAAGCAGTGTTGGGTGTCAGTGTAGATACGCAGAATGACTACATATAAACCCATTCTGGAATAAATTTTATGAACACTGGAAAAATCAATAGTAGTTACAGAAGTATAAGAATATTACCTGAGTCATCTGCCACATATTTGCAGATTGTAGAATAAAGAAGGATGAACAATAGAAAATCATCTAAAGTTATTTATTAATTTTTTTTAAAAACAGACTCTCAACGTGTAGCATGTATGTTCATTTCTCAGTTAAATTCCTTATTTAGAAAGTGGCTTGAGCAGTAAAAGCATGCATGTCTCTGATAGTCATCAGTTAATTATTGCTTTAATACAAAATCACAGCTGTATTACAAATGAAACAAGATATAAGGTTAAAATAGAGGCTATGAAAATGGATTGTGAGGACAGTTTATAAAACACAAGTGATAACAAAATAATAGTAACCTCAAAAATGAGAGGAACTACACTTAAGGACAAACATATCAAAGAAAATAATAATGGTAACTTTTAATGCTTGCATTTAATGAACCACTTAACCAAAGCATTAAAATAAATTTAAAGAAATTTCTGCCCCCCCAAAAAAAATTTTTTTATACATTGATAGAGCATAGATCCTGCATACATAGCTCTGCTTCTTTAGGTGGTATTTTTTATTTACATTAGTTTCAATAAATAAAATTATTCTTTACTTTGGACAACTTAATAATCAAATTGAGTTTATGAAAAAACGAGCCAAAAGGATCTATATTTATTTCTATAGTTGTTTAATTAATATTATCGTTACCACTTAATTATAGTATAAGATAAAAATAAAAGTGTCAATTAAAAAACCAATACTAAAAGTTTGAGTCAAAGGATTTTAGTTATGAAAAATTTCTTTCCCTCAGTGTCTTTGCCAACAAAACTTTTTTACCTGATATTCTGCCATTTTGCTGCCATCAGTCTCAAAGTTTATTTTGGAACCCACTAAAATTGCTTTTGCATTCTGCAAACTCAAAAAGCAGTCAAATTGATTGAATATATGCAAAACGATAATATAAATTGAGTTATTATTATTGACAAAAAGCAATTACATTGCTCCTCTTGATCTCCTCTTATACCATATTGTCCATATAATAACAGCAAGTTGGAAAATCACATCCAAAATGTCCTCTGAGTTTTCAGTTTTCTAATATACTCTTTAGACATAATAAAACTATTAGATGTCATTTAAATTTTGAATAAAACTTTTTAGTGTTTAATGAAGCTCCTCCATGAAAATAGTTATGTAATGTTTATTTTCTGATTGTCCATAATAGATCATGATGTCTGAGTATTTGCATGCTTACAGATATACTACAAAAATTCTCAGAAAAATGACAAAAACACATATGGTGTCTTATACCACATAATATTTAACCAGTTTTGGATATTTGTTAGGGATGAGTTGTTGAGTAATAAAGGTAGCAGAAAGGGCTAACAGAAATACTACCATATACTAGTGAACATAGGTAAAGTCTATCCCTTGGAATTTTGATGATTATTATTATTGGATTACTGTGGGTATGGTGAAGTGGTGCTCAGATATTCCATGCAGGACTGAGGCATTCCCAGATGCAAGAGTTTTGGTGCATTGTCCTTTTAAAGTCCTTTTTCAGGAATGGCCCCTAACTAGAGAAAACCTCCTTATCTGAGCTCTCGCTCATTCCCTATGATCATCCAATGGGTTGAAGTAGGAACAGAAAGGCCTAGCTCCTTTGCTTCAGGGTAGTATGGGCTCCAGAGATCCTGTGTGACTATGACCTTTGTTGCAAGCACAACAGAGTTCAACTTTCTCCTCTTCTAATCCTACATCCTTCGCTGCCCCACAGGTATTGAATCCAAGGGCAACGACTTCCTGCAAACAACTCTTTATCCAAGAATCTATTTCCTAGAGAACCATAACTAAGAAAATTGGTGCCAGAAGTGACCTGAGAAAACAGTCTCTAAAATGTGATTTGGGAAGAAACATCCTGGGGGTTTTCAAGATGGCGGCCTAGAGGGTGGCTGCATTACGTGTTGCTCCAGAACTCAGGATTCAAGAGAGGAGATATTGAGACGCTTGGGACCAACTCAAAGTAGCCGGGTGACTCTCACCCCCTGGGGGGGGCATCCCGGATGGGACGGGGGTCCCGGAACGCAGGAAACTTTGTGAAGTAGAACTGCCGGCGAGACGCCCCTCCCCCCGCTGGAGCGCCATAGAGGAGGCCGGTCGGCACAGCGCTGGGACTCGGAACAGCCACTGGGGCTCCGGCGGCTGCCCGGGGGAGGAGAGGCGGGGAGAACTGTGTGGACTCAGGACACCGGGGCCTGCCCTGAGGAGGAGGAGAGGAGCGTGGCCACTTGGATTCGGAGAGACTGCGCCAGAGCTGCAGGCGGTTGCCAGAGGAGAAGCCGCGCGGCGAGCTGTTTGGAATCAGAACAACGCTTCTGAACCCCGGGGCCTGCCCTGAGGACGAGGAGGAAGAGGAGCAGCCGCTTGGATTCGGGCGACTATACGGGAACTACAGGCGGTTGCCAGAGAAGGGGCTGCGTGGCGAGCTGTTTGGACCCTGACCACTTCTGAACCCCGGGGCCTGCCCGGAGGAGTAGGAGAAGGAGGAGAAGGAGCGCGGCGGGTCCTTTGGACTCGCAGTGACTGCATTAGCGCTCCAGGCGGCTGCTCAGAGGAGAAGGCGATTGGTGAGTTATTTGGTCTTAAAGTGACAGCTCCTGAACACAGGGGGGCTGCCTGGAGGAGAAGCGTGGTGGGACGCTTGGTCTTGAAGGACCACACCAGAGCTCCGGGCGGTGGCCCAGAGGACCCGTGCAGCGGGTCACGTGGATTCAGAGCCACTCAGAGGGACTGCTCCTGAACACCCGGGGGGTTATCTGGAGAAGGAGGAGGAACGGGCAGGGTCACTTCGACTCGGAGTGATTGATTGCCCCGGGCTACGGGTGGTTGGTGGGAGGAGGAGGCACGAAGTGAGTTTCTTGGACTCCTAGTGACCGCACCGGCATACTGGGCAGCTGTCTGGAGGAAGAGGCCTGTGGCGGGTCTCTGGGACTCAGAGCGATTGTTCGGGGCCACAGGTGGCTGCTCAGAGGAGGGGCCACGCAGCCAGGCGATTAGGTGCAGAACAGGGTCCCAGGATCTAGGAGGCTTCTGGGTGGAAGAGCCGCACAGAGACAGGCTTAGGGCGGAGCGAAGGTTCCAGGCCTATGGGCAAATTCTCTGAGGAGGGGCAGCCTAAGGAGATTCATCTGCGAAGGGTGAGGCTCCCAGGCCCAGGAGGTAGGGCCGGGCCCCTGGAAACTTTGCAGAGGAAGGCAGCCCAGCCCAGGCAGTAGATGTAAATTGAGGGGAACCTCTAGGAGGAAACTGACCAGCGAGACCTCCCCACCGGGTGAGTCTTCCCTGCTGGGTGAGGTTTCCCACAAGGACAGTAAAACCAGAGGCTCAGGCCCAAACAGGCCTTGCCTCAGCCCACAGCCTAGGTCCCCTTTGGATGACCATTGGTCAACAAGTGGAGGCACCTCTGCCCACTAGCAGGGAATATACCCCACCTGAAGGCCACTACTCCTAGAGAGGCAGCTTCCTTGTGGAGCACCGCATTATCAACCTCCTCCAAGACTTCAGCCTACTGAAGGCTAAGAGGGGATATATATAGAAATCTTCAGGGTCATTGTAAATCAACAGAGGAAATCTGCAATATCTCAGCGGTCCACTGATATCTGAACAACATGAGAAAACAAGGAAAGAAAATGCTGCAAACAAATCTAGATGTTACATCAATAAAACCCAATGACAGCATGGCAGAAGAAATGACAGAAAAGGAGTTCAGAATGTACATAATTAAAATGATCAGAGAAGCAAACGAGGAGATGAAAGAGCAAATGCAAGCATTGAATGATGAGATGAAAGAGCAAATGCAAGCATTGATTGATCGCACCAATCGACAGTTAAAAGAGCAAATACAGGAAGCAAAAGATCATTTCAATAAAGAGTTAGAGATATTGAAAAAAAACCAAACAGAAATCCTTGACATGAAGGAAACAATAAACCAAATTAAGAACTCCATAGAAAGCATATCCAATAGGATAGAACACCTGGAAGACAGAACCTCAGACATTGAAGACAAAATATTTAACCTTGAAAACAAAGCTGAACAAACAGAGAAGATGGTAAGAAATCATGAACAGAATCTACAAGAACTATGGGATATCATGAAAAGGCCAAATTTAAGAATTATTGGGATTGAGGAAGGCCTAGAGAAACAAGCCAAAGGAATGAACAACCTATTCAATGAAATAATATCAGAAAATTTCCCAAATCTGAAGAATGAAATGGAAAATCAAGTTCAAGAGGCTTACAGGACTCCAAATACACAAAATTACAACAGACCCACACCAAGGCACATTATAATGAAAATACCTAACATACAAAATAAAGACAGAATTTTAAAGGCTGTGAGAGAAAAGAACCAAATTACATTCAGGGGGAAACCAATACGCATATCAGCAGATTTTTCAATCCAGACCCTAAAAGCTAGAAGGTCCTGGAACAACATTTTTCAAGCCCTGAAAGAAAATGGATGCCAACCAAGAATCTTATACCCAGCAAAACTTACCTTCAAATTTGACGATGAAATAAAATCCTTCCATGATAAACAAAAGCTAAAAGAATTTACAAAAAGAAAGCCAGCATTACAGAACATTCTCAACAAAATATTCCATGAGGAAGAGATGAAAAACAAAGAAGCAAATCAGCAAAGGGAGGAATTATCCTAAAGGAATTGTCAAATAAAGGAGGAAACAAGTTGTGTCAAACAAATAAATAAACAAAATTTTAAAAATGAACCAAATGACCGGGAAACCAAATCATTTCTCTATAATAACCCTGAACGTTAATGGCCTGAATTCATCAATCAAAAGACATAGACTGGCAGACTGGATTAAAAGAAAGATCCAACAATATGTTGCCTGCAAGAGACTCACCTCATAGAAAAAGATACCCATAGATTAAAGGTGAAAGGATGGGGAAAAACATACCATGCACATGGACTCAGCAAAAAAGCTGGAGTATCCATCCTCATTTCCGATAATGTGGACTTCAAGCCAAAGTTAGTCAGAAGGGATAAAGAAGGTTATTTCATACTGCTTAAGGGAAGCATAAATCAGCAAGATATAACAATCATAAACATCTATGCCCCAAACAGTGGCTCATCTATGTATGTCAAACAAATCCTTCTCAATTTCAGAAACCAAATAGACCACAACACAATAATACTAGGTGATTTTAACACGCCGCTCTCACCACTGGACAGATCTTCCAGACAAAAATTGAGCAAAGAAACCATAGATCTCAACAACACAATCAATAATTTAGACTTAACGGACATTTATAGAATATTCCATCCAACCAAGAGTGAATACACTTTCTTCTCAGCAGCACATGGATCCTTCTCTAAAATAGACCATATATTATGCCACAAAGCTAATGTTAGCAAATACAAGAAGATAGAGACACTAGCATGTATTCTATCAGATCATAATGGATTGAAGTTAGAAATAAATGAAAGAGTAAAACACAGAAACTATTCCAACATCTGGAGGTTAAACAATATGCTATTATATGATGAATGGATAACAGAAGATATTAAGAAGGAAATTAAAAAATTCTTAGAGGTAAATGAGAACAAAGAAACATCATATCAAAACCTCTGGGACACTATGAAAGCAGTACTTAGAGGGAAATTTATTTCATGGAGCGCATTTAATAAAAGAAGTAAAACTCAACAAATAAACAACCTAACACTACAGCTCAAAGCCTTAGAAAAAGAAGAACAGAACAGCACCAAAAGTAGTAGAAGACAGGAAATTGTTAAACTCAGAGCTGAAATCAATGAAATTGAAACAAAAGAAACAATACAAAAAATTGACAAAATAAATAGTTGGTTCTTCGAAAAAATAAACAAAATTGATAAACCTTTAGCCACACTAACAAAGAGAAGACGAGAGAAAACCCAAATCACTAAAATTCGGAATGAACAAGGAAATATCACTACAGACAGGATGGAAATACAAAACATAATTAGAAGCTATTTTGAAAATCTATACTCCAACAAAATAGAAAATTTCGAAGACATCAACAGGTTTCTAGAGACATATGAATTGCCTAAACTGAATGAGGAGGACATAAACAATTTAAATAGACCAATTTCAAGTACTGAAATAGAAGAAGTCATCAAAAGCCTACCAACAAAGAAAAGTCCGGGACCAGATGGGTTCTCAGCCGAGTTCTACAAAACCTTTAAGGAAGAGCTCATTCCAATACTTCTCAAAGTATTCCATAAAATAGAAGAGGAGGGAACCCTCCCAAACTCATTCTATGAAGCCAATATCACACTGATACCTAAACCAGACAGAGACTCATCAAGGAAAGAAAATTTCAGACCAATATCCTTAATGAACATCGACGCAAAAATTCTCAACAAAATTTTAGCAAATCGCATACAAAAACATATTAAAAAGATAGTGCACCATGATCAAGTGGGTTTCATCCCAGGGATGCAAGGTTGGTTCAACATCAGGAAATCAATAAACGTAATTCACCATATTAATAGACTTAAAGTCAAGAATCACATGATTATTTCAATAGACGCAGAAAAAGCATTTGATAAAATTCAGCACCCCTTCATGCTCAAAACACTAGAACAAATAGGGATAGTGGGAACATTCCTTAATATTGTAAAGGCCATTTATGCTAAGCCCATGGCTAATATCATTCTAAATGGTGAAAAGCTGAAAGCATTCCCCCTAAAAACTGGAACAAGGCAGGGATGCCCTCTTTCACCACTTCTATTCAACATCGTTCTTGAGACTCTGGCCAGAGCAATTAGACAAACCAAAGAAATTAAAGGGATACGAATTGGAAAAGAAGAACTCAAACTATCCCTGTTCGCTGATGACATGATTATATATTTAGAGGAACCTGGAAATTCCACCAGAAAACTCTTAGAACTCATAAGTGATTTCAGTAAAGTAGCAGGTTACAAGATCAATGCCCATAAATCCAACGCATTTTTATACATAAGTGATGAATCTTCAGAAAGAGAAATTAGGAAAACTACCCCATTCACAATAGCCTCGAAAAAAATAAAATACTTGGGAATCAATCTCACAAAAGAGGCGAAAGACCTCTACAATGAGAACTATACAACACTAAAGAAAGAAATTAAAGAACACCTTAGAAGATGGAAAGATCTTCCATGTTCTTGGATAGGAAGAATTAATATTGTCAAAATGGCCATACTACCTAAAGTGCTATACAAATTCAATGCAATTCCAATTAAAATCCCAATGACGTACCTTACAGAAATAGAGCAGGCAATTATGAAATTCATCTGGAAGAATAAGAAACCCAGAATAGCTAAAGCAATCCTTAGCAGGAAGAGTGAAACAGGGGGTATTGCAATACCAGATCTTCAACTCTACTACAAAGCAATAGTAACAAAAACGGCATGGTATTGGTACCAAAATAGAAAGGTAGATCAATGGTACAGAATAGAGGACACGGACACAAACCCAAATAAATACAATTTTCTCATACTAGACAAAGGGGCCAAAAATATGCAATGGAGAAAAGATAGCCTCTTCAACAAATGGTGCTGGGAGAATTGGAAATCCATATGCAACAGAATGAAACTAAACCCATATCTCTCACCATGCACGAAACTAAACTCAAAATGGATTAAGGACCTCGGAATCAGACCAGAGACCCTGCAGATTATAGAAGAAAAAGTAGGTCCAAATCTTCATCTTGTTGGTCTAGGACCAGACTTCCTTAACAGGACTCCCATAGCACAAGAAATAAAAGCTAGAATCAACCACTGGGATAGATTCAAACTAAAAAGCTTTCTCTCAGCAAAGGAAACTATCAGCAATGCGAAGAAAGAGCCTACAGAGTGGGAGAATATCTTTGCCAATCATACTTCAGATAGAGCACTAATCTCCAGAATCTATAAAGAACTCAAAAAACTCTACTCCAAGAATTCAAACAGTCCAGTCAACAAATGGGCTAAGGAAATGAATAGACACTTCACAGAAGAAGATCTACAAGCAATCAACAAACATATGGAAAAATGTTCAACATCTCTAGTAATAAGAGAAATGCAAATCAAAACCACCCTAAGGTTCCATCTCACCCCAATTAGAATGGCGATTATCAAGAATACGAGCAACAACAGGTGTTGGCGAGGATGTGGGGAGAAAGGTACACTCATACACTGCTGGTGGGGCTGCAAATTAGTGCAGCCGCTATGGAAAGCAGTGTGGAGATTCCTTAGAAAACTTGGAATGGAACCACCATTTGACCCAGCTATCCCACTCCTTGGCCTATACCCAAAGGACTTAAAATCTGCATACTACAGAAATACAGCCACATCAATGTTCATAGCTGCTCAATTCACAATAGCCAGACTGTGGAACCAACCTAGATGCCCTTCAATTGATGAGTGGATAAAGAAACTGTGGTATATATATACTATGGAATATTACTCAGCCATAAAGAATGATAAAATTATGACATTTGCAGGCAAATGGATGAAATTGGAGAATATCATGCTAAGTGAGATAAGCCAATCTCAAAAAGCCAAAGGACGAATGATATCGCTAATAAGTGGAGGTTGACACATAATGGGGGGGAGGGAAGGGTTAGAGTTAGGGTTAGGGAGGGGGGCAAGTATAGAGGAAGGAACTACTGTATAGAGGGTAAAGAGGGGTGGGAGGGGTGGGGGGAAGGGAAAAAAATAACAGAATGAATCAAACAACATTGCTCTATGTAAATTTATGATTACACAAATGGTATGCCTTTACGCCATGTACAAACAGAGAAACAACATGTATCCCATTTGTTTACAATAAAAAAAAAAAAAAAAAAAAAAAAAAAAAAAAAAAAAAAAAAATAAAATGTGATTTGGGAATTAGACCATTTGGTACCTAATTTTCAGTTATTTCATATCCTTAACAATAGGAGAAATATTAATACTACTTGGTAGCCTGTAAAGATATTCACTGGTTCTCCATCAGGACAATTTTGTCCACCAGAGTACATCTGGCAATGTCTGGAGACATTATCTCTTGTCATAATGGCTGAGCACTACTGGCATCTAGTGGGTAAACATGTTACAGTGCACAAGTCAGATCTCCCTAACAAGGAATGATGGCTGTGGCACCCTGGTCTATACAATCAAAATAAACCAAGGATGGAGTTGACCAGTTAGTTTAGGTCAGCTACCTCAATAAGCCTTGACCTCTTGCTGGTCTACATACCTGAGTCAATTTTCAGGTCAAAAACCAATAGAATGAAGGAAAAAACAAGTTCCCATGAAAAGGACCTCGTAATACCATAAGAACTATATATACTGTAGTTCTCTAATCTTTCGCTATGTGATTTTCAATAAATGAGCACAGGGTAAAGAAGATCACTAAACTTTCCAGACTTGAACACAGTATCCCTTTGGAGAACCTCCCACCCTTATTGGAATGGAGAATATGTAGGCCACATAATAAGTGAAATCCTGTGACTCTCTTCCTCTACAATCTATTTCAGTTCCTAAGTGTAAAATTGGGACAGACATATTTGGTAGTTGGAACAGATACTGCCATATATTGGTTCTCTAACCTGTAATATAAAGCTGTCATAGAAGGAAAAGGCAAAGAGAAGCTTCTGAAAGAACTCATTCCTTCCCTTAGGCCAAGAGAGCAAGGAGGAGGAGGAAGGGAAAGGGGAGAAGGAGAAAGGGAGCAAGGGAGGGGAAGGGGGGAGAAGAAAGCAAAGCATCCTGAGAAATGGAAGAAATTATGGTCATCTTTAAGTATCTAAAGTAAAGGGGTGATGACCTATTATTATAAATCCACTTTAATAACCAGTACAGCCTTTACGGAAGCCAGAAAGATGCTAAAATTTTCAGGGATGTCAATGGACTACCAAAAAGTCAACTCCGAATGTAGCTTCTGTGCCTGTTGTGTTCTTTTTGCAAAAGCAAATTAACACTGCCTCAATAGTATGACATGCAGTCACTGATTAGGTGAATGTATTCTTTTCTACCTGATGGAAAGGAGAGAATAAAATACTATCTTTTGTTGGGGGCTGTGCCATGTTGATCGTGCCAGGGCGGCGCCTGATCACATCGGCAGCAAGGAGATTAATTGACATAAGCACACTCAGGTGATTTATCGTCCACGCACACAATGTATGCGCATGTGTTCTCGAGCACTCCTAATTGTGCCTGCTCAGAGCGTCTGGCCTAATCTTTGCGTAAGAGGCGTGGCCCTGCTCTCCGCCTCCTGGAGGTGATATAAGCGTTGGCAGAGCGAGACAGCACGACACAGAGCAGCAGCTAGTAGAAGAAGACACACGCAGCAGCTAGTAGGGAAAAGCGGAGGCAGAAAGCAGAGACAGCAGCTACCAGGAATGGGGCAAGAAGAAAGAAAGGAACACAGCAGCTAGTAGAAAGAAGAGGTAGAAGGCAGATCACAGAGCAGAGAACTGAGACACATCACTAAAGCATCTTAGGTAGACACACCCTTAGTTCACAGGATGCAGGACGCACCAGTGGGAATCAGCGGACCTTAAGTGGGGCGTAGCAAGTCTCTCTTCCTCTAAGCTCTAAGCAAAGCCTGTCCTTCTCTCAAAGTCTCTCTTAAGCAAAGTCTCTTTCTCTCTGATAAGCAAATTCTCTCTCTCTCTCTCCTCTCAAAGCAAGTAAACCTCATTTCCTCTATCCTCTATAAACAAACAAGCAAGAAAGCAGGGCACTAAAGAGAAAGATAGAAGTAGCTCAGTTTCCAGTCCACCACCCATAAGACCCGTGCAAGTTGTTGCTGCAAGCGGTGACAAATATCCACGGATTTTGTACCGCAAAGAGCCAGCAACAATCTTTCTCTTTTTTTTTTTTTTTTTGAGACAGACAACAGTAGACACTTATAGAATTCTCCTTGGGCTATATTAACTCTTCTACTGTTATAATATATTTCAAAGAGACCTGAAAAATCCAGACACTCTGCAAATTATTACACTGCTCCACTATGTCGATGAATAAAAGGAAACTCAAAGTTCATTAAGAAATAATAGAAGTAGACCCAGCTATCCCACTCCTTGGTTTATACCCAAAGAACTTAAAATCAGCAGAGTACAGTGGACACAGTGACATCAATATTTATAGCAGCTCAACTCACAATAGCTAAACTATGGAACCAACCTAGGTGTCCTTCAACAGATGAATGGATAAAGAAAATATATAAAATATGATATGATATGATATATATATATCATGGAATATTACTCAGTTTTAAAGGAGAATGAAATTATGGCATTTGCAGGTAAATGAATGGAGTTGGAGAATAACGTGTTAAGTGAAATAAGCCAATCTCAAAAAACCAAAGGTTGAATGTTTTCTCCAACATGCAGATGCTAATTCACAATAAAGCGAGGGGTGGGGGGGGGGACACACACACTAGCACACTAGGGAAGAATAGAGTTACTTTAGATTAGGTAGAAGAGAGTGAAGGAAGGGGAAGGGGAGTGGGGATAGGAAGGATAGTAGAGTCAAGCAGACATTATTACCTCAAGCACATATATGACTGCAGGGCCAATGTGATCCTACATGTACAACTGGAAAAATGAGAAATTATACTCCATTTATGTATGATTTATAAAAATGTTTAAATGCATTCTACTGTCATGTATAACTAATTGAAACAAATTAAAAACATAATAAATATAAAATAATGCAGTTTGAAATAACAATAGAAAAATAAACAGAAAAAAAATCATAGAAGTAATTCAGGGGGCCTTTTTTAAAAAAATTCAGCCATCCAAAAACACATACAGCCAAATGAAAGTGACTGCTAAACAGTACAAAATTCAAAATGCTAAATAGTCTGACAAATAATACAGATTTCATTTCTGTAGGACATGTTGACCTAGTAAGAAATTTAAAATACCAAGCATGAATAGTACTGCTCTTCTATTTTACACTCAGGGCAGACAATTGTAATCAAACACAGTAGGCTTTCACAATGAGTCCAAGTACCTCATAGGCCTTCTCAATATAGCTATCTACTCCAATATCTGCTACAGAGAGATAGTGTAAAGCTCCCATTTCTATCAATGTTAAGTCTGATACAGAAGACAAAATGTGTTTTCCACCCTGAAACAATAGGGAAAAATTATTTTGCCTGTGTGGTTCCGATGATAAAACTCAGAACCTTGTGCATGGTAGGCTTTATTTCCAAATACACCCCAGCCCTTTATATTTTATTTTGAGACAGGGTCTTACTAAGTTACCCAGGCTGTCAATGAAATTGGGATTATCTGCCCTTAGCCTCCTGACAAACTGAGATTAGAGGTATGCACCACCATACCTGTCAGAAAATGTTCTTACCACTCTGTACTTAATTTATCAATTTAGAATAAATTAAGATAATAGTTCTAACAAGTTTTCCAAAGCATATATATAAGCTTTCCATGTAAATAATAGTCATTAGACAAGTAAAATATAAGGGCAATAGTTTTTTGTTCATTTATTCATTTTCTTAATATTGATCAAACATGCAAGACCTTAAGTCAGATCCTGGTCAAAGAAAGCTTTTCTGGATATAGTGATTCATTTCAAAGGAGTTACTCTAATTAAAACATTGCTAAGATAAACCCTTAGTTACTCTTTCAGCTGCATTTTCAATACCACTACTAAAGCAAATCTGAGAACATCTGAACAACAATGCTATAGTTGGCCATCCAGTGTGATGGTAAAAATGTCTAGAAAAAAATATCTAGACTATACCAGACACTGTTGCACAAATGTGGAAAATATCATCTAGTTATTCTTCCTCTGCTAGAAATGGGGTAACAATGATACTTGGCCCATAATTTTGTTGTAAAGATTCAGTGAGAATATGAATATAAAGCATTTAGCGTTGTCCTTCCCAAAGAGTATTTGAGCAATGTTTGACTTTTTGTAAATAAAACTTATAGATATAAAAAAGGGTTTAAAAATATTTTTTCAACAGAGAAACAACATGTATCCCATTTGTTTACAATAAAAATAAATTTTAAAAAATTATAGCTTAAAGTTATTCCATTTATCATTTTAAAATATACCTACTAGCTTAAAATTTTCAATGAAAAGGATCATTGTTAATAGTGGAGCAGATTACCTATACAGTCCCTGCCACAATCAAAATCCTACATGGAAATTATTCAAGATCTCTCAGCAAGGAGCTCAAAACACTTTGGAGACATTATCCCATTCTAGAACTTGCCAACAATTTTATCCACCTCCAGTGCTGACACCATCAACTCCACCCATCCTGTTCCACTTGGCAATGTCAACCTCAGTTTGAACCTTTGAAAGGCAACAGAGGGGCACTCACTTCAACATGAGGAAAATGAGGGCTCATATTCAAAACCTGGCTGAATAATGCTATAAAACGAATACAGGAGCCATAGCTATTTACTTATTGGAAATGTTTTTTTTGGAAAAATACTAATTTAAAAGGCAAATTAAATACATTAATAATTCTGATTGGCATCACATACTCAGAGACAAGAGTACTTTTAAAAAATCCCTATGTCCTCTTCTCAAGCTAGGTTTTAACTTCTCCTTTCACTTCAGGGACATTCTTTTCAGTTTTAAAACCAATTTTGAGAATAGAAGATTGAATTTCTTTTTTAAAAAATACAGATCTTCTTGTGATATGGGTCTTGCAAATAAATAGTTAGACATTCACATCACAACATACCATGAGAGTTGACCCACATCCTTGACCAAAGAGATTTTACAGTGCCTCTATGTAGCCCAGTTAGTCGTTTTATCACTCTTCGGTACACCAGTTATTGTAATTGACACTGGATAATGTTACAAAAAAAATTGTGACCTCAAAATGCATCAGAATGTTCAGAAACTACATCATGTGGGACAAATTAGAAGAGTAATGAAATATATTTAGAACACTTCAAGCAGTGGAAGACGACTTGAACAATTTTAAAGAAGCTATACCAATACATGAGGTCCTTCAGGCATGCTGCCCAGAGCCCCTTTGCCCAGGACTAAGGGGTTGTGTAGAAAACTGATACTTAATCAATTCTTCTACAACCTTTCTTCCCAAAGGTTCCCCACCCCTATAGGAAATCCAGATTTTTCTTTGAACTGTTAAAAGCCAACAATGTGAACTCATCCCTGACTCCTTTTTTATGCTGATACTCTATATTAGTGCTATCAGCAGATTAAGTTCTATCTTGGGAATAATTACTTCTTACCTGGATTACTGCAAGAACATCATAAGTATTATCTCAGCTTCTACTTCTGCCAACTCCTTTCCAAAGCAGCAAGCAGCCTGATAGTACTTTGAAACATTCACTGAATCACATCATTCTTCCATTCAATGCCCTCCACAATTCCCATTTTCCTCAGTAAAAAATCAAGACTTTGGTCTTTATCAAAGCTTTGGATGTCGTTATGGCTTGAATCTAAAATGTTCCCCATAGGTCATGTGGTACAGGCTTGGTCTCCCACCTGTGGTACTATTGGGAGGTAGTAGAAACTTTGAGGTTGGTCACTAGATCTATGTCCTTAAGGGTATATCTTGTTCTCGTCTCTGAATCATTCTTTCTTCTATTTCCCCTCCGGTTCCCCTCCAGTTGGGGGCTATGCCGTGCAGACGGCCAGGATGGCGCCTGGCAGCTAGCCAGAAGTTGCTTTGATCACATTGGCAGTGAGGAGGTTGATTAACATAAGCATACCCAGGTGATTTGTCATTGGCCATATTCAATTAAGTCCACACACACAAGGTGTGCACAGGTGTTCCCGAGTGCTCCTGCTCCTGCCTGCTCGTTTTGACCTTTGCCGTGATAGGGCAGCTGGCTCCTCGCCTGATCGCAACTGGCGTGGCCCGCCCTCCACATCCTGGAGGGGATATAAGCGGGCAGTAGGCGGAAGGCAATTAGCAGCAGTAAGCAGCAGCAGTTGGCAGAGAGAAGAAGCAGCAGTAAGCAGAAACAGCTAGCGGAGAGAAGAAGCAGCTAGAAGAAGCAGCTAGCCCTCAGATAGCACCTAGTTCACAGGATGCGGGACACAACTCTAAGAAGAAATAGATCTCTGATAAGCGTAGAAGCCTCTCTTTCTCTAAAACTTTCTCTATAAGCAAAGCCTATCTTTCTCTCAAAGTCTCTCTTCCTCTATAAATTAGTGAATATAGGAAAAGTAGTTTATTTCCAGTCTACCTCTGATAAATACCTGCACAATTGTTGCTGCAGACGGCGACACCCTCCACCCACCTTTCCCTCTGCTTTAGCTCTGCCATGAGATTAGGAGCTTTTCTCCATCAAGCCTTTCAGCCATGCTGCTGTGTTTCACCTCATACCCAAATGAAGCCAACAATCATGGACTGAAACCTCTGAAACCATAAACTAAAATAAATCTATTCTCCTATAAGCTACTCTTCTAAGGTATTTTGTCACAGTGACAAAAAAGTGACTAACACAAATGTCTTCCATGATCTTACACCTTAGTACCTTCTGACAGCCTTTTCTACTTGTTCCTCACCTTTGCTCCAGTCACTCTGAATTCTTTGCAGTTACTTGAACACCTAGGCATTTGCACTTCCCCCTGCTGTTCTTCCATCCATATCTCTGTGGCTCATTTCCTTCAGTAGTTCTACTCTCTAAAATTTCTACATAAAATAATGCAAATAATAATAATAATTCAGTAGCAGAATTAACAACACCACAAACAAGAATAAAACTCCTCTCTACTCTCCAATATCCTTAGTCTTTATTATGCTGAGCTGGGTATACAGAACATGCTTAGTAAACACTTAGGGATAAATATGTAGCTATTATTCATCTAATCAGAGTTCATAGATGTAAACTTTCTATCAGTCGTATAATGGACTGTGTTCATAGTCAAGTCATAGATTTGAAAACTAACAAAATCTACTACACACAATGCTCCCTAAAACTTTGGAATCATTATTTGCACATTAATTGTCCAAGGGAGGCCTTCAAAAACAATTTGAATGGGAACTGCATAAGGAAAGAAGCTTCAACAAAAGGATGGTTGCCTAATATTTTTACATTTCTTAAGGATTAGGAAGTCCCATCACCTAAAAGATATACTTGTGTCCATTGTGCAGATTCTCCTGAACTGGTCAGGGTGATTGAACCTTAACATTGGCCTTACTGACCATAATATATCAAAATTATTGACCCTACAGGTTCAAATACCTACCAATATTCAGGATCATCTGGGAGTTTTCTAAATCAGAAGAGGAAAGATTGTGATCATTTTCAGCAGTAATAACCTTGGGTTCTATGAAATTCTGTATCAATAAGCTGAGTTATTTTCCTTAGATGGGAATTGGTACCCTGGCACACAGAAATGACCAGAACAGTAAAAAGGTCCTGTCTTCATAAAATTTATAAACAATAGCAAAATAAAAAGGCAATAATTAAAATCCATAAGGATAAGTGCTATAAAGAAAAAGAAATCAAGGAAAAGGAAGAGAGGGCAACAGAAGACATGATACAATTTTACACGAGAAGGTATACTTCAAGAACAGAGGGAGGCGGGTGGTGGGGAATGATGCCAAGCTGGACAAATACATTGGGGAACAGTCTTTTAGTCAAGAGATCAGCCAGGGCAATGTTCTCTGAGTGGACTTAAGGAAATATGCCCAGTGTAATAACTGTT
Source organism: Sciurus vulgaris (assembly GCF_902686455.1). Classification (NCBI taxonomy): domain Eukaryota; kingdom Metazoa; phylum Chordata; class Mammalia; order Rodentia; family Sciuridae; genus Sciurus; species Sciurus vulgaris. The sequence continues at coordinate 102,465,932 of NC_136467.1, read as the reverse complement.
CTAGGAAGTGCCAGAAGGCCAAAGTTAGAGAAAAAGCTAACAAGGGGTAAAGTAATTGAAAACATCAGGATATGAGGTATAGAGAGGGCCCAGGTAAAGATTTTTATTCTGGGCAAATGGAGCCAGTGGAGTGCTTTGGAATAGAGGAGAGATATGATCTGAGGTTCATTTGATTGGACTCACTCTAACTATTATCTAGAAAATAGACTGAAGGGATGGTATTTGAACCCAAATGATGGAAACACAGAAACCACAAAATTAGGAGGTTATAGAAATAACCTAGATGAGAGATGATGGCAGCTTAGATGAGAATGGATGGGGCAAAGTGGGCAGAGGAGGCCCTGAGAGGACAATGACTTTAAATCATGTCAGAGTAAATCTCCTAACTCCCAGGCTGAGCGGTCAGATGTGTACCTTACATCCTGATTTCCTCTAAAAGTTTAACAACGTAAAATGTGTAGAAAGAATATTTACGAAAAGGAAATACTCCCAAATGTAAGAAAAAGCAAGTTGTTAAATTTATTCAAAACCTGCATCTCCATTAAACTCTTTCCTACCTTGCCCCAGAGCACTACTAAATTCTTTCCTACAGGAAGCTGCCTCACACTTTATAAAGTTAGATTCAATCACCCAAATGATACCAATATTTTGCTTTCTCCATTTTATTTACAAGGCCTCAAAAACTGAGATCTCACCTACGGATGCTAATTTATACTAAATATCTTTATACAGTGACTTTTTTTTCAAGGGAGATCTTAGAGGAAAGGGACCAGAGGCAGGGAGAAGGGAAAAAGAAAGGGGAAATACTGGGAAATGATATTGACCATGTTGTATTACTATATTGTGTGCATACATGAACATTTAACAACAAATCTCACCATTATGTGTAATTATAATGCACCAATAAAAATATGGAGGAAAAATACTTTCTTTAAACCTTTGACTCACTGCCTGTTACATCTAACCTCAGGCCAACCATAGCAAATAACTCCATCTTAGGGAGCCTGGCAACACTTCCATGTTCCCTGGCAGAACCTGCCATCATCAACTCCAGCTCTACAGTCAATAATTACTAGATTGCTTCTCACTCACTGACTCCTCACCTGGGTTCACTTTCTGACACAGTGACCTTTCCTGGCCCAAATTCTCATTAAAGTGTGTGTTTTGTTTCCTTAGGGCTCTGTACCCAGCTGATGAGGTTGCTACTGGCTTTATTATTCTTTCTTTCCAGGTGGCCTATTTCATTTTAGAGACAACATATCTTGAACCCCAGAGGTGTCTCTAATGTTGGGAATGTGAGCTGGCTGATGAGGGGTGGTCCGGGGCCACTGAATTTCTGATCCTTCTTAAATCACCTCACATGTGTATTTGTTCCTTCCACGTAAGTCGAAATCTAGCTCTGCTTAAATGTTCTCTAGGTACCGGGGAGTAAAATGTTATGTGATAAATCATGTTGCCTCTGCAGACTACAGCTGGTACCCATTTTGCACTGAAAAGTGTATCATATACTTCTCATACTTTCAGATAGTTTCACATACTTTCATACTTTAGCATAGACTGCCTAGTTTATTCTACAACCTTCTATCCTCAGGCTAAACGAGGGAGAAACAGGATACTTAGATAAAAGTTTAGTGTATTGGGCTCAATCTGAAATACTCCTGCCTTACTCAGGACTGGGTTGAAAACTAGCTTTAGAGAAACCAGTCTTGCATCAGGCGCCAATTACAGAGATAAAAAGAACTTAAAAAGTGTCTACAAAATAATTAAAGCAGCAGCTTACAGGAAGGATGAGCAAGATTTAGAAGTAGTAGAAATATTTAATCTTGGGTATAGAGAACTAACAAGCAATTTTATAACTTAAATATATGAAGGGATACCTACTAAGATTAGTGTTTCTGTCGATTTTTATTTACCACAGAATTACATTTAAACTCTAGGTTCAGAATGAGAATGAAAGCTTTTAAAGTAAGGGCCATTAAATACTTTGAAGGGTTATTGTTCTATGAATCTCTGTCCTAAAGGAAGGTGACTTTTCCTTTGAAAGTGGTCCTGTTGCATACTCATTGTTCTAGGACAAATAATACTATCCCCTTTTACTCTCAAAGTATATTGGTTTTAACCATAAATTACATAATCATCCTAATTAAATTTATTACAAAATATAATTTGAAGAAATACAGATTTAATTATATTACACATTCATTCTATTCCTGCAAGAATACTTAGCCTTCATATTGACAGAACAAGGCCACTGCCTCTACCCACAGTTCCTCCATGTGATATGATGTCCAAGAACAATCACACTTCTGTAAAACATCCCTGCATCAGTCCCCTTAATTCCAAGATGTGGGTTACCCTAGGATCAAGGTTTTTCTAGTTTCTGTGTTTTTATATTTCCCATTTCCAGAGAAATGTATATACTGGCAAACTACAAAATCATGTAAAAAAGAAGCCTTGTTTTCAACTCTGCTTTTCAAAACAAATTTTTTTTTTCTTCTCTCCCTCTATGGGCCTATCACCAGCAGAAGTATTCATACTGCTCCTACCTAAATCTCATCAATATTTATCCTCCCTTGTTCCCAATCTAGTCCAGTCCAGTCCAGACTGTGATCTTAGTTATTTAATTGTTTTTTGTTTTGTTTGTTTGTTTTTGAGACAGTGTCTCACTGAGTTGCTTAGGGCCTCACTAAGTTTCTGGGGCTGGCTTTGGACTTGCAATTCTCCTGCCTCAGCCTCCTGAGCTACTAGAATTATAGGGATGTACCCTGGTTTTTGGCTGATCTTGGTTATCACTCCAAACTTGCCCAGAAAAGTATTAGGTACAGGTAGGCATTACCATACCTTTCACCTATGAATGGAAACAATTCCAAAGCTCATTTTAGCAGTCTGGAATTCCTTAGGTTTTGACTTCTTAAAGTCATCTAGTGAAACCATCGCTCTAACAGAACACCTGTCTGAAGAGCCAGACATTCACTAAGGCTGGAGAGGAGGAGGAGCCAGAAATTATTTTAAAAGAATTAAATGAAACTTCTGTCTGAAAAAAGAAGATCCCCCCCCACCAAAAAAAAAAAAAAAAATAGGTTTTTGCTCTTCAAAGTTGTATTGTGAAGCAAACTACTATACATATAGCCCTCTATTTAACTTGCCCAGTATGTCTCTGCATTGTGCCCACTTAGATTACATTTTCTTAAGGTCAAGAAATAGCTGCCTGAAGATTTGGCAGGTAGGTTAAATCTAGATGCACAGACTGCTGTAAACAGTGTTAGGGCTACCCACTCTTCCTGCTACCCTCTCATCGGGGTTGACCATAAAAGGGATTTCTAGACAAGGAATGAAGTCACAATAATGTTACCTCTTGAAGTGGTAAAAGTGGATATGTCTTCCCTCTGCGTCTTTTTTGCTATCCTCCAGTTAACACCAGGAAGGACCCATAAGGAGAGCAGCAACACAACAAGGAGCAGTCTGGGTCCCCCTAGACTTCAGCTGGAAATCACCTGCGCAATTATTTTAATGTAGAGATTGTATCGCAATTAAGGCATGTTGTACGTGAAGTATAGTTCTATGTGTACAGAGGATGCAGCATTGTGTGTATGAAATCTCCACCATGAAGGAAGAAAAAGGGCCTCTGAGTGACACTTCAATAAGGATGACTGGAGCCAGACCGGACATTGGTTTCCTTAATGCCGCTTTACCCTCTTTCTCTTTAAAATCTAACTTTCCCAAGATGCTCAATGTGTATCACCAGGAAAACTCATGTTCAGAGGTAAACTTGATTTGTTGCTAAGGACGAACATGAGAACTTTGGGGGAAAAATTGTTCTTATCACTTATTCTAACTAAACGTTTGTTTGTTGTTTATTTATTTCTCTATTCCTTAATGAGTCATTCATTCATTCATTCATTCATTCATTCACAATTGAGAGTAGGCAGGAAGACAGATTGTTCACAAGAAGAGTAAACAGAAATATTTGTTCAAAGTAATTTAAAGCAACACTGTCTGCTCCATTATGAACGAGTTAGTATCAAACTGTTAAACCAAAACCATTCATTTGATCAAAGTCTTGGATTTCCATTTCCAAAGCCAGAGCTTTCTTAGGACTTTAAAGTAGGGCCCAATATAATTGGAGTAAGACTATAAGTTGTAATAGCAGGATGTCTTTCCAACTCTAAGAAATGATTTCCAGTGGCTCGAATAACTAGACATCATCACTGTCCTTACTGTTCCAAAAAAGTACTTCCCAGAGTGTTCTGCATTATGTGAATCTCGTGTTCTGTTTCATGTGATACCTACAAGCTGTGCTGTCCAAATTCCAATTGCAGTTTTTTATAAGTTCAGCTGTGATCTACAGTTCGTTCTGTTAAGTCTTTTCCATAATCCCTCCGTTCCATATTATATATACACCTTCAGTGCTTCCTCCCTCCCTCACATCCTAACACCCTTCATTAATCACCTCTTAATCATTTGCCTGAAAAGTAAACCCTCCAGTCACTTATTGTTCCTTCCAGATGCTGCTGTTGAACGACTCCCTGTGGACTTCACCTAACATTCCATCCATGTTCATTGGCTGTGCCGAGACTGCGATCCCAGCACTCCCAAGCTTTTCAGCTCTTTCTTTCCAAGAAAACTCATAGCTAACACCATTATTTCCTCACATAACAAACAGCTAAACATCTGCAGACTGAAACATCAAAACAAAGAAAAAATTTGCACAGTTTCTGCTAAAGTTGGATGCAATCTTATCACGCCCATCTTAGGCAATAAATCAATGGTTCTTTTCGCTTTCTATTAAAATATAAACCATAGTGGCCAATTTCGCATTTCCTCACAAAGAAATAGTTAACAAACAGTCCCGTGAAGTGACTTATTAGTCTTGTGCCTTCCAATTAAGTAAGCTAAACCTCTATTGGAAAGTCAATTTCTGACACAATTTATCAAGTTATTCAAAAAGTTTAATTTTTTATTCTTTGTATGTAAATAGCTGATTTCATCAGTTTTATTATTTAATTATCAAATAAAATAAAACATCCTAAATAAACTGCTTACTTTAAACAAAGAGTATGTAAGTTTTTGTCAAAATTATTACTAGAAGATGTTGACATTAATATCAACTATGAACATAACTGTTACATTAGTTTTATAAGATCATTTAAAAACTTTTGATCTTATTTGTCTTACAATCTGTTCATTGAAGCTTCCCTTTTAGAAATAAGAAATAAGGCCCCTACAAACAAGACTGAGACAAACCCAAGCTTCCTAATTCCAGCGTTTCCTGTATAGATCATAATAGCCTTTAGTCATGGTTCTTTTTTAGTATCAGTGGTTCTCAAATTTGAATCCCCTGTAGAACTTGTTAAAGCAGCTTCCTGGGATCATCTCAAGAGATAATGATCATTAGGTCAGGCTGGGTCCATGAATTTGCATTTCTAATCAGCTCACAGGTGGTGGTGATGCTGATGATCTGAGGACCACAATTTGAGAACCAGGTTCTGGCTTAAACCAATTTAAAAAAATTGTTATGATTATACTTAACTAACAGCCCATCACCATCAACTGGAAAAGCAATAAAATCCCTCTATCAATATAATGTAGCACTGTATTAAACATTTAGATTCTAGGTTTTATATCAATATATTCTAATTGCCACAGTTACAATAGTGATTCTAATTTCTTCCTTCTACAAAGTTTCACAAGTCATTTCACATTTTTTTTTCATCCCTCTTTAAATTTCTAGTGGTATTTTAGAAATATCAATAGCAGGAGCTCTACATATATTAGAGGGCATTGAAAGAAAGACACATACAACATACATACAGATTACAGAGACACTATTTTTAATACCGAATACTTTGAAGGAATGGGAAATGATAGTTCAGGGAAGGTATCACCATCATCTGCCACCTCCACAACCCTATCTCTAGGAGTCTCTGTTCAATTCATGTGGAAAGAACAGATTGAAACATCAATGGTTGTCTTACACAGAATTGGTCCAGTTATTTAGTGAAAGTAGGTCCTATTGTCCAAAGTCTTTTAATAGCAAATCAAGTAACTTAATGTGATTATTTGAAAGCTTACTTGAAATAATATTTTGAAGTTACGGAACACCCAAAGATGACCACAGAATGGGCTAAGTAATCAACTACAAAGCAAATGGAACAAACAAAGCAAACACAGTAGAGTCTACCCAATCAATGCCTTCTCACTACACCCAATTTTTCAGGGGTCCCTCTCAGTTCTTATTTCAATTTTATACAAAAATGTTCTCAGTTGTTACAGGGTCTATTGAATAGTCAACTCAATACTTTTTCCTGGGTGCTCTAACTCTAAAAATAAAAATATGCTTTGATAGATCACTATTGACAAAACAGTGATAAATATGCACATATATATATATATCCATAAATATAAATCTACATACAAAGAAGGAATTCACACACTCTCAAAGGTTGGATGTAATGGTTATCAATTTTGGCAAAAAATATGTATGAATATGCTAATAAATTCATATTTCTAGAACAGATTTGAGCCATAAATTGCTCTAGTGTATAAGCCATTATTAATTGCTCTAGTTTCCTTATGAAAACTAGAGCAATAAAATTTATAAACACTTGAACAGTGATTCAAATTTTAGTTGACTTATAATTTATAAAATTATTGAACCTAAATGGTATTGATATGTGCTGTGGAGGGGGAATATATTAAAACCAAAATTGTAAAATATAAAACACACTATAGACCAAAAGTAATTATGCTCTGCCACAACAATAATACAAACAGCAAAACTGTATGTTAGCTTTTTTGACTTCAATTCCTATAATTTCCATTGTACATAAAAATGTTTTTACTTATGCATAAATTTAATTTTCTATACATTTTCTTATCCTGAGAATTGATAAATATCTTTATAGCATATTATCAGCACATTTTATGTATTTTAGACTTAATGAAAATGTTCTCAGTATTCACTTTCTACAGTCCCTACTGATTAAAAGAAAATGTCTCAACTACACTAGGAATCGAAGACAAAAGAAATTTATTACAGAAAGTCTGAGTAACTAAATAACTGTTATGAGTTTTACATGTGATGTCATCAAAACTAGCTAAATCAGAATTAACAATAAATTAATAATAAGGATCATATTTTTATTCTCCCTTCCTAATAGCTTGAGAAGAGGTGACTTGGCTTCTCCTGCTCTTGCCTTTAGTAGAAGATGGAGAGGTGACCTCAAGTATAAGGGCTCTGGCTTCCTGTGAGGTCCATGGTACAGCATCACAGACAGCTGCTTCTTGGAAAAAGACAAATGAGAGTTATTGAAACAGGGCATAAGGAACTCCTGGCTGCCTCGACATTCTGCATTTTCAGTAATTTCTAGAAATGCTGAGCAGAAATGGAAGGACAGCAAGGCTCATGAAAGTGCATTTCTGATACTATTCAATTCAAGTGTTCCTCACTCTGTGACTGACTTGGAGTTCCTCAGCGCCTCATTTTCTTTATGTAGAAGTACACTGAAGTGTTATATCAGGGAAGGGTTTCAGGTATTTAGAATATCAGCCTTGTCATTGATTTTTTTTTTAATCAGGTATTATATTTTTTATTCTGTAATCAACCATGTACAATTTGTTTTATTATCTTACTTTTGCATTTTCAGTGACAAATGACTGAAAACTATTGTTTTCTATGCTTCAAATAACTAATGTCTGATTAATAATGACCTTTAAAAATATCACAGTGGTGATTCAGCACCTTTTATGTGTATTAAATCTTTCTTATTCCATTACTGCACTATGGGTATAGTTTGCTCTATACATTATGGTCTTGGATGGCCTCTTAGGGACAAGAATATTCAGTGGTTAAAATCAATTGATGAAGCCAATAGATTTTTTTCCAAAAGAAGCTTTCTCAGATTTTTCAACATGCATATGAATTCTACATGCACAATATCTAGTATAAATGCAAAAATATACTTAATATAAATCTGACCTTTCTGATGACTTTGAGTAAACTGTACTTTTCCCAAGTTTAAGCTACTTACTAAAGATGTATGTCATAGAAATATCCTATAAAGCTATTTGCCTATGGGTGGAGAGAGAGAAGGAGAATTGGTTGGAGTGGCATGTAAAGGGTGAAAGAAGAAACTCATGGAAGGTTACAAGGAACACTGTGCAAAAATTTGAAAGAATTGGAATAATCTGTATCTAAGACACAGATGATTTATTTGTGTTCCTTCCTTCCATCTGAGGCTGGAAATATGGGTTCTCAAAATGAATTAAAATGGAACCTGGGCTACATCGTCCTAAGCATTTGTAAACAACTTCAGTTTGACTCAAACTGATAGCTAATCTGGGATTTGACTAGTATGTTAAACAAAAAAGTATTTTAACATGAGTACCAATTTTTTTTTCTTATAACTGAACTTCCTACTGCTTGACAGACTGGCATGATGTGGGGGAAGAAATACAAGCTTTGGAACCTGACATAGGTTCAAGTTCCATATCTCCAGGTGAGTGTCTATGGAATCAACTACCAACTCTGAACCTCTCTTTCCTCATTTTGGAAGTGAGAATGACAAGATGGTATTTGCAGAACTAGAAGCGTTCAGAAATAAGTTGTTATCTGATAAAGAGTAAGTTGATATTATTATGATGTCATTTCCAAATTCTAACTAATAATACAGTATTAACAGTAACTGCATTTTGTATCACATAAATTCTTTTGATTTGTTCCATGTGACAAGTCAGTTGAAAATCTGGAGCAAGTATGCTAAAATAATACTACTCCCCTAATAATACATTTGATTAAGACAAACAATTGACATTCTATATAATAAATTATCACTATAACTTTCCCATTTAAAAAGTCAACTCTGTATATATTCTTCAATGAGCAAGCCATATTTAAGAAATCTAGTTCTCTGGGGATAAGCATTATGTAAGCTTTATGTACCATCTCCTCTAGTTTCAACTTTCCTTTCAATATTGCAAGAGTATACATGCAGCAGAATTATATTAAATTAATATTAAAATCTTGTCATAAGGGAATGGGGGTTAAGTGATAGCAGACATTCACGAGTGAAACTCTGAATAACTACATCTGTTTCTCCAAAGGCCTTGGAAATGTCTTTTAAACACCACCCTAAAACCTTAGGCAAAGAGGCACAAATACCCTTTAACATCTAACCCGGTCCATAACTTTTGTAAAAGTAAGATTAGAACTGTCCCATATCCTTTTAAAATTGGGAAATTCTCAGTCCTTACATCAAATTCTCAAGGAAAGTTAGAAATGTGTCCTAAAGAAAATAAGATTCATATTTTGACTCTGACATTAACCTATGATCAGCTTCTATTTTCACAGCAAAAATAAATACAGATGAAGTGAAGAATTTTAAAAGTGAACGCCAGACTCTGTACACCAGTGGGTTACAGATGTAGGAACGTGGTGGCAGAGAGCCACTCTACTTCCTTTTAAAATCCAAAAACATTTGGAAGGAAACCCCAAAAAGGAAAGACGTCTGACAGACATTTCTCTTTGGGGTTTCCTTGCCTCGTGTTTGCCAAGCTTCCTAGAACCCATTGCTTGTTAATAAAGTTCACCAAAAAGACTTTATGAACTGCTGATTTCATAGAAGTGAAACTTGCATTAAAGGAGTTTTTATATAGTCGAAGTTTTCCTGCCATCTGTATTTCCCTACTTCACAAATCCAAGGAAGCGTGACTTGGAAAGTACAAGCAGAAGGTGACATTTGACGCGCTCACTATCAGTGGGAGACAGAGTCCAATACTGAATTCAAAACCAGAGACCATAGCTTAGACACTGCAACAGAGAAGCTGCTTAACCCCGAGGGGATCATTATACCCCTTGGTGTTTCTACTCCTGTAAAATGGAGAGTCTTGAAGATGCGCCATTGTGCACTGTGTGAATTAACTCAATAGAAGTAAAGATATGGGAAATGATTTAAAAGCTAGATTCTAATTCTCTGACCTTAGCAAAAAAGGGAAAAGATTTTATAACTCCCTGTAGCACCAGAATTTAAAAATGGACATTACAGTCCAATACAAAAAATAAAAAAGAGCTAGAACTACCTATGCTAGTACTCAAAAACAATCTTTGAATCCTCAGCACCATAATAATAATGGCAATAATACTTTTCATGAAATTAAATATATATATTTTGGGGCAATTGAAGGCAGTTGATTTGGCTAAACCCAACCAATGTAGATATCATGGATGTTTTGCTGTATTTATCATATGCAACTCTTCAACAAGCATTTAATGAGAATATAAATCTTTTACCTTCCTCTGGATAACAGAAAGGAACGTAAATTGTAGATGAGCCCCTAAAGAAAAACCCCAATTCATCCATACAATTGCCATTACTTAATAAAAGATATTCCAATCTATTTAACCATATTAGATAGGGAAAACAAGGATGGGGTTGTTCAAGAACTGGGGCTTGGCAGGGGAAAGGTGAAGTGCACAAGAGAAACACAGTTTCAACACTTACAAAGATGAACTAGCATCGATCCTCAAATCAAATCAGAACAAAATAAGAAGCGGTTTTAAGATTATGGGACCTTAATTTTTTTTTAAGAGATGATAGATTAGATAGATGAATATAAACACAGAGATTAATATCTCTTAATATCTCTGCACACATACATATACACAGTGTGTGTGTGTGTGTGTGTGTGTGTGTATTTGAAGGAGTAACACTCCAGGATTTTACTCTATTAATTCTGCACATCAATCTTCAATCAGGTTATTCTGACTGGAAATACCCTTACTTATCCAAATCCCATTTGACCCTCAAATCGACCTCTACCACAAAGACTACTGTTCTTTTCACTATCTTCCCCTGCAGCGGATTAAAACAAGTTACAGTTTTGTGCTTTTAGGTTAATTGCAAAAAAGAATTGCAAGAGAAAAATGACCCAAATAAAAATCTGAATGGAAAAATTAACTTTTGAAGAAACATAGGAATGAAGAATGGAAATGTAGCCAAGGCAACAGCTCTACTGGCTTTCTTTCCCCTAACATTCTGTCCCACCTCCCACAATGGTCCTCACCACCCAGCTCCTCCTATCAAAACCATGTGCCTAACTCAAAGCTCTGGTTCCTTCATAAATGACAAACAACCATAGGGGTGTGTGTGTGTGGGGGGTGCTGGGGGTTGAACTCAGGATCTCACAGATGCTAAGTAAAGACTCTACCACTGCACTACACCCCCAGCCTTGTTCATGTATTTTTTTTTATTTTCAGAAAGCTTTTCTAATCTTATTACTGAGCATTCATATAGATGACATGAAAAATAAGTTAAAAATTATAAACATCCATGAACCTGATAATTCTAAAAGTCACCTTCATGTATGATTCTTTTCATATAAAGCCTGGTTTCAGAATGAATTTTGGGGAATAAGAGTCACTCCCCAATATTGTCTCTGTAAGAAAATATCATACACATTGACTTATAAACATCATTAGATCCAAGATGAAGAAATTTAAAACACTTGAGTATTTATTTACATCTGAATTCTGATCACTCAGAATAAGGAAGCTTGTCCAAATGAGAAGACGGCAAACTCCTGGTAATTTAAAAACGATGTCTTGCCAGGTAAATGATTATGGTGAATCTACATTGTTGAAAAATATGCTAACATTCAGAAATGTCCTGGATGACCTTCCTCAAATATTTCCATGTTACTGACCATTCAAAATCATGAAAGCAAATACTCGTGAGCCAAAAAAGGTAACCCTGATGTCTAAGGCAGTCTGGTACATGAAGAGAGAGTGCAAGTCCTATTTTAAAGACATTTGCATATACCTATATTTTAAGTGTACTGTCAACCGAACAAAATATTTCCAGAAGTTAAATTCTGCTCACCTGGGCAGTAATTGCATTACCTATTTAGATTAACAATAGTCAGAACAGTGGTAGGAAGATGGCATTCTAAATGTTGCTTTTCTTATTAGGGCTTCAAGAAGCCTGGACAATCACTTTTGAGTAAGCATTTCTGTTAAAATGATAGTTGTCTAATATATCATTTTGTCTCATCTCTTTTAAGACCATGTGTCACATGACAGTGACCCATAAAGCTATGGGTCCATGCAGTCTAGCCTCTTGGTTGATTAGGGGTAATAAAAGAAAACAGAACTAAAAGTTAAATGTGAATGGGGGTAGAAGAGGAGAGAAGAAAGGGTCAGGGAAGTTACAGCACAGAGTGAATAAGCATAAAGAAAGCCAGAAGACTTGGAGGAGCTCAGAGCTAATGAAAAAAACAAGAGCACAGTAGGGGGAGGGAAGGATTGTGAAAGCCAGCTGGAATAAGAGAAGGCAAGGAACACAGGAGCCAGCAGAAATCCAAGGACAGAGAGCATTGAAGATTGAAGGGAACAGGAAATTTATTGGAAACCAAGTTGTTTTTCCTCTTGTATCCAATGCAATTCTATTCCAGGCTGAACTCTAGTCTCAACCTCAAAGAGGACAGAAGGGAAGTCAAAAATCACAGCAGTTTTTTTTTTTTGGTTTTTTTTTTTTTTTTTTTTCCTCATGGGCAAGAGCCAGGAGCTCTGAAAGACAGATGAGAGGAAAACGTGATATGACAGCAGAGTCTCCGACAGCAGATACAGGGGGTAGAGGGTGGCAGCAGCATCCTGTACAGTGTTTCCACAAACTGGTGAGTAAAAACAAAGACAGTTGGATTCCAGCTCAGAGCAGCTGAATCAGAATTTTCCAGCATATTTAATAAACACCTCAGGTGATTCCTGTCACCAGAAAAGGAAGCACTTGGAGTAGTGGTGAAAACTGCAGGCTCTGGAACCAGAGCTGCATGAGTTCAAATCCCTGTTCTGCTTTTCACTAGCTGCTTGTCATGAGCAAGCTATTTCAACTTTCTGGGCCACATTTCCTAAATCTTTAAATTGTGTTATTGTGAGGATTAAATGAGTTATTGCATGTAAAGTAACTAGGCAGTGCCTGGAACATACTGAGAATTAAATAGTGGTAGCTGTACAGTTATAAAAGTCCTTGAATAGGAAACTCACACAATTAATATAGCTTACTGATTAAGAAATAAAAGATGAGGAGAGGATAAAATGGTTATATCTTTATAAAACATCAAAAAGCACACTTCCTAATGGCACAAAGGACTAAGCCATAAGCCCAGGGTTTCTAGCCTTGGTCTCAGCATGCATAAGGCAGGCATTTGAAGAAGCAAAATGTGATTTGCCTTCATCTAAAACTTTTTCAAAACGTGCATAGAATCAATTGTAATAAAAGGTAGCACCAAGATCTGAAGTCCTCATGCTAAAGAAATGAGGATTCTCTTAAAATGATAAATCCAGGACTTGGCTGATGCTGAGACACTCAAAGAAACAGGCACCATGAGACTGCTGAGACTCATTCTCTTGATAACCCACCTTATTTCACCAAAGAGTGTGAAATTGTCTGAAAAGAACAGATTCTCTTAAGTTAACTCCCAATATATTATTCCCAATAATTATCTACTTCTTCTATAGAATCTCACATAGTTTTCTGCCTTTCCCTTTGTGTTCAGATTCAAAATTAGGCCACAATGATTCCATTCATCCCAAATACCAACTCCATTCTGCAGTGCTTTCAATGTCCTGGTGGACTTCCCTCCTACTATTTGTTTTCTAGTGAAATTCACTGGACTTTTCTCTATTGCAACCATTAATTCACATGATCTTAAAAATAGCTTTTCATTGTTTATAGAGGCTCACCTATTAAAGTCCTGGCCAAGAATACCTATCGTCTCAACTCTTTATCATTTCCATGATTAAATCATAGACCTCAAATCAGTATCACTAGTCTGTGGAACTCTTACTTTCCCCTCAGCTGTCAAATATCTTACAGCAACAAAGAAGGTCTTAAGAGTGGCAATGTGCCTGGCACCTGTTATTTGAGGAATTATGGTGTAAAAATGAGAGACGATTATCTTAAGGTGAATTGATTTCATTGTTTGAGATATATTTTTTGCTCCAAACAATAGTATTGATTCAAATATAAAATAATACCCAAAAGATACAAGCCATAAAGTTTAGAAATGTAAGGATTTTAGTGATGATGATATTTAAGGCAGAAAATATAAAAAAAAATATGAATATTTACAGCAAACAATTAAATTCAAAGTTGTCTTAGGAAGATGAGTACTTAGAAAAGAGCTCTTAAAAGATACATTTAACACAAAATAATAGATGCATGCACATGCCAAACCCAGTAGAAAAGGGTTATTTTTTGCTAACTCAATAAAAATATGTAAAACAGATACAAACATACACATAGTTAAAAGAATAAAAAAAAATCTACAAGACACTTTTGAGAACTGATATAAAGTACAGAAAAGAGAGAAAATAGAACAAACCAGGAGCAAAACATGTTCAAGCAAAATATAAAATTAAAAGGGATGAAAAATCATTAGACTTACAGCGAGAAGTTCTGGTGTGCTACTGTTGCACAATAGGGGGGCTACAGATAACAATAATGTACTGTGTATTTCCAAAACTAGAATAAACGATTGCTAAAGTTTTCATCATAAAGAAATGATAATTGTTTATGGAACTGTTTGGTCTGATTTTAATATTCTACAATGTATCAAAACATCCTATGTAGCCAATATTTTGAGTTCAGTTCCCATCAAGGAGGAGAGATCCTAGTAAAAATCCTAGGTTTTCATTAAGACATCTGATGGGCTTACAAAATAAAAGCAAGGAGAAAGGGGAGAAGTCAAGCCCTAATCAATAAATTAGACCCAACCTCATACCAGCTAAACACCTTACTGGTTTAAGGTGATTAAATCTCTACATTTACTGATTGCCAAAAAGAAAAAAAAATCATTTCTGGAGAAAGATAGTACCAATGAAAGTCTTAAACTATGCCATAGTTCATGCCAGGTGTTTACTATACAATCTAAATTCAGTAGGCATAACAGGAGAAAAAATACAGGCAACATATTGACTGGAAACCTAGATACTGAAGTTAGCAATGGAATGTAAAATAATTCTGATAGATCTTTAGAAATCATGGTCATATAGAGAGTTGTGATAGAGAAGTAAAGTTCAGTTTTAAAAATCTCAGAAATGCTTTAAATAAAATATATAATAACTAAAATTAAAAATACAATACATTAGATTACCAATTAATTAGACAAAACTGAAGAGGGAATTGGTGAAAGGAAATATAAGTGAGAAGAAAATATTCAGATTGACAATGGAGAGAATATAAAGGTTGTAAAACACAAAAACTAATGGCAGAAAAACAACAACCATTAAGTCATGGATCCAAGAAGTGCTACAAAGGCAGATAGAAAGAAAACTAAATCTAGACATATCATACTATATGATTAGAAACAGAAATAAAGAGAATGAAAAGTATGCTACCATCAAACAAAAAATAGGAAAAGTACATAATATCATGGTTTTCAGCTTAAGAAATATGCACTTTGTACTACTGTCATGTATTTTAATTCTTTATATAGAATATATGTTTATAGGAATATCAATTTATAATCAAATATTTTACGTATCTGTGGGTATGTAGTTATACACATGTGCATTTGTTGTTTCAAAATATAACTGAAAGAAATCACCAGCAGTCTTCTTACTAAAGAAAACATTGAAACAAATACTTATGGTTGAAAGACAATAAGGATGGAAATAAAAAATGAAGGAAAAGCAAAGGAAAGGGAAATATGTATATAAAATATAAATAGATATTGACTGAATACATGTTTTGTAAATATACCATATAGGGAATGACTACATATGACAATAAAAATAAAAAGTAGAAGTCAGTAAGTGGAGTTTATGAGCTGTACTTTCATTTTAATAAAATATATTAGTAATACTTTGTTATATTTTAACAAATCAAGGTTGTGTGTTGATGTAGGTAGCAATTAAGATTACAATAAAATAGCATATAACTAAATTCTAATGCAGGAGAAAAATAAATATTAAAAATGAAGTATTTAAAATGCACCAAAAAAGAAGGAATGAAAGGGGGAGGAACAAAGAATGTATTTAATAAATGGAAAACAGAGTGGGATAGGAGTCTGGGTCCTATCTTAAAATTGATCCCCAGTAATCAAAAGGTACTTAATACATTTACTAACAGCTACAAGGTTGCCAACTAAAAGTATATAGTTACGTTGCTCTTTCATTACATTTAAGCAAAAATATAATATATTCAGGTTAAATTTCGTACCTGGAATTATAAATTTTACTGACAGCAAACATGAAGAGTCAGGATCTAATATGAGCAACACTAAATTTAATCTCACATAATCTAAAATTTTACTTTTAGAAATCTAATAGGTTTGAAAAACTGTTAGAATTTAGGTCTTGGAAATTTTTATTGTTGTTGTCAAAGCAAGGTATATTAATATTGAAGAGATTAAGCTACTGCTTTAGCAGCACTTAAAAAACAAAGAGATATTGCTGAACCAGGAACTTGAAATTTAATAAAAACATCATAATATACCAGTTAAACCAGGTTCAAGATAACCATTTTGACAGAAACAATGATAGACAAGTATGAAAAATAAACCAGGTCCAAAGAAATAGGTTTAGCCAAAGAATGAGCAAATTTAACCACCTTGTCTATCAAGAGAATTTTCTGAAAAATCATTTTCATTAGCAAATATACCTTGACCCAAAGAATTCAATTAATGGACCCATGGTAGAGTAAGTCTTTCCTTTACACCAACCCATTTTACATCGGTCATTAAATTGTTAAACTTCATGTAATGAAAAAGTAAGACTACGAAAAAAATGTCAGACTCCTATGCAATGAAAAGGTTAGGCATAAACAATATCCATCTACACTTAGACCAAACTACTGACAACCTGTTCTGATTCTTATTGATTTTACACTAATTTAACAATTGTTAATTTTAACAATTTAACAAATATTTATAATGGTACTACAATGTGCCGATCATTGTTTTATGCTCTGAACAAATGTTCAGAAGAATTTCAGAAGTATATGATGCTTATGGTCTACAAGGGTTAACAGTCTTTTGTTCATTCAACAAGTACTTGTTGGCCTTCAAAAACTGTAACCAGACACTCCATTATGTAGGGAGAATTCAGTGACGAATTGTTTCCTTGCTCTTATTGCACTTAATGTCTGGCCAGGAGATTAAACATCAAATAATGTTGAAACAGATATAGAAACCATATTATATCTAACAAATAGGTGACTATGCAACAAAAATATAACAAAGACTGCTGGCCTTGAGAGTTTGGGAAATATTTCATGAGAAAGTAGCATTCAGATTGAGAACTAACAGTTAAAAAGAAGCTAATTAGTTGAAAAGAATTTTTCTAGGAGAGTGAAAAACAAGCAAATACCATGTTTCCAGAGCAAACATGATTTACAGAGAACTCAAAGAGGGCCCCTGTGGCTAAAGTGGTAAGAACAAGAGAAAATAGCTTAAGATGATGTTGGTGAGTGATGTAATGAAAAGACTTTGGGAGGCCTCAGAGAACATATTTAAAAATTGGGTTGTCCATTCCTAAGAGCAATGAGGATTCAAGGATGGCTGTGAAATAGGGGGACAGCATTATTCTATTTGTAATAAAGAACATTGAGGAGGGATGCATGGAAAGTAACAAGACAATTGCAACAGTTCAATCATTCATATGCATGATAATGAAAATTGGTGGTAGCAGCAAACTTGGAAAATCAGATGCATTTGAAGGAATTTCATCATGGAAAGTTGCAGGGCTCTGTGATACCTTGGGTTTGGGGAAAATGAAGGAAAAGGAGATTCTGGTTTATTCCTTGGAATATCTGAATGAATTGTGATGGCCTTCCCTGCAGTAGGGTATGTTTGAGAAGGCCAAAGGCTGGAAGAAGTAGAAGATGAATGCCATTTGGGAAATGTCGAGTTTAAATTGCTCTTGAGATATCTGAGTGGTGATATCATGGGAGTACCTGAACATCAGACTACAGCTCAAGAAAGAGATGGGAATATAAATCTGGAAGACACTTATAAAAAAATAATAACTGAAACTCTGAACCTGGTTAAGAAGCTCTGGGAGAAATGCAGATAGTCCTGAGGAACCAGGCAGATAAAAGCTACTGAGCCTGCCAAGGAGAGTGAGGAATCAGAGAGGCAGGGCTTAAAGCAGTAAACGTTTGTTACAACAGATGCCAGAGAAGGAGATCATTTCAAAACGTCAAGTGTCAGGTGTCAATGCTGCTGTGAGTTCAAATAGGAGGAAACATTGTTTTAAAAATTAAGTTTGATAGAACTGAGACAAAAACAAAATTATTTATAAAACACCAGAGGCAGAGAAAAAGAGGAATTAACTTTGAAGGGAGAAAAGAGTTGGACAAAATAAGTGACTTTTAAACTATTTTTGAAGAATGCATAGGAGTTTCTTAGGCAGAACAGTTGGAGGGGTAAAAAGGGAATATTTAGAGAGGGTTTAGCTATTTCTTCAGAAAGGAACAAGAAGTCTGCAATAGGCTGATGGGAGTCCCAGAATCCCTTTTCTCATATTCCTTCATCAGTAATGCTCGTCATTGTCAATGCACTGTTTCTGCATCTTAACAGGGCAAAGTAGACATTCTTACCTATCAGTTTATCCTTTATCATTTTTATCCTTTTGTGGGTTTTCCCACAAAATATGTATATCAGAACATGAGGGACACAGGAAAATAGACGTTTCACCCAGTACTAAAAGTCAAGTCATATCATTTCAAACTTGAGAAATAAATGTGAAGGATTTCTGATTATCAAACAGACTGGACAGAAAGTAAAGAATATTAACAAAGTTACAATAGGAAGCTTAAAACAATGTAGGAGCTGGGCACCATGTAGCATGCCTGTAATCCCAGTAGCTCAGGAGGCTGAGGCAGGAGGATTACAAATTCAAAGCCAGCCTCAGCAATTTAGCAAAGCCTGAAGTCACTTAGTGAAACCCTGTCTCAAAAAAAAAAAAAAAAAAAATTAAAAGGGTTGGGATGTGGGTCAGTGATAAAGTGATCCTGGATTCAATCCCTCGTTAAAACACACACACACACACACACACACACACACACACACACACACACACAGAATATAGGAAGAATATAGGAAAATTCAACAAAATTAAGCAAACAAGTAAACAGGAGGGATGAAGGATCGCACTCCCCTCAACCACTGACTTTAACAGGTTTTGAGTTAGATGATCCTGGTCCTCTTTTAAGGAATGAGGAACAAAGCATCTTTTTGTGAATCCACAAATGCAGAATTCCTACTTGAGTTAAGATTATAATTGCACATACTGCTATACTAAACTGACAATACATTATAGAAAAATTAATTAGAATAATTGATGTAATGCCACATAGCAAAATTATGCTTGTCCACTAAAATATTACAATAAGACCAGTTGTTATTTTATTTCCAAGATGGATTGGGAACAGTTTTGTATTCAGCACCTGTAAATCAAAAAAATGACAATACCTAAGCCCTCATAAGGGTGCCTCCCTTTTAACATGTTCGAATATTTATGCTACAATTATTATTGTTATTTAATATTGTTATAGATTTTAAAATTTTTCAGGGAAAAGTAATTTATTTATATACTTTTTCTTCATTCTAATATTTTTGGTTGAGCATGTATTAAATTATTAGTATGTGGATACTAGTAAGTTGGTTATTATCTTTATGTGGGTTTTCAGGAATAATGTGGGAATAAATTTTAGTCTGCAATAGCCATTACTTACACTTCTATTCAATATTACTAAAGCTTGTTGATACACGGATACATCAGGGACAATTAATGATCTGATGGATAATTTTGTCCTATGTCTTCCTAACCTCTTAGTTGGCTTTATATCTTTTTTTTTTTTTTTTTGTCTTATGTTGTGACACATTTGTCATCTTTGTTACACAGTATAAGGAGGGAAATTAGCATAAGGATAATGTACTTGAAAAAATGCCTGTATATGTAAATTACATTAGATAATGCATCCCGTCCAAGAAAAACACAGACATAATCCTTTCCTTTAGGCGACCTGCAAATCACGGATAGAGATTTTGCTGGGTTTGACCTGTAGCAAGGAGTCTACTGGTTCACAGCAGATAGATGATGGGAAACCTTTTAAGGGGCACAACATTACAGGCAGAACTGCCCAGGAAGGGGACATAAAGGGAGAAGAGGGCACTAAGAGGTCGATAAGAGAGAGGCCGGCTGGCACTGTGCATGAGGGTGTGGACACCCTAGGCCGCGAGGTGGTACCTGCGCCGAGTCGAGCGCCCCTGCCACTGAATCCCCGATCCAGAGATGCTCCCGGAGAAGCTGCTGGTAGCTGAGGCAGTGCTTCACAGCGGATGGCACATTCCCCATGACGGGGCCTGGGGCTGCAGTCGGCGGTGGAAGGGAACCTGCAGGAAGATGCGGGGCGGGCACGGAGCTGGAAAACTGCGCCAGTCTTAGAACGCGCGCCTCCCGTACGCGAACAGCGAGCACCAGCTCTGCTCTGCGCACTGCGGCGGCGCAGACTAGGGTGGGGTGCAGGCGCTTGCCAGCGGCTGTGCAGGGAACAGGGGTACAATAGGTACCTTCGTCGGACTCAGGGATCCCGGAGAAAACAGAAGCAAGGAACTGAGCTGGATGATGCTCAGGAAAGGCACATTTTTCTGAGGGCTCCTGCCCTCAGGGCTGACGGTATCCATTTGCACTTGTCCACCCATTGGACTTCTCACCTAATTCAGATTTACATAGAAAGAAAGAGGTTTAAGGGAAAGGAAGGGGCACGGGCTTTTGTAACAGTGAGTTGGTTTTATCCTGGACGCGGTGTAGCTCAGTGTGGATTTTTCATCGCTGAGATTATTTGTGTTTATTTTTTATGACAAAAAAACGGTATTTAAAAATTTTGAGGCAGTTTCCAAGGTTAAAACACGTATACAACAGTCTAATGAAGAAGAAAAGCTAGAAGGTCCTAAATTAGGGAAGAGTCAGTAAATCATCAGTATGTTGGTGCTGCTAGTTTAATATTGAAATGGCATTATGTCTTTGAAGACACGTGACTCAAGGCTTAGAGTTATTGAAGCCCAGATTCATTCAAATGGAAAATTCTAAAAAAAGTACTTAGGACATTAAAATTGGAGAAATCCCTAGAGAGTGGGAAATTTGGAAGATGGTTCTGGAGCTGACCACTGCCCACAGTCATCCCAGTGCCCCTTCACAAGCACAAGCATACATGGACTGTTGCACTCTAAAACTTAAGTGTGCCCAGCAACCTGCAACTGAAACAATACAGTCTTGAAGAATAGTCTTGAGCAGGGTACCTGGAGTCTCCTGGAGGCCCAGATAGGTGTCCATAACCAGGGATATCTCTTGGCCTTACTGTTTTCAGAAGCAATTATAAACCAGGAACAGACTGCTGCACCACAGTTGCCACAACCGCTAAAAGTATCAAAAGATCACCTTGTAAAACATATTGTAAATACACTTGGAAGAATTTACTCTTCAGAATTATTGTTTTAAACATCATTACGACTTGTGTGGTGGTAAAACTTCCACTGGTGAAAGAAAGGTGTAAGGGAAGAAAAAGGCAAAGAATGGAGAGGGTTCAGAGGATTTTTCAGTAGAACAGCGTCAGAAAAGGCAGAGGATAAGATCTTAGACCCCTCACAGCTTTGACCAAAGATGGTTAGGTTGGAGCAAGGTCTGAGGTGCTACAGTGAAGTCATGCAGTTAATGGATACCTCTAAAACCTTCTAAAGCACCAAAACCCCAGTAGGTATTCACTTGAATATGGTTATTTTACAGGTACATATCCATAGAACCAAATCTCTATTAGATATTGTTTCCAGCCGAGCTCAGCTGTTAATTATTTTCCATGAAGTATCCAGGTTGCATTAATGTCTACTAACATTTTACTCTCTGTGTTGTAATTCTGTAATGGAGTATGATACTTGAAAGAATGTACAAAGATTCAATTTGAACAACAAGAAATTGTAACTTTCAAAATGGAGTTAATCATTTAAAATTTCAAAACATTTTGCAATTAACAATGTCAAATAAGTTTCATCCAAAGGAGGAACTTTTGGAGAACATGGCCACTAGAATATGTCAAATACTGTATGATCTTCTACAACTAAGAAAAAAAATGCATAGAAATAAATTTTACTGCTTAGTAGTGTTCTAAATTGAGAAGGTCTTAAGAAAATTTTGTATTTCTGTCAGTTGACCATAGTAATATGATTTTTTAGCAGTAGAACTTTATAAGTATGCAAATATTTGTGAGTTTTACCTGAAGGCACTTCATATGACAAAATACCATAATCACAAAAATTTAAATTTAAATGAATGAAAGCGAATGACAATATATGTGCTTTTATTGGTGAGGTTTAATATTCAATCATGAATGCTTATAATTATTAAATTTAAATGGTTTGTGTTCTTATAATTAATATTAGTGTACATATTTACTGTTTTTATCAAAAAGGGGTTACAGGAGGAGAAGGACAAGGGATGGGAGAGATATCACGTGAACTTGTTTTAATAATGAGAAGTTGTAATATGTACACATCACTTGCAAGTCTAAATAAAAAGCTCAATGTAAAATGAGGATAAAGCAAAACTTTTGGAAATAAGTATCTGCTTAACACTTCTTATTGAAACTTCTTAGAAGTTTCCCACAACAAATGAGACGTTACATGTCTTAAAATAACACTTATTTTTTTCATTATGGAACTTAGCTATGTTTTCAGCATCAGCTCCTTCCTGTTTCCTAAAATTACCTGCATACAAATCAAATTATACATGATTCCCCAAGTTTCAGAGCTCTCTTGAAATGTCCTATCATTCTAATTCTGTTCTTTATTATAGAAACTTTGGGAAATATGAAAGATACATATAGATATCAATGAAACCGCCCATCATTCTCATTCTAGAAATATTTTAATATGCTTGCTTTCTGAGAAAAATTGTATTTTCCCATTTGTTCTTTTTATTCTAGCCTTTTCATTTGATTTTAAATTATTTGAAACAATGATGCTGATGATACATAATATCCATAGATATGTAGTCTATAAAACAATATCATCTTCTACAATAATCCTCTGAAGTATAGCTCAGTATTCAATTATATCTGAGGGAAGCAGCTATCAAACATATGATCATATGAATGTTTTTATACAAATAATTATCTAATTAATCTTCCAAAATAACATGGCAGTGTTAATTCTCCACTATAATTCTGTTCCTTAGTTTTCTTCCTATACACAATATTGCCTTGTGTAGTTGGTAATTTGCTTATAAAAGCTTATCTTTAATGATGGCTAAGCATTTTTTCCTGTGACAATCTTCTATGAGATATTGAAATCACTGTGACAAATTATTTATCCTTTGCTTGTCTGGGATTTCTAATTGGTTTGATAGCAATGATTTATTTATTTATTTATTTATTTTGTTAATACGGTAGCTTGGAGTACCATAAGGGTGTTGTGAGTCTGGTACTTAAAACCATGCATGTTAGCACTTGCCTTCAATTTTCTTTCAATGATTAATTTCTCATTCATGGAACCAGGTGAACTTTTTCTATTTCCTATATA
The DNA here is from genome assembly GCF_902686455.1 of Sciurus vulgaris. Lineage (NCBI taxonomy): Eukaryota > Metazoa > Chordata > Mammalia > Rodentia > Sciuridae > Sciurus > Sciurus vulgaris. The sequence continues at coordinate 102,442,364 of NC_136467.1, read as the reverse complement.
TAACATGGCCTTTTGAGACCAATGATTCATGCCTGGGGCTCAATTGGCTACCTGTCCTCACATGGTCATCTGCATAGATGTACCTTCCTATGTGTTGCTTAAAACTTCAGCCCCTGGCTGCCAAGGCTTATGCTCTCTTGTGAATTTCTTGGCATTATTTGACCTCTGGAGATGTCCTTGTTATCAGTGGTTGAGGGATAGAAGGGCTACTCAAGTCAGCTTAGTCCTCTATATTTAACAGAATTTCTGACTTGAAACTTTTTCTATGATTATTGTGTTTGTGCCTTATTTTTCAATGCATTCTGGAATTACTAGCACTTCCAGGAAAGTAAAGATAGGGAACAAAAGATGCTAAATTAAGCTAAGAACACTGAATTTGACTCAGCCTGGTAATACTACAATATAGTTCTGATGTCTCAGCTAATCCACAAGAAAGAAACTTAGACTGAAATCATATACTCTCTATTCCAATTCCCATTCTTCTATTTCTTCTTTGTATAAAATGTCCACAATAAATGGCAGCATTGTGTAATGCCTTTCTTCTTAACAAAGCGTTTCGAAAATGGAATGAGGAGGGAATTGTGTTTCCACCTCAAAATAGGTAGACTGGCTTTATCAATTCTCTCAAGTGGCAAGTACTTGATGGGAAGGATCCATTTAAAATTCTCTGATATTTTGTGAATCTCTTTGGTCTCAGATTTGGTTATGTATAAGTCTGTATGCTAACAGCATGAATAGAATTAGAAGTCAGTGAGCAAGTCAAAATTCTTACAGTAATAAGTGCCAAACTGGCAATTTGCCAGGTACCTACTGGGCAGGGATCAAAGACACATATGGTGAATCTCAAGCAATGATACCAAAGAATTTTGGCAAATATCACAGCAGTAATGTGCTTCATTCGTAAACAATAAAAAAGAAAGAATAACAACTAGTATACCAATAGTGGATTATACCTAAGGGGAAGCAAAACTTTCATCATCTCAGCTTTATTGCTAAAAAATTCAGATAACTTCTCACATGTGTTGTTTCTGGATTATCTGAATTGATGGAGAGTATAATAGTTTTTAAAACATGTTTGGCATTGGTCACTAGAAAGTTCCATTAGCAATAAAATTGTTCTGATACAGAGCATTCTTTTGAGAATAAGTAATAAGTTCTATTTTATTGAAGTAACTCCCTACCACCAGGTGATGGATAACTGACACTAGTTACCAATTACAAAGTCATAAGCCATATTTGTCCAAATGCAGGAGTTTATTTATTCTTTCACTAATTCAGAAAGATACAAAAGTATTAATTTTGCCAAATGTATTAAAAAATAAGACACAGAATTTAGCTATTTCCAGCTCATTAGATGGCTGCAGTGCACAGATTTTTTGTCACTATACATAAAAGTATTTTTTCATTCCATTAACTGTGAACTTAAACTCTATTTGGAAAATGTTTCTTTCATTTTATATATTTTGGTGGGTTATTATAAACGTGACTTTAACACATAAACTAAGCTAACTCTTACTCCTGGACAATATCATTCTTTGAATTTGTATAAGAAGTATTTAGTGAGAAAACAAGCAGTCTTTATGAAGTATAAAGCACATATTGTTTTGCCTTGCACATAGTAGGTGCTCACTAACTGTTTACTTTCTATTTCTTTTCTTGAGTCACATCAGTCCATTGTTTAAAAAATGATGTGGATGCTAACACTCAACAAGGGAGGAAGGGAAGAGTAAAAGTTCAGTGGATTAGACAAAAGTGAATGAAGGGAAGGGGAAGAGCATAGGAATAGAAAAGACAGTGGAATGAATCTGACATAACTTTCCTGTGTACCCATATGAGTCTCAGTGAATCTCACCATTGTGTGCATCCACAAAACTGGGATCCTAATTAGAATAAGATATACTCAATGTTTGTATAAATATATGTCAAAATAGACTCCACTGCCATGTTTAACTAAAAAGAACAAATTTAAAAATGTATATGTGACTTTGTCCCCAGTTAGAGAAACTCTGCACAATTCAAGTTTAATGACTTCTTTAGAATGTTCAATCTACCAAAAAAGACATTTTAAAATTTTTATTCTCAATGGCTAATGGAAAAATAAACATTGGAAGATATTTAAGATATGCATTTTTGGCTTTAAAGACCTCACATTCTGTCAATGACATCTGAAGAAAAATAACTATAAGCAAATACATTTTAAATAGGAAGTGTAAGAAATCAAAATCCAAAGTTGTAGGATGTTGATACAAAGCAATTTTAAAGCAGAATCAGCATGTCAAATGTTTATTGCATATTCAATTGAATAATAAATATAAGACCAAATAGGGACTAATGAAGAATAAAGTCATCTTTAACACAAGAAACTTCTAATTTGGTAATGAAATATGCTCTGCTCAAATGTCTGCAACAGGGCAGAATGCCAGAAAAGTGCCAGGTGATGTAATTTCAGAGCCACAGAGAGAAAAGCTAAGATAATGGGAAAACTTCAGACAGGATGCCACATTAGGAAGACTGAGGAGACTAGGCCTATCACAAGGAAGGGAAAGCACAGGGAAGGGTGAGAAGAACAATAGACAGCAACCCACTTTACTACCAAGAAATAACAAGCCATGGAAATAAAGAGCTCCTTAAAACTTCCTGGCTCAATGAGATTTTTCTTCTTGTTATCTCTATGATTTCCTTTATTGTGGATATTATAAGTAAAATGCCCATTTTAAATTTCACCACAGGAATGAAGATAAGCACAGAAATCCCCTAGAGGTGAAAAAGAGATTATTTTTAATGTATTTATTTTGCAGTGCACACTTTTATGTTCAGCTTTAGTGTTTCAAAATGTGTCATATCTGTTTTCCATGGGCGCAAAGGAAAGATGATATTGGTTACCTGACAAACCTATGAAGCATTTCTCTGGATGTTTTAACTCATGTGCCTAAATTATTATCCCCATTTTACAGATGAGGAAATTGAGACTTGGAAATGGTACACTACTACTCTAAAGTAAAAGGAAAGTAGAGTGGATTTAATTTTGTGCCTATCAAAGTCTTTGTTCTTTCTTTATCATCTCATGATATTCAAGAATAAATAGACATCCTTTATACACATGGTCATTTGCCCCTCATTTTATAGCAAAAGAAACCTTGCTCAGAGAGCTAAATTTTTTTCCAGTGGAAGTTCTGGGGTTTTTTTCCCCATATTTTTATGGGTGCATTAGAATTGTACATGATGGTAGAATCCATTGTTACAAATCTGTGAATGTACACAATAGAACAATATAATTGAACCCAAGTTTCTCACTCTTCATCTGAGAGTTCTAGACTGTAAAAGGAGCCAAGAAGAATGAAATTATGGATTTTCCAGTAAGTGGATGGAGTTAGAGAATATCATGCTAAGAAAAATAAGCTGATCCCCCCCCCCCCAAAAAAAAAGCCAATTTTTTTTAAAATTCACAATAAAGGGGTAGGGCTAGGAAAAAATAGAGTTACTTTAGATTACATAGAGGGGTATGAAGGGAGGGAAGGGGGTGAGGAGGTAGGAAGGATAGTAGAATAAATCAGACATTATTACCTTATGTACATATTAATATATAACTCATGTGATTCTACATCATGTACAACCGGAAGAATGAGAAATTATACTCCATCTATGTATGATGTATCAAAGTGCATTCTACTGTCACGTATAACCAATTAGAACAAAATTTTTTAAGAACCTTGGGGGGAAAAAAGGAGCCAATCTTGCACTAAATATAAAATCCCCAAGGAGTTTCAGGACTGGTGACTTAAGTAATGTCCATGGAAACAAGAAGAGGTTCAAGATTCCTCCTAATAACTTCAGCAGTGTGTGCTCTGCCTCCTCAGAGGGTAGAAGATGCAGTTCTCCATCTTCAAAGGAGACAGGGAGGAGCCTCCATCTTGAGGATCATGTGCCATGGGGTTGGGTTTTTCATTTCATAAATCCTTCCAGTGGTGGATTTACTATGGGTGCGCAGTGATCAAGATATCTGCGTGTCTGATAGGAATTAAGAGTTTGTAGTTTCCCATTACTTCTTTCCTTTCACTTTCCCCCTATGGTGTCGCCTGGCATACTCATTAGTATCTTTTACCACATATCATATGGTTTTGTTTTGTTTTGTTTTGTTTTGTTTTGTTTCCTAAGCTAATGAGGTTTTACTCTGCCATTTAAGGAAGTTTTCCATCAGGAAAATGGTAATTTCCTTGCCAAAAACTTATCAGATTTCTCTTGGAAGTATAATTCTCTAAAGAATTCATAAAAATTGATTGGCTAATGGAATTCTTTCTAGAATGCCATCACTCCAAGAACCATTTAGTTGAATATTATGAGGGAAAAAAAGTCATAAGAGTGCTTTAATAACTGGCATCATTCAGTGCCTTTCATTTGGCAAACCTCAAATCTCCACAAAATTCACAAATGAAATGAACCAACATAGAACTGTTACTCTTTGTGGAAATGTCCTATAGTTATTCTTTAATAAAATAAAAATGTCAGTTGTTTAACTTTCAAAAACTCTTATTTAATATTTACATAACTTTTCACTCATTCATTTAAAGGTTGAATTAACTTAAATGTTACATATGCCAGAAACCTAGGAGGAAGAAGGTTGGGGAAAGTGGAATAGGAAGCTTAAAACTATATTGCTGAGATCTTTCTTTTCCCACTCAATTTCTGCTCCAATGTCTTCCATATCATCTATCTCCCCTCTATGGTTTATAAAGACATTTGTTACCTTAGTAATTACATTTTCCCCTCAGAAACTCTTCCTTATCTCATATGTATTTATGGAGAGTTCTGATTCTCAGTTTGCTTAACAGAAGCTTAAAAATAAATTAGTGAGTTAGAATTAATCAGAATTATACCCAACCTTTTGAAAATACTTGTGAATGTTACACTTCAATAGAATGTTACACTTCACAACAACTTCAGTAATGTTGATTTGGGAACCGACATTCTTTGTTGTAGGAGCTGCCCTGTGTCCTGTAGGAATTTTAGCATAATCCCTGGCCTCTACCCTCTGTCCTCCCTGGGATGTAAAATCACCCCTGATAGGGAACCACTGGTTGAAATAATGATGATGAAGAGGAGGAGGAAGAGGAAGAAGAGAAGGAGGAAGAAGAGGAAGACAATATTTATTGTGCATTTATCACATACTGGACACCATTCTAAGTACTTCATGTGTATATTCTTATGAGAAAGGTCCTATGGGGCGGGGGTTGTGACTCAGTGGTAGAGTGCATGCCTAGCATGTGTGAGGTACTGGGTTCAAATCTCAGCACCACATATGAATAAATAAATAAATAAAATAAAGGTCCATCAACTATATATATATATATAAATATAAATATAAAAATATATATTAAAGAAAAGAAAGGTTCTATGGTTCTTATTTTATAGATGACTTAATTAACTAAGTCACTAGCACTACATGGCTAGCAAGAGAACCTGAATTCAAACCCAAGCAGTCTGAAATCAGAGGCTACATCTTTACTCATGAGGCTAAAGCTGTCTTGCTGAAATCACACTAAGTAAGAGTGGAATCCATCAAACACATAGTTTATGTTAAGTTTAAATTCCTTCCTATTGTTTCAAATATTTAGACTTTGAAAAGGATACTTGCTGCAAATCCAAAACTTCTCCATAAGTAGGTTTCCTTATTCCCTTGGCTCTTTCACTGAGCTGCTGAAATCCCACCAAAAGACAGCTTCCCCAGGCAGAGATCTAAAGTTAAGGTCAAAGAGTTTGATTTCTGCAATCTCATCCCCCCAAAAAACAGACTCCTATAGGAGACCCATAAATAACGAAAGGCTTCTTACATGTTTTATTGCTTTGTAATCATTTGAATCTTAAGAGAATCAATTTATTTTCATTTATTATCAGTAGTTTAAAAGAAAACAAATTATTTATTATAATTTTCTCTATATCCCTCACCATTCAGATATCATTTTATAAATCTTGTTACACACAACAACCAGGGACTAGCTAAGGGTGTGGCTATCTTAGAGTGCTTCTCTAGTTATGTGTGAAGCCCTGGATTGGATCCCCAGCACTACAAAAATAATAGTAACAATAACCAGTAAAAATTAAACTTCTTTTCCCACCTCTCCATCTTAACTGTGTTAGGCAGAATACATATTTCTACACTAAATAAAAATCATCATGAAGCATGATCTCTAAAGGTTTCATCTCTGTTATAGCTATACCCTCAGAAAATGATTCTTTTTTACTCTGAAACTTAAATAGCTTTGGGTTGACCATAGAACATTAAATGAAATACAGTCTAGCAGCCAAAGTTTTATATTTAATCAAGCAGAATTAATTTATGTAATTTTAAATGACATGGTATATATCTTCCCTTTTTGAGGTTTCTTAGAAAGCTTATGGAAATAATAATAATTACTTATATTTAACTTACATTCTTTGATTGACTTCTATGAGCCAGGCATTAACTTAACAGTTCCTTATGTTTACTCTACATACAAACCAGCCTAGATAGGAACCTTTAAAATCCCCATTTCGGATGTGAAGAATCAACCACAGACAGGTAAATAACTTGACCAAAGTGGAATAGCTAGAAAATGGTTTAGCTGTCTTAAAGACTCAGCAGATGGGCACTTGTTATGGTTGAGGTATTAGGCATTCCCCAAAAGCTCATATGTGAGACAAGTTTTAGAAAAGAAAAGATTTGGCTATGACAGCCTTAACCCAATCAGTGAATTAATCCCCTGATTGGATTAACTGAAGGGTAATTGAAGGCAGGAAGGGTATTGCTAGAGGAGGTGGGTCAGTGGGGGCGTGTCTTTAGGGTATATAATTTGTATCTCGAGAGTGGAGTCTCTCTCTGCTTCCTGGTCATCATGTGAGCTGCTTCCTTCCACCACACTCTTCCACCATGATGTTCTGCCTCACCTTGAGCTGGAGGAATGGAGCCAGCTATCTTGGACTAAGACCTCTGAAATTGTGAGCCCCCCAGATAAATTTTCCTCCTCTAAAATTGTTCTTGTGGAGTCTTTTAGTCTCAGCAGTGAAAACGCCGACTGAAACAGCACCAGAGCTTTGCTAGCTATAACTTATGTATATGGCTCTCCTAAAGTAAAGGAATTATCAGCAATATAATAATATATCAATAGATATTAATAGACTATGTTTTATACTGACACGGTAGGAAAAAAATGTATTTGGTAGTTTCTTAAAATTATACCACCTATGAGATTCTCGGAAACAGAGGGTAAGACTTTCATTATAGAATAAATGAATTAATAACTATTCAAGTGATTCATTCTAAATTATTACTTAAACTGTTATTTTTCTGTGCTTCTCATTAGTTCATGTATCTGGATTCCTCCATGGTTTTTCACTTCACCTGTGTTATTGAGACAACCTGTCCCATTTTTCCTGGATCAATCTGTTTACACTGGTCCTGTAGTATTTAGAGTTTCATGAATTAATCATTTTAATAAAGAATTTTGCTTAATGATTGTATTAAAATAAACAAGGGTCAGTTAGGTTGAGCCCCACATTCTACTTCTAGCTTCTGCCAAAATACCTTCTTGTGGTGTGTGAGACATTTGTTCTGAGAATGCAGTTCTCACTTTAACACATGGTTAAATCTGCAAGAGGACCAACAACAAGCCTCTTTCTTTGCTTGATTTTTTCCAGATGGAACATATTCACTATCTTCCTTTCAAAGTCAGTACACAGGGTGCCAGCTGATAAAATGAAATTTGCTTTCAGAGAAGCAGCTATGGAGAGCTAGCTCCCCTGGTCCTGCGTGGTGACGAGGGGGGAAGAAATTGACCCTGCTGTCCTAACGGTTCCTTGGTCTACCATCTAGTAGTTCCATGTCCCCTGTCTAGTCCTGTGATATGCCTGCCACTGGATCAGAGGCAAATATTTGAAATTATAGGCCAGATATACATGAATTATGTGATGTTATAGAGGCTGAGCAGTCCTGCTACCGAGTATAAAAATGCATATTGAACACTCTGGATATGTTTAAAAATTTTTCACTGTTCAATGAAAATCTACAATTGTATTTTCTCTTTAATCTCTATTAATACTTTTTATTTTTCAGTTAAATCTTTCAATGATCATTGCTTTAAAAAACAGAAATGTGCATTTTTTAAAAATGAGTTTTGAATTTTGATTTCTCATAAAACTTCATAATGAACTTGGATTTGAACAAAATGCTTTTCAATATTTACCATCTGCCACAAAGTTTGTACTGACCATATGGAAATCAGAAGACATTAATCTACTGAAGCATTAGCCTTTTAGGAAGACTATGACCAAAAACAACACTTAAACACATATATTTATTTATAATCATGACTTTTCATTTAGATAAATGGCTGTTTCTAAATTTATCCTGCCTGTTCACATTCCAAGAGGCTTATTGCTATTGTGATTACACATGTATAGTGAAAAAAGGCTATTAATAAATCCACTCCATGAGGAAGAACTCTGTAATGAGACACTCTTCTTTGTTATATTGTCTTTAATGATTTCAAGTAGAAAAGCAGCTCAAATAAGGTTAATCAAAGTTAGACTATATTTTACTTAGAAATCATGGAATCAAAGCTGCTGACATTTTTTGTACTAGGAATTGATACTAGAGATTCTCTACCTCTACCACTGAACTCTACCCCTTCTCTTTTTTTCTTTTTATTTTGAGACAGAGTAACACTAGGATGCTCCGACCAGCCTTGAACTTGAACTTTTCAGTCTTTTGCCTCAGTGTCCCAAGTAGTGAGGATTACAGATGTGCACCACCACAGCTGACAAAACATCATACATTTATTATCTCACAGCTTCCATATATTACATTTCTGGACATAGCTTACTTGAATCTTTTCCTCAGTTTTACAAAGCTGCAGTAGGGATAAATAGGTTGTATTCCAAATGAAGGTTTGACAGGGGAGGAATCTATTTCTAAACTCATTCAGGTTGTTGGCAGAACATATTTCTTTTTGGTTCTATGACTGAAGGTTCTGATCTTTTGCGGGCTGGAATGGTAGTCCATGCAGTTTTTGCTATATGGGCTTCTCCATGGTGGCTACTTTTCTCATTGAGCCCAGAGCAGAGTCTTTATCTCCTGTGTGCGAAGGCAGCACCTTACATGACAGAATGCAATCACAACTTTGCCATAGTCTATTGGTTGGAAGCAAGTCACAGACATTGCCACATTTGCAGAGTGTGATTGCACAAATATTGTTAAGTTTTTGATTTGGAATGTTTCCCAAGGCTTGTTCACAGGTAGAGCATTTGGGAAATTATTGGATCATAAGGGCTCCACTGGATGGATTCATAATTCAAATGAACTATTTGGGAGGTAGTAGAAACTGTAGGAGGTTGGACCTACTTGAAGAGAGTGGACCCTTTGGGATGTAGCCTTGGGAGCTATGTCTTCCTCTGTATTTCTGTTTCTCCATTGCCATGAAGTCAGCAGCTTTTCTCTACTATGTACATTTGCCATGATTCTCTGCCTCACCTCCAGCCCAAAGCAATGGAGCTGGTTGGCCTTGGACTCAAAACTTGAGCCAAAATAAATTTTTCCTGTTCTAAATTATTTTTCTCATGTATTCTGTCACAGCAACAAGAAGCTGATTATGACCAATACAAATGTCAGAATATGGGAATCAAAGGTGTCAATTTAGGATCTGCCATATAATTCAAAATATAGAAGTTAATGCATTGGTATAAAATCACCTATTACTCATATATTGTGATCATATTACTTAAAATCTGATCACAAATACTTTGCTTATGCACCCCTTAGAGGTGATACGTATAACCCCTCTCCTTAATCTATGTCAATCTCAATGGGCTCTTTTCTGACTTATAGAATCCTGTGGTAAAGCTGCATTGTGACTTCTAGGAATAGATCAGAAAAAGTCATGCAGATTTTTTTTTTTTTCCGATTCACTTCTATTACTCACACTCGGAGGAGTATGGGACACATGTTTCAGAATCCAGCTACCATGCTCTGAGGAATCTGTATTACATGGAGAAGCCATGTATAAGTACTCCAGTCAACAGTCTCAGCCCAGAGGCCAGAATGCAAGCAAACGAGTCATCTCGGAAGGAAATTCCCAGCTGTGACATTCAAGACCACAGCCATCCCCAGGCTTTCCCAGCTGAGGCACCAGATTGTGGTTCAAGAAATGTTTGTCCTCTTTGTGCCCTTTGTTAGTTCCTAATCCACAGAGTCCGTGAAATAACTTTGGTTTATAGCTGTAAGTTCAATGTGTTTTATTGCACAGCAATAACTAATACTGAGTCCTCAGGACACATACTGAGGACTTAATGTGCAATTTTTTGTTTAAAATCATAAGATCAGAAAATTGACATAACTCAAAATATTCCTGGCAAAACAGAATAAAGACATAGAGAGAATTTGAAAACTTCATGGATTAGCATTTTGAAAATCTCCTTCAAGTACATTTCTCCATGCATTTAAATTACATATTCTAAAAGCAAACATTTTTCTTTCAAATCTGTTATCAGCAATTAGCTCATAAAATGCACATCCCTAGGAGATTCATTTTTGCATCAAAATATTATTTGTAAAGTTGAGTATTTCACATTTAGAACAGCTGGGACATTTCTGTTTACTATGTAGACATTGAAAATCAATAAAGAGCAATAAAACACACATAGCCCATAATTAAAGCCAGTTGTTAACTTATCAACATGAAAAAAACATTTAAATTAAATCTCACCATCTAAATGAAAAATATATTAGAATAGCATGTTATGTGTAAAAAAATAAAATGCCATGTGCAAAACACAATAATTCTTGTGATCAGCAACCAAATATGGGTATCTTTTACTTCACCACATTTTGTTTGGATTTTATTTCAAGGTCAAGTTGTAGCATTTAGATGTTATGAATAATGTAAGATCTTCCTTGGAACCTAACACATGAAAGTGAAAATATTATGATTGTTGGCTTTCATTACAAACACCATGTCAATAAACTTAATAATATTTTAATAAAGACATGCTGAAAAAATCTTGGAACCATGTACATTTTAATAAAGTTCAAAATATGATGCCTCTCTGAGACTTCCCTGTCATCACAAAAGCACTAAAGGCATATTAAAATAAAATGTTTAGATATGATTTACAACCACTTTCTATCTATGAAGACATAGCTTCATCCATAACAAGACAGTTCTATGTTAGAATGAATCCCAGATTTTCAAAGCTGTGATTGAAAAGAATACAGAAGTTGGTTAAAGGGAATTGAAATACAAAATACATTGAGAAGTTGCAAAAGGTAGAGGTTGCAAGAGCTGAGGGCTCATGGCCTGGAAAATTACATGTCTAGATTTGAGGGAAGCCCCACAACCTCACTGGCCCACAAAAATCCTGCACTCATTTCATTACCTGTGAGAAATGATGGAAAGAAACTACCAATGACAATGGTAAAATGAGGTAAGTATTTTAAAAAGTAAAATATGAATTCCAGGAAGAATTATAAACTAAATTATAAATGGATCAATTTATAAGAATAGAAAATGGAAATGTTCATTATTTGCCAGCACAACTTGACAAAAATCAATCACTTCAAAATCATTTGTTTGGGACAGACTTACTAGCCAGTTAAGAGAAGAACAGACTTGAGTATCTGGATGTCACAACTTCATGAGGCAAAACCCAGAAAGAAATATGATAACTAAAGTGAAATGTTTAGGGAAATCTATTGCGGAAGAGGCATTAGACTGATCTGGGTGATTATAAAGATTAGAATTTGGATCTGTGGGTAAAATACTAGGCTTATTGTAGTAAGGAATGGGTTTCCACAGTAAAATCATGGTCCACTATCTATATAGCTAATTTACACACCTTTAGGACACATTAGTTCCTTATCACTGAATGTGTTAAAATACAGGATCAAAAACAAATAAATAAAACATACTTTCTCCTGTGGAATGATCATTCCACAGTTTTCTATGGCTACTAGGTTTGCCAAATATCATATATATTCAGAACATGTCCTCCTATATTTAATTAGTTTTGTATTATGTCCTGAATTGACTTTGACAGGATGCCCTAACTGTCCTTTATTCAGTTTACATTTAAAAAATTACAAAAATATCACAGAGCTATTTTTCTGTCACAGGAATTGATCCTTAAATCACTTAAGTGGCAGCACTAGTTGAAAGCTATAGTCTGCTAAGTGAGAGACAGACAGTCCCTTAGAGTTTTTCCTATAGTTGACTGAGGAAAGACTAAAAGGGGGACTGAGAATTTGAAGTACATATTTTTCACATTCAAACAAGGAAAAGAAAAGGACTGCTTTTGGCCAGAGTTCCAAGTCATGACAAATAACTACATTAATTAGTAAGATAGCATCAAATCTGTACAATGCTCTGAAATTAGCCAGTCAACCACAGCTTTGCTTCTGAAACTTAGCAAATGAATAAATAGCCCTAAAAATCAGCCAGCCAGTGAGTGATTCCTAGAAAGACCAAAAAAAAAAAAAAAGAAAAAAAAGTTATACGCCCTATAATTCCCTAGAATTAGATTAATTAGATTTTCCTTTAAGTTACAATCTTTAATGATAATCTTTGATGATATGTTGCAGGCATTTTGTAATTTGTTTTCTTGACTTGTTTTTATTTTCTTCCAGAGTTAAACATGAAATCAACCAGATTAAGTCCCATAAGCATTTAGATGGCACTAAAAATTTGAACCTTCTGTTACATGTGATAATTAGTAATCAGGTATTGATCATCAGGTATTATTTAACTTACACAAAAGTTGTGATAATTCTATTTCAGTAAGATATATCAACACTTTTTAGTATTTCTATGTATTGTACTCTTTGTTGAATGAAGAAAATAAAAGGTAATCAAAGCAATCATTTTCAACAATTGAACCAGTACTAGCTGAAGAGATGATCCTGAGGGGGAGAAAAATTGGTATCAATAGTTGGAACCACTTGATATGAGTCATTCAATTTCTGTTATTCAAAGTTCAAACATACAAGAGTTGAGATCTGTGCATGATTTTAGTAAGACTATGTGCCTTTTTCCCAAACAATAGTTATCAATCTTCAGTGTGCCTCAAAATCACCTGGAGGTTCTATTTTCCCAGAGCTTTTGATTTGGTAGAACTGTGATGGGGCTTAAGAACTTCAATTATTATTATTTTTTTTTAAATAAATTCCCCAGTAATGGTGATGCTGCCAGTCTAGGGCACAAATTTTGAGAATTGCTCATTTTAAAAAGATTAAGGAAATAATATTTTTTTAAAAAGTCACCCTTTGTTATTATTGAGTATTCAGTCTTCTACTTCTTTGAGTAAATGATCCATTTTCTAGTCAACTTAATAAAACTTGTTTTCTGTAGTAGTGTGAACACAAATGCTGCTATTAAAGATCATAGAGCTAAATCTTAACTTTTTCCATTAGACATTGAAGTATTGTCCCAGACTCACACTTGCTTGATAGTTTCAGATATTCAGGACTATCTTCAAAATTTGTTTATTTAAACTGCACTTCAATTATAATTCATTCTAGATTCTATCTTTAACTAATACGCTCCATTTCCTAATAAAATACAGGGAGATAATGGTGAATGTCCTTCCTACATGTCTATATTCATATCACTTACTCTCACTGCTCTGTTTGAGAGAAGGATGATAGTTTTCCATCTGTTTGTGCATTCAACACTGGAATGTACAGTTTATAAGTATCAAAATCTTCTCAATGGTCTTTGCATTTGATTCATTTCCTTCACGATTTGAAGGGCAGAAAATATTCCTGCTTACTCAATTTCATGTCACCAAAAAAAAATTGCTGGTATCTTTCCTACCATCATTAAGTTTAGTCTTTTACTACATCTCACCAGTCTCAAAATGATTAAGACCTAAGCTTTTTAAATTTCAAATGACAGAAGTTATATAGTATGTTTACGCTTCTCTAAAGCTTACATGAAAACTCATTTTTTCTATAGCTTATGATTTGTCTAGCAGAAAACTCACTTTTTTTACTAGGGGCAAAATAAAGAGCAGGAGGATAAGCAGTCTCCTGCTTCTCTCATGTACTGATGTTAGATTTTTTTTCCATGAAAATATTCAATAAGAAAAGGTAACTTGATTTTATTCCATGAGTACACACACAAGTTGTATTGATTCAGTGTTTATTCCCATAGAGAAGTAGTTTGTTGGGTATCTGGAGAGTTTAGTGGGGGAAAGGTCATTCATAAAATTGTCTCATGCAAAATTTTCCTTCCCTATATTTCTTTTAAAAGAATGCATTTAGAGAAAAATAAAGTGCGCAAGGAAGCTGGCCGGGTTGCTGCAATTTCCACCACCAGCAAGTGTTTTATCTACAAAGCTCTTGCCAAGTTTCCAACTGACAAAGAAGCCTTGAAATATGAGCCTCCAGGTCAATTCATCAGAAAACAAATATTACATATAAATTAGTTTGAGGAAAAGAAAAATACATACATTCTTTAACTTTCACAGGTATTTTCAAACAAAACAAACCACTCCTACCCCAGCCAAAGTATTTGGCAAACAAATAAAATCAGCTGCATTTTAGGACTTATAGACTTAATGTTGAATTTATCTTTCTAGATTTGTTTCTAATTTAGTATTTCTTAAGTCTTCTAGGCTGTATTTTGAAATTTCACGATCATATTTTCAAGACTTTAATATCAGGAAGCTTTAGAAAAAAAGAAATTTGTTAATGTATTTATATTAGGGGGACATTAAAATATTTAAAACATGAAATTTTCAAGGGACATTGACATATAAGCTTGCAGTTTTAAGGGTTTTTTTAAAGTTTTTAAATTAATCATAAATGAAATGTTTTCCTTGAAAATATTACATTTGGCCAAAAACCTAAATCTACAGAAGAATTATCATTAGAATGATACATGCTATGCTGGTTTCACCCTTTCTTGATACGAGGAGTTATATTAATATTTTATAATTACTAACATTCATAGTGTAGGTTGGTATTACATTACAAGGACTACTCTAAGCATTTTTGCACGTATAAATTGTACCTATCCTAGGTACAAGCAATTATTTTTAAAAATGAGAAAACTGAAGTATATGGAAGTTAATTAGCTAATAATCATGTTATATTTAAACTTATAATATGATCTGTTTGGGAACCTTATTAAATGCACTGTCTAGTCCCCTTAATGAGGAATTTTCAGCTCCAGCTGCTAGACAAGCTATAGGCAGGAAGTCTTCCGTTGCCAATGCTTGCTAGGATCACCTCAGTGCAGAGACCTACACTCTGCCCAGGGTGATCTACACCTAAGACTGATGGGGATAGTGGTTAACAGACTTGACCATTCCATCTAGAATGGACCAACTCTGGCTGGCCATTTTAGCTCCAGAGGCAATTTTCTGACTTATATTGAAACCTGACTGCTCATTCTATCTAGTCCTACCTCCTCCTCTCCACGTATCCCTATTCCACTAACACGTTCTAATAAATGTCTTGTGCACTAAGCTCCATTTCAGTTACCTGTCTTTCAGAAAACTCAACCTGGAATGATATTACTGCATAATACTTAAAAATGTCTGCAATAAACATTTCTAATATCCTATATACTGCTCAACAAAATCCTTATATACATATTTATAGACATCAGTGAAAAATTCATATTCAAGTGGGTATGATTTTTTAATTTTATGACTAATTTTGCTTGAGTTCAAGATTCCATTTCCCATCTGAAAAAATAATTATCATATCATGATTTAGAAAACTTAACAATATCCCTTGAATTTTAAGTCTTCCTATCAAATCTAGATTTATGGATTTTTATCTCTTCAGTACCACTTTCAACAGTGTGTGATCCATATTACCACATCAACTCTAAATCACCTTCCCCAATTTCGTAGGAATATCCTCCAAATGTCATACAATTTTTCATAAATTCTTTCCAACTGTTATATAAACTTTCGTTATTTTTTCATGAATATCATAGATGTCTTGTAATTTGCCTCCAACAAAATAACAATGCATTATGGTATAATTTTTCTTCAAAAATAGATAAAATGGCAGGTGCAGTGACAAACACCTGTAATCCTACAGGCTTGGGAGGCTGAGGCAGGAGGATGGCAAGTTCAAAGCTAGCCTCAGAAACTTAGGGAGGGCCTATGTAACTCAGTGAGAACATGTCTCTAAATAAAATACAAAAAAGGGCTGGGAATGTGGCTCAGGGGTTAAGTGCCTTTGGGTTCAATCCCTAGTAAAGATATAATACTCCAAAATTTTACTTTTTAATTTTTCTATTAGATAAATTAAGGAAGTACAGATTATTGAATGACATCATCTGAAACAAAGATCATCCTTCTATTTACTTCTACTGCTGTCTTTCAAATATTTTATTGCTCTGTAAATATTTCACTGCATCAGTCTCGTGGTGAACTAAGAAATGAGTACAGGAAATAACTTGTAAAGAATCCAAGCTATTGAGGTTCATCTCTCTAATTAAAGCTTTGGTTTAAAGAAATAGTAAAATCTGAAAAATTAGTCAAAATTAATATGTGCAATTTCTCAATGAGATTTCATACATACACATGTCATATCTGCAAATTTGGGACAAATATTCCATTTAAAGTTATGCTGAAAAAGTATTTTTACATTTTATTTTTTATTTTATTTTGGTACAGGGGATGAACCCAGGGTCATTAATCACTGAGCCACATCCCTAGCCCCTTTTTATATTTTATTTAGAGACAGGGTCTTACCAAGTTGCTTAGGGCCTTGCTAAGTTGCTGAAGCTGGCATTGAACTCTAGATCCTCCTGTCTCATCCTCCCGAGCTTATGAAATTGCAGGCATGCAACACCACTCCTGGCTACATTTAAAATCTCCAATGATGCACCAAATTTTTAGAAAGAAAAACTATCAATCGTGAGTTTTCACACAGTTAGTGACAAAGGCAAGATTTGAACTCAAGTATCTTCATTCCCATCCCAACATTCTACTATCAACCAATGAGTGCTTCAAAGACAACCTAACCACAGTTCTCCATTTAATTTACTGCACAGGATAAACTGACAAACAAATATTGTAAAGATTTTTTTGGCAAGTATCCTAAAAAGGGGTGTTCTACATTTCTACATCACAAATGTTACTGCAAAAGCAACTTGCTAAATCAGTTTTGTTGTGTGGCAAATCCAATAATGCTCCACCCCAAATACATATATGTTCAAATCCCCAAAATATGTGAATATCTCACCTTACATGTCAAAAAATATTTTGCATGTATGATTAAGTTAAGAATTTTGAGTGAGGGGATTATCTTAGATTTATGGGGTGGTCCCAATGGAATTACAGAGGTCCTCATAAGGAGTAGCAGAGGAATGAGAATCAAAGGAGATATGACAGTAGAAACAGAGTTAAGGAGGAAAAAAAAACCAGAAAGAGACAGAAATTTGAAGATACTATGCTGCTTGTTTGATTTTAGCCCAGTTGGATTAGTTTTGGACTTTTCAGAACCGTAAGACAAATTTTTATTGCTTTAAAGCAACTCAGTTTTCAGATTTTCTTATTTCTTTTACTGCTATTTTCTTTTACTTTTTCTTATAGATTTTCTTAATTGTATCTTCCAATGTTTTTATCCAGTTTTCCTTTTCTGTAACAATACTTTTTTTCCCTTGACAGTTCCATTGTTACAATCTCATTCTTCTTGTTACATAGTGAAAAATCATCTCTCATCTCTCTGAGGACATTAAATAAATTTTCATATTTTAGTCTTTTTACTGGTTGTATTTCTCTTAGCTCTTTTAACTTTTCAAAAGATTGTTTTGTTTTCAGTTTTCTGTTTTTCTCACACATGAGTTAAGTACTTGACTTTCTTTTTTAGGTTGAGAAAAGAATTAGATCCAGTAAGACTAGTGAGAAATTTTAAGTTCAAGAATGGTTCTCATTCCATCATGGTTATTATAATAGAGCAATCAGCTTATGTTTTCTTTTTCGTTGTGTAGAAAATCACCTTTAAGATGAGTAGCTTAAAACAACAGCCATTTATTGAGCTCATGATTCTGTGATTAGAATGGAGTCTGGACTGACCAACTGATCTCTCCTTTGGATTAGTTCTTGCTTCTATGATCAGCTGCCATGTTGGTTGGCAGCTGGATGATCTAGGATCTCAGATGCTGTGGTTGGAAAGTTGTTGGCCGAGGCATCTTTGTCTTTCTCTCATCTTCTAGCATGCTAGATTGGGTTTATTTACTTGATGTTTTTAGGATTCCAAGTGCAGTAAGAGAGCAAATCCTAGTGCAGAAGTGGTTTTTAAGCATCTGTTTTGTATTACGTTTGTGAATATTCCTTTGACCAAAGCAAACCACATAGCAAACCCAGATACACAGGGTGGAGAAATTGTCCCCACCTTTTAATGGGAAAATCTGCAATGCTGCACTGCAAGATGCAGAGAGAAGTCTGCGTGGCTATTTTTATCATCTACCATGGGATGCTTCACAGCTGTTTTGTTGGATATTTTCAAACGTCATGTTCTATATGTCTTTTCTCTTAAGGAAATCTTACCACAATTAAAATTTTTAAGGGACTATAAGTCTGAATATAGCTGTTCCAATTGGGGGAAAGTGCACAAAGTGTGTCACAAGTTGCTACTGTACCAATTTTCTCCAAAATCCTGTATTCATTGTGCTACCACACACTCATCTTTGCTGCACTTAAATCAAGAGACTCCCTTGCTTAGTTTTCCCAGAGAACAAGTTTCCAGTTTCTGTTAGGGTGATGGAGAAAGAGTTGTTTAGTTGTATAGATAGCAGACAAGCCTTAAAATAGAAGAAAAAAATTGCATTTGTGATACAGTAGTGCAGTCAGCAATGAAGGGCTTTTAAGCAAGACTCACCTGGTACTTTTGTTCAGAAATATTTTATGGATAAATCTTGCCAGGATGGGCAAATGTCAAATGATGTATATTTTATCTGTCAAACATTAAAATTAATTAATGTTAAGTCTAAGACATTCCACAAAAGCCTGGTCAACCATTGTATGTACCTTAAGTAATTGAATTGGGAACTCTTTTTATAAAGACATCCACTAAACCTCCTGTTTTTTTATTCCACTGTCATACAAACATTTTAGAGAAACCAGATGCCTACAATCCTTGAGCCTTGCAAGTTTCTGCAGTGCTCCTCAGATCGCTAGTTTTGGATTTACTTTTCTCTGGTCTGTTGTGGCAGTTTTTCCTCATGTGTTTGCTTTCCAGATTACAACATTTTGTTGCTATCATCTCCTCTCCCGTCCTGTACATTTTTTTTTTAAATGGGGTACATCTTGTTTCTCTGTTTGTACATGAAGTAGAGGCATACCATTTGTGTAATCATACATTTACATAGGGTAATGGTGTTTGATTCATTCTGTTATTTTTTCCTTCCCCCCACCCCTCCAACCCCTCCTTTCCCTCTGTATAGTCCATCCTTCCTCTATTCTTGACTCCCTCCCATCCCCCAGCAAGATCATTTGTCCTTTGGTTTTTGTAAGATTGTATTATCTCACTTAGCATGATATTCTCCAATTCATCCATTTGCCTGCAAATACCATAATTTTATTCTTCGTTATGACTGAGTGATATTCCATTGCACATATTTTCTGTTTCTTTATCCATTCAATTGAAGGGCATCTTGGTTGGTTCCACAATCTGGCTATGATGAATTGAGCAGCTATGAACATTGATGTGGCTGTATCTCTGTAGTATGCTGATTTTAAGTCCTTTGGGTAAAGGTCAAGGAGTGGGATAGCTGGTGTTTCCAAATGGTGGTTCCATTCCAAGTTTTCTAAGGAATCTCCACACTGCTTTCCAGAGTGGCTGCACTAATTTGCAACCCCACCAGCAATGTCTGAGTGTACCTTTTTCCCCACATCCTCGCCAACACCTATTTTTGCTTGTATTCTTAATAATCACAATTCTAATGGGGGTGAGATGGAATCTTAGGGTAGTTTTGATTTGCATTTCTCTTATTACTAGAGATGTTGGACATTTTTTCATATATCTATTGATTGCTTGTAGATCTTCTACATTTTTGTGAGTTTTAACTATATCATAATTTTGCAGGAGGCAATGGAAGAGGTAGACATATTTTCCTCATTTTTCTTTTATAAATGAATTCTTTTAAATATATGAATTTTAATATAACTTGGTTTAGAAAAGTTCTGTTTTGTCTGCACCAAAAGCCAATCTAATAAGAATTGTGGCCTTGGTAAATAGCAACAAAATATAATTTGCGATTATTATTTCTGTTTATAAATGTATTCAATAGAATACAGGATCTATTTTCTAGATAATATTTAGTGAAGAAAGTGACTATACATGGGACTACTAGTTGCTTTTTTTAATAACTATTTTTTTTAATTTGGCGGTTTTGTTCTTGTTTTTGTTTATTTTTTTGTTTTGTTTTGTTTTGTTTTTAATGGGTCCTTAGGATGGACCCAGTGCCTCACACAAGCAAGGCAAGCTCTCTACCACTGAGCCACAACCCCAACCTGTTAGTTGCTTTTTCTAGAGCTAAATAATGGATTCATTATTGTAAATGTTCTTGAAGTTTTATGATTCTTAAGATTAAATTCTAAAAATAATTATATATTAACCAATCTATAGAGATTGAACATAATAAAAACCTAAACTTTCTTTAGGCAAGATGGGTTAATAATAATGAAATTAGCAAATATCCTGAAATCTTAAATTACTGAGAAAATAATTTTAACAGAATGTATTATGCTAAAATATTGTGTATATGCATGCTATTATAATTAGTTCAAAATACAAAAATATACTTTGACATCTTAGTTTTGGATGCTTTAACAAAGTACCATACCTTGCATGATTTAAGCAACAGATATTTATTTTTCACACTTCCAGAAGCTGGAACATCCAAAATTAAGGTGTTTATAGATGTCTGGTGAGGGTCTTCTTTCTAATTGCAGACAGCTGCCTTTTTACTATATCCTTACCTGATGGAAAAAGAAAGATATCTCTTGAATCCCTGTTAGGGCACTAATGACATCATAAATTCTCATTCTTATAGAATAATTATATTCTCAAAGCCCAGTCTTCAAACTCTATCATATGTGGCATATGTGGGATTAGAGCTTCAACCTATAAATTTGAGGAGAGATGCAATTCAACCTACAGCATATGGTCATTTCTAATGCAATTTATTTATGTAATACATTTACACATTTCTATATATGATTTTATGTATATAATTAAGTAGAAAAAGCATAGAGGGAATGTGCATATTATGAAAAAATTATATATTAAAGTCTTATCAATATTTATCAATACTTGCAATTGTTTGGGAAAGAATTATTTTTTATTCCCTAAAGCAAATGCATTGATGTTTTTTGATGTGCTTTAATAACATTTTAAGAATTGTTGTTGAATTCTGCTTCCTGTTTGCCATGTTTTGAGCTGCTTTCCTATGCCATGTCCTTCTGCCAGGATGTTCTGTTTCACCTTGGACCTAGAGCTATAGAGCAGACAATCTACAGACTGAGATTACTGAAACTGTGACCCAAGGTAAACTTTCCCTCCTCTACATTGTTGTCAAATCTTTTGGTGACAATAAAGAAAGAGCTGAAAAGACCAGAAATTGATACCAAGAAGTGGGGTTATTGCTGTAACTAACCTGATAATGTGGTACAATAGCTTTTAGAGCTTTTTGGAGTTTGTGGGAGAAATTTTGATATAAATGTTTAGTGATACAAACTGGAAAAGTTTTAGAATGTTATAAGCAGAGCTTAATGGGTGATTTGGGTAGGAGCTCAGAGGGTCATAATGTTGGTAGGACTGGGGATAGTAAAAATGGGGTTCAAGAGGTTTCAGAGGAGAAGGAGGGCTCTATTGGAAATCGAACTACAAGTCATTACTACATTCCAGCAAAGACGTTGTCTACAGTTTGCTTGTGTCCTGATACTTTCTATGAGGCTGAATTTGAAGGTGATGTACTCATTAATCTGGCAGAGAAAATTTCAAGGCAGCACAGCATTCAGGCAGGGCATAAATATTGCTGCAACTTCTAACCAAGTTTACTGTGATAATCAGAAACAATTTGAAAATCTTTTAATTTGGCCAGAAAAGTGCAAGTAAAACTGAGAAGTTTAGGGATGTCAAGATTGTGGAGGAAGGGAATAAGAAAAATGCCAGATGGAGAACAAATGAGTCATCATTTTCCTGTTTCTGATAAGCCCCATTACCATGACTTCTCCCACTACTAAGAGCCTATTGCTCATGGTACTGTAACCACACATTCAGTATTCTAATTAGGCAAAAATAAAGTAACCAATGGGACTAAATGGGGCAGTATCTAATCAGGTATCATCAGGTAACCAGTAGGAACAAATAGGGCAACGTCTTTAATCAGATCTCTGTGGGGAAGGGAATATCTTATAGTTCAGGATATAAGACAAGACCTGGAAACCTGAGACAATCTTTCATTTGGCCTACACTCCACTCTATGAAGTGTTGCTCTCACTTTCACTTTTAATAAATCTGTGCTCTGCCTGTCATTCCTGTGTGTCTAACTCAATAGCTCTTATACATTTAATCTATTAAAATTATGTTTTTAAGTCTAGTCTCTAATTTTGCATTATTAGAAATTCAACATATATTTCAAGCTAAAAAAACACTTTAATGGGCAGAATAATAAAGAATTATCAATATTCTTGATATTTGCTAACAAATAGTGAACTTATATTTAAAATATATTTGTAATACTATAAAAGATGAAGAGTCTTTTGCCAGTTTCTTTCCGTCATCATTAATCTACAAATGTACTAACATAAAGGCTGTGAAGTCTCAACACTGCAAGTTTCAGTTTTTTTTAACTTCATCTATTTTTCCTTTATGCTTTGTTATATTTTGTTTTTGTTGTGTATTCCAGTGGTACATTTTTTTCTGAGACATATATAAACATAAAATTTAATGTTTTTTTTAAACTAAATAAAACATGGCTTTTAATATAAAAAGAATTATTGTTGAAGCAACTTTATGCTAGATTTTACATGGCATGTTTTAGAAATTACATGAGATAGGAGAGAAGAAAGTTGTTTTCTCTTAGTCTCTACACCTGAATTGTATGTTCAAAATAGGGGAAAAAAGGAAAAGAGAATTTATCTGAGCAAGATATAAAAAAACAGTTTTCCTTTATTTTATTGAAGTTTTTATGATCAGTCTTCTTTGCTGTGCTAAAATTAACTTTCATTAGTTCTGATTAACTTGGTGCATTGTCCCAAATTCTTTTTAATTTTCAAGATCTTCATATTAAACAAAACAAAACAAAAAAAAGACTTATTCTCCAGCAAAGCCCAAGAAGCTTAGCTGTGTGTTCTTTTCAGACTGAACCAGGCAAGGGAGAAACTCTATAAGCACAAACCTCCCTGGAGCCATTGACTCATTCACCCAGTAAACAGAATTTGTCTGTCAGAGGCATGTGCAGGGGTTCTGACTTCTTTAAGAATGATATATGTCACTGTACAAGTAACAGTGTCTTGTGGAGTACTTATTAAAGACATGTGATAAGATTTTGAAGGAAGGTCAGAGATTAAGTGGTAGCAGTAGGTTCTAATTGACCAAGGGAGCAGTTTGTAGTTGGACAAACCCTGTGTAATAGGTGAGAAAATGGGACAATGCCAAGATTTATATCCTAGACATTTGATAATATAAGAAGTAAACTTTCATATTTATTAATATGAAAGAAAATGGTCTCAATCAAGTAGTAAGAAAGATGGGAATTAGGTACATCAAAACAACAACAGTATCTTTAAAATATTATTTTTCTTATGGGACCGGAATAAGAATAAAAATCAGAATTTAAGTTTTTATTGTTGTTTCTTTCATCTTGTAGATGTGCCTACTACTAAGAAAAAAAAAGCACTTAATGACAGAGTTAGAGCTAGATTTCAAAGCATTTTATCCCTTATAGTTTGGGTTTTGAAAGATGTAGATTCCTCAGGTGGAATTTAGTAGGCAGGATATTAATCAGGGCAGGATCTTGAGATTAATACCTAAGAAAGGAAAGGATAGAAGGCAAGTATATGCAGAGAAAAAAGTCAGTTCTATGGATACTAGAAACCAAATATGGGGCTAGAACAGCCTTTGGCAATGTCCACAGTCCTTTCTTCTCCAACGTGGACAAGTGTTTGTATGTGGACTGCCTTGGAATGGGGCATGGTCTTGGGTGAGGTGACTCTCTGCACCTCAGGCAGTTCTTGAAGGGGCTGGCTGTTGAAGACTTTTGAAGACTTTCTATTGTCAGTATCCCAGAAACTAACACAAAAATCTCTTCCTTCTCAGATGAAGAATGTGAGGATGTGTTATGGTGTCTTTCACACTACCTCCTCATCCAAAGCGCTTTTGCAAACTTGAGATAATGGAGGCATCCCCCTTAATATTAATACTTGGTTTAACAAACTATGGAGGGAGCTGAGTAGGTAAATTATTCTGGTAAAAAATTTCAGGGCAGCTCTTTATTATGTATAGAAAGACTAACTTCTTAACCTCATTAATAGGAAATATTAGCACTAAATTTTCAGTCATGGGAAAAATATTTGTCTCCACTCAGTGTAACAACAAAATAAGCTCTTCTAGCTCTACTGATCTCCTCCTCAATGAATAATATACATTTTAGAGAGGGCACACATAATAGAGAGGAAATCATCAGATAAATAATTCCATATTTTTAAGAAGTTGAGAATATAATTTTCCTTCAATACACAATAGTTTTAAAAATATCAACACAGGTCACTGAATATTTGAAAACTCACAACTCTAGAAATTAAGATAAAAATTCTTTTTTTTTCCCCTGTGCTGCTGGGAATTGAACCCAGGGCCCTGTGCTTGCAAGACAAGCATTCTGCCAACTAAGCTATATCGCCAGGCCAAGATAAAAATCTTAAAAACATACAAAGAAAAAAAAAAAAGGAAAAAAATTACATGGAAAGTATCTGGACTAAAAATATTATGGGACTGCTAAATAAGTAGTTTTTCATTTACTTTGCAATTTTTCAAAATTATTTATTTTTTATTTTTTGAAGACTGCATTTTGATTCATTGTACACAAATGAGGTACATCATTTCGTTTCTATGGTTGTACACAATGTAGATTCATACCATTTGTGTAATCAAATGTGCATATAGGGTAATGATGTCTGTCTCATTCCACCATCTTTCATACACCCCTCCTTCTCATTTCTTTCTACATAATCTAAAGTTCCTCCATTCTTCTCTACTCCCCCACCACCCCCATTATATAGCATCCTCCACTTATCAGGGAAAACACTTGGCCTTTGGTCTTTTGGGGATTGGCTAATTTCACTTAGCATGATATTCTCCGATTCCATTCATTTATTTGCAAATGCCATAATATTATTCTTCTTTATCGCTGAATAAGATTCCATTATGTATATAGACCACAATTTATTTATCCATTCATCTCTTGAAGGTCATTTAGGTTGGTTCCACAATCTAGCTATTGTGAATTGAGCTGCTATAAACATTGATGTGGCTGCATTACTATAGGATGCTAATTTTACGTCCTGTGGGTATAAACTGAGGAGTGGGATAACTAGGTCAAAAGGTGGGTCCATTCCAAGTTTTCTGAGAAATCTCCACATTGCTTTCCAGAGTGGCTGTACCAATTTGCAACTCCACCAGCAGTGTAAAAGTGTGCCTTTTTCCCCACATCCACACCAACTTCTATTATTGTTTGTGTTCTTGATAATAGCTATTCTAATTGGAGTAAGATATCTTAGAGTTGTTTTAATTTGCATTTCTCTAATTACTAGGGATGTTGAACACTTTTTCACATATTTATTAATCTCCTGTATGTCTTCATCTGTAAAGTGTCTGTCCAGTTCCTTGGCCCATTTATTGATTGGGTTCTTTGTATTTTTGGTGTAAAGTTTTGTAAGTTCTTTATAAATTTTAGAGATAAGTGCTCTATCTGAAGTGCACGTGGAAAAGATTTTCTCCCAACTCTGTAGTCACTCTTTTCACATTATTGATTGTATCCTTTGCTGAGAAAAAAGTTTTTTAGTTTGAGTTCACCCCATTTATTGATTCTTGCTTTGATTTCTTGTGCTTTAGCAGTCTGATTAAGGAAATTTGATCCTAAGCCAACATGATGAAGAGTTGGGCCTACTTTTTCTTCTGTTTGGTACAGGATCTCTGGTCAAATTCCTAAGTCCTTGATCCATTTTGAGTTGAGTTTTGTGCAGGGTGAGAGATAGAGGTTCAATTTCACTTTACTGCATATGGATTTCCAGTTTTACCAGCACCATTTGTTGAACAGACTATCTTTTCTCCATTGTATGTTTTTGTCTCCTTTGTCTAGTATGAGATTACTGTATTTATGTGGGTTTATCTCTGTGTCTTCTATTCTGTACCATTGGTCTGCCTGTTTATTTTGGTGCCAATACCATGCTGTTTTAGTTACTATTGCTCTGTAGTATAGTTTAAGGTCTGGTATTGTGATACCTCCTTCTTCATTTTTCCTGCTCAGGATTGTTTTGGCTATTCGAGGTTTCTTATTCTTTCAGATGAATTTCATGATTGCTTTCTCTATTTCTATGAGGAATGTCATTTGGATTTTAATAGGAATTACATTGAATCTGTATAGTTCCTTTGGTAGAATGGCCAGTTTGACAATATAAATTCTGCCTATACAAGAACATGGGAGACCTTTTCGTCTTCTAAGGTTTTCAATTTCTTTCTTTAGTGTTCTGTAGTTTTCATTGTAGAGGTATTTCACCTCTTTTGTTAAGTAGATTCCCAAGTTTTTTTTTTTTTTTTTTTTTTTTTTTTTTTTTTTTGAGGCTATTGTGAATGGAGTGGTTTTCCTAATTTCCCTTTCAGGGGATTCATCACTTATGAATAGAAATGCATTAGATTTATGCAATTTATGCATATTGATTTTGTATCCTGCTACTTTGCTGAATTCATTTATTAGTTCTAGAAGTTATCTAGTGTAGTTTTTTTGAATCCTGTAAATACAGAATCATGTCATTGGCAAATAGTGACAACTTGAGTTCTTCTTTTCCTATTTTTATCCCTTAAATTTCTTTGGTCTGTCTAATTGCTCTGGCTCATGTTTCAAGGATGATGTTGAATAGAAGGGCATACCTGTCTTGTTGCAGTTTTTAGAGGGAATGCTTTCAGTTTTTCTTCATTAAGAAGGATGTTGGCCATGGGCTTAGCATAGATAGCTTTTACAATTTTGAGGTATGTTCCTACTATTCCTATTTTTTCTAGTGTTTTAAGCATGAAGGGGTGCTGTATTTTATCAAACACTTTCTCAGCATCTATTGAAATAATCATATGATTCTTAACTTTAAGTCTATCGATGTGATGAAATACATTTATTGATTTCTGGATATTGAACCAACCTTGCATCCCTGGGATAAACCCCACTTGATCATGGTGCACTATCTTTTTAATATATTTTTGTATGTGATTTGCCAGTATTTTGTTACGGATTTTTGCTTCTATGTTCATCAGGGATATTGGTCTAAAGTTTTCTTTCCGTCATGAGTCTTTGTCTGGTTTTGGTATCAGAGTTATACTAGCCTCATAGAATGAGTTTGGAAGGGTTTCCTCCTTTTCTATTTCTTGGAATACTTTGAGGAGTATTGGTATTAGTTCTTCTTTAAAGGTCTTGTAGAATTTGGCTGAGAATCCATTTGGTCCTGGGCTTTTCTTGATGGCTTCTATTTTGGTGCTTGAAATTGATCTGTTTACATTTCGTACATCTTCCTTATTCAGTTTGGGAGAATCATATGTCCTTAAAATTTTGTCAATGTCTTTGATATTTTCTATTTTGTTGGAGTATAGACTTTCATAGTAACTTCTAATTATGCTATGTATTTCAATGGTGTCTGTTGTGATCTTTCCTTTTTCATCACAAATTCTAGTAATTGGAGCTTTTTCTCTCCTTCTCTTCATTAGTGTGGCTAAGGGTTTATCAATTTATTTACTTTTTCAAAGAACCAACTTTTGTTTTGTCAATTTTTCGAATTGTTTCCCTTGTTTCAACTTCTTTGATTTCAGCTCTGATTTTAATTATTTCCTATCTTCTACTATTTTTGGTGTTGATCTGTTTCTTCTTTCTCTAGGGCTTTGAGATGTAATGTTAGGTATTTAGTTGTTGACTTTTTATTTTTTTAATGTATGAGCTCAATGCGATGAACTTCCTTTCCTCTTAATACTACTTTCAGAGTGTCCAGAGATTTTGATATGTTGTGTCATTGTTCCAATTTCCCTCTAAAATTTTTTTTTTATTTCTTCCCTGATGTCTTCTGTTATCATTGTATCATTCAATGGCATATTATTTAGTCTCCAGGTATATGAGCAGTTTTTGTTTGTTATTTTGTCATTGATTTATAATTGCATTCCATTATGGTGTGAAAGGATACAAGGTAGTATCTCTATTTTTTTGTATTTACTAATGGCTTCTTTGTGGCATAGGATATGGTCTATTTTGGAGAAGGATCCATGAGCTGCTGAGAAGAAAGTATATTTGCTCAATTATGGATAAAATACTCTATCAATGTCCATTAAGTCTGTATCATTGATTGTATTATTGAGTTCTATAGATTCTTTTTCCAGTTTTTGTTTGGAGGATCTATCCAGTGGTGACAGCAGTGTGTTAAAGTTCCCCACTATTATTGTGTTTTGGTCTATTTGATTCTTTAAATTGACAAGGGTTTGTTTGATGTACATAGGTGCTCCATAGTTTGGGGCATAAATATTTGAAAGCATTATATCTTGCTGATTTATGCTTCCCATAAGCAGTACGAAATGTCCTTCTTCATCCCTTCTGACTAACTTAGATTTGAAGTCCATTTTATCTGATATGAGGATGGAGACCCCTGCTTTTTACTGAGCACATGTGCATGGTATGTTTTTCTCCACCCTTTCACTTTCACTCTGTGGATGTCTTTTTCTATGGGATGAGTCTCTTGAAGGCAGCATATTTTGGGTCTTTCTCTTTAATCCAATCTGCCAGTCTAAGTCTTTTGATCATTGAGTTTAGGCAATGTTGTTTTTCACTTCCTCCTCACAAAATATTTTGCTGAGAATGTTCTGTAGTGCAGGCTTTCTATCTGTAAATTCTTTTAACTTTTGTTAAAGATTTTATTTCATCATCAAATCTGAAATTTAATTTTGCTGGGTATAAGATTCTTTTTTGGCATCCATGTTCTTTCAGAGCTTGAAATATATTGTTCCAGGCCCCTCTTGCTTTTAGGGTCTGGGCTGAAAAATCTGCTGATATCCGTTTTGGTTTCCCTTCCAAGTAATGTGACACTTTTCTCTCACAACCTTTAAAATCCTATCTTTATTTTTTGTATGTGAGCTATTTTCATTATAATGTGTCTTGGTGTGAATCTGTTGTAATTTTGTGCCTCTTGTATTTGACTTTTCATTTTATTTTTCAGGTTTGGGCAATTTTCTGATATTATTTCATTGAGCAGGTTGTTCATTCCTTTGGTTTGTATCTTTGTGCCTTCCTCAATCTCAATAATTCTTAAATATGGCCTTTTCATGATATCCCATAATTCTTGGAGATTCTGTTCATGATTTCTTAACATTTTCTCAGTTTGTTCAACTTTATTTTCAAGATTAAATATTTTTTCTTCATTGTTTGAGATTCTGTCTTCCATGAGATCTATTCTGTTGATGATGCTTTCTATTGAGTTTTTAATTTGTTTTATTTTTTTCTTTCATTTCATATATTTCTGTTTGTCTGTTTGTTTGTTTTTCAGAATCTCTATGTCTTTATTGAAGTGTTCTTTTGCTTCCTGCATTTGCTGTTTTAATTGTCTACTGAAATGGTCATGCATTGCCTGCATTTGTTCTCTTATCTTGTCTTTACTTCATGGATCATTTTAATTATGCAGATTCTAAACTAGTTTTCTGTCATTTCTACTGCCATGCTGTCATTGGTTCTATCAAAATAGCATCTTGGTTTTTTAGGGACACTTTCTTCCCTGTTTTTTCTAATTGTTTCTGTATATTCCCCTCTAGCAATGAAGATCTAAGGTACTGAAGTTTCCCCCCTGCAGTCTTATTGTGACCCTGCAGTTTTCCACTACCTCTCCTTTGAAGGGGAGAACAATATTAGCAGCACCAAATACAAAGAGAATGCAGCCCCAAACCAGATAGCCCCTACAAAGACTTTATTGTAATAAACAGGATAAGTTTGATTATTATTTACAGTATTTCTAGTGGTGAAAGAAGAGGATGGGGAGGGGTGTAGGATGTAGAGGTACCTGTCAAATGGCCTCCAGTCTCCTGTAGGTGTCTCAGGAAGGGAGCTGCTCTTCTAATAATGGTGGCCACGCCCTCAGGAATAATTCAAAATGCCTGCACCAGCCTCCAAAGAAGCTGGGGAGCCCCAGCAAGGGTGTGCCCAGTCAGCATGAGGGGTGGGCAGGCATGGTGTCTGGCATTCCGAGTCCATCTGTTACTTTGCAATTTTGGTAACTGAGGGAATTTTTTAAGGTTACTGGAAATTAGAAAGCAAAAAATCACTGAATCCTTAAAAACACTGAGAGCTAAATACCTTAAAAAATATGAAGGAAATAATTTTCAACTGAAATTACAGCTTAGACAACCTAGTTATCAAGTACAAGAGGAGAATAGTGACATTCTCAGCAGTCCATAGGACTCCACTCAGGAAGTTCCAAGAGGAGGTGTTTCCTCCAAAGAGAAGATAAAACAAAAAGACGGATAGAGAATGCAAGTGGATTCCAATAAACAATGAATCCATCACAGGATGATGGAAATTGTCAACAGGACTCAGAATATGAAATAGAATACCAACATGATTGGGACACATGGAGGGTAAAGAAAGAAAACTCCTGTTTCTCTATGCATCTGTGTATTATGAATTAAATACTACTATTTGTAGTGAAAAGAATATTTTGGTATAGAAAAATTGTACTGTACATACAGAAATGCACATTCCCTATAAAATGATATCTCTCAAAATGTAACTTTTGAAACATAATCTGTTTCCAAGGGGATTAATAAGACTACTAAGTCTAATGCCTTTGCACATATTTTAACTTCAAGTCAAATTAAGAATGGAGGGTTTCTGTAGGTTTTCTGTATTCAAAATGTCTATTACATGAACATGTTTCCAAGCAATATTCTGCATTTACCATGAAGTACCTTGATCCTACATTAGAACTAGAACACACCATTTATAAAACAAATTATATGTAACTTAACAATTTCTTTTGTACCATTACTAGACATCACCTCTGCAATTCACTCTGAAATAGACTTATATGTCCAAGTACAAAAAGATTGACAAATGAATACATTTAAAATATGTTTGGTTTCTTATTGCTTCTATGCTCCCACCCTCCCTGATGTCAGCTCTGTCTGCCCTTCTCCTCTTGACAATGTAGTTGGAAGCCCTGCAAAGGAGGAGGGCGGTGTTTCAGCATCCTAGGAGCCCTCCTCCCTGTTTGCAGACCCCTGGAAGGTGCTTTAGAACTCAGTGAGCACCTGTTTTCCCAAGTATTAGGGGATTCTTTTGCTTTTAAAATTGTAAGTGAAGCTGTGACTAAAATAGGTCAGTTAATAGCTCAAGAAGGCAACAAGAGAAAGAAGGAGTGAAAACTTAACACTTGAGCCAAGATGAAGTTTACAAATTGCACATCAGAAAAAAAGGGTAGAGGACCACTTTTGCATTTCATCTTAGTAACAAAATATAATGATATTAACAATTCAAAAAAATAGTAAAGAAATTTCTACTCATTTCATAATACAACTTTGGTGTAAAATTATATGTAATTTGTTATTAATAATTTGTCATTAATTCAAAATTTATTATTTTTATCTATAAAATATCTAATAAAGATCAAGCCTGGCAATTTTTAAAAAAAGTTTTTGGTACTGAGGATTGAACCCAGAAGCACTTTACCACTGAACCATATTCCCAGTCCTTTTTATTTTTTGTTCTGAGACAAGGCCTTGCTAAGATGCTGAGACTGGCCTCAAACTTATGATCTTTCTTTCTCCCTCTGCCACTCCAGTTGTTGGGAAGCTTGGCACTTTGATTTAACCCACTGAGACAAAGATTCTATTTTGCTTTAGATTTATATAGTAAAATTCATGTCATCTTAGGAGTTATGAAATACTTTCTAAGGAAACTATCATATCAATTCAGAGACAAGTGAATTTTGTACATTTGTATATTATATCACATATCATATGATAGTGAGCTCCTGAGACTGTATAAAATATTCATAGTAATAAATACTATACTCGAGGTGTGAACAATACACTTTACTTAGTAACAGCATAATAATATTCTTCTTTGCTAAGATTTTTAGATAGAGAACTTCAGTGCATGGTTCTTTCTCCTGTGAATTTTATTGACTGTCTAGGGAGACCACATAGCTAAATATGAAACAATGAGAAAACCACATAAAGCTGCATATAGACTATTGACATCTCTGAGAGAATCATCTAGAGTCCCGTTTGCATCTCTGCATTGGCAAGGACTTGCATTTGGAACGGATGTTATTTTTCATATGAAATAAAAGTTTTATTACTTTACAAAAGACTGTAAATGTGAACTAAAGCAGAGAACCAAAGTGCTGGCCAGTTCACTCACTAGTCAGTGACTCACTAGCCACACCAGCCTCAAGGCATGTGTGACTCACATGTATGCCTCACCAACCAAATTACATGGGAAAATTACACCAACTTTTCTTGTTCTCGCAAAAGGTCAAAACCACTAGTACAAATAAAGAATACCTATGGTCTAATATGTGGTCATGTGTGCCTTGGAGTTACAGGAATGGAAAGAAGGAGTATTACAGTATGGGTTGGACTGGTTACTGATTTCTCATGGAGGTAATAACTGTTGAACTGCCTTGGAGAAGGGTGTGTTTATGAAGACAGAAAAATGTTCAAGTAGATATATTAGATAACTTAGTATTAAAGTCTTAAATGAGAATAGTGTGCTCAGGAAAAAATGAAGACACCAGTCTAATTCAAGAAAAAGATAGATGCATGATAACATGGAAAATAAGGTCAGAAAGATATAGAGGAACTATTTTATATAAAGAAAGCCCTCACGTTAATGTTACTTTCAGAAATTTACCTTGATATTAGGTATTTGGGAACAACTATTGGTTTTCCAGCAAGGTAAAGTAATGTAACAGTATTTTACAAATTATAAACTGACATTGATGAGCAGAACACATTAAAGAGGTTAAAATTTTATGGTATAGCTAATTATTAGGAAGCTCTGAAATGGCTAATCTTGGGCAACAAGAAGTAAAGGGGAATGTAAAAAACTAAGTTATGGACATTATATGATTCCCAGAATTTGTAACTGGATATGGGGAAGGAGAGAAAAAAGCATGGAAATATTATTTTGTTTTAAAGTCAATTTCCTCAGATATCAGAAACATTTTTGAGTAGGCTCTAGCAAACATAATATTTCGTTTATATTCACAAATATCTTGCTCAAATCAGTTATTTATTCTCATATTTTACTATGTTCAACTTTTTCACACTTAAAGAAGACTCATTTTTCTTTTTCCTATTGTCTATACTTTTACCATCACTTCTTTTAGTTGAAGGAAGACAATATTTTTTGAAAACCAAAGTTTCATCAAGAAAGATAGAAAGCAATGCTAATGTGTAATGTTATTGTGAATTTTAATGTTGTACAATAGGATGTCTTTCATTCAAAGTATCAAACAGCAGTTGAGAAGGAGATTACAGCAGGCATTAGTAAAATTGATAAATTTTGATCTTTTTTGAAAATATGTGCATGTGTGCATGTACAAGCACACTTGTGTGTTGGGATGGAATGCTTTCTAAAACATCTGCTCAGCCACAACATCCAGCAAGAGTAGCAGAAGAAATGGACAGGGAAGGGAGATAAAAGAGCAGCTGGATGTTTGAAATCTCAGATGCCCTGAGCAAGCTCTTGCTACCTGACTTTAGCACTCTTTCTTCAAGATGACTACTGTGAACCCAGCAGGAATTTAAGACAGAGAGGAATTGGAGAAATGACTTGGAACATCTTAATCCATGTAACCAGAAGTGATAAATGACCTTTCTAAAATGGCTAAAATGCTTTTTTGAACATTCCTGAAGTCAAATGCCCAGGGTAATGAGTGTGAACATAGCAAATCTCTTTCCCATGAAGATCAATCCATTGTTACCTTTACCAAATTCTATCACCTTCCTTGTTTGAAATAATAAGAGTCCTGTGGCACATGGAGTGAATTATTCATCCTCACCTGGGACCTTATTCACACCCTGGAAGAGGGGGATTCCTCAGAGGAGAATCAGAGTTCCCAGAATATGTTTTACATCACTTGCTTACCATCTAATTGGGCCTTTTGTGAATAAAATCAACATAGCCTAGTGCAAGGAGGGAAACAGCACTCTATAGAGACAATGTGAAAATAAGGATCTCTAAATATTCTAAAAATAACAGAGACAGTTTGTTATCTGTTAAGGCACACATATCTTGAGGCTCCAAGTAAACAAATATCCTAATTAAAAAAGAAAAAAAAAAAAAAAAACCTCAGAATCTCCCTTAAAGGAGAGCTGGATATACCTACAAACTGGAAATAAAGTTCCATAAACAAAATGCTCAAAACTCTACTGTCTGGAGGGACAAAATGATCTGGTTTTAATAGCTGTTTTTCATATCATTCTCAAGACCTGTAAGTAACTTACACAAAAATTCATATGCCCATGATAATAAAACTAAGAAAATGTAAATATATGTGGACTTTATTAAAAGTAAAATTTCTCTCTCTGTACATACATAGTAGATTAGCTGACAAGTAAGACCCGGTTTTGAATTTTGCATAATTATTTTTTAAAAAAAAGGGAAACAGTCTAAGTCAAGTCCCAACCTATAACAATATGAAACATGACAGAACAAAGAACTGCCAAAAGTTATGACAAAGAACTGACTGTTACAAGGTTTAGCCAAGAGTCTCAGTTAAGAAAAGACCCCTTCATTTTAGTAGAATACACTTGCTAAAAATGAGGAACAAAATTTCATATGTATTATATTTAATTTTTTTGTGGTTAAACTCATCATCATATTAAGTTACTAAAACTATATTCTTTCTTTCCAAAATTCATGCTGGCTAGTTGTCAATTAGATGCCATTCTTGTGGAGGGTGGATTTCTACTGTTGCTTCAGTTAGAAAAGGTGAATTAATTTTGAATCGTTTGCAAGGCATCCCAGCAGGATTTCCCCATTGCACAGGGGAATGGGGCAAATAAGAAAGAATAAAGGGAATTCAAGTGCTAGGACAGAGGACTCGAAATGAAAATTCTTTGTGTCAGATCCATTGACACTCTCCACTGCTGAAGACAAAGAACAGTGACATTTAATGAGAAGTATGACCTGGGAAATTTCTGGAGAACTGGTAATTGCCAAAAGAACTAATGGAAGAAATTGTTCTGGGAACCCAGTTTGTCTGCCAGCATCACCCACCCTCTGATGTGATATTAACCTGGGAAACAAGCTATACGGTCTCCAACCCCGTATTGAGTGCTAGGATAAAAGACGACAGCATTCTGGAACACTGGTCTGTGCACCTCCAATTAAGTAAAACTCTGACTTTGTGGTATTTGTTCAATTTTGTAACTAACCAGTAATATGACTTAGCATGTCAAACAGAACCCAATCTTACTCACGTGTTAAAAAGGATGCCACCTCCAATGGAGTCAATGAAATGTTGCAAACATTTTGAATTAAAATTTTTTAAAAACATTTTTTTAATAAATGCATTGATAATATTTTGTAAGTATTATGCAGGATATACATAAATATTCAGATAAGGATCATGATGGAATATAAGTGGAACTTTAAAGGTTAATTTAAATAATGATTAAAATATATTGTAACATTTTCTCACTAAGAACAAAGGGTCTAAGTTTCCTGGCTACATCAGTGGCAGCTCACTCATATTTCCATATGTCCTTATTACTATAAATGCTTTATTTCCAGTGTCACAGCTGGATTCACAACCTAAATCTCTTAAATTCAATTGCTGGTAAGCTAAATAGCTTATGGCTTAGTGTAAGGATTCATATTTCTTAACTTTAAGCAATGAGTTGCTGCCTGTGGGGATGTGTTAAACTAACATATGAGTAATATGCCTCTGGAGAGTTCAAACAAAGGAGGTGTCTTGCATTCACACCAGGTCCCCCATGTATTTTTCTCATTACAATTACAGGCAAAATGGTATCACTTTTAAATCTGTACAATAATAAAGAAAAAAAGTTTAGAGGCTAAAGTGATGAACTGTTTAAAAATTTAATAAAATGAAACAAGCTCTATGAAGAAGGATTGAAAAGAAGGTTCCTGGTATCATTATTCACTTCTGACAGACTCGCCTGGGGTGCAGGACAATATAAGGAGCTTCCTGCAGTGATACAAACTTTTTAAACCTTGATCCAATTGTCCCTCCAAAGTTGAAGTAAGTATAATAATAAGATTACTTCTTCCACAAAAATACATTGAAGATAGGCATAAAAAAATCAACTGAAAAATAAAAACAGATATATCATTATGTTTAAAAATATACATATCCAAGAAACTTCCATTCTTTGAACATCCATGTGAATCTCATTTAGCTCTTTCAGCTATATAAGTAGTATAAATTCCTCTGACTGGAAACCACATCTGATTGTATGGACTCTGGTATTTCTTCCTGGCATAGCAAATGTACAGGATGAATATTGAAATGACATACGTTCACCTGATCTTTCTTCTCTAAATGTGTGAGTGTGTGTGTGTGTGTGTGTGTGTGTGTGTGTGTGTGTGTGAACATGCATGGGAACATGTGCTCCCACAAATACATATACACGTAGCACATTTCACAGATTTATTTAGTAAAAAACTGAGACTAAGTCAGTTGTCATGATGGTGGTTTGGGGAGTCCCACATGAGGGACCCTGAGAAAGCAGACAGGGCAGGATGCACTTGTGATTACTAAAGCATAATTTGTTTTATCCATACTACTGACAAACCTTGAAATTATAAATCTCACCTTCAACAAGCTCTAAATGCTTTAATCCTAAAATTTGACACTTAAAGTTGATAGGACTAAGTCATGATTATGATCTTGATAAGTTAATAACACTTTTTAAAAGAATGTAAACCAAAATAACAGTAGCACAAGGGATATTAGATATTAGAAGTAGAAATTAATTTAGAAGCAAGAATTTTTTTTTCTTTCGCTATGAAAGTCTGTATTAATATTTGACTTTCCAAACTTCCTTAAATGAAAAAGTCTGTTATTTAAAGAGGTAAACTTAAAAAACAAACAAACAAAAATCTTTCTAATTTGAATTGAATCTGGGAGTTTTGGGTTTTGATCTTTGTTATCTATGAAAGTCATACTAATGTCTTAAAAACTTCCTTTCCTTATTCATAAAATATAGATGATAAACTGACCTAATCCACAGGGTTCTTATACAAATGGATGGGGATAACACCAGTGAAAAAAACCTGTTTTAATGTATGCTTCACCTTATTTTGTTTTAGGTAGCTTTCAAAAATACACAGAGTCAAAAAGATAAATAGTTTTGGGAATTAGGATAAATGGAAATTAGGAACTAGCCAGGAGTATAATAAACACTTAATTTATACCATATGGCCGAAAATATCATTATGGGTAAGCCGCAAATTTAAATCTACGTTTGCTACCATCCAAGACAGAAATGGCAATGTTTACAACATCTGAAAGATACACAAACTAGTATTTGAATTAATATAAAACCACTATTTAAACCCTAGTTATAATTAGTTATGATTATTTAAACTTTCTTTTCTTTTTTACTTTTCTTATTTATGAAATGAAAATTGCACCTATTGCAAAAGATTACTGAATCATCAAATTAAGTAAAGTGTGCACCTGACATTTAGCACAACCTCAATAAAGGCCAAATATTGTTTTTAGTAGTAGTAACAATATCACTATCACCAGCATCAGCACCTCCACTACCACAGCCATTGTTGTTACCATTTCTGCTACTAAATTTCCACTACGACAAACAGGACAATAACCTCCCAGGAGACATTTGATGTCCATTTACTACTATGTATTAGGCTCCTCATTAAAATGTTTCCAGTTTTATATCATTTGATTATTTAATTCATTCTGTGAATGATATCTGTTAGGTGACAGTGCTGCTCTAGATACAGAAAATGTAGAGGTGAATCAATCACTATATAATTCTGATCCCTCTGGAGCTAAAATTCTACTGGAGAAGATAGACATTATCTTTTTTTTTTTTCTTTCTTTTGACCTTAATGATTGGGAACTTGAGATGCATGCACATCCAAGTACAGAGAGCAATGACTGACAGAGCTGACACTAAAAATCAAGTTCACTACTCTCCACCCAGAAGTATCATTGAATCCACAGTAATTTCTAAGAATGGTTCAAGTGTTTCAAGGTTAAAACCTTAAAACAATTGCAAACTCAGTGGAGCAAATGTTAATCTCCTGACAATCACACAATTGTTCCCTACTCTTTCCATCCAGTTTTCCTTCACCAGTTGTCTTAACCAGGAAAAAGTAAGACAATGATGATGATGATGATGATGGAGGAGAAGGACAGGAAGAGAAGAAAGCAAAGGAGAAAGAGGAAGAAAAGAAAAGGAGGAGAAATGGAGAATTTTACAGTGTCTACTAAAGTTGAAGATGCTTGTATACATGTATTCCAGTCACTTCACTCTTTTGTACACAAATGCATGTGTATTAATGGGAGAATGAGTGAGTCATGCTTATTTATTAAATGGAAAACTATGCTAAAAAATACAAGGCAATGAACTAGACACTTGCCTATTAACATGAATGAATTGGTTAAATGTAATGTACAACAAAAAGGTAAGATAAAATACACCAAGCTACATGAAATAAGTCAGCCTCAGAAAGTCAAGGGTGAAATGTATTCTCTTAAATGCAGAAACTAGGCCAAAATAAGGGGAAAAGGGCTGGGGTGGAGAAAATATGAATATAGAAGAAAAATCAGTGAAACAGAGAAAGGGATGAGAGGGAGGAAAGGGGGAATGGAAAAAGGGAGGAAGCGTTGAATAAAGTTGAGCAAATTAAGCTATGTGCATGCATGAATACACCACGGTGAATTCCACCCTTATGGACATCTATAAAGGGGAGGAAAAGAAGATGTACTGAGGACTGAAATGGGACAAATTATACTTTATGTGTCCATGATTATATCAAAATGAACCCTAGTATTATTTATAACTATAATAATAAAAACAGTCATTCACAGAACAGTAAAGTACTATAATGTTTGAATATATACAGAAATGAGTTAATAAAAATTAAAATTAATTTAAAATTAATAAAAGTGCAAAGCCTCATATTGAGGATTGTGTCTATCCCTGATATCACAAGGAGGTCAAAGAAAGAAAGGAGGAGGACGACAGCTGAAAATAGAGGTCTTTCAAATACTTTGGGGATATTGTATCACCCTGGTAGGCACATGTTATATTATTTTAAAAATCTTTCTCACAATGTTTGTACATAATAGTATATGTATTGTGCTATGTATAAAGTTTTATATCATATCTTACATTTAATTGTATATACTACTTAATGTGATATTTAAAATTTTTACTTCCATGAAGTAATCTTTGCTTACTTTTCTGTTGTTTAATGTATATTCTACTCCAAACTCACACTTAGCTTTAAAAATTTTTAAAACACAGATAATCAAATATGTTCATTGTATCATAATTTATAAAGCAAAACTTGAGAATAAATTAATTTACATTAATGGAAGAAAGGAAGCATTAGAGAACATCTACATCATGAAGTATAGAGCCCTTAAAAAAATAGTGAAAGCACTTATCTGGAAAGCTCTTCACAAGATATTATTGTGCAAAAACAAACAAAAAATCAAGACACACCAGGAAGAAAACATGGTAAATTGCAGTAAATGTGACAAAATCCTGTTTATTTATAATGGCATATAATATAAGGTATTTTGAAAAGATGAAGAAGAAGAGAAGAAAGTAATAAAGAAAAAGACTGAGTGGTTTCTGAAGCTAGCATTGTATGGTATAATCCGTTATGTATGATTACTCTTGTGTATTTTATATGCGTTAAAAAGTAAACCATCAAATATGTAAAGTTAGATCCACCTATTGATAAATAGGAAGGGCCAATAAACTAAGTGAAAATCAAGTGTATAGTGAGAGGTATAGTGAACACAACATCTATAAATAAAACAACCAACCAAAATGTTATGTAGATGTGTTTTTTTATGCACATGCGTGTGTGTGTGTGTTCACATACACGCTCACAAATGTATATGCTTTTCTGATCAAGGAGAAACAAGTAGTAAGTTGTGTTCTGATTACTACTGGTTACCTTAGGAAAATAGAATTGAAACATGGAGTAGAGAGATAAACTCTTTTTATACATCTTTGAATAATTTCACTCATAATAAAAATGTATACTTGTGTAACAGAAACCACCAAATGCAAAAACATCATTTTATAAAAAAGAAGAAATTCAAATTTTCTCTAGGAATTGCATTTTATCTTATGATGACTAAAGCAATCCCTTGTCACTATAATGAAAAATTAATTACTTTATAGTCCTACATCATTTTCTTAGGAAAAAAAATTAAAATGAGAAAATATATAGTATTCTTAAATAAACTGATTGACAATAGGCACTATCAAATTGTAGGTTAATCTGAGTGACTTTTTAGTCAGCTAGCTTTCTTATGCTTCCAACAGGACATGTTTGTTGTTGTTTGTTTGCTTGTTTTTGCAGGGCTGGGATTTGAACTCAAGTCCTAAGCATGTTAGGCAAGTGCTCTACCACTAACTACATCCCCAGCCCAGGACATGGTTTTTATAGCTCTCTTCCACCTTTTATAAAATCTCCTTCAGAGAAGAGGCCCTCAGTGTTGTCATACTGATATTATCACATCATTAACAACAATCAGTGGAAATCCAGTAGGCATTTATAGGGAAATAACAACTAAGTTTAAATGACTCGATACTGAAAATTCTAGATTTACACAAAATTTATGAATTTCAGTTTCTTATGCAGAAAAAATGTAAGGGAATAAGCTGTTTTGAGATTAAACAATGTGGTGTTCTCCACCAGATTGAAATCAGGTATCACTGTCTGTGGTGAATTTCTCCCCAGACAATTGGGTTTGTCAATGATGCCCATGCCCCCTCCTCTCTCACAGAAGAAACCTGCCCAGCAGATGGTCATGAGAATTTCATAGTCTTTGCAAACTCTATTCAAATCAGTCTTTTCTGCAGACTTTATCTATTTGCAGAAGCAGGTCTACCTTGGCCTTTTTTCTCATCTGTAACCATCACAAAAACAAGGAAGCATCTATGAAAAGAATTGGCCTGGCCAAGGGGCATAAATTAAGAATGGATCTTGGGGGAAAAAATGTATCTTGGATTGTGACATTCCAGGATAGACTTTCACACATATTTTTCTAAAATAGCTTCTTTCATTCATCTGCATGTGAGTTTGCTATTGCCTTTGCTGTTGTCTGTTCATCTAATGAAACCATAACTTTCCTCTCTCTTTACCTATCTATGTGCTTTAAACAACTATGGATTTATTCTGAAATTATGATCTCCCCCAAGTCTCTTGTGGAAGAAAACCTGTACAGATAGAAAAAATAAGAAATCCATTTTTAATTTGACTCAATAAAATCTATACTATTATTTCTCCAACTCTACATTTAAAAATAAAAAACTGCTTTCCTAAAGTTCATGCCATTAAGGTCTTTGATTGCATTATGGGAAGATAAATGTTTTAGCTAATAAAAGTTCTGTTTGGCCCTGCATTTACTGTTGTGCAATAATAATCTGCCCTTGAAACAAAGGCCTTCATCACGTCAGGACAAGGACAAATAATGAATAAGAGAACTTAAGAAATCAATTAAACTTTTAAAGAGAACTTATTAAACCCAGAGCAGAAACATTTTTTAAATCCAAAAGAGTTTGACTTTTCAAGAGCCATATCTTAGGAAATGTTTTTCTTATTACCAAGAAATATGCCTTCAAATAATAATGCAAACCTCAATCCACCCTACAAGTAGAATTTAGATAATAAAAACAAGACTTCAAAAACTTAACAAAAAATGAAGTTAATCCAGTCTGAAGGAAGAAAAAAATAAGAAAAATGAGCAATAGAACTGAATTAACTTCTTTGAGTCTAACACCTGTTTGATGGGAAACAACTCATTACCCATCACAGCCACAGGCAGAGCCCTTATGGTATAACCAACAGAGAGCCTGGAAAGGAGACTGAAGGAAATCCAGAGCAGAGCCACCCCTCCTAGTGTGTACTCTGGGAAGGACCTTAGAAGAGTTGCCTTCCGAGAGAAGTTCCACTTCCAGCATGGCACCAAAGTAGAGGGTTAGAAACGGAAAACAGACACCTAGGCAAAAAGAAGACCTGCATTAGCCCTCTCAGTCCTCTGGAGACTTCCATCAGTACACATGAATATTTGCTAATTTTTCATATCCTACCATAATTATATTGAGTGGTCATAGAGGAGCAACAGCCATGGAGATTTCTGATGGTTAGGAAGGGGACCAAGGTCCTGAGGGTGAGCATTGCAGGACTGGGGGCAATCAGTAGAGTATGAATTAGAGAGGATGAATGCTAACAACATAAAGCCAAACACCCAGTTCCACTTTTATAGTATACAGAGAAACCTCTGTATACTATAAACTACTTATGTCTCTCCTGCATACCAAATACTAAATAGTGTTATGAAAAAGAATAAGGAGTAGGAAATAAAATAATACAACTTTGAAATCAACTGCGTTTATATTGAAACAGTTTGAGTTCTTGCTAACTTAATGGTGTTTCTCTAATGACAATTTGAAAATTATACTAATATGTATAATACAATTTATTATTATTATACTAAATTTTCAGATCAAATTTAATAGGGTCTTGAAGTCAAATTTTAAAATTATTTTGTAAACATAATTATATTTTATACGACACAGGAAGTTGCCAAGGGCATGTATCCACTTGATTATCATCTCTTTACTAACTGGTTCGTTGAAGACTTTGGCATGGGGTTTACCATCTCCCCCTCCACTAAAATTTTTGCCATCTGCTGCGTGATTTAATGACAGGGAAAATGACACAAGCAACAGCAGAGCTACACAATTCTCTGATTTTCACATTTTCAGAAATTTTTATCATTTCATACTTTGTTCATAGGGTTCAAACTGGTATCTCAAAAGAAAACCAGATAGCATCATCTGTGAAATATTAAATTTAAACATCACAAATTGTCATCATCAGCTTGCTTGTATCACTTTGTCTTCAAATTTTTTTATTATAAATGATTTACTTATCTATTTTTTACAGACTGCATTTTGATTCATTTTACACGAATGGGGTACATCATTTTGTTTCTATGGTTGTACATGATGTAGATTCATACCATTTGTGTAATCATATGTGCATATAGGGTAATGATGTCTGTCTCATTCCACCATCTTTCATACACCCCTCCTTCTCATTTTCTTCTACATAAAGTTCCTCCATTCTTCTCTACTCCCCTACCACCCCCATTATATATCATCCTCCACTTATCAATAAAAACATTTGGCCTTTGGTTTTCTGGGATTGGCTTCTTTCACTTAGCATGATATTCTCCAATTCCATCAATTTATTTGCAAATGCCATAATATTATTATTCTTTATGACTGAATAAGATTCCATTGTGCATATATACCACAGTTTCTTTATCCATTTATCTGTTGAAGGGCATCTAGGTTGGTTCACAATCTGGCTATTATGAATTGAGCTGCTGTAAATATTGATGTGGCTGCATTACTGTAGGGTGCTAATTTTAAGTCCTTTGGGTATAAACAAAGGAGTGGGATAACTGGGTCAAAAAGTGGGTCCATTCCAAGTATGAGGATTCTCCACACTGCTTTCCAGAGTGGCTGCAACAATTTGCAA
This sequence comes from Sciurus vulgaris, assembly GCF_902686455.1. Lineage (NCBI taxonomy): Eukaryota > Metazoa > Chordata > Mammalia > Rodentia > Sciuridae > Sciurus > Sciurus vulgaris. Next base: position 102,398,337 of record NC_136467.1, on the reverse strand, counting down.
CTCCACCAACAATGTAAAAGTGTGCCTTTTTCCCCACATCCATAATAATAGCTATTCTAATTGGAGTAAGTTGAAATCTCAGAGTTGTTTTAATTTGCATTTCTCTAATTACTAGAGATGTTGAACACTTTTTCATATATTTATTAATCTCCTATATGTCTTCTTCTGTAAAGTGTCTGTCCAGTTCCTTGGCCCATTTATTGGTTGGGCTTTTTGTGTTTTTGGTGTAAAGTTTTAAGTTCTTTATAAATTTTGGAAATAAGTGCTCTATCTGAAGTGCATGTGGAAAAGATTTTCTCCCACTCTATAGGCTCTCTTTTCACATTATTATTCTTGCTGAGAAAAAGTTTTTTAGTTTGAGTCCATCCCATTTATTGATTCTTGCTTTGATTTCTTGTGCTTTGGGAATCTTGTTAAAGAAGTCTGATCCTAAGCCAACATGATGAAGATTCAGGCCTACTTTTTCTTCTGTTTGGTACAGGGTCTCTGGTCTAATTCCTAAGTCCTATGACCTGAAATATGTTGAATTTCTCCGGCAACCTAATTCCAAGAGTCATTTCATACAATATCCATTTTAGACACTATGGTTCTCACATCAACTCCTCTCAGCCTTGTTAATTACACCAGGCATTCTGTGCCCATGCACTGATCCAGTCTACAATCCCAATCTTAAATATAATGTCTCATCTTTTTTTGTACCTACACACATAGCTGCTCAACACTGTCAGACAGAATTTCAAAAGCATAGGGATTGACCATATTATATGTTTTCCAGACTAAGTTGAGCCCTCAGTTCTGCTGATCAGTAGTTTTCAATTCTCTAGAAGGTTGTTTTTCCAATTGCCTACAACATTTCTACCTACTCTACTTTTATCAGGTCTTAATTTTTCTACTTATTTCATTGCTTTAGCAAGCACACTTTCCTTTTGCTTATTGGAGAAAATATAATCTACTAATAAGAGACTGAACCAATTCACTCACCAAACCCATATATTTACCTTAATATTTTTGCACCCTTTTACCGCTCCCCATCTTGCTGCAAGTGGAGCTCTTCATCAGAGGATGATCCCTTCCACCCATGCTCTGGTCCAGTTGTCTCTTCCATTCTCTTTATTTCTACTGGCTTCTTGTTGACATTTACACATGCTGCAGTATTTCTTCAACAAGATAGAGAATAGATAGACAGATTGATTTCCTCCCCTCACCTCGAGATTTCTTACAAATGCTAACCTAACATACTGAGTAAAAAATATCCTTACCCTTTCTCTACTTGGTCACCCTGATTTCTTCCTCAATTTACTAAACTCTGGCAACCATCAAAATACTTACCAATACTTCCCTCTACTGTGCTCTTGATAAAGTTGTCATAGTTTACTTAAGTAATTATTGAATTACTCTCATTTTTTAAATCCTCAACAACATCTGAGACTTTTTAACAATTCCTCTTTTCAGAACCGTGTATTCATAAGCATCTCTCTCTCCTGATTAAACACAAGGTTTTACCCTTTCCTGTTTATGCATTGAGCATCCTTTAATTCTGCTATTACTGAATTCAGTTCTAGATATCACTTCTAAATCTCTCTGTGTAATCTCCTATATCTCTTGATTTCCATTCCTATCCATGTACTTATATCTCCCAAATAACACATCTATCCAAAATGTCTCTCCTAAACTCACCATTTAGAAACTCAACTTCCTACCAGAAATTTTCACTTGAAAATCTCATTAAAATCTCAACTCTATCTCACTTAATTGCTCCTTTCCCAGAGATGTTTCTCTTGTCTAAGCACAGATTTCTTGAGTCAGAAATCTAGATGTCATTTTTTCTCATCAATAGTTTGTTTTTACTTTTCATCAATAGTTTTGTTTTGTTTTGTTTTGTTTTTTCATCCTGGGCACACAGCTAAACTGTTTTCCTGGGTACCTTTGAAAAGAGATGGTGTCATGTGAATGAGCTATTTGATGAAAATTTTATCCACCATTTGTTAGCCGGGCCATTTGAACATCTACTGTACTTCAATCCCCAACTCAATCTCTCTCATTTCACCCATCTGTTGGCTAGATTAAGAATATCTAGTGGAAGACTCTGAGTCCCAGTGGGGGGTAGAGGCAGAACATGGGAAAAAGATCTTTATCTCTGAATCAGCACAGTAAATACAGTCTCTGAAATGTAATGTATTGAGAAGTAAAATATTCTTTTTTTTTTTTTTTTTAAGCTGTAAGCTTTCTTTTCCCTGCTAAGGCAAGAAGTTTATCCATTAAAAGCTTCTGAACACAGGTATGACACAACCTGGTTTAAACTTTAAAATATTATTCTTACTCTGGATTTTGTGTGGAGAAAAACACTAGGAGGCAATCAATAAAAAATTGATGGAGGAACAACACTGAAAAGGTTATTGTGAAAATCAGAATAAAAAATATGGTTACTTTGACAGATTACCAGCAGGAAGTAGTGAAAGTGATTAGATTCCAGGTACTTTTTAAAAGAAGAGACCTCAGAACTTGCTAATGGATTAGATATGCAAATGCAGAATATGTGATAAGGGGAATGAAAGAAAACTCTAATTCATAATTTCCCATTTACTGAGGTCAACATAGGAAGATTGATTTGAGAGGACTAATCAGATTGGAGAATAAATGATAAAAGTACGGGTTAAATGTCATTAGGACTTGATTTCTGTCTCTCCATTCTGCATTCCACCTTGATGATTTTATTCTGAGTTCCATGTAGAATCTCAGACAGGTTTTGCTTCACTACTCTTAGACTCAATTTTATTGAAATAAAAAGTTCTCTTTTCTCAATACTCCAAACAAATGTCTCTTCTGACCCTGAATTGGATGATTTTGAAACTTGAAACAATGCCTCTCCCACCATGCATACTCTGTGGGGAGTGGTATGAAATACCTTTATGCACTTGGGCTTCAGCCCCTTGGGTACAGTAATAGGGTCATTCTGATTTTGATGCAAAGCACGTGGACTGAGATTAGAGAAAGGTTATTCTATTATTGGAGTGTGGGATCCATTTACCTTAGAAAAGATAATAGATATGAGGAGTGCAAAAAATTCTAAAATTCATTTCAATCCCCTAACACAAACCTTAGTTATGGCATAGATGATTTACTTATTTAGCTAACAAATATTTTAGTTAGGCATTGAGGTATGTTCTGGAAATACATGGTAAGCAAACATAGACAAGTTCCCTATTTTCATGAAATTAATACTCAATGAAAACAGACTTAAATAATCTCATTAAGCAAATCATAATTATGAACTTGGTAGTTGGTATGAAGGAAACAAGCATATTCTATGATAGAATTTAAAAGCATCATAACCCAAACTGGTGTATCAGAGAAACTTCTGTGTAATTCTTCAGGATCACTCTGATGTTAGTGTGGAGAATAAACTAAAAGAAGGGGCTTAATCCATACACATATACAAGGAAGGAGTCCAAGCAGAAGTCACATCTGCAGGATGGCAGCATGCTTGAAGAGAAAACAGGTACCAGAAATGTTTATGAGAAATGATGTATCACACCTGGGTGGATACATGTGTTGCAGAAGAAATGTCAAGGGTTACTGCTAGGTTTCTGCATGTGCAGTTTAGAGGATGGAGATATCACTCCTTGAGAGAGAAAAGAAAAAGCAGAAAATAGGGGAAGAGAGGAGCAAAAGAAACCATTTGTCAAGTGAATAACTCAATAGAATTGTATGACACAGTCCCAAATTGACATAGTCAGTGACTTCATCTTTATTAGATGTTATCTTCATTATAGTCTCAAAGACTCTCAGGTTGAAAAGTGAACTTTATTCATATTCTCCTCCTCTCTCCACCCTGCAGAGATAGAATCAAAAACATGTGTCTTAAATGTCAAAATGAGAACTAAAGAAAATAGCTTGTGTAATTGCTTAATTGCTAGTTGTCATGCAACTGGAGAGAGAAGGAAATGCAATTAGAAGTGAGTGATTTTTCCAGACCTATCATATCTATCATAGTCTTCCTTTTTCTGTTCAAGAGGTGTACATGAAGTGCAATTTTTCATTGACTGGTTTATTTATATACTTGAACATATCCATGTTTTCTAAAGGGTTGCCCTTAGTATATAACAGTGCCTTATCCTGAAGTTCCATAATATTTAACTCTGTTCTTCAGCTTATACTACATAGGGCACTAGTTGAGAAACAAATTAACCTCAAATCTCCTCTAAATATAAATATGTTCATTTTAGCATTGCTTGTGATAGCAAAATAGTAGAATTGAAATATTCCTAAGCTGGGCATTTGTTAGACAGTATACAGTATGTAGGGGCTGGAGTTGTAGCTCAGTGGCAGAGCTGTACCTGTGGGGCACTGGGTTTGACCTACACCACCACATTTAAAAATATATAAATAAAAGTATTACGTCCATCTACAACTAAAAATATTTTTTAAAAAGATAAACTATGTAGTCATTAAACTCAGTAAGACACTTATGAACTTGATTTCAGAACATACAAGTAAATAAAAAAGTGCATGCACAATAGCTATGAGAATGGCTATTATTAATTTTTGTGAAAATATTTAACCATAGATACCTGTTTATTTACCAAATATATCTCTATAGAGATACATGGGACATTAACAGTGTTACCTTCAAGAAAAAGAAATTGGAAAATGAAGAGCATAGATCAGAAAAAAACTTAATTTTCTGTATAAATAAATAAATATAGAATATATATTAGTAAATATTTAAAACTACATCTATGAAGTAAAATGTTTTAGATATATGATAGAATGATAGATTTTTTTCTTTTCTTTCTTTCTTTCTTTCTTTCTTTCTTTCTTTCTTTCTTTCTTTTTTTCTTTTCTTGTACTGGGGATTGAACCCAGGAATTCTTTACCAAGTGAGCTACATCCCCAGACCTTTTCTTATTTTGAGACAGGGTCTTGCTATATTGCCCAAGCTGGCCTTGAACCTTGAACTTACAATTCTCCTGCCTCATTCTTCCATGGTGCTGAGTTTATAGGCATGCATCACCACACCCAGGAAATATTATATTTTAAACAAATTTATGTATTTTGATTCAGCTATCTCTTGCTTTATAATAAATTTCCCTAAAACTTAGGGCCTTAAAACAATATATTCTTATTATTTAACAATTATTATTCAACGATTTCTGTAGAACAAGAAACTGGACAAGGTTTATTTGATGCTTTTGGTTCAAGCTCTCCCACAAGATGCATTCTAATTATTAGGCTTCCTGTAATCATCTCAAAATCTCACTAGGGCCAAGTTCACTCACATAACTGTTGGGAACCTTCAATCCTTTGCTATATTGGTCTTTCCATATGTTTGGCAAACTCTTATTACATGGCAACTATCCTCTAACAGAGCAAGAAAACAGTGAGAACAGGAGAGAGAGGAAGGGGGTACACCCCTCCCCTCAGAGAGAGAGAGAAAGAGAGAGAGAGAGAGATCCAGAAAATCCAGTCTACTTTTAGCTAAACTTGGAAGAGACATCCTATCACTTGCACCCTATACAGTTCTTTAGAAGCAATTCAATAGGTTCAGGCCATACTGAACAGAGGGGTTTATACAAGGGTGTGAGTACAAGAAAACAGGAATCATTGGATTTTCCATAGATTGCCTGTTTCAAATTTTAAATATCCTTGTTAAAAAGGTAGATCTTTATATGTATATACCTATCTACATAAATACATATGTATATACGTGTATATATACATGACATAAATATGTTATGTATGTGCACATATATATTCACAGGCTTATACATATTATACATATATTTCTATATATGTGCATAAAATTGTATCTCAATAATGCAAGAACATTTTGAATTTATCTTCAGGGCAATCTTTTTGTTTTGTTGATTTTTAGAAGCAGACAACTATCTTTTAAAGTATAATTTGAAGAACATGATGGGCAATCAAGTTAGGTGATGTTATTTTCTTCCAAATGAGGGTGACTGTAAAGCCAGGATATACTTATTGAGTCATTGGTAATTTTTGTTCCTCAGAGCACTCACAAGATAGAATTCTAAGTATGCATATTTTCTTAATTAGGCTAGTCCTTTATTTTTTGGATAGGACCTTGTTAGTAGGATTATATTTGATTGGGAAGTATAAGACTTGGGAGGAGATTCCAGTGTTGGACAAAGTGGTGTTCCCCTTCTTGATAATTTCACTAGCACATTATCTGCCTCCTTCCCTCATCCTGCAATGTTGCAGCTGTAGAATGTGCTTCCTCCTCCAAGGTCAGCTCAAACCTTTCCTTTTATTCTTCTTGGGAAATCCTCTTGGGCTTTTAACTGGAATTAAAACATAACTGCAAAGTCATCTGTCTAAAATCTTGACTGGCACAAAAGACCATGTGATGGAACTAGTTACATGAGGAACTTATTTAAATCGTTAAGAAAGGTCAATGCAACCTATTTTTAAAATTTTCAAGGTAAATACATGGAACTTTCATTGAAACATTTATTTTTCTGAGCTGTAAATTATATTTTGTTACAAAGACAATATACTATATCTACTGTGAAGTTGGACAAATGAGTGAATTACTAGTCATACCACTGAAACCTGCAGGATGGGCCACATATTGCTTCACAATAACTGTATGAGAAACTATGACTCCCTTGACTGGAACATAAGCTTCTGAGAACGAAGTAACAGAGAGGTAGAGGGGAGGAATCCCTATGCTCATAACTTTTTAGCTCACAAGCTTTTCCTCTGCAGGAATGCTCTTTTATAAACCTTCCTTTTTGGTTTTGAATCAAGCATGGACACTAAAGTCCCAATTGTATGCTAAAATTTAATGGAATCAACATGACCTCGCCATGCAAATAATTTTACAAATAGAGCCTAAGATAGCATTAACTACACTGTACAATATGCCAGAAATAGAATCTTGTTTCAAGAATTAACCCACAGGGTACTCAGGAATCAATTAATCCTCTTCATGGAAAAAATCAGTTTTATTCACTAAAAGTATCAGAATCAGTAATTGTACTTTTTTGAAGTACCGAGTGGTACCACATTTCTAGGGCCTTAAGTAGAAACAATTATATTCCCCTCTATTCCTTATTGCCATGTGAAAGAAAAAAAAATTACATGTTTTAGCACCTAAGATTACATATTAAAGCCTTGTAAAGATTAGGGTCTGTGTTTGTTTGTTATGAGAGACTAGGTTACAAATTATCATAGATTTACAGCAGGACTCATCCATTCTACTTTAATATTGTCTAACTAACGGAGCATGAAGGACTCACACAGATATTCTTTCCAAAGCAATAAAACTCAAATTATTTTCTCTGAGCTATCGTCTTAAATGTTTGATTTATATCAAAAGGAAACGAATCCTACTGCATGGGGAGCAGCCAGTTTAGAAAGCAGCAACAGTGAAACATTTCTGAATTCTTGGAAACATCATTTGCCAAAATTGCATGGAACACCCCTGACATGGATATGGGAGGAGAATACAAAAAAACTTTGCTATCGAGTCTCTTTTACAGCATTTTATATGGAAGCCAAGAAACATTCATAATTTTGTTCAGTTTTCTTTTTTTTTTTTAAGTTTGGACTTCCGTACATCATGTCCTTAAACAGACTAGACTATAAAAGTCACAAGCCGAGTTCCCATTGACCTTTGCCCTGCCTTCTTAACTTTGAAGTGCACTGTGCCTTGTGTTTGAAGATAAGTGTAAGTGGACTTCCTAGAGAGATATTCCAGATTCTAATTACCTGCTGAGGCCACTGCAGAAACTGAGGGTGGAAATGATTTAGCATTTAGAAAGCTTTTAATGATTAGTCATTCACCAAAAGCAAATGTGCCTTGAATCACAAAATCTTCATTAGTTACCAACAGCAATTTTCATTTCACTCAACAATGAAGATAGTTCTGGTTATGTTGGAGGACAAAATGAATGTTTTATTAACATATTTAAATATCAATAATGCAAAACATAACTAAAATTTACCAAGTGTTAGGTTTTGCCAGGCTTTATGTTGATCTCATTGAATCCTTTCAGTTATTCTATAAACTTAGAACTGATATCATTATTCTCATTTCAAAGATGAGAAGCCTGGAGGAAGCAAAACTAATAACATCCAAAACTAATAATATCCAAAGATGCTCAGTAAGTGACAGGAAAGTGTACCAAGTAGATGTTTTTTGCTTGAGAATCTGCATTCTGAACCACTACACATGAGACAAGAATGTCATGTGGGCAAGAATCCAGGTGGCAGTTTGTTTATAGCACAGAACCATGAAAAAGAAAAATACATATGTGACTTTATAATTCTAAGCATGAGTATAAGGACAAGTATAGATACAATGTTTCCCTATATGTTAATAATGTTCAATAACATAAATGCATTTAAAATGGCAATAAATTTCATTAAACCTTCTAGGTATATGAAACAAAATAATGCTTTCACTTGCATAATGGATTACAGATTATTAGGAAAAGGAGTAAGTTAATTTCTTTTGTCTGCTAAGTATACTCTAAATGCAACAGACATTTATCACATTTCCTGGTTTCCAGACATCTTTTGAAAACCCTGGCTGCATGGACTTGACCTCCATGAGGTGAAACACAGAGTGCACTTCCATGGCCTCTCAGTGTTAAAAATTCAAGCATGTGCTTGAGTTGCACAAATTATACTCACCTATGAGAGACTTTAATTTAGAAGAGAATGGGATTGGGAATATAGCTCAGTGGTGCAGTGCTTATCTAGCACACAGGTAAGCCATAGGTTCAATTCCCAGTACTGCCCCCCTCCAAAAAAGAGGTCATTTGTGGCTAAAATGAGTAGTGCTTTGAGTTTTGGTTTGGGAGATGTAATCCGTGATGACAGCCAAGGTTGTTGAAGGAAAGCTAAACTCATGGGAAGTCCTAAATCATACTGAGGCAGATGTTCCCTGTCCATAGGATTAACAGCATTGTTCCTAAAAGTATAACCTCCATTCTGTTTCTTCAACATTCCCTCTAATTTTGTAAATTGCCCAAGTAAGCTATTAAAGTTTTTATTCTTTATTAGTTAGAATCAGCTTCTATTGCTTATGTTTATGAATTATAAATTAGGGCTTCTCGTTCTGGGATAAAGTGGAGCAATCATATGCCAGCCTGTCTCTCACTGAGCAAAACTACAAAACAGGACAGACCGAATGCGCTGCAATGTGCATACTTTGAAAATCAAGTACCCACAGAGAGAGGGTGGAACACTAGCATTCTAAGTATCCAACTCTGGTGAGTTTTTGCTTTATTCTCTTTAGTATTACTTACCCTAAACTAGATGCAGCCACAGTGCTCCAGAGGTGAATAGGGTGGGAAAGGTAAACTTCCTGGAGGAGCCTGGCTGTGGGAGTGGGAAAAGAGAATAACACACAATTGAAATGTATATAGAAAGAAAAATTTTAAAAAATTTCTCCAACAAAGAAAGACACATTACCTATAGGGAAAGAAAATGTTGAATGACTGGATTTCTTTGCGGAAGCCATGAAAGTCAGCAGAAAGTGACACAATACTTTTAAAGTGCAGAAAGGGAAGAACAGTCAATTCAGAATTCTATATCCTGCAAAAATATCCTTCAATGATGAAAGGGAAATAAAAACTTTGTCAAATGAAGAAAAACTAATAGAATTCAGAGCCAACAGACCTGCTATTAAAAAAAAAGCTGAAAGAAATATTTCAAATAGAACATAAGTGATACTAGAGGAAAACAAAACATCATGAATGAAGAACTAACATCAAAATGGAAAATAAATGCTTTATAACAGACAATGATTCCCCTTGTCTTCCTTTAAACATATTTGATTCTCGAAGGCAAATACATTATCGATGAGATTTTCAATGTAGGTAGATGGAGCAAATAGCATATATAACATAAAGGTTAGAAGATAAGCCTAAATTATTATGATGTTTCCACATTCCAAGTGAAAAGGTAAAATATTAATCCTTATTGGGCTTACATAATTAAGTAAGTTAAGTGTATATTTATAACCACTCCAAAACATTATGCAATGCTATGATGTCAAAATTACAATAAACTATCACGTAATAACCCAAAAGAAGATAGGAAAGGGAAACAGAGGAATGAAAAAGGGAACCATTAGAAAACCAAGAGGAAAAAATGAAAGAGAGGAGTGTCACATGTCTGTAGTCATAGGTACTTTGGAGGCCGAGTCAGGAGAACTGCTTGAGCCTAGGAGTTCAAGGTCAGCCTGTTCAAAATAGTGAGACCCTGTCTTTAAAAATAACAGTAACCATAAAAGGATAAAATAGTTGACAATAAACAGACATATCCTTAGTTGCATTATACATAAATGGTGCAACCTCACAAATTGAAAAAGATATTATCCAAATCAATTAAAAATCCTAAGTTAACAATATGCTATCATCCAAATGTCCACTTCAAATATGACACAGTTTAAAAATAAAAGACCTAGAAAATTATATTATAAAAACAACAATCAAAAACATATATAGTAGCTATGTTCATATCAGTGTAGGCCTTAGGCAAAAGAAAGTTTCTAGGAATAAAGAGGGAAATTGCATAATGACAGCAGGGTCATTGTTAAAATGTGTATTCACTGATTATACACAGAATTCTAAGAAGAATCCTCAATGACTTTCACCTTTGTGTAATCCTTTTGAGTGTGGATAGAATCTGAATAAGATGAGATCCTACCCTTATGAATATGTTATGTTACATGGTAAAAGGAATATTTCAATTAGGTTTGAATTAATCAAAATGGAGATTATCTATTGAATCCAATCTCATTACATGTGCCTTTTCAAAGCTGAAAATATTCTTTGGTGGGAGAAGTCAGAGGATTTGAAGCATGAAAAGGATTCTAAGTTCACGGGTCTTTGGAACCCAGTAGTCATCCTGGAATTTGTACCTACAGAATTATGAGTTAAGAAATGAAAGTTGTTTAGAGCTACTAAGCTTGTGGTAATTCATCATACAGCAATAGAAAACTAATCCGTACATAACAAAAGAGCTTTATCACGAAACAAAAACTCACAGAAGTGAAAGGAGAATAAAAGATTTTAATTAGATACCTTAATATTCCTCCCTACCTCTCTTAGTAATAGAACTAACGTACAGGAAATCAACAGAAATATATGTATTAGTCTGGTTTTTGTTGTTAATAACTGAATACCACAGATTGAGTCACTTTGTAAATAAAAGAACTTTAATTAGGCTCACAGCTTTGGAGGTGCAGCACCTGGTGATGGCCCTCTTGTTGGCAGGATTCTGGTGTGGAATCCTGCACATGGCAAGACACAGGGAGAATGTCCTGCCTGCATCTCTTTCGTTCTCCCTCCCTCTTCCTAAAAATACACCAGAATTCAATCATGGGGGCTGCATCCTAAGGACTTTTAGTAATCCTAATCTCCTTCCAAAGGTCTCACCTCTCAACTCCATTGTCAGATTTAGTTTCCAGCTTCTTAATACCTCAAGGTAGGTATTAAATTTTTTCACTTGACACATTGGGGGACATACTCAAACCACATCCAACCCTATATATAAGAACTTCATCTTGAGATTTTTTTTCATTTACTTATATTTCAATGCTTAAGATTCTATCAACTTGATGTTTTGAGGAAGAAATATATGGAGTCAAGAGGCCAGGTAACCAAAAATAAGCATGGAACATGAGTGAGAAATAAACTTTCCTTATGCAAGCAATCAAAGCTTGGGGATTTTTGTTGTTGTTAGTGCAAAAATATTTAGCTCGTTTTCATAGACAGAGTCCATTGATAGGGTACTGTTTAAATAATTATGTAACTTCCATGTAATTCAATGCCATGTGAATATTACATAAATGAGAAAGTACCATATATACTAATATGGGATGATCTCTAGAAACATTGTTAGTTGAAAATATATGGTGTGAAAAATATCTTAACACATTAAAGCATTGTTTGTGTGTGTGTGTGTGTGTGTGTGTGTGTGTGTGTGCATGGTTTTGATTAGTCTAAGAGGGTGCAAAAACTAATAATACTGGTCACTTCCAGGCACAGAACTGGGAGCCAGGGAACAGAATTGAGAGGAAGATTTTCATTATGTACTTTTTTGCACTGTTAATTTTAAACCTTGAGAATGTATTCCCTTGTATCAATATCTGCTTAAAATTTTAAAAACTCATACAACCCCAAATGTTTAAAAATATATTAGTAGGAAATACAGTAAAGAGATATGAATTAATATATTAATTTGCTTAATATTAAACTTTAAAATTTTCTGATTGCTTAAGTTTTGCCCACATATTTCTTTGTCTTCCATGTTTCTTAAGATAAAAAAATTAATTTTATGAATTTAAGTTTTATAAAATAAAAATGCATTTATCGTGTTCACATTCTTAGCCCAAACAGTAAACCTTTAATAATTATTTATTCATTCATTCATTTATTGATTGATTTTTCTTTTTGACATCAAAATCCTCTACCAGTTATAGCTAACCTGCTTCACTAGTCTATACTATTTTCCTCATGATGAACCTTCCATTATAATTGAACTGAACAACATTCTCTTTCTTAGAACATATCTTGAATTTTCTTCAAAATGGCTCAGTACACTGTTCCTTATGAAGAATCCTGTTTTAGAGTTCATGGGTATGTAATAGTAGAAAGAGAACAGCAAAGCAAAATTGTAATGACTATTTTGTAATTGCCTTGTTTCTGAACAATAGTCTTACTCATAAGAAGTGCTATTCAAACATGTACACATCACATCAAAATTACTATTATGTGTAATTTCACAGTATTATAATGATATATAGAATCTATGCTATAAAGGCCTATATTCTACTTAAATTGTTTATTGCATACTATTAATAATTAGCACTTCTGCATGTTAAAAGTAAAATGGTTGATTTAGCCATGAAAAGAAGTTGGATCACAAGGGTAAATTACACAACAGCCTGGAAAACCTTAGGCACACTAATATTAGAATTTTTTCAAGTATTGTAAGACAGATTTCCAAGTTTTCCATTTGACAATCATTCTTTACAACTCAGTTTACCTACTTCATGACCCTTATAACTCTTCCTTGGGAGATCTAGAAAAAGGTAGCTTAACAAGGTGAAATTCAAGATTTCTACCTGATAGAAGTGCTAATATGTAAACTTCATGTGGAATAAGGGTACAAATACAAAACATTTCTAATGCCCCCAAGACTTTAAAGCCAACTGGAAAACTGCTGTATAAGGCCTGCCTCCTCATAGATCCTGTATAAATACATGTACAGAAGCAAGAAAATAAGACCCTCTCTTAATGGAGGATCCAGCTACACTTATCCTAACAGTATTGTCTAGAAGCAAACTATATAGTGCACAAAGTCATGTTCATTCTACCATTCAATCTGAAAACTTCATTGAGACTTATTATGTGTTTTATGTATTGATTATCCTCTCCCTGTGTCCAACACTTACTAAACTTAGAAAAAAGAAGACAAAAGCTACCCATATAAAGAAAAATGATATACTATGTCAATGAACTGTAAATAATATTTCAAATCAACAAAAGTGAAGATAAACATGTTTGTGGAAAATGGTAAACAATTATTAACAGAATTAGACAGCAAATAAACAGGATTAAAAGGATGTCACATATTCATAAGGTTAATAATGTTACAAGTTAGAAAGTAATACATAATAATGCACTCTATTTTTATGGGGATATGACTTTAGGGATGATGATAATATTAAAGTAATAAAACTGCTGCACCAGCAATAAGATTTATTGCATGCTCATTGTGTGTCAGATACTTTATAAAGTACTTCAAATGCATTGTCTCTTTCAATGTATACAGCCATTCTGAGGTGATCAATTATATATGAACAAATTGTAATGTAAAACTATTCAGAGCTGTCAAAGATATCAGAGCTAATAAGTACCAGAGGTAAAAAGTCAAAATTATGTTCAACTGCTGTACTATAAAGTAAGTTGGTAACATTATGAATACGAATGGGAGAAAAGTATTATTCAGCAGTTTGGGAGTGAAGAACAAAAGGATTGTTTCCAAAGTTACGAACATACTGCAGGGTTTGTAGATGGAAAAGAAGCTGTTAAGTCTTGCCATCATCAGGTAATTCTCCAGATGCCCACAGGACTTCAGCGAATCAATAGAGTATGTTGTGATGTTATATAAAGGATGTCCCATGACTCATTCTGACCTCTACTTAAAGAAAAAATGTCTCATCTAAAGCAGGATGAATTATGTGAAGATGCTTAACTAAATTTAGGTCATAGGTAATAAGAAAAACCAACTTTAATAATATGCAGTATAAAATTATCAAATTGTGAACAAAAATGAATCTGTAATTTTATTGTTTTTCCATATTGTGATGATTTTTCCCTGAAATGGTATGCAAATGATTTGGGCAACCAAAATTTGCCATAAACTGTAGTCTTTATGAAACTCCTCTTCCCAGTTTAGGGCCCCACAGATGTGAGGCGATAGTAATGTGACTATAGGATTTCATTCAGGAACGTTAGCGAGGGTAATAGGACCTGTGAGGAACAATTCAGGACTTGGGCCTTTAAATGAACTGAAAAAGAGAAAGTAAAGGAGGGACTTGGTGGAGGGTGACGTCCAACAGCTGTTCTCTTTTTCTAGTGAACCAAGAAGAGGAGACAGGCTTCAATTGAGGCAAGAGAAATTTAAATTTGACATCTGCTGGTTCACATAATGATCCCATATCTTTTGGAAGTGTGGGAAAAATGAAGAAATCTATAAGTTAACATTTGAAAGTATCATTTAAACAATTTCATAAATTACAAAAATCCAGTCATGCCAAAACAGTCTGCAAGAAGGAAACAAAAAACATTTACGTGCTAAGAATGATTTTTTTTGTTGAATAAACTGAGAACATGCTAAATAAATATTTTAGATCAAAGTATTTAAATCAAAAGTTCCACATAAACATAAGCATGAGGTAGAAAGGGATCACTGGAAGTGGTACAGGATGTACCAAAACCTCTATTTACAGGGAGTTCCAAGAGTAAAGTGTTTGTTTGTACACAGGCAAAAGGAAAAGTAAAAAGAGCATGCACATTTTTATCTGGTCTATGCTTATCTGTTCTAAGTATGCTTGTACTAGCAGTACTTGTAACAGTAAAATGTTTCCTATAACTGACTAAAATATTGACAATCATTTTCTAAACACTGTAATGTCTAGGCATTCTTACTTTGATTTCTGAAATCTGTTTCCTAAGGCATTTGAGACAGCAACAATGTGAAAGCAAGTAGTAAATGATAGTAGAGTGAAACAGACATTATGACCTCATGTACATATAGGACTACATGTCTGATGTGATCCTACCATATGTATAATCAGAAAAAGGAGCAATTACACTCCATTTATATGTGATCTATCAAAATGTATAAATGCATTCTACTGTCATGTACAACTAATTAGAACAAATAAAAACAATTTAAAAGGAAAAATAAATAAATAATTTTTAAAAAAATGAGTTCAGGTAGGAAACATACTTAGTGATGGGCATGGGCTCAAGCTCTCTTCTGCCATGCATCATCCTTTGAAATACTGAATCCTTCTTCAGGGCCTGGGGCTGGGGTGTAACTCCATGGTAGAGCACTTTCCTAGTATGCACAAAGCCCTGGATTCAATCCCTAGCACTAGGAGTGGGGTAAAAGACTTATTTAATACATATAACCTTAATTACATCACTTTATTAATCTGAATAAAAAATAAAATATGTGCATTCTTATTTTACTGTTCCTTTTAGAACTATAGCCTTAATTACATCATTCTTTGTATGTGGATGTATGCTAATTTTATTATATCTGAATACAAAATAAAATTTGGAATATTTTTATTTTATTGCTCATTTAAGAATCATTAGTATAGAAATACAGACATTCTCATTTACATATCAAAGTCTCCAGTTCCTAAACTGCGATCGTTGGAATCAAGAACTGAATGCTTTCGGCCACCTACAGTCAATTTTGCCTAAAGGTTGGTCTTATGTGTTTGATTACTTCTACACATTTAAGGCATATGCTTTTTGAGAAAGCACACTACATATTTTTAGGATTTCATCACTCAAGGCCACAGCTGGGTAATACCAAACACCACTCATTTCCAAACTTTTAATGCTCATTGAAGTAAAATTTGGCACATCACAGTACAGATACACTTATACTCAATTGATGTGCAACATAAGAACAGAAAAAGATAAACAAAGAATAAGGTGCTACACATCTCAGCTACTGTAAAATACTACCACTAGAGAGGTATAGCAAATGTTCCTTAAATTATTTTCCTCCCTGCTCATTTGTTAGAAACGGTATAGCAAAACAGTGTGAATATTCAAACATATGCCTTCCAAAATTTCAACACTACTAAAAATCTGTGGATGCTAAATTCATTAAATAGTCTTCCATTGAGGAAGTGCTGATAGCAACGGTGTGGCCTAAATTTCTCCCTTTTCCTCACTCCTGCTCCATGGCCCATTTCCAAGCATTTCCCTCACTATTACACACTTATGTAAACTTCAAAATGTCAGTTCAGGGACAGCATGGAAACTATTGCTAACCATAATCTTTGCAGTACTTGAAATATCCAAAGTAATAATAGTATCCATACCTTTTTTTCTTAAAATGCTTCAGAAAATCAGTATGTGCTAAAACTCCCCAGTTCACTAAATGTTATTATTGTCTACGGTTTCCATGTAAGAACCAAGCAAAAACTTAGTTTTAAGAATTAAAAAAGATAGTTTCTCAACAAAGGCAGTACAATTCAAACTGCCCATCTTGATTGAAGTGCGTAAGAGATGGTTCCCATGTGCAGGGAAAAATGCTTTGCCTGCTTTTGTATTTACTTGGCACTTGAGACTAATTTATTTACTTCATATACTTGGACACAATACCAAGTAGCACATAGTTTTATGGCAGAGAAAAATGGCTTTGTGGTAGATAACATCTGGATGTTAACAAATGTGACATAGTTATCGTTTTCTGGCTTTCTCAAACCCAGATAACAGGAAAGTTTAAGAATAAGGAATAAGATTTTATTAATATTTTCTATATAATAATCTTTATAGTCTGAGACAAATTCTAAGGAGAAATTTAACTCATTAAAATTCATACTTCTACCACCCCAGATTGCTTTTCCAATAATTTTAAAACCTGTTTTATATGTGTGTGTGTGTGTGTGTGTGTGTGTGTGTAGGAGTCAAAATCATGTTTCAGATGTTTCAGTTTGGGGATTTTGCTAAAGTAATTCTTCAAGTGGAGTTTGCCTTAAGCGTGTCAAAGAATGCTACAATTTCTACCTGAAACCTGTACCTGTTATAAAAATAATTATATAAGGAGGTATTTATGTTGCCAAACAGCTTAATTCAATATACGTGCAGCTCAGTGTTATAGCCCACTGAGAGTAAGCGTGACACAAAAACACGTGCTATAAACAGTAACGTTGCAGTGGACTGTGCCCTTTTCAAAGGCCACCCACATTGATTTCACTTATTTTCACATTTATCAATTGAGGTACCTGTGAAGTCATTTTATATATATATATATATATATATATATATATATATAAAATATATATGTATGTGCATATATATATATATATGCACATACATTGCGGTACGGGGGATCGAACTCAGGGCCTTGTGCTGGCAAGGCAAGCACTCTACCAGCTGAGCTATCTCCCTAGCCCAGTCATTATATTGTATGTATCATGTTCGCCTCCACTCCTTCATCCGTCATGTGTAAAGATGTAATATCAGTGATAATGATGGAGACACTGATGATGCTGACTTCTTGGGATGCTCAGTGAGGCTGTGTCATTGTATGGATTAGACCCATGGAGAAACCCCCACCTCCAAACTCTTCACATAGTAAATACCATGCAACTAGGATACGTTCTACACATGTGAATTATTAACCATTTCATGTCCAGATGTTGGACTCTGGGTGGATAGTTTTGAGAAACTAGAGTGATGGCTAAGTAATGTTAAGTAGGCGTATGACTATTTGGCATCAGCCCCTGAATTCACTCTGGAAAAGTCATTCTAGCTCTATTTCTGCCTTTCTCCTCTAAATCTTTCTTCATTGTATCTCACCTGATTTCAAAATAGAGATCTACAAAGACTTTTAAATTTACCAAGGACAGGGAAAGAAACAAAAATAACACAAAACATTAGAATTTCCGTGCATGTCATTATAAACAGAAAATAACCAGAGAAATGGAATAAAATAGAGGGAATTGTTTTTACAGTTACAAACCAACCTATTTATAGTCTGAAGGGGACAGACCTATGAGTGACCACTGGAAGTTTTATAATAGTAAAATTGTACCTATCTTGTCAGGTACAGAGTTCAAAACGTCTGATACACCTGGTGACACAGAGCAAGAAAAAAGAGAAGTCACAAAGTGAGAAGGGATGCTTTTTATGTGATATTAATTCAGGTATTTGGTTTTTAAAAAATGGTTTATATCATGTACAAAAATAATTGTCTTACTGACTTCCCAGTTTGTTACTGTCATTAGACAAAGTCTGAGAAAAGATACATTTTGACTTTTTTAAAGAATTACCTTTATTAATTAATTAAAAACAAATGGAAATGGAGGGGTCAGGAGAAAAGGAAAGGAGCAGACAGTTCCTCAACACACAAGCATTATTATATATCAGTTATATTTCCTACACTGTTGAATGTAGTAATGCCTGATAATATTATTATGCTCAGTGAATGTCCAAAAATCTTACTGAATCAGAAGCTCCTGGTATTCTCTAGAGCAGAGACTCTCATAACAGGTTCACACTCATGTGGCACCTTGTTAGCAGGCAGGTTTTCATTTAGATGTGGCTGTCAGGAGATGCTGGTGCTCAGCAGGGATGCAGCCTGAGTGGTACTGCTTCAGGCAATCCATGTTTGCTTAACTGAAGCCTTTAATAGCATCTTTCTTCCTATCTCACAATAGGTTGTAATAAAGAGGTTAAATTTTTTCGCCTAATTTAATTTCTATTGAGAACTTACATTCCCAAAATATAAGACCACCCCCCACTCTAAGCAGATGACACCATTAAAGGGACTCATGCCAAAATGAAACTATGTGTAAAAGCTGTGCCTCTGCAATTTCTTCAAGGTAGAATGACGCTGAATAAAAGGTTGTTCCAAAATGGAAGCTTCAAGCACAGCAATGAAATTATAGAATGGAAGGCTATCTCTCTGCACACTCCGGCTCTGTAGAAGTGTCACTTATTTCAACAGGGTTTAGCAACAGATGTCTTGTTTTTCACTGGAACCCCTCATCTCTCTCTATGCTCCATAGGCAGACATGTGAAACAGATAAATGGGAAAGAGAAACCCTGGATACTGTCTACACGTAATGGTGCTAGGAGCCCTGTTAGTGCCTCTGGGAAATCCCTTGGGTTAAAAAAAAAGCAACTTTTTCCAGGAGAAAAGTCCTGTCACTTAAACCAAGCCTGAAACTAAGGCCTCACACAAAAAGCAAAGCACAAAATGAGTCTGCTCGTCAACAGTGGTTTTCAGCTCAATTAACTCTGTCCCTTCCAGTCCATTTACCACACACCAACAGTAATTTTGCTTAGATATCATATTTCTGATGTTACTCTCCCGCTTGATACCACCACCATGCTTTCTACCATCTTAGAAGCAACACATTATTTTAATATCACAGTATTCAAGATTGGTAATTAAGTGGGCTCTAATTTACTTTGGGTCACAAATTCTGTTGATCACTCTGTTTTGTTTCCTTCAATTCCAAAAAGCACCTGGGTTCAAAGAAATTTAGAAGAAACTATATAATATGAGGTTTTGTCAAAATGATTATTTGATCAGAAAAGAAACTCACAAAGCACTTTTCTTTCCCTTTCTAGTTACTTTGAAGCATCACTGAGCAGTTTCATTTATCTCTTTTAGCTTTATTCAGCTTTTCATTGGTTTTGAACAATTTCATGTTTTATTTTTCAATATTATTTTCATTCAAATATTGTTTCCCCCATTTATATTGCAAATCAATAGGTATGTTATACACAAGAATTATAGAATATGAATTCAATGGAAATAAAATAAAATGAAGATTTGTAAGTGAACAAGTGTTAAATTGGAGTAGGCAAGATAGATGAAATGAATTATGGAAGGTACAGGAAAGAATTGGGTGGGATAATTCTTCCAAATAACAAATCTCTTACATTTTATTATCTGTTTTATTCACTTCATCCAATTAGTGTTGAAATCAACACAATGTAAATTAATATAAATCATGATTTTATCACCGACATAGAAAAATAGCAAATATAAGAATAATATTACAACTTTATAAACTTTAGAAAGGCAGAAAGTAGTTTTATGTACTTCCATATATATTCCTAATGCATAAGTTCACAAAGCAGAGGATGCTTTTACCCAGACAACTATGCTAAACACTTTCTCTCTATAACATCCTAACAATTTTGAAGGATATGTATTACTTTCATTATTTTTCAGATGAAATAGTTGAGATGTAGAGAAGTTATGCATTATTGCACTGCATTGTTCTGTTGTCCTTTACTCAGCCAATACTTTATTCTTAGAAATTTAGATTTTTTAGAATCTTTCTACAACCACAAACAGTTCACTGTAGGAGTATTTGTCCCCAAAATAGTTTCAAATAAAGAATTAAGAAAAACAGGATCAAACCTCATTTTTATAGTTTTACCAGTTTTAGATAAATGTTCACATCTCTGGCTTCTTTCCATCTAGCACAATATTGCAGTTTTAATATCATTTTTTGCATATATGTGTATTTTCCTTGTAGTATCCACAACTCTGTAAAGCAGACACATTACTCCCATTTTTATAGAGGAGGAAACTATGGGTCAGTGAGGTTAAGTTTTATGTCCAAGGTCACAGGGCTACTATATAATGCTCTCCGAATACAAGCCCAGATCACCCTACTGTACAGCATTTAGCCAGCACATCAGATTGCTTAACACCCCATTGAGCCTCCAAATTATGGCAAGAGCAAACTGACCTGCACCTCCTACTTTAAAATCCCATCCTTAAGTCTCTAATAAAATTATGTTGGTGTCCCCAAAATGATTAAGGGAACCTATCATTTTCTTGAATTTAGTGATCTTCAGGTTTGTTTAAATTTTTCTGTCATCTATATCCTAGGTCTCTGCGCCACGGACACTTGCTTTAGGTACTCAATAGATATTTAAGTGGCCTTGAAGATGTACAAATAAACAAATTAACTGTAACTGTTAGATTCTTTTGCTCATAAAATTGCAGGTTAAGCCCTTTTTCATGCCTTTAAGAGTTTTTTTTTTTTTTTTTTCAAGTAAAGGTATTACAGTGAAAAATGACTCTAGTACGGAAAGTAATTTTGTTAATAAAATTTATTTTCATATTTTCTTTTCTGTCAATCATTAACAAGAGAACTTTTGTACCTTTCTTAACTGTATAAGCTGTCAAAAATTAATTTTACCATAGCTATTGTCTGTTGGCTATTATTTTTTATGAAAATTAAAACCACTGTGCATTACCATTACATTCCAATTAGAATGATTAAATGGTAAGAGCTTGGCCATATCTAGTATTGATGATGGTGTTGAGCTACCAAATCTCACACAATCTCTTTGTAGGAAGTAAAATGGACCTAAACACTTCATAAAAAAGTTTTGCAGTTTCTTAAAAAGTTGCAAATACACTAATAAATACATATAATTCAATGATGCGTTCTGTTTATAGGTATTGACCTAAGAATAAAGAAAACATACAAAATTGTACATAAAAATTCTTAGCTACTTTATTTTTCACAGCAAAAATAGGAAACAAACTCAAATGTATATCAGCAGGAAATTGGATGAACAAATTATGATATATCACATAATGGAATAGTACTCAACACCAAAAAAAGGATTGAATCATCCAAACAATAAATAATATTTTGGTACTAGGGATTGAATCCGGGGGCCCATTATCATTGGGTTACATCCCCAGCCTTATTATTATTATTATTATTATTATTATTATTATTATTATATTTTAATTTTGAAGCAGAGTCTAACTAAATTTCTAGGCTGGCCTTGATCCTGTAATCCTCCTGCCTCGGCCTTATACATCAAGGGGATTACATCCTGCACCACTGTACTTGACTGAAGATGAGTTTCAAAATAATTATATTGAGGGAAAAAAGCCAGATGGAAAATGCATAGTCCATGACTACATTTATATAAAATTCTACAACATTCAAACTGATCTATACTGACAAAAAACAGATCAATGGTTGTGCAAATTAGTGGGAGGCACAGGAGGAAGTGATTACAAAGGAGAAGGAGGTTTTCTGAATGATGAATATTCCATTGTTTTGATTGTGATGTTTCATGGGTATAGGCAAATGACAAAATTTGATAAGTCATACATTGTAGATTTGCAATCATGCTCAAAGCTAATTTTCAAAACTAAAAAATAATCTCACACTGAGATACCACTGAACACACATAATCATATTATATAAATATATTAAATTGTACAATTGAAACATGTACAGTATATAATATGTCAACTCAATAAAACTCTTAAGAATCTACCTAAGACCATAGGGAAAGGATAAATCTCTTCATGCTATAATGTACTCAGAGAGAGAGGCCAGCATGATTAGGGGAAACTGTCATATCTCAGTGGTTTCAAATCAGGTAAATCCATGGGACTGGGGTTCAGGGAGCCAAGTGTACAGAAATCCTGCTGTGGGCTTCCAGTGGTGGGGAACTTGAACCACCTGTTAGAGGAAAGTTGGATGATAGGGAAATGAAAGTTCATTAAATATTTTTTCTTTGCTTTTTTTTATCTGTTCAAAATCTTCCAAAATAAAAAATTTCAAATAAAATTTGCCCCTTATAATACTTAATACATGAGATTTTTAAAAGTAAAAATAAAAGCACTAAGTAAAAGACTTTTTTAAAAAATCATTTTCTTTTTACAAAAGTCATCTTCAAGCTGGAGGTGGTGGCACATGCCTGTAATCCCAGTGATTTGAGAGGCTGAAGCAGGAGGATAGCAAGTTTGAGGCCAGCCTGGGAACGCTCTCTCTCTCTCTCTCTCTGGTTAAAACATTTAGTATAATATTTAATAGAAGCAGTTTGAGTCAACATCTTTGTCTTATTCTTCATTTAGGGAGAAAGCATTTAATACTATACATGTGATGTTAGTATATGGTGTTTTGGAGAAACCCTCTTACTAATTTTAGGATGATTCCCTCTATTCTTATTTTAGCGAGCAGATTTTTATTAATTTATTTTAAAATTAGGAATGAAAATTTGATTCTGTCAGATACTTTCCATGACTATATTGAGATGATCATGTGATTTTTATTTTTTTAATTTGCTAACATGGTCAATTATATTGATGTTGTCATGTTAAACCAACATTCCATTCCTGAAATAAAATCACATTGCATGTATGTTGTCCCTTTAACATATTATTTTATTCAATTTGTTAAATTTGGTTTAGCATTTGTAATTCTTACATTCCTAAAGTGGTCTACAATTTTGCTTTCTTTAAATGTTTTTATTTGAGTTCTATATTATTGTAAAAGTGGCCTTATTGAATAAATTATGGATCTGAAAGTGTCTGTATACTGTGTACTTCCTCCTTAAATGTTTGGCAGAATTATCTCTAAAGCCACCTGGGTTTTAGATTTTCCTGTGTTTACTATGATTTCAATCTCTTTAGGAGGCATAGCACTAGTCAAGTTATCACTTTTTCTCTTGAGTCCACTTTGGTGTTTGTGTCATTGAAAAAATATCTATTTCATTCAATTTGACATATCTATTGCATAAAGTTGTTCATGTTATTCCCTTACTGTTCTGTCAATACCTATACAACTTCTAATGGTGCTGCATTTCATTGAGATATGGATAATTTGTGCCTTTTCATATATTTTTATTTTCAGATTATTCTGGAGAGAAGTATATCAATTTTCATGACAATTTCAAGGAACCAGATTTTTTTGTTTAATTTATTTGCTCAATTGTTGTGTTTTCTACTTCATTGATGTTGACTGTAGTCTTTATTATTTCCTTTTATTTTTTGTTTGTTTTATAAGGTAGAAAATTAGGTTTTTGAGTTGAGACCTTCATCACTGTCAGTTTCCCTCTTTGTAGTGCTTTTTTGCATCTCCTTGTGTTTTTATTTCTTTTTGTTGTTGTTGGCTAAAAATAATTTTACACTTTCCTTTCTACTTCTTCTTTAATACAATAATCATTTGGAAGTGTGTTAATATCCCCATATCTGGGGATTTTCCAGACAGATTTATGTTATTTACTTATAATTTAATTTCATCACCATTAGTATTTTATGTATTACCTTAATATTGTTGTATTCATTAAGAATAATTTTGCATCCCAGATCTATCCATCTTGTGATCTGTCTTGGTAAGTATTCCATGTTCATAGGAAATAATGTACATTCTGTTGTTAGGTAAAGTTTCTATCAACTCAATCAAATCAAGATGGTTGATAGTATTGGTCAGGGTTTCTACATCACTGCTGATTTTCCTGTCAATCTAGTATTGAGGAATGGTCTTAAAATCAACTGTAGTTATGAATTTGCCTTTTATATGTTGTAGTTCTATTAGTTGTTGTGATATGTATTTTGAAGCTCTGTTATTAGAATCATCAATTTTAAGATCGCTATGTCCTTGTCTTGAACTGACCACTTTGCCTTTACAAAATGACTTTCTTTATTCCAGTAATATTCTGTGTGCTAAATCTGCTTTACATAATATTGATATAATCACTCCAGCTTTATTTTGAACTATTGTTAGCAATAGTGCTCTTTTTCATCTTTTAACTCGTTATTCAATTTTTTTCTCTATAATTAAAGTTTGTTTCTTGTAAGTATCATATAGCTAGTTTTTGCTTTTTTCTTACTGTGGCACGGTCTATCTTCTTATTGTCATGTTTGGACCATTTACATTTGATATGGTGTTTGTTAAATAGTTAGGTTTGAGTCTATTACATAGCTATTTGTTTTAAATTTTTTTCCACCTATTCTTTGTCTTCTTTTTTTTTTTCTGCCTTATTTTGAACCGATTTAACATTTTTATGATTCCAATTTATCTGCTTTGTTAATGTATAGGCCCTAACTCGATACTTCTATTTTTCTTTCCTAGGCCATAGGCCTTTGTCTCATATACATATATACCCCATATATATGTATATATATATGAGAGAGAGAGAGAGAGAGAGATTCAGAGGGAAAGTTTATAAATGAGTCTCATTTATAAATTTGTCTCATATACAAGCATGTACCCCATAATCTATTTCTATTGTTTATGTTTAAACAGTAAATTATCCTTTGAAGAACTTTTATTTCTTTTTAAAAAATATCTTGTATAGTTAGCATATTTAGTTTCTATGATAATTTTCATTCCTTTGAGTAGAACTGTATTTCCATCTGGAGTCATTACCTTCTAACTGGATTAATATTTCCCACAGCATGGGTTAGCTAGTGAACTATTTTTTTAGCTTTTGGATTCTAAAAAAATGTGTTATTTCATCTTTGTTTCTGAAAGATGTTTTAGCTGGATATAAAATTATAGTGCCCTCCTCCTTACACTGTGACTTGAAAATTCTCCCAAGACAGTATGTTGGGGCAATTATAGGGCACATATCATTTGTTCTTAATTCACAATGTCACATAGGAAACAGAACTGAATTCTGGAAGCATTGTAGAATGACACTGTTTTAGCCAGATTTCACTACTGTGACTAAAAGACCTGACCAAAAAAACAAATGAGAGAGAGAGAGAGAGAGAGATTCAGAGGGAAAGTTTATAAATGGGTCTCATGGTTTCAGAGGTCTCACTCACAGATAGTTGGCACCATTCCTTGGGTGCAAGGTGAGGCAGAACATCATGGTGGAAGAGTATGGCTGAGGAAAGCAGCTGGGAGCATGGCTCCTGGAAACAGAGATATAGAGATCACAAAATATATATCCCAAAGGAATAACCCAATAACCCACCTCCTCCAGCAATACCCTATCAGCCTTCAGTTAACACTCAGTTAATTTCTATCAAGGGATTAATTCACTGATTGGGTTAAGACTCTACTCTCATACCCCAATCATTTCACCTCTAAACCTTCTTGTACTATCTCACACATGAGTTTTTGGGGGTACACCTAATATTTAAACCACAACAGACACTATAGGTTAAAAACAAATTTTTATGAAGAAATAAGTGAAACACACAAGAATCTCAAATCCAGACATATAGATGCAAAATTGAGGTATTTTGTTCATCAAAAGTATTTTATGTTAACACCTAATTACAAACTTAAATATACATTTTCACTTGAATATTAAGCCTTATCTAGCACCAAAAAAACAATAGTAAGAACAAAGACAGATTCGATATGTAAAGTCATAGACTCCAACTCTGATGGAGCTTGATATAAACTGTTGTTTCATTTTTCTCATGAACAACGTACCAAATCTATCAACATAAATGCTGTTAATTTTTACTATTCATAAAATAATTTAAAATAAACTGTTTGGCATGTTTCTTCTATAACATCTTTCTTTTCCCCTTTGTGTTCTTAATATATCCTAAATAACAGTGTTATGACTCATTTTTGTTGCAGCCAACTATTTCCCCTCTCTGAAACATGAAATTTCTTAGGTTTGTAAAATAATATCATCATGGTCTTTGCAGTCTCAACACATGTGGGAGGCTTACTCTAAATTGACAAATAAATTAAGGAAACACAACTGAAACTTCTCGTGCATGTTAATAATGTCAAGATTTATATTTTTAACTTGTACTATTTTCCAAGTAAAATGAGGAGCACTATCTCCATGAAAGTATAAACAATCTGTTAATGATTTTAGGCAAGAACAAATTTATTTTATCTTAATCCAGCCTGTAGAAAAACATTTCCTTTTCTTTTATGTGGGCTAAATTAAGTAAAAACATGATACTCTGAGCAGAGAAATCATGAAGTGGGCCCCTTGCTATTGTGTGCTGATGTTAATATAGAAGAGAGATTTCATGACTGGAAGGCATCCATGATATTAAACAGGCCATGGGGCTGTGAAGTGCTGAGAGTGGTCATGCAGAGCAACAGGCCACAGGAATGCAAATCATCCACAAAGCCAAGAGTGGAGCTAGCAGGTGGGCTTGCCCATTCATCGGATGTCAACATACTGTTCAGTGCAGGCCCCTTTAACATCTGGGAAGGCCCATTATTGATTTTAATTAAATAGAAGACAGGCTATGCAGTGTTTTTATATATGAAAACCACAGGAGAGAGAGAGAGAGAGATCTTCTGGACACTGAGGGTCACTCTTATTATGTAAATAAATGTGGGCATCTAACTTATATCATGTGGAGGTTTTAGTTTCACAGATTTCCCATATGTTATTTTGGTATTTTATAGAAAATATTTCTTGGACTTTTTGCTAATTGACCAAATTTTCATGAGGGGAAAAAAATTCATTCTTTCAGCTCTCTTATGATTAACATTTTAGACTCTTAAAATATTCCTACATTAAGGACTTTTGGAATAACCATAACATATCATTTCAAAATGAGTTTATATAAGATTAACCTATAACAGTGGAAAGTGTCAGGCTGTGGAATTAAGTCATTTTTCTGGGATCCGAATCTGAAACCAAACCATTTACAAGTGTAATTCTGCCCGTAAGTGTATACATATACACAGACATCCACACACATATTGAATGTTTCAACTTATGTAGAACAAGTTACTATCAAAACCTCTTCTAGCCACTGCTCTTTTAGGCTCTTCTAGATGTGAAATTTAAGATACTCATCATTTATAGTAATTATTTCATTAACAAGGCCAGCAAAGTTGGCAAGCTCATAAGATTCATTTAGAATTTCCTTACAAAATTCTTATGATTTAATTAGATTAGTATTTTTTTTTTTCTTTGGTTGTCTTTGAAAGGTAAAATTTTACCTTTCAGAGGAAAATATTCCTTGTCTTTGCAGAAAAGCAGTGGAGGAAGCTAGGCTTCCTTATATAAAAAAATCCTTTGATATAAATTCTTATTTGTAAAACCATGGTATAATTGTTAACTAAGAGTCTGGAAAGTGTTTAGAGTACTATAATAAGAACTAAAACTAATCTAAGTGCTTCTCTTCCAACATACATCCTCTTACTCTCCTGCATTTATTTTGCTCTTCATTCTCCTCAATGCTCTTTTCCCCTTCTAGTAAGCCTCATGAATTCCTGTTAAATTTCTTATCCCTCCCTCCATTGTTAAGTCTGTGGAAAAATTGCACTTTGCCCTCTTCCATATCATTCTGCTTAGAGTTAATGAGGTTGTGTTACTCCAGAATACTTTGCAGCACACTAAACTTGGCTTTAAGCCCCCGATTTCTAGGAGATCTCAATATAAGCCATTAGTGGATTATGACTGAGGTCACAGAAGGCTTTTGGTGACTTAAGCTGGCTAGGCAAGGGTAATCTTGTCTTCACTAAGAATGCCCAGGCCCTCAGGCCCATTCCAATGGCACTTCTTCCACATAAAGTACAAGCCTTGATCTCTGCAACTATGGCCAAGTGTCCAGCCTCCTTAGGGATACACAGATAACCCTCCAACAGCCCTGAGAGGGTGGAGCCGGTGGTTCCCTCCCTTCTGCTTATTCAGTTCCTAGAATGGGCTTCTATCTCCAAGATACAATCTAAGTAGGAATTAGGGATTATTATCAATAATTTCCAGAAATACAAGAAATTCTTATTTCTCATCCAGTAAATGGGAGTCCAGGATTCAGAACACAGATATGCATATGCGTATCTGGATATATATATACACACACATACACACTAATGTATGTGTGTGTATATATATGTATATATATCCAGATATACACATACATACATACATACGTGTATCTTTCATGGAGGCAAATGTATCTGTTACATTTTCCTGTTTTTGTGGCAATAAAAATAAATGGAAAAATTACATTTAAAGATTATTTCTATTATTATAGACATCTATTATCCTACCACAAAACTTTTAACCAGTTACATAGACGTCTGTTTCTCTCTCTAGAATGTTGGTGACCTTGTTTGAAATTCATAACTCATGCATTAAGAATCATATATTAAGCAACTACTTTGTTATGAGCACTATGATAAATGCTGGTCATTACAGAGAAAATAGAATTTATAAATCTTCACCCTCATGATGCATTTAATCTGGAGGAAGATTTAAGCAGGAACTTTTATTGTAGTATGGTTATACATGAGAAAGGCATCTAGTTAAAGTTTCCAGCTTTAGAACCTAGTTCCTATGGATAACTTGTGCTTAATAGATGCTTATTTGTGAATGGAAAGATTTTGGACACTTAATTTTAAAGTTCACATTATAAATGTCCATAATCACACATTTCTCAAAATGATAAGACTCTACTATGAAACACAAAGGATCAAATTTTACTGCTTTAAGAAATAATACTTATCTTTAAGAGAGAGGAATATGAGGAGTATCTACAATATTTTCCAGATTAGGGTGAGAACAAACAGTATGTTAAAAAATCACAATGTCATAGACAAATAGCAATGGTATTAGAATCATGTCCAAATCTCCCAATGAAACATTGAAGGACAGAGTCCTGCATACTCAGCAAAATTCAGTAGGACTTGGGTTTTTAATGGCCAATCATGTAGAGATTTGGAATTATTCATTTCTAGATTGATTAAAAGCTGGAGATGGGAGGGTGATAAATCCTGGGGCAGATCAATCCTGCAGAAAAAAGGAGGAGTATCCTAAAAAAAAGTGGAGGAGTATATACTTGCATGATAGAGATTAGAAGAAAAGCAATATGGGTGAGGTAAAGCAGGGGCATTGAATGGGAATGGAGAAGATTGACTTTAAAAAAATGTATGTTGCAGAAATAAACTCATGGGGATACAGGAAGAGCAATTTGTTAATAAAGTGGTTATCTGTCTCTCTTAGATTTCAGTTCCTTATACTTACCAACAAACTTTGAAAAAGACTACAAAACCATACACTGTTGAGTGGTAATGATGTCAGGGAAGGGGTAAGACAGCAAATTGAATGCATGCTACCCCACAGCAAACTCACTGCTAGAGCTGCCAGAGGGAAGGGAAATATCTTTGGGAAAATGGGTCTGGAAACTCCAGGCAGTGGCCGGCAATTTTATGATAGGTTCTCATGAAGGAGCTGAAAGCAGCATCAAAGCACCCAAGAGACTGAGGAATGGCTTCATACAACTTTGGAGAGAAATGAAATCACCTCCTCCCTCTTCCCAATGTGCTCTATAAGAATAGAGAAGGAGGCAGATGACTGATCACACTAATTTTCCTTCAGCAAAATTAACACTTCTGTCTCTCTGTTTCCAAATTTGAAACTCAATACCTTGCCAGCCTTAGTAGGCTGATACAGGAAAGAAAGAATTCAGTAAGAATATAAAAGTTCTGTAAAGAAAGCAAGCTCTGGCACTATGTACATAATAGTTTATTCTCATGATGTGTTGTCATGACTGGAAGGAAAGTTAACAATTTTAAAGTGAAATAAATAGGTTTACAGACAATGTGTTGGTCTTTTAAGAATTTGGAGAATTTCTTACATGTTGATGTGATTAGTAATAAATAACTGAAAACTCATGTAAGTCTATCAGAAATATTGTAGAAAGAATGAGCATTTACGAACATATATTCTCCCAAAAATATTCCAATGATCAAATGTAGATATTATTGGAAATATTACATTTAAGAATATCATGTTAGAGCCTGGGGTGTGGCTCAATGGCAGAGCACTTGCCTGCATGCATGAGGCCCTAGGTTCCTGCTACAGGGCTGTAGATAAATAATGTCATTGCTAAACTCACCTCTTGTTTCTACATCTCTGCTTACTTTTCATACTTACTGTTTAAAATGACTGTGTGCCTGCATAATGCCTATGTTAGCCATGGTTGATAGGTCATAAACATTTCTGAAATAGGACATTCATTAAGAACTTTTAAGAATATGTATAATAGTTTCTGTTCCAAGTGTGGAAATAAATACTTTCAAGTTCACTGTTGTAAATAAAATTTCTGCTTCAAATTTCAAGCATTTCTTCATCTTTCTTTTCTAGTAATTTAAATTCCAAATAGGGTTTCTTGACCGTATTTACTACAAATTGGAACCCCTATCATTTAAGGTACCAGTTTATATAAGTATCCTTCAGACCAAAGGAGAAGTTTGGTGCTGCTCCATTACATTTTTAATTAGACATTCATTTTGTATGTTGAAGATTTATTATACTATCCAAAAGTGCTAACCAAAAAAAATGCCTCCACCAGTAGAAAAATTAAATTCTATCTTTGTACTAAAGGTATTTCCTAGTTTGGATAGTTTTCTAAGGGATAACAGACTCTGGGGAGACAGGTAGCTTTTGCAGTACCCTCACCCACCCCTGGCTTTGCTCCAGCATTTTAGCTGTATCTCATCATGGTGGAGAAGCAAGGCTACACAGTGACCTCTGAAACTGTGCTGCAGAGTCACAGGTCTGATCTGGCCTTTGCTCAAGGTCCACTTAGATATAACTGCGATACAGTAAAACTAGGGAATTGATGCTAGAATGAAGTAGAGTAACATTCAGTAGGGATCGAGTGAATAAGTGTAACATTGGCCTTTCACAGTTACATTGACTGGACGCCCAGGAAAACAGGGGTTTGGCAAAGTGTTCCTTACATATACAGGTGTGGCAGTTGGAGAATGTGAAAGAAGAAAGATCATTAGTTGGTAGTTTGAGGGGAAAAGGCTTGTTAACAGTTTAAGGAAATGTAATATGACTGCAACAGAAAGGCCCATTTGAGGTTGGTGGTCATTAATTTATTGAAAAATCAGATAACAAGGCTGCATTATTCTTCACATTGAGTCATGTGGCACTCAGTGGAGAGTTGAATCCATCAGGGTTGAGCTTCTGTTGAACCAGCAAAGGATCAAATAAGATGTCAAGTGATTTATGAAGTATTCAAGGTAGGTATATCTGAATGGGATCTTTGTTGAGTTAGGAGGGATATAGATGAGTGAAAGGCAATGGGGTCGATGGATAGAAAATCCTGTAGACAAGAAGGGTTATTATAGTCAGAGTATTAGAGGGAATAAGTTGGAAAGTTGAAAAGGGGGACTTAATTCAAATTAGACTCATGCAGGGACCTGCAGTTATAATGATAAATGTCTGCTGGTGACTGGAAAGTGGAGAAGAAAAGGCAATGATTTGACTATGAATCCAAAGTTATAATATAGTAATAACTTTATAAAGTCTTAATGCAAAGGACAAGTGGAAAAATATTTTACAGCATATATATTAAAGTACTAGTAAGTTTACCAATTAAATACCTCTTTCAAATCAATAAGGAAAAGAACATTCCAATAAAAATTAAAAAACATGAACTTGGCAATTCTCAAAATAAACACAACTTAATAACAAATACATAAAGAACTATTCAAGCAAATTGAACTACCTGTTGGAAGAAGTGTTTATATATCGCAATATTAGCAGATTTATAATAATAAGATCATTCTCATATGAGTGCAAACATAAATCAGAACAATTTAAAATCAGCTTGACAATTTTTTGTTTTTATTTTTAATTTTTAACTGATATATAAATTGTACATATTAATGGATGACCAAGCTACATTTCCATAATATGTACAGTACATAATGTTTATGATGAATTAAACATATTTAAACATATTCCTCAAATATTTACCATTTTCTTATGGTGAAATCTTTCAAAATCTTTTCTTCTAGCTTTTGGAAATGTCCAGTACATTATTATCATCTGTAGTCATTCTGCAGATGCAATAGCCCACCAGAACTTCTGCTCCTATCTAATGTAACTCCATACACACTGATCAATCTTTCCCAACCCACCCCACTCTACCCAGACTCTGGTAACCATCACCCTACTCTCAATTTCTATGAGATTAAGTTTTATAGATTACAAAGATGAGTGAAATCATCCAATCCTGTTTTTCTGTGCCTAGTTTATTTCACTGAAGATAATGATCTCTAGTTTCTGTCCTTTTAGTAGGACTGTTAAATTGTATAATAGTTCTATTTTTAGTTTTTAAAGGAATCTATGTATGATTTTTCACAAGGGCTGTACTGATATACTTTTCCATTAATAATGTTATGTGGGAAAGAATTTCCTTTTCTGTACATCTTCATCAGCATTTGCTATTATCAGTCTCTTTTTATGGTAGTCATTCTAATTGTGATGAGGTTATATCTTATTGTGGTTTCAATTTGGATTTCCTGGAAAATTAGGAATGCTCAGCATTTTTTTTTTTTTTTAACCTGATGGCCATTTCTATGTCTTCTTTTTTAAAACTTTGGAATTCTATATCTAGTGATTTGTTCTGTGAAACAATAAGAAGTACATGTTTTTGGTTATTTTTATTTCAGATTTATTTAGCATTGTATTACGTAAAATTGAAAAGACCTCAAAGTTGGAAACACCTTGCAGGAAATGATTACATGGAAGCAGAAAGAATAAAACAGAACATTTTCAAATATAGCTTAACAGCAAATAATATTTTATAAATGAGTGCTAAGTAACAAAACAATGCATGTATACTTTGTCCTTCAAATAATTATGTATGCTTGTGCATGCTGTGCTCATTTAAGGGGTATTATGTGCATCTGCATGAACATGCATAAACCTAGAAGAAAAGCTGTTAGTTGTGCTTATTATTGGATGCTGGATGATTTAAAAATACTTTTTAATAATACCTATGCGCCATACCATATGAGAACATTCAGCTACAGTTTGAGAGAAGACAACATAGAAGAAGCAGAAGTAAAGATACAAAGTTAGAATATAGGAGTCTTGGCATTGTTTGGAATTCCTAAGCCACTCATGTATTAATCCAGCTCCTCATTGCCCTCCCCACAATTTTGTTGAATATACTTTGAATATATTTCATTCACACTTTGTGTTTTGGTTGTTTCTCTTTTATGTTTTAAGTTTAGACTGAAACGGTTTTTGTTACTTGAACAGAAAAAGCAGTTGTAAGCGATTCATAGACCTTATTCTGAACTGCATAATAATGAACTCATGGCACATAAATCTTCACCCTAATTTCTCCCCATTTCCTAGAGGGAATTGAGTATGTCAAAATCTTGCTGCTGTTGCAGTGAAAAGAACTATAACATAGAGGTGCCATCTAGGAAGATCAACCAGCCATACAAGTTGAAGGTCAAGGGATGACCACATAGCGCTTTGTCTACCATTTCTAGGTTATGGTCCCTGGTTTGGAAAGTTAAGTCACTAACTTTTCATTAAGAGACAAATTTTTATTTTTCATCTATTTTTCTTTCCTTTTTCTTTCTCTGTAGTGTTTCATATTAACTTCTATGAACCTTCAAAATTTCCTAAAATCTATTTTTTTCTATTTCGCATATTACAACACAATTTAATAACATTTCTTCACTATTGCAATCCTTTTGATTGAAAAGACATTTTTATCTTAATTTTTAATGTAAGAAAATGTGTATCTTAGTGCTAACTCCAAAAAATATAATAATAGTTTTCTGATTTTATGGAAGCACAGATAATCATCAAATATTATGCTTGGTTATCTTTTTACCTTTTAATAACTGCTTTAATTATAATACAGTATCCAACTTTTGCATATTTGTATTTTAAGGACAAAAATAAAATCTTTATTTTGCCTTCTAATTTCCGTCAAAACGCTGGTCTTCTATCATAAGTTACATCAGTTGTTTATATTTTGGTCACTCAAGGAGGCCATGATTCAACAAATGATTTTAAAATAGATTGTGTTATAATTCGAAGGTGTTCACTTTAACAGAGACTGAATTAGAACTGAATGGCACCTTGGTCATTTTTTTTCATTCAACAAATACTTATGATATGCCCTCTGATGCCAAGCAGTGTTCTAGGATACAAAATAAATTCAAGTCTTGCCCTTGGGGAGCTATTTTTGTGGAAAAGGAGACAAGCAATGAATGAGATCACTGCAATAGTGCCTATAAAAATCCACACAGTGGTAGTGCTTCCGGACAAAGGCTAGTCCCTAGAAAGATCTGACATGTACTGTGATTGGAGTGGTGGGGGAAGGAGGCTGCAATTATAGTTCAAGCATATGGTTAATGATTTGATCAGGTGCACTGCATAGTGAAAACCTAATAAAATTCTGTACCTGAGTCTCAGTGGAGCTCCTGGGTTGGAGAGCACATCAGTGTGCCAGGAGGTGACATAATTCCACAAAAAGGGCACAAAGCTCTGCACCCCACCACCACCCACCCAACCACTGACTTTCCTATGTGTCTCCACCCTTTGACAGTTTCTGATCTATATCCTTAATGATAAAACTGAAAATGAAAATGTGAGTTCTATGAGCAAATTACCAAGCCTAAGAGAAGGGTGGTAAGGACAGATGACTTTGTAGCTGGCCATTCGGAAGTACAGATATCCTCTAGATCTGCAACTGGTGTCCTAAGTCTTGTCATCAGGACTGTGTGCCCTTATCCTGTGCATCTACATGAACTCTGGGTAGTTAGCATCAGAATTAAATTGAACTGCAGGATCACCAGTGGTGCCAAAAAATTGAGTGCAGAATAGAATACGTGCACACTGATCAGTGTCAGCAGTAATAGGACAGCAATATGTTTAGTGAAACACAGAAGGGAGGACCACAATTATTACCGAGTTTGTCCCCTGTGATATTCAGTTACCAGCTCAATTTGGTGAAATGTAAGTTACAAAATAATTTTTTGTATCTGTGGGTATTGAGATCTAATTGTGTAGAAATCACAATAACTTTTACTGAAGTAACTTTTCCAAAGGGTTTCCTGTTCCACCCACATAAATATATGAAGAGGAAACTAGTGGGCCAGTTCTTCCTATTGCAAAGTAGAAAGATGGCAAGAATCCAATGGACATGAACAGTGTTAGCAGTAAGCCTGGATGATGTCGGAACAAAGACTACTTTTTAAGTCATCATATTTCATTGCTTACACATCTTTCTGGGATCAGTGCATCTTGACTTCGTTTAACCAATTTCTTCAGCCATCTACAAAATAAAAATGTAAGGCTTTTACAAAGAAGTATTGGGAAAAATAAATCTAGATATAAACAGCATGTCCACAGGATTGTTATAGCAGCTCTAATTATAATGAAAGCAACGTTTTTAAGCTTTCCTACATTATGAACATAATGCTTCTAGTATTTCAGAAGCCAGGGGTCTATTTATAATAGTCTTGGCCTTGCTAGGCCAAATCCTTAGCATGCGAACTAAAGCCAGAAAACTGAAGATCCAAATTACACCATGCAGAATGCCAGTGCAAGTTTCATTTTTATTTCCCAAACCAGACGAAGGCTAGGAATTTATAAAAACCAGCTTAAAATGTGCCTATCCTTGAATCTTTAAATATGTAAAATGAAAAGCAAGCGTTTGATTTCCACTCCGTGATTTCTTGAATCACATCTGCATAAAGTTGTATGGAAAGCATCTGAAGCTGAGTTCATGGCGAAGAGGAAGGACTACAAAAAATTTAAATTACCCAAAGAAATTAACTCTACCTAAGACCTTACCTCATACTTGCAAAACAATAGCTACAGTTCAAGGATTTTAGTTATTTTTTTTAAAGCCACAATTATGTTTAAAATCTAAGGATAAAATTGCAATAAAACAAAGTCCTCCAATTTCTACTCTGTAAATCTCAAGTGATGAAAGAAATGAAATGATTGGGTGGTTGATAACAATCATTGGAACATTTGCTCTTGTTATTGAGTGGAATTAACTCTCTGACAGCCTGCATTTCCATATAAGCCCTGAGTATTAGTTTCATATCTGCATGGAAAGAGGCTACTTTACAAACTGAAACACCCTATCTCTGGAACTTGAGTAATTTTTCCTCTGTTTTCCATTTCAACTATTGAATTAGTACCAAACCATCAGAACTGTCTGTTTATTATTACTCGGGTCAAAAGCTACAAAGCTCTGAACATTCCCATTATAAAAATGTCTTACTGACTAAATGTTTCCTTAGCCTTGATATTTCCAAAGTTTCTTCTAATTCAAAAAGTAAATTCTTAACTGCTTAATTCTAAATTTTCAATTTGGAAACAATAATTAATATGCATTCTGTTTAGCAGCCATTTACTTCGCTTTTAATTCAAGGAATACATTGATGTACAAACTTCCCCTGCTCAGTAGGCATAAAACTTACAAAGCAGAACCACCAATAGGCTTTCAAATAGCTCCTGACACATACCTACAATTGAGGAGACCCTCCTCAAGGATTCCAGGCAAATGAAATATCTCCTTGGACCGCCCCCCCCCAAGGTCCCTTCAGAGGAGATCTATTCTACTTCATAGCAATAAACTTTCAGAGTTCCTTGAGCTCTTCTGTGATTCCCTCCAAGGGTTCCTCTGAGAATTTTTGTTTTAAAGAGCAGTTTCTGAAGATGGTAATACTTCACAAAAAGATATAAATTATAACAGTGGTATGTTTATACTCCTTGGTCAGTTTCCACATTAGAATATTCCTGCCACTGTGCAATGACAGAGAATATTATAATTTGACCTTTTCTCTACAACAGTGAAACTAATTTGATTTAAAGATGCTTAGGACTGACCATTTAGCCCAAGAGTAACATGGAAATGATATCCTTTGCTGGGTGGCATTCATTCCTTGTGGAAAGTCTTTATGCAACTAGAACAATGATAATAGGCATTCTCATTCATTAAATGGGAACCCTAAGAATTACGTATTTCAGCAGTAACTACAGACAATAGTTTCAGAATTCTGTTTTACCTTATAATATTTGTACTAGTTTAGCTTCAGTATACTTAGAAATATCATTAATGTGACCTAATATTTTTTATCCATTTGAAAATTATTTCAATCTTGGATTAACTAGTAAATTTCTAACCTACTAAATAGATAATCTCTTATTTTTAAAGAAATTTAATATTTTTTAAGCATGCTGGTAGTACACTTCTATGAAATTTACTTCTACATAAGCAAATAATATTCAATTTAACAGGGTTATTTTGCTTTTATTATTTCAAATATTTTCAATGTGTTCCAAAGTAGGATTGCTTTTTAAAAATCAAAAAGTAGAAAGATAAGAAGAAGAGAGCTATATTTTTATTTTATGATTCTGGCAAAACTATAACCACAAATATTCATGACTAAAGATCATTATATTTACCCAAATCATAGTAAAACATGTGATCTCAACAGGCATATAAAAATTCCAACAAAAATTTTCCTATTTGAAAGAAATAGAAAACATATTATTGTAATAATCCATAATATATTTTTTAAAACAATATTATTGAGACAAATTTTTAAAACTCTTCCCATGACTTTGTCTTTAATGAATTGTATTTGTTGCTCCCTAAAGAAGATTCTGGAAAGACTTATGAAATTTTAAATCAAAAAGTTTGATAGACATTTAACCTAACAAGATATTTTTGAACCACTTGCCTAAAAGTCCTGGCAGTGCTGCTTGCACCAATGGTAAACAGCCTATCTTACTAGTCTCCCCACCCAGTTAAGTTCCCCTTCTGCTGCCATTTCTTCCTCTCACCACTGTCCTTTAAGACCAAAATTCATATCTCAATAAAAACAACCTTGCCCTTTATACTTAGAGACATCACCAGAACACTCTGTGCAGATGGTGGTCTCCATCTCTACAGTGAGTAACAAGCTCAGCTTTGTCTTAACCACAGTTATCAGTGATTTGGGAAGCTGAAAAAATATCTGCCTCCACCCCACCCAAAATACAAACATTTCTAAATTAAAAACAACTTTATACCTATAATTTTAAGTTAGTTGGAAGGCATACTTTTGAGGGGGCATCTCTTTGAGTAGACCCTAAAGAAGTATGCATTATAACCTTAAAACTTTGAAATGGTTACCTGAACAATCTGATAGGAAAAGTTCACAAAAAGAGAAACAAGTTTCTTCACATTCTGAAAGTAGTAAAAGAAAGGAACATTTTTTTCCAAATTATTTTACAGGTCTATTTACTGTGTTTCACTTAGAATTTATGAAATTTTACCACAAAATGAAAAGTATTTGAGAAACCATTCACTACCCCATTCAAAGAAGTCAGAAAAAATAACATGCTTGAGTTAGGTATCTTGTCTTTAGAGTGAAGAAACATAACATTGATTCCTTTGATGAGTGCCATAATGAAGTGCTTCTGGGAGGCCTTTCTGAAATTTAGATATAGATCTGTGTTCATAACTCATTCCACTGATCATTCCATATTCCCTCAGTGTTGCTTAATGTTAACTCATCATTACAACTGTGCCCGACAGCAACGACACTGCCGAATTCCTTACTTTGAAAGTTCTGTGCTTTTGAAGCATTTGATCAGTGTCTTCTACACACGAAATCCACAAGAAATATTTTTTTCTGAGACCATTTAAAAGTAA
Organism: Sciurus vulgaris; assembly: GCF_902686455.1. NCBI lineage: Eukaryota > Metazoa > Chordata > Mammalia > Rodentia > Sciuridae > Sciurus > Sciurus vulgaris. Next base: position 102,358,884 of record NC_136467.1, on the reverse strand, counting down.
AAGAAAGCAAGGGAGGAGAATAAGGCTGTAGGTGGAGGGGAGATGTGTAACTGAAAGAAATAAGTGAGAAAGAGCCACTAGGACTTGGGAACTTTCACTAGGGTCAGTTGAGCTGTAATAGGATATCAAAGGAGTGCAATGATACATTTGAATATTTTTATTTTTTGAAAGCTTGTAGGTTATTGTCAAGATCACTTCTTAGTTATGCACAAACATCATGATATCATTTCTAATACATTTATATGACGATTAGATTACAGAGGATGATTTTTTTCTCCTTTGAAATTAGTTTTATATTGATGCTCAGCTATGAAACCTTATAATTATTATTAATTTAAAATGATCCATTCATGTGAATCCTGACTCTATTATTTACTAGTTGTTTAAGTTATTGCATCAGTTAGAGTCATTGTGAGAATTAAATTAGTTAATGCATCTAAAATGCCTGATAGATAATAACTGCTCAATAAGTGATTGCTATGGTAGTAGTTATGGGAGTTGTTGAGCTCTTTCAACTTCCTCTCTATATTTCCTCCTCTTTACTCTTATTTTTGAAAGTGTAAAATCAGGAGCACACCAGAAGCTCCTGAAATGGCCCAGGGGCCTTGAACTATGAAATGCTCAACACCAGGGTTAAAGAGACAGGCACAATGGAATAGCATGCTCCAAGGTCCTGGGGCCAGATGAATGGTTAATACAATGTTTTAGAAGGGCAGATAATCTTTGCTGCAGAGGGCAAGGGGGCAAGGTGGCTGATGAAGCTGGAGAAGTGGGAAGGGACAGGTCACAAGGCTTATGTCCACAGGATGGAGTCTTCTCTTTATCCTAAAGATACTCAGAAATCATTTCAGGATTTTTATGCTGGAAAATATATGAATACTAGATTATTGTTTGACTACAGTGTGGAAAACAGATACAAGGAGGCAAAAATAGGGATCAAATAATGAGTTAGGAGGTTTTTGCAGTGTTTAGGCAAGAAAGATCTTGTCTGGGTCTAGGATGGTGCTGTGGGAGATGAAGAGATGATTTGGGAAGTTGCCCTGCACTGCTTAATAAATTATTACACTAGGAAATGAATTCTGTAATAAGCATTATTTTTCCTCATTGCAACCTCATTCTAGCCAAATCAACTGTCTCCCGTTGTCATCACCTCCACAAGCCCTTTGCTCAAGCAAAATACTTATGCACTTTTATAAAACTCCATATTTCACTAGATCCAATAAAAATCAAAGAAACCCTCATAAAGAAAAGTCTTTGAAAGAGAGATTAAAAATTGTAAATTATAGGATGAACAACAGAGAGAATCTTGTGTCCCAATATACTCATTGCCGTGTAAACAGAAACATTTTGTGGAAAAAGCCAAATGGATTTTTAACTACTTGACCTATTTTTAAAGTTAACTGTAATTTTTACTTGTTGTATAAACATCTATTGAATTTATTGAGTGCCTGTTTTGTACAAATTTCTATAAGTGACACTGTACAGGCTCATTTACATTTTCTAACATAGAATAACTATAGCATTTACTACAATCTTCTTAATTTTTTTCTGTTGGTGCTGGGGTTTGAACCCAGTCCTTGTGCACGTGAGGCACAAGGCACTCTACCACAGAGCCACATTCCCTACTTCACAATCTTTGTTTTGACTTGATAGAAACCATGTTGTATAGTTTATAAAAAGTTCATTTTGAGTTATGGCAGATGAACATTGTAATTCCAGCCTTTCCTATGATTTAGGGAGTCTCAATTTTCTTATCTTTAAGTGAAGATAATAATACCCACTTTGAACTGTGGAGATTGAAGAAAATAATATATGTTACATGTCTAGCATGATGCCTCACTGACAATAATTCTTATCCACACTTAGTAAACTAACAGACAGATCAATGATGAAATCTGTATTTGAGACCCAAACCCTCTCTGTTTAAGCTAAGGATCCTTTAGAGTAAGCAATGTAACAAATTATTGGACACAGGATTTGAAGGGGACGTGCCAGAAATGGTAGGAAGAGGGTAAAATGAGTGTGGATGGAATCAGATAACATTTCTCTGAGTGTGTTTCCACAACTGAGATTTCTTGAAATAATAATATTGAAAACTTATGTGTTAAAGATTTCACATGAATTTAAAAGTGTTGCAACTTCTTTGAGAATTTAACTAATCTCACTGTGGAAGCTCTTTAAAGTAAGAATTGTCAATGTAAAATGATTTAATGTGGATAGGGTCAAACAAGTTTTAAATAGTAGCAAGGACTCAGAATTACCCTCTCTCTTTAAAATGTAACATAGTTGCTGTAGATTTTCCTAACTTTCAGAGTCAGGATTTAAGACCAGACAAAAGGGCAAAGATGATTCAAAACCAGTGGATTAATTTACTTTTAGCCAATTATAATTAATATCACATCAAGGCTGTTTACATTGCTGCTGTCATCCATATGCATTAGCACTAGGTTAATGTGCAAACCATGAACTAACTGATAGCTTGCGTAAATCTCCACTATTGTCAGATAGCAAAGTCCATTGCCCTATCCTTCCTTCCTGGGAATAACCTTTGATCTTCAGATCAACAGTGAAAATAATTACTGACTTTGGCCAAACCCGGATTAGTCATTTCAGTTCTGAGTTTCAGTTCTGAGTTCAGTGCTGAGTTGCTGGAGACAGATGTGCAGGTCTGCACAGATCCTAAAGGATCATCCCCAAGCGTTTATATCATGCTTGTCATTCGTTTATCAGAGGCCAAATGTTTTTCAAACGTGTGTAAAACATTCTCAGAATTTCAAACAATAACAAATCAGAGCTGAATGTGGCCGAAATGCAAAAAGGAAATCTCCCATCTGTCCAAATGAAACAATTCCATTATCAGAAAACATGAGCTAAAAGCTGTGCACACACATACACACTTTTATGTAAGTTTTCATGAATTTGCACAACAAATGAATAATATTCAGAGACTATGCTAACAGCTTTAGCACAAAGAAAATAAAGACATTTTAGAAAACTGAAAATATTTTGTAAAATGTGTTAGTACATTAAATTATTTTTTGTTAATCTGGGATTTTGTCACTTTTTGTGTTAATAACAATCATTTTTAGGAAAAATAGTCTATACTAATTCAATATTTCTTGTGAAATTTTATATTTATGGTTATTTTTAAATGTAATTTGTTCAAGGAAGATCATTTATTTATTCAATAAGTAGTATTCAGAATGTTAATTCCTCGGCAGTAGATGAATATTCAATTCTAGGAATTGAAGATACAATTTAAATAAGCCAGTCCATGATTCTTCAGGCTCAGATGCAAACCACCATATGCTACTGAGAAGCGACAGACTATACGTGAATAAATAAACAGGTTATTTTCAAGCAGTGATTGATATAGAAAGAAAATAAGAGTGATGTCAGTGAGGGTGATGAGGTTCCTGGTCAGGGAAGCCCTCTCTCCCCGGGATTGGCATATTCTGATATAAGAATTAGGAGAAAGAATCAATCTTGGGAAAATCTGGGATTAAAAACTGTCTGGGCAGAATGACCAACAGTACAAGGCTCCAAGGAGGAACTGAGTTGTGACCTCCTCCGGGCAGACTGAGAAGTCCACAGAAGAGGAGCAGACAAATTCAGGGGAACAGGGCAGGTGCCAGCATTCACTGTGCCTTGTCAGTTATGGAAAGTTGTTCTATTTTGTTTTAAATCTATTTGGTGTTTCTAAGAATATTTTGAAGCTTTTCCCACAGGGAACATTGATCACGGAAAAGCTACAATTCTCTTTTTTTGGTAAGTTAATGAATAGAAAGAAAACTCAGTATCATCAGGCCTAGACTAACATTTTAAAAACATCAACTAGGAGAAAAAGAAATCTATAATTTGTTTTGAAAATGAAATCTATAATTCAGCCAGATTACTTTCTGCCTATCTCCTTAGGCTATTGTTAAACATCTGACCAAAAGGTAAGTTCAGGTTAGATTTCAGAAATGTCAAAAACCCTTGGGGTTGTTGATTTTTTACATTTTATTGAGTTTGGCTCCTGGATGATCTGATTTGACAGATCTGATTTCACTCAGGTATCACACAGACACAGACTAAGTAAGTTTGCAGCATTTCAGGAAACCCACTGTTTCTTCTCCAGTTGTTCACTGGAGTTGAGCCCTGTTCTTGCTCTCCTGAGAGACCATCATCCAGAGGTCACAGCTCATTTGAAACTAGTTCATGATTAACAAATTTTTTAAACTTGAACAATAAGTTCCCAAATAAATTAATAATATTTTACTAAAGAATTAATTCAATGATAGCATTTACCCTTCTAAAACTAATGATTTTATTCTTATTAAAATCTGGTACATGGTATATAAAAATGAAAAAAATGCATTAAAATTTTCACATTAATTTCATCATACAAAGAGAGCCATGGTTAACATTTTGGTTCCTCCTCCCAGGTATTAAGTCTTTTTAGAATTGGTCTACCACTTTTTTATTTCTTGTTTCCCTTTTTTTTGTTTTGTTTTGTTCTATTTACTGAGTGGAGTTTTAGATTCTTCTAAGGTAACCTCCTGATGAACCACAGTTTATATAACTAATACCCTACTACCAGATCTCAAAATTGTTTGAAATTTTTTCTTTTATCCAAAAATGTTTAACAAACCTCTTAGTACATAAATGTTGCACCACTTTAGTCCAGGTTTTAAGAGAAAACAATTAACTAGGTTAACAAGAGCTAAAAGAACCTACTAGTGTTAAATGACATTTACTTGTTTTGCTTTAAAACTTGGACAATTTAATTTTGCAATCAACAGGATTGTTTCCCTTGTTGATCTGCTTGTTGATCTGATGAGACCCTTGATTGTATACCTAATTAATTCACATAAGTGCATAAATGAGCCAAAGTGGTTTTGGTTTTATTGTTTTTATTTGGTTTTGTCTTGTCTTTTGGTTGGATTTGGTTGGGTTGGGTTGGGCTTCCTTTCCTGTTGATCTCATTTCAGTCATTGGACTGTGGTGTACACAATAGCTGCATCACACATCTCAAATTTTTCTCAAAGGGAGATCAGTAGAACAGAGGAAAGGGACCACAGGATGGGAGGAGGAGAAAGGAAGGAAGCACTGGGAAGTGATATTGACCAAATTTTATTGTTATATTGTGTGCATATACAAATAAGTAACAACAAATACCATCATTATATACAAGTATAATACACAAATAGAAAAATGTGGGGAAAAAAAACCACTGAGTTTTAATAAGTGACTGAGTAACTTTACTAGGATAATAAGTGTGGCCTACTTAGCTTGAGGAAATCTGAGTGGAACTTTCAGGGAGGAGGAAAGCATGAGACACTTGATTCTCAGTGGAACTGAAACCGTGATTGTACATTGCCTTCTCAGAAAACTGAATCTCAGCTGTGTGAACAAACATGATGCTGACGTATTCTTTCTTTAGTTTTGAGAAGGCTGAACAGTCTTGAATTAATAAACCATGGGTTTTTCTGTTGTTGTTGTTGTTTGCTTGCTTATTTTTAAGCAAATTCAGATACGTGATGTTTAAAAATTATTTTATTGAAAATGTTTCCAATAAAGGGAACTAAGAAGACCATGAAAAACACTACAGTTAACTCCATGTTTAGAAACTCAGCTAGCACATGGAAGTATAAGGGGAAAATCTGATCAGTTTGATGCTTTTTTCATTTTGCCAATCTTTTTCAACCAGTTTCAAGATCAATTAGTCAGAATGCTTCCTGTGAGGGAAACCCCTACACTAGAAAATTCCCTAGTTTTCAACTTATACTTGTAAACTTTCACACCACATGATCCCAGAGCACAGGGCTGGGCTCAGAGGATATGTTCTTGCAGTGGAACTTCCCTTGCATTTTAGCCACAGTTTAATATTCTTTGCCCTCAGCCTCAAATTGGACCAATGAAACTTCCTTTGTTAGAAATCCAAGATTCTTGTCTCCATCTGAATGTGTTCCTTTATGGCAACAATTTTCAACGAAGAGTGATTTGGCCCCAAAGGGACATTTGGCAATGTATCAAGACTTTTTTCTATTGTTCTCAAAGGGGATATTGGCACCTAGTGGGTAGAGAGGTAAGGAATACTACTAAACATCAGGCAATGGCCAGGACAGTGCTCACAACAAAGAGGTATCCTGTGTCCTAAACGTTGTTAGTTCCAAGGTTGAGAAACATCTGTATAGAATAAGAAATGTTTAAACTTTAGAACCAGAGACCTGTGTTCTACTCTGTGTCCTGGAGAGCAGGAGTAGCTGGTTCAAAAAAAAAAAAAAAAAAAACAGAGAGAGAAGAAAAGAAACACTTTTGAACACTTTTGCAAGAGAAGCACCCAGGAACTAAAGCTCCCTAGTCTTGGCTCCCTTGATATTGGTGAAATGACAGCATTCCTATCTCTGACTCCAGGAAGTATTCATAGTATTCTTATGTTAATTCCAATTTATACTAGGTTCCTGCTTCTTGCTCCTGCTTTGGATCTGTACCATGAGAAATAGTCCCAAGAAAATGGACATTTTATGCAGAATGTAAATGGAGGATTAGGATTACTATTTAATGCACAAAAGAATGGTGAATGCTGTGTTGTAGTCCTATAATCCCAACAACTCTGGCAGCTTAGGCAAGAAAATCTCAAGTTCAAGATCAGGATTGGCAACTTAGTGAGATCCTGTCTCAAAGTTAAAAATAAAAAGGACTGCGGATGCCCAGGACCAAAACAAAACAAAATGCAAAAAGGAAAACCCCCACCCCAAGAATGAAATTATCTACATTGGAAAGTGGAAGGAACAATTAAATACTAAAAGAATATTAAATGGAAAAATAAAAATTACTTACAATAGATTTAAGTTTATAGAAGTTAGTAGAAATAAAGTAAAATAAAAGTACAAAGTGAAGTATGTGCCCCCTTATTTTAAACCAGTTAATTAAATTATCTCACATATAAAATTGGGGTTATAAAAACTATACATTGAATTATTTCATTTGAAATGAAAGAAAATCAACTGAACTCTATTTTATGAATGCTCTGTGGCACAATTCTAACATACCCTGAAGTAGATGAGACCTGAGCCTTAAGTGAACCTGAAACCAGCAAAATTTTATGAGCCCTCTGTCTTTTATTTTCCCTCTTGCTCCAGAATCTTTGGTGCATTCATTTGTTAAATAATACTTTTCTTGAGATGTGATCTACAAACCATAAAGTTTATGCTTTTAAAGTGCTAAATTCAATGGTTCAATGTATTCATGAGTTTATGCAACCATTACCACTAATAACCAGAACTCTTCATCAACCTAAATGAAAATCCAAACCTAGTAGTAGTCACTTCTCACTCTCCCTCTGCTGCTAAGCACCCTTCGATCTGCTCTCTGTTCCTATGTATTTGACTCTTTGCATATTTTATATAGATAGAATCATATAATATATGGCCTTTTGCCATTGGTTTCTTTCATTTATCATAATGTTTTCATGGTTCAGCCATGTTGTAGTGTGTATCATAGCTTTGTTCCTCTAATCTCTGCTTCATTCCGCTTCTCTCTAGAGACCAGATGCCTCAGCTGCTCTGGTTCTCAAGGAGGGAAATATTTCTGCCCATAAGTCTGGGGCTTAGATTTACTCACTTAAAAGAGAATGGCTGGACTCGCTGGAACCCAAACGCAGAAAAAAGAACTCTGATGGGTTAAAACCTGATAATTCTCTTTTTCTACTTTCCTTTATATTGATGCATTATAATTACACGTAACAGGGCTTTGTTGTTATGTAATACTACATGCACACAACGTAGCAGTACAGTTTTCTCAATTTCATTCTGTGGTACAAATAACAGAACTTTTATAATTCTTTGATATAAAATGGAGGGTAATTATTTTAAAAGGTTTTTATATTCACATAGGCTCATCAGTTACTATATGGCAAAATATTTAAAGGAGTTATTGAATGGGAAATTTGATCCCCAAAATACATAAAATGAAAGAGAAAACATGAAAAAGCCTCCATTTTGCTGTGTAAAAATCAAGAATATATACTTATCAAAACACCATAAATAGTAAAAAAAAAAAAAAGCAACAATCTGGAAGAAGAACACACTTGCAACTTATATAGCTAAGAATTATTATTCCAGATATATGTTTAGAATTTCTACAAAACAACAAGACAACATAAAGTACCTCCCTCCCATTATTGTATGTAAAAAATCAATAACAGTGTAAACTTGCTCTAATCTTATCTTATAAGTGGTCCATCTCATTAGTAATTAGAAAATGAAAATGAAAACCACAAGGAAATGCCACTTCACATTCACCATTTCCAAGTGCCTGTGAGGATGTATACTAATAAGACTTCTTTTACTATTGTTGGTGTGAGTGAAAAATGGTGCAAAATATTTCAAAAATGATGTGCATTTCATTGTAAGTTTGCACATACAATATTAAGTTTGCACATAGTAAGTATTGCTTACCACTCAAGAGTTATTCTACCTGCTAGAATCTCATGCATGTATTTACCCAAAGATATGTAGAATGATGTTTATAGCAACAAGGTTAATAATAGCCAAACAAAATAACTCATAACCTCCAAATTCATCAACAGTAGAAATGGATAAATTAACTTTCTCACAACAGGTTGACTACTAGAACACAGGTATCACCAAAAAAAACACCTCTAAATCAAAGTCAAAATAGAAAAGGAAAAGATTCATTTCAACATCTTCATCAGACATATAGATTTGAGTGAGTCTACCACTGCTGGCCATTTAATCTTCAAATGTGGGATTGAAAAAAGAGTCACTGAAAAAAATTCAAGAAGGAAACTGCTGAGATGAGAAAAGGATCCTGATAAACTGAATGCCGAGTTTGAGGAGTAAACTCACCATTGGCATCTCTGTGTGGAAATATAGACCAATCAGTATTACGTGACTACCACTGACACTCCAGGGCACAGTGACTGTCTGATGGTCACTGCTGTTGGCAGATCTGAAGCTGATAACTTCAAGACCCCAGACTTGTGAGCATGCCTTTCTGACTTCAACTCTGAGCGACAAACCCTCTAATTGTTGGGATTAACAAATGAATTTCGCTAAGCCATGGATCAACTTTTTCCCATCTCTAGCCAGAAGAGATATAGGCAACATTAGATCAGAATTTTGAATATTTGCCATCTGTGAGTAAAATAAGTGTATTTGGTATTATGGTTAGCTGGTTTTTGGAGATGGCATTGAAAGAGGGCTAGTTAAGTAGATAAGAAACTGCTATGGTATAAAGTTCTTTTTTTTTTTTTTTTTTTTTTACTATGTTAATGTCTATCAGATTTACATTTTGTTGTTTTTAAATTAGACATGTATGTTTTCATTCACTTTGGCATATGATATGCTTCATGATTACAAAAATTATTGCCCAAACAAGCATGGAGAGAGGAGAGGAGAAAATCAGAATGAGGTAGGAATTTTTCTTTTTTTTTTTTTTTTTTTGGTGATACAGGGTATCGAACTCAGGGCCTTGTGCTTGCGAGGAAAGCACTCTACCAGCTGAGCTGTAGCCCCCGCCCGAATTTTTCATTTTTAAAAACTGAACAACTATTCCTAATTTGTAACATTTCTGTAAAGATAACGGGTCAATATTTATATGTTGCCAAAGATATTTGAAGGTGAGGAATGGGAAACATTTTGCATGACTTTCAAGCTAAATATAGTGTCTTTAAAAGGCATAGTAAAACAAAATTTTTAAAATTCATATTAGAAAATATTTTTACTATTACAAAACTTTGTGGTAAAAAATGGCATTATCTACAAAAATTATAGAGGCACCATATTTAAAAAGCTTATGAAAAAGATATTTATTAACTACTTTTAATACATATCAAATAAATATTATCAGTGTATTTTTTTTTCCTGCAGTGCTGAATGTTGGAAATTGAACCCAGGGCCACACACATGCTAGGCTTGCTCTATGACTGAGATAGACTTCCAACCCTATCAGTGTATTTTTTTTAACAAATTTATTAAAATTATTAAAATGGTACAACTTCAAAAGAGTTTGCAAGAAAAACTGATTGACATCAGGGAATATAGAAATAAACTAGACAAACTATGACAAAATTTTGAACTGATATATAATTGTGAATTGTCTTCTAGCTATGACAGCATCAAAACCAAGTTTGATAAAAAAATGTTTGAAATCAAAAAAAATCTTGAATTGCTATATCACACTTTGATAGACAAGGATTTTAAAAATAACAAAATAAGTTGTTACATTGCACTCACAAAAATACTAGTATTGACAATGATTTCTACCACTAATAGATAAAATAAATTCAAAGTTCATTAAATATTAGTTATTTCAAATACATTCCAAATTAATCAATTTATTTCAAATTTTTATCAATTTTTAAACTTATCAAATTATGTTACTCTTTTAAGTGTATATTTATATATTTACTATAAATATAAATATGCATATAAATATATATATACATATAAATGTTATTGCATAAAGTTTATAGTCTGCTATTCCAGAAGTTTGTGTATATCAATTATGATATTAAATATATATATTATATATTCATGCTACAAACATTTTTCATTTTTTATTTTAATTTTTTAACTGATACACATAAACATAAAAGTTGTACACATTATTAGGATACCATGTAATGTTCAATAAATGTACCAATCACATAATATTTAAATCAGGTTTAACATATTTATCTTCTAAAACATTTATCATTTCTTTGGGTGAAAACTTTCAAAATTATTTCTTTTAGCTTTTAGAAATATGCACTTTACTATTTTTACCTAGTCACCAAACTGCAACAATATCCCAGAGCTTTTTGCTCTTAACTGTGACTTGATACCCACTGAGCAACTTTTTCCCACCTCCCCTCATCTTCTGCTTCCACACACACTATCCCAAGCCTCTGGTAACCACTTTTCCCAATTTTATGAAATCAATTACTTTTAGATTTATAGCACATAAATGATATATTTGTCAGCTCTTTGTTACTGTGACCCAAATTCTTCACAAGAACAATTTAGAGGAGGAAAAGTTTATTTTAGCTCATGGTTTCAGAGGTTCAGTTCATGGTTGGCCTGCTCCAAAGCTCTGGGCCCAAGATAAGGCAACACATCACAACAAAAGGCCGAAGCAGAGGAAAGCTGCTCACCACATGATAGCTGGAAAGTGGGACGGCGGCTCATAAGATTCATAAGATAAACCTTTCCAGGGCTTACTCCCAGTGAGTCACCTCCTTCAGCTCTGCACCACCCACCTACAGTTACTACCCAGTTAGTTCACTCAAACTAGAATGGACTAGTTAGGTTACAGCTCTCACAGTGCAACAATTTCACCTCTGAACACTCCTGCATTAACACAGAATTTTGGGGGGAATACCTCATATCCAAACCATAACAAGTGAGATGGCGGTACTTATCTTTGTGTGCCTCACTTATTTCACTTAACATAGTGATATCCAGTTCTATCCCCATTTTCACAAATGATAGCATTTCATTCTTTTTATGGCTGAAAAGTATTCCATTGTAAATATGTACCACATTTTCTTTATCCATTGATAAGTTGATGAATGCTTAGGTTGTTCCCATTTCTTGGCTATTGGGAATAGAGCTCAATGACCATGGGAGATAGATGTTCCTTTGACATACTGATTTAATTTCTGTTGGCTATATACCTAGTCATGAGATTGCTGGATCAATGGTATTTTTTAATTTTTGAAGAACATAGATACTGTTTTTCCATGATGGCCTGTACTAATTTACATTCCCATCAACAGTAAGCAAGGATTCTCTTTTTTTCCATATTCATGTCATCACTTATTATCTTTTGTCTTTTTGAGAGCCATTTTTACTGGGGTAATGTGATATATCATTATGGATTAGATTTGCATTTCCCTGATGATTAGTGATAATGAGAATTTTTCATGTACTTCTTGACCATTTGTATGTCTTCTTTGGATAGTGTCTGTTTAGATTGATTGCTCACATTTTAATCAAGGTCCTTTTTTAAAACAATTTGCTATTGAGTCTCTGTAGTTCCTTATATATTCTGCATAGCAACCCCTTGTCAGATGTACATGTTGCAAATTTCTTCCACCCTGGACATTGTATCTGAACTCTATTGATTGTTTCTTCCGCTTTGCAGAGATTCTTCAGTTTGGTGTAATCCCACATGTATCCTTTTGCTTTTGTTGCATGTGCTTTTTGGGTCTTATCCAAATGTTCATTGCCCATTCCCATGCCCTGAAGTGTTTCCCTTGTGTTTTCTTCTAGAAGTTTCATATCATTAAGTCTTTAATTCGTTATGATTTGATTTTTTTTTTTTTTTTTTTTTTTTTTTTGGTAACTGGTGAGAGACAGGAGGCTAACTTCATTCTTCTGCGTATGGATATTAAATTTTCCAGAACCATTTATGAAAAAGAAAATTCTATCTCTAACACAGGTTCTTAACAGTTTTATTGAAATCAGTTGGCTATAGATGCCTGGGTTTACTTCTAGGCTCTCTATTCGGTTCCTTTTGTCTATGTGTTTGTTTTTTATGCCAATGTCATAGAGTTTTGATTACTACAACTTTGTAGTATGTTTTGAATTCAAGCTGCATAATGTCTCCTGCTTTGTCCTTTTTCCTCACAGTAGCTTTGGCTATTCAGGGTTTTTCATAGTTCCATATAAATTTTAGAATTGCTTTTCTAGTTCTGTGAAGAATGCTATTGATATTTTGATAGGGATTGCATTGAATCTATAAATCACTTTAGGTTGTATGGATATTTTAACAATATTGAGTCTTCCAATGTTTGAACATGGGATATCTTTCCATTTTTTTAATGTCCTTTTCAATTTTTTTCATCAATGTTTTGTAATTTTCATTGTATAGATCTTTCACACCTTTCATTTACATTTATTCTTAGATATATAATTTTTTCATTATACTGCCAAACATTTGTGATAAGTGTGCATATTTTTAAATATGTGGACTACAATGATCTGGAAATCTTTTTTATCATCATATGAATTATTAAATTTGAACTTCTTGCCCTTCATCATATAAATGGAGCAACAGTATTAGCCATTCAGGTTAATTATAACAGTATTAGTGTTCCACATTCTTTGTCATACAAATCCATGCTTGTATACAACTTTGCGAGGCTACTGTTCTGAATTTTCATATAGTTTGTTTTCTTCTTAAGCCTGAGTTTCAAATCATTTGCATAAAGCTGGTGCACATTTTCTGTTTTTTAAATATTCAACATACTAGTTATTAAATAGTATGTTATACTGACTACATTAGTGATTGAAATTCTGAACAGAAAGGAAATTAATTTAGAAAAATGAAGACCTCTCAATACATGAACTGTAAAACTGTGGTTTTAGGTTCTTTGTAGTTCCAGACCTTGCAAAAACTCTTTCTATTCACCTACAAGAAACATATCTTTTCTCTAACAGATACAGAGTCAGCAGATATACCAAGTAGTGGATGAAATTTCCCTTTTATTCCTCAGTCACACATAGTCCTTCTTCTTTTCTCTCTCCTTCTAAATTTCCTTAGGTTTTTATTATTTTTGTCACAATAAAATTGTTTACCTCTCTTATTTATAAATTTTAGGAAATGATCCAAAAATCATTTTTGGCTGATGAGTCATATACTCATTATTCCTCATATAAGTGTTTCACACAAAGTATTCAGAACAGTACTTCTTTGATATTCTCTGTAGTAAAAGTGTTCCATTGTCACATAAATTTGTTTGATACATAATACACATTACATTTCCTGACAGGAAAATCAAAATGCACATCCACCCAAGAATTCCTAGAACAAATAAACCTGTTTGCATTTCTTATTTTAGTATCTCCATATATATAATATATATATATATATTTCAAACCTCCTTTTTTAAAAAATACTCATTAATGACCCATGTAAGTGGTTTTCTGTTCAATAATACTATAGCAAATACTTTGTTTTGACATTTCTGTTGTTAAATGTGCAGCAGAAAAAGCAATCAGGAGCAAGAGCTATAATTATACCTATGTTATTCAGTGGACCATTTTGCAGCTAAAGGAAATGAATTCTAAATAGTTAAATTATTTACCTATGTAGACTATGTCATCTGCTCATATTAAAAACATATGCTCCAAATTAAAAGGTAAATTCTATTCCACGTACATTTTTAGAGGAAAAAAGATTTCACTGTTTAACTGCTGAAGAATGACCATAATATATAAACTAAATAAATTTGCTTTATATTAATTAAGCCAACAGAATTTATAAATTCAGTTCAACAATTGTATATTGCTCTCCATAGTGTCAGCCATCATAATTTCAGCATTTGAAGCTATTATGCTAAATATCTCTGGGGAAAGTTCACCAACCACAAAAGAAAATCATTCTCATATTTTCATTTTTTACCTCAAGAAGTATTATGAAGTTGACCATCAGTTTTATTCCTCAAAGTTGAGTTTCAGTTTTCTTGCTCTATTGTTCTAAAGAAAATATGCTGTCAAAAAGTATAAATATTTTACTGCTAAGCTTCTCAGAAAGACCATCATTGGGCATACAAAAGTAATTGTTGTTTGTAATATTCATTTCAGAATAAAATTTGACATTTGAAAATCATTTCACTCCTTAATTGCCATGGTAGGAGTGCGTCTATGAATTTAGTCATGAACATATGAAACATTTGAAATAGTCCTAGGATTACATTTTTTTGTTGACCAAAATAAAACTATTTAAAGAAAAAATATCCTTAGGCAGCTAAGATGCTAAAACCATTGTAAACAATGGGTAATCTTTATCCATTTATTTGAAAAGATCAATTTTCTAGATAATTAAATAGAATTAATTAGCAAGAATGAAAGATTCTTGGAAAAATCTGTGTAACAAATCAGCTTAAAGTTTGTTGTGCTGAATTTATAAATTCTGTGAACAGCAAAAAATACCATCTGATGGATGTTTTATCATATGGATAAAATGGTGAGTTGTTTCACTGGGTCTCAAGCATGTGACTTCTAAAACAGAGGGGATGGAAAAAAACACAAAAACATCAGAATCTGACCCATAATGCTTAGTATAAAACTGATCGAGACACAGACCAGGTGCATTAATAGAGATTCTGCAAACACTTAATCTTTACAATTCTGTGAAAACCTTCAACACAAACAAAAGAAGGAAGTACCAGACACTCTTTTACCTTTGAATTATCTATCTCTAAGGGATTCTCTGTATAGAAGGGCAAGGAGGAGGAAAAAAAGGCAGAATTGGGACAAGAAAGAGAAAATAACTTTGTCTACTTTTTGGAAACAGCTTTCAGTATAGCTTACTTTCCTGTGAAAATGTCATTAATAAGAAACTTATATTATCAACATAAATATAGACTAGGACTGAATAGGATTTTTAACAGAGTGAAGGTTCTGAGTAGCAAATGGGAAGAATAGAGTTGTTCATCAAAACTGGGAGATGCTGCATTCTTTTCATGCATGTATTTTGAAACTTAGTTTGTTAGCTTCTCTGGATTAATTATTAAAGGTGTTTACCCTGGATTTTAATAAAATCCATAGCTATTTCTTATTTCTTTATACACAACACTATCATTGTGTGAATTTTCAATAATTTATAGTTTAGTGTTAGCCAAATTAGTTTTACATTTTTAAATTGAGAAGACTAATGACCTGAAGTCACACTATAGATTCATTTCTGCACATTTACATGTACACAGTACTGAAATGTAGAATGATAGTAAATCATGGCAAGAGAGAATGCACTGAAGCATACCCTGTAGCATCTGTGATCTATTCAGTGAGACTCTGTTTTACAAAATACCACTTTCAGAAAGAAAAGTGTTAACTAACTAATGTCTGGGAAATACTCTACTGACTTAAAAAAAATCTCATTTTATAATCGAGTCTCTCCTGTCTTAAAAAAATGTAGTTCATAATTGTAAAAGTGAGGCTTTAACCAAATTTAATACTTTTGCCAATAGTCACATGTGGGAAGGGAGAAGAGGTCATTTGTTAGATTCCAGAGGATGAGCAGAGAATAAGTGTTTACCAAAAGTTATGGGGGAGACTGAAATAAGAGAAGTTTAAGGAGTCAAGAATTGAGTTGGAAGCAAAGTTTAGTAATGAGTGCAAATCAAGGGGTCAAGGGAACATATCAGAGAGTAGGAAATAAGAGGGAAACATAGGTGGAAGCAAAGTAGGCAGGGCTTATGAATATTCATGTAATGTGGGTGCTCTTGTCTAAGACTGACTTTAAGAAACTGACCGATGGCTGGTCTACAGCATGTCTGCCATGTAAAGCACTGTCAGTTTGGACTGCCTCATTTGACATTTTCTTTTCAGGGACACATATCCCCCCAACCGCACCCTGCTACCAAACTAAATTGAAAACAATTTGAGAAAAGAGACAGTCTCTTCTAGACATCGACTATTTAAAGTGTCAAAAGAGCTTGTCCCTGCTTTATTGTTTCTTATTGTTTCCTTATTCTTTATTGTTTCTTAGTTTCTTATTTTTGCCACAACAAATCACCACAAATTGAGTGGATTAAAGCCAAAACATACTACCTCCATGTTCTGCATGCCAGAAATCTGGGCTGGCTCAACTGGTTTCTCTTGAGTTTCATGAGGCTATAATCGAGGATAGACTCTCCCCAGGAGCTCTAGGAAAGAATCTGCTTCCAGGTTCACTTGGATTTTTGGCAGAATCTATTTCCTTGTGGTTTCAGGACTGGAGTCTGGTTTCCTTGCTGGTTGTTGGCTGATGATTGTTCTCAGCGACTAGAAGCCACTCACGTTCTCTCACACAAGCCATCCTCTCCCCTTCCTCCATGCCAGCAAGCTCTTCGCACAGTCTGACCACCCTCCTTCCCCTACGTCCAGTCTTCTGCTGCTGTCGCATATCTGTCTGGCTCTTCTATCTTCATCATCTGTTCTTAAGAATTCATGTGATTACATGGGCCCACCCAGATTTAATGTCACCTGACTAGAAAGCCAAATTCCAACTGTAAATTTCATTAGCAATGTGCAGAATAGTGTTTAATTTGATAACCCAGGATGGGAATCCTCAGACGACATCTTTAGAATTTTGCCTACATTATGTGATGCTGGGGAAAGGAGGCATCTGCTTTGCATTTCCTCTGACAGATTTCCATTGCAAAATTAAGAAAGTAGGCCAAGGTTGTAGCTACAGCTCAGCACTTACCTGGCATAGATGAGATACTGGGCTCAATCCCTAGCATGGCAAGAAAAAAAGAAATTAGGCCAAGTAAATGTTAACTTCCTTTTCCAGTTGTGTATCTTTACCTAAAAGCACCTGACTTTAGCATAGTGATAAGTGATCACCTAGTACTCAAGGAATATTTATTGTTCAGATAAAACAAATGGCCATAATTATTCAATATTTGAACTTGTCTTATTTTTAGCTTTCTTTTATACAATTGTGTTACATTAATAAAAGTTCACTTAATTTATTATATTTAATTGCTTATCCAAATGTAAGTTCACATAATAGTCTTAGAAAGTAATAGCTGCAGCAGGTTTAAAATAACTCCACTGTCCCATTTCCTACCCCTATACACTTTCCTAGACTGGTAAACCCTGCCAATCTTTCAATGCTACAGTTTCAACATTAAATAACATATTTTTACTCCTTATTTTGATGTAGAATGTACCCATTGCTTAGCCAGTTTAAAACATGCAGAATTTATCAAAGCTATACTTCATTACCCTTCACTTACATCCCTAATGTGTTGGTGACTGCAACAGATTGTATTTTTCCAAGACGACCGCATTAAGAAAGAAAGATCTTCCAGCCCTCATCTTAGAGTGTATACTGATGCTGATTCTCCTCTCATCAAGATGTGAAAGGTTTGTTCACTCCCCCGATTCTCCCAGGCTTGTGAAAACAGCAGAAGTGATGCTACTTGACTGCCAAGGGTAGGTCATAAAAGACAATACAGCTTTCTCATGGTTCTCTTGGGATGTTCCTTCTTGGAACACAGCCACCATGCTCTGAGGAAACCCAGAGCACAAGGAGAGGCCATGTGTAGGTGTTCCAGCCAGCAGACCCAGCTGAGGTCCTAGCTGACAGCCAGGATCAACTGCCAGACACATGAGGAAGACTTGGAGATAATTCTAGTCCCAGCCATTGTCTGACTGTTACCACATGAGAGACCCAGAGCAAGAACACCTCCCTAAGCCTGGCCAATCCCCAGAACCATGAGTGTTAATAGTAACATGTTACTGTTGTTTTAAGCTACTAGGCTTTGGGTCAGAAATAACTGTCCCAGTTATATTTTATATTATTAAATTTTATTGTCTCGGCATTCTTTCAGAAGTTTAAATTTTGGTTTAAACTCTTTCAAAGTTTAGTTTTCTTTGATTTGTTGAATAGTTCATTTAATTACATTAAAACTAAATTTAGTGTATTATGGTTACATAAATGAAAGTTCATAAAAAAATTAAGGAAAAGACTAAATCTCTAGAGAAAGAGCTTCATTTCTGTAACTATGTGACTCTCTCTTGAGTCACAAACACCAAATGTCCCAAACACCAAAGTCCAATATACTCTGTATTCATGTTTTTCGTTTTCTTTGCTTTCATACTTGTAGCCAGTACCACTCTCCTGGTGCCTGAACACATTCTCTTCCCTCTTCTTACAGTGCTTTTAATTTTTTTCATTTCTTTTGGGTAATTTTTTCATTAGAATATATGAAAAAGCAAAATTCTGAATTATATACTATTCAATATTTTAATTTATACTCTCACTTTCTTGACAGTATTGTGGTATAAAATTCTAAGTTTAATTTTTTAAAAGAAATTGAAGATGCTGCTGTATTTTTCCTAGTATTCACTATCATCATTGGTCTTAATTTTTTTGCATGTAAGTGATTCCATCAACTCTTTATTCCTTTCCTGGGATTTGTCTCGTTTTGGAAATAATATATATTTCTTATCATTTCAATATTGGTAATTCTTTAGTTTTAGTAATAATCTGTTCTTCATTTATCAATAAAATTTTCTCTTAAATCTCTCTGAATAGGTACACTGTTTCTCTAGAGAATCCCCTGCTGCTTCCAGGGGACTTTTGGCAACACCTGGAGATATTATTGCTCCTCTCAATGGTGAAGTTGCTACTAGAATCTAGTATATTGGTTCCACAGGTGTTGCCAAGCCCCTTATACTTCACAGGACAGTCCCTTGCAAAAAAGAATTTTCTGACCCAGAATGTCAGTAGTGCCAAAGTTGAGAAGCCCTGAAATATACTTATTAAAAATATAAAAAAATTCTCTATTCTATACATCAATTTTTACTCCTCCAGAGTAAGTGGATGTATTTTATTCTATATTTTCTTTTCTTTCTTTCTTCCCCCTGCCCCTTAAGTGGTGATCTTAGCTGAGTCCAAATTTATTCAAAGAATACAAAGTTGACTCATCAATTTTTCTCTCGGGTTGTATTTGTCTATTTTCCCAAGAGTTTCTCTCTTAAATGAGAGGGCCAACTATTGGTTTCTGCTGGAGCCAGGGTCACATCAACAAACCAATACCACTGAAGGGTACTTGGGTGTGGATCAGGCAGGCCAGAGAGCCCTTTGATTGAGGGATAAAGTTAGTTACTGCATTTCAGTACCAGATGGAACTCGATTTTTGTTTTATTCTTCTCTTCATTTAATATCTTCTCAGTATCTCTTGTAAAGATCTGGAGTCATTTCCAACCTTTCTGTACTTCTCTCAGGCCAAAACTCATTCTAGAATATCTCTCTAGACAGGCATCGGGTTCTAGCTTGGAGGCAAACACCAGGCTGCCAGCCATATCATCTGCATATATGGCAGAGGTGGGTGGGGAGAACAAGTCTCTCTAGACACAGATATTACTAAAGCAGTTATTTAATTAATTAATTTCCCTGATGATTCCCAGGACCCTCTCCTACTCTTTGTATCGATGTCACTGATTTTAGAGTTTCTCAGGGGCTCCATTAGGATTGATTGCTCTCACTTTTGGAATCTTGGCATGGATTCTTCTGCTCTGTTTTCTCCATTACTCCCATCCCACCTGCTTTTTAGCTTCCAGAGTTTGTTTAAATTTTCTGCTCCACTGGTAGCTCTAGTTTCTGTTTCCCAACACTATTGTGTTTTAATTCCTCATTTAAAATGTAATCATAATTATTTTGGTGAAACCATGGGCAGAAGGAGAAATAAACATATAATCCAGAAGCTCCCTGAATCAATTGCAGATCTTGACGTTAATAGGTATTTGTCATTTCTTTATGGTCAACCCACCCTATATTTGGTCATGTTCCCCAGCAGCATATTCTGAGACAATGATTCTTGTGTAAGTGATTTATTGAGAAATCCTGTTTCAGAAGCAAAATGAGAGTATACCAGACAGAGTGAGAATAGAGGGGGAGGGAGGGTGCCAAGTGTGATAGACGAATACTGCCACCCCAGAGATATCCAAGTCCTACCCTCTGGAACCTGTGAATATGTTCCCTTACACAGCAAAAGGGACCACCCCATTCTGGTTGATGTAATAAAGAGATTATCCTGATTAGGCAGGTAGGCCACATATAATCACAAGAACTCTCATAAGTGAAACAGGGAGGCCATAGAGTTTCAGTGACAAGGAGATTTGAAGATGCTGGCATTGAAGATGAAGGAAGAGGACACAAGCCAAGGAATGCATATGGCCTGGAGAAGCTGAAAGGATAAGGAAGTGAATTTCCCTAGAGCCTCAAAAGGGAGCCAGCACTTTGACGTGGTCTTCAGCCCACAGGAACTTAATTCAGACTTTTGATTTTCAGAACTATAATAATAATTTGGTAGTTTTAAGTCTCAAAGTGGGTAGCAATTTTTATAGACAATACACTTAATACACTTAATAAAGGTGAAATCTCAGGTAAAAATTAATCAGAGAGCATCTTTGTATCCTATAGGAGAGTCCTAGAGTGTAAGTCTGCCTCGGAGCGGCCCCCTGGGTTCAGCAGATCTAAATCCTGCCACACCTGTCCCTGTTGATTACATGACTCAGTATTTCTGGCTTTCTGCCTGAGATGGGGAGAGCAGAAAATTGTAAAAAGGGATTCAGAGAGTTCTGGAATGAGCACAAAATTGTTTTCTCTTCCTCTCTTCACATAATTGGACTTTAAGAAACTCTGCTATTAAACATTTAGAATTCTAGAAAGGGGAGATCTCTCTAAATGTCCACTTTCCCAACCTAAATCTCCAGCAACCGGATGATTCTCTGTCACTCTGCTTTTGTGTATTCTACCTATCAGAGTTCCTTTCTGATCAAGATATATTTCGCTTTTGTTTCCTGCAACATAAAATTAGAAAAACAAGAATAATGAGTTATATAAAGAACCCTTGAGAGAAAGTAGAGAATTTGGAATTGATCATCTGACTCAGATGAGGGGAAGGCAGTAAAAGACTTATTAATATTTCTAATAACATAAAGTAATGATACCTCACTAAATGTATTTTCTGAGATCATCAGTAATCAAATATCTGGTGGTAGGAAGCAGTGTAAGCAATGTAAAGTAATCAAAGACTGAAAGGTGCACAATTAATTCTGGATTTGGAGGATTTATAGCAAAAAAATTAAAAATTTAAATACTAAATATTAAGCTCAAGGTATAGTTCCAATAACATTTATCTTGACATTTAAACTTTTGCCTTTTATCTAATAAATGGAACAACTTAAATCCAATTATCTAATTCATTTATTCTTTCATTTAGTCATTTGTGATTAAGTGATATCTATAAAATGCCAGCCCCTGACTAGATGCTAGAAATAACAGGGATAATACTACACAAATTTACAAATATTCTTTGCCATTAGGAACCTTACAGGACAGAAATAAGAAGCTAAATATGAAATATGCACATAAATATTTTATACATAATGTATATTATTTAAATGCTTTAAGTTCATTAGGGTAAGGCTAATAAAGTAAGAGTCTGGAAATTAGGTCATGTAAGATAAACAGGTTCAAGAGATACTGTGTGTGTGTTTTTTTAATAGTTATCTCAAGAATATGGGGGAGATAAAATGCCCAGTCTAGCTCAAAAATTCTTTCCCACCATCAGACTCTTCTTAATTCTTAATAGCAGTTCAATTAACTTTACTAGATTACATATCATCTTCACCATATGAAAAAGTAATTGTCTTTTTCATCAGATCAGTGTTGTATTTATCTATATTTGTACAGATAAAACTAGCTGGTTATTATTTCACCCATGATTCATTTTGTTCATAATGAACTAATGTGGAACTTGGACTATTGCATGATGGGAATTCAGGAGTCTCATGGGTACAAGAGATAAACTTGGAAATTGAATTTTTACACCAACAATCTTAGATTTGGAATTGCTGATTCTAAAATAAGGACTCCACTAAGAAGGAATACACTAAGAAAATGATTTCTTTATAAAATACTCTCATTTATATTCCAACAAAAAAACAAACTAAAGTTGTACCTATATTGTATGATTGAGTAACAAAATTTATATTATTTTGATTATAAGAATGTTTTTTGAAGTTTGTGTGTGTGGGGGTTTTTTTTGTTTGTTTGTTTGTTTTGTGTTTTGTTTTCTTAGTGCTGGGGTTGAATTCAGACCTTGCGCATACAAAACTACAGGAGGTTAAAGAAACATTTCAATAAAGAAATATAGTGAAAAAAATCAAATCCTGGAAATGAAAGACACAAACAAAAAATTCAGGTGAAACTATCACCAACATATTCAGTTAGGGAGAAAATACAACTTCAGGATTGAAGATAGAACTTCAGACCTCAAAGATAGAATATATTAAATTGAACACTCATATACAATCAGGGAGAAAAAAAAAGTCTGTGATGATAATATGTAAGGTTTCTGGGGCAACATCAAGAGACCAAACTTAAGAATAATTGGGACAGAAAAAGCATGGAGATATAGGCTAATGGAATCAAGAAACTTTTAAGTAAAATGAAAGCAGAAAAATTCACAAACCTTAGAAATGTAGTGGACATTCACATACATATTGGCATATGTAATTCCAAATAGACAACTGAAATAATCTTCCCAAGGTACATCATAATAAGAATGCCTAACATAGAAAAAATGAAATAATATCAAAAGTCATAAGAAAAAAAATGTCACATTTAGAGGTGAACAAATAAGGTTCACTTCCAACTTCTCAACTGAGACCTAAAATCATGGAGGGCTTAGAATGAGATATGCCAAGTTCTGAAAGAAAATAATTGCTCACCAAGATTTCTATATTCTGCAAATCTCTTTCAGAATCAAAGAAGAAATAAAACTTTATATAACAATAATAAGCCAAAAGAATTCATGACTACTAAGCCAAAACTACAAAAAATACTTAAAAATAAATTACTCACAGAACTCAAAAACAAATCTCAAATTTCCCAAATGAATGAAGAGCTGTAGAAGATCAACTGAACAATTAAAATTAAGAAAAAAATTAAATATAGAATTTAAACAAAAATAGTAGAAGATAACAAGAATTTGTTCATAATAACACTGAGTGTAAATGGTCTCAACTCTCCAATTATAGGATAGAGATTGTCAGAATGGACTGAAAAATAGGATCCAACTATATGCTATTCACAAGAGACTCATTTCATAGGTAAAGACATTCACAAGTTGAGAGTAAAAGGATGGAAAAAATATTCCATGCATATGGAATCCAAACACAAGTAAGAGTAGCTCATCTTCTATCTGTCAAACTATCTTTGCTTGCTGACAATGTGATCCTATACTTACAAAACATGAAGTACTCCAGAAGACTTTTGGAGCTGATAAACAAATTCAGCAAAGTTGCAGAATATAAGATCAAAACATGGAAATCAATAGCTCTCCTATACATCAAATAATAAATCCCTTTAGAGGGGACTTTAGAACATCAGCCATGTTCCCCTTCTTCCTCCCGGGAGAATTCTGTATTATTACCTTTAAATAAAACCTGCTTAATATGCTTGCCTTGGCGTGGTTCTCTAGTGTTCAAACTTCAACATTAGAAGGAGCAAAACACGTCACTGGTGAACAGCGGTATCAGATTTGGAGGTTCCACCGGGATTTATGCTAAGGACTCAGGATTCAAAAGAGGAGATATTGAGAGACTTGGGACCAACTCAAAGCAGCCGGGTGAGTCTCTCCCGTTGGGGAGGCGTCCCGGATGGGACGGTGGTCCCAGAACGCAGGGAACTTTGTGAAGTAGAGCTGCCCGGCGAGACACTCCTCCCCCCGCTGGAGCAGTGAACTCGGACAACTGGGAGCCTCGTAGAGGAGGCCGCTCAGCACAGCGCTGGGACTCGGAGAAACCACTGGGGCTCTGGTGGCTGCCCAGGAGAGGAGCGAGGAGGAGAGCTGTGTGGACTCAGAACACTGGGGCCAGCCCTGAGGAGGAGGAGGAGGAGTGTGGCCGCTTGGATTTGGAGTGACTACACCAGAGCTACATGCGGTTGCCAGAGGAGGAGCGGCGCAGCGAGATGTTTTGACTCAGAGCGACTGCTTCTGAACACCAGACCTGCCCTGTGGAGGAGGAGGAGGAGGAGTGCGGCCGCTTGTATTCGAAGTGACTGCACCAGAGCTACAGGTGGTTGCCAGAGGAGGAGCTGCGTGGCGAGCTATTTGGACTCAGACCACTTCTGAACACCGGGGCCTGCCCTGAGGAGTAGGAGGAGGAGGAGGAGGAGCGCAGCGGGTCGTTTGGACTCGCAGTGACTGCATTAGAGCTCCAGGGGGCTGCTCAGAGGATGAGGTGATTGGTGAGTTGTTTGGACTTAAAGCAACCGCTCCTGAACACAGGGGGGCTGACTGGAGGAGGAGCGCGGTGGGTCGCTTGGTCTCGAGTGGCCGCACCAGAGCTCGGGGCGGCCGCCCAGAGGAGGCGTGCAGCAGGTCACGTGGATTCTGAGCCACTCAGAGCGACTGCTCCTGAACACCCTGGGGGTTACCTGGAGGAGGAGGAGGAACGGGGAGGGTCACTTCGACTCGGAGTGATTGCCCAGGGCTACGGGTGTTTGGTGGGAGGAGGAGGCACGCAGTGAGTCGCTTGGACTCCTAGTGACCGCACTGGAATACTGGGCGGCTGTCTGGAGAAAGAGGAGTGCAGCGGGTCTCTGGGACTCAAAGCGATTGTACGGGGCCCCAGGTGGCTGCTCAGAGGAGGGGCCACATAGCCAGGCGATTAGGTGCAGAGCAGGGTCCCAGGATCTAGGAGGCTTCTTGGAGGAAGAGCCACACAGAGACTCTTAGGGGCGGAGCGAAGGTTCCAGGACTGCGGGCAGATTCTCTGAGGAGGGGCAGCATAAGGAGATTCATCTGCGAAGGGTGAGGCTCCCAGGACCAGGAGGTAGGCCCGGGCCCCTGGGAATTTTCCAGAGGAAGGCAGCCCAGCCCAGGCGGTAGCTGTAAATTGAGGGGTACCTCTAGAAGGAGAACTGACCAGCGAGACCTCCCCACCAGGTGAGTCTTCCCTGCCAGGTGAGGTTCCCCCCAAAGGACGGTAAAACCAGAGACACAGGCCCAAACAGGCCTTGCCTCAGCCCGCAGCCTAGTTCCCCTTTGCATGACCATTGGTCAACAGTGGGGGCACCTCTGCCCACTAGCAGGGAATATACCCCACCTGAAGGCCACTACCACTAGAGAGGCAGCTTCCTTGTGGAGCACTGCATTATCAACTTCCTCCAAGACTTCAGCCTACTGAAGGCTAAGAGGGGATATATATATATAGGGACATTGTAAGTCAATAGAGGAAATCTGCAATATCTCAGCGGTCCACTGATACCTGAACAATATGAGAAAACAAGGAAAGAAAATGCCACAAACAAATCAAGATGTTACATCAATAAAACCCAATGACAGCATGGCAGAAGAAATGACAGAAAAGGAGTTCAGAATGTACATAATTAAAATGATCAGGGCAGCAAACGATGAGATGAAAGAGCAAATGCATGCACTGAATGATGAGATGAAAGAGCAAATGCAGGCATTGAATGATCACACCAATCGACAGTTAAAAGAGCAAATTCAGGAAGCAAAAGACGATTTCAATAAAGAGTTAGAGATATTGAAAAAAAACCAAACAGAAATCCTTGAAATGAAGGAAACAATAAACCAAATTAAGAACTCCATAGAAAGCATATCCAGTAGGATAGAACACCTGGAAGACAGAACCTCAGACATTGAAGACAAAATATTTAACCTTGAAAACAAAGTTGAACAAACAGAGAAGATGGTAAGAAATCATGAACAGAATCTACAAGAATTATGGGATATCATGAAAAGGCCAAATTTAAGAATTATTGGGATTGAGGAAGGCCTAGAGAAACAAACCAAAGGAATGAATAATCTATTCAATGAAATAATATCAGAAAATTTCCCAAATCTGAAGAATGAAATGGAAAATCAAGTTCAAGAGGCTTATAGGACTCCAAATACACAAAATTACAACAGACCCACACCAAGGCACATTATAATGAAAATACCTAACATACAAAATAAAGACAGAATTTTAAAGGCTGTGAGAGAAAAGAACCAAATTACCTTCAGGGGGAAACCAATACGGATATCAGCAGATTTTTCAATCCAGACCCTAAAAGCTAGAAGGGCCTGGAACAACATTTTTCAAGCCCTGAAAGAAAATGGATGCCCACCAAGAATCTTATACCCAGCAAAACTTACCTTCAAATTTGACGATGAAATAAAATCCTTCCATGATAAACAAAAGCTAAAAGAATTTACAAAAAGAAAGCCAGCATTACAGAACATTCTCAGCAAAATATTCCATGAGGAAGACATGAAAAACAAAGAAGCAAATCAGCAAAGGGAGGAATTATCCTAAAGGAATTGTCAAATAAAGGAGGAACCAAGTAGTGTCAAATAAATAAATAAATAAAATTTGAAAAATGAACCAAATGACCGGGAAACCAAACCATATCTCAATAATAACCCTGAATGTTAATGGCCTGAATTCATTAATCAAAAGACATAGATGGCAGATTGGATTAAAAAGAAGGATCCAACAATATGTTGCCTGCAAGAGACTCACCTCATAGAAAAAGATACCCATAGACTAAAGGGGAAAGGATGGGGAAAAACATACCATGCACATGGACTCAGCAAAAAAGCTGGAGTATCCATCCTCATTTCCGATAATGTGGACTTCAAGCCAAAGTTAGTCAGAAGGGATAAAGAAGGTCATTTCATACTGCTTAAGGGAAGCATAAATCAGCAAGATATAACAATCATAAACATCTATGCCCCAAACAGTGGCTCATCCATGTATGTCAAACAAATCCTTCTCAATTTCAGAAACCAAATAGACCATAACACAATAATACTAGGTGATTTTAACATGCCTCTCTCACCACTAACAGATCTTCCAAACAAAAATTGAACAAAGAAACCATAGATCTCAATAACACAATCAATAATTTAGACTTGACGGACATTTATAGAATACACCATCAAACCAAGAGCGAATACACTTTCTTCTCAGCAGCACATGGATCCTTCTCTAAAATAGACCATATATTATGCCACAAAGCTAATGTTAGCAAATACAAGAAGATAGAGACACTACCTTGTATTATATCAGATCATAATGGATTGAAGTTAGAAATAAATGAAAGAGTAAAACACAGAAACTATTCCAACATC
Source organism: Sciurus vulgaris (assembly GCF_902686455.1). Taxonomy (NCBI): domain Eukaryota; kingdom Metazoa; phylum Chordata; class Mammalia; order Rodentia; family Sciuridae; genus Sciurus; species Sciurus vulgaris. The sequence continues at coordinate 102,331,235 of NC_136467.1, read as the reverse complement.
TGGAGATTAAACAATATGCTATTATATGATGAATGGATAACAGAAGATATTAGGAAGGAAATTAAAAAATTCTTAGAGGTAAATGAGAACAAAGAAACATCATATCAAAATCTCTGGGACACTATGAAAGCAGTACTTAGAGGGAAATTTATTTCATGGAGTGCATTTAATAAAAGAAGTAAAACTCAACAAATAAACGACCTAACACTACAGCTCAAAGCCCTAGAAAAAGAAGAACAGACCAGCATCAAAAGTAGTAGAAGACAGGAAATAGTTAAACTCAGAGCTGAAATCAATGAAATTGAAACAAAAGAAACAATACAAAAAATTGACAAAATAAATAGTTGGTTCTTCTAAAAAATAAACAAAATTGATAAACCTTTAGCCACAGTAACAAAGAGAAGATGAGAGAAAACCCAAATCACTAAAATTCAGAATGAACAAGGAAATATCACAACAGACAGGATTGAAATACAAAACATAATTAGAAGCTATTTTGAAAATCTATACTCCAACAAAATAGAAAATTTCGAAGACATCAAAAGGTTTCTAGAGACATATGAATTGCCTAAACTGAACGAGGAAGACATACACAATTTAAATAGATCAATTTCAAGTACTGAAATAGAAGTCATCAAAAGCCTACCAACAAAGAAAAGTCCGGGACCAGATGGGTTCTCAGCCGAGTTCTACAAAACCTTTAAAGAAGAGCTCATTCCAATACTTCTCCAAGTATTCCATAAAATAGAAGAGGAGGGAACCCTCCCAAACTCATTCTATGAAGCCAATATCACACTGATACCTAAACCAGACAGAGACTCATCAAGGAAAGAAAATTTCAGACCAATATCCTTAATGAACATCGATGCAAAAATTCTCAACAAAATTTTAGCAAATCGCATACAAAAACATATTAAAAAGATAGTGCACCATGATCAAGTGGGTTTCATCCCAGGGATGCAAGGTTGGTTCAACATCAGGAAATCAATAAATGTCATTCACCCATATCAATAGACTTAAAGTCAAGAGTCACATGATTATTTCAATAGACGCAGAAAGAGCATTCGATAAAATAAAGCACCCCTTCATGTTCAAAACACTAGAAAAAATAGGGATAGTGGGAACATTCCTTAACATTGTAAAGGCCATTTATGCTAAGCGCATGGCTAATATCATTCTAAATGGTAAAAAACTGAGAGCATTCCCCCTAAAAACAGGAACAAGGCAGGGATGCCCTCTTCCACCACTTCTATTCAACATCGTTCTGGAGACTCTAGCCAGAGCAATTAGACAAACCAAAGAAATTAAAGGGATACGAATTGGAAAAGAAGAACTCAAACTATCCCTGTTCGCTGATTATATATTTAGAGGAACCTGGAGATTCCACCAGAAATCTCTTAGAACTCATAAGTGAATTCAGTAAAGTAGCAGGTTACAAGATCAATGCTCATAAATCCAACGCATGTTTATATATAAGTGATGAACCTTCAGAAAGAGAAATTAGGAAAGCTACCCCATTCACAATAGCCTCGAAAAAAATAAAATACTTGGGAATCAATCTCACAAAAGAGGTGAAAGACCTCTACAATGAGAACTATACAACACTAAAGAAAGAAATTGAAGAACACCTTAGAAGATGGAAAGATCTTCCATGTTCTTGGATAGGAAGAATTAATATTGTCAAAATGGCCATACTACCTAAAGTACTATATAAATTCGATGCAATTCCAATTAAAATCCCAATGACGTACCTTACAGAAATAGAGCAAGCAATTATGAAATTCATCTGGAAGAATAAGAAAACCAGAATAGCTAAAGCAATCCTTAGCAGGAAGAGTGAAACAGGGGTATGGCAATACCAGATCTTCAACTCTACTACAAAGCAATAGTAACAAAAACGGCATGGTATTGGTACCAAAATAGAAAGGTAGATCAATGGTACAGAATAGAGGACACGGACACAAACCCAAATAAATAGAATTTTCTCATACTAGACAAAGGTGCCAAAAATATGCAATGGAGAAAAGATAACCTCTTCAACAAATGGTGCTGGGAGTATTGGAAATCCATATGCAACAGAACGAAACTAAACCCATATCTCTCACCATTCACGAAAGTAAACTCAAAATGGATTAAGGACCTCGAAATCAGACCAGAGGCCCTGCAGATTATAGAAGAAAAAGTAGGTCCAGATCTTCAACATGTCGGCTTAGGACCAGACTTCCTTAAGAGGACTCCTACAGCACAAGAAATAAAAGCAAGAATCAATAACTGGGATAGATTCAAACTAAAAAGCTTTCTCTCAGCAAAGGAAACTATCAGCAATGCGAAGAAAGAGCCTACAGAGTGGGAGAATATCTTTGCCAATCATACTTCAGATAGAGCACTAATCTCCAGAATCTATAAAGAACTCAAAAAACTCTACTCCAAGAATACAAATAATCCAGTCGACAAATGGGCTAAGGAAATAAATACACACTTCACAGAAGAAAATCTACAAGCAATCAACAAACATATGGAAAAATGTTCAACATCTCTAGTAATAAGAGAAATGCAAATCAAAACCACCCTAAGATTCCATCTCACCCCAATTAGAATGGCAATTATCAAGAATACAAGCAACAACAGGTGTTGGTGAGGATGTGGGGAGAAAGGTACACTCATACATTGCTGGTGGGGCTGCAAGTTGGTTCAGCCACTCTGGAAAGTAGTTTGGAGATTCCTTAGAAAACTTGGAATGGACCCTCCATTTGACCCAGCTATCCCAGTCCTTGGCCTATACCCAAAGGACTTAAAATCAGCATATCTCAGAGATACAGCCACATCAATGTTCATAGCTGCTCAATTCACAATAGCCAGACTGTGGAACCAACCTAGATGTCCTTCAATTGATGAATGAATAAAGACACTGTGGTATATATATATATATACAATGGAATATTACTCAGCCATAAAGAATGATAAAATTACGGCATTTGCAGGCAAATGGATGAAATTGGAGAATATCATGCTAAGTGAGATAAGCCAATCTCAAAAAGCCAAAGGACGAATGATATCGCTAATAAGTGGAGGATGACACATAATGGGGGGGAGGGAAGGGTTAGTGTTAGGGTTAGAGTTAGGGTTAGGGAGGGGGGCAAGTATGGGGGAAGGAAGGACTGTATAACGGGAAAAGAGGGGTGGGAGGGGTGGGGGGAATCGAAAAAATAGAATCAATCAAACAACATTACTCTATGTAAATTTATGATTACACAAATGGTATGCCTTTACGCCATGTACAAACAGAGAAACAACATGTATCCCATTTGTTTACAATAAAAAAAATACATTATAAAAAAAATCCCTTTGGAACAAAATCAATAAAACTGTTCCTTTCACAATAGTGTCAATAAAATAAAATACTTAGAAGTAAATTTAACTAAGGATCTGAAAAACTTCTACAGTGAAAATTATAAAACACTAAGAAAGAAACTGAAGATGAACTTAGATACACCGTGTTCTTGGATATCCAGAATTAATATTGCCAAAATGACTGTATTTAAAAAATAAAAACAAAAATATAGCTATACTACTAAATGTGCTATACCGATTTAATGTAATTCCTATTAAAATTCCAATGACGTTCTTCATAGAAATAGAAAATGCAGTCATGAAATTCATTTGGAATAATAAAAGGGCCAGAATAGCCAAAACAAAAGGCCTATCACTATAAGCAATCTATAGATTCAATGCAATCCCCATCAAAATACCAATGACATTCTTCACTGAACTAGGAAAAATAACAGTCCTAAAATTTATGTAGAAGACCTATAGTAGTCAAAGCAATCCTGAGTACCAAGAGTGAGGCTGGAAACAATACCTGATATCAATTTGTACTGCAGAGTTATAGTCACAGAAACAGCAAAATACTGGTTTAATAACCAGTGGAATGGACTAGAAGACAGACAAATCCTTGTAAATCCGTCATTTGAACCTTGAGAAAGAGTCCAAAAGCATAAATTGAAGAAAAGATACCCTCTTTAACAAATGTTGCTGAGAAAACTGACTAGCCATATGTAGAAGTATGAAACTAGATCCCAACTTTCACCCTGCACAAAAATCAACTCAAAGCTGATCAAAGACCTAGAAGATACACCAGAAACAGTGAAAGTGAGAGGAGAAAACAAGGGAGACCATTCCAACATTTTGGTACAGGCAATGACTTCCTTAATAAGATTCATATAATTCAAGAAATAAAACCAAGAATCAATGATGGAGATGGCATTAAATTAAAAACTTCTGCACAGCAAAGGGAAACAAGAGCATGAAGAGAGAGCCTATGAAATGGGAGAAAATCTTTGCCAGCTAGACTTCTGACAGGGGATTAATAACCAGAATATATAAAGAACTCACGAAATACCAAAACAAAAACAAAAACCAACAATAACAGAAAATGATAACCCACTAAATAAATAGGTAAAAAAATGTAAAGATATATTTCTCAAAAAAAAAGAAAGAAATACAAATGACCAACAAATATATGAAAAAAATATTCAACATCCTTAACAATCAGGGAGAGGCAAATCAATTCTACCCTGACATTTCATTTCATCCCAGTCAGAATGGCATTCATCAAGAATACAGATAATACAGAAAAAGGTACACTTATACATAGTTAGTGGGACTGAAAACTAGTACAACAACTTTGGAAAGCAGCATGGAGTTTCCTTAAAATATTAGGAATAGAATCACCATATGACCCAATGATCCCACAACTTGGTATTTATCTAAAAGATTTTAAACCACCATACTATTATGATACATGCATACAAATGTTTGTAAGGACACAATCCACAGTAGTCAAATTATGGAAATGGCCTACGTACCCATCACTAGATGAATAGATCAAGAAAATGTGGTATATAAACACAATGGGTTTCTACTCAGCTATAAAGAGGAATCAAATTATGTCATTTGCTGTTAAATGAATGAACCTGGAGAGCATCATACTAAGTGAAATAAGCCAGACACATAAAGTCAAGTGTTGAATGTTTTTTTCTCACATGTGGAAGCTAAAAAGAAAAAAGGGGGAAAACTTGGATCTCATGAAAATAGAAGGACCAGCAGTAGAGTACAAGTAGGGGACCAGGAGGAGGGGAGGCAAAGGGGAAGAAATGGGGAATAAAGCTGACCAAATATGCCATGTGCATGTATGCACATATCACAATACATTCCAATTTTATATGTAACTCTAATGCACTGATTAAGAATAAATAAATAAATAAATAAATAAATAAATAAATAAATGGAACAAAGACAAAGTAGAGGAAGGGGACCAGGGCAAGGGAAATGGGGAGCTAGGGGGATAGTACTGGATATTGAAATGGAGAAAACTATGTTATATGCATTTATGAATATGTCAAAATGAACTCCCCCATTATGTATCCACTAAAACAATAAAAATATGAGTAACAAATACTTATGGTGCAGGTTGCTTTTCCATGTCAAATTTAAGCTGTCATGCATTTTTATTAAACTACTTTCTGGCTTGCAAAAGGAAAAATATATATATATATATATTAATCATTCTGTTTGTTTTGGTATCAGGGATTGAACCCAGGGGCACTCAACCACTGAGCCACATCCCCAGCCCCTTTTCATATTTGATTTAGAGGCAAGGTCTTGCTACTTTGCTTACGGCCTCGCTAAGTTGCTGAGGTTGGCTTTGAACTCATGATCCTCCTGCCCCAGCTTCCCAAGCCACTGGGATTACAGATGTGAGCCACCATGCCTGGCAAGTATTATATTATTTTTGATAGATGTGGCTTACTTAGTATGATAGAGTAAAATGTATGTTTTATTCTAATATATATAATTCTGTTTTATGTTCTAAAACATAAAAGTTATGTTTTATAACTTTTGTTTTTTTTTTTTTTCTTCTAATAGAATGATTATGATTAGATGGTGAAAGACATATGGGCAAATGAACTTTAAATATACTTATTGCATTATTGTGTTCCTAAAGTTCTTTCTTCATTCATTCCTCCATAAGAAATGTTGTGGTTTCCAGCCTTATGGACACAAACAAATAATCTAGCTTGGCTGGAAAAAAAGAGTAACTCATTAAGTTTCAATTTCTCAATTTTGTAAACACAATAAATATTCAAATATTATTTCAAAGTTAAAAAAAAGAAGACCTAGTAGTATTTGGTATTTGGCTTTGTTTTCAGCTTATACAGATACCTGTATATACAGATGTACAGTTGTGATGAAATATATAGATTATCAAAAAACAAAACATATCAGCTGGTAGGAGACAGCTAAGTATTAAGATTCTTTCACCTACAATTAAATTATAAAATATCTTTTTTTTACTTTTCTTTTATCTTTGCCCCCCAATATCATCACTAAATAAATATTCTCTTGACACAAAATAAGAAGGATTTGAAAACAAATATTCTTGGGAGATAATTTGACTTTCAGCTTCCCAAAATGACAATTTGAAAACTTTCACCAAAAATATACCAAATTGTTCTTAATTACCTCATTCAGTAGTAATGGAAAATAAGGTATAATATAGAACTATGCACTTACTATCTGTAAATTAAAGGAAGAGATCATTGTCAAAGAAAGTTTCACATGATCAGTTCCAATTATGAGCAATTTTTTAAAGGGTATAATAATAGTAGTAGCAAGAGTAATAAAAATCTGGAGTGCCCACATTCTGCTATGAGAATAGGTCTCTTCACTTTTTACTTTCCATTAAAATGCTTCCTCTCTTTGTTAAATAATAATAATAATAATAATAATAACCTTATTTATTTGATAACCACAATTAAATATCTCTTACCTGCACACCAAAAGTAACTTTGAATTATTTCTCTTTTACTATAATGTAATGTGAAATGTGATCCTAAAATATTTCTCAGGCTTAATTTCCATGGAAAAATGCATATTTATTCTGGAAATAAGTTATAAAAAAAATCAATCTGTGCACTTACCCAGAACTAACACTTCTGACAAATGAGAACTTAAAGTACCCACACTTAGAGGTTTGGCTAAATCAACCAAGTGGTTTTTTACCACTGATAAAGAGAAGTATACTCTTGCAACAAAGTTAAAATGTATGTGTGGAGTTTGTTGACATTAAGCTAAGGCCTAAAGAATACTGTACAACAACTAACCTTATTGTTGAAACCAGAAATGGTTATGTTGGTATTCATTATATTACTATCTCTGCTCTTCTATGTATCTCGGAATTTCCATAATAAAATGGCATGATTTTTTTTAAATAATGAAAAACATATATAAAATGTAAAATGTTGTTTTCAATGAAGCTCCTTTAATCAATACATCTTTAATGTATGGTAAAAACAAAAGTGTGTTCTATCATCATGTATAACTAATTACAACAAACTTTTAAATTTGTTTTTAAAAATGCCCACAGCATGCAGGAACTGGCACTTATTGACTCACAAGTCTTCAAGTTACCTACAAGTCGGCCACTCAAATTTGGGCAAATCTTGGCCACTCTGATGATCTTGCTTTGCCTTTTCAGGTGGTCTCGGGTTCTTAGCTCCAAGAGTGTCTCATCCTTCTCCTGAACAGATTAGCATAGACATGTCCTTCTTATGGCATTAATAGAGGCACAATAAAGAAAGCCCAGTGACACAGATACTCCCTGTGTCATGTCACATCCATCAGAAGTACATGTCACATCCATCAGAAGTACAATGATAAAAATAAGTCTTATGTCAGGCTCAAAAAAAAAAGGAGTGGATAAATCTACTTCATGCTTCTAGTGAAAGGAACATTGAAGTTCAATGACTAAAGATGTGAATACAGTGAAGAGTGGATAACTAGGTCTATTAACAGTCTGCCATAACCTCTACTGCAGCACATAGGAATCTCCCCCAGCAACTCTTTTGGCTGCCTTCCCCACTTCCATGGGCCCTGAGAGCCATCACACTTTTGATGTAGGTTTTTATTTGCTTTTAAACACATATAATACGTTTTCTCACTTGGGCATCACCCAGTCACAATTAATTTTAACATAATCAGATATCACTCAGACAATAAATACCCCTTCCAAACTTCTGGGGAAGTGATTTAGAGAAACATGGTGTCTGAGGCTCATTTTCTGGAGAAAGTGGATACTACAAGTCATTACCTGAACATAATGCCCTAGGAGACATTCATGCAGATCAGCATGAATGCAATAACCAAGCAGCAAAGGATAACATAGTGTAGGAGTGCAATGCGCATTCTCCTGATTACTGTCCACTTTTTAAACTGCACCTAGGGTAATATTTATATTGAATTCTTTTTTTCTAAGTTGTTGACTTTATTGCACAACTTCATTTGTTTGCAAATTACTCCTTAAGATCCACATACATACATGTTGTCTGACAGAGGCAAATAATGAAAGTAAACAAATCTCAATAATGTTTAGAAACTACTTTTAGTTTAAACAAATTTAGATGTTCATTCACAACTATCTACTTCTTCCTGAAATTGTTAGATTTCAATTCTAGAATTTCTTTGTTTTATGAATTTTTTAATGTATTTATTTTGTAGTACTAGGAATTAAACCTGGGGCCTCACACAGGGTAAGTTGGGTAAGTGTTTTACCAGTAAGCCCTACCTCAGTCAATTTTTAAAGTTTTATTATGAGAGACAGTCCTGCTAAATTCTCCAAGTTGGCCTCAGACTTGTGATCCTCCTGCTTCAGCCTCCTGAGTAGTTGGGATTACTGGCATGTACCACTATGACCAGCTCCATTCCAGAGTCTCCATACTGAGTTTATAAATTTCACAAGGATACTAATAATAATCATGAACAAAATTATAATATCAGGCTTTCTCATTTTCTACAATATCATGCATTATTTTGTGCAGTGTTTGGCAAAATTAAAGCTCTGTCTCTTTTAAAATAAATAATTTGTATTCTCAAGAATCATGTAGCTTCCATCAAAGGAAATGAATCATTTTCATTCATTTCATTGGCATTCTTATTATGGACTTGAGCTCTTATGTACTCAGAAAGAAATTCCTAAGAACATGCTCAGGATAGTGGAAAAAAACCTCAAATCCTTGTCATTACATTTTGATAAATTCATAAACTAGGGGAGCATGATTTAAAAATCATCTCAAAAATATTTTTCTGTTAATTGCCTGAGTAAAATAGTTTTCTATATTGCTTGTTTTTATGCAATGAACTCTGTTAGCTAATTTATTTGCCTTTATAACTTCTCAATTTCTACAGTTATAGCCCATGGTAATTTTTGATGGAGTTTTCTCAGAATTATTTGCCACAAGAATCTCACTCACTAATTTCTTTCTTGGTTTCAAGAATTATATTTGAGGTTATATTCAATTGACACAGAAAAAGCCTTCGACAAAATACAACACCCCTTCATGCTCAAAACACTAGAAAAAATAGGGATAGTAAGAACATACCTGAACATTGTAAAGGCTATTTATGCTAAGCCCATGGCCAACATCATTCTAAATAGAGAAAAACTGAAACCATTCCCTTTAAAAACAGGAACAAGACAGGGATGTCCTCTTTCACCACTTCTTTTCAACATTGTCCTCGAAACTCTAGCCAGAGCAATTAGGCAGACTAAAGAAATTAGAGGGATACAAATAGGAAAAGAGGTACTTAAGCTGTCACTATTTGCTGATGACATGATTTTATATTTAGAGGATGCAAAAACCTCCTCCAGAAAACTTCTCATCAATGAATTCAGCAAAATAGCAGGCTATAAAATCAATATGCATAAATCTAAAGCATTTTTATATGCAAGCAATGAAACATCTGAAAGGGAAATGAGAAAAACAACTCCATTTGCAATAGCCTCAAAAAAAATACAATACTTGGGAATCAATCTAACCAAAGAGGTAAAAGATCTCTACAATGAAAACTACAAAACATTGAAGAAAGAAATTGAGGAAGACCATAGAAGATGGAAAGATCTCCAATGTTCTTGGATAGGCAGAATTATTATTGTCAAAATGGCCATACTACCAAACGTTCTATACAGATTCAATGCAATTCCAATTAAAATCCCAAAGATGTACCTTACAGAAATAACACAAGCAATTATGAAATTCATCTGGAAGAATAAGAAACCCAGAATAGCTAAAACAATCCTTAGCAGGAAGAATGAAACAGGGGGTATCGCAATACCAGAACTTCAACTATACTACAAAGCAATAGTAACAAAAACGGCATGGTATTGGCACCAAAATAGACAGGTAGATCATGGTACAGAACAGAGGACATGGACACAAACCCAAATAAATACAATTTTCTCATACTAGACAAAGGTGCCAAAAATATGCAATGGAGAAAAGATAGCCTCTTCAACAAATGGTGCTGGGAAAACTGGAAATCCATATGCAACAGAATGAAACTAAACCCCTATCTCTCACCCTGCACAAAACTCAACTCACAATGGATCAAGGACCTTGAAATCAGACCAGAGACCCTGCATCTTATAGAAGAAAAAGTAGGTCCAAATCTTTACCTTGTTGGCTTAGGATCAGACTTCCTTAACAGGACTCCCATAGCACAAGAAATAAAAGCTAGAATCAATAACTGGGACAGATTCAAACTAAATAGCTTTCTCTCAGCAAAGGAAACTATCAGCAATGCAAAGAGAGAGCCTACAGAGTGGGAAAAAATCTTTGCCACTCATACTTCAGATAGAGCACTAATTTCCAGAATCTATAAAGAACTCAAAAACTCTACACCAAGAATACAAACAATCCAATCAACAAATGGGCTAAGGATATGAAGAGACACTTCACAGAAGAAGATCTACAAGCAATCAACAAACATATGAAAAAATGTTCACCATCTTTAGTAATAAGAGAAATGCAAATCAAAACTACACTAAGATTCCATCTCATCCCAATTAGAATGGCGATTATCAAGAATACAAGCAACAACAGGTGTTGGAGAGGATGTGGGGAAAAGGGTACACTCATACATTGCTGGTGGGGCTGCAAATTAGTGCAGCCACTCTGGAAAGCAGTGTGGAGATTCCTTAGAAAACTTGGAATGGATCCACCATTTGACCCAGCTCCCACTCCCATTTGATCCCACTCCTTGGCCTATACCCAAAGGACTTAAAATCAGCATACTACAGAGATACAGCCACATCAATGTTCATAGCTGCTCAATTCACCATAGCCAGATTGTGGAACCAACCTAGATGCCCTTCAGTTGATGAATGAATAAAGAAACTGTGGTATACCTATATAATGGAATATTACTCAGCTATAAAGAATAATAAAATTACGGCATTTGCAGGCAAATGGATGAAATTGGAGAATATCATGCTAAGTGAGATAAGCCAATCTCAAAAAACCAAAGGACGAATGATCTTGCTGATAAGCGGATGATGACACATAATGAGGGGTGGGGGGCAAGAATGTAGGAAGGAGGGACTGTATAGAGGGAAAAGAAGTGGGGGGGGAGGAAAAATTAACAGAATGAATCAAACAACATTACCCTATGTAAATGTATGATTATACAAATGGTATGCTGTTACTCCATGTACAAACAGAAACAACCTATATCCCATTTGCTTACAATAAAAATAAATTTAAAAAAGAATTATATTTGAAAATAGTATTACTGTTACTCTAAAGGAAAATCAGGTGAGGTTTGTTATTATCCCCAAAGAAAAAAGAGAAAACACACTCTAGGACATTAAGAGTCTTGTATGGTGTGTTAAGAATCTACGATTTTATTCTGTAGGAGACTGGAAGTAATTGAAGAATTTTAAGTCAGGGAATAAATAGTGTGACCAGAGTTTCATTTTAGATAAATTACTCCGTTGACAGAACTTGTGTAAACCTTGCCACAGACAAGAATGGCAATAGAGGCTCTTTAGGAAGCTATTCCAGTGATAAGAAGAAATGAAGGCCAGGATTAAAGGCAGTGATATTGTTAAAGGATTTCAGCATTTTGTTTTGTTTAATTTACTATGTATAAACTTATCATAAAGATCGTTCCTCAATAATCTTTCAGGAAACCTCTACTGATATGTGAGACTTGACATGTAAATAAAATCATTTTTGTTCTTCTTGCCAATATTTCATATTATCTTTTTTAAACAGTGGAGATCACTACCATGTAAGACTTGATTAGCCTACAGAAGTCCATGGCCTGCCACCACCGTCACTCCTACAGACAGCTCCCAGTGCCAGCAAATGGTGTGCACTAAATGTCATGTACATGAGCTCAGGTGTGGAAATCTGTTCAGTCCCAGCAGATGCATCAATTGAGCTACAGGAGTGAGTTTGAGCAACATCACTAGAATGACCATAGCTGAACCTAGTCCAAATTGCTGATCACAGAATCACCAACTGAACATTGTTATAAGCCACTAAAATGTAGGGACATTGCCTTACACAAAAATAGCTGAGATCCAAAGTATTTATGCATTTAAAAAAAAAAATAAATAGTCATTTTTACTACCATTCATATAAAGAAATACCATTACGAATAGCCCCCTACTCTATTAAATCACTTTCCTATCCCTTTGGGATAGCCATTATCTTGAATTTTGATATTTTACCATTCCCTTGATATTTTTTAATGTACATATGTACATATGCCTACAATATATTAGTTGGTTTGTTTTATTTCTAGATGTATAAAAATTACATCATACTCTACATAATCATCTATGATGTACTTTATTTCTTCAACATTATGTTTGCAAAATTTGTCCATACAGTTGTGGCTTATTTATCTTTATTGCTTTGTAATATGATGTATTTGTTCACTTTTTATAGATTAATATCTATAACTCAACCATGTTTTTACTAATAACATACATGCATGTATTTGTTATTGTTTGCCAAGATAAACAGCTTTGTCATAAACTTTCCTGTATAATTTCCTATTTCAGATCCCTGGGAGTATTTCCAAGATGAGTATACAGGAGAGGAATACTTAGGGAATAGGCATGTGAATGTTCTTTTTAACATGAGTATGTAAAATGTTTTCAAAATTATCTTTATCAATTAATACTTCTGTCAGAAACATAACAATATATATTTTCTCCAACAGTCAATGTTATAACATTCTTTAAAAGCTATTTTCAAATCTAATGTGAAACATTATTGAATTTGGGGTCTTTATTTGTCTTTTATAAATATTAGTAGGTTGAATGTTTCATATTTTACTTGGGCATAATGGGTGTGATACAATTATTTCTAAGTGGATTATTAATCAGTCTGATTTCATTATAAGACCCTCTCCATGTTCTTATGAAGAGATGCTTGCAAGGAAAGTAAGATAACAGATTTCTTCAAAATGGTCATTCTATTTAAACACACAAGGACTTGGCTCTGATAAGTCAACTCCTACGACATCATTTAGGATGCAACACTCCCTAAGAGGGCTGTTAGAAACCTTGAATAATAAAACTGATAAAATAAAAAGCATGCTGAAAAGACCTTTAGGTTCAAGAAACAAAATCCAGGGCCCTGACATTTAAGTTAGTAAAAATGAAGTGAGAACAGCTAGCACAAGGAAAGTTATCAAAAATTCATACAATCTATAGAATTAATATTGACACATAATACGTGATTATGTCTGATGACAAATAAAAGTCTTAACCCAATAACATTGTCCCCTTATAGATTTGTTAAACTAATATTATAACATCTAGATAATTTTAGACAAATAGTCACATTGCTTCCTTGAGATTTAAATTCTTTTGTACTAGTGTAAACCATTTTCTAGAAAATAATTTTGCTACTGAGTTCTGAATGCAAAAGAAAAAGTTCAATTTCACAAACTGAGAATAGCAATAATTGTAGCACAAAACAAAACTGTGTGAAACAGAAATTTTAAGGATAGCTTTTCAATACTGAGAAATGAAGGCTCAGTGTCAATAACACTTTATAAAGAGTTTTCAAAACATTTTCTTGAAGAGTCATTTTAATGTTTAGTAGTATTTTAAGTCAGAGATGTCTTCCTCATTTCTCTCCTAAGCCTATTATGTTACCATTTTCATTCTTTATTTTTATTATTATATATAGAGAATTAATTTAAAAACATTGTTTAATTTTTCTTTGAGAACTCATATGTATATAGCATTAATGTCATAAAGTTTATACAGATATTCCTACATATTTAGCTTTATCCCTGTTTTGTTCTTTTCTCACTGCCATATGATATTCACTTTCCCAAGAACTCTTTGAACTATTTTAAAGGGGCAGCAGACATTCTTACTACAAAACTGTGTAAAGATGCTTAGTGAATGAATATCTAAATTTTACTTTCTGCAATATTTATAGGGATTCCCAAATGACCTTTCTCAGTAAATAGCGATAACCTGATTCATAAAGCCCTTCGGCATAAGGAACTTCTCCCAGTACGGTCCTGAATGCCTTCATGTCGATACCTATTTCCCACAGGTAGTGTGATTAAGCTGTGGTAATAAAAGGTAGAGAAGGATTCTCTATTACTAGTACCTTGTATTTGCAGTGATGATCTCATTGATTGCATGGCTTTAAATGCCATCACATACTGAAGACTTTCAGATTTATAACTCTGGTCAGGACCTTTCCTGTAATCCCAGGATTTATATTTCCAACCACTTTCTGAGCATCTCACTCAAAAGTGAACTTGTACAACCAGTTTCTCAACTCCTGGGAACAGTTCCTGTCTGTCCTGTGCTGAAGGTCAGTAAATGATGCTTCCCTCCTTCCAGTTTCTTACGTCATATTAATAGGAATCATCCTTAACTTTTCTCTTCTCACATTCCATTAGCGAATCTTATCAATTCTACTTGATATTTTGAAATATATAGCTTGAAATGTTTTCAACTACTTCTAATAACCTCTAAACCTAACACCAGACCAAGTAACCATACTTTTGAGTCCTGGCTTATTTTAATGTCCCTTAAACTGTCCTCCCTGCCACATTTTCTGTTTGACCCAGTGCTTTCCTCAAACTAGCCGGTATTCTTTTAAAACTACAGTCATAGCCTCTTTTACTCAAAATTTCTGAATTGTTATGCCAGAGTGGTCACTCAGTGTCTTTACCATGGCATTCATGACTCTGAATAACCTCACGTTCTCTTCCTAGTCTGCACGCATGCGTCCTCTCTTCCTGTCAATCAGCATGGACCACTGTGTGTGTTAGCTTTTCACTGCTATTACCAAAATACCTGAGCAGTAGGTAGACCTCCTTGAACCTTTGTGCAGTGGCCTCTGAGTGCCAAACTTTTGCCAATTCCTCCCACAAATCATTTCCAAAGACTTCTGAAGCACATGGTCAGATTAGTCATAGAAATGGCCATACTTCTTGACACTCAATCCTGTGTTAGGATTTTGTCGCTGTATTCAAAATGCCTGATAAAAACAACCTAATGAAGGGAGTTTATTTTGACTCACAATTTCAGGAGGTCAGTCTGTGGTGAGCTGATTCCATTTCTCTGGGACCAACATGAGGCAGAATTTATGGAAGAAGTGCATGGTGAAGGAACACTGCTTCATTTATGGCAGCCAGGAAACAGAGAGAAGGAAAGGGGCTTTCAGGAAGATGAACCCTTCCAGGGCATGCCCACAGTGACCCTCCTCCTCCAGCCACATCCCACATGCCTGAAGTTATCACCCAGTTAGTCCATTCAAACTAGGATGCACTGATTATGTTATAGCTCTCACACTCTTATCATTTCACCTTTAACATTTCTGCATTAACGCAGGAGCTTTGGGGGAATACCTCATATCCAAACGGTAACAGCTACACTGTTTTCTGCTGTATCTCTGAAATGCCAAACATGCTTGTGCAGTGGCTGCTTCCTTTGTCTGGAACACTTTCATTTCTTTGTCTCTATGCCCAATGCTATATCACTGTTACATGAATAGGGCATCACTTTCTGCCTTTATGGGAGACTTTTTTTTTCCTGTTTTTACCTTTATAGTGATATTGTTAAGGGATTAATGAATGAGTGAGCTAGTAGGATTTCTTTATCCTAAAATATTAAAAGAGTATAAGATGTTTCTAAATAACTATAGTAGTTGGGATAATCTGATGCACATCTTAGAAATACAAGTGAAGCAGCAACTTATTAGAGGGATCAGATGAATCTGGTTTGGTGTAATTGGTCTTTTTGAAGGAAGTAGCAAATGATAAGGGCCTCTGGGAATCAATAGAAAAGACCCACATGATATAGGGAAGGCATTCATGGTGAATAGAAAATGCTATCAAGGTTCAGAAGCTGTATTAGTACATTAGAAAGCAGTTTAACTTGTTTCACTTAATAATAGACTTTAGTAATATAAGGTTCATGTGAAATGGGATTCACTGGACTCATTATGTTCAATAGCCAAGATTTTTCAAGTATTTCATCTTCTCTATCATGACATCCTTGGAGAAATGTTTGCCCCTTCATGTACACTATTTTATTTTCTAAATAGAACAATTTAGAAATGCTTACTAACATGTATTTTTGGACACAATATTGTCAACTTTATCATAAAGTAGTTTTAAAGTAAACAATGTTAATAACCTTAAGAAGAGGGTGTCACTAAATGCCAGGATAAAATCCTAATTTACTAACTTTAAGCAAACAATTTTAAATGCCATTATAGAAGATGCCTTATGCAAACACATGCTAAAAATTGAACAGTTATGTCCTCATATTCAAAAGGAAGACACTCTTCACAGGTGAAATCTTTCTAAAGGATGAATTATGTTCATTGTTTTATTACAAATTTCAGAGAAAAAGAATGAATAAATTGTTCCAATATATGCATATATTCTTGCCATGAATGCGGTTTGATTTAACAAAATAATATTTTGAATTTGGTAGAAATGATCAATTTCAAAAACTATTTCATATTTACTTGAATACATTGTGTATTGCTCAGCATTAAGTCACATTCCTTAATTGGATGCGTCTACTCCATCCTTAATGGTCTTAAAGTCTAAATACCTTTATTAATATGATTAAACCAGTTTTCCTGTGATGGTTATTATCCTGACATCTCTATTTTCTTCATTTGACTTTCAGTCTTCCTTTAATTTTCAGTTTTAAGTGTGCTTTTATTGACTAGCACGTATTTGTTGAAATTATTTTTAAATTCAATATGCACTATTTATCTTTTTAGTCTGGTTGCATTTAATATTATATGACTGTATCTGGATTTCTTTTTTATTTAAATCTGGACTTCTTCCTACCATATTCTTATATATATTTTCCCTCTTTATGTGTTTCTTTTATCTTTTTTCCTTTTCTATTTGGTTGAGTTGGATGCATTTATCATATTGCAATTATCCCCTCTACTGGTTCAAAACAGGGTCAGAAAACCACAGTTTAAGGGCAAATGCAACCTGCCACTTGTTTCTGTGACTAAAGTACTACAGTAATGCAGCTATACTCAATCAGTTAGATATTTTCTATGACTGTTTTCAAAATAAGCAGAGTTAGAGTAATTGCAACAGAGAAAAAGAAGACTAAAATAGTTATTATCAGGCCCTTTACAGAAAAAGTTTGTTGATCCTGATTTAGAAGATACAGATTATCTTCTTGATCTTTTTCATACACTGAGCATAGAACCCAGAGTTTCATGCTCCATCACTTAGCTATATCTCCTGGTCTCCCATTTTTGTATTTGAGACTTTACCTTGAATTCTAAGAATAAATGATGTTTAATTATTATCATCAGGTAAAATGTATAACCTGTTATACATCATCTACCTTCCAGCATGCATTCTAAAATTGTTCTAAAGTAACTCTATTTTAATTTTATTTCAACACTATTTTAACACTGCTCTGCTTTTCTACCCACAATTGTTGGACACTGTTATTCAATCTACCCCCATGTTTACCATTTCCTTAATTATTATTTTGCATATATTTCATTTTGGAGTTGATTTTCTTCTTTCCTTAGGTATATCCTTCAGCAGTAGCTTTACTGTTTATGGTACATTTTCAGTTTTATTTGCTTGAATATATTTTCATTTTCCCCTAGTTTTTCATTAGCCATTTGAAGAGAGTTATTAAATGTAGACTGACTTCCTATTTGAGATGAACTTTGATTGAGAGGTCAACTCTAAAATTCATCCCCAATTTTCTAGAATATTCATTAGATGAATGAATATTCCTTTGATGCACATGTACTTTGGTATTTTATATTACTTTAATATTTACTCTCTTTATACCTGTCTTAATTCTTCCTTCTGGATGATTTTTTCATATCTATTTTCCAGCTCCACTATTTATCGTCAATAACATCTAAAACACAATTTATCATATCCAACAGTTTAAAGTTTTTCCCTTTTAAACATTTTGATTTATTTAAAATATTTTACAATTACTTGTTTTTACTTTTTTAAACAAAATACACAACTATGATTACTTATCTCCTAAATTCAGTAATTCAATAAACAGGGTGTTTATGAGTTTGGTTCTGCCCTTTGTTCTTTTGACTTTTATGATGGCCTCTTTGTGCATTGCTTGGGTTGCAAGCTTATATTTCTTGGCATATTTTCAGCAGGAGTTCCTTGAGGCCTGGGTTAAAGGTACAGGTCCCCAGAGAGGATTTGCATTTACTTCATCCAAATCCTTTTTCAGTTTCGCCAATCAGATCAGGGACTTTTAAAAATCATGACTATGTCATGAGCACACACATAAGTATATGAGTCTGTGTAGACATCTCACATAGTGTGATTTCTGGTCACAAATCCCTGTGAATATCCCAGAGTGATATTCTTCTCCCACAACCCAGAGCCAAGACAGATTTCCTTGTTGTCTAGACCTTCCTGATTCCAGATTCATGTGGATGTTTCTGATCTGATCCCCTGAATTTAATGTCTATACCTAAGGCTTTGCTTCTGTTCTTAAGGCATGATCATTGAAACCACAGTTCCAGACCCCAAGACCATGTTTCCCAGCAGTCTGTGAAATCAGCATTCACTCACTGGCTGGATATGTACTCTGGTTTCTCTGAATTTATTCCCTGTCTTAACAATTTCTTTCAATTTTATCACAATCTTAGAACAATTTTTTTTAAGTATCAATATATATACACACAGGTGTCTGAAAATGCACATTTGTGTATCTCATTGAAAAATGTAGTGACTACTGTATAGTCTAAGCTAGCTTACTGACTTTGAAGCACAAGTTTAAGAATTGTTCTACTCTGGGGTTTTACTGTAGGTACTTGCAAGAAAATAAATACAGCCCAACATTTTAAGAAGGTTCTACTACATTTCCCAATTTAGTGGTATTCACAAAGAACTGAAAGAAAAACACTGTTCACACCCCACTGAACCATCAGGTTAGGTCCTGTTTCAAGACTGACTGAATCTTGAAGTTCTTGTGCACCATTAACACTCTCCCCCACCTATTTCTCTCTCTCTCTCTCTCTCTCTCTCTCTCTCTCTCTCTCTCTCTCTCTCTCTCTCCCCACACACATACACATATATATAAATATAATTTTTAGAATTTGAGGCTACTGCACATTAGCAATCTTCTTCCCATTGTGTATTTTGTGTATATACATTGACCTTTCAGTGTTGATTTTAGCCTAACTGCCCAAGTAAAGTTGAAACTCAGATGCAAAGGTTCAGGTATATGTTTTACATTTTCTGAAAATATCTTTGTGATTTTTAAAGGCTATATCTGATCTGATTTCTCCTGTCTTTGAAATCTCTGTTTTTGTAATGCCTTTAACAAATATTATAATGGACTTTGGAAATTTTGCAGAACCCTCACTCTTTTTATATTGCTAACTTAAATACAGTTGCATTTTCTTGCATTTTCTATCTAAATAAGAAAAAATCCTGGCATTGATTTTTACTTACTCTTCAATTTTCATCTTAACCAAACTTGATAAAACACAGATGTATACATATGTACTTAGTAATGTATATGCTTTATCAGCAAAGACATCTTCACGTCTAACTTTAAAAAGTTCCAGGCCAAAAGGTAAAAGAAAAAGGGAAAACAGCAAATCAGGTAATTCGAGATGGAATCTGAATGATAAATTGAGTACTTGACTGAATTGTTATGAGATGGTTGCTTATATTTAAGAATGAGGATTTCTTCTGTCCTGAGTGGAGTTATAGCATAAGCTAATTATTCATTGTAAATGTCTTGAGAGATGATATTTGCCAGACTATGAAGTAGCCAGTAGACGCTGGCTCACATTCGATCATGGTGATACAGGGATTAGGAAGGGATAGTTCTTGAGTTAAGAAAAAAGAATTTTGGATTTTCTGTTTTCTTTATTTCAGTATAGACTCCTGTTTTTTTTTTTTGTTTGTTTGTTTGTTTTGTTTTGTTTTGTTTTTTTGTTTTTTGGGCTTTTTTTTTTTTTTTTTTTTGCCTTAGTTTTAAAACACTTGAGTATTTCTTATTTATGGCCCTTTATTTCCAAAATAGATAAGGGCCATTTAAAAAAAAAAACATATAAAACAGAAAAATGAAAATATACACACAAATAAACAGCCAGTACACTAACTAGCTAAATAGATAGAATTTTATTTGTTAAAATAAGTTGTTACTCTGATTTCTGATAAGAATATTATAAAGTAATACTAAGAATTTATTATATAGTTGAGAATGTGAGTATATATGCATATATATAATGCCAATTACCTCCCTTATATGAAAAAGTATGAGGCATTTTTCCATCTTAATTATTTTTTACTATTATTAATATTTCTTTGAATAGATAAAGAAAATCTTTGGTTCATGAATTGGTGCTTTGCCCATTAATAGTGACTTAATTATTAAAAATATTTTTTTTAAATTGTGGTAATCAGAAGCAACGTAACAAATCACATAATTCAGAACTGTTTTATGTTTGATAAATATTCTTGTAATCTAAATTTATGATATATTTTGTCTTTCTCTTAAATAAAGAACCAAATCAAGCACAGCAGAAACTTGCATTACATGTTTAATATATTTTAAAATATATTTAGACAGCATATTTAAAGTAATATAATAGACTTCCATTTCTTATTCTCTCAATGGTACACTATTAATTAAAAATATATTACTTAATGTACCCCCAATATAGTTAATACCATAATTCTATATGATAAACTGTACTTTAAAACAATATTGTAATATACCTGAATTACAAACAAACCCAGAATGATTCTGAAGACATTGCTAATATAACTTTTGTTTGAAAGATTCAAAGGATGACTAATAAGTGGTGTTTTAGGAATATTTTAGATGAACTGCAAATAAGCCTAACCATAGAGCCGCAATTAGTAGCAAAATATCCACCTCAAGGTCATTCTTCCAAACATCAGTGTTTGTTAAAGAAAGACCTTTAAAGGCATTTCAACAGAGAAAATAAATTAATTTCTAAGGGAAGAACATGCACACCACACACACACACACACACAC
This sequence comes from Sciurus vulgaris, assembly GCF_902686455.1. Classification (NCBI taxonomy): domain Eukaryota; kingdom Metazoa; phylum Chordata; class Mammalia; order Rodentia; family Sciuridae; genus Sciurus; species Sciurus vulgaris. The sequence continues at coordinate 102,309,853 of NC_136467.1, read as the reverse complement.
ACACACATACAACATAACCTTCCCATTTGAAATTATTTGTGCTTGGAGGAAGGTTTACAAAATCCCTTTACAAAAAGGTTTTCACTGAGCTCATTCTCAAAGATATGAAAAATGGATTTCAGCTGTTCTTTCAAAATGGCAATTCTGTCAAAGCCATTCTGGGATTTTTGGTAATTTCCTTCAGTTTAGTTTCAGTGCTTTTACCCCAAATAAAATCCCTTGCATCACATCAATCAGCAAACTCAGTTATAAAAGAGAGCTAAAGAAAATGGCTCTGTCGGCATCCTTGGCCCCAGCACATTTTATGTGTGCAGTGACTCTTGTCTGTAGGGAGGGAAGTGGAGCACATGTAAATGTTTCTTTAGTTTGGACTAAGTTTTTAAATCTGAAAAAAAAAAAATCTGCAGCAGTAGTGTTCTAGATAATAGGCAGACATGATTTATTTGAGGTAAGAAGGTTGTTCTACAATTTTTTAGTGTTAACTTGGAAAGTTATGGAAACAGGCTGAAGCCTGCCTCCACAGAATTCCTGAAGCTTTGAGCTCCTTGCAAAATCTACAGTTCACAAGCCAAGAAGAAATATGCTCCTACAGTTACACAAATTTTGTTAAAGCAAATGGTTCTAACAATTATGTGCAATCTTTCAGCTTCTATGTTCTGCCTACCGTTTATTTATTCAAATCCAGTTCAACATTTAACTTTATCTAATGAAGCAGAAAGTATAAAAGAAAAATTATGTTTGTCCAAGCATTTTTTGTTTGGGTTGTTATTTTTTTAAGTTTTATTTCTAAATAAATATCCTATCATAGTTTTCATTGGCACAATATAATCAGATGTATTCAATTTCCTTCAACAATATTAAACAGTCAAAAGAGTTCTGTTTAATTTCAAAAATTATATAAAAATTGTATGGGAAAAAATGTTGAAATAGAATAAAATTGGAGTCAGCACACTGTATAACATAGTGACCTATAAAGCAGATTTAACTGATAACACATCCACAAAGGAGAATATATACCTTTAAATAAATAAAAATGACTATATACATGGTATTATACATTAAAAGAGAGATGAAATGAGCCAGACTAATTTTAGGAAATTCCCTTTTGTCTGCTTTTTATTGCAGCCATAAACCTTAATACAAATCTTTTTGTTATTGCCATAATTATTTAATATCAGTGGCAGCCACATGAGCGTACTACCATATTTCTGTATTTTTTCAAAATGACATTGGAGCTGTCATCAAAGTATAGAACAGAGATGGCATTTAATTTGGTTGGAGCACAACAAGGCTTTGGTACATGGTCAGGAAACATCAGATGAACCTAAGAAAGAAAAAAAAAATGTCTTAAGAAATAGGGTAAACAGACATTTGTTCACAGTTTTAAAATAATATGCTGGTTTCATCACTCACAATTAGGTACACCCTTAATCTCACCACCTTTCTCCTACTGTGTTCCATGACTGGGGTGGGGTTGGGACAGGTAGTGGAGGATGTATTCTTAAGCATTAAAACCAAGAGTCAATGCCCCAGTTCTAATTACTGGGGGGAGGGGAGGGAAATAGTCCATCAAATAAGGAAAATTATGGAATATTTAGTGGAAATTTTCTGGGGAAAGAACATGATAACTAACATCGAGTTCCTTTTAGTTGAAATGACAATTTCTATTCACATGATGAAAAATACGTAAGCTATAAGTACAAATCAATGAAGACACACAGTTGGGACACAAAAAGATGGATATATGGATTATTTTTTAAAAGGATAATTAAATAATAAATCATAAATGTTATGTCAACTCTTAATGTTATGTTAACTCTTTTCCATGGTGAAAGAAGCATAAAAATAATAATGAAATGAAGTCCAGACATAATCCAATACTTGTTTTAAAGCAACAATTTCAACTCTTCTCCACAGAATTTACCAGATTCGCTGAAGTTTAGTATCATTTTGTTTTTTCTCTCCTGCTCACTCTCTAGACAAGTGCCAAAAGGCAAGCGAAGCTAAACCAGAAACAAAAGGGACCAGATACTTTACAAATTGAATATCCATCCCCCTAGAAGCCTAAAAAGGTGGTCATACATAAAAAGTGAAATGCTTAAGTAAAGGGCTTGTGCTCATTTTGATCAGACTGGCAGTTTGCCTGTGGGTTGCAAAAATTGAGCAAGGAGCCAGAATGTGCTTCCCCTCTTTCCCACCCACCTCTGGCTCTTCCCCCAGAGGAGTTTATGGGAAGTCCCTTTGATGAGTCTTAAGGGATCTACAAAAAGCAAATGCAGCCTCTTAGAGTTTTGGCTGCACAATGTCCTGGCTGAAATGATATAGAAGCCCTGCATGTGGACAGAAACTGCAGAAAAAATGAGGTGTTCTGACATGAACTTGAAGTTTCCTAAGACCTCACAAAACTAAAAGTTGGACAGTTTCTACAAATTTCAGATGCAGCTTGTGTCCCTCATCAGTTTTATCTTCCATAACCCACACATACATGATGGATAACCCCCTCGTTTTTCAATGGCCTTGGCAGCCCCACCAAGCAGTCACTCTGGAAAAAACGGATTGTTCTTGAATGATTTCTCAAGTATATTAGTCACAAACATGCTTTCTTTTAACAGTGAACATGCCTGTCTTCTTGTTTCATGTCCTTCGTAGAACAAATAAAGAACATGCGTGACGCCAGGAAAAAAAATTAAAAAAAAAAAAAAATCAAGCTTCCCATGTCTGCTCATGTTCTGCAGAGACTTATGTCCTACATCCCAGGGCAGCAACTCAGCGCAAGGTCTTCTTTCAAGTTCATGTCAGATTTTTTTAAAATGTTTGTTTTTCAACACTGCCTTTTAGACTACAGCTTTAAGACTGGGCAATATGTAATTATCTATTTAAAAGAAAAAGATGAGAGAAAGGGGAATATTTGATAAAGGTTTTCTGCCTATAAGCAAGCATTGCTTGGTCTGAGGAAACCAATGATATACATAAGACACATAGCTAAGAAGGAAAATTATGCAGTCATTGAATTGACAATAAAAAGGGGCAAAGAATTTCTGAGAAATTAGGAGGTATTACTTTATAAGCAAATAGGAGCTATTTCTTCTGTGACTCTACAGAAAAATGGTGATTGTGGCTGTTCTTTTAAAAGGCAAAGCAGCAGCATGCCTCTCTCTCTATTGCTTGAGGTTTAAGTATGTATGACACACTGTCTTTGCAGAGCCCACCTACTTCCCATCTACCCAAGAGGTGCTGTGTTACATCAAAAAGAGTGTGCAATTACAGATGGCAAGGTGAAGGCATAAATCCCCCTATACCTCTATATCTCACTCTATACCTTGCATTCTGCTTTGAGTAAATTGATTAAAAGAAATGCATTGGTAAATGACTACCTACCAAAAATATAATATGTTTTTATCTGTTTCTTTCTACCCCAAGGTTATTTCCAAATTTTTTGATAATGTCCATGATGCAGTTGCCATAAATGCTCATTTCTGTTGCCTAATTATGTTATAGAATTTTATGAAGTTAATGAAGATGGAAGTAAAATATTAAGTCATTCAAGTATTTGATCTGGTAGTATTATGTATATGTATATATACATTATATGTAGTTAGTATTATATATATATATATATATATATATAATATATATCCTATTCAGGAGGAAACTGGGATACTCCTTATATCAGCTTTAAATTTTGAATTCATTGTGGGAAAAAAGTCAACATTCTAAAGTTAACTTCTCACAAATTCTAAGAGTACTATGACTATTTTTTGATGGGGGTCATAAACCAGCCTCACCCCAAAGAAAGTTTTTTTTGTCTAATTCCTCTCCTGTTGGCATCCACCAAGCAGCTCCACTTCTAACATTAATTCTTGATTCTAAAGTAGCATGTGCCACCCTTTTCCTCCTAAATACATATAAATCTCATAATGTCCCAAATATTGAGTTGGAATTATATCACATAACCTAGTATACCCTCTAGGAGCCTCCTACTTAGTCTTCCAAAATTGTCCCTCTGCCACATCAATATGTCACACATCATAAGATACATCTGATTCTTGAGAGGTTTAGTACATTCGTTAGAGATAGTACAGAGACCATCAAAACTCAACACTTCACTATCTTGTTCACCAAAATAAGCCTAGGTTAATAGAGATTTAATTATCACTAATTTTCTGGGACTGTAGAAGAGAAAAGGGAAGATCATTTCCACTTTAAAGATTACAGAGGAAGAGCGTGCATGGGGCCAGGGAGGGAGGGAGAGATGGGGGGAGGACAGAGAGAGAGAGAGCAAGAGAGAGAGAGAGAGAAGGAGGAGGAGGAGGAGAAGGAGGAGGAGGAGGAGGAGGAGGAGGAGGAGGGAAGGAAGGAATTAAGAAACGGAAATCCCTCTCCTACTTAATACCATACTGAATAACTTTAATAATACTAAAGTATGTTACAGGACATCCTTCGATACTTAGAACAAAAGCCCTCAGATGAAATTCAGCACAGCTATTAATCATGTTTTTGTAAAGATTACTAATGAATTGCTCGGTTAAACACAGCCCCTGGGAACCTGCCTAGTTAGTCATACTGCGTAGTGAAGAAATCAGTGCAGAGAATCACTTCACATGAGTATTACAATTTTCCCAACTGGATCCTTCCCTGTTCTGGAACCTCTAAGTCAATCTGCACTTTCTGACTATATCCACAGTTGTTACCTTAGCTATAAAAAGTAGCGAAGGATCTTAAGAAGAGATCATAATGCATTGATGATTATGAATGGATGACTTTTCTTTAAAACAGTATTGTACTTGTATTATAAACCATTTCAATTCTACAAAAACAGAGCATACCAGAGTCTGAACTATGGCATGGTTGGTGGCATTCATGTGGGCATTAAGTGGAAAAGAACATTCTCCATCACAATAAAATGCAGCATATCCTTCTGGTGCTATAATCCAGTCCTGAAATGCACAGAGACAAGAGAAAATAAAACCACCTACATGGAAATAAAGACTCAAATATCTTTCATCTGAATAGGTTTTATTTCTTGATCCAACAAGCATTCCAACAGGATAGCCTCTCCCACACTCCTTAATTTTAAATTGAAATTGACCAAAAAAGTATAAATGTTTTTGCAAGAATTTGTCCTAATTTCTCCCAAGAGGTTGCTATGTAAGATATTCATAGCATGCATTAATCCATGTATGTATTCATGAATACAACCATAATCATGAGATAGCATTCTAAATATTGTTTAAACAGGAAATGATGAACTCCAGAAAGTTCAAATGAACCAGAAAGGATAAGATGAATAAACTTAATTGAGATAATTCTCATTATTTCTTAATAACTCATTACCTATTTCAGAAGTCTGACAACCTCCTAAAGCTTTAATATTTATTCCATGTGCTATTTTTCTTTACATTCTTGCATTGACTTTATATACTTTTTGGCAGAAAGAAATCATTATAAATACCTGAAAACTATACTTAAAAAATTTTAGGAAGCTAAAACATTGCAGATTTGTTTCCCCAAATTTTCCCTCCAGAGAAACAAAACTTGGTACTTGGTACTTAGTATAAATAAAAAATTATTGAGATATCCATGTTGAAAGTTTATCAAAATTTTGAAAATGTTTACATATTGATATTATCAATGAAATAGTTGTATGTTAAGAGTCTATTGTAATAGACTATTAAAAATAACAAAAGTTTTTAATGACAATTCTACTGCATTTTTAAGTTGTTCTCACATAGAACCATTAAAATTATTTTAGTTAAATTCTCTTCCTCAACTTAGTTATGAAACATATTTTTAAAATAATACAATTTTTTGTTTTGTTTGTGGACTAAATCAAGGCTCTCACTTCTGCTGGGCAAGTATTCTACCACTGAGTTAAATCCCTGACCCTTCTTATGCTTATATTAAGATTTGGTCTTACTAAGCTTCCCAGACTTTCCTTGAACTTGCGATCCTTCAGCCTCAACCATTTGAGTAGCTTGGATTATAGGTGTGTGCCACTATACCCTACTACTAATAATATGATCGTAAGGGAAAGAAATACCTTCTTTGTAAGTCTACCCTATGACAGAGGCAATTATAGTTCTATTTCTGAGACTGATAGTTTGGGATCCAAGGAGGACTAATCTGAACTAATATGTTACCTGTTTTAAATTCACAGTTTGGGGTATTTAAACAATAGTACTCTTTTTTCAATTCCTAAATTATCACAGAGTTCATACTTCTTGTTCTGATAGATGTTTTTAACCATAAAATATTATGTTTCAAGGGTGAAAGCATAAAGGAGAAATGAAAATGATGTGGACAACACATATCCTGAAGAGTCATTCAAAATGATTAAAAATTATACTTGGAAAATTACTCTCAAAGATTGTAACTTTCTAAGAATTTATGATTAAGCAGAAAATAACCATCTAAGTTGACTGAAAATCCTTACCTGCCATCCCAGATCCCGGAAACTCACATAGAGTTCATGCTTCTTGCAGGCTTGTTTTTGTTCACTTGTATTGTAATCTGAAGAGTTTTTTAAAAAATCACATATTAAACAAATGGTTGCATATCGGGTATACAATGTTTCTTTTATGAGATCACTGCCAAGATTTTTAAAGAGGTTATATTTGAAGATGTAAATCATCATTTTGAATCCTAAAGCTACAGCCAATTACCAACCACATGCATTTTTATCATGCCATGTGTTTCTTTCTTCTTTTGTAAAACCTAAACAGTATTCTTTGCCTTATCTGTTACCACCTATATGACAAGGCACAACCTCATGACTGTTACTCATTGCATACTAACTGTTCGATATGTGTTCATTCATTAATTTAGAAATACATAATAGTACTTGATATATTTTTCTACAGCAAATATTCTTACAATTTTTTTAACATCTTCCATGAGGCAGACATTGGGATCTTACTAGTTGATTTCATTTTAACAGCATAAATTCAGGATACCTCCAAATTGAGCTTCTGATCATTCCTCAAAAACCTGTCCACTCTAGACTTCTCCATTCTTGACTGACTTCAATTGCCCCCCGGGCATAAAAACCAAAGCAAATTAAAAGAAACATGAGGAGTCTAAACAATTTTCTTTTTCACTCTCACATCCAGTCTGTCCAGGAATTTTACACACTATTTCCAAATAGATCCAAAATCTACCCACTGTCATCACCACCATCATAGGGTGTTCCAAGCCACCATTTCTAGCCTAGATTATATCAATATCCTCAGTGCTGGCCTCCGTGCTTCTGCCCTTGCTCTGCTACAATAAAGCAGCCAAGCAGTTTATTGTGGTACTTCCCTGTAGGAAGTTCCACTATGTTCCCGTCAGGGGGAGAGTGAAATATCCTCACAGTGGTTGCAAGGCTTTATTTTCAAGTCTTTGCTTAAATGTCATCTCAAGGAGGCCTTCATTGACTACACGATTTAATGTTGTAACTCTAAACCAGATACTCTTGATTTTTTTCACCTTGTTCTGTTTTTCTTCCATTGTACTTATTGCATTGTGAAACGCTAGCTATGATGTTTATTCATTTATTATATGCATTGCTACTTTTCTGTTTTCTCTTGCTAGAATGTAAGTTCCACCAGGGCAAGAGTCTTATTTGGTTCTATGCAGTTCACTGACATATCCCAAGGGTCAGAAACAGTACCTGACACACAATAGGCATTCAATAAACATTTGAGGGAGTAGTAAAACAAATTTCTCAGTGTTCCACAAATGATTTTCATTACATATTTTGGGATGTAATCTGGAATACTCATAATATTTTATAATTGTTTCAAAGGAATAAGTATAAATGCAGAACTCCAATCTTGCATTTGGAATAAAGTAAAATACTAAGGAAACATAGAACTTTATGGAACATTTTTCTATGTTATCTTCTCTGGAACATATTCATATTTTATACAAATAACATTTTAAAAACTAACCCACTTGGATTATTTCTAATATGAATTATGAAAGAGGAAAATAAAGAGAGAAAAATAATTTATTTCAAAGAAAGTTTGTGCTAAAGTGCTATCTGACATTTTAATTATTCAAACTTTAATAAAACCAGAGAGCAAATGGAGTCCATCATAGAAGGCCCTGTTATCTGTCATTCATGGATCCTTCAAATAATTATTTAACATCTATCAGTCTAGAGAAAACAAGAGAATGATTAAATTTTGAACTTGAGGATTTTTAATTGCTAGATTAATTATTCTGACTGTGCAATTGAAACAAATTAAATCAGTAAATAATGAGAAATGCAGAAAAGAGAAATTATTTGAGACTTGGCAATATTATTCTTCAGGGAAAAGTCTCCCTTATTCTAAATAATAGCACAAAGAATTAACTTTATTCAGGCAATGGACAACTGTACTTTAAGCATGAAATGGATAAGTATATATGAAAAAGCCATAAACTACATGCATGGTTATTTGAATTCCATGTTTATAAAAAAAGAAAGAAAGTAAAACTTTAAAGTCCAAATATATCTGTTCCATCAATGCAGCTTTCATGCAGGCTAAGTGATGTATATAATGTAACATCACATAAAGGTAACGAGCAATGAAATTTATAATGGAATCTGGTTCCAAGAGTCTGATTTCATAGAGTGAGGACCATATGCTTATTCTGTCAGAAATAAAAATTAATGGATACCCAGTGAAGGAAATGTTGTACCCAAACCAGCAAAGTCTGCAGTTAGATTTATAATAAATGGCTGGCAGAATAAGCTATGGGAAGAAGGACAAGGAAATTAGATTTATATCTTTAAAAATATTAATTGGCAGCCCTTAGGAGATTAAAATGAAATAGACATAACCTTACTATTGATGAACCTGTCTACAATGAAGTCATGCCAGAAATTACTAAAATATTCTGGTACTACAGTCAACACTAGAAAAATATACTAACATTCCTCAAACAAAATTGAGGCATTATAAGTATAGAACTTCTCTGTTTTTGTCTCTTAATGGTAATAATATTGGGAAAAAAACATCGAAACTATTATTAAAATTTTATGCAATTTTCTTTATGGCTAATTTCTAGATGCAGTATAAATTTATTTTTTTTACTTTTTTATTGGTTCACTATAGTTGTACACATTGATGGAGTTTATTGTCACATATTCATACATGCACACAATACAATATAATAAAGCTTGACTTTAAAATATTATTTTATCTTAGAATAGATCAGGAAAAGTAAAAATGTGGAGATAAAAGAAAATGGTATTTAAAAATTCTGAAATCTACATGGACATTAATGGTCTGCACGCCTAAGAAAACAAATGGAGGCTAGCCTAGCTAAGAAGGGAACAACAGAGAATAGTTAAATTCAAAAAATTCCATCTACCAACATTGGTTTCAAAATAGCATTAGTTTATTTAAGAGGGAAAATAGAGCTAGAGAGATAGATGATATTGAAATCCAAGAGAGAATTTAACATTAAAGCATCAGGACAGCTTCAAAGCAAGAGAAGATGTTAGTTTTCTCACTCTCCCACTCTCCCTACCCCAAGGGAAAATGCAGTCAGCACCTGCAGCACTCACAGCAAATTGATAATGACAGTAAATGAAGGTCTGTTAAGAGGCACAAAAGAAAGAACAACAGACTATTCTGTAATGGAGATTTGATATGATCTTGGGAGTAGAGAAATTTGTGATAAACCCACAAACAATAGCAATCCCATCCAAAGAAGGGGAATTTTAAAATATTATTGGTACTCCAGTTTATTCACCACATTCCACTCCAGCAAATTACCCATTTGAATATATGCACAAATCAGTAGGCATTTATGCTAGTGTAGGGATATAGATATTTGTCTAGGTACGAATGGGATATAAAATAGATATAAAATAGACACCACAAAATAATAGCTATCTGGTCTATTTCCTTAATTCCACTCAGCAAGTCATACACATGAATGACCCAATTAACATCTTCACTTAAGAACCCACTGGGATAAAAACTTAAGCAAAAGCTTTACCTTTCAATTGTCTGCAAGACATCTCTAATTGAAAGTTTCCCAGATGCCTCCTATTTCTGCTTTTTATTTTTAAAAATGGTCTCCATTTTAATTTCTAGTGCATTGCAATTGCACATAATAGTGGGATTCATTTTGACATATGAATAATTTTCTACATATTAGAAATGTATATAATAAATATATAAAATATTTTTCTCCATTTCAATCCCCAGTACTTCCCCTTTCAATTCCCACTTCCCTCACCCTGATCCCCTTCCTCTACTCTATTGGTCTTCTTTCTATTTATTTATTTATTTTTTAATTGGTTCATTTCAGTTATATATATTGAATTGGAATCTAATGTGATACGTTCATACATGCACATGGCATAAATTCATCAAGTTTATTTCTCACTTCTTCCCCTTTACCTCCCCTCTGGCTTAGTCCCCTGCTTGTACTCTACTACTCACCCTTCTATTTTCATGAGATCTCTTTTTTATTAGTTTTTCTCTCTAGCTTCTGCATATGAGAGAAACCATTAACCCTTGACTTTCTGAGTCTGGCTAATTTCACTTAGTATGATGTTCTTCAATTCCATCCATTTACCATCAAATGATATAATTTTATTTTTCTTTATGGTTGAGTAGAACTCCATTGTGTATATATACCACATTTTCTTTATTTATTTGACTATTTATCCTTTTGACCTTACATTGTTTCAATACTTACTATTTTAGTCACCTTATAGCCTATACCTGAAAATTTAGTGTCTTGATTTTCTTTATTTCTCCCTCAGATCCTATGTTAAATTAGTCCACAAAGCCCCATTACTCAGCCCACTTCAGTATTATTGTTTAAATAGCCTATCGGAAGCACTTTGCACTCTTGGTTACCTCATCCTTCCTCACTGTCTTCTTCCAGTAACTTTGAATCCTACGATAATACTTCATTCCTGCTCACCTCCTACATCTCTTTTTTTGTTTGTGGGCTTTTGTTTTTTGCAGTACTGGGGATTGAACTTAGTACCTTGTGCATACTAGGCAAGCACTCTGCTACTGAGCTACATTTCCAGCCTTTTCTTCCTACATCTCTGATTGTATGTATTATGGTTTAGGGTCTATGCATACCTTCCTAGTTGACATTCCACTCTTCTCACACAAAAATACTTGCATATCCCACCCATTCAACACCAGTATATGATCCTGTAACTGGGTACATCTGTCTGCAAATGGTTTCATACATCACTTCATTTAAAAAAAAAAAATGTCTAGTTTTTCCTCAGATAAGGCATTCATGTCGAACCCAAGATTATGTGACTAGGAAATGGTAGAGCCAGGATTAAATTAAAGATAGATAGTAGATAACTAAATGAACACATAGATAAAGCTAGCTAACTACATATTACATGCACTAAAATAATTATTGTTTTAGGAAGGGTATCCAAATTTTACATGATTCATGGAACAGATAATAGTTATCAATGTTAATTGCTATATAAATAATGCGAACGAGAGATTAAGTTACTCAGGAGATTGAGTGAGAAGGGTCACCAAGTTTGAGGACAATCTGGAAAATTTAGTGAGACCTTGTGACAATTCTGTGAGACCCTGTGACATCTCAAAATACAATTTTAGAAATGTCTGAGGATGTAGCTTAGTGGTAGAGTGCTTGTCTGGCAAGTGGGGAGCTCTGTGTTCAAACTTCAGTACCTCTAGAGAGAAAGAGAGAAAAAGGTATGTGGAGAAAAAGCACTGGAAGTATGGTACCAAGCTGACATCCATATAGCAGGGTAACATCATGGAAGAATTAGGTGAATAAGGGAAAACTTTATGATTTTATTATTGTTAAACACTAAAGAGTATATTAATTATATAATTTAAAACATTTTCAAGAAATAATTCCAATTAATTCTCTTTTGTTTTGATTAATATCTGTTGTGTCAAGGGGCATGGATTTATATAGAATCCATTAGGCAAGAGACGATGCTTGTAAAAATTGAAAAGTAAGTGTAGAATGTTTCCTTCAATAACTATATGAAAGACTTTTGAAAGAAGTCTTACTCTAAGAAACCAATATGATTTTAGGCAAGGCCACCATATACTTTGATCCATTTTCTAGTACCCTTAGTAGTGAACATGCTATAAACAATCTTTTTGCACCTTCCCATAATGGCAGGTATTATAGTTTAGATGTGACGTGTCCCCTAAATGCTCATGTGTGAGAATGCAAGAAAGTTTAGAGGTGAAATGATGAATGGATTATGAGAAATTTAACCTAACCAGTGTGTTATTCCACTAGTGGGGATTAACTGGGTGGTAACTGTAGGCAGATAAGATGTGGATGGAGGAGGTGAGTTGATGGGGATGTGCCTCTAGAATATATGTTTTGTCCCTTAAGAGTGTAGCTGTCTGTGTCTCTCTGCTTACTAACGCAATGCCCTGAGCTACTCTCTGCCATAGTCATCTGCCATGGTGTTCTGCCACACCTCAGGCCAGGAGCAATGGATCTGACTGCCTACACTCTGAGACCTCTGTAATTATGAGCCCCCAAATAAATTCCACCCCCCCTAATTGTTTTTGTCAGATCTTTCAACTAAAAAGCTGAATAAAACAAGACTTACCATTTTCCCTGTTAATCCTTCCAGAGTTTTAATACTTGGTTGTTTTCAGTATTTTATGTAGTTCTTAGAAGTAGTTCTTTAAGTTTAAGTAGTTCTTTACGTAGTTCCTTAAAAGTCCTACTAACCTAGTGCATTTGTGTTTTAAAGAGTAGCTACCTTAAAATTCAGCTACTGCTTCCATTTCCTTCCCACACATACTCAAATTTCAAAGGACAATCCATTGTGTTACCTTAATGTGAAATAGGTAACATCTCCTACAGTATACCTGGCTCAAACTTCTTGCCAAAAGTCTGAAGAGGAACAGCAGGCTGGGTTGGGGGGAAAGAGCAGAAAACCTAGACACAATCATTCTTATTATGGATGGATGGATGGAAGGAAGGAAGGAAGGAAGGAAGAAGGAAGGAAGGAAGGAAGGAAGGAAGGCCAGAGGGGAGGGAGGAAGGAAGGCCAGAGGGGAGGGAGGGAGGGAGGGAGGAAGAAAGAAAGATGCAACTAAACACCGAATACAACTTTCTTCCCTAAAAGCCACCTTCTACTCCTTCTTAGGCAAGGATCCTTTGAACAGTATTTTATTGTAAAAGCCTGGTACCGTTATAGCATTTATTATTTATATTTGGATAATTTAAAAATTTCATTGGCATTTCAAGTCCCCTAAGTATCAAATTTTCTGTTTATATTAGTGTTTCTTTTCCTTAAACCCCTGTCTTTTAGGCCAAATCCTATGAGGCTTTTCCCAGTCTGCTTGATTACTACCTATTGAAAGGTTAAGTCTCATAGACACAAACCAGCTACTTTCTTTCTTCTTATTATCAAAATATGAACATACTCCAAAACCATCTACCACATATTACACAGAAATGGTTGCCAATGACAAACTTTGAAAAAGAAAATATTGGTCTATATTAGAATAATTTCGTACTCTAAATGGTGTTAGGAAACTGGTGAAAAGTTACGTGATTTCTGCTCCATGTGTTTTATTCATCTATGGTATAGAAGTACATTTGTTACTTGTGGTCAGGAAAAAGATAAATAGAGTTAGCCAATAGGGAAAAAGACTTTGATGATTTCAGTTGCTGCAACGCCTCTGCCAGAGTAATTAGGAGTTCTAATAATAAGTATGTGACTTCTACTTTTCCTTTTGTAATTTCCTCAAAAATTATTTACTATTCTATTCAAAGTTTTGCAAACCCTTTTCTTAATGCAGTCTGCTACATTAAATTAAAAACATTTCAACCAAATTCAGAGCCATTCTACATGAAAAGAAAAATATACAACTTTGACAGGTTAGTATTTGCAGGGAAAAAAGGGTCTTAGAACGTTATTTTTCTCCATCTTCATATTAAGCAGTTACAACTTTTTACCAAACTAAATGTCTTACGAAGATCTTTACAAAATAGCTTTGTAACATTGCACTAATATCACGGTTACTTTCAAGTGATAAGGAGGTTAAATGTCTTTGATGAAAAATTATTTTAAAACATCATTTTTATGTAGCATTTAATTCAGTATAATATACTTCTATGCTTCTGTTGCTGGACACCAAAGGAACTTCATTCTAATGTATCCTCCTGGTGCCTACACTTTGGCAAATCTCCAGTGAGTTTCATTTAGTATTATTGTGGATAATCTCAGATGCAAAAAATTAAATAAATAAAAACAAATCAAACCTAAATAAAATAAAAACAAAAAATAACAAAACTATTTTTTGTTTTACTTACAATCTGTTTCTTATCTAAATGCTCATTCATGTTTGCATGATAAATAGCTGCTAGATGATTTTTCATTTTCAAGTAACTTGGGAAAATAAACATTTTGGGAACAATGTCAAAGGGAATTCTAAGTTACAATTCTTATTTGCTGAAATACCACATGGAGAAATGATGTCTATTTGTGCAGCAACTCATCCACTGTGCTTGGCAGAATATCATGGATATTAACAAAAATGAATACATATTTTACAAATGAACCAAAATTTTGTTCTAGGATGAATCCCCATTCAAATATATTTTATAGATAAAAATAATTTCTTGGAATAAAATACCCATTATTTTCATCTAAGAACAACTTATTCCAACTTGTTTGTAACCTGGATTCAACAAACTTTTTGGTATAAATAATCTGATTAAGTCACTTTAGATCCTGGCATTTAGATACTTTCTGATCAGTTGCAATTTTATCTCCTTTTCTATCAAATAACAGATTAAATTCCAAGTATATCAACATCAGTTGAACATACGTAATATTTTGCCAAAACATTTTATGTATACATGTGTATCACACACCAAAAAACACATTATCCAGATAACAGCCCTCCAAATAATTTATGGAAATATAAATATTATGTTAATTCTCATACTATCTATCCTGTTCCTACTTTCAGAAAAAAGATGAGTTGCATTACTTAAGTAGTAAAGAGTAAGAATTTAACAAATAGTACTAAAGAGAAGAATTTATGTTGAATTTTCCTGGTGGACCATCCATATTTAGAGGCCCTGGGGAAGTTAGCTCAGCAAGTTGTGTCATTTAGTTTTGGCTTGACTTTGTTGATCTAGCCATTTCATAATTTAATTAATGCCAGCTTGATTTTAATTTGAACTGACTCTTTCAACATATGAAGACAAGTCCTACTTATTTTGAAATGAATTACTGAGTGATTCACTGATGAAACATTCTGGGGATGCTAGAAACATCACTGGAAGATTTAATATCACAAATGAAGGTCTATACAGAGGATAAATTTATTGTGGCTACTTGATTTGCAACATATGACCCCATAACTCTCTGTGCACAACTGCTGCTCTCGTTTTATCTTACCTCCAGCACTGGACATCCTGGAGGAGTCCTGATGAGAGCTGGATTTATTGCGGTTTTGATTCTTCCGTTTGTTGGCTGCTCTCACTGATCGAAGAAGTACCTCACTGGCCTTGAAGAAGGCCACCATGAATGGTTGTTTTGACTGAGGCCCATGTCTTCCCACAAGACCAGCAGATTTTACATTGATACTACGTCCTAGAACACAATGCACAAGAATTTGGTTTTATGAGAGATAAACTTTACCTGATGTGAATGAATTCTGAGGGTACTATGAAAAAGACAAAAGTTTTAAAACAATATCAGATTTCTTTTTTCTTTATAGACCTTGTTTCCTATATTCATGAGGTTTACTGTTACAATCATCCATGTTTATTTTTTCATTGTCCATCATTCTTCCACCACAGAACACCCTCTGGCCACATTGACTCATGATACCATCTCAGACCTCCAAGTCAGGGAGACTCCTGGAAATGTCTGACTACCTATCAGCCTGGAAATGTCCACATTGAATAACAATTCCAGAAATCTGATCTGTGGACTCTTCTGCACTAAAGACCTCATAATTTTCCTCTAAGTGATAAAAGCTGAATGCCTAGAAGGTGTTTCTACTTTCTCCAGCCAATTTCAGTCTTCCAGGTATTAATTAACACTGAGAGCCTTTCCCTTTCACCTCTGCCCAGGGCTTTAGCAAACTTTAGAAAGCTGTGCTCTACTTAGAGCTCTTCACAGGTCATTCTGGAAGACCCTTCCAGGGATGGAGGTTTGCTTTTAAGTTTCACATCATTCTCATTATGAAGTATTTTGAAGTAAACATGGAAACTGAAGAATTCCTCTCCTGAGTTTGACATATCTGAATAAAGTTCACTGAAAAGGTTTCAGAAGAGGTAAACCAAGCCTGAAGGATCTCAGGAAAGAGAAAATTTCCAGGTGAATTTTTATAATTCACTTTTATTAACCTTTTCTAATTTAAAATAATTGTCACTGAAAATTAAATTCAATGTGTTGTATGTGAAAATTATAGATGTAATTTATCAATGTATTTATATCTATGTATACAAAGAAAACCATTGACTGATATCTGGTTCACTAAAAATCACCCAAAGAGGATCAAAAATTTAAACTTAAGTTGTAAATTTAATTGAGAATTACTCAAAACTTATACAAAGTTACTACTCTAGATATGGACACTACCAATCCTGTAAGAGTAATATATGATGTGGTTTGAAATATGTGTATGATTGACTCTGGCTTGCCCCCTGAGAAATGTGCATGTTTTCTTAAAATATTTATTCTGTAAAATCTGTGGAGCAGTCTCAGTCCATTATAAGACCTGAACCACCTTAGAAAAAAGAAAGAGAACACAAGTCCCGAAACAGCATCAATGGCATTTTAGCAAATAAACCCTTGCTCTTAGCAAAATTTATTTTGGCAGCATAAACACTTTTGTGTATACTTGTATTGTGCAGAGAGCTTCTACCGTCAGAATATGAGATTGTGTCATGTGAGACTGTGCAGCTGTTGGGAGGGACACAAAGGTCTTTTAAATGTAGAGATATTGATTTTTAAAAGAGAGTCTGCCCCAATCCAAGCAGCATAGGTGTCCTCCTCAACTGTCCTACAGCATACTGGGGGAAGTTGTCTAATGCATACAAGTATTAAAATGATCATCTGCCTCACAAATGCCACTACATTCAGTCCTACTAGAAAAAGGACTTACAAATAATCAAAGCAGTAAACCTTGAACAAATAAGCATATAGGTTTCTCTTTTAAATGCAAACTCACAGTGGCCCTATGCCAGAGTCTACATTTCTTAGAAAAACTCTATCACTGGCATAAATGAAAGAGGCAGTTTGATTTGTGGTCAGAGTAGTTTCCATTCTACTTCCACTGTAACAAATGTATTAATTCAGCTCAGACTTCCTCCTTCTGGCAGCCCTTTTGCTGTAAAAAGAGAAATTAGAAGTTCCAGCCAAATACCATACCTTGAACTGACCCACTTCAATACATAAACACTTTTACAACATGTTTATTCAGGTGTAGCACTTGAAATTGGTTTAAGATGTTTCCAGTGACAGAGAGCTCAGCAAAAGAAAAGAAAAAAAAAAAAAAAAAAAGAACTGGGAAACTTAACTGTTACAGAATAGAATAACTGGCAATCTGTTCTTCAAATTTTCTAGGTTTTTTTTTTTTTTCTGTCTTGAAGTATGACATAAAAAAGTATTTGTCAAAGCTTTTATTTTGATGTTTTAATGAAGTGTTAATTTAACAGGAACTAAATTTTTACTTGTATCCATTGATGACTACAGAAATCATTTTTAATATATGATCTTTCTAATACTGAAATAGGTTGCTGCAAGATGTTCACAAATGGAATATAGTAAAATCAGTTTTCCATTCATTACAACACACACTGACCCTTTTAAAGTTAAATATGCACTTAACTCAAAGTTCCAAGTTTCCTTTGGTTTGCAAGAGGGTTTCTTTTATTTTTATTCCAAAGACTTTCAATATTTTAATTTTTATCTATGGAGAAATAATACTACTCTAAAGATTTATGTTCTGAAAACTATAATGATGTGTGTATGCTACAAATATGGTTTCTTGGGTTTTACAAAGGTAGATATTGTATGTGAAGCAAAGTACCCTTCAAATCAATGTGAACTCCCTTTAAAATAACTTTTAATATTATTAAGTTTCCTCTTGGCTTCCTTTTTACTTCAGCAATGAGGTGACTATTGAGATTCCATAAGTTAGTGCTTGCTCAGTTACCCTTGGTCTTGAGCTACATCACAGAAGCATTAACTATTTAGACTACTCCTTAAGACATAGTATACCTACACTGATTAACTAAAGTTTCTGAGTGGCTGAACAATTAATTTTGTTTGAAATTCTGATAGGAATCCAGTCTATATTGCATATATTAAAAATAGTGAATACTTTATAAAAGTTTACTTGAACAATTTGAATTTTATTATTAAATATATAGTATGTTTTAAGGTATTACAAACACAAAATTAAATTCTGCTTAAGGAAACATTCTGCTTAAGGAAGACTATACACAGTCTGTGTAACCACCATGGATGTGCTTTTCAAAGTTGACCCTATTGTCAAATATTTAACAAGTATATATTTGAATGAAGATGAGCTGCTTCATGGGTAAAAAGTCACCCTAAGGAAAAGGTACACCCACAAAGCATAGAATCAAACAGTAACAATATCTCAGGAAGCATAAGAAAATAGTGATTTTTGAGTCTATAATTCAGTTACTTCTGGTACAGCTCCACTGACTGCATTTCTAATTTCTAAATGAAAGGGATTCAAAGAAAATCTAATAATCTTTTTAATCCAAAGTCTCTGTAAATATGGGAGGATAAGGTAGCACTATTTTGGAACTTGATTAACAGAATATGACACAATGGTAGAAAAATATTCTCCCTACATTAGACAAATGATTTCTGAGCAGTTTCACTATGGGTGAGAATGGTAGCAACAGAACAAGTTCCAAAATCATCTGCTCCGGTGTCAGCATCAGCATAGACTCCAGAGAATGGTAACAGCTCACTAGAAGGTAATTGATCAGAAGAGCAATCTGACAGCAATGGCGTTCTTCAAGCATCCTAGCAACTGCACCTAAGCAAGAGACAGGGCCAGTCACAGGAGGGAGTGACTCTAAGAGCAAGAGAAAAACTCCCTGTGGAATACCCATGTGTTTATGATGTACACCAGGATTGGGGTAGGGCTGCAATCTGATAAACAGGTGGGAGAGACAAGAGGAACTGGAGAACATGTTTGCTAGAAATTGTTCAAGCTTAGATACACTTGTGTTTTCCTACAGGAGTGAAAGGGGAGAGGAGAGAGTGAAGAGATTGAAAAGATTCTTTGAAGAATGTGCCAGCATTCCACTGATTTCACTGTTGGCAGTTAGTGCCTGGTTATCTCAGGCTTGTGGATTATGGAATGCTTGGATAATAAAATACAATGGGTAATGAAAAAATTATAGGAGTTCAGAGTTTGGTATTGGCATAGGTACAGTCCTTTTGCATTTACAAAAAAAGGACATCCAACAATTTTTGCATGTGAAAAAAATTTTTAGAACTATTTCTACCTTGATGGTTTCATTTTCACCTCAAGCTTGTTGTAAAGGTACCAAGATAAAAGAAAGAACAATGTGAACTGTAAATAATATATGGGTATGTTATTTCTTTGTTTTATTAATTAGTATGAGTAAAGATAGGGTTGGGTTGGTATCTCCTAAAGAAATGAATGCTTACAGGAATTAAGACAGAAGTTTATGAGGCTACTACATTTTGCCATAAATGAGGCTAGAGATTCAAGACTTCCAATTCTAACACTCTGACCCTTATAACTTTGTCTGAGTTCTAGGGATAGAGTATAGATTTGAGCAATGACCCAGGATGTCCCCTTTCCTAAGAATACAACTGAAATTATTTCAAATTTATAGTAATAGAGAAGGTCAGCTGGCAAAACAAAGATCCATCCCAAACTCACTGGTTTTGTATTTCAGACCATTCCTTTTGCAACATGTGACATTCAAGATGTTTATTTCTTTTAAAACAAGGTTATTAAAGGAGATTCTGACATAAAACAGTTCTTTAGACATATGTTGATGTTATAAGGATAAGTGGTTCCAAATATGAGCATTTAGTTTCCTTGCAGGATACACAGTTTAAAAAAACGCTCATTTGAGGATTTATCAGAGTCTAAACGTTGATATCACTCAGAGATGTTAGCAAGAATTCAACTTTGTTTTTTCTCCTGTAAACCCACAGCAAAACTGTTTAACCCAAAACACCTGTGATGAATCTGGTACACAAATTACCTTTCCTTCATTTTGAGAAAGACTTGCAGCATCCTTTATAGACCACTTCATGGAAGACAAATCAGTTCATTGTTTCTCATTCACATATCTACTTAATCTTCACTTATTTTCAACCTGTGGTTAAATTTGATTCTAATATTCTTAAATTACAGATTCTGTTACTCTAAATTATACTGGAATTTTACCCTTTTTGGAAGCAGATGATTTAAAATGTCCAGAACTTGCTACCCAGCATACAGACTAAATCATGTTTACATCAGATTTTAAGTAATGTAGGCAAGATAGAATTTTGTCTACTTACATTCCATATATACTTTAATTCAGTATAGCCTTAAATTAAGCATATTGTAATCTAGCTACAATTTCAATCTTGTTATACTTTGATGAAAATTTTGCATAGTTTTTAGTTTTGTATTAAAAACATAGACCTATTTCCAGATATAAGCCACAGATATGAAATACCACAAATGTAATTTAACATTTCTGCTCAAATTTTAAAATGGTTTATATGGCCTTATAAACTCAAACAAAAACAAGGAAAAGCTGTTATTTTAAACTGTTTCAGTGATACTGAAAACTCACTGTTGACTGGTATTTGAGAAATCTTTGTTTGAACTGTAGAGTGCAAGGTAAGATTTTTAAGTGATTCTTCACAGTAATTCTTGAGTTCCATTTAGCAAACAAGGCTTGTCATGCAATGCTTTGTTAGAGTTTTCTGTTCTCATCTTTATAGGCATTTAAAAGTGATTTAAACATAACCACTTGGATTTTACTTCAAGCATATTTATAATTCAATATTAATAATAAAATATATCAAAGAAAAGAGACAGGAAAATGGAATGATATATGTAAACAAGCATAGGATTCTTTGCCTGTGAAAGAAAGAAAAAAAAAAAAAAAAAAAAAAGACACACTGGAGATGTGAAATCCAAGGAGAGTAGTGGGGATCATTCCCTGACACACTGATGTGAACTCAGTTTGGATGAGTAACCTGGTACCGATTCTGGTAACTTAACAGCAGTAGAAGAAATTCATTTTCCTCTCTGACTGGGGAACACAGGAGTGGAAAAGCTTAAAAGAAAAGAGATTTTTAAAAGAGTTGACATTATTTCTAAAAATTATACAGAAGAGTCTGTAATGCCCTACAGTTTGAGAACATAGTGGGGATTAGGAAAGGAACGGGGATATTTGATCACAAGCACAGGCAGACTGACGAAAGGCATGACAAGAAAAACACAAACCCTTGGGACCTGAAGCCCATGAGACTCCAGGAAGGAGGGCCTGGGGACAGAGAGACTGAGAGTCATAAAAGAGCAGGACCAGAGGTTTGTGCCCAGTTGTGGAAGTCGCCCAAAATGTTAAAATATTTTACTGTGCAAAGGGCAGAGCTGAGGTGATGGAAAATGTCAAGTCTCCTTCCATGGACTTCGGTCTCATATGAGGGGTTTACTATCTCAGGCATGATAAGCCCAACAAATGCCTTATCTTGGGACCCTATATTTTCAGCTGGTGGAAATATAAATCTTATACTAAGAATCATCGTTTACCTCCACAAAAGCCCTGACTTTTTAATAGCTCGTCTTTATATAGCACCTTTCCCCAGAGGCCCTATGAGTTTTACAGACATCCTTTCTCACATGCCCCCAAAAGATTGGTTAGCAGTTGGTTGTATAGCCCTCATTTATTTTAAGAAAGGAGAAACATTCTTTTCACAAAACCATGAGAAGAGTGAATTATTTTTAGTCTATTTTCCAGTTATTATGTGACTTTTTAAAATAAAAAAGTGTACATAGAGAATTCTTTCCTTTAAAAGCATGGAAGATTCAAATAAAATTATTGTGAAGCAAAGTTTTAGCAGAAATCAACCAAAAGTTTTAAAAATATAATGTGTTATAACAATACCAATGAAGAACTTTTAGAGCTAAAACTCAGTTTATTTCATAGCTGCAATTTAATAGTCAGCATTTTATCTATGCTGGTGAAAGTGGTCTTTGAAATACACTTAATGCAGTTACTTGGGAAATTTGCATCTAAAAAAGTTCTTTTTATCAGTGAATTTGATATATTATTCAAAAGCTTTACATAATACAGCAAATCATAGTTCATTAAATATTTGACCTCACTATTATTTGATAAATGCATCTGCAAAATGATCACAAACTACTTTTATACTACCAAAATGGAAGGATAATAAATTATTTTAATAACTAATGAAGAGATAGAGTGAAAAAAGTAAAGGGTATTTTCTAAAATACACAGTGGAGAACTAATACTGAGATACAATGTAATATGCCATACTAAGTATCTACTTTTACTTCTAAAAATGTGTAGTTAAGACATTTAGAGCTTAATTAAGGGCTTAATACATTCCCTCACATAGGATGGTAGGATCACAAAGCATTTCTCCAGGTAAAAAGAAATGGAACTTTTCTTCATTGTTTTCTTATGACTCCAACTATGTCAAAAATGCAAGCAGGCCTACTCTACGTTAGGCACCAGAAACATCACCATGATTTCATGGTGGCACCCAGAGAAAAAGCATCCACTGAACCATTTGCTTGCATAATAATAGCTGGTTTCCAGGAGTTTTTACCTTTTGCTCAACAGGTCAGAAGCAACATCTGACCTCATAGCATAAAAAGAATTTTCATTTTTCTATCGGTTGTGTCCCATCAGAGAAAAATCATGAAAAGAATACCTGCAGATATAAACATAACTGATGATACCTAAGAGTAATAAGAAACATTCTTTCAAACAAATCAGGAAAGTTGGGAATTGAGAAGGTTTATGGATTGAATACTTCTGAAATTAAAACAGAAGAAACAGCTACCAACTATCAAAGACAGATGTCTTACCTGTTGACTTACATACATCATCTTATTTACTTCTCACAATAAGGCAACAGTCACATCTTTTAAAAAATGATTAAAATACTTTTCAAAGGTTGGGCACAGCGACTCATGCCTCTAATTCCAGCAACTGAGGAGGCTAAGGCAGGAGGATTATAAATTCAGCCAGCCTCAGCAACTTAGTAAGACCCTATCTCAAAATAAAAAATAAAAGGGCTAGAGATGTGGTTCAGTGGTTGTGTGCCCCTGGGTTCAATCCCCAGTACCAAATAAATAATTAATTAATCAATCAATCTCCAAGAAGGGTCAGATTTTAACTCAAACCTGTCAATCCTGAAGTAATTTGATCTTCCCTCAAATTACAGTGTTAGTAATTGGTTAGGGCTGATGCTTTTATCTTGGATCTCTGAATAAAAGCTTTCCATCTGAAGAAGAATTGAGAAAAAAACATCTATCTTATGCTTGTCAGTGGCACACATATTATAAACGTCAAGAACATTGTGATAGCTGCCTGTTTTGTTAAGTTCAGGATCAGACTTTCCTTAGGAAGTAGGAATATAAGGATTCAATTCTTCTTGGCAGCTGTGAAAAAGCCAGTGGTTTCCTCAGTTTCTATCATTCAAATTGAAACTTGTGTAAGGCACATGTCTACAATCTCATATGGTTGGGAGACTGAGGCAGAAGGATTGCAAATTCAAGACTAGTCTGGACAACTTAGTGAGACCCTGTCTCCAAAATAAAAATGAAAAGGGTTGAAAATGTAGCTCCATGGCAGAGTAATTGCTTAGCTTGCAGGAAGCCTTGAATTTGAACCCCAGTACCAAGAGAAAAAGAAACAAACTTATCACAGTACAGAGAAATTAGTTTGCATATTTAAGGAGTTGGAGTATGCAATTACTCTATAATAGTATGCTTCCTCTAATTCCAAGTTGGGATCACCACTTACAATACATACTATTTGGTTGTTAGCTTTTTGTTTGTTTGTTTGTTTGCTTATATCTGTTCAGTTTTCCTCTCTCCCTTGTGAACCTACACCAGGTGTGTCAAGTTTAACTGTTGGTAGCACAGAACCACAATGACAGCTCATGCCTCCTGGTAAAGTTTCTCTCTTCCCACTTGGCTCATTATGTGAACACCAGCACTACAGTTATTTTTGCAATATATCTTTGAGAAATCAGTATCGACAAGAAGTTAAACTTAAGTGAAGAATAGAAAAGACAGAGTTAACTCCAGTGCATGATGATAATAAGTAGTGTTTCATATTTTTCATGGCTGTAAGTTGATATTACCATGAAAACTATTTACTCCTCAGATCATTAGTTTAGCCATAGTTAAGAGTCTAGAATAGAGAATAGAGCAACAAAAACTGGAATATGTTCCTGATATTGTCATTTGTTTGGCAAGATTGGTGCTCCATAGTTACTGTTCTGAATTAGGGAAAATCAAAAACAGAAATACAGATGTAGCTAAACACTTTCATATCTCTTTCCATTAAGAGAAATATTTAAAAATGGTAAAATATATCTTTCACCAGATAATGAACCACAACTAACTCCTGTTTGTCACTGCTTACTTTAAATCACTGATTTTAAAACCCTTTTTCATGTATGTTCTGGAGTTGTGATGCTGACCTTTGGATAAGTAAATCATGTTCAGCATGCAGCTCTCATTTAAATATAAATATACTATAAGTTCAAACAAAAACAATTACTTTTAAAACCTAATTTTACAATGTTGTATATATAACGGACATGATAAAACAACATATTTGAATATTTTAATTTATTACTTAATATATTTTATAAACACATGTATTCATAAAGGAAAAAATATTTCCTCCCCATGAATCATTATACAGGACTAAACTGTGCTATGCATAAGGTCCATTTCAAAGTACTGATTAAAGAAAAATATAATACAGATATTAAAAATATACATCGATTTTTTTAAATCAGGATCATAAGTCTACATTTTCAACTAAATTAAAGGATCTGCAAACTACATTTAAACCATTTTGTTCAAATATGAGGTTTTTAGAAAAGCAAAACACACTGACAAATAAAAATAGGTTTAAGTGACAGAAGTATTTCTTTTCAATTTTGAGTGGAAAAGTTTACCCAATGTGTTGCTCCCCAAACATAATCGAGGTGGCACAAGACCTCTTTAGGGCTGAGACAATGCTGATTATCGACTTTAATACTGGGACATGGGGTGGTGGGTTGAGAGAAAGGATGGATTTTATGCTGACATTTTGTGCAAAAGTAAATAAGTTTTAGAAAGTTTTACTTGATTAGCCTCAGTGTGAATCTGCTGCACCTGTGTTAAACTACAAGCTTGAGCATCAGGTAACTTTAAGGAAAGGTGGAGAAGGGGGTTACTGAAGGCATGATCCTTGAAAAAAAACAGAAAAGCTGGACTTCATTATGATTAAAAATTTCTTCTGTCCATAGAATGAAAACACAAGCCAGAGAGAGCGAGAAAATACTTGCCAAGGGCATATCTGATAAAATATACAAAACACTCTTAAAACTCAGGTCAAACTATCCAGTTAAAAACAAATGGGTCAAGGACGTTAATAGACACCACATCAAAGAAGATATACAGATGGCACATTAGTCTGTGAAAAGATGCTCCACATCATATGTCATCAGGGAAATGCACACCTATCAGAAGGGTCAATAACCAGAACACTGACACCAGTGCTAGTGAAGATGGGGAGCAACAGACCCTTACTCATTGGTCAACATGGGAATGCAAAATGGCACAACCACTTTGGAAGAAAATTTGGTGGTTTCTTATAAAACTAAACATATTCTTATTATGGGAACCTGCAAATCTTGGTAAATAGGAAAAAAAAAAAAAACAGCATATGAATATTCCTAACAGTTTTATTAGTAATTGTCCAAACTTAGAAGCCACCACAGTGACCTTCAGTAGTGAATGGATAAATACACTTTGGTACATACAGACAGTAGAATAATATTCAGTAATAAAAAGAAATGAGCTGGGTAAACACTAGACCACTGAAGTGCATTCCCAGCCCATTTAAAAATTTTATTTGGGGACAGGATCTTGCTAAGTTCCCCAGGCTTGCCTCAAATTTATGATCCTCCTGCTTCAGCCTTCCAATCATGGAGGAAACGTAAATGCATATTCTTAAATAAAAGAAGCCTTAAAAGGCTACATACTGTACAAACCCAACTATATAATATTCTGGAAAAGGAAAAACTTTGGAGTAAAAAGATCAGTGGTTGCCAGGGACTGTGGGGAAGGAGGCATGAAATAGTCAGAGCATAGAATATTTTTAGGGCAGAAAAAACTACTCTGCACAAGTACAACACTAAATATAAACTATGAACACTACTGCTGTGTCAATATAGACTCATAAACTATAACAAATGTACCATGTTGTGGGGTATGTAGACAGTTGGGGAGGCTATGTATATATGGGGTGGGGGACAGATGGGATATCTCAGTATCTTCCTCTCTATTTTGCTCTGAACTTAAAACTGTTGTATACTAAAAACAAATAAATGAAGTCTTAAAAAGGAGGTAGGGGAAAAGGAATAGATATAAGGATTCCATAGTAAGAAGCATGAGCTAGGGAAAATAAAATAGAGAAGATAATGGAAGGGGTTCTGAACACATTACTAAGTGACATAAGAGAAAAAAGAAGGGGAAGATCATTATCAAATTAAAATAAATTAAATTTAGCTAAATTTAATTAGATGTTGAACTAAATCACAAACAAAAGTTACATTTTCCTCTTTCCAATTTATGAATTTATCAAATTAACTATGATTATGTAAGAGGCTAAAAGAAAAATTGAAGTAGTCAGATTTAGGAAAAAAATGGTAGAAATGTTGTTATTTTTTGTGGGCCAGATCACAATTAAACTCCAGGCAGAAACTACAGAAACTCATAGGTAATTCTCAATAGATCCAACATAAAATTCAATTTTGTCCCATAATATCCATTTTTAATAACATCATTTTATTAGGAAATTATAAAAGTACATTTTTTAGCTTGGAATTTGTACAAGATTAATATCATTTTCAAGAGTTAGTATATAAGAGACAGGCTCTGAAAACCAGCCCATTTTTTATTTATTAGTAAAAGATTTTTATGCTTTCTAAGACCATTTCTTCATGTACAAACTGAGATAATAATAGAGAAGAAAACGTAGACATTCCTTTTAAAGAATTTAGCAAAATGCCTGACCTTTAGTAAGCTGTCAGAAAATGTCAGTTTCCACTACTATCATTAATATGATTTTAATTGACCATCACAGCAAAGGCATGGTTTAAATACTTATTATAAATGAATTAAAGATGTCCCTAGGAGGCAAAACCTGGATTAACCATGTAGAATTTTAAAATGTGAAATAATATCATGGAAGAACAGTTGCTAATATTTTAAAAAATTGCCAAAATAAGAGTATATAAGAGCAGATATTTGTGTAGACAGAAAATAAATGTTGATATGTTTAAAAACACATCAAGTATAGTTTATGAAAATCATGATTAATAATAAAAATAAATGAATTCTTCAGTTGAACAAAGTAGAAATTTAGCAGTGTTCCAATATTCACATTTATTTACTCTAGCCATGAAAGACACATTGATGATTTTGAACATTTGTAAGTAGTGGGCAAATGGTAAAAAACTAAAGCATGCAGGACAGATTTATATTCTATAATGTGTTTTAAGATTTTACCCAAGTTAGAAAATCCACAGGTCACAGCCTACTTGGGTTTGACAAATTAATAAACACTGATTTTAAACCCCAAGGGAAATTTATGTCATCTTTATTTTCAGTAGAAATCTAGTAATTTTTACTACAAATGTACAAAAATTTTCTCAGTATCTCCTTTTATAAACATTCACATTAAAATGACCAATGCACTTGTTTCCTTTAGCCATCTTTAAAATATCTCTCCATGGCTTAATTCATATAGAAAATGATTTTCAGAATCTCATTCATTCCTATAGATTAATTTCTGTTTTAATATTCGTTAAATTTTAAAGAAATATGATGGAACAGAAGTCACTCTAAAGTGTTCTGGGTGTTCAGGATGTCACTCAGTGGCAGAGATTTGCCTAATATGCAGGGGGTTCTGGGTTACTCTCCAGTACAGCAAAAAATAAAATAAAACTATGCAAATAAAATTGATATGCTCTGGAAAATTTTAGATTGAGTTTTATGTTGTGCTATGATTGTAAGTAACTTATAGCACACTTAAAAGTAGAAGAAAATATAGACCTAACTGCAACAAAGAATTTTCTGGTAACTTCAACAAATACAGATTTTCAATTAAGAATTTATTTTTAATCTCACACATGTTCACTTGATGTGTATGTGTCTGGATATTTCCCCTCTACACACATAAATAAAGATGTCACCTTTCTTGCTTCCTTTTGCCCAGTTTCCTCATCTCTGACTTTACACATGACAATCAATATCTTGAGTTTCGGTTTGAATATAGCTATTTAAAGTGACACATTTCTATTTATGTACTATTCTGCATATATTATTAACATATATATGATGCTTAAAGTGTAATTACATGCTTATAGGTTACAATTGGCTTACATTATGTAGTATAGTAACATTCTAAGCAACCTTAGAAATTACCTGAGAAATTATTTCTTGCTATAATCCCTAGACAAAAGATCAGCTAAATGATTAATTCTTCCAGTCTCATGGAGATGACTCCCTCACAAAACAAACAATCCCATGAACATTAACTGCCATTTTTCAGGCACATTTTTCTTGCACTGGGTCCTAAATCTGCCCTTTTTGCACATTTATATGACTTCTGGACTATGGAGAAAGAGTCCAACTTTTTAATTTAATTTCTTAAAGTATCTGAAGATAATTATTTTCAACTATCCTCCTAATTTATTATTAAATATTTATTTAAGACTCAAGCTCTGCTTATCCTTAACTTGAAACAATACATAAATGACTACTTATTTATAATATTTATCTAGAAGGAATCATGGGAATGTGTTTTTCCTTTCAGAACATCTAGCAAGATATGTGAAACTTGTTGTTTCCTGATATAAAGACTCTCATTTATGTATTTAAATCTAATTGTCATCACCATAAATTCAGCACAAAGGGAGCCATATGGTTTTATAAACAAAAATGACTTAATTGCTTTATGATAAAGTTCAGAAAAGGGAGGGAAATATTATCAAATCTTAAGATGTTTAAAAGATCCTGTGATAAGTGGACATAATTCAACTTTGTGAACTTAGATAAATAATAATGAGAAACTGTAGTCAAAACACCAGGAGGAAAAGAAAAATATCACCCTGGATCTTTGAATTTCTTCTGCTATTTATTAGCTCTGTCAGCTGATATTCAGATTAACCAACCACATAGATCATCTGACCCTTAACACAAGACAGTCATTTGACAACAGATGCTTAATTTTTAGATATTTTTTTCCCTGAGGTAAAAATTACTGTCTAAAGGTTACTAAGGATAATGTGACAAACTTACTTAGCCAGAAACTTCTATTTAAAAAGAATGTATCCCAGAACTTATTAAGTTTAACTTATTAAGAATATATATCTCTTTATCTGTCATACAAACATACTTATTTTTAATAAAGTAAAAGGAAAAAATCAGCAACATACACTTTTGTACACTAATCACATGCAAACATTAGATATTAGACTGTTTTTCTAACTGGGAATATGCTGTTATTCAAAAGACATCATGAAATTTTGGAAAAATGTGATTTTAACAGGACATATTTAGGAGATATTACAAGATATAGCAATTTTGAACACAAATTTTATTAGTATGTTAAATTACTCCTCGTACAGTAAGGAACAATAGAAATTTTAAAAGAAATCAAGCCTGTAGAAAACATCTAATTTCATACCATATGTTAGATTTTCCATTGCTGACAAAGTACATGAGAAAAAAGATATAACAGAGGATTGATTTATGCTGGCTCAAGGTTTCAGAGGTTTCAGTTCACCATCAGCTGTCTCCACTGTTTCTGGACGTGTGGCAAACCAGGACATCATGACAGAAGGGCAGGTGAAGAAAAGCTGCTTACCTCAGGGTAGCCAGGATGCAGAGAGTAAGGAAGGAACCTAGGACAAAATAAGTCCTTCCAGGGTACACCCCTAGTCACCCACTTCCTCCAACTAAGCCCCACCTTTTCCAGATTATACCACCTCCTAATAATGCCATCTAATTATGAATCCCTTAATGGATTAATCCATTGATGAGGTCAGAGCCCTCATGATGCCATCACTTCCCCAAATCCCACCTCTAACATTGCTGCACTGGGGACCAAGATTTCAACACATGAGTCTTTGGGGACACTTCATATCCAAACCATATACCTTATTAACATAGCCATAGCAGTTGTCAACTTCTGGAATAAGTGAAAAACAATCACAGGTTAAAGAGTACAGAAAATGGAAAAATTGTGGGTAATGAAATTTAATATCTTCATTTGCAACTTAATTTGTCTGATAACTGAAGATGTTTTGGAATTTTTTACAATAGCATTGTTGAAAATAAAGGGAAAATAAATTTTGGTACTATCAAAATAGAATAGAAAAAACTCTTGTGAACCAAAAAGCAGAATAAAGATGTAACTTTATTATTTTTATTGGTACATATTGATTATTTCCATTGACGGGTTTCATTGAGACATATTCAAATGCATATAAACACTTATCATCTTTACATATGTGGGAAACACATGCAGACCAGTACAGCTTATAATCTGAGCAGGAGGCCTCCACAGTGGTCTGTTTTCTTGAATTTCAAGGTCTGCTTTAATGTTCTTCCAACTAATTCATGAAATCTCTTTGTTTTCTCATTCTTTTATAAGAAATATTATTTATATAGAGGTGATTTTTGCTATAAATATCAGCATCACATATATTAGGAACCATTAGTCCCAGTCTTTGGCAAATAGTATCATTATTTCTTGAACCATGTGTTCTATGAGTATTAAACTCCTGCTTGTAATTCTGCTTTCTCTGTAAGAAATCATTGTAATGTTTAAGGCTTATTAATAGGTTATTAAGTGAAATACTAATTTATACTGAGGCATCTTTAGGTTGAAAATTTTTTTCTGATATTAATGCAAGACAGCCTTTCATAAATTATCTTTGTATATGTAACCATATTGAGTGACAAAAAGCTGTTTGTACTATTTCATTTGGTGCAACTAGTTATCCCCAAATAGCTATTGTTTTTCTAAAAATAAAATAATTGAGACTTAGTACCACATTAAGCAATAATAATTTAATATTCCATGTTATCTAAGAATAGCCAACCAATATAAGTTTCAGTTGACCATGACACATGTCTCTTTGTGTTAATACCTCTTGGCTTCATGTCCTAGATTGGAACATATTTAAAAGTTTCTTACCAATAATCTTTTGTCAAAGTTATTAAAAATGAACCTAAGAACAAAACAACCTATACTCTGTGCTGCCAACTCAAAGATTTAGACCATGTGTCAATTTTACCTTTTCCCTGTGGATTTATCCAGAAATTTCCATCTAAAAAGAATATATTCCAGGACTTACTAAGTTAAATAGAACTTAGGTTAAGAACTCTTTCTCTGTCATACAGAGTTTGACTTGTAAACTTATCTAAACCTTCCTTAAATCATCTGTACAATTGCCTGCATAAAGACCTTATACTAAGTGAAAGGAGGACCTCCCAGAGCTGTGGTAAGTGAAAAGTCACTGTGCAATCTCTAGTCCAATTTAGCATACAGACCTGAATTTCTGCCCTTCCACATGCTAGGTACTACTACCACACAACCTCACACTTCTTGTGGGGTAATTGCTATCATATTCATTTTACTTTAATATTTATTAAAATATTGATGCTTATCAGCATCACTATATCTTAATATATTTTCCTAAAGATTTCTTCTTGCGATTTATATATCCAGAATATTTATTGATTCTATTTATCCTCATTTAAATTAAATATTAAAACTTTAAATTCTAAGTTATCTATAAGCAATGCCAATAAGTTTATTTTATAGTTAAGTACCAATTATAATGGGATTTAATATGACAGTTTAATACCTCTTTTTCTGAAATCTTTTCTTTGATTTTGGTACAAAATTCAATGAAACTTCGAAATCTCTGAATTTAAATCCAAAGGTTTACCTCGATATTAGGCCATGGCTTTATTCAAAGAAAAATGACTTTTAGAGTCTTATATTAAAAAGAACCTTACACTGTTTCTTGGACATTAAACAATATTCTGACAAAATACACTTTGATGACTTGAATACAAATGAATCAGAAACATACGGACTGAATTTTGCTTGACATATAAGTGGGTTTGGGTAAAAGAGAAAAAAGTCATCGGCAAAATTCATTCTGAGTATTGCCAGCCCTAAAATGTTTGAAAACATGGGGTTTTTTAAAAGACATTCTAATGAACCCCAAAATACTATCTCTGTTTTTCCTTCTTTAAATTATTCTGTAAATCTATGATTGAAAAAAGAATTAGTTTACTTGGAAAGTTAAAACTATATAAAGCATTAAATAATGGAAAATTAGAGTTTTTAGAGGAAAATCCAACTCTTAAAAGCTAGATGAAATTGCTATCTGTATAATAAACCATTGCATATGTGTAGGAAAAAATTCATTGCCATTAATTTATCAGGAATGTTAATAAAGAACTAATAAGTCAGATGATTAATGTGTCCACAATTTAGGGAACTGAAAATCGTACAATAAACTACACTACAGATATAAGCTTACTCATTTGCTATTAAAAATAAAAATAGTACCTATTTTATCATAAAGATTTATTAACCACAAAAGAGAGTTCTTGAGAACTTTGAAAATGATTTTTCATAATTGTATAAAACAACTTGTCTCGAATCTTTGGGTTTTGCCACTAAGAAACTCTTTCTTAAAATCTGCTTAAACATGTTTAAAAGACTAGCACTAACTCTATCTTCAAGTTACCCATATTTTATTTTATGATATTATTAAGTTAGTCCTTCGTTGTACCATATCATTGTTCTAACATTAAACTGTATATGAAAAAATGAAAAAAACACCAGCTATGCTTTTTTTTTTTTTTAATTTGCTTGCTCATTTGTTTGCTTTATTTTGCTGAAACAAACATATGGAGCTCAGAGAATTATCTGTTTAGCATAAAAACATTCAATAAAATGTCCTTAAGCTCTCTTGCCAAATCTATTGCAGTTCATTTGTCAAATTTCTAAAAAGAGTATTTCACAAACTGCCATATTTTCCACAGGCTCTCTGAGGAATCATAATGCTACTTTTGATTTCAACAGCCTTCTGATTTCCAAAATATATTTAGTCCTCTTTGCTATTTTTTTCTTCACTGAAGCAGGATAAACAAACTTTAATAATATACATCACTGACTCTTCTCACCTTATAATCAAAACTATTTAACTACTGCACTGTGGTTTGCTCTACAAAATTTGGCTCCTGTGTTACATCAAATTGGTTTGGTTAAGAAAATCCTCAAATACACATCAAAAAGTCTTCTTTAGATACATTCACTGGCAGGTGGCCTGTAAGAACTTTTTTAACAACAAGCTCATTCAATGTCTCCTACAACATGTTTTTAGCACCTACAACCTGCATTAATGCTAAGCATCGAGGATATAGTTATGAAGGAGAGATACGCATGCCAGGACCTCCTGAAACTGATACTCAATCAACTATGTAATCATAGTTGTGTTCCTGTGATTTATTAAAGCAACAAGCCTAGTTCTTTTATAACTTAGAAACTAAGTTACATGAGTACAGTGTACTTAATTTAGATTCCATGATTCTCCCATGAATTGTTCCTAGATTGCTTTCCTAGTAGCATCTGCAACCATATTTTGTGCATAAATGTTGTTCTATCCAACTCTAGACTAATTAACTTTTTTCCAGAATATGCCATGCATTTGCCATTCTATGCATTTACTCATGTTGTTTCCTCATCCAGGAATGAATTCTCTCTTGTTCTCACTACCACCCCCATGACTCCTCCTTCATCTCTATTAATATCCTACACAGCTGATGCAGCTTAAAAGTCACCCCCACCATGGCTCTTTTTGCTTTGTTCTATTTGCTCTTAATCATCTATATTCTGACTTTCACAGGGTCTTAATTGCATATTTTTATCACTAAGGCATTTTATTCTTTCTAGAGTTAAATACACACACACACACACACACACACACACACACACACATATCTGTCTCCCAGATATATGCTCTTTGAACATTCCACCTTTTAACATGTGTAGACAGTAATTTTATGTCGGGCAAATGAACTAATGAGTAATAGTCAGCAAATGAATTTGAAAGCAGATTTTCCTGAGTAGCATCCTTTTATGATTTCCAATTTCTTTTGCTGAGAAATAAACATATTCAGAATCCATTATTGCCAATAAAAGATGGTCTGTTGGCTCAGTTAGAAGCAATGTCACATTGGGAATGCCAACCGTGGTAATGAGTGAAGCTCTAACAAGCTGAAGCATCTGGTTATTCATATTTATAGAAAAACATCATGTGTATACTATTCATGAGGTTGCAGTTAATAAAACTAAGGTACCAGGAGGGTCACTTGCTTTTCCAAGGCCATGTATGCTCCACTTCTGGTTAAAATCTGTTTTAAGGATTGCATAAATGCAAAAATTCAGCTAGCCTGGCACATGTAGCCATTTTAATATACTCTAAATTAGACCATATTAGAGAAACAAAGAAAAACCAAAAAGGTTGCATATCTCAAAACAAATCCTTAAATTTGGAAACCTTTGAAGAGTTAAATATTAGTTTATTTTAGGTTCAAAAAAGAGAAATAATATAATAGTACTTTAAAATTACCTATTAGATAAAAGAGAAATAAATTGGGAGAAAGGAAAACTCAAAATACAAAGTAGTTCTCAGAGAAAAAAAGACAAATTCACAAAAAGACAGATATTAAGTTATACAAATCATAAAAGAAAGAAAAGAAATATAAGAGTGGGAAAAGCAAAAGAAAGAAACTTAAGAAAATTCATGTGAGGCGAAAGGGGGGAATGGAAATCAAAAGGAAACAGGCTGATCATATTTCATAGATTTCTTGATTTGTTTAGTTAGACATTTCAAGCATATCCCCAAGGAGAAGACTGGGAGAAGCACATACCACTAATTTAATTTCTCTTGTTTGGGCCACATACCAGGGAAGAAATGATTGGCTTACCCCCACGGTGCCGATTTCCCAGTCACATTTCTGACCATAAATGTACAGTAGTTTAACATTGTAAGAATTCTTGGAAGATTATTTAAATGTGTGCTTTTCTCAGCCTACACTTATAATGCTTGAACTCTGAGGATCCTTAACAATAATCTCAAAACCATAATTGGGAAATAACCTATAATCTAAAATACTTGAATTGTTTATAAAACTTCAAAAATTCAGCATTGTAATTAAGATCTATAGAAAGGTCTGGATTCGGTGGAGGGAAGATCTGAAACTTTGTCACTAACACTCTCAGTGAGAACTTTCTTTATGCAGATCAGAATTTGAGGTTCATAAAACTTCACTAGACAAACCCTGTGATCTACTTAATTTGTTTCTGCCATCCTCATTCCCAATGCTCAATCGTTGGAGCACAACACTGTTTATGATATGATCCACAGGCTGTGAGCTATTATAGGTGGAAAAACACCACCAAGGAAGTCTTAGTCTGTCCCAGACAGACCTGACTTGTACTTAACTCTGTAGCTTATTAAGTAGGATTTAGTGAAATACAGAGAGGAGGAATGAATGAGAGAGGCTCTGTGATGAATTTTCTTTTGCCTGATTCTGAAACAAGCTAAAGGCAGTGAATTTAAATAAGGTATATTTTCTTCTTAATTATCTTTTAAAGGTTACCCTCCCTAAGCCTGATTTAACATTTGTAGGGTGGAGGCATGAGCACCACATAGATCCTCATAATGTATTACTAAATGTTTTAAAAATCATTAATCAAGTTAACACATCATTAAAGACATTATGTTCTATCCTCCAATCCTGAAAAACACGATTTTAAATGACCTGGAAGTCCAAATATCAATTTGGAATGTTTGGACTCTGGAGTGATTAGAGGCTGACAAAGCTCTGAATATATTGACCTTGGCTTCCCTGACCCTCTAATTGAATGTGCCAAAGTCCCTCTCACATAGTCTTTACAAATTATGTTCCATTTCTCTGAAATGCCTGTCCCCACCCCCACCAATTTCTTCCCCTAATCATATCTTCTTTGTCTTTCAGACTGTAGCTCACATCTGCTCATGGATGTTCACATGTCCCCCAGACTTCTCAACTTAGAGTGGTACACATTCACTAAGAATACTGTGTGATTACTACCCCATGTCTCATGTGACTACAAACCTCAAGGAGCATCTCTGCATTTGCTCACCATTGTATCTTCAGTATCCAATCAAACACATGGCAAATAGTAGGGACTCAAGGAAATTGGGAGCATAAGAATTAGAATTTCTTCTGTGGCTTCTGTTTCTTTTTTTTTTTTCATTATTATTTTTTTAGTTGTAGATGAACACAATACTTTTATTTTTACATGTTGCTGAGGATCAAACCCAGTGTCTCCCATTTGAGGGGCTAGTGCTCTACCACTGAGCCACAACCCCAAATGATTCTGGAACAATTGTCTTTGATCAAACATGGGACTGTATTAAGGTCTAATTTGATATGATTTTATGAAATTTTGAGACTCTTGTTTGAATCTCATCCTCTCCTCCCTTATATCATTGATAGCTCCTTGGTTTCCCCAGCATTTTTTGGATATTTGTCACTTTTTAGTCCCATTTTGAGATAAAGTTTGCCTACAGTAATTCTCACTCTTCTTTGATGTACAGACTTATAAACTTTTACAAATTAAATAGTTGAACAACCAACACCACAATCAAAACATAGATCCATAGCACTTTGCACATGACTTTCTTTTGGTATTCCTACTCTACAGTAGTTACTTGTTTACACACAGGTCTTGAACACCAGACTCAAGATTCCCTGAGGACAGGAGCAGTACATTCTTTTTCTTTACCTCCAACCTCAAAGACTAACAATAAATGTGTCCTGGATAAATGTGTTCATAAATCAGTTAACTAATTAATATACTGAAAGATCAGATGGAATGTGTTAGCTTACAAATAAAACATATAGGTCAAATCCCACAAAAAACCATGCCTCTCAATGTGTCCAAACAAGACCCACAAAAAATATATGAAATTCAGTGCTTACCATCCCCTGTTTCTGCACAGAGCTGTAAGCCCAAATTGTTCTGTGGATTAATCACCCAATGATTGCTGGTCACAGTGATATCAAAGACAAGCCAACCCACATCTAAAGCTTGAACTCTTCTTGTGTCTAACAGGAACAGATCTGCATCCCTAAGGAGAAAAGGAACAAAAAATAAGTTAAAGGTTTGAATAAAGATCATCATTTCCTATCCTTAAGTGAAAACATTTCAAAATGACTCTTTAAAATAACAGGAGTTGATTAAAGAACAAGGGAACAAGTGACTCAAGTGATGAGTAATAAGATGCAGAACCTTTATTGCTG
Source organism: Sciurus vulgaris (assembly GCF_902686455.1). Lineage (NCBI taxonomy): Eukaryota > Metazoa > Chordata > Mammalia > Rodentia > Sciuridae > Sciurus > Sciurus vulgaris. Next base: position 102,272,183 of record NC_136467.1, on the reverse strand, counting down.
GTCTCCTAATCCAAACCTGATGCAGATTAGTAATATCTGAAAGTAATTTCCATTTTCCTACTTCTCACTGGCCTTTCCAAACTGACTTAGTGGTCTTAATCTGGTCCCTGGTCATCAGTGTTCTCCCAAACTAACATCCTTATTTGTAAGTAGCCCTCAAAACAAAAGATCAAATGAATACAGACAGAAATGAAAGAAGCTGCTCCATTTTAGATGAATATGGATTCTCAAAAGAATGAAGTACAGGCAGGGTATGATTCAAGCATCTGTTTCAGAAATAGTTTTCTAATATTTTCCATTTTTCATTATAATTGTTGTATGGATACTGAAGGCCAAGAGGGGTCTCAGAGGGCACTGTTGGATTAAGTGATGAATCCCATGAGTTGAGAAGCACATCCTACTATGACTGACTGTAACATCTTCTGCAAGAGTAAGTCCCTGGGGACAGTTGGGGCTGTGAAAAGGAACTCGCCTGTTCCAGGATAGCCTGCACAGGGTATGGTTGTTAACATTTATGAAATTTGATTTTAGTATTAAATTTACAAATGTATGTATTTGTTCAGTTATAAGAGATTATTTTGTTTATTGTTTCATTATACCAGCAGTCTCTGAACTAAATGCCATTTCTGACATTTTATCTTTATTAATCTTTACTTAATCTTTCATACTGATGAAATTAAGGTTCAAATAGGTTAATTATATCAAAATTGGAAATTCTTCAAGGTAAAGTAGAAATAGCGCTATTACATTTTTGACCTTTTATACTATGCTGAATCTATTTAAAAGCATATTATTTACATAGAGAAATCGGAGGTATGTCATAATAAGTACTATTCTGCATTTGTCAGGTATCTACATCATAGAAGTCACTTCAAAAGTGGTTTACAAAATGTATAAAACAAATTTTGAATAAATCATATATATTACTTTTTTAGGAACAAAAACACTGAAATTGAAAATAAGAACTATGATTAACAGAAATGAAAGTAAAACAAACTCATTGCATGTTTTAAAAATGACATCTTTGCTTCTTTAGCTTAACTTACACTATTCTCCCATTGACCTAAATCAATTAAAGTAAGTGTAATAGGATCAGTTAAATCATTTGGCTACCCTATATTGAATTATACATACTTTAGTCTCTTTACACAACTTCAATAATAGTGTTTGCTACAGGAAGCCCTCTGCTGCTTTTTCAGATGTGATAAATGACTCAGTTTCAGATACTGCAGACATGACAAGCATACAGTACAAAGCAATGGAAGTATTCACTTAGTTCAAACTTGAATATTAAGGACCCATTATAGTCACAGCATAACAGAATGTCAATCAAATTCTTTCTCTTTCTCCTAACTTAAAAACCCACATGAAAAAAGAAATTCAAGAAAAGAAGGATTGTCTTTAAAGTTTTGAGATATTTGGTAAATATCTCTGAGACTGTGATCTTGGAATAAAATATAATATTCACTTCTTAAATAGAAAAAGGAGTCACTCTGTGACTTGAGAAATACTCAAGGGCTCCACTACTTTCAAGTTTCACTTGAAATGTGGTAAAAAATGTCCTAATCAACTCCACAAAGCTTATAAATGCCATCCCTTAAAACACTTGAAAAATAAAAAAGAACAAAGATAACTTTTGAAAGACATATCTCTTTGGAAAATCAAATCTATTACTAATACTCAGTGAAGCAATTCTGTAATTTTTACTCAGCTAGCATATTTCATGTAGTATCTTAAAAATAAATCCCCACCCATTCTTCAAAAGTTAAATGTGATTTCTTTTTGAAGCATAAAGTGTGTCTGCTAAAATATGGAACAGTGGAAATAGCAAAATACCTATGAACAGGATAAAGTAAACATGTTAAAGTTGTTCTGTCTTACTATTTATTTAACTTTGAAGAATTTCTTACAATATCTAATATAAGAAATTTTTAAATATTTATTCATTTAAAAGTATAGAGAGAAATCACATATAGAAAATATATCTATTTATAGCAGAAATAATTCTCCAACTCCTTTACTTTGGTAAAATTGATTTTACCAAAACTAAAATTAAAATCTACCTTCTAGCAAAGGAAATAAAATCCATTTACATGAATGAATGTAAGCAAATATTTTAGAATGGCATTTGTGTTAACTTCCCAAGGTTTTTATAGTATAATATGAAAAACTAAGAGATTTTAACAAGAGGAATTTATTGTCTCATAATATTGGAGGATATACTTCCAAACTCAAAGTTAGCAGAATTCTGAAGTCTAACGGAAGAAGCTGTTTCGGACTCTTAGCATTTATATGGCTGTCTTCTCCCTGTGTCTCTTCACATCATCTTCCCTCTGTAAACGTCTCTGTGTCCAAACTTCCCCTTTTAATAGGACACTACTCAAACTAAATCAGGACCTATCCTAATGACCTTACTTCAACTTGATTACCTCTGCAAAGCACCTATCTCCAAATTAGCTCACATTCTAGAGGCTAAGATTTATTGAATGCTAAGACTTGAACAAATAAACTTGTGGGGAGGGACTCACAATTCAGCCTATAACACGTTTAGAAGTATTTCTTTTATAAAAGGAGGAAAATCTCATATGAAAATATGCAGTCTTTGTTGGCATTACAGCATTTATCAATATTGAAATGTTTGTGAAAACAAATAGATGAAGATAAATTTATATTGATAGAAATGTGTAACTACTAAAATTGTGTTTTTCCATTTCAGGTAAAATTTCAGCATTTGCCTGAATGATATAAATCAGGATAGAAATCAGCATAATAATTTGTTTATAGCTAATGAAGTCATCATGCATTTTTGAATGCTGAATCTTATTTAATGGATAAAGGATATAACAGGTACAACAATGCATACTTATACTCGCAGCTACTCTGATACCCAGGGAGGAGGATTGTAAGTTCAAATCCTGCTTTGGCAACATAGAAAGACCTTATGTCAAAATAAAATTTTAAAAGGAGGGGGCAGGTTCCTAGGGATAAAGCTCAATGGTAGAGCACTTGCTTCGCAAGCAGAGGCCCTGGATTTGATCCCTAGTACTGTAAACAACCAACAACAAAAAGGTAAAGGATAAAGTACTCACCCAAAGAGACTTACTTCATACAAATATTTAGGCATATTAAGTATAGGTATTCAAAGGTAAAAATAATATACAATATATATAAACATTTGTATTCAATACAAATACATTTGAGCAGATCTGACTTTGATCAGAGGTTTAGACATGTCTAATCATGTATGGGGAATTGGCAGGCTTGTAAATACTTAAATTTGTGAAAGTTTTTTTTATTTACTGAAAGAGGAAAGAATTTTGCATACAAGACTTGAGAATCTTCAAATGCCAGAAGGGTAGAGACATTACTCAAGACTGAGAAGCAGGTCTAATTTGAGTTACCACCATTTTAATAACACATCTGAAAATAAAAATTGGTGGAAGGGAACACTGAGACTAAATATCTAAGAACATGTTAATGGAAGAACTAAAACTTTCATCATCTTTATTCCAATATCTGTGGGCTGTAATGAAAGAAAAGAATTTGGGAATCAGACAGAACTTGAACAAGCAAGGAATTTCTCAGCCTCTGCTTCCCCTTGTATAAAACATGGTATGATAATAACTAAAAAGGTTTTCTCGAGACTGATATAATGTAATGTAATATAATATAATATAAACTATATATGGAGAGAGAGAGAGAGAGAGAGAGAGAGAGAGAGAGAAGATACAAGTTATAGTTGAATGTCTCTTTATTGCTTAATTTTGGCCTGTGAGGTTTGGAAAGAAAATATATAGGAAGTCACATTGTCTTCAAATTACCTTAAACAATGGTAGTTTTGGAGTTTTCAAACTAGCTCTTAAAATGGCTTACAAGAAGAAAATAAAGAAGGGAGAGAGAGGGATAACAGAATGGGGAGAGGAAGAAAAAGAGGAGGAAGTAAAAAGAAGACTCAAGAAATTTAGTGATTATTCCTAAGAATACTGTCTCAAAAATCCAACTATTGACTATCTTTGTTCACCCTTTAAAAAATGACTTACATAAACATAGCTGTAGATACATCATTGATACATTTACCTACCTAAATTAATACTTAAATAGCAACAACAGCAAAAACTTGTGAATACTTGTGCTTTTGATGACAGTATTTGTATTGACAATATCATACAGAGTCAAAAATTGCTATTTTTTTAAGTAACAAAAATGGAACTTAAGATGATTTACTTTTTAATTCTGTGATATGATTCAAAATATAACTCCAATGATAAATACATAATGTCAAAGATGCATGAGATATGTTTGAAAAGATTAGTATGTTTCAAGAGTGAAACAAGGAAAATATTATGAATTATTTTATAATCATGATTCAAAATATGTATGCATAGGGCTGGGAATGTGGCTGAGTGGTAGTTCAATCCCCAGTACCTGAAGAAAAAGAAAAAAAAAAAAACAGTACAACTAATTATGTTATTTCAGTCAGCTTTTCCACTGCTGTGACTTAAAGGACCAACCAGAACAACTGTAGAGGAGGACAAGTTTGAGGGCTCGTGGTTTCAGAGGTCTTAGTCCCAAGAAGGCCAGCTCCATTCCTTGGGGCTCTAGTTGAGGTAGAACATCATGAAAAAAGAGTGTGGCAGAGAGAAGCAGCTCCCATCATGATAAGGAAGTAGAGAGAGAGAGACTCACTGGTCCAGATACAAAATATATACCCCATAGCTATGCCTCAGGGAACCATTTCCTCTGACCACACCCCACTTGCCTCCAGTTACCACTCAGTTAATCACATCAGGAATTAATTAACTGATTAGTTTAAGGCAATAACCCAACCATTTCTCTTCCAAACCCTCCTGGCATTGTCTCACATGTAAGCCTTTGGGAGACATCTCACATGCAAACCATAACACATGTTACTAAACTACTCTTATGGTTATGACCATGTTAAGTGTACTCATCATATACCTATGTCTATACACAAATCCAAGTGCATAAATACTCAATTTCCTACTCTCATTTGATTTTTTACTTGAGTATAAAGGATATCTTTATCTATATGGTTATATCACAATAACGTGTTCTCCTTACAATCAGGCATATACGGAATGAAACATGCCTGGTAGCATACCTGCATATTGTATTGGATGTTTGAAATGTTAATTTTCTCTACTGCCTATTCAGCTGAATAAATGAATAATCTCATTAGAAGGCCACAAAAAGATTATGTCTGAGAATGTCTGATGTGAAATCAGTTGTTCGTGATTTTCACAGAATATTAGAATTAACTGAGATATGAATTACTTAGCAAAGCAGCTTATTCTTGAGGAATTTTCAGTAGAAACAAATTGATTTCCCATGTTCACTCAGTCAGTTGAAGGAATAGCTCAGGTTTCCATATGCCAATTTCAGAACACTTTCTTACAAAATAATAGCTCCCTTTAGTCTCAAACCATGCCTTAATTGGTTTAGTTATCCTAAAAAATCTTTGGTTTGTTGAATTGGAACACTAAAAGTTTGAACTGAACCACTAGGCTAAAACAAGTCACTTGGGTCAAAATGGAGCCAAAGAGTGACTTAAAACATTGCACAAGTTCATCCATCTATTCTCTAACTTATTCACTTTTTCAGTTTAGCATTTATTCACTCTCTATGGTAGTTTTATTTTACTGTATCAATTCAACAGAACTGGAAATCTTCTTGATTTTAGATTAGGGTTGGCGGCAAAAGAAACTTAGGTAACATTTGAAAGGTGGAAGTAAAAGCAGTAGCAATATTTATGCTTGGAAATCTGTTTTATGATCAAGTATTATTGCAGCTTAGGTGTATTATCAACGCATGCTGGCTCCATTTATTGGTGTGGGCAGCAGTTGGGTCCACAGCTTTTTAAGATCCCACTAATTCTTCTTATTCTGTTTCTCAGAATCTAGGGCAAAGTATGTGAGCACCTCTAAGAAACTGGTAGCCAGGAAACCACCTGAAGTTGGTGGTTTGTAGGTAGGCTCGTTTGTCTTCATAGGCTCCATTTATCTTCACATGTTATGCTTTTTCTTTTTTTCTCAAACTCACATCTATCTTACCTTTCTGACTGTCCTGTGGACCTTACAAAAACCTTACATGGACTGTAAAAGCACATCTTCTGGAAGACAAATCTCTGCAATAAATTCTTCTAGTAGTGTTCCCCAGAGAACTAGGATTAGACAGCCACCTTGTGTTTGATTTATCATTTGGACCACTTACTTCAGCACTGGAAGGACAGCACTATGTACTTCCTGGAATGGGTATTATGGACATGGATTTGCTTTCTCTGTTCTTGATGCTTCTCCCCAAATCACCACCCATGAACTTATAGAATGCTTATTCACTTCTTCACAGAATTCTGCACAGCATTGCTTCTGGTTGACAAATTCATTTTAGAGAAAGCAAAGGGCAGGATGCTCTCATTTCTCATGTTCATGGAATTCATGGTTGTTGCTGTTTCCCACCACTTTGAAATGCTGGTCCAAGACAGTGGAATGGTATTTTGATGACTTAGTTATGCCACAAATTGAGTGCCAATGTCTTATAAGAATAAACTTATATCCATAGGAATAAGATCTAAAGGAATAAGATTTTTATATGACCTAAATCAATAACCACGATAGCCAGTAAAACTATTTTCTCCCATAACCAAATGTATCATAGGTCTGGAAATCAAGGGCTAGAAACGGCAGACCTCTTCTCACTCACTCACTCTACCTGATCCCACTAGAAAAAGTTTTGCTTCTGATTCCTGAGACATTGGGTTCTGGTGATCTAGAGCTTTTAGTACTCAAAGGCACAATTCTGATACTAATAGAGATAGCAATGGTTCCATTAAATTGAAAGTTGAAAAAGTTACTGGGCCACTTCAGCCTTCTTATGACAGCAAATCAATAAGTCATTAAGAATCTATGCACTTTTGGCTTTTCCTCCTGTGCTCAGGAGCCCCAGGTTTCTGTGCAACACAGGGAAGGAAAGACTCTGAGGGAGAATGTGGGACAGAGTGAAGAGCAGGAAATGGAGCCATTGACATTCCAGGATGTGGTCATTGATTTCTCTCAAGAGGAATGGGAATGCCTGGACCTGGCTCAGCAGAAATTATACAGAGATGTGAGGTTGGAGAACTACAGAAACCTGGTCATTCTGGGAGGGAAAGACATATGAACAACATGAGTAAACAAAGGAAGGATATACCCCAAACAAATCAAGATGCTATATTAATACACAACATTGACAGCACTGTAGAAGAAATGTTAGAAATGGATTTCAGAATGTACATAGTTAAGATGATCTGGGAAAAAAAGGAGGATACAAGAGCAAATTTAAGCAATGAACCATCACTTTAATAAACAGTTAAAAGATCAAATGCAGGAAACAAAAGATTATTTCAATACAGAGATGGAGATTCTAAAATAAAAAGGAGCAGAAATTCTTGAAATAAGGGAAACAATAAACCAAATTAAAATCTCAATGGAAAGCATCACCAACAGACTAGATCATTTGGAAATTGGAACCTCAGAAAATGAAGACAAAATATTTCATCTTGAAAATAAAGTTCACTACAAAGAGAAGATTGAAAGAAATCATGAACAGAACCTTCAAGAATTATGAGATGACATGAAAAGGCCAAATTTAAGAATTATTTGGATTGAGAAAGACACAGAGTTACAAACCAAATGAATAAAAGATCTGCTCAATGAAATAATGTCAGAAAATTTCCAAAACCTGAAGAATGAAATGGAAAATCAATTACAAAAGGCTTACAGGACAGCAAATGTATAAAATTACACCAGACCCACACTAAGGCACATTATAAAGAAAAAGTCTAAAATACAAAATAAAGATAGAATTTTAAAGTCTGTGAGAGAAAAACATCAGATTACATACACAGGGAATCCAATATGAACATTAGCAGATTTCTCAGTGCAGAAACTAAAGACTTGGAGGTTCTGGAACAACATATTTCAAACTCTAAAATAACATGGAAAACAACCAAGAATCTTATACCCAGCAAAACTAACATTGAGATTTGACGATGAAATAAAATCCTTCCATGACAAACAAAAGTTAAAAGTTAAATTGAAAGCATGAACTACCGAACATTCTAAGAAAAATATTCCACAAGGAGGAAATGAAAAATGATAAAAGTTAGCAGAGGGAGAAACTGCACTACAGAAAAAAGGGGAATCCAAGTCAATCAAAGGGGAAACCAAGTCAAGTTAAAAACCAAAAATGAACTCCTATTAAGAGCTTTGCCTCATTCTTTACATTCATATGAATTTTCTCCAATATGAATTCTCTGGCAGTGAGAAAGGGTTGCGTTGAAAATCTTTGCCACAGTCCATACATTTCTATGATCTCTCATCACTATAAACCTTGTGATGTTAAATAAGGGTTGGACAATCCTTAAAGCCTTTGCAACACTCTTTACACTCATCATTAAGAATCCTGTGGTGTTGAATAAGATGTGAGCTCTGAATAAATGCTTTTCCACGTTAAAAAAAAAAAAAAAAAGAATCTACTATACTGTGTAGAATAAATGATCCTAAATATCAAAGGAAAATGGACTGTTGTCACCATATTATGAGAAAGGAAGAACATACCAAGTTGTCTGGAGTACTTCTTAGTAATCTCTTGTCATATAATATGAGTCAAGGGGAAACTGTAGCTCAAGGCAGTCATTACTAATAATGACCCAAATACTTTAAGATCAATGTTTGGCTGGGCAAAGTCAAACATTTAAACCACCTGAGTAGTAACTCTATAAACATTCTATAAGTTCATGGGTGGCTTTAACAGAAGGATTATAAGTTCAAGGCTTGCCTGGGCAATTCAGTGATACCCTGTCACAAAATAAAATTAAATAAATAAATAAAGGCTGGGGATGTGGCTCAGTGATAGAGCACTTGCCTTGCATTGTGAGGCCCTGGTTCAATCCCCAGTAGTGCAAATATAATAAAATAAAGAATCAATGTTTTGTTTATCGCATTAGGTAAGGAAAAATAAACAGCCACAGTTCTTGTTAAAGCAAAGAGGATATGGACTGGATAGTGTAAGAAGGAGTTACACATACCAGATCCAACTATATGACCAGTTGTAGAAATGAAGAGAATATTATTATGATATATCTTCCTTATGTTGATATTTATGTATTTATGTATATGTTAACCAGTTATCTTTTTCCTCTTCCATTCCTCATCCACCTAGTGTCTAATAAGAGTAGTTTTTATAGTACCTAACCTCTTATTTCAGTTTTGAAGTTACAGCGTATCAAAGGGGGAATACAGTTCATCCAGACAAGGAATCAACAACATCCAATGATGGGAAAAAAGGCTGAAGAATTATTTTACTGTTTTACTTTTGGAAGTTATGAATGGTTATAAAAGGTATTATTAGTGCCAAATTGACAAGATTGGACTGTTGTAGCTTTGTATGTTACCCTACTAACTAAACTGAAAGTATGAATCCCAAATTTCCTTCCCTCTTCGGTTCTGTTAAAAGTTAGCCATGAGAAAAATCTGCCCATGAGTTGGTTAGTGGAAGGAGAGCAGCCGCCGAGTTTATGACAGAACGATGAGAAAGGCACCAGACCTTCCCACTGCTCACATGCATTGTCACCGCTCTGCTGGTTCACCTTGTTGCAGGGGACAGTGAAGCAGTAGCTCTTCCAGCTCTCACTGAATATCCACTCAATCTGCTTTCCGAAATCCTACCCATAATTCCCCCTTGCAAGATCACTTCATTCAGCTTCTCTATGTGCTGGGCAAAGGTTATGTGGAGCTCATGGAGAAGCACATCAGCTTCCCATGCTGGTCACCGACATCATTGAAGCTGAAGTTTCAAAAGGCATGAAACAGACATGGGCTTCAATTTGTCCAGGGATTTCCAGCTTATCCTGACAAATTCTAGTTCTTGTTCTCTCCAGCTCTTTATCAATTTTCCTTCCCTTTTCCTTATTTTTATTACCAACATTAGTCCCATAACCAGATGTCAAAGCCGCAACCTTACATGAATTGTTTATCCAGGTCCTATGATGGCAGAAAAGTAAAATCCCTACAACAAATCCCTTATTTCCTGTAATTCAAAATGGTTCCATTTCTCTTACCAAATACTAATCAACTTACTCTCTGTTATAGGTTGAGTTGTGTCATTCACAAAAGTATTTTGAAATCCTAACACTAGTACCTGTGAATATGATCTTATGTGGAAACAGTATCTTTGTAAAGGTAATCAAGTTAAGATGTTTGTTAATCCTATTTAAAAGCAAGCAATAACATTTATTTGCCATGAGTCTGTGATATAGTACACTTGATAAAACTGATTTCAATGAATGATAAATCAGAGTTATTCATTTATAAAGAATAAATGTTATTCATTTATAAAGAAGTTTTATATTCAAACTCCAAGGATAATGCCCTAAGTCAATACAAATGGTATCCTTATAACAGAGGAGAGATACAAAGATAGAGACACACAGTAAATTTGGTTAAAAATATGGAAAAGAGAAATAGTGCAAAATTTGGAGGAGTAGGTGTAAACAGAATCAAGTGGAGGGATTTTTCATTAACACAAGTATGAGATGTTTATAGGATGCATTTAAATTCACTTTCAGAAGATAGAACATTTCTCACCATTTTAACACAAGAAGAAAAGTGCATGGACAATAACTCAAAATCTAAAATAATCATATATTTAGTGTCTTCATTAGATGTGCGTGTATGTGTATGTGTGTTTGTGTGTGTGTGTGTTAACATGAATAAGGAGAAGGGAAAGGGATAGCTAACCAAGAGGATAGCTACTCCCCTATCTAATCATGAAGCACTAAACCTAGCCAAGAAAAGCTTTGGGAAATTACTGGAGGCTACACAGATATATTTTAGAGGAAAATATGCCATACTATTTCATTTCCACAGAGCACAAAATTTACAGTCCACAATGACATCACTTTTCCCAGAGTTTCTTTTTTTGTAACTATTTTGCCTCCTTCCATCTCCTGTTTTCTTTGAATAGCTTATCAGGTCTAGTAGAAATGTAATGATAGACACCAAAGGAGAAAACATCCATCTTTCTCTGGGTATTTGATGTAAATGCCATTATACCATTTAGGAACCCAATCTGCAATTCTTATACTGCACATGTTAGCAAGGGACTATAAATTAATAAATGATATTCTCCAGAGCTTATATCAAAAGTTTATTTCACAAGCAATTTTGACTTAAAAGTGATAGAATTTGTATTTATTTACTGATCGGTATTTTCAAACAATAACATTTAAAACTGTGAAGCTCACTGAATAATATCAGTTTTTCAGAATATCTAATTTCATTCTATATGTAAAAGATGCAAATGAAAATAGGTGAAGTAACAATGTTAGCAGGAATTGAATGAATATTATAGCCGAAACAAAAAAAAGAAGTTGATTTCTGACCAAGAAAATTCAATCACTTTCCACTCTGAAGTATTTTTTATATTTGTCAAGATATTTTTAATATTTAGCTGGTTTCCTGCATTACATCATCCCATATTTTTCCCCTGCAGAGAAATCTAAACATGTGCTACCAGGTATACAAACAGTAGGCCCCTTATTCAACAAGTAAAAAAGATGAAACTATTACCAGATAGTTCAGCCACATTTCAAGTACCCAATGAGTGAGCAATGTACCTAAAATAAGTTCTTAAGAGTTCTTTTATATTATTCATCTTATTACCTAAAATAACAAATGTCGAAGAATAATTAAAAGATACATGGTTTTATTTAGGTTTAAGACTTAAATATTCTAATAGACTTAAATATTCTAATAGAGCAGGAATTTCTCAATCTTGGTGATATGAGCACATCGGATCAGATCATTCTTTGTTGTGAAGAACACTGCCCTGTCCCTTGCAGAAAGTTCAGTAATATCCTTACCCACATAACTACCTCAGTATATCCACACGTAGGCCAGTAGCATACATACAGGCCCAACCCCAAGTTCTCCAGTTGTAACAATCAAAAATGCCTCCAGACATAGCTAAATGTTTCCTATGGGACCAAGTTACCCTAGTTGAGAACCACTGAGATAGAAGATGATTTCTGCACAAGAAATGCAAGCTGTTTACATACTGTCTTTTATACTTCAAGGACAACATCATCTACCATCTGAGTACTCTATCGTGGTACGCTGCTCTCAAGAGCCCAAGAAATAGTCCTGAGTTGAAAATGTCAGCGTACATTCTCAAGATGCCCACAGAAGAATCCCAAATCTTAAAGAAGCAGGTGGAGGGAGATGAGGTAAAAATGAAGCTGACTGTGAACTGGAATGATGACAGCTTAACTAAATATATCCAAGTAGTGAAGGTGGCTAATGACATCGAACAGGCCAGCTTAAGATGTTTTTACAATAGAGTACAGAAATGTATATTCAGAACAGAGCATTAGGAAAATGTTGACTTATATACAGCACATTTTATTTGGGGATATATACATATTGTTTTTTGGTTGTTGTTTTTTTTTTTTTGAGAAAATTTTGATTCAAGTAAAGCCCTAAATACAGAGCCAGACACATGGTGAATGTCTCTTAAATGCATTAAGTGCTACCTACTATTCTTATTAGCAGTAATACTGGCATTGATCATTTTTATTTGTACAGTATTATTTAATTCATTATTCATTCAAGCATTTTAATATTTATGGACATTTTCTCTGTGAGATCTCTCTTTCTCTCTCCCTTCCTCTCTCTCTCCCTCCCACCCCCCTTTCTCTCTCTGCCATAGAAAGTTCCTATTCATCTCCAAAGGCTCAACTCAAAGGTAAATCCACTCAGAGGCTTCCCTTAGGTTCCCACCCTCCACATAAAGAATTAATTTTTCCTTCATTTGTATTTCCACAACACTTAGTGCATGCTTACATCATAGTGCTTAGCACACTGTATTATAGTTATTAAAGTCTGTGTGAGGCAGGCCCACCACAGCCCCTGGCCCTCAGGCTATAAGCTTTTGAGGTCTTATTTACCCGGCCTTATATCTTCTGTGCTTGCCACATGGTAGACACTTAACAAAAGCATGCCAAACTCAGCTGAATTATCTGGAAAATTCAATCATGTGGAAACCTCATTTCCCAATAATGCCACATATATGAGGTGTGACTGAAGAGCAATGCCTTCTATAAATAATTTGGGGCTGGCAGCCTTATATGAAAAGATTAAATAAGTGAAATGATACAAAGTGTGTTAACTTTTTACCAAGAAAAATAGAGATTTGGATAAATATCAGAATACTCTTGCACACACTTAAATATGTGTAAGCATAAATTGGGTGGGTGATACATGGTAGGAATACTACATATAATTTTATGAGTTGTGAGGCTTACAAAGGTAAGTAAGTGGGGAGAGACATGACATAATGAATCTGCCAGTTTTTTAATTTGATTACATAGCACTGTCAAATAATTCATAGACTAGATGGTTAATACATCAAATGATGTTTTGAATATAAAACATATCCATAAAGCATCAGTATAGGTTACTGCAAGGATCCAAACCCAGACACATCTAGGAAATACCTTAGGGAAAGTAAGAATTATATGGGTGGAAATATGTATATGTTATTAAATGCACAGAGCACAATCTGCACTGACCTTTCAAATGTTTTTGAATTTTATTCAAAAAGGGACATAGATAAAATCCACAGGCTTACTGATAGAACTTTTGAGATGTGACTCTTGCTTTAAAAATAGCAAAAGAAAATATGTATGTGTGTGTGTGTGTGTGTGTGTGTTTCCTTTACAGTCAATGCTTTAAACTTTTTAACTGGATCTTAAAATTGCTTTTTCATATTTCTTTCCATTTTAACTGTAATCATATGATATATAAGTAGTTTGAACCTTGTCCTCCTTTCAGAGAATTAAAATCCAAGTTTCAAATTAGCAGGAAATTTCCATCATAAAATAAATTAAAGAAAAAATTACTTATTTATCTTTATTTTCTGGGGGAAATACCTTTCATAACTTAAGAAAACAATAAGAGCAACTTATTTTTAAATTCTAGTGCTTGGGTGTTTGCTGTCTCTATCTGAGAGAAGCTGAGAATGCTGCTTTGTAAAAACATAAAAGTAGCATAAAATTGTTTCATTATTTTTTTACTCTCTCTTGCTCAACTATAATTATGTTCATTTTCAATTATCAAAATAATCTTCATCATAAAACTTGAGAAAGTACAGAAAAGGCTAAAGAATTAAAATTTTAAATTCTTCACAAGCCTACAATGAATATTTGATGATTCCTTCCAATTTGTTTCAACAAAACTTTATTTTTTAAATTAGCATAATAATGTGCATAATTATGTTTACTCCTTTTGGACAATTAATGTTATAGTCTGAGTATTTTCCAATGTTATTAAATATTTTTCAAGAACACAAGTTTTATTTGCTATGTGATATTCTTTCCAGGAAATAGAGTAAAACATTTATGTTTCTGTTTTTCTCTTCACTTAACTTTGAAATGTTTTAAATTTATAAATTATTAACAATAATACAGTTACAATCATTTTACCTGATTCTTTGTCTTACTTGTTTATGTCTCTGATGTTTCTGTAAGATCAATTTATAAAGAAGTCCCCACCTCAGCCCACCCATCCTCACATCACTTCAAGTGTGTTTTAAAGGTCAGGCATGGTGGAACACACCTATAATCCCATCAGCTCACAAGCTGAGGAAGGAGGATTGCAAGTTCAAAGGCAGCTTCAGCAACTTATGGGGACCCTAAGCAACTCAGTGAGACCTTGTCTCTAAATAAAATATGAAAACAAGCTGGGTATGTAAAGTGCCCCTGGGTTCAAACCCTGGTACCTCCCCCGACAAAAAAAAAAAAAAAAAAAAAAAAATGTGCTTTTTTAAGAAGAGTTTGACCATTTATCTAACACTTGAGTTTTCAGTTTCCCTGTTCACAGAGAGCTTTAACAGAATTGCTGTTAAATGGAAGGTGTTCATTTCACTGGATTTCAAACATACTGATTTCCTCTGCATGCATCAAAGTTCAGGTAATAAAAACAATTGTTTATTGAATAAAGTCATGTAGCACCATTTTCTTTCCCTTATTTTTATATAAACATAAATGTCAGCAAATGATGTCTATTGCTATTATAATAAAAACCAACTTTAACTTTCAATTCTCCAAACCAAAGTAGATGCTCCAATTACGTTACCTGAATATATATTGCCCATTTATTTATTACATATCAGCTACAATCTTTGCATTGGGATAAGCATTTGTCCTTTCTAAAATATTTGAAATACTTTTTCTTGTACTGTAATACTCTATTATCTTTATTCTTTTCAGATTGGTAAACTGAGACTCCAGGAGGTACAGAATTTTCCCATGTATGGATTCCAAAATCCTTGCTCTTATTGCTATATTATTTTAAATAATTTTCATACTTAAAATTTTATTTTTGATTTTTTAAATAGACAGATAATAATTGTACATATTTATAAGTTAAGTGTGATATTTTAGTATATGTATACATTATGTAATGCTCAACTCAGGATATTTAGTTTATCCACTATCTTGAACATTTATCATTTCTTCACAATAGCAACAAACTTCTCTATTCAATCTATTTTGATTTACACAACTCAATATCACTAACTATAATTATCCTTCTATATAGTAGCATACTAGAAATTATGTATCTTCACTAGCTGTATTTTTTACTCATTAACCAATCTCTCCCCATCTCCCCTCTCTTTTACCCTCCCAGTCTCTGGAAACCATAATTCTACTCTCTGCATCTGTGAGTTCAGCTTTTAAAAATTCTTCATATAAGTAAAATCACATGATATTTATCTTTCTGAGCCTGACTAATTTCAATTATTATTATGATCTCCAGGTCCATCCATGTTGTTACACATGACAGGATTTCATGTTAATTGCTGGATAGGTATTCCAGTGGGTAAGTGGGTATATTTTTTGTGCCACATTTTCACTTAGGTTGGTTCCATTTCTTGACTTTTATGAATAGTATTGCAATAAACATATGAGTGTAGATGTCTTTTCAACATAATGATTTCATATCTTTGGTATATATACCCAATTCTGTGAATGCTAGATCATATGGTAGGTCTAGTTTTAATTTTTTGAGGAACCTCCACAGTTTTCCATAATGGCTGTAATTTAATTCCCATGACCCATATATAAGAGTTCCCCTCTCTCCACATCCCCACCAGCATTTGTTATCTGTTACCGACTTGGTAAATGTCATTCTAAGTAGATTAAGGTGATATCTCATTGTAGGATTTGATTTGTGTCTCCATGATATTAAGGGGTTTTTTTTTTTGTTTGTTTGTTTGTTTGTTTTGCTCCCTTTTTTTTAATGTGTCTTGGTCATTCAGATGTCTTCTTTTGGGAAGATCTATTCAGAACTTTTGCGCTTTATGATTTTTCAATCAGATTGTTTTTTCTTGTTGTTTGTTTCTTGTATGCTCTTTATATTAATTTCATGTCAGATATATAGTTCATGAATATTTTGTCCCATTCTGTAGGTTGCCTCTTTACTTGTTGGTTATTTCCTTTGTGTTGCAGAAACTTTTTAGTGTGATGTAATCCTATGTGTTGATTTTTGGCTTTTATTGCCTGTACTTTGAGTTATATTCAAATACTTTTTGCCTAGACCAACATCCTAAAGAATTTTCCCCTGTTTTCTTCTAGTCATTTTCTAGGTTTGGGTTTTACATGTAAAACGTGATTTTGAAAATCTGCATAGAAACCCGAAATACTCTATCCCTTAAACATATTTTCTATACAAGAAAAAGGGGAGTGCAAAAAGGGAATCCTGCATCTACAGGCATGGGACTGCATTTGCTTACAATGCAGAATAAAGAACTCCTGGCAATAGGCAAATATCTATTTAAAAGACAAGGAAGGTGTTTTGCAAGAGGTCTCTGACCTAATCATCAGCATATAAAATTCAAATGTGAGGTATGCATGAGTGAGTTTGAAAGTTTCAGAGTTTGAAAAAGATAACTGGTAAAAAAAAAAAAAAAAAAAAAAACTCAAATATATTAGCAAAAGCAAATACTACAAGGGACAGTAGATATAGCATAATTCTAGAGGATGAAAAGCAACAATATTTAATACTAGATGTTGAAAATGTTAAATTTGGTAGAACTGAATAATATTGGATTTACTGAAGTGAATTTCTAGAAATACTGCTCAGGAAATTGGTTAGGAACCTTTGCTATGCCAGAGTACAGAACGTCAATGCAAGAGAATTCTAAGCAAAATTACACACGTACTTTGGATTTTATAAATCAATTCAAAAGATAGAGGAAAAAAATATTATTGAAATTCTGTATCCAAGAGTGACTTAAACCTGTCAAAATAAGTGAAGATTTAGCAAAATTATATAATACTAAAAGAAACTGCAGGTGTAATTACAGAAACTTTGAGAGTAACACTTTAAAAATCAACTATACTTAGATACTTGAAAATGTTCAAGATAGAAAATGGGACATTTTAAGAGTATTAAAATTTCCCAAACTATGAAGTCCAATAAACTAGGCATCAATATCCATAAATATTCAAAATGGATTACTAATAAAAGTTAGCATCAGCTCATTCAGAAATCTAAAAATTATTAGTACTAGACTCTTCTATATATTTATTTTTATCATTTTTATCCTGTCTTAAATTATATAGGTCATATTCTTACAAAGTAGGTGAAAGAAAGTTTAAAGAGAGCTATAAGAGATGACATTCAAAAAATATCCTGAACACATAGTACAGTAGACCTGTATTAGTTAATTTTATTAGTTAATAATAAAATACCTGAAATAATTAACTTATAAAGAAAAAACATTTATTTTAGCTCACGAATTTGGAAGTTCTAGTCCATGACTGATTGGTACCACACTATTGGTAGTTTGTGGCAGAGCATACTTACCTCATCATCCATGAAGCAAGCGCTAAAAAACAAGGGACAAGATCCCATCCCCTTTAAGGGTATGCCCCAATGATCTAAGGACCTCTCTTAAAGCCCTACCCCCTAAAGTTCCACAGCACCTCCCAGACAAAAGCAGGACCTAAATAAATGTTAGGCCCTTCAATTGTGGTCAATGTAAAATACTATATTTGGATTCAATCAATACATATATATTCCAGGGGATAAAAACATGGTATACCAATGGCTCCTGTGAAAAGTACTTTAATAAATAACCACTTACAATTAAACATGTATAAAAAACACAAATTCAAACATTTTAGAATATGTTAATGAAAGAATTATCTCAATGAGTTATAATTATTTCAAAATATTAATTCAAACCAAACAAATTAATAGTGCTAGAGATAAATAAAAGTGATTTAAGGCATTCTCTTCTTTTTTTCTATTTTTGATACTGGGGGTTGAACCCAGGAGTGCTTTACCACTGAGTTATATCCCCAGTCCTTTTTAATTATTATTTTTTTTTATCTTGCTTAAAGTTGCAATCCTCCTGTCTCAGCTTTCTGAGTAGCTATGATTGATTACAGGTATCCACCATACCCAGCAACTTAACGCTTCTTTAAGGAGAGCACAGCCCAGGTGTAGAATCCATGAAATAGAATTAGAAATAAAACAATTTGCTAATTATAGGAATATATTATTTAATATTATAGGAGTATTTCTTTAACTAATAACACTTTATTTCAAAAATCACTACTATTATTTACTATAAAGAATGTATTACAGTATTCACTATGTAGGCCAGGATCTGTCTACTAGGAAACAGTATTAGTATCCTTATCCTCATCTTATAAATGCAACCACTGAACTGAGATTTCTTTTTAAAAACTTTACTTACCCACAAACAAATAACTAGTCAGTGATAAAAATTCCATAGGAATACAGGTCTATATGCCTTGAAATTACTGCTCTAAAAAAATAACGATGCATATAAAGTAGTGAATATTAAAATGTGTACTGCTTAGCCAGTGTTCCACAGGATATTAAGAAGTACTATATACTAGCTGGGTGTGGTGGCACATGCCTGTATTCCTAGTGACTCAGGAGGCTGCATCAGGAAGATGGCAACTTTGAGGCCAGTCTGGGCAACTCAGCAATACCCTCTCTCAAAATAAAAAATAAAAAAGGCTGGGGATGTATCTCAGTGGTAGAGTGCCCTGGGTTTAATACCCAGCACCACTCACCAGAAGTACTCTACACCACAAAAAGTTTGTAGACAAATAATTTTGAGGAAAATTAGCTAAAACAAAATTAACAGGTATTTTGTCTTTACCATAAAGTCTTTCTAAGACCTTAATATTCTGATTTGCAATATAAGCCTTCTAGAGAATGATCTAACAGGTTTTTCAAATAAATTTGACCTCAGAAGCTTTTTATCTTCATTGAATATTATGAGGAACTAGTATTCCATAGAACACCCACTGGGAAACTGGCATACTAGAAGACCAATAAAATTAAATGTCAGGAATTAGAAATAGTCAGCAAGGACAGAAGTTGGCTTCAGAGGGGACAGAAGAATTGTTTGTACATATGTGTCTTATCAAAGAAAGGCACAGTATTTCACTGAAAGAACGATCTAGATCTGATGCATAGAAGTTACTGGGAGACAGGTATCACCTGGATATAAGATTTCAATTGGAATTTAAGTTTGTGTGTGTGCAACACATATATGTGCATAGATAACATACATACGTAACAAAGGTAACTAATTATTTGTAAAAGGTGCTATTCGAGTGATTTCTACACAGGTTTAAAGGTCAGAGAACATCTCTAACATCCCTTTTCAGCTCTTATATTTGATAGTTTATTTGTAGTAATTATCACTGAGATTTTCATATACTTTGTTTTTTGACTATCCACTCATTTTAGTACAGTTCTCAATGAAGGATCTTTAGACAGAACACATAAAGGTTAACTGTCAGGACCTGTTGCTAAAGAACCATTTTACCTCAAAATACACATAAGAAGGCACATAAGATTTATTCTTGTACCAGTAAAAAATCAAAGCAGCTCTCCCCTGACTTATAGAATACGCAATGATTGAAATCATCCTAATTAAAAATTTCATGTGTGCAGAATGAACTGGCAGTTTCCTGGGTGCAGGACAAATTTCAGCATGGGAAGACCTAGAAAGTCCAACGGGAAGCCTGAGACCATCTACTACACAGATAGGAAGGAATGTTTCAAATCAATAACTCTTACTTTTCAATGCTTCTGTACCTAGTTCTAAGTGTCATTACCCCCAAAGAAGACATGATTTCACAGATCACATAGGTTATCAACAACTTTTAACTGGAATTTAACATTTGTTTGCAGAAAAAACAAGTTAGATATAAATTTATTACCTATTTGTGTATTCTTTGATGATTTGATATATACTGATCTTAATTGTTTCATTTTCAAATCGAATGTTGCTCTTATCCTTGTATATTCTGAATTCAGCTGCTGTCACTGCTTCTCCATGAGGAATTTGAGTAAGGTCGAACCGAAATTCTTTGTAATGCCTTCGCTGGTGAGAAAAATCCTTGTCTCTTTCAACTGTACCAAAAAAAAAAAAAAAGAAAGAAAGAAAGAAGGAAAAAAGAGAGTAAAAAGAGAAAAAGTTAGCCCTTTATAAAATATGGAAATTCTCTACCTCTGAAAATGAAAACAAACAAGCAGGATAGTATAAAACTGAGAAAACACTAAAACCACAGGCTTCTATGTGTTTCCAGTTAAAGGAAATTCCACAAACCAACAGCCTTTAGTTCAAAAGCAGTGTAACCTCTGTGGTTTTATACAAATTCCAGGATCCTAAATGGAAAGGCTATCCAAAATGTTTTTTAAAATGAAGGTGGTAAAGTGATTACCAGTATGTTTCAAGTACCAGAACACAGAAGGTTTCATTCAGGAATTAGAAGGATGTCATAGAAACCTCCAGAGTTCCAAGTAAATCAGTGTTGAATTTAGCATAGAGGGGAAAATGGGAAGTAGGGCTAAGGAACTGGAGGCACAAAGGACTGTGTTAGTGGCATTTTACAAATCGAGTAAATGCAACTAATTATTCTTTACAGGAAATACTGTATTTAAATTTAAATTTAATTTATTTTTAACTGATACCAAAAAACAAATACTATACATATTAAAGAGGTACTATATGATGTTTTATACATGTATACATTGTGTAAATTGGTTTATATCAAGTTAAACATATTTCTTCAGATATTTATCATTTCTTTATGGTGAAAACATTGAAAGTCCTTTCTTGCAGTGTTTTTAGATAAACAGGACATCTTTATTATCTAGTCATTCTCTGTGTGCTGACCCAGCTGTTTATTCCTGCCCAGCTATAATTTCATACCCAAAAGAAAGATTATATCTAGAACGTCTCCCAAAGAAGAGTCTCTCTCCTTCAGCAAATGGAATCGTCTTCTTCTCTCTCCTCCCTCCTTCCTCCTTCTTTTTCTTCATCTTCTGGCACTTTAATAAATTCTTTCTCCGATACAGCATAAAGTCTTCCAAAGACTTCTGTCTCTTCTTACTCGGAATTGAGAGGGGAACCTAGCTTCCTAGGGTCTTAGGAACCTAGCAACCTTCCTAACAAATAAAGTCAAAGGAATATTTCTCTTGAGAATTTAAAGAAATGATGAAGGATTTAGGGCAGTAAATGTTACATGCATTAAGTCATTTGGTTAGAGAGTGTATTGCCTGATACAGTCTACATTTAGTTTGAACCAGAGGCTTTCTTAATGAGCTACCCATACAAAGTATTCATTCATGAAATAGATTATCATCTGATGGAGCTTAATTTCACCTATTGGTAAATTTCTCAAAATCTCAAGTATCTCAGATTCTATAGGGCAGCGTTACAAAGTCCTTTCAAGGCCCTATGTTCAAGGTATTGTATAATTTATAGCTTAGAGCAATTAAAATTTTTTTCCAATGACATATTTTATGACTAAAATTGTGTTGCAAGTGGTACTAATGGATTCAAAGCTTCAAAAAACTTAAGATAAA
The DNA here is from genome assembly GCF_902686455.1 of Sciurus vulgaris. Classification (NCBI taxonomy): domain Eukaryota; kingdom Metazoa; phylum Chordata; class Mammalia; order Rodentia; family Sciuridae; genus Sciurus; species Sciurus vulgaris. The sequence continues at coordinate 102,250,200 of NC_136467.1, read as the reverse complement.
GATATCTTTAGAACATCAATTGAAATTATGTCAACACTGTCATAAATACATGAGACTTGGGAGTCTAAGAGGAAGAATTAACTAAGAGAGAGAGAAGATTATGACCATCTAGGAACACTCCAGGAGACAGACAGATCAGCGATTGAGGGAAAGTACAGGATGAGGGAACTCACAAGTCTTTGCCTTCATCCTCCACAAAACCTCTGATTTATTTTCTCCAGAGAAGTAGGTCCTGGTTCAGGAGAACAGGAGCTCATCTCCACCTACACCTCAGACATGTAAACTACACAGAAAAGGAAGACACATCTGGAGGCATGTCTGTCCTGTGGAACTTGGCAGGGGTGCTGCTCTTGGTCTCTCAGACTCACCCTAACGCCACTTCACAGGAGTCAAGAAATTTTCTTTTCTTAAAATAATATCATTATCTTATTCCTAAAGAGGTCCATTTCCAGAGGGATCATTCATCAATTTTTCCCTAAGTAAGGATGAAAACTGATTTTTTCAAATACATTCTTTTTAGTTATACACAGCACCAGGACACACACTGACATAGCACAAATGCATTAAACACAATCAATTCAACCAGCTCAATTCAGTCCCCAGAACTTCCCCCCACCCGCGCCCTCCCTCCACTCTTCTATCTATTTACAGTTTAGTTTCTTTTCTTTTTCTCCTTTTTAAATTAGTGTCCTGTGTGTACGCACTATGCTGGGACCATATCCTCGCATGCACACCTACAAGTTTGGTCAGATTCATTCCCCCATTCTTCCCTTTCCCAGTCGTCCCTTTTTCTTCCTGCTCATTCCCCTTGCTCTAGTCTACTGATCTCTCCTCTGTTTTGACGAAATTCCCTTTTCCTTTCACTTTCTTTAATTTTTTTTTTGTTTTAGCATGTAATTTTGGTCCATAATTCACATGCTTTCTTTCTAAATTTCTGCTAACAATAGTGCAGACTTCTATGTGCACTTCATCTTCCTTTTCTCCATTTTCCTGCCTAAGACACAAGAAAGGGAAAGTTTAAGTATAGAAAATAACTACTAATTGGATATCTAATACCAAAGTGTGCATATATTAATATTGAAACTAGTCACAAATTTTGTCTTCAGAAAACTAAATTTAACTCACTCTCTTCTTACTTTGTAATCCTAAAGTTAATCAGGTAACATTATGTCACAGTATTTAAGTAGCAGTTGCATGCCAGATATTACTCTAAGGATTTTATCATTTTATTACTATTAACATTGTACTACATAACAGCCTTCAAGATAGGTTCTGTTTTTATGCTTATTTTGAAAATGAAGAAAGTAAAGAATATTAGGGAATAAATGCCTCACAGAAGGATTTGAACCTGAGCATTTGGCCTATGACTCTTAAATGCCAGGATGTGCTGCTTCTACTTGTATGTTACTTTATCCCATTTTTAAATACAGATCTAAAGCCTTGCCTTCCCAAGTCTAATATTCAAAAAATTCTAAAAAACCAAAGTTGGCTCTAATCTCATTTGATAGATTGGACTGCAAGTTAGCAGATGCAAAGTGATTTTAAGTTTCTGTCTATCCTAGTTTATTTAAATCTTTATTGCTTTGTTGTAGAAATGTCCATGTGTTTGCTTAGTTGTGCTGTCCCTGACCCCACTTAAGGAGTTTTATATGTCACAATATATGCCCGACCAAGCATTATTATATTTTCTCCACTGAGAAAGACAGTATTCAATATTCTAAGTGATAACAACAATTATTCAATTTTCTCATTAATAATAAATTCTATATTTGAAATTTAAACCAAAAAAAAATGAGCCCTAGAAATAAGGGCTGGGACATTAATTTCTTAGGATCCCATCTAAAGTGTGCACCTGCATAATGCAGATGAGTATTGAATTCATATGATGTAAAGTCATCTACTGTTCTGGATCCCTTGTGAAATGTGAGTGTAATAAAGTGGAAAGCTAGAATTTCAGCTGTTATTATAAAATTTCAGTTTTCTAATCCAGGCTATTTAACCTAAACCCTTAAGGGGACAGATTTTCAAAGAGTTTAATAAAATTTTGTATTAAATATACCACACAGAATAAAGTGGCATTGCAGATTTGTCTAGTGATTCAGAGTCCTATATCCTATTGCTTTGAATCATAATTGCAACAATAAATTCCATGGGACATGTTGGAGTGAGTAATGGAAGAAGACTTGTATTTATATAGCCTTGCACTCCTAATGATGCCCACAAATATTCAACAGGGTAATCTCAGTTACCTCAAATAGTAATGCTAGGGAGGTGACAAATATTAATATCCTTGACTTAAAAATAAGAAATTGGGTGATGACAGCTAGGCAATAACAGATGTCTGTCTCCTAAAGCTCATTATAAATCCTTGTTAAATGCTCATACCACCTATGTAGTGACAGCCTGCTCTTCTGCACTTAGAGACTAGTTCATTGTTCGTATGTTTAAGCAATATCATTCAGGAGTACACAAGAAAGTAAAGAGGAGGATAGAGAACAAGGGGTTTGCCAATGTGTAATTAGAATCTAACAAACACAATACCTAATCCAGAGAAGGCAGCTGACAGTTGTTAGTTAAATGAAAGATCACATGAACAGACAAAAACTCCAGTGCTCTCTCTTTCCAGTGTGATCTGGCTGCATTCCCCTGCTGGCAGGAGGCACAGTAATGTATTTAGTATTGTTTGTATGACACATGTCTCATTTAACTCTCACAGCCCTAGTTATGTCCATCAGATTTATAACTTGCCCAAGAGCCCGAAACTTATAATTGGAAGGTTAAAGACTTCATCCCAGGGTCAAGATTTTCAATTCCCAAGCCCTCATCAACGCAACTCTAAGTGTTTTTCTGGATGTAGTTTTCTTGGTTGTTTTTTAATCTAATTGTTTCTTGGGAAAGTTATTCAATTTTTTTAGTGCTTTTGTTCTCTTCTATCCAAAAAATGTTGGCCCCTAAGATATTTCTACAATAGGGAATACTATTCTTTATGAACTCTCTTTATTCTTCTTCAACACACCACCTTGCATTTTAGCAAATCAAATGTGTTTTATTCTGAGGCTCCATAAAAACCTTAGTCCTGTTTGGTGCTGGAAGAGTCTCTTACTTACTGATCAAAAACAAACAAATAAAACAAAACCAATCAACCAACAAAAGCAGGAGGGTTTACTCATTCAGACTCAGACTTACCCAAGGGGCTGGACACAGTGTGAAGACTCACAGGGACCTACTACTTCTCTAAAAGAGACTACTTCTTTACCCAGACCATTGACATTATTTCTCTCATGAGAAGCAAGAAAGAGACTTTAGGAACAAGTATAGCTACATTTAAAACATACACTGTATCAATCAATTCACCCATTGTCCCTATATCTAAAAAGAGCATATGTCTAAATTTTTCATATCAAATACATATATATATAGCTTAAAATGATATACTTTATTTTCTTAGATGAAGTCATGTGGATAATCCCACATTTTAGCAACTGATGGTTACAAATGGTACTCTCTATAAAAAAAAAGATATATATATGCATATATATATTTATTTATATGTGTGCAACTATTTTACTAAATGCAAACTTACAGAAAACAATCTATCAAAAGATCAGCAAAATTTAAACATTTTACTACCCAAATTATCATCATCATCATCAAGGTGGTGGTGAATACACTTTCTTATGCTTCTAAGGTTTTATGTATATCCCAGACTTCCATCTCTGTGAAACCACAGTTATCTAAAGCAACATAAAACTGAACTACACTGGCAGAAAAATAGAAATAAATTGTTACTATGCTTTGATGTTAAAGTGATAATATCAAAGAAAGTAAGGGGTAAATTTGTGAATCAAAAAATTCAAATTCAGCCAGGCATGGTGGTGCATGCCTGTATTCCCAGCTACTCAGGAGGCTGGGACAGGAGGATGGCAAGTTCAAAGTCAGCCTAGGCAACTTAATGAGACAAGTATAATAAAAAAAAAAAGGCTGGGGATGGGGTTCAGTGGTAGAGCATTTGTCTAACATGCACTGCACTAGTCCCTAGGTTCAATCCCCAGTAGTACCGAAAAAAGGAAAAAAGAAAAAGAGGGAGAGAGAAAATTCACATTCCATGATTAATGGGCTGATAGTGAAAGGAAACAGGATTGCCTCTCTGTAAGTACCAAACTACATCATAAATGCTCTAAATTGCCATTATTCTGCAAAGATTAAACTTCTAAGACATACACTGAAACCTTTTATTGTTGAGATATAACAGAATTTAATGACTGATTTAAAGTCTTTGTTTCTCCAAACAGATACCTCTCTGAATGACTTTGTAACTAATAGAAATTGAATAGAAATGTCCTGTGCTAAATATTTTCCTGTCTACAGTATCTGAAGACTAGAATTAATTAAAAGATTACAATTTTATCTATTTAGGATTTATGTGCAGTTTTAAAAAGATGCATTCATGGGCAATCAGTCTTAATCTCCCACACAAGAGCTGTAACTTAGAATCAGTAGCTGCCGGCAAAGATAGCATTCTCCCAGGAGCCTAGCCAGCTGTTGAAAGAATACAGATTGTTGTTTGCTGCTGAGTGCAAAAAATCATTAAGAGATTACTCCTAGAATTATTACTTATCTGTGTTGCATTTTAAAAGAAAAAGGGAAAAAAAGAGTAAGGCTATCACGTGACTACCAAGATGTATCACTTTGCAAGACATCCTTCACTGACTAGTCCACTGAGAAACATAAACTTGGCCCTATAAAGATCTATTTATTGGTCAGTGAATGCATATGTACATGTTTTGTACGAAGGATAACCATTCCAGAGAGTGTGCTAAACTGCAAATTCCAGAAGTCCTGAGAGCCTTTTAACAACAGTAGTGTGTGACCTGAACAAAAGCAAATTGACCCCTGAATGTTTTGTTTCAAAGAACAATTTCAATTGGCATTCAAATTTTCAGCAGTTGAAATACTCTTATTCATACATGCTCCATTAATGCAATTTTGTAAAGAAGGAAAATCTAAAAACAAAAGATGACATGGTTAAATAATTTAAATACTCTTATCTAAAAAAAAAAAAAATGATGTCTGTCCAAAGTCACTTTAAAATAAAATCCATATATTTTGAAATTTAAGAAATTTTACTGGTTCAATGTTTACGTTAATTTGCTTTTAAAAATATAAACAATTTAAGAACACAAAGAATTGAGTCTTGTATAAATAAATCTTTGGAATTGGAATGAAGATGGTTCATAGCTATTCTTTCCTTCCTTACATTGGACTTACCCAGCCCTGATCCCTTCTCAGTTCAGTGGTTATTTAGGATACTATAATGATAATAGCTAACCATATCAAGAACTAGTATGAAAATTAATATATGCAACAATTAAATTAATCATAAACATCTATGGTTGATGTAATGAAATTAATATATTCCAAATGTTCTTTTCTTCTCCTTTATTTAATCTAACAAGATATAATCTTTCCTAAAATTATTTCCTGCAAGATGCAGATAAAAAAAAATAATTCTTCCAAATCACAGTTAACTAAAAAGCAATGAATAGCTTGTAGATTTTATAACTCCTAATTTAAAGTTGTTTATTCCATAGTTTCAACTAGTAATGTCTGCTATTTCTGCCTCAACACAAAAGTCTTTCTCTACCATCCCAAGATCAATGTTGATCCCAATCACCCATGCCCATCCTTCTCCTTTCTCTTCTTTCATATTTAGCTTCTCCTCCTTATGTCAATGCCCTGGAGAAAATAGAGAACTGGGAATATCCCTAAGGTGAATAAAGTTGAGTTTCTTTATTTGTTTCAGTATATGTTGTTATAGTTTGCATAGGAAGCATATCCCAAAGACTCATATGCTGGAGACTTTGTTACCCAATGCAGCAACATTCAAAGGTGGAGATTTTGGGGAGTGATTACATCATGAGGACTCTGACCTCATCAATGGATTGATTACTGAGGAACTCTTATCTAAGTGGCATTAGAAGGAGATGGTAGAAACTATAGGAGGTGGAATCTAGTTGAAAAGAGTAAGCTCTTAGAGGTGTGTACTTGGAGACTATGCTTGTCCCTGGCCTCTTTCTCTCCTGCTCTCTCTATTTTCCTTCTGTCATGAGCTGAGGAACTTTTCTCCACCATGCCCTTCTACCATTAACCTGCCTCACTGTAGGTCCAAGGCAATGGAACTAGCTGGTAATAGACTGAAACTTAGGAAATCATGAAACAAAATAAATCTTTCCTCCTTCTAAGTTGTTTATATCACTTATTTTGTCACTGCAATGAAAATTTGACTAACACATGTCATGAGACAGTTACCACAGGGAATCTCAGTGCAAGAGTATTAGAAAAGGTTCATTTGGGATATCTTGAGTGGGAGAAGGCTATAAGAGGCAGAGTATTGCTTAAGATTATATGCTCTCAGGAAGAAGAGGCAATTTTATCATTTGGTATTGAATTTTTCTAGAATGTGAAAATAAGGGAGGTAGGATAAAGCTGTAATTGGTAGAGAAGCAACAGTCAGTAAAATTATTCAGGAAAGAGAGGGATCATTATTGAAATTTGAACAATGTTCTTGTTTTTAAGAACATTGCCTAGATATTATGAAGTGGTCTTGTTTTTGTATTCCTCCCTCATGGTAACAAAGAGCTCTTGTCCAGTGTGGTTGTTCTGTGATATTGATTGCATTTAGTAGACTAACTGAGGATGCCATCCCCTCTAGTATCTATAAGACATAGGGGATAAGTCCAGGCATCTCCCGGCTGTCAGGTGCTACCCTCCTTTCACTTCTTATGCACTCACCTTGATTATCCTAAAACAGCTTTGTCACTACATTATTCTATCCTGAAATAAGTTATTCATTCCATGCTCTGAGATGATGTCTAATAGTTAAGGAGATGTAAGAAGAAAAGACTTAAGAGCTCAAGATAAAAAAAAAGAATGGGCCTTCTTCACAGTGTTGCTGTAAAGATTAAATGATACTTCTTATATGGAGTGAGATGAAAGACAGAGATGGAGGTGGACAGAGAGAGAAAGAGAAGGGAGAGGAGAGAGAGAGAGAGATTGTACCATAGTGCCTGGAAAATAGCAAGTCCTCAAAAAGAAGCAGTTGTCAGAATAGCTCCTTCTATTACTTTCTACTTGCATTGTAATTATTCGGTCACCTTTTATTTACCATGTGAGTAATATACTTCAAAGAGGTATCCATATTTTCTGTTTTGCATTTTATCTCCACCTATTTTATCTCAAATAGTAAATTATCAATACAGGTTTAATAATGGAGGATTGCTAACTCACATAAAAATCAAAGAATTTGCTGGGCACAGTAGCACATGCCAATAATCCCAGCTACTCGGGAGGACTAAAGCAGGAAGTTTCCAAGTTTGAGGCCAGCCTGGAAAACTTAGTGAGACTCTGTCTCAAAAATAAAAATAAAAAGGGCTGGGCATTTATCTCAGTGGTAGAGCACTTACCTAGCTTGTGTGAGGCACTGGATTCGATCCTCGTTACAACAAAAGAAAAACAAAAATATTTTGATCATCAGAATGTTAATTTTATGTCAGGTTAGACTAATGGTATGGTGAATTTTTTTTTTTTTTAATTTCGTTGTAGAGTTTTTTTTTTTTTTAAGTCTGTAGATATATTACAAATTTGATAGATAAATTTATTTGATATCTTGTTTAGATATTTCATGTCTACAAGCTGGATCACATAGTAACACATATTTCAGTTTCGGTTGCTATTTATTTTTTTGGGCGCTGGGGATCGAACCCAGGGCCTTGTGGTTACAAGGCAAGCACTCTACCGACTGAGCTATCTCCCCAGTCCCCAGTAACACATATTTCAATATCCATGTATTCACCAGAAACATCAGTCAAAAAATTCGCTAGTTCTGACACACTCCTTTCTACAGGAGACTTAAATTCACTTAGCTATTTTTAAACACATCCTAATATGAAGAATATATTTTGCTAAGGATTTATTCTGAGTATTTCATATAAGAAAGTATTAATTGGAAGTTAAAAACAAACATTCAAATATTGTGGGTAAATATTAGTATTAAATGTCAAAAATTAGTTCAGAATGAATACAGACAATGGTATTTGATTAATTCATGTTCTATAATTTTAAAAAAGCTCCTTAATGATGAATGGATATATTTTAAGTGTAAATAATGGATTTCAATCCACTGTGGACAAATACCTGAGAAATTTTCACATTTGCCTGTTAAGAGTCAACATAGAGGCACAACTCTCTGATAATGACCTTTTGGTAAATATTTAGCTCTCATGTTTTCTTTAGTGGAAAAACCTGTTCTTTTTATAGATTGCCTGGCAGCTAGAGGTCAGCCATTCTTATCTCACCAGATTTCACTTAATGACCTTGTGAATTCTTCTGCTCCATCTGTAAAATAAAACAGTCCATTTTTTAACCACCTCAGGGTGATAGAGGTTACAGTAAATCCATACTCAGCAAAGAACTTTCCTTTATATCTTGAAATCAATGAAATGATAGTTTCTCTACAGTGAGTATTTGTGGTTATCTGACAAAAAGAGGTCAAAGGTTTTGTGAGTTTTCTTCTGAAATTGCTCAATGCCTTCTCTAATGACTGATAATTGAAAACAGAGACTGGGACTATCAAATGTGGTGGGTGACAGATAAGCAGCAGATTAATGCCAATACTTGGTTACAAGACACTAAAAGGTCAGGAGTCACAGGATTAGCTATTGTGCTACTGTGAAAAGACAGACATCAAATGTCTATTACCCACTAATAGCTCTATCCCTGCCCTGAAATCCATTCTCACTTCTTTTGGTTACAATTTAGAGATTATCAAGATGTCATTTTACATATGCCATCAAAATGGAGCATCTTACTCTAAGTTTTATCAATAGTTAGGATTTGCATATTTTTACTTATATAACAAAGTTTTAATGGTACAATTTTAGTGTATTCAATGTTAATTTTGTAGAACTTTAGGAACATTTTATTCAGAAAAAAATTATTATACTCAATGAAAACAGTCCTTGAAAAATTTTTAAAAGTTGACATATTGAAGTGGTTCAGAACTTCTCTATGGGGGAAAAAGGAAGTGGGTTTAAGACAGAGTGTGCATAGTTTATAGGATATGAGATTTTTTTGTAACTGAACAAACAAATAAATGTCTTTCTCAAATTAACTGCTTTAAAGTTTAAATTGGTTTGAAAACTTTTATAGAGTTCACTCAAGTTCAATTTGTGATTCAATCTGTCATTTTGAAACAAAAGCAAACTACAAATTTATTTTTTCCAAATGGGTTCTGTTCTGTCTGTGAAGTTTGGTATGTGGAAAGAAATCACAGAGAAATATGATTAGGCTTATTGACATATAAAGTTTATAGAAAGAATCTGACATAACTTTCTTACGTACACATATGAATACACCACAGTGAATCCCACCATCACTACATCTCTACATGTCTAAACATCATTGTATACACATATAAAAAAGTCAGAAAGAATTATCTTAATGATGAACCATGTATCCCTGGTTACCTCTAGGAAACTGATTATAGGGGCTAGAGATAGGGTCTTCTGCTTTTAAACAGATGTACTCTGGTTGTCTGAATTCTTAATATAATTTTATATTAATTTCTCTGATAAAAAATTTAAAAATTAGATATTAATGGCATAAAAATATGGTTGTTGTTTTGGTAGGTTGCTTATTTGCTTTTTCTTGGATGCTACGATTGCTTTTATATGTCTTAAGTTTTTCCAACACCATCCTCCAGTTTCTGATCAGTTTTTATGTTTACAGCTAGCAACTGGAATACATAGTACATGAACTGTTTACCAAGTCTTTATTATATATTATTAAAATTATGAGTTATAGGAATCAATATATTGTATTAAGAGATGTCTTCTGTGACTAGAGACCTACTTTGGAACATGTGTACATTTAATAAAGATACAAGTGCCAGAATCAATAAAGAAATCACACAATCTTCCTACGTTTATTGAATGAGACCACACTATAATTAGAGTTATGGGATCTTTAGTGGTCTCAGGTCACAGTTTGTTCATATGAACAGTCTCAGATTTTGGTTGATCTGGTTTCACACTCCTGGGCTTTTCCTTTGTTTTGGGATTTAAGGTCAACCACAAAACTCAGAACAAAATTCAGCTATGAATCTTTGAGCAGTATCTGGTTTTGAGTCTGAATTTACAAACCCTCTAAGTTTCATAAGATGCACACCTGGAAGGAACAATAACTCTTTTGAGATCCATGTCAAAGCATCTCATTTTAGATTCAAATTTAATAATTTCCTGAGTCTCCAATTCAATTTTATATTAGTTATTAGAAAGTTCTTTTCTCACGCTTTCATTGTTAAAAATTTGACTTGTTTTTAATTTTAATAATCCACAATAACAATGTAGTAATCCATCTAACTAACCCATACATACTGTTACATAAAGGCCCAAACTCAGCAATAGGAAAAACTGGATGCCAACCTGATTTAAACTGATTCCTCAAAATGGACAAGATTGGTGAAACCTACTACCTTCAGAACTGACTATGAAGAACAGATAGAAGTGTGAGATTGAAATAAGTATGTGTGAGCATTAAATGTTTACAAATCAGGTGAATTCTCAGGTTTCCCTCCACTTTCTGTGTTTCTAAGTAGGTGCTGCCCTATGTGAGCTGAAGTTTGGAAGTTTTCTAGAGAGGGAAAGACAAAGGATTATTGATTGGCACCACCAGGCATAGCTAAGAGGGTGATAGTACAGTATACTGACAACAGAGGAACAGCAAACACATGTATACAGGATGCTGAGTTCCCAAGTTTCTTTCCCTTACCCATTTACAGCCAGCTTTTTGTCTCTTGGGTAAGAGAATGAGAGACCTCTCCTTAACATCTGAGCATTCCACAGAAAAGACTAAGTCTCCATAGAATGCGAAAGTAAAAATATCTTAAGACAGCAAATGGCACTGACAAGTTCTGCCCATGTATGAAGAGATTCTAATCAGCATTTTAATATCTGGCTGTTAAATAAGAGCAGACAACCAAAGATTAATAGCTATCTGAGAAAATTTTCTACCTTGAAATACAAATTTTAGAATGGCTTAAGTTTTAAAAAGTGGAATTTGAAGTAACCCATTATAAAATCCCCATTATATCTTTTGAGTGCTAAGAGAAAATGTTGCATCCATAAAACAAGTAAAAAATGCTACATAGAAGAAATACTAGGTGCTAAGACATGTCTATGAAGTAAAACGAATGAAACTCATGTAAAAGATAGACTTGAAGAAATTTTCAAGTGGAAAAGAGGTGAGGATGGTTAAAAGAAAGAAAGAAAAAGTCCAGAATCAATCCAAATAATAGTGCTGCTACCACAAGAGTTGAGAAATACCTTGATTTACTCATCTGAAATACAAATTTTCAAGATTCAAAATGTCTGCTGTGTGTTTAGTTGAGTGTCATGAAAATTGAGGACACTGGAAGCAGTCAGAAAATTCTGCAAAATTTCAGGGACAAAAATACAAATTACATACATAGAAATCAGACATCAAAATGAATTTAGACTTCTCAAAAGCAGCACTGCAATCTAGAAGACAAGAGAAGTGCCTTCAAGATCATGATGAAAAATTAGCTAGCATTCAACCTAGAATATAATATCCAACCACAACTATGAAATTTTCAGTATAATAAGGGTACTTCTACACATAGATGATTGGTATCAATAATTTGAATCCCAAAAATCTTTTCTTGGTAGCTTCCTGAAGAATTTGTTTCACCAAAAGAAGGAAGGAAATCAGAAAGATGAAGACATGAATACAGGAAAGAAAAGATCCAACACAGAGAAGAATGAAAGATAATTCCCAGAATGCTTACCAAGGAAGATCTCAGATAACAGTTGTGCAACAGATACCAAGACAAATAGCCCATACTGGGACAGCGTTGCTCAAAACTGTTGATCATGGTGAGTGTAGAAGCTGAAAATACAAAACTCATATCTTTCCCTGTGGGTTGACTGGCTAGACCATAAGTCGCCCTGCCACACAGCAGTCTCCCCAGATTCCATGACATACCTCCCCAGAAAGGAGTCTTTAAAATCTCTTAAGCAAACTGAATCAAAATTTTATTCAGAGGCTGTGTTTATTTCATCTTCTGAAAGTACTTACCCAAAAGCCTTTACTTAAATATCTAGTTTTGTGCTTTTCCCATGTTTTAATAGTGATTGGTTTAATATTTACTTATGTGTGAAATGTATTCAATAAAATATAGCATATCCAATTGAGGAAGAAAAAATAACTTATCCAAGTTCATATATAAGGAAAATCACGAAGCATGGATTCAAATCTAGTTTTAACTGTATCAGTGCCTCTTATGAAACATTTACTACATGTTTTTTGAAAATTTTATCTTTACATACTGTCCCAATATTTATGCAAATTCCAAAATTCTACTGTTTTCAACTTTTCTTTTAAAAATAACTCATAGAGTTTATTTGGAATATCTAACCCTAGAGAGGACTTGGGGTAAACCACATGACATTGATCACAGTGTAATCTATACAGACTCTCCAAAATCCCTCTGTTATTCTTCTACTCACACCTAAACACACCAAGAATTGCTCTTGTATATAAAGGGAAAATGTTTTAAAGTTCTGTTTTGTTTTCTCACCTCTTTAGGTATGCTCATAGCAGCAAACAAGGCATGACTTTGAAAATCTGTGAGCATCATTTGTCTACATTACTCTTAATACATAACAAAAACAAAATTATCTCAAACCTAAGAGAAATTTCACATATTTTCAGTTAGAAATACTTCTTTTTGTCTTTTCTGAAGGAAACCAGTTAATACTGAAAATAACTCTAAGAAGCCATAAATAATTGTTAAACAGAATAGAACAGACAATAGTAAAGGAAATGGTCAAGTAACTCATTTGAAAAAGAAATTGAATGCATCTGAGAGAATATGGTGTTAATATTAATTACCAAATAAAATCAAGCAAGGGATGTCACAAAATATGTACCCAAGACAACAATCTCAGAAGAATAGAGCAAAATCTGTGTTGTTCACTATATGATAACACAGAAACTGGAAAGTGTCTTCTTTCTTCTTCCTCAAAATCATGCTAGATATCCCATATATGATCATGGAATGGACCCAATAAGTTTATGAAGCTTAGGTAGACATTCTGAAAATGCAATTTTCAGAAAATAACTAACAAGAATACTAATAACTAGAAAAATAATAAGTAACATTTATGAGATGTTATACTTAAGTGCTGACAATTTTAGAATAAATAATACACATGTAGTGAGAGAAAAAAGAGATATGCAGTTCAAATTTATTGAATGATTAAGTTACCATTTTAGGCACAGAAGATTGGAGAACAAAAGAGAGGTTGGGGAAATGAAGGCAATTAAAAATTACCCCCTGAGACAGTTAAAATATAGAAGAAATGTAGTTCACGAAAAGCAGTACACTAGCGTTAATTAAGCACTTTCCATCTGTGACTTATGTCTCCTTATAATATAAAAATGGTCCTGTTCTCAGTCACTTATGCTAGACTTTAGAAACAGGTATTTCCTTTCTTCCTCTAAATTCTACTTTTCATTCACTCCTACTTTTATTTTGAGAAAATAACTCCATAAAAGTAAATATTATCAATGCTACCTGACATTGTAAATAGAAATGTATTCAGTTTTTTGATACAGTTTCATTTGAAGGCAAATATTGACTTTAATTTTAAGATAGCATCTAATAATGATTTTATGAGAATCCACACACGGTCTCAAATTTCCCTCACCAAATTCCCAACAATGAAAAGACAGTAACACCCAAGATTTCATCAAAAGTTTATAAAAATAATTGCACAACATGGATGGGATAAAATGTTCTGAGTAACTAAAGAGATCATTTCTTTGATTTAGAAACTAAGTATAGAAAACTTAGTTAAGCAATGCTGTTTTACCTTTTGTACTGCATACCAACTTGCAAATAAACTCAAACTGCAGATCTGGGTCTGTTCATATTTACTGAGCACATATTATGCATAGGGTGCTCAGCTTGAAGTTATAAGTGGAAACAGATCTGTTGCCAAGAATACACATTATAGACACTACTTTTGTGCTTTACCCTAAGCTGCATTATTAGGGCTCAGGGGTCTATGGTTCTATTTTCCATCTCTCTTTGCCTGAGACTTGGGTTTTGTCCAATTTCCAGTAACCCATTTTTCTTTTCTAGAATGCCAACTATAGCATTTATTGTGTTCAAAAAGAGAGCACCAGATACAGCAGATTCGAAACACTTGAAAATCACTTCAGTAACAAGGGACCAACAGAGGAATTTTCTGTCAGAAACAATTTTGGGGAAAGAGTTACAAACACTTTTCAATTTAAATTTAAAACTAAAGTGAGATATGAATTTAAAGCTAAACAGCACTATTTTCGAACTAAAAAATAGGCATATAATCCATACCACTGTTGGTATGTTTTCAATATGTTTTGCTTTAACATAATGAAGTACTGACTTTCTTCCTTTTTATGTATGAAATGGAATTATAACACCATATAAATATTTATCTAAGTGTAGGCTACATGGCTCAATTTCCCTAACCAAATCAAAATGAAAAATTAACAAATTTGTGAAGATATACAAAAGATTCATAAAAATATCAGAGAATGAATAATTATTTTTAATTATATGTAGTGTTTCTAAGGGTTCAAAGAATGCCATATAATAAATTAAGAACTAATAATACATTGTCTTATTAAATGCTGTATACAAATCAATAACTATGATTCAAAATAATCTTAAAAGTTATTATTATTGAATTTTTGCAACAAAACTGTCAGCATTAAATAGCAAATATTAACCAATGCCTGTAATGCATATGTACATAGAACTATTGATGAGTCTATTGCAAAAGCAAAAACCAACAAAGAAAAACTCTCCTCTTGTCAGTTTAAAGAAATATATGTCTAAAAGCAATAGTTGCATTGTCCAGCATGAAAATCAAACTTGGTAAAATGGGATTAAATGCCAAGTGTGATGAATCAGTAATAAGAAGATTCTTGTCTCCTGACCCTGTAGTCTGCCAGTTGACAAGCTGTAGGATGTACAGACCTTAATGACCACCCCTCCACACACACACAAACACACACACACACACACACACATCACTGAAAGACCTCTTAGATTAACATATTCCAGAGGGTTGTGTCAATCCTGCATTCACACAGTTTGTACATTTGTAATTTATTTCAGTACAAAACATCAATGTTAGGAAGGTTTATGATCTATCTTAAATACTATCTCAGACTAAAATTTTAAAATATTTCTTATACTGAACTTGAGGAATATAAACATTCAAATCAGGAGAAAAATGTGGAAGACTAAAATTAATTAATTATAAGTAAGTGTCTTTAATTTTTTAAGATATAATGGTGTCAAGTGTGCTTTTTCCTGGAATTGAAAATATGGGAAGAATTGCTGAGAATTATCTAAATAGAGCAAGTTTTAAAATAACTTTTTAAATTCTTTTAAAAATATAATTGATTTAGACAGATAGTTTATAAATAAGTTTTAAAACAATCCCTTATGCTCTAATAAAATATAATTAATGGAGGGAGAGAGGGAAAGAGAGAGAGACAGCAAGAGAGGAGACAGAGTTTACTTTGGCCTAAATCATCCCTTTTAAAGTTGTTTCATTAAATACTGATTCAAACACTTCTGTGGGTGTTTTCCAGATCTGAACCTTCTACAAGTTATTTATATTGTTTTTAAAGAAATATTTTATGCCCTATTGTTACACCAAGGAAACATTCAATCACACGCTCTCATGGTGCTGTACCTGTGTGGAACATTACAAATTGTAAATAATATGTTCAAATGCCATTTAATTTTCCTTTAAAAAAAAATTAACCCAACTCCAAAGAAAAAGTTTTAGCATGCATGTACAGAAGCCACAGAAGGGATCTTTTGATTGCATATTTTTAAAATTTGGTAAAATTGTAAAATTTACCAGTTTAAAAAATTGGTTAAAAAAAAAAGCACAGATAAACACAAACACACAGAGGCAGCTCACTTTGCATGGTACAAAATTAACTGGAATTTGTGCATACTGAATCTGTCTTCACTTTGCACTGTTCTGTCATGGTTTCAGTTGCATGGAGTCATTCAGAGCAAAGACACGGTTCTAACATACACAAGTTTCATTTAACATGCCATTATGCAATCACAAGGTTTACTTGTGTGTGTAATTCACACAGCCAACCACATGGTAGCACACACACAAATTGTGCTCTAGCATATTTTGTTTATGAAAAAGGACTTTGCAGTTAGTTATTGGGAAAAAATCATGTGGAGTTAATTTCTGAGATAAAATTGAGATATAGTAAATTGCATAGAATCACAAGTATATGATTATACAATTGCTGAGTCCTAGGGCACATGAGAAACTGTCAAAGAGCAATACATAAAGACTTCTAGCATCTTTATATCTCTAACTTTTCCAACATTGAGGCCATCTTTATTTTTAAATTTTGCTAGTCAGTGTATAATGTACATTTCTCTAATGACTAATGATATTAAAGAATTTTTTGCATATTTTTTGCCATTACATATCTTCTTTTGAAGTGTCTGCTAATTTTTTTGTCCATATACTATTGGGTTATTAATCTGTGCTGTAGAAATCAACATGTATTTTACATGTCAGTTCTTTGGTTGGATATGTATAGTGGTTTTATTTTTCCTGAGGATATGACTTTCTTTCTCTCTCTCTCTCTCTCTCTCTCTCTCTTCCACTCTCTTTCTCTTTCTCTCTCTCCTCCCCACCCCCCATTCCCCGCCCCCCATACTAGGAACTGAATGTAGGGTCTTGTGCAATATCCCCAGCCTTATTTTTGGTGATACTGGGTCTCACTAAGTTGCTGAGGCTGGCCTCAAACTTGGGATCCTCCTGCCTCAGTATCCCAAGTAGCTGGATTACAGGTATGTACCATCATGCAAGAATTACTTTTCATTTTCTTAATAGCAACTTATGATCAGAAGTTTTCATTTTGATAAAGCCTAATTTATCTTTTTTTAATGGTTCTTTCTTTCTGAATCATGAATATATATTGTCTTGTTTTCACCTAGAAACCTTATATCTTGAAGTTTTTCATTTAATACACAATCTAAGTAATATGAATGTATAGGATGAGGTAGGAGTTGAGATTCAGTTTTTAAATGTTCATTGAGTTGTTTCTGGTACCATTCATTGAAAAGACTTTCTCTAGTCTATTGAAGTTCTTTTCCTCCTTGCCAGCACTGTCAAAAATTCATTAAGTGTAATTCTGTGGGCTTATTTTGGGGATTTCTCAAATGTTTCATTGCTGTATTTGTCTGTTCAGTACCACACTGTGTTGATCACTGTGTAATTTTATACTAATTCCCAAAATTAGAGGGTGAAAGTCTTCCAACTTCCCATTATTATTTTGGCTATTCTAGATTTCTCACACTTTCACATACAATATAAAAGTAGTTTGTCAATTTCAGTATCTTCAAAGTTTATTGGTATTTCAATTGCTATTACATTTAATGTATAAATCAAATTGGGGAAGACGGTCAGATCAAGAATATTGAGTTTCTAAATCCATGAAATCACACTTTCCCTCCAAGTGTATCTCTTTAAATTTATTCCAGCTATATTTCATAAATTTACTATGTAAGTCTTACAAATATTTTGTTAAATTTATTTCAGTGCCAAAATAAATAGTATTTCTTAATTTTGTTTTTCAATTGTTTGATTCAAATATAATTTTTTGTATTGCCTTTGTATCCTTTTCCCAGACTAAGCACAAAATTGTTTTTCTTTTGATTGTGTAAATTTTTTTAGGACTGTGTACATATTTATGTGTTCTACAAATAAAGTGTTTTATTTATTTTTTTTTCAATCTTATTCATGCCTTTTATTTCTCTTGACCTATTTTCCAACTTATCTTAGAGGGAAATCACTTAATATTTCACCTTCAAGTATAATGTTAAGTACAGATTTTTCGTAGGTGTCCTTTAAAATGCTAATATATTTACCTACTACCCTGAAACTTTGCATTTAGTGTTTCTTATAGTACAGTTTTTGTTGCTGTTGTTGTTGTTGTTTTGTTTTGTGGTGCTGGGGATTGAACAGGGTGTAAGTGCCATACCAATGACCTGACACCCGTCCTGAGTTAACCTCAATTCATCATTTTAAAGATACTGTTCTCTTGTTGTCTGTTCCCCATTATGTCAGATAAGAAGTCAGTCATTGTTTGAATCCTTGTTTTAATGTAATATGTCTTTTTGGCTCTAGTTACTTTTAGAATTTTCCTTCATCTGTGATTTTCAACAGCTTAAATATAATGTGACTAGGTGTAATTTTTCTCTGTTGTTTTTTGTTTATTCATTTGTGTGTGTTTTGTTTTTCCTTGCTTGGGCTTCACTATATTTCTTGATTCTGTAGGTTGACATTTTTCACCAAATTTTCTGTCATTTTTTTCTTCAAATATATGTTTTGTCTACTTACCTCTTTTTTTTTTTTTTTCCTTTCTAAACATCTACTTAAAAGGACTTTTAATCCACCTGACAGAGTCCCAGGGGTCACTGGAGCTATGTTTTATTTTCTAATCTTTTTTTCTCTCTTCTTCATTTTAAGTAGTTTTTATTCATTTATCATTAAGTACACTAACCCACAGTCCATCTTTCATTTGACTTCCTTATATATTATACTAGTTCTCTAGCGCTACCATACAAAATACCACACACTGTGTTGCTTAATCCACAGATATTTATTTTCTCATAGATCTGGAGACTAGAAGTATCATAAAATTGGTAGGTTTTGTTTTTTTTGTTGTTGTATTTTTCAAAATAAAACCCTTTCTTGGCTCTTGCTGCCTCTTTACAATGTTGTCCATCTGTGCTTGCACTTCTGGTATCTGTTTGTCCAAATATATCATCTTTCCTATAAGAATGTTAGTTCCATCAGATTATGGCTCAACCCAAAGGCTTCATGTTAATTTAATCATATCTTTAAAGGCTCTATCTCTAAATACAGTCACAGTTTGGGGTTTGGGGGTTAGGACTTCAAAACATGAATTTGGAAGGAACATAGTTCAACACATAACATGCATGGATAAAGAAGACTTATCAATAGATAGATAGACTGATTTCCATCCTTAAGCATGCTTTTAAATGCTAAAAATCATGATTTGCTAATCCAAACATCTGTGTCATCTTGGAGTCAATTTCTGTTGACTGCTTTGGATCATGACTGTGTCATGTTTTTTTCTTCCAGTTGGACATTTTGAATGCTATGCTGGAGACAATATGCATGTTTCCATTCTTTAAAACCTGCTGAGTTTTATTATTTTAGCAAATTAAATGCCAGCCAAATGCTCTTTTTAAAAAATTTTTTTTCTATTTTTAGTTGTAGATGGACACAATACCTTTATTTTTATTTTTATGTGGTGCTAAAGGTAGAACCCAGTGCCTCACACATGCAAGGCAAGCACTCTACCTCTGAGCTATAACACTAGCCCCAGACAAATTATTTTAATCCAGTCACAGTTCATTTTATAACTTCTCAGAGTGAATCTACTTTAGTTTGTCTCAGTTCTAGGGCATGATCTTAGCTTAGGTACATTTATTTCTAACGTGGACTTTCTGGGACTCTAAATCAATGTCCAGGAAGTCAGTGAGTTCTCTCTATTCTGGTTGGGCAATAACACCCTGGTCTCCCATAGCTTAACTTCTATATCTGCAATAGTCATCCTGTAGCAGTTAGACCTTAACAGAGTCTCAACTTGAACACACAGAAGCTAAACCTTAGCCAAGTTTTTCAGGAGAGCTCACAGTACCTCCACGCCATTTCCTCATCTATACTACCTTTTCCTAAAATTTCCATCTGCCTCAAGAGTCCAGGCTCCAATCAATACCTTCCCAGTTTGCAGGTTGTTACTCTTTGCTTTGGTTCCACTTTTGTGTATTATGGTTCCACAAAAATGCCTCCAATCAATAAGTCTGGGCAAAGGGAGATCTTATCTTGTGTGTAACAATACTGTTGGAAGATTTTAGTTCTCTACTGACTGCTGTTCAAAGCCTAGAAATGTTGTCAAAAATTTTCTCCAGGTTTATTGGATTTTTGTTTTGTTTTGTTATAACATTGGAACTGTAAGTCTAAATCCATTCAGTCTGTCACAACCCAAAGAGCAAATTAATTTACATAGCCTAAATATCTGAGCTAAAATAATTAATTTCACCTGTAAAGTATTATTTTTCTTCACTCAATTATAGTTTTTGCTATGGGACTGAAAAAAAAATCTAATTGCTTCACTAAACCAAATGCAGCTTCCTAAGAATAAACATCATTAAATCTACCTAGCCACTGATACAGAGTATTATAAAACTTTAAAGCAAACACATAAATAAAATATAAAATAAAAATGCTATAAGATATTTTCCAAATTTGTTTTTTGTGTCGGCATATTAAATTTAAAAAAGAAGACAACTAATTTTCATGGCTACATCATTATTGTAAAAAGACATTTCTATTTCTCTCCAATATTTACCAGTTAGGATGTATGATTTTTTGACTATTGATAAACAACTAGCTTTTAAAGTAGATTGATTATCTCATTAGGTTGTTTGAGGAGAATTTCCTTTAAATTTTTAAGCATTTTATAAACTAAGATGCTTCTGAAATCAGAAAATATAACTAACTAAATATCAAGAGTGCGTCTCCACAAAGACCTGTTGTGGCTAAAGACTTGCATACTATCTTAACCACTTGATCATGTATGTTGTAATCACATTTTCCTCCAAATTCAGAGTTACATTGTGTTTTGCAGTAACGTAATTTTTGAGTGTTGGATCTCCCATGGAATAAACTGTATATATCTGTAAAGAACTAGATGGCTCTTCTGCAAGCACAATCATTCAGGAATAGATAAAGTAAGAAAGCAATAAATATATTCTGATATAAGTCAAGACTCAGTAAGTCATGAGCATGACATTGGATCATTCTCTCTTCCGGACTAAGCCATTTCCCCAGTAAAGACCTTAGGCTCAGGGCTGGGGAGATAGCTCAGTTGGTAGAGTGCTTGCTTTGTAAGCACAAGGCCTTGGGTTCAATCCCCAGCACCCCCCGCCCCCCCAAAAAAAGACCTTAGGCTCAGAAGATGAAGAGCGGAATTTGGAGATACTTCACTGATAATCTACCTGTTCTTTAACTATGCTGCTGTCATCATGCTTCATTAATCTAATTTTGAAATGAATAATCAATGAAAATACCATCAAGTTCACTTTCTTCAGATGTCACCCTAAAGACAGCAAGTTTTTTAAAATCAAAACAAAAACTATTAATATGGGAAAGTTACAGTATCACAAAACTATACAATTTTATAACCATAATGGATTATGAATATCTTAACTCATTTTTAATATCATGCATTTAAACCAGAAGTAATT
The DNA here is from genome assembly GCF_902686455.1 of Sciurus vulgaris. Taxonomy (NCBI): domain Eukaryota; kingdom Metazoa; phylum Chordata; class Mammalia; order Rodentia; family Sciuridae; genus Sciurus; species Sciurus vulgaris. Next base: position 102,228,737 of record NC_136467.1, on the reverse strand, counting down.
TCATTTTTACAATGAACTTTTTACCTTGAGACTGATTTCATGGTTTCCATAAATTAGTAGGTTACTTTGTTACCCAAACTTGAGACTCCAAAGTAGCTCACAGCAGATCATTAAAAACCAATGTGTATTCAATAAATGGAATCTTGATGTTTTTAAAGAATTTTTAAAAAATTATATACTCTTCTGAAACATTTCTTTTCTTGACCTTTAAAATCTGGTAAGTATACAGTTTTACTCTTGCCATCAGAAATTTTGAAACTGTACAGAAACATACTTATGATCTCATATAAATGGAATCATCAAGATATAAAAGTAACAAAAAAGGTAATAACGATGTTTAACACCAACCAAAATATTTTCTAAAAGACTCAGATGTTTAACTGAAAATGTACATTTTGAAATATTGACTATGACATATTTAATTCATTCTAAGTTCATTTAAAAAGCAAAATATGACACCTTGTATATATCATATAGCTTTGGTTTAATTCACCATGTATATGACTGTCAGTTGTATTTATTATTTCCTATACACATGAAAAACTACAAACAAATGCTATTCTGCACATTATTTGAAACATACTAAAATTTGAAATCCCCCAGAGGACATTCACCAAATTTTATGGCTAATATCTTCACACTGCACATGTACATAATGAGAAACAGAGTTGTCATACTTATTTCAATGGACATTTATAATGAGATTTATATTTTGCCAAGAAATCCTAGTCTCACAACAAATCAGATATGCTGAGACAATGAAAAACAAACATGGAACTTTGTGCATTATTCCAAGATACGCTTTTGCCATACAAATCACTTGACAATTGCAAGTAAATAAATCACTCTAACAAATTTAGCTGAGACCTAAAGTGAGTCTGTGCAGCAATTCATGGAACAAAATTATGATCTTGATGTTTTGATGTAGTGATATAATTAGGAGGGGAGGAATTTCCATAAATTGTGTGAATATGCAATGCTCCACTTACTGTACTAAATGTCTCCTACTACCTTAAGATGATTTCTGCTTTTTATGCACATCCTTGGGTGATAGCAACATTGGACTGTCACTTTGATGTCACTTACATTTCCACTGTATTCACCCTGATTAAAATGTGAGATTGAACTATCATAAAAACCACTGCAGGAAGCCTTTCAGGAAGGGAAGCAAGAGTCAGTTACAGGGGCAGAGACTGTGGTGCTTCTATTCTTCTGTTACATGGAGGTTATGCTACGAACTCTCTGGATTCAGTATAGCAAAATTTCTCCATGCCATTGTTCTTGGAAAACATACTGTACCATTAGGCAGTATTTTTAACTCCTTATTCACATCCTTTTATGAAAGAAGGTATTTGGGAACAAAGACACAAATTCCATCATCACCTCGACTGTTCTCTCCAGACACAAAAATCTCAGAGGCAGCAATAATGTCCCATACAGAGAGTTTCAAACTTTGTGGAACCTTCGAATCTAGCCAGAAAAGCAAAGATACTTTGCGATGTCAAGATTCCTTATGGTGAATAAATTGTCATGAGTCCCACACAGACTTTGAATGACTCAGTAGACTAAATTCCATAAATATAAATTGTTCATACAATAATAATGATTGTTCGTATATTAGTAACAAGAAAAGGTTTTTTACAAAAATTTATGTAAAAATACAAATAATTCAACATGAAGGAGGAAACTTATATGGGGCAAAGGCACTGCTTTGAATTATTATTTTCTTTCTCTCTCTGCTTTAGTCAATGAATAATTTAAATAAAATAAAAAGGGAAGTTTAAGTATTGACCTGAACATTTTCATTCCTGAGTAGTTTATTATTACAGTTGTTGAAGATGCCCTTCACTACATCATTCAAGAGAAATGCCACCCAAGGTAGTTTAGAAAAGATGACAGCATGAAGGTCTCATGATAGAATTACTTACACCCTCATTTGAGAAAATATAACAGTCTCAGTTTCTTGAGTTCAGCACCAGATTATTTCTCTTATACAGTATGCATTAAATCTGGGTATTTAGCATATCCATCACTTCATACATATAGAAATTTATGCAAGAAAACAGTCAAATCTTCATTGTACAGGGTGTCCAGTAAACAAAATATTGGTGATATGTCTCAATATCCTTAAAATGATAATTGTACTCCAAAACTTTCAAAAGTATTTCTACAATAACTCATGTCACTCCAATAGGTTTTCCACATAGAGCACTAATATTCTCAGCAAGAGTCATTTTAATTCTATGCCAATTAATTTCCCTAAGGATAAAAGCTTCTATGCAATAAGATGCCTAAGCCATTATTTTACAAATAACTTCTCAAAGACTTATGTACTTTCTTAGTCTAAACTGCTTGTGTAGCCTGTTACATTTAGACTGCCCTGCATGAGGTCAAAAGTTTCCACTTTCAACCAGAATACTTCTCTGTGTATATTTCTATAATGCTGCTTATAAAATGCTCTGTTTGTTGTTCTGTTTCCTGGAAGACCACCCTAATGTAAGAATAAATATCCTGCAAAAATTCAGCTGACTCTTAGTTACTGGTTGAAGAACTACTGTCACTTTGGTGTAATCATTCAACAGCCAAAAGAATGCAAATTTGTAAACAAAACAAAACAAAAACAACACTTCCCAGTCCCCACATTTTATTTCCTTTTTACATTCAGTAGCACTACTACAAATTCAATACATTTGTGCTGTCTATAAATTCAATATATATATGCATGTGCCTGCTAAATATACATATGTAAGTTTAGCTACCAAATGATAGATGTCATCACAATGAGAAAAAAGATCTTATTCCTCTCATGCTGTGTAGCCTCCGGTTTGAAAACAGTGCCTGGCATGTAGTTGGAGCTTAATAGTTATGTATTCATGACTGAGGAGTGAGGATTTTATGCCGTAGTCTGTGAATGACTACCATGGGCTTTGTTGCAGGGGGATAATGACTTTTCCTAGTTGCAACTTCATTTTCTGTGTGTCTCTCTCAGCCCTAAAATTACATGATTACGAACATGACTTGGGCATCAAGTGGGACAAACTATGTTGCAGGAATGTTTTTCTTTCCTTTCCAATCATGAAACAAAAGATTGCAAGTTCAATTGTCACTTGAAGTTCATCTTACCCAAGTGTGATCCCCACTAAATTTTACCCAAACAATGAGACTGTCACTACTTGAGCACCATTGGTAAGAGGGAACACCACCTGTAACAGTTCACCTTTTCTCTGCATAGCTGCAATCATTACAAGATCCGTCCTCATTTTGAGCCCAAAAGTGGTTACGAGTAATTCACTTCAGATTATGTCTAATCATACATCTATTCAAAAGAAATTCAAATATTTGATGAAAGCAATTTTCCTCACTGCATTTTCCCTTCTCCAAGCTAATGTCCTGTCATTTAGTTGCTGGTTGATCAACTACTGTATGTCAGGCATAGTGCTAGGGATTGGGGGTACAGCAATGAACTAAAGTGACAAATTCCCTGTCCTTAGAGCTCATGTTTTATCTTCTGAAGAAAACTGTAGCAATACTAAGAATTGGTGAACACATATGTATTATCCGGCATTTATTATGACTTCTTATGTATGTATGTACATATATATATATAAACACATATTCATACATATATATCAAGATACGGAAATAAAAAGTAATGTGAATGCTACTTTTGATATAATGATCAAGGAAAAGCACTGAGGAAGTAACTATTTAGTAAAATGAGAGTAAGCAGTATATATGTATTGGAGACGTATATTGGGGCAATGTGAAAGACATATGCAAAGGCCCTGAGGAAGGGCACTGGTTTATGTAAGGAAGAGAATGATGTAACAGACTACAATTGAATGATCTGAAAAAAATACTAAGAAAAAAATTGTAGGAGAATTAGCCAGAAACTAGATTACTTAGAAACTTGTCCAACACAATAAGGAATTTGGATTTTATCCTATTTATGATGGAAAGCATTTCAAGTATTTCAAGTGCTCCTGAATTAAATTATTTAGAATACTGTCACAGCCAAGCATTCACCTCCTCTGAACTTGTTAAACTTTGTCTACATGTATCTCAAATTATAAGGAATAGAAGTAAATAAAAATAATACTAGATTTCTCTGATTTACAAGTAAGATAAAACTATTTCCATCTTATTCTTAATAATCCATTCTATTAACAAAACCTAAACTTGCAGTACATTTTCTGGAAAACTTTGTTTCCTGATGAGTTTGTGGTCAAAAACCACTTTCAAATCTTTTGCACACATGGCCTTTACCTAGGTCTGTTGGTGTCATAATTTCCCTTTCTATTTTTTGACCTAGACCAGAACTTCAAGTTTATCTCTACAGTGTCACCTTTTTCCTGAATGATCTGGATTCAAATCCCAGGTGTCATCTACGAGGGATACAGTTTTGACGAAGTTAATTAATTTGTCTATAGTCCATTTATCTATAAAATGGGGATTAATAATAGTATTTTATCACAATTTTGTTGTTGGAGAATAAATCAATAATGCATACGAAGTACTCAGAATATGCCTAGCAGATGTCACGTAATATATAAATGTTAACTATTTTTACTGATATGTATTTTAAATACTTTAATAAGTATTTTAATTATGTATATTTATATATATATACACACACACACACACATATGTTTATGGATGTACACATAAGCACTTATAGATTTTTAAATAGTAAGATAATTGGTAGGTAGAGAGATCTTTACCAGGGAACCAATGAATCATGCATAATCTGTATAACTGGGGATGTGGCTTTGTTGGTAAAGTGCCTGCCTAGCGTGTGTGAAACCCTGGGTTCTGTCCCCAGCACCATAAAAATATAAATAAATAAATATATGCATGGCATTATTCAAACAATTACTCTGTCCTCTATCCCACAGAGCTCTGTTGTCCCAAATTATTTAAACCTCGTTTGGGGCAGCTGTTTTCCATGACCCCCTCTGTCTACACATAGCCATCCCACTCTCTTTGAAGGCACTGACCATCATGCTTATTTGACAGGACACTACCATACATTATAAGATGTGTAGTTGCTACCAAAAATTCATTCATCATCTATTTAATTTGCATCTACTAAATGTATGGATGGAGGTTGTTCAGCACCGTGGTTAGGAGAATAGATAACAATCCCATCTTCTGAATTTATACTTGTGGAAATGTGGCCTCTCCAAGGCTCAAGTTCCTCATCTGCAAATGGGGGATAATAAAGTTATCATTTTGAACTTTCTAATAGACTACACACTTCTTAAAAGAAGTTTGGTGGCCCATCCTTCTTTATATTCCCTAGAGCACAGAGCCATGAAGTGTTAGTGTATTTTGCTTCTTATTTGAAGAGAATAAGGAAAAGGAAGCTCTTTATCATTTTTTCCCACTATTTTTTCTTTCTCCATTCTAAGGAGTTAAACAAGTCTTTGTGCTATCTTTTCTTTCAAGGAGTTATCACGTTTTATCACAAAAAAACAAAGATTACTTGTAGGAAACCTCCCCTTCTAACGTTTTCTTGAACCAGTAGTTTAATGTAATTGAAGGGACTATGAACTATGGTACATATGTCAAGAGGCAGAAGCAGAGGGGCTAATGCTTTCGAGAGAGACAGGCAGGAGCAGCAGACGAAGGAAGGGGCCCAGAGTCAGTTCTCCCTTCCAAGGAGGAAGTAGTGCCCCTGGAAGAGAAGCACTAGTAGGCTTTCAATCCCAAGGAATATTATTAAAATATTCCAGGAGAGAGGAATGGGCGAGTAGAGCCACACTGGCCATCAAAGGAATCTGAGAACTTATAATATTTTTCTTACAAAACCTCATATCATGATTTCTGAAAAGTCTCCTTTAGTTTATGTTTGAGTTTTGACAGATTTTAAGAAGTGTATCTGATTGCTCTCTCAAGTATATGACTCTGCAAGAGAATTAAAGATTTCATTACTTTTCAGCACATTCAGCAAAAAAAGTCATTAATACAAATGTCATGCCTATTGTTACTGGAAAACAGAAAAAAGGTAAACTTATGTACTAAGAATTTCTTAATAAAAGCATTTAGAGTTTTTTTCTGTTTATGTCTGTCTCAACTATATTGAAATCAATATAATTCAGGAAGCATGCTATATAAAATTTTGTTCTATAGATAGCAGGTGCTCAAAACAAAATAAAAGAAAGAAAAGGAAAATAAGAAAAGCATGCAAGAAAACTTTAGGATGTATATAAAATACATAAAATAAAGAAATTTTGGTGTAAGCATTTTAATAATATTTGTTTATGATAATACTAATACTACATACCACTTTGGAAAATACTAATAAAATATAAAGAAGAAACTACAACATTTACTACATATAGACTAAGCGAATAAGAACATTGGCACATTTCTTCTTAGGTGATTTGTGATTACTCTTCAAAACACATGCATAAGAAATTGTATATTCTTAAGTGTAGTTTGACCCTTATATCTATTACATTCTGCACATTGTACCTATTAGAGTCTTAATACTTTTGTTCATGTATAAAAACTCATTATCCATGTTGTAGGTAACATTTATATTTTATATTTATTCCAAATATTTTAATCCAATTGGTTGTTGATCTTCTAATGAGTTCCTTTTTCTCAGGTTCAGAAGTTGTTCATTGGTAACTTAGTTAAATATAGCTACCTTTTTTCCCAAGATTTTTCCATTTCCATTAACAACAGAGTTTCTTTCTTTCTATTATTTGGGGAGCAGGTACCAGGGATTGAACTCAGGGGCACTAGACACTGAGCCTCATCCCCAGTCCTATTTTCGTATTTTATTTAGAGACAGGGTCTCACTGAATTGCTTAGTGCTTCACTGTTGCTGAGGCTGATCTAAACTCTGAATTCTCCTGCCTCAGGCTCCAGAGCCACTGGGATTACAGGTGGGCGGCACCACATACAGCTAGAGTTTCTTTCTCCAATGAATATTTGTAAATAAACATTACTAGTTAACCATTTAATTCCCCTTTGATTAGTAAGTATGCACTTACTGCATATAGACTGATATAAAATGATATTACTTTCTTGGCTATTCTCTTTCATGGATATATACCCATATACCCAAACTCTCTACTGCTTCTACTATTGCATTAGGACAAGATTCTCTAATACTTGATAGAGCTTTATAATGTACATAAGATTTGGTAATAAGATTTAATAAACTTCCTATTCTTGTAGTTATTATCTAGTTTTCATTGCAAAATTAATTCTTATGTGTTTTTTTTTTTATTCAAGATCTAAGAAAGATCTAGTTGGTTAAGAACTTTGGTTAGATTTATAGCAAACCTACATATGATAATATTTTACATCTTTTTTCTCATTCATGAAATGATCTGTCTTTGAATTTGATGTCTTTTTATTTTTATAGTTTTAGTCGTAAGTCTTACTTGTTCTTATTAAGAGTTCCAATTAAACCTTCTCCACTATTATGTTGGTATATCTTTTGCTCTTATGCATCAGGATGTAATCTTTTCAGTTTCTAACTGGCTGTCCTTTAAACTGAAGAAAGCTACTGTGCTTTGTTCTTAGTTTTATTTTTGCTCATTTATTTGTACCAATTTATTTTAGTAACTTTTCAATTAACCTTTGAAGTAAGCACTATTAATAACTGTATGAGGTTGAGACTTTCCACATTCTTCAGAACTTTTAGACCTATGTCAATCTTTGATAGTGATAAACCAACATGTTTGTTTGTTTTTGCTCTCAAAGTTCTGTTGTTCCTTTTCTGTCCTCCTCTCTCTCTCTTTCTCTAGAAACCAGGTTGAATATAATCATACACCATTAACTCATTATGAAAATCACTGATGTACCAAAGGTAGGAGGATAGAGGGGGCTATGCCAGGTCCAGGAAAGTGAGACATTCATTTCTGTAGAGAATTTAAAAGTAAAATAAGACCAACCATGAGTTGTTCTGCTTTCTATTATCACTGTCTTAATTCTAAACAGTGTCAGTGATAAAATACTCCTCTCAGAAAAAAAGTTGGTGTTAAAATTCGAAAATTGTTACTATGAATTTTGCATTTTCAGAATATATTATGAAATTGCAATTAGCACATTTTTATTATGTGTACATTCATATATTTTATTAGTACTCTATGAAGAATTACTGGTTATACAACCAAACCCAACACATATAAGGTGAGCAAACATTTAGTTATATTTTTTCTTTATAAGCACCATGCTATCTATCATTGTTCAAATCAAATTCTTTCAACACAGGAATATGCAGTATTATAGAACTTATTGACACAAATAGCACTTAAGTGAGCTGAAACAACTCTAAACAATGATGAGCTTCAGAAATTCATACCAAATGCAATAGAATCTCATGGTGAACTCTCTTTTGAGGATATCTTATTGAAAAATTTTCAAATATGAAAATATTAGAAATCTTCTAGCTTCTATACTAAAGAAACAAAGCCATATCATACTGCAATTTCTGAAGTTGATGGTTTGATGGTGGAGATTTTAATGAATCTCTAACAAATTTGTCTTTATATTTAATACTTTTCCTAACTACCTATAAAACTTGTTATATATATGAAAAGAAGTTCTCAAAATTAAAATTTATATCAATTATTATTTGATCAAATAGGAGTGAAGACAGACTGATAAATCTGGTTATCCTGGGACTTGTACATAAATACTTAAAGATCTTTTTTTATGAAGTCAGTGACAAATTTTTCAGAAATCTTGAATACTATCATTTCCTAAATATCTGACCAAGGTGAATCAAAAATATATTAAAGCAATTTAAAAGAATCTTATTAATTATGCCTTGAGGATATTTTGGCAAAAAATTTTCAATTGTTAAAGAATGTAAAATCTTATTAAAACAATCTTATTTTACTCCCTCTTCCCCAAAATGACAAAACTTCAAAATTCCTTTGAAAAATAAGATAGGATCAAATTTTCAGTAAATACTAATCTTGTGTATTCCTGTTTCTCATATCTGAGCTAATTCATTATTTTTTCAAGTTATTAACATATAGTTAATGTAGTAATGAATAAGATATTATTGTTGATATTTATAATTGCATGTTATTTCTTTTTATTTATTAGCTTTCCTTTTGCTTTTATTACACTTGCCAGAATTTTATGGATCACTTGTTCTTCCAAATTAACAACCCTTAAATAAATTGATCATATAGTTTTTATCTTTTAGTTCTATCTATTTTGGATCTGTTTCTTTATATCATTCTTTCAGAATCTAATAGAATATGCTGAGTCAGTTGTTTAATTTATTATCTACATTCATTTCTATATTTTAAATACAAAAATTCTAAAGGCATTAATTTATCAGAGAGTATAGTTTTGGCAATCACTGCTAAATTTTGATAAATTTTCATTAATAGTATTTCCTAAGTCTTATTCCTAAGCAGTACTTTACTTTAGTTAGTTAAAAGTTTTATTTTAAAATGTTTATTTTATATTTCATAAATACTTAATTGTAGACATGACATATAAAATGTCTGCCTCGTTTTGTTTTTTTCAAATAAAATTTTTTATTAGTATTATAGCTTTTCACTCTGTGGAACTTTGTGGCCACCAATCGGAATAGTTCCATCACTACAGTTCCTTTTATAGTCAATTCCTTATTGTTCCTTTAATCTCTGACAAATATTAATCTGTTCCCCATCTCTGTAATCTTGTTTGCCCTCAAATGTTTTTGTGCCTTTATTAACTGTCCAAAATACTTATATTTTAGAATGTATGTACCACCAGATTAGTGATTTATTTAAATCTTCTGTGGGATCTCAAAAAAGTACATTTTCTACACAATTTGATTCTTGTCAACTTATTTCAAAGTACAATCCTTGACATATGTCAGTTAATTTAATGTTATTAGTTGTTATTATTCAAGCACACCATTACTTCACATTTTGTGTGGGGGCTTGCTATGTTGTGTAGTTTTAATTATATGATAAAATTTCATTACAGTTTTGCCTCTACCAATTTTTACTTTTACTTTTAGCAATTTCTGCCTATAGATTTTGATTAATTGCTTTCCATACAAAGATTTGGCAATGGCAGAGCTTTCTAAAGTTTTATATAGCTATTATAATAATAATAGTGAATTTTCTGCTTTGTGGCATTTATTTTTCTTTGAATCCTAAGCTCATTAATATAAAATTGTGATCCCTGCTTTCTTCTACTTGTTAGTCTCAGTATACTTTATTCTTTGATTCAGGATTTAATTGTTTGACTATTGGTTTAGTTATTTTTTGCAGTTAACAAAATATCTTATGTGAATATATATTTCTGATTATTGCTAAAAATATCTTTCTTAAAACTTTACTGTAATATAGTAATGAAATTCAAAGTCACCATAAATGATAGGAAATTTTTCAAAGCTGAGATACTGATATGATGAATATGTGTAATGAAAATTCATCAGTTATCAGTTAGAAACCAGTTTAAGCCAAAACAAAAATGCTCCAGTACCCAACACTTTCAAACCCATCAGAAGTAACTATCCACCATGAAGGCGCTAAAAATGTCAAGGTGATAAAAGTGGGTTGTTAATAGAGTGATGCAATGTCATCATTTAAATAATAGTGCAGTGAAAATGGTCTAAGACACTGCTTATGCCCTATTCATTCTATTCGCCAACTACAACCTCACAGAAGCTGGTAAACATTTCTTATACTTTTTTTCAATATTTCTTTATACAAATATAAAAAGTAAATAGATTGCTCTTATACAAACCATAATAAAATAAATAAATAAATAGGTAAATAAACTGCTCATACTAAAAAGTGATTCTCAAACATCTTAGAATATTTCACATAAGTGAAAAGGGCTTTGACTCAGAAATCAAATTTGATACTGTACTAAAAAGTATGTAATTTGTGGGTAAAAGTATGCAATTGCTACTAAATTCAAAATAAATGTTTGAATTTAGTCCCTTCTTCCAATACCACAATAGCAACTTTACATAGTATAATTAATGAGGGATTATACCTGCACCATTCCAATTATTCTTTAGTCATGTGTGTCTTAGTGTTTCGCAATTAAATTACAGAAAGTCATTTGAATCTAAGGCTATTTAGATCATCTATTTGCTTACCTGATTTTAATTCTAAAACTCTAACCCTTGAAAACTTGAAATTCCCCATTTTTCTTAATTTTTATTCAGCAATCAGCTATAGTATACCTTTGAGCAATTATTAGTAAAATGGAATATATTTCCCAAATTCCTAAATATCTGGAAATGACTTCACATGACTGTTATTTATGAATAGGAAGTCATCTAGAAAGTAAGAAATCAAAGCATAAAAAGAAAAAACGTAAAGTGAATAATTATTAAATACCTTGTCACAGGAAGAATTTCTAAGCATAAGCTACGATGAAATAAAACAAACAAAATGAGCAAAAATATTGACATAGACCTTCCCAGAAATAAAATATAAATCACCAATAAATCTCAAAGAAATATAATTTTTTAGAAACATATATTTTAGGTTTTCAGTAATAAGATATCATACTTAATTCAAGTTTCAGTCTGGTAAATTAGTACTAATTAACTACTAGTACAAATAGAAATTAAAGCAGATTTATTGAAAAATATTTTATTATTTTTTCAGGAGGTTTAAAAATAATCACATTTTTGTTCTAAATATTTATTTTCTAATAGCATACTCTAATGAATGGTCAGAAATGTTTATAAACATTTATATACAAAGATACCCATTGCAAAAGAATATGCAATAGTAAACACTGAGAAATTGGCATGTCCTTCAATTAAAGAATCTCTATGTAAACGATGCTAAATTTTTAACTGATACATCATTCAGTCATTAAAAATATGCCCATACTACATGCAGAAGAATGAAACTAGATACCTATCTCTCATAAGTCATAAAAAAGTCAACCCAAAATGGATTAAAGATTTAAATACAAAAATCTGAAAATATGAAACTACTGGAAGAAAACATAAGGAAAATGCTTCAGGGTATTGGATCAGCAAAGATCTTTTGGAGAGGAAAACCCCAAATGCACAATAAACCAAAGCAAAAATAGACAAATGGTAGTACATCTGCTTAAAAAGCTTTTTCACAGCAAAAGAAAAAAAAAAAAAAAGCAAGAGTAAGAGACAACCTACAGAATGGGAGAAAATATTTTCACACTATACATCTGACTGGGGTTGATATCCAGAATATTTAAAGAACTCCAAAAACTCAACAGCAAAACAACAAATAATCCCATTAAAAAATGGGCATGAGACCTAAATAGACATTGCTCAAAATAAGGCATACAAACAGCCAACAGGTGTATGAAAAAATGTTTAATATCACTCATCATCAGAGAAGTGCAAATGAAAACCACAATGGGATATTACCTCATCCTAGTAAGAATGATTATTATCAAAAGAAAAGAAAAAAAGATAACAAATGCTGGTGGGGATGTGGAGAAAAGGGAACCCTTAGACAATGTTGGGTAGATGTAAATTGGTAAGGCCATTATGGAAAACACCATGAAGTTTCCTCAAAAAACTAAAATTAGATCTACAATATGATCTAGCAGTCTCATTACCTAAAGAGTATTTACCTAAAGGCAATGAAATCAGTTTATCAGACATTTATACTCCCATGTTCACGGCAGCTCTATTCACTATGCTAAGAAATGGAAAGCGCCTACACGTCCATCAACTGCTGAATGGATGAAGAAAATGGAGCACATACACACAACAGAATGCTATTCAGTCATAAAAAAAAAAAAAAAAAAAAGATGAAATACTGTCATTCCCAACAACATAGATGAAACCAGAGACCATTAAGTGCATAAGCCAGGCATGGAAAGACAAGTAACACATGATCTCACTCACTTGTGGAATCTAAAAACGTTGATCTCAGAGAAGTTGAGAATAGAATGGCGACTAAAAACAGGGGAAAGTGGGGGGATGAAAGCTTGATAAATGAGTACTAGTGTAGTTAGAGAGGAGCAAGGAATTCTGGTGTATTATCACAAACGAGGGTAACCACAGATAACAGTAATATACTGTACACTTCAGAAAGCTGGAAGAAAGGATTTTGGATGTTCCTCCAAAAACTAATAGTAAATGTTTTAGGAGAAAGATATATTTAACCTGATATAAACATTGCACAATGTATACATGTATTGAAACCACATGTTATACCATTAATATGTTTAATTCATATGTTTTATGTATCAGTTAAAATAAAAACTATGCTCATAAAAAGCAAATGAACAAATGAGAAAAGTCATATGCTAAAAAAAGAGGAATAAAGTAAAGTAAATAAACATTGTTCAAGTATATGAAAAAGGCATAGGGCTGAGGATGTAGCTCAGGCCCTCAGTTTGATCCCTAGCACCATTCAAACAAACAAAAATAGGTGGCAGTGAGGAGAAAAGGGAAATTTTAGGTATGGCACACTTGTAATTCCAGTGACTTGTGAGGCTGAGGCAAAAGGATTGCAAGTTCAAGACCAGCCTTAGCAATTTAGCAAGGCTCTAAGCAACTTGAAAGAACCTGTATCAAAATAAAAAATGAAAAAGGAGCTGAGGATATAGCTCACTGAAAAGCACTTCAATCTCTAGAAATAAATAAATAAATAAATAAATAAATAAATAAATAAATAAATAAATAAATGAATGAATATTTAAGAATGGAAGAAAATGTACAAAATATCAGTAATAGTTGTCTCTAGATAAGGAAATCATATTTTTTCCTGCTTATTTAAAATTTTTGTATAATATGCCCACAGTGTCAACAAAGTTGATTTTCATGATTTTTTCCAAGCTGTATTTCCAAAATGGCTCTGATAAAATAGATATTCCTCACAGACAAGTGTTTCTCAGGATGAATTCCTGTAACACTAGGCACGTATGGTGGTGCTCTGTTAGAGCTTCCAGACACTGTAACCCATATCTGCTTTGCAGAGATTCACAATGCTCATTAGCATGATTAATGCACCGAGTCCTGCCTGAAAATGGAAAACCCCATTTAATTACTGTTTATTCATATATTTCAAATCTACTTGACTCCAAATTTTCTGAAAACATCTCTTGAAAGGACATAGAAATGTTTTCAATGAAATACACTTTAGTAAATGATGAAGAATTCTGATATTAAAATGTAAATGCTTCATGGATAGAGTTAGAGAATATCATGCTAAGTAAAATAAGCCAAACCCTAAAAACCAAAGACCAAATGTTTTGATGTGGATGCTAATTCACAATAAGCTGGGGAGGGATAGGGAAAAATAGAATCACTTTATATTAGGTAGAGGGGAGTGAAGGGAGGGGAAGGGATATGGTGGAAGGAATGACAGTAGAGTCAACCAGACATCATTACTTCATGTACATATATGACTTCATGACTAATGTGGTCCTACCATATGTATAATCAGAAAAATGAGAGATTACACTTCATTTATGTATGATCTATCAAAATGTATACATGCATTCTTACTGTCATGAACAACTAAGTATAATAAAAAATTAAAATAAAAATGTAAATGATTGAAAATGACTAAGAGTTTTGAACAAGTACGATTAAGCACATGCTTATCATAAGTCAATAAAATTCATCTAATTAAATTTAAATGAAAGGTTTGACCTATTCATTGGCTGTAATTTCAGTATCTGACTTCCCAGTCAGACTAAATAATTAGAAATGAGAAATTGAGAACCTTCACAATCTCTCTCCATTACAGCCATGGTGTATATAGTACTGAGATAGAGTGGTAAGGATAAACTGAATTTCTAAAAAGCAGCCGATGATATCCTAAACACTCATTTTCTTCTCATCAGGTACCTCTTGGTTGAATTTTTCAGAGATTAATCCTCAGACATTTAGCTAAAAGTTAATAAATCAACAATATCATCTCTTTTTTCCCTGTTTTGTTTCATTGTTGCTGTTTTACCCCTGCCCGGTATTGAGAGTTGAGGATAACTGCAACTGAATTGTCCTTAGGTACTTTAGCTTTTTGATTTGAGGAACTTCGTCATTCTGGAAGTATTATTTTAGGAAAATCATTAATTGCTCCAATCTGTAACTTTTAATTTATAATGTTCATAAAGAGAAGAAAAATGTATTTAGTTTTTTCCATGACACAGCGGCAATGAGTAAGCCAAGTGAAAGGAACTCACATTGCACATACAAACGAGTAGGGCCGAACATGCTAAGATTAAGAGATGTGTATTAAATCTGGAGTGTTCAGTGTTGTGTAGAACACAGAGGAGGTTTCACCATAACTAGCAGCACTGAGCAGATGCTATCTGCCAGTTTCTATTTACAGCAGCAGGGGTTTCCTAACTGATAGGTTGTAAATGTTCCTACAGTCCAAACTTCCACTTTAGCAGGTTTCTCAAGAGATTCGCTGGCCAATCTGGGGTTGGATATGAGAAGCTGAGACAAGGCTCATACTTAGCTTCAGGGCAACCCTGCTTGTGTGGCCTTCTATACTGGCCAACAAGTTGGAAATCTTCCAGCATCCCAAATGAACGTTATTATTTATTCCAACCTTTAACCCCTGCTTTTGTGGCCTATTACTGTTTGCAACTTGGATATTCTGCCTCTTCCCCATTTTGCCAAATGTTACTCCTGTTCCTGCCTAGTTTCTCTTTTAAAGATAGGAATCAAAAACACAGATCACAGTTTTTTCTATTCCTTGTTATTAACCAGTTGGTTTGCATGGCACAAAGGTCAGTATGCGTGGTGCCTGCAAAGTACTTCTTTCTAGTATTTGCCTTCTTGAGAAAGCCTCACAACTGTATAATTCTTAGATCAAAGGCCAGTAAGAGTTGAACTCCAGAGAGAAGAATTTTGGTATACTCATTATTAGAGACTTTTTCATAAAATATTTTATGTCATTTTATGACATTTTTATGGCCATTACTAATGAAGTGAAAACACTGAAAATTTGATGCATAATGTATTGGAAAAATATATAGAGCTTTACAAATAGCTAAAGCAATGTCCCAACAACAGCCTCACAAGGGCAGCACAGCATAGCAGTGGGTAACTTGAGCTCCTAATGCAGTTCCTCCTATTCCAAGGTGTGACACCTTGGGAAAATGACTTCGCATTTCAGAGTCTCACTTTCCACCTCTATAAAATAGGGTACTTAATGAGAATTAGATTAGTTATCACTTGAAAGAATATTTGCATATTCTTTTGTATATCATAAGCAGTACTACCAATTCCAAGACTGAATATCCAACAGAGCAGGACTCATTACGGGTCTTGAGATCTACTTTATAAATCACACTTAGATGACCTGGTATTTTGTTAATGTGAATTGACAGGTGAATATTCAACAATGGTGATGGTGTGGCAGTGCACTCAGATCCACAATTTGCTCCAATTTTCATTTTACAATCAGAATTGATTGTTGGTAAGAAGCAATCATAGAATATTGATCAATTTTTCTCAATAATTAACCTATAATTATTGCCTAATGCCCAATATTCTGGTTAGATTCAAGAAAATGTATCAAAAAGGACCTTATACCAATTCTTGAAATTCTCTTTTATTTTCCAAGTTAAAATAAGTCTCTCTATTGACTCTGATTTTAAGCTGAAACCACATCATATTCAGCATAGAGAGCAACAAAGTAAACACTGTACATAACCCTGTTAAAAACAGAATACAGGTAAAAAGCTTTATCACATACAACTGAAGAAGTCAGTTTGCACCAGGCTAAGATTGAGACAGATCAAACAACTTAATTTTGAAAACTTGGCTGCTGTTTTATCTTTCTTTTTTTGAGTACAACACAAACAAAAAATGAGTATTTGAACCATGCTTATACTCTGGAATGTACATTTAGCATCCGGTGTAAAATCTAAACCTTTTTAGACATTTCCTTAAATATCACTGGAGCCCCCATATTAGCAAGTTCCTAAGCTACACAAACAGGTTTTTGGCAGAGCCCTTAAGTTTTGCTGCAGCATGATTCTGCCTTTGCTCCTTGTTTTCTGGACTAAAAGTTGTACTTAGATTCTGTTTTAAGGTAACAGAGTTTTAAAAAATTTCTTTAAAGGGATTGAGGTTTGAAAATATTTTCTATGTACAGAAGGTTAATTAAACCTTATTATTTAAATAAAAAAGAATACATTGTTTCAGTTTTTGTTAGTGTTTTTAATTTCATTTAATGTTAGATTTTGGATGTGATTTATTTTAAATATGCAATATTGAACAAAAAAATCCTGGCACAAAAATCAAGAATTCTGGGCCTAGGCCTGGCTCCTTTGCACTGGGATCTTGGCATTAAAATGTGCACAGTCTTTTACACAGTGGCAAGCCCAATGGTAGGTAATCAGCTTCTATTTGTAAATGATTGAATGAATGACCTTTCAGAGCTCATTCCCATAGATGTGTATTTTGAAATCATGTCTAATTCATTGAGTACTGTATACACCAGCAATTTGGATGAAGCCACATAATGCACTTAAAGACGCCTTTTCGAAGTGTAACCATTACTAGTGTTAAAAGTTGTATCATTCTTATCTATTCAGAAGTGTGTTATGAAGCTAGAGGATAATGGCCAAGAAAATAAAATCTGTAGCCAGACAGATCATGTTTATAGTAATGAGTCTGCCATTTACTAGCTGGAGTCTTTTGTAAGTCATTAACTGGTTGATAGCATTAAACTTTCACATCCATAAAATGTGGAGAGAGAAATATTTACCAATAGAATTGAGATATGGGTTAAACACCAGCCTCAGCAACTTAGGGAAGTCCTAAGCAACTTAGTGAGACCCTGTCTCAAAATAAAAAATACATTAAAAAGAGAGGAAGTTGCTAGGGATGTGGCTTAGTGGTTAGGCGTCCCTAGGTTCAATACCCCATACCAAAGGAAAAAAAAAAAAATATATGGTCTAATTTTTCAATTAATGCATGTAAATCACTTAGCCCCATTTCTGGCATAACATTCTATTGTTTTTATTGTTGCTTTAATTACTACTACTGCTACAATTATACTACAACTTGACAATGTCATATACTTTAAAAGTCTTGAACATACAACAAAAGTAATAAATGGTTCACTTACTTCTGAAAAATAAAATTCTTCCTCAACATAAATAACTATAGAATGATAAGTGTTTTTAGGTGATAGTATGGAAGAAGAAAATGTTAATTTGAATATGCAGATATATGCAGGTGAAATTCATATTTTAATAGCTTTACTCATCACAATTAAAAAGCTAGAAATGATTATTTTAATGCCTTTTAGCATCTTACCAAATAATAAAAAACAAATAAACTCCTATTTTCTCACTTAATATATTTTGAACTATCAAAAACAATCATGATAAATTTACAATGTAGATACCATGAACTGAATATGTCTGCAATTCATTGACAGCCTTTTCTCTGGCCTTTGGTATCAAACTCATAAATCCCTATCCTGCTTTAAGTATTATAACTGTTATTATAGCAACTCAAGAAAATTAACACAAAGACCTGTCATCTGAAGAAAAAAAAGTTCAAATAAATAGTCCAGGAAAATCATAATATTTAAGTCTAAATGGTTAAATAAAACCCAAATTGTACAATGATACAAACAGTAATGGGAATGTTAAATATTAAAAAATCATAAGTTCAAACATGATTTAAGTTACAGATAATATTAAAAACTTGAGGACTGAATAATTATTTCAGCAGAGTAGCTTTCCTACTTAGAGTTCAACAGTTTATTCACCTGGATTTTAATGAATCAATATTACAAAAAACTAAAACTCAGTCCTGGGGATATAGCTCAGTGGTAGAGCACCTACCTAGCATTCCTGAGGCCCTGAGTTCAATTCCCAATAACACACACACACACACACACACACACACACACACACACACACACATACTCACACAAATTAAAACTCAGAAAACAAGTTGACTTATGAAAACAAGCATTAAAAGTTGTTGAAGTCGTTTCCTTCTTTCACAGGGACTTCTTTTAATTGTTTATTATTACTCTAACTTAACAATCAGTTTCCCCCTACTTTATAATAATATCTGCAATTCAAGTAAAACCATGGAACAGTTCTAGGAATCTGACCAAAGGTAATATGCAAAGCACCTATCAGCAACTCCTCCCAGAGAAAGTTGCCTTGGGTGTCAAAGAGAAATATTGCTATTTCATGAAGGCAGTGTCACAGATTGACTTTTCCAGGACATTCTAATGGGGGAAACAAGTCCATGAACTGTTTAACCTGAGAACAGTCACTAAAATTCAATGGTTCATTTTCTTTTAGACAGAGGAAATGTGATGTGTACCTTACACGATTTCATTGACAAATTTATGTGCCAAAGTCTTGTGGAATATATGTAGATCTCCTTTGGACTCCTCAGAATCTACTATAGTAGTCGTTGTTTTAGAAGCAGTAGGGGCCATTTATTTAATACTTATCTCACGTAGGCTTATAGGCCTATAACATTACCTTATTAAATCCTAACTACAATTTTGTATTATGATCTCCACTGTAAAGATGAAAAACAGTTCCAATAAAGTAAAATGATTTGCTCAAGGATATGTAACTGTTAAATTCAAAGGTGGTGTTCAAACCACTCTAACTCCAAAGCTTTTACATTTAAACCCTATTGAGATAGTTAAGCGAGAAAGAAATGATACCTCTTCAATCAAAAGAAAAAAAAAAATATATATATATATATATACACACACACAAAACATTAACATAAACCCTTCTAATTGGTGACTTCTACTTGTTTCCCACCTGCATCAGGGTTATTTGCAGAGGAATCTACACAATTTTCAAGTTGAATTTTCTCCTCTTCTGCTTTTAGTAACTATAGAATAATAATAATAGTAACAGAAGTAAACTTGTCATTCTAAGCGGCTTTGAAGCGGGGATATAGACCATACAGGAAAGGAGCTGTTTTTGTCAGTGTTTTTCTGTGATGAAAGGACAGGGAGATGGTTCTGACCTCAAGGCTTAGTGGTTGGTTATTTATGAGAACTAAATAGCTAACATACCTGCTCCTCCTCTAAATTCTGCCTCTCTGAGTCACAAAAAAACTTCAGGGAGAGTAAAGGTAGAAAACAAGAAGGACAATAAACCCAATTTACTTCATCCTAACATAATTGTTGCCTGCAACACTGACTATGGAATGTAAATGGTAAATGTGAGACTTTCATGTTTCCACTCTGAATTCAAAACCTTCAACACACAGCAAGGGATCATTTCAGAAGGAACAGAACTGAGAATAAACAGGCTTAAAGTTTAAAAAACAATGTATCATTGTTTGCATTTCCTCTATATATCTGCCTACACTCTAGTACTTTCCTTACCTGATTTGTTGACTGGAAATTGTAGTCTCTTATTTGTACTGTGACCTCAAAGAGGATTTTGCTTTGAGAGGATTTTGCTTTGTTGTTGTTAACTTCAGTTTTCTCTAAATTAGTTTCAATATATCAGCTGAAATTACTAACCCAGACAAAACTTAAGAATTTTTTCCATACATCGAGGTTGGTTTTTACCACTTTATTTCACCAACTTCTGAAATAATTATCTGTTGTGATAAATTATGATTCTCTTTTGAAATTTATCAGAAATTAATTAAAACAAAGTAAAACATATATCAGTAACATATTGAAATGGAAATAATTCGACAATGATTATTAAACAAACACCCATCCTTAGTTTATCAATTTTTCAATATTTTCAATTTATGCCTCGAGATCTATTTTTTACATTTGACTATTCCACCCTCTGCATCAAAAAGATGACTTTCAGGAGTTGCAGCAGTTGGTTCCTTGATCCTCTAGCTATCATTCAGGATCAATGAATGAGAAACATGGCAGAAAAGTATGGTCTGGGAATTTATTCTTCCCAGATGAAAATATAAGGATTGCTTAGGTAGCATCTCTCTCCCCAAAACCACAGTTCCTGTCAGGATACCTTCCTCATACATCTCTCCTATGAGTTTTCTAGCAACAGTTTCTGCCCTCTGCCCCAGAGTAGGAAAGTTCCCCATTGTCCAAGGGTTATTTATGAGAACTAAATAGCAAGGGTACTTTGGCTAAAAAGCTCTGTCCACAACAATATCGTCATTATAACATTAAACACTCTTCAAATGATTCAGCTTGTACATGTTGTTTCTTTCCTTCTGTGACCTGATAGAACACTAAGAGAGTTAAAAAAATTAAAAAAGTATAAATAGGATATGGTTCCTGCTATCACTGCATGTAATCAAATCTGTGCGACCGGTACTGTGGACATGTGGCCTGTGCAGGTGCCCTGGGTTCAGAATAACCTTATATCTGGTCTAATACTCTTGCTGCCACCATCTTGGGACCCTTAGTAATTTCTGAACAAGGGGTTTGTATTTTTATTTTGTACTGGGCTTCACAGATTATGTACCACTTCTGCAAATATGGTACAGATGTTGGATACAAGTACAAAAGTAATAACAATGACATATTTATTGAGGTCTTACTGTATTTCAAATACAGTTCTTGAAGTTGTATACATTTTAACTCATTTTATCCTTGCAACACTCAATGAGACAAGTGCTATTATTTATCTGTACTTTTTAGATAAGGAGTCAGAGCACAGAGAATTGAGTAAATAGCCCAAAGTCACACACTAGTAAGTGTAAAATATGGGATACCAATCCAAACATTCTGGCTTCCTCTATGTTACTCTACTTCTGTGACAGAAGCACAGAAAAGAAAGCAATTAGGTTTAATTGTAAATTAAAGCCATGCGAGCAGTAATATACCATGGACCTCTGATTGATTCTGGAAAAGATTGTGCTTCCTATACAGACAGGCTCATCAGAGAGTCACAATAGGGGCAGCAAATCTGTACAAAACGAACAATATTGAACTTCCCATATCATGATAGCATAAAAATATCTGAAGGATTTTGAAAATGTTACAAACTGATATTTTCTTGATTTTGACATAGATATAACTAAAATCATATTCCTGACTAAAATCGAAATGATTTACTTCCATTGATCCTGATCTTCTTAAACTATTTTCTTTTTTTCCAGGAAAAAAAGGAAACCTGTTTTAATTAAAAACAATGAAAGTCATTAACATTTACTTCTAGAAAGAAATTTAGCATAATATCTAAGAGATAATTCAGATTTATTTCTAAAATACAGAATTATTTCTTATAACACAAACACCAATACACCATTGCTTATGAAAAGAAAAATAAAAGAATATATCATAAAAAGAAGGTGTTCATTGCCTTAGGAATTTTAAAATTGCAGATTGTTACTTTAATTTCCACATAAAACTATTCAAAATTAGAGAAGGCTTTGGTATGGAAATATTACACACAAGAACTCTTAAATTCACTGCCTTCCAAGCAGAGGATGATGTGCTCTCTTGGGACACAAAGTTTTCATTTTGTTATTGTTTTCTCCCAAAGTACCAAAGATCTTACTTACTAATCTACAAATGACTTCTCCCCTCATTTTAAATATTGTACATTTTCATAGATTTTGTGTCTATCTTTTTAGATTGTAGTCTGTCAATTATTGTTTAGACAAGACTCATGCAAACCAGGGGTTACCCACTTGGTTATGTGGATTCTCTTAAACATTTCTGAAAAAAGCAGATGAATACTACTACTTCTATTTTTATCTTACTGCTAAACCTTGTGAGCTGAATCTTAATCATCCCAATCTAACATCAAAATCAAAACAGTTCCCTTTCCCCTCCCAAGTAAATGAGCTGGTTGTCAGAACAGACTGGTGTGTTTGAAAGGACATCTCAGCCAAGGGTATTATTTTAAGAGATGAGCAAATGGGGAAACCCCACAGTCCAACCAATAAAATATGAACCAAAGGTGCAAAGAAGCACTCATAAATATTACTTAGAACAAGGGATTCATTGTTTCTCTCCTTCCCTTCAGTGGCTCCACTGATCTCAGCCCCTCTCTGTGAGTCAGGGAAGCCTCTTCCTTTAACCTGTGGTTTTTTTTTTTTTTTTTTTTTTTTTTTAAACTGAGCTACTACATTATTTATGACTGTAAATATGAGTAGCTCCTTGTATACACATACTGAGACACCCCCGCCCACTTTTCCCCACTTTGGTATTTCAGTGTGGAAGGATGAAAGGGTTTTCCCTGGAGCTGATGTGGTTGGGGATGTTGAATTAGCTGCTGTGTCAGTATGAGGTAGACTGAGGATTTCCCAACACACCCTCCACCTGCAAACTCAAAGACTAGCCTTTAATGACTGGTTTTAGTCATTTTCTTTCTCTCGAGTACTTTTTACAAACTCTCTTCTTTCTGTCTGTCTCATCATTATTGTTCTCTGCCTCCAGTTATTAATCTTGATCTCTTCATCCTGTTATCATTTCTTCTGAATTAAAAAAAGGGAATAATAATTTCTTCACTATAGTGACATGTGTACTAATTCAAGATAAAAACACAAAAGCTTTTTAAACTAGATGGGAACTGGATGCTTGATAAATTATTTTTATTCAATGTTGTATGCTTTCCTTTCCTTCGCTTTCCTTTGAATTTTCCCTTTAAATTCTTAATCATTTTTATAAAATAGTAAAGGGAACGAATAATTAAATTCTCTCAATGGGAGCCTCCAAGAGAGATGAGGAGACACTCAAGAAGGGGAGGAAGGAGAAACAATTACAAGGCCTGGCAAACTCAGAGTTGCTTTGATGCCCTGGGGAGCTTTTCTCCCAGTGGGTGGAGGCTGCAATTGGCACATCCTAACCTTTTCCTTCTCAACCAGAGAGAAAACAGGAGACTGTACCTAAATTCCCAAACTGGAACTAATTGATTTTCAACTAATCTAAGCCTCTAAGTATGAAAAAAGGACCAAAGAGAGATCCCAGGAAGGTGGGGGTGGTAAGAAGAGAGGTGCCCAGAGAGCCTGGGGCTAAAGAGACCACAGGACTAAAGAGGAAGGACCAAAGAATGCTGGGGGTGGGGCACGGTGAGGAGAAAGCAGAGAAAAAGAAGAAGGGAAGAGGAGGACATGGCGGGGTACTCCCAAATTCTTCTAGTCCATGTCTTCAGTTCTTCTTATTCCCGCTATTATTGCTTACTAAACTTTTGAAATGGGCTATTTGTCAGTGACCATTACAATTTTCAAAAACTTTTCATTAAACTATCATTATAAGTATCTGTGCAGATGTGCCAGTCATTTGACAATGAAATGTTTTTAAGTGGAACAACAATCCTCGTGGTCATATTTATGAATGTGAAGGGTCATTGAAGAAGAGAAAAAATTTTCTCTGCTCTAGGTAATGTCTTTCTCTTCAAAGGCTAAAGTTTTAAAGAATGACTGTTGTTTTATCCAGTATTAGCTTTTGTTATTCCAGGCACAGGCCATGAGCATGTACTACACTGGTTTCAGATTATCTTTCCTCTCAACCCATCCCCCACTGCAAAAAAATTCTTGCATGTGTTTATGGGTGTGTTTATGTTACACAGGTGTTAATAACCCTGTTGGAGAGAACAGATAGGCATCTTCAGGTAGAAGTGTATATAAATACCTCTCCACTGGGCACTAGAGTCAACCAGAAACAATAATAAATATCAGTGATGTCCTTCAAATTTGCCATCTTAGGACATAGCATATTTTCTCTTCCATTATCAGGATAGTCTAATGATTTTAAAAAGGAGGAGTTAATTTAAAGTTTTTGAAAGCTTTGTTGTCTTTCATATCTAACATACTAAATATGTGGTTAGAAAACATGAAAAAAATTTAAGCATCATATTTATATCCTTTCACGCTTGAGCATGTATATTCTTGAAATATATTTATGCATTTGACTGCAAGCCAACGAACTGATCAGTGAATAAAATACCATTAAGAAAACCAAAGTTCAACTTTTTCATGAAAATACATACAAAAATTATACAAAAGCATATTTCCTGTGTTTACTGTTTTTTTTCTAATTTTCTCTGAAACATCTACAATGTTATATCATTTTAGTTATACTATCAAAAAATGAATAAAAATTGGTTTCTAATTTTTAAAAAATCTTAAAAATACACTGCATGTTTATCTTTACATAAATAAGAAATATACTTAAATATTGAAAGCACATAAACTAATTATTTCTTCCCTCTGCATAAGTATTTAATATATAAACTAAATTGGAACACTGTTGAAAAAGAGATGTCAAAAAAGAAAAATAAAATAGCCAGTAAGGTGTTTTTATTACTAACAAAATAAAGTGGCACTGATTTAGCAAAACTCCCACTGATATTCAGCAGTTTCAGGGAGAACATGAGAATTCAACCTTCAAAGATCTCCTACTATGAGACTGACAAAATCCAACCTAAGAATAATGCATACAAGAGAGTAGAAAGTTACTCTTCATTCAATTAATCATTTATATTTGCTTTTTTAAAGTGAACAAATCACTTAATTTAAAGTTGAACATGACATCTTCGGTATTGTACTTAGATGTTTATATGACTTAAATCTATTTATTTACATTTTATTTTGCCTAATAGAAAATTATAATTTATTTTTCACTTATGAACACAAAATTATCTCACTTGAAATTTTAAAAGTAAATATAACAGATGCATTGCACAATGCATTGGAAAATATGTCTTTCTGAATGATAAGAAATGCACAAAATCCATTATTTGACTTGAATATGACAATATGAAAGCATTTTTAACAAGGACTCTAGTAGATCCTTTCTATGTAATTCACCTTATTATGGGGAATGTCAACAGATTCTTTCCACATATTTACATATCCAAGTTACTTCCTCAGTACAAATTCATTGCTGCTGCTAACTTGACTCATTTGCACTTAGTCCCCACTATCTATACATCTTTTAAGATATAAAAAATAAAATTCTCCTGAAGCTTATAAGATCATGACATATGTTGCAGGTAATATTCTTAGTGCAGTCTATAATGATATTACATTTATACCTTTTCTGAGTGTGCTTTGACCTATTTTACTGTGGAATAATACAGGAGTTAGGTTTTTACTAAGTAGTGATTGGGCTAAGGAGTGGATATATTAGAAGGCATGTACTAAGGGTAATAAAATTGTGGTTCAATTTTCCTCAGAGACTACTGGAAAAATTCACCCAGCATCAGAATCAATAATTTCTTGTAAGACATCTAGTTTGGAATTATTAGATGACAAAGAAATGATATGGTTTTTTAGTGAGGATAAATCACTACTTAGTTCCAGTATGATAAAAATAGTTTCTGAAGTTCATATGCAATGTTGTTTCTCTAGAATTAAATAAGTGATAATATTTCTTGGTAACAAACATATAAATCACTGTGCTATTATAATATGAACAATATACCCAAAATTTCATTGATCTAAATCTATGTCTCTTAATAAAAAAGATTCTAGAAATCACTCAACAAAGCTGTTTGTTATTGTTTTTGACTTTCTTATTATATGTAGATTTATAAAAAGTAATGGCACACAAATTCAAAAGGACAATTTTTTATATAATAAGCATACACTTCTCTTGTAAATGATCAAAATATTCAATTAAAATAACACATTATTAGAATAAATTAATGACTGAGTTGTTTTTTAAAGTATATAACACATCCTTCTGTGTCAGATTTTAGATGACCTGAACTGATACTTTCAGGGATTTATGTTTTCTGAATACGTAAATTATGCTAGATTGGAAATTTTCTACTACAACATTGTAACTAATTTAAAATGTTGAATAATACTTTAAAAATGCTACAGAGTCAAATGCACTATGAGCCACATTTTCATGCCTCTTACACAAGGAAAAAGTAATCAAACTAATTTGGAATTAAGCTGCCTTAAAAGTACAAGTGAAACCTGTTAATTATATATAGAAGAAAAGGCCTCCAGAATGCCTGATCAGTGCAAGAAATGATGACTTACTAAAACTTAATAATGAGAGCTTTGTCTCTAACATTAGACATATGATTTATTAAGCACCTTATCCTTCATGCTAGGAATCACTGCTAAAAGCAAATGAGCAGAGCATATTAAGCAACATATATTATAAAAGCATCCATGTGTCATTAAGATTTGCTGCTATCTGACTTTTCAAAGAATATTTCCTTTGAGATACGAGGAAGTTTTTAATTAAGTGTGTAATAAAGCATGTTGATTTTAAGTCAAAGCAGATTACACTTTTTAAAATAGTGTTTTTAAAGTTCTTGTATTATAAAGTTCTCAGCTTTTGCCAGTTGATTGAATTTGTTGGTAAAATTTTTAGTCTTCAAAAATAAAACATTCAATGTTATTTTCCTTTGAATATTTAAGGATAGTAAACTCACCTTAAGTTTTTACTAAAATATTTAAAAGAACAACATCCCTTGTAAAATAATGTTGAATTGGTAAACTCTTTACTATTATTGCCAGAGGGAATTTGGGAAACCAATTTACTGTTTGATATTGTCAGCATTTAAAATATCCCCTGAAGTTCCAGCATTGGGTAAAACATAATTTTAAAAATTATTCACAAATATTATTGCTACTTACAGAAATCCTCCAGTAAACATTTTACCTCAAATAAAAGGGAAATTATGCACAGGTAAAGATTATCAGAGCATGATTTACATTTCTCTTGGCTGTGGAAAAAGATCAAGTAGGTATGACATATTTTAATCATTACAGTTAAGAAATGTTAGGTTAAGGCTTCTTTTCTAAAATAGTTTTCATAGAATTTCAGAATTGCATCCTGGATTCTTTGATAGTAATATTTTACAGTGTTATTGGATCTTGGCTAATTTCATATCAATAATTTATAGTAATTGCTTCCCCTACAAGAGAGTTTTTAAGTAGTAAATGAATGTACACGTTCTTTAAATTTCTAACAAAAAAATGGTTCAGGATGTTACTTTTACTTTCCCATATGTGCTTGCTTCTTTTTTCTTTTTCTTTTTTGCCTAAAGCATTGCTATCCTCATAAATTTCCCTTTTTTAGACTATGGCCATTTTCTTCATATATTTAAGCAAGGTTGAAATTTTAACAAGCTCTGAAAAGACCCAAATCTACCCAAACTATAATTTAATTCTAGCTTTTCACATTAAATATATAGATATAGATATGACTTTGTTGCCTAAAGGAAAATCTTACATTATATCAATGAAAGAAAGGAAACAGAAGCTAGAGAAAAGAGTTACAGAAAATGACTTTATATAAACACGGCCACCTACCAAGCAGTTACTTTACCATTAGGAAAACTTCCACTTTGTAATAACATAGATTAACAAATAAACAAACAACATACCTAAGTTGACAAAGCTCATGACCATGTCGGCATCGTTCAGAAAGTTGGTGTCATGTAGGCTGGCTAGAGGAGGACTCTGGGTGGTCAGAGGAGCTGTTCGAGATAACTGTATGCGACGAGGATACCCATTGGGAGAGGCTGGGTATCCCTTTCTTGCCCCTCTGGTCTCTCCTGCCAGGGATGCCCTCACGGAGTATTCTGACTCTTCAGGATTTTCTTCATTGGTCATGGCATTGTACAGGTCCAGCATAAAGAGAGGCGCAGAGGATGCTTGTTTTCCAGGTGAAAATGGTCTAGGTCTGTGAGGCAAACCCAAGATAGAGAGAATTTCCCTCTGTATTTCCCGTCTTTCATGGTTCCGTAGTCTTCTATAAATAAAACTGGAGTGAACATGATTGTCTCCCAAACCTCCTTTTGCATAACCCACTAGAACCCAGCAGCTCCAGAGGAAACCCACAACACCCCTAAGTAAAAATACAGTCAGATGCATTTTTGTCCAAAAGCAAAAGTTGATATTTTTAGTCCTTCTTGTCTTTGTTCTTTAAAAGAAATCTAAGTTGCTAGGAGGTACACTTTCCCAGTAGCTGTAAAAACAAATTAACCTATCTTCATGACAGTGACATTTCTGAACACGACATCCTCACTGATTTTCCTGTCCTATTTTAAATATTTTGGAATGTGTCAAGAGTAGTTATTGCTAGGAAAGCTGAAACTCAGATTTCCAGTTATCCACAGTTGCTAAGAGTTTTTGCTGCATTGATGTAGCAGAAGACGGCCAATATTATGTGATCAGATGACCTATGCATTCCTATATGAATTTATGATAATCAGGCCTTTGGTATTTGAATTAACGGAAGCTGATCTTCTGATAAACTGTAGTTCCCAAGTTATCTTCACTTGCTCTGGAGTTCTTCTCAACCTTTGAGCTCTTTCCAAGACAAATCCTGATTTCTGAATCACAGATCTATGCTGATCTGCACCTTGGTGTTGGAATATATATTTGTCCGGCAGCTTGGTGATAACTTTAACATCTTTTGTATCGTCTTAGTGTAAAATAAGACTCAAGGTAGTACTAGTCAAGTAAATGTGTTTCCCTGAATTTACTTGAAATCCTTCCTGTAAGTCCATTCAATCCCTTTCTCCTTCTTACTGTTAATTCCACCTCCAGCAGGCACAAATATACCAGCCCTCTTCCAGAGAGATCTAAAGAGTAGTGTAAGCACAACCCTGCTGGGAAAGAAGAGGCTTCTCATTGTAATTTGAAACTGGTAAAGCAAAAAGAACTTAACCCTTTTGCTACCAGAAAAGTCTCCATTTTCACAATTTTATAACCACACATCTAACATAGAACAGTGATGTATGGGACATACAAGTTCCAGGGGGAAGAAAAGCCGGTTTTCAAGGAGCAGACTGAAAACTTTGCCACCCACTTTATATAGCACTCCCTTAGATCTCTCTCTCTTTTAGTGGCACACATTTAATACACTTCTACATTAGGTCTCTGGTTATAGCTAACCTAACAGGATGTGTCTCAGTTCTATATGAGATTATTTCTAGCCTTTTTGAAATCACTGAAGTATTCATCTTAAAAAAATAAAAGAACAGGTTGAAAATCGGGGTTAATTAGTTGTTTCTAAATGATAGTTAGACCTTTTTTAAATGACACAGTAGAAATTGAATGATTTGTAAACATATCACGCAAAATAGTTGTTACAATAACTCAGTAATAGTGAATAGATAATACAGCTCCAAGTCTTTACACATCAAATTATTAAACAGAAAAGTAGATTTATGTTTCTCTTATGAAATCATAATACATATTGACATACATATATCCTAAGATGTCGAATCATGGTTCTTAAGTTGTTTCAGGTTAAATGTAGACAGTCTTACAAACTAGATATTTCCCATAAATTGTGCTTAGTACTTTAATTTGTTTTAACTCATGCAAATAAACACAAGTCGGCTGAGATTTAATATTCTTCATGACTACATGCAGATTGAAATTTGAGTTTCTAAAATTTGATGGGTAAAATGGGGAAAGTGTACACCTTTCTAAAATACCATACTTAATCTGAGGAAATGAGCAAAGTACGTGTTTATCCTTAATGTTTAATGCCTTTAAAATTTGGAAGTCTACAATATTTTTGTGCAGCTATAATTTTCCTCACAAGCACTCACTTAACCTTAGGGCTCACAGTACTTTCATTGTCTCGAATAGCATTCTGATACCAATGTAAATTTATTGAGCAAATTCTAGAACTGTTATGAAATTTTAATGTTTTTCCTTTACCTAGAGGCACCTAGTTTCTTGTTTAATTTCTTTTTACATATTTCCTCTGAATGCATAAAGCAAAGTCATATTTCTCACAAGTCTTCAGTTTATTGGTAAATGCAAGATGCTGAAAGGGCTTGCAGAATCTTATTGTATGCATCATTTGTCTTATACAACCTTACTACACTAAAATTTGATGATGCTGTGTGATGCACACCTTGCTGAAACATTTTTATTAATAGTCATGCAGGATGCCACAGTATCAGAGATTGCAAAGAATACTAGAAGTACAGATTGGAAGTAAAGAAATACTATTTCAACAAAGAGTGGTTTGAACTACTTAAATCCTTGAAATTGTTTATTTAATATGCAAACCAAACTAATAATTTCTGGTAATCAACAGAGATTCAGATCATCTAATTTAAAGTAAAATATTTCTCTGCAGTTATAAGACATATCCCAGATAGAGTAGGTTATGCTTTTTCCTCTGTATTTTAAAATGAATTATCAATGTTATCAATTTGCTTCATGTCTCTAAACCAAAGCATGGAATTACAAAGTAAAAATTCACCACACTAGAGGAAGAAATCATTCTTGTTATCTTCCATATGTGGTGATTTTTTCCCTAAAATACATGTGAAAAATAAAAATGACACTAGGTGTCACAAGTCTCAAAAACACATTTTCCCAAAGCATGATTTATAATATCAATTGATAAAATTATAATTTAATTACTTACCCAGGCACATGGCCTTCCTTATTGGAAATCAGTAGCTAATAATTTTGGTCAGAAGTTTTAGTGTCCACCCTCCCCCTACCTTCCCTTCTAACTCAGACTAGATGTGGCAAACATTCATTTTTTTCAAAAAGATCAACATGTGCAATGAGAAAAAGAAAATAAAGACAAAACCTTCCAGGAATTAAGGGAAAATGCTAGCCTCTAAACAAAATGTTTGATTTGTTTTCAATGAAAAGTAAAAGCATTTTACCATATCATTTGAATTTCTAGGTAGAATTCATATCTTGGTATAAGAGCGCAAATTGAAAGATAAAATATTTTGCAACTGCAAAGTATAAACATTCCAAATTTCAGAGCATGTATTTTGAAATTAGACAAGGAGTTAAACCTACTGAATATACAGGGGAAGAAAAGTGAAAACTGAAGAAGACCCAGGTCATCACAAGAATTGTTCCTAAAGAAAGTACACTTCAAGAAGAGGAGACTTCGTAAAAATTCACCCCTCACCGCACAGTATTTGCCTGGGTCTATACTAATATAATGACCTTCTGGCAAGAAGCAGAGACAATGGTATCCACTTAGGAAGTATTCTCAACTCATTCTTTCTGTTCAGGTTTCTTTTCCTCATTAAAATTAGACTCATTTATTTCATGGATAGAGAAATCAATCTACCATGCCCAATTGACCAATTTCACTTTTTTCTAGATTTTCAAAAGAAACTAGCTCAACAGAAATTTAAGGTGATCACAAGTGTGTTTTGTTCTAGAAGATTCTTCCAATTTCACTTCTAGTTTGTTGTTGTTGCTGTTGTTTACTTCTTGACACAAAATGTCCCTTCAGAAAATAGGACTACAGCAAAAGATATAGATACCCAATACAAATGGTATCTGCATTTTTAAAGTATCTCTCCAATTTGAAAATAATCCAAAATCATTAGAACATGATCAGATAATTTTTAAGCAGAAGATATCTTGGGTTATGTTGAGGGGGTAAAGGAAAAAAGTAGACATGAAGCTGCTCAGGAGGTTGAAGAGGCTGGCAACGATGGATTGCTCAGGGAAGGTAGCCCCTTCTGGAATCACGCTGGTGAATGCAGCTGCACGGGCATAACAGAGCAGCATCTGTGATATTAAATTGCCTTCAGTTTGCTCTCTTTTTAAGCCAAGAGCATAGCAAACGTATAAACAGAAGATGGTGTGTACTGCAGTGGTCCAAAGGAAGACAGCAGTGCTACAACACCACCATCTGACTTAGATTTGCTTGCAGTAACCTGAAAGGGAGCATAATCCTGGGCAGCCTATGCTTCTCCTCCATCTGCTTAATAGCTATTAAAGAAAACCTGGAAATGAATAGTAAAAATACTCACCAAAATTTTGGAATGTTTGATATTATTTTTAATGAATGGTGGCATTACTGAATAGTGTTAAGTGAGCAGGGGACCTTTCAAAGTGCTTTGAATTATTATGTGTTTTTAAGGCTTTTTAAATATTATTTTATGAGTAGGTGTTCTAATAATTATAGAGAGAATAAAGCAATATTCAATCATTAAAAATTAGAGACTATTAGAAGACCACCAGCCTAATGATTGTATTCAAGTAGATGCCAATTAGCTCACCCCAAAACATTGGGTCTGTTTGCTTGGCAAGATATTTCATCCATCATCCATATCAACAGATTTTAAATAATTAGGTAGACTGATCAGTAAAAGCAATAATGTAGTCATCCATGAAAGAATATCTTCATTTGTAGGCACTTTGTAATTTTAAAAATTCATTCACAAATAACCCAACATTGGTATTATTAATTCATTCATTCACTCAACAAATATTTATCATTTGCTTGTGATGAAAATATTACATACTACTTACTTCAGATATGACAATAAATTCACACAAGGTACACATTATTATAGGCTTTATGATCATATGGAATTATCCTTTCAATTGATTTAAGGGCATAAAATTATGTATTTATTAATTAAAGTATATTTTTACTTTCTTTCCTTCACATATTCGCTAGAATGCAAGCTGAATGAAAATAGGGACTGAGTTTATTTTGCTCATCAGTGTGAAACAGTACATATTAGTATCTCGATGTTTGCTGACTAATCGATTTTTTAACAAAGATGAACAATATTACAAGGGATCTTTTTAAAGACAGTTTTCTCTAGAAGCACAGTTTACAAGGATTCACTAAGTTTACAAGTTGATGAAATGCTGTATCTCTTAGTTGCTAGGTTTCCCTAACATATTAAAGGTTCTAACAAACAACACTTCTTATCGTAGGTCTTAACCCATAGTTATAAACCCAATTACAAGCTTCTATCAATATTAGACTCAGAAGGAATTACCATGACTCAGAAGGAAGAGCATTACACAATAAGTTACATTAGCAACTGCAAAATATATTGGTGTATCATTATGGGGAAAGCTTATACTGAATTAAAGTTACCCTGGACCCAGATGAGCAACTTCTGTTCCTGTTTATAACTCGTTTCTTGAATTAGTGACTTTTTTATGTATTTTGTTTTGTTTTGATGGCATTTTTTATAACCCATATTATAATGCAAGAAGCCCAGAAAATGAACACTTTTGTTTAATAAACATTAGCAATTAACACCATACCTGCTAAAACTGAACAGAGATGAACTACACAGTAAACTCCGGGATGGGAGGTGAGAAAAGACCCCAAATAAGGTGTGTAGGGTACCCAAATAAAGTTCTTAAACCCATGCTTTGCATATGTTTCTTTGCATATGCAGATAGCTGACTCTAACTACAAGCACCTTAATAACAATATATGGGTCAATTAAAAACCCATAGAAATGTGATAGTTCAGTGAAAAACACAATTGCCAATTTACTCCCTAATTCCCATCAATAGCAAGGTGATCAACAGTAGAAAATAAAATCTATGTCACTAATCCTATGTTCAAAATGAAACTATTTGAAGGAAGATTTAAAACTACTGACATAAAATTATCTTGATCACAAGCTTACTATTATTTGTAACATTTTAAGCAGAGTTCTATTTTTTCTTAGTATATTCTATCCCAGGAAACAGACAATGTTTCATAGAATCTTCTTCAGAAGCTGTAGAATGAATTTAAATCTAACCAATCAGCCCCAAATATATAACAGAAATTGTCCATCAGCAATAAAAAGAGATATATGCCACCCAAGACTTGTTAATATTCTGCAACATAAAAAGAATATGACTGTTTCTTAATATTTAATACTGAGAAAATATGACTAACAATGGAGAAGATGGATAATGATTATTAATATTTGCATTGCAAGTATATAATATCTCTCCAACGCAAAGGTTCTCAAAATCAGAATACACATTAGAATTGCATATTGGGGACAGGAGAACATTTTAAGAAATACTTATGGTCATACCTCTAAGGACAGGACTCAAGCATCAGAATTTTTTAATACTGATTAATTTATAGACAAATTTGAGAACTCCTAAAAATTAGTTTTGGCAACATGTAACAACAGCACACAAAATAAGACTTTATTTCAACATCATAATAGGTTTCCAAATTAAAGCGAGTTTTTTTATTTCCTTGATTGCTGATAAGATTCCATGGTATGTAATGAGTGATTAAACAAATGCACAATGCTTACATCCAGAAAATGTTCTGCACCCATATATACAGTAAAGACTAACTTATCTCATACCTTCATTAACAACAAATAAAACAGGCAATCCCTGCTCTTCCCAAAGGTCAGTTAATTCTAGAAGAGTTTGTTGGATGTTTTTATTTGAATATGAAACTTAACTTTCTTTTTTCTTTTATTTTCCCCCAGTACCAGGGATTGAATCCAGGGTCTCACACATGTAAATGTAAATATGGAGTTTAAAATGAAAGTTCTTACATACAAAATGCTACTATATCACAGAGTAAATAAGAATATATTTTTCAAAATGATATCTACTTATTACAAACTTCTCTCTGCTCTCATCTGCAGTTCTTTCTTGAATTAAGATGTCAATCACAAGACCTCATCCATTTTATAACGTTAAAATTCAATTTAAAATTTTAGTCAGCTGAACTCACACAACAGGTGACTTCCATGGGTATGTTCAGTTCTAAAATTTTCTCATTTTCCTAGGTTTTCGAGGTATGTCACCAGGTACATGCATGCATGCACCCACATACACACACACACACCTTTCTCAAATCCGTGACTTTTTCTGAAGTTTCCCTTACACTGGATCTTCTATCTTCATTTCCCAGTTACTTTTAACATTTAAAATCTATTGATTCTCTCTTCTTAAAACTTTCATTCTCTTTATATCTTTTTGTTTCTCCATTTCACAATAAACTCTTATCTGTCTCCAGTTTTTAAAGCCTTATCCCTCCTAGTCTTCTTATCTAGAACTCTCTTTCAAGTGTGTTACTGTTTTCTTTATCTCTCACCTTTCGCCACCCCTTTTCTACAGAGAGGGCTTTCACCCTCCCCCACCAATCTCCAGTTCTTTCTTTTTCCTTCTTAAAGAGTTGTATTTTCTATAGCTGCATGTTCATTAGCAAAGCAGTTGTGATATAAAATTGTAATAAGATAATATTCTTCCTATCTGATACATGTATTTTAGTTTTAAGATGCTTCTGTGGAAATTATTGCAAATTTTGTAGCCTATCAACTTTAGAAGATCAGGGTTTTCACATGTAGATATAAATCATTTTGAAACATTCACAATTGCTTAAATATTTCTGGACAAAGTTATAACAATAATAACAATAACATAGCAAATAATAAGTGAATTTTAATGATATATGCAGCCTCATAATAAAAATGCAAGAAAATAACTCAATTATTTGCTAAATATGCTACTAAAATATGCTAATGTCAGTCCATATTTACCATAAAGAATAATCTCATTGAGTCAGAAACACTAACTTCTTGCCTGATGTGGTGGCACGCACCTGTAATCCCAGTGACTCCAGAGGCTTAGGCAAGAGGATCATGAGTTCAAAGCCAGCTTCAGCAATGGTAAGGTACTAAGCAACTCAGCTAGACCTTGTCTCTAAATAAAATGCAAAATGGGGCTGGGGATGTGGCTCCGCGGTTGAGTGCCCCTGAGTTCAATCCCTGGTACCCCCTCAAAAAAAGAACACTAACTTTTTATTCTTCCTTTTTTCTATTCTGACATGAGGTACATTTATCTTAATAGGAGGTGCTAATCCGAAGTGCAATATCATTTCATGCTCTTTTAAATGTCTAAGATTTTACCACATTTTCTAGAAAAAAATCTGTAGATATAATTAATATATTATCAATTGCATGTTATTTTCCAATCAGTTTTAGAAAAATAAAATTAAACCAAATTGTCTACAATTTCTAATTTAATTCAGGAATTATCATATATAAATATCCTACTCATTTACATGTGTTTTCAAATATACTTCTTAAATCAATGAGAAAGATTCATTAGACAAGACCAATCTGATAATATCCACTGGTCAGAGTGGAACAAATGTCAACACAACTGGTCACACTTCTAAGATTCCCTCTAAGTGGCAAAAATTATTTCCATGGAAATATGAAGAAATTCAAATACTCTTGAGTGTTTTCTGTTCTAAAGATACAGATTTCACTGGGTGCTTAGATTTATAATCAGAAGCCCAAGAATGTACTAACATGATTCCCCACCATCACCACCAAAAGTATAAATCATCACGATACCCTGGAATCAGAATTGTTTAGAAAGATAAAACCAAAAACTATAGGGCACAAGCTTAAAATTCATTGGCCTATAATCTGCACATTATTATATTTGCAACTAATCAAATGCTATCTGAAACTTTCCAGTAGGCATGCATTATATCTTATCACTTAACATATGCTCAAAGAATGTAAAAAATTCTTCAATCCTTTTGCTTACATTTTTTTCCAATTTCATGAGTTATACAAGGGATATCTGAAGAACATGGTGTTTGGCAAGGAAATTGCATGAGATTTACAGTGAAGAAACTAAACTTTGTTCTTAGTTTTGCCACTTAGTGTCTGAATGACCTTGGAAAAGCTGCTTTGGAATCATACAACTAGAACATAAACAGAGTCACTTGACTGAATCAAAGTTTCTTCATCTATTAAATGGGGGAAAAATATCTTCCCAAGGGGATGGCAAAGGTATTCAATAAGTGAAGGTATGGGAAAATGCTTCATTAAAATCAATACGTTTTATAACTT
The DNA here is from genome assembly GCF_902686455.1 of Sciurus vulgaris. Taxonomy (NCBI): domain Eukaryota; kingdom Metazoa; phylum Chordata; class Mammalia; order Rodentia; family Sciuridae; genus Sciurus; species Sciurus vulgaris. Next base: position 102,191,321 of record NC_136467.1, on the reverse strand, counting down.
ATTGTCATGGCCCAGTAAAATTGAAATTCTTAAGTTTTTCTATTAGTTGGTCCACACTAAAAAACAGAGACCCAGTGTTCTTACTCCTGTTTAATCACTTACTGAGGAGAAAAATACTTAAGAATTACTAGGGAAATATCATTCTCCAAAATAAAGTTGTTATGTCTACGGATAGACAAAGTTAGACAAAGCCTGGGATTTCATGCTCTTATCTTTATTCATAATCTCTTGAGGGATACACAGCATTTCTCTCCTTGGTGATATTCCCTCGCTGTTTTATTAGTCTATCTCATGTTTTGTACTATTGTATCCCAGTGCAATGACAAAAATTAAAAAGAAATAAAACAGGCTTGATTAACTAACTACTCCTGAACAAGGAAGAAAATTTTAAATGCACACTTACCCTTTAAATTCACATTTAATTTTAGCATATATAGGTAATTTCCTGCAAGGACATGGTGTTTGCCAACAGAGACATTTACTCCACAAGATTGAGAGCATTTGGACTTTGGAAGAAAGACTAGATTTCAGTGTTGGTTTTGCTACTATTTTTTTTTTTTTTTACATGTAACGAAGTTCATATAGCTTTTCTGCCTCAGTTTCTTCATCTAAAAATTTGGATATTAATAATTTATGTTTTAGGAGATTGTTACAATTCTTAAATGACACTATATATGAATATTCTTTCATTAATGCAAAATAATCATTGTGACCTTTGCTAATATGTTATTCAAAACACAGCTGCTGAGAGTTGTTTAATTTCCATACCCTTATAGAAATATTATACAAGCATTTAGCATGCTACTGAGCAATTAGAGTAAACAAAGCTGGGGTGATGGAGAAAGAGTATGCAACATTTTCCAAACAAATTTTACGGTGGTCATTTACTTAAGAAACTGATTACTGTTGTGCAAAACAGATCCTTGACCCAGCACATTTTGGAGAAGAATCAATCTGACTTACCACAATTGGAGAGGCAAGATAACATGGTGATTAAGAGTTGTTCTTGCGGACTGAAATTGAATCCTGGTTCCCACATTTCGAAACTATGTAACTACTTTCTGCCTCAGTTTCCTCTTTAAAATGAGGATAATGATGATTTCTATTATATAAAGTTTAATAAAGATTAAACAACTATTCAAAATCTGCTTTTGATCATGATTTTGAGATCATATTTCAGTGAAATGTAGCCATGAAGATAATTGTTTTCATGCAATATTAAAATAAATTTTAAGATGTTTAAAAAAAGGTAATAAATTTAAAAAGACTTTGGTATTGGGGATAGTAGCTTTGTGGCAGAGTGTGTGCTTAACATGCACAAGGCCCTGGTCAAATCAAAATAAATTCTCCTGTCATATATAACTAAAAAGAATCAATGAAAAGAAAGAAAAGAAAAGAAGGAAGAATTGATTGATTCAGTATTCAGCATGGGGCTTGGGACCCCATGCTAATAAGTAATGAATGACAATGTCAATGTCAGATAGCATTAGATTTCACTACTTCCTAAAGGACAGAACTTTCTTCCTAGGCACTATTATATCCCATGCTCAATGTAGATGCCCAAAATGATAAATATCCATTCATTCATTTAAAAATATTTTCTAAGCCAGGAGGCTGAGGCAGGAGGCTTACAAGTTTGGTCCAGCCTGGTCAAACTGGTAAGACCATGTAACAAAATAAAATGTTAAAAGACTTCAATGCTAGAGCACTTATTTATATAGCATATATGAAGTCCTGGGTTCAATCCTTGCCACCATGAAAAAATTAATCAAAAAAATTTTTTTCTAAGCATCAACCTATAGCTAAACAATAGGTCACAACACTTAACTCTTATTAAAGAACATTTTCTTAGCCCACAGGACCTATAACAACACTAACCAGTGTTTTATTAAGTGTACCAGATAAACTATAAGCAATATGAACCTAGAAAGATGTATTTTTAACAATAGTTTCCTTAAACTAAAAAGACACTACTTCACTTTTCAAGTTACATAACTCTGAAAAACACTACATAGAAGTAAGTAATCATTGTCCAAGGTATAAAATCAGTTCATGACTTTTACTTTCTCTCTCTGATTAACCAGAGACATTTATGATTTGGGTTCTTTCAATTGGAAGGCAAGGAAGATGAAACTGAAACTAGTCTAACCTGTTCTGCACCAGAAATTAGGGTAGATCATGTAGTATGAATGAGTCATTTAAAAAGACTCTGCCACTATTGCAGATAACTCAAATGTAGATGTATTTTTATTCATTTTCAAAAAATCAATTATAAAATCTTATTTTCATTCACCAACTAAAAATAGCTGTCATGCAAATACATAAAGCCTTTGCTTCCAAGTTTATTTAAAATTTAAAATGCTATATGCAGTTCATTGATTGCATTTTCTATTATTTGTCACAGGCAGCCATTTCATAACTTCTATATATAGAACAGGGAGATGGATAAAATTCCTAAGTTCAAAATTATAATCGTAATGAATGGAAGAGTTTCCTTTGTCCTGCATTTATGAGAGTAAAGATGAGAGTCTTTGGGCACTCAGGCCAAACTCAAAACAATCCCTAAACTTCTGCTTTACAATTTTGATGCCGATCTTTAACTAAGGAAGTAATAACCCAGAGCACTGTTGCAAAGCTGTAGGGGCAAAAAAAGAAAGAAAAAAGTTTTACTCAGACACTGACAGGCTCTGGCCATCAATGGCATTAGAAGGCGCCACCATAATTGCAGTCTCCGTAAGACATAACTTATTTCAGAGTAAGTGGGTAAGCCAATATTTTGTATTTTAATTAAGAAACCTGGATTTTGTTTATAATAATTGACTGTTAAGTAAATTCTTGCCAGGATTTACTTGTAAAGAAGAATTTTGCCTCAAGTAAGCTTTCATTTAAGATTTTGGAACAGATTTAGAATTTGGAATTGAATCTTTTTAAAATTATTTCTTTTAGTTACACTCATTATAATATTAATCACTTAGGGATATATTTGCATATATTTTCAATCTACTTGTCAATTTCTATAAATGTTTGTTATTTGCTTCTTGAAGAAAACCTTAAAGCATACTGATGGAAATACATTGTTTTGCACACAAAATTCAAATTTTTCTCGTTAACTAGACTGAAAATAAATCACTGTTCACATAATATTATAAAATGAATCAATCATGACCCAAGACAGATGAGAACCCCAAAGAGACAGTTTAAGAACAAAATGCTTTAGATGTGAAACACCCTGTTGGTTTTTTAAATCAATCTCTCTCTCTCTCTCTCTCTCTCTCTCTCTCTCTCTCTCTCTCTCTCTCTCTCTCTCACTCTCTCTCATTCTCTTGTTTTGTTTTTGGCTCTTCAGATCACATCATTCAATATAGCAAAACCTATAATGCTCTCACACTGAAAAAACTTGTGTCCTCAATCATGATTACTTTTTGGTACATGTGATAATAGTACTATTGCTCAATATTTAAAAAAATCAATTGGTGGCAGAATACATCTGAAAATTGAGAAAAATGAGGTTCCAAAGGAAACCAAATGGAACACTGCCACCTTTTGGCTATATAAATTGCAAAGCTGCAGAAGTTCACTGCAACCTCTTTGAATGGAAATGTTCATACTTTCAGTTTTTAAAATTAGTAATACTGTCTCTGTTGGTATGAAAATATTTATCTTAAAATTTTTGTTTCTCAGTTACAGTATTTTCAGTATTTCAGTTTCCATTTTGCTAAGATTGTCCCCAAACTCTTGAACTTTAGAGCCTGGGAGCGATTCTTCTTGTTTATTTTGCAAAGAATGGCAAGAATTAACCCAGTAATGAAAAAACAAAAAGAAATGCTCATATCTTGGGCTCCATTGTGTACATTTCTATTACTTCTCTTTACATCACGGCCACACCACTACTGTACAAAACATGATTCTGCAAGGTCACAGGCAAATTCACCAAATCATTAACTGCATTTCTTTCAGCCAGAAGAATTTATGCCTTTGTACTTCATAAGTGTTTTATGTGTGTAATTCTAAATTACAGGGTAAGAAATGATACAGTAGGTGCCTAGGCACATCTAGGGACTAATTGGTGGGTGAGAAGAAAAGATCTACACATAGACATTGATTTTCATTTAGGGTTGAATCTGAAAGTATGAGGTCATTCAAAAGTGGAGAAAAACAAGGAAAATCAATAATGGGAGAGAAGACAATTTTTTTTTAATCAAATAAAGAAACTAGTTGAATAACAAACCCTTCTTCCCCCACACCCCCTGTCCACTTCCCACAACCTGGTTGACTGTACTATCAAAGAACCTCTCTGGCTATCAAAGTAGAGAAATAAAGGACTGGGGGTGTAGCTCAGTGGCAGGGTGCTTCCCTCCCATGTGCAAACCTGTGGGTTAGATTACTAGTACTGTGAAAAGAAATAAAAAATAAGAAATAACCAAAATAATAAAATAGGAATGAACTTAAGAAAAGAAAGAGAAATTCCTAGGTAATGGCAACAAAAGAGAAGTGTAAAACCAGAGAATATGTAAAATGACTCAGCAGATGTGCAGGGGGTTATCAGACTCAAATAAAGCCTCATTTCTACAGGTTACAAATTAAATGCCCATAAAGAGGCACCACCATAAATTCAGGTGTATGTGAGGTCAGATATTCAACCTGAAATTCCTATGAAAAGCCAGGAAAATGAAGGGGTGACCCCTAAATGACAGAGGAGAGATATAAAATGATAATGCCTACGGAAGTAACAAGAATATTTGATTTGGCTTTAGGTGCTAACTGAAAAAAAAAAAACGTTCTTTTTTTAAAAAATTATAACAAAAACTACATTGGGACTGTGGAAACCTTAAGAATAATAGAATTATCAGGCCTAGAAATTAAATACTAGCCCTAAACTAATTAAATTAACACAACATGGATGCTTAGCATCACTTCAATAACCCTGAATTCATGATTTTCCAACAGCGGGTGGAGATAAGGGCTCATTACTGAAAAAAGTTCAAAATTAAAAATTAGAAACCATGTGAGGAAAGCAATGTAAAGTGAACCTAAGTCATCAAATGAAGCATCAAGAGATAATGCACCTCCAAGAAAACTGAAATAGATGAAACCAGTAGACCTTTGAAACTATGCTTAAAATGGTTAAGGGCACAACAGAAGAAATAGAAACCATATTTTTTTTAAAAAGATTGAAAAAATAGAGATTGAAAAAATAACAAAAAGATTTTTAAAAGAATAAAATTCTTATAGAAATAAAAAGTCACCAAATTTTTTAAATGATTAAAAATCAGATTAGACACAGTTGAAGGGAAAAATAAATGAACAAGAAAATAGACCAGAGAAATTAGTTCCATATGTATTAAACATAAAAAAATGTAAAGAGAAGAAAATAGGAAAATTAAATTGTCAGATATCTCTGTAATGAACGATGCAGGTTTCTCTTCAACAGATTCAGGGTCTTTATCTCAATGTAATATTTATACATAAATTTCAAAAATAATTACCCTGGAATCATCAATAATAATATTCCTAAGTATTGCTTGAAATAATCAGAAAAATTTTCTGTGGTGCAGCTAATCAAAGAATAAGAGTGACTTCAAAACTGCTATGCTAAGAATTTTTACATAGCTCACAATGTAGAAATTTGAATTTCTCAAGAAATTCTTCACTTTGACTTTAAGTCCTAATGAGTAAGATAAGCAGGCTCTAAAATGACTTCCTGGCCCTCTTATTAGTGTTATTCTCTCCCATTAAGTGTGGGCTGATTTTACCGATTTATTTTTAATGAGTAACATTCAGAAGTAATAGGATGTTCATTCCAAATTTAGGTTATAAAACTATTGTAGCTTTCAACTTGGGTGCTCTCTCATGCAGGCTTTTTTTCTCTCTTGATTTGGAGCTTATCCATTGAGGACATTCAGACAGTCTATAAAGAGACCCCATGTGTAGAACTGAGATCCACTGGGCACCACAGGAGTGAACTTTGAAGCAGATCTTCTGAGGCCTTACACCAGCCACGTGAGTATGCCTGGAAGCAAATCCCTCTCCCTACTCACCTTCAACAAATCATCGGGTGATACCACAGCCACAACCAACAATATAAATGCAGTTTCATGAGAAATCCAGAAACAGATCTATTTATTCTGTCAGTAGATTTCTGACTCTCAGAAAGTATGAAATAATAAATGTTTCTTGTCATAAACATTGTACTGGGGATTATTTTGTTATGCAGCAGTAGTGGTTTCTTTAAAAGAATAAGACGTCCTTTGATTTAGGAAATTATTAAAATTACTATCTCAATATTCTTAATGGGGATGCTAAATAATATTGCCTGATAGATCCCTTTCCAAAGAATATAGATCTGACATAAATCAATATGATTGATATTAGTTTTTAAATTCTTCAAGGAAAAGAAATATTAAAACATTTTTGTTTAAAAAAAAAAGCTAAGAAAAGAACTTTTATAAGTGAGCATACTATCCACATATCCTTGAGGAAACTTGATCTAAGGATTTGTAAACAAATTATGATTACATTAGAACATCTATAATACTGATGTAGAAAAACATTGTCCATCTCTAAATTTGTTCCTATTAAATTATCACATGAATTTTTTTTCTTTTAAATTTTAGTACCAAAGGAAACATGTTTCTCCTGTAATTTCATTGTTCATTTGTTCTCTAATTTAAGTTAGGCTTTTAGGTTGGTACTAGAGATGTTTTTGTCAGGACAAAAGTGTCTCTATTCTCATGAATATCTAAGGACTTCTATGTTTAAGAAAGAAGCAAACCTTAATCAAAAACATGGAAAAAGATGATGAAATAAAAGTTTTAACCAACACCTCAAACTGACAGATTCAGGCACCAAAAAGAGGTTCTGCAAAAATGCAAGAATTTGCAAAGGAGAATTGTGTAAAAATCAGTTAAACAACCCTTAAGTCCTTCAGCTCAAGAGTAAAAAGGGGACAAAAGTAGAGAAAACTGCTGGTGAATTATGACTCCCTCTTCCTTTTCTGGGGCAAGGGCTGTGGGAGAGTGTCTATTTTAACATCAAATTTAATTACAAGTGTTCACTGAGTCCCCAAAGAGAATTTGATATATGAACCTTAGAGTTAGGAATTGCAATGGATGGTGTTTCAGTTCCATAGTTGAAGGCAAGAAGCTACTGAGGAATGGCTCATGGAGATGGGATGAGCAATGTGCTGTGGGGGGTGGGGGTGAGTTGGTTTGGGCCTATATTCCCAGAATTCAATCAAGCAACATATGCTGGAGGATTTTCCATAAACTAAATGTGGGTCAGAGATAGGGATGTGGGTGTTTTGAGTCATGTTAGAGCTCCAGTTCACAATGGTTACTTAATGAGTAAACTGACTACAGGAGAGAGAACTTAAAGGCCTCCCTTAGATTCCTAGAGACTACAAAAGAAAGAAAGGATAGGTGAAAACATCACCCAAGAAATAATACATGAGAGGTCCCAGGTGATGGGGGCCATTATAGTAGCTTATAAGAATGTACATAAGCAACTTTTCATGAGCCTATTCATCATTTGTACATCTTTGAAAATTTTCTATGCAGATTCTGTAATCATATTTTAGTTGGGATTTTGTTATACATTTCCATATATTTATTTTGTGATTCCTTATATATTTATCTTCTTATCACATATATGATTTTCAAACATTTTCTCCCATTCTATATGTTGATTATTCACTGTGTAGAAACTTTGAGCTTAATATAGTTCCACCTGTTCATTTTGCTTTTGATACCAATGCTTGTGGTGTCATATCCCACCCCCCCCCCAAAAAAAAAAAAAGAAAAGAAAATCATTGCTGAATGATGTCAAGTTCCAATGTCATGGAACTTTCCCCCTGTTTTTTTCTAGGAGTTTTACTGTTTCAGGTCTTATGTGTAAGTCCTCAATCCATTTCAGGTTAATATTTTTGAAATGGTATAAGACAGTAGTCACATATATATAACCATTTTAAGAGACTTTCCTTTTCCCATTGTAATCCTGGGCATCCTTGCAAATGATTAATTGATGATATATGTGTTTATTTCTGGGCTCCCTACTCCATTTGGTCTATGTATCTGTTTTTATGCCAGTATCATACTGCTTTGATTACCACAGGAAATCAGGAAGCATAATGTCTCCATCTTTGTTCTTGTTTCTCAAGTTCGCTCTGGCTATTCAAGGACTGTAGAGTGGCATGTCCATTATGGAAAACACTATGGACTATCCTCAAAAAAATTTAAAATAGTATTACCATATGATCCAGCAAGGTCACTTCTGGGAACATATCCCAGAAAAAATGAAATAAGCATTCCTTTAATTTTTCTTTTAGTTTTTAGTGAATTATAGTTATGAATGATAGTGTGATTCATTGCAACTTATTCATAAACATATATAGCATAGTTTTCTCCATGTTAATCCCTAGTTCTACACCATTCCATCTCCTTATCCCTTCCCTGTAACCTTCTTCTACTATTTGATCTTCCTTCTACTTATTCACTTGTTTTTTAAATCAGCATCTTGAAGACATATATGCACTAATGTTTATTAAAGCATTATTCACAATAGCCAAAATATAGAATACAGAATATAGAATCAACCTGTGTCTATCAAATGAATGGATAAAGGAAATTTGGTGTGTATATACAATGGAATACTATTTAGTCATAAAAAATAAGAAAACCCTGCCAACAACATGGATAAACCTGGAGGATATTATGCTACATGAAATAGGACAGACACTGGAAAACAAATACTGTGTGATCTCACTTGTGTGGGATCTAAAAAAGTCACACTTACAGAAACTATGAGTAGACAGTGGTTTCTAGGGGCTAAGGGGTGAGAAAATAAACAGAAGTTAGTCACAGGATAAAACTTCCAGTTATAAAATGAGCAAGTTCTCAGGTTCTAATTTACAACATGGATGCTGATAAATGTGCTAATCTGATTGCAATGATCATTACACCATGTACACAGATATCAAATCATCATGTACACCTTTTAAATATACACAATCATTGTTTTTCAATTAAATATTTTAAACTAAATAATTCACGTAAGTGCTTTAGAAAAGGGTAAATGTTGAATATCGATCGGCAGGTCCAATGAATATGAAGCAAGTACAGAAAAACTTACAAATAAGAAATAACCTCCTCACCATTTACATTCCCAGAATGACCAGAAAACACAGCTCCTGGTGGGGGAGATAAGTAGTCAGTGGGAGGAAAGAAACTGATTCTTCACCTTTGCATTTGCTCTACCTTCTTTTCAGCTTAATTATTAATCTTCATCTTCTGCCAGTGCCTCTCAGTCACATTTGCCATCTCTCAGTCCCTCAGACTTACCATATTATTGCTTGCAGCAGGGTTTTGAGATTGTAAGATTTTCAACATGAAGTACCTTTCTCTATAACACCCCACACCTAAATTATGTCAAATGTGTCAGCATTCAGATGAAAAATCATTTCCTCAGGAATCAAATGCAAGTCATCAGTCAAGTACCAGATCATGGAAAAAATTTTATAACAAAATCAAGCAAAACAAAATGGTAATAATGATTCAATAGATAAATACACTCAAAAAATGTATGCATATGTATATAAAAATTAAACTCAGGCATTAAAGTAATTATAGAAATATGCTTTTGTGGAACTTTAGTCTGAGATTATTCTTTGCTTGCTTTTTCTGAATTAAAACACATTTGATGTAAACAACAATAGCAATAGCAGATAATATTTCACTTATTGTCCACAATTACCAAAATAAATTTTAAAATAATTAAAATTTAATGGAATTTTATGCCATCGAAATATGAAATTGTATTAGCTTATAAAATCTAAAAGTCTGAGAATCAGAGAAATTCTAATGATAAGACTTTCTTATGGGCCACTCACTCTAGGAGTAAAAACTTAGAAAAATACCCAAAGAATATCTTTATACTCTTTTCGGTAAAATCACCTCTTATCCTTTGTTTTAGTTTTTCTTTCTGGGCTTATGTTTGATCCCTGCAGCACATTTCTCAATTCATTCACTCATAACTGTTCCACTCATGCAGTCCAAATGGTCACTTCGTTCAGCTGACACAGAATAAAACCTCTAAACTCCTCGTTTTCTTAAAGGTTTAGCATCCCCATCAAACGAATCTCTTCCTGTTGTCATGCCTATTGATTATCCTGTTTCCGTTCACAGTCATTCTGGAGCATCTGGGTCCTCCTCACCACTCCATAAGTTATTTATTACCATGACTGAGTTGCTGACCTGAATTTAAAATCTTCACAGTGGTTCTCCAAGTGACTCACCTGGTCACCTCAACCTTCTATTCCAATTCTATGCTTACTTTACACGACTTTAGTGGATGCTATGTTATTCACAAGTTTTAACAAAACTGAAAATCACCTTTTCCTCAAAATAACTATATCCTTCTCTATCTTCTTTCTCTCCTCTCTGTCACGTGAAGAGGTGCTCCTGAAACTCTTCAGTGCCCTACAATGGCAATGGTTCCATCCCATCCTACCTCACTCAAGTCATCCTTCACCATCCATTCCCTCTTTAATGTTTTCTACCACCCTGCCTCTCAGTCCTCTTCTCCTCCCTCACCATCATCTTGATACAATACAGTCAGCCTTCCACATACATGGTTTCACATCTGTGGATTCAACCAGCTATGCTTCGAAAAATATTCAAGAAAAAAATGTGTCTGCATTGAACTCGTACGGATGTTTTTCTTTTCATTATTCTCTGAACCATATGTAGTATAACAACTACTTATATTATATACGGTATTATAAGTAATATAGAGATGATTTAACATACATGGGATGATTTCATAGGTTATGTGCAAATGCTGTGCTGTTCTACATAAGGGACATAAGCATCCCCAGGTTTTGGTATCCGTGCATGTGTGATAGTTCTGGAATCAATTCCTTGTGGACACAAGGGATGACTGTCTGAATTACTTGTTTTCATGTATTCATCCCTCAAAATAGCATTCAATCTCTCTTCTGGCCAGATTTCTACCATTTTAATACTACCTCTTTTGTCCCCACAACTTATTTAGAACTCTTTCCTTGTGAGACAACTTTGATCTCCTAATTATAATACAAAATGTATTTTCTCTTTTCCTGACTTTTCTCATATATCTCAACAGCACTTGATGTCTTAGTTATAATATTTATCAACCTTGACATAGTATTCACTATAAAATTTTTTCTTGAGTCATATGACACTGATTCTCTTCCTTTCCTTCCTATATTTAAAAAAGTCTCTAATGTCTTTTTAATTAGTTCTTCATCCTCCTCTGCTCCTCTAAATATATGTATATATACAAATACATAAATATATCCTTATACAAAAAATTATAAATGAATAAGATTATGTATAAAACTAAAACATTATATATAAAATTATAACTAAAACTGGTTGTTTGTTGGGCACTTAAAACAGTATCAACTGATGGCACTTTATATAAAAACTGAAATTTATTTGCTTCCTTTCAAAACCTGAGCCCCCATATTCCATAATGCATAGCACGTGCATTTCACTAACTATTAAGCACTCTCTGTTTATGATACAGTTTCATGCTTTGGCTATACAAAAATGTAAAATATGTTTTCTACTCTTAGCAAATAACATTGTTCCTACCCTCATGTCTAAGTGGAATATATGAAATATATAATTTTGATAGAGCTAAGCCCAGACTTTTATGGGTACCTATCCTAGACTTAAGATTATCCTAGAAGAATTTCTGTAAGATTGATCCCTAAGCTACACCCTGAACAAAATGCAAACTGCCAACAGAGATCTCATTTGCTTCCTCTGTGTTCTCCAGTGAAGATTACTTAACAATAATAATCATTCAACCTTGGGTGGTACATCACTGTGACCTCCAGAATTTTTCAAAACTGAAATTCTTAGGTTCCATCTGAAGGTCCTATTTCAGTAGGGACCTACTGAGGCCAAACCATTTTATTTTTCCAAATCTCCCCACTTTAAACTTCTGCACTGGTTTAGAATTTAATTAACCGGTTCTCAGTGGAGAGACCCAAGATTAACTACTAAAAGAACAAGTTCTTCTGAACATGAAAAATCACTTCCTGATCAAGAAAATGATGGTTGTCCTCATGTGTTCATCTCTTTCAAAATGTCTTTTAAGATCCTCCCCTTGATTCCAGGGACACTACCTCTGATATATCTCTATTAGTGCCCTATTGAGGGCAGGAAATTTTGCTTTTCTATATTTGGAACTTCAGTGCTAGATACACATATGTTCTATAAATGTTTATGAATGAATTAACTAATGGATATCACTCAAATGAACATTGGCTAAGGAATATTGTAGGAAAATGTAAATGTAAATACAGAGATTAGAAAAGGTAAACTCCAAGAACGGTTATAGCCGGGGATGAGGCTAGAGAAGTAAACATGAAACAGATTGCAAAGGGTCTTGGTTCCCAAACTACATTTTTTTGGACTTTATTCTGAAGAATATTCAAATTTTCTGAAAAAAATATTTAGAAGTGTATTGTAATATTACGCTCTTAAGCCATATTTTTAAGCTTTACACTCAGGCAAAAATTTTAACATTATTTTTCTGTAATTTATTTTCAATCTCAATTTTGAATCTCCATTAAAAAATTTTAGTCAATTCTATTAAAACAAAACAGTGCTTTTCAGATTTTTCCTTCCACTCTTTCATTTCTTGAGGAGGTTTTTAATTCTGTGTCATAAAATAAGACATTAGTTTCTGGCAACTGGCATCTGTCTATGCTGTCATCTACTGAAAAGCAGAATTAGTCATGGCTCCTGGAATTCTAACCAGATCACTGGATGAGAGACATTACAGTTCATAAGGAAAAAAGACAGGAATAAGAGAAAACCTGAGTATCAGTTGGAATGAAGAAGGTTATCTTTCCACAGCCTGGGTGACAATCAAGAGATTGACTCAAAAAGGCAGTTGAGCTTCTGAGACGTGGAGCTCAGGAGAGAGCTGATTTGTTCTTCATCAATAAAATGCCTGGCAAAGAGAGTACTCAATAAATACTTGCTTAAAAAAAAATTAGACTTCATTGTTGAAAATAAGAATACGAGTATAGGATAGCAGGTTACAAAAGCTAGAAATAGAAAAGTAAGAGACACCAATATATATGAAACAGGTTGGGGAAGCATTGCTCTTTAAACAGCAAGATAGGTATGAAAAGAAACAAAGATAATCAAGTCCCAGAAACCAAGATAGGAGACTCAAAGGATGGATTAATGACCATTATCAAATAGTTCAGAGAAGCCAAGTAAGATAAGGAATTTGCCCTACTTAGCTAAGAGAGGTCATCAAAGACCTTTGCCCAAAACATTCTGGTGGAGGGGCCTAGACAGAAACCAGATTCCAAAGTATATGTAAAGCAATGTATGGAAATAATAAATGAGGACAATTATTTTACCAAAAAAAAAAAAAAAAAAAAAAAAAACAGGGGCATGATAGGAAGGGGATAGATAGGTTTTCTGTCAAAGGGAACATCAGAGTGAGAGTTTGAATAATTGTTGCTTTTAGAACTGAAGAACATAATTTTTTCACTAGTTTGTGGTCTCAGCTAGATCTTTGGTTATACTCCTCTCTTCATTTAATGCATCATCTATTAAAAGCCAGTTGCTAAATGCTATGAATTGTCTCCTTGTGGTAGTTTTCACATTTGCCCCATCGTTTATCTCTTTCTCTTATCAAGTATAATGACTTCTTATTCTTCTAAGTCCCTACCTATACAACGCTCTGATATGAACTTAGTAAAGCACAGCTTTGATCATGTTACACTTTCATTTTTTTCAGTACTTTCCTATGTTCCACCAAGTAAAGCAAACAGTACTTTAATTTACAAAGAGTGAAATACCCTCAAAACCGTTGCTCAGCTCAAATAGCTACACTTCATCTTTATGATCATACCAATGCTTCCATCTTTCCCTCTGCCTGTAGATCATGTTCTCTCCAATTTCACCACATATCCAAATTCTACTCACCATCTAAGACTCAGTCTAGATGTCCTCTCAACAAGGACATTTGCTTTGATCCCCTCAGGTGGAAGAAATCCCTTTTTCCTAAGCAATCTGACAGTCTTAAATTTTTTACAGCCTTTATCACATTTTTCACATGCAGTATTGAAGTTATTGGTGTGTTTATTTCCTTTGAGACAGTTGTGTGAAGATCAGAGAGCATGCCTCATGCATGTTTTTGTCCTTATAGAGCTTTACTCAGGAGATGTTTCAGAATACCAGAAAATATATGAATCTATTAGCAGTGTTTGTGCAAAACGAGTCGAGAAGAAAAAAAGCAAGGGAAAAGAATGAGACAGAACTATTTTACTGTCTCTTCATAACTGAGACATTCAAATACCTCTATAATAATTATGATTTTGGAATTTCACACATCATATATTAAAGGGTTTTTTAATTGGAGCTATGGAAATTAATTTAAAATTGATTATCAAGTGCACAAATAGTTATACTAATAGTATAATCTCCAGCATACATTAAAGACATCATGCACTTGTGTGTTTGGAAGGGATTCTATTACTGGGCAGTGTAAGGAATCTGAAAGGTCCTGTTTTCTCATTATCCTAAAGGAGGGTGGTAGTGAATGAAGAAAAAGAATAATGGTCCTGTGGAAAGTTTTAGAACTAAGAAATAATTCCAATTTTATTAAGGAAGTAAATTTGGAATGTATTTCATGTCTTAAACACCTTGTGTTACATAGTATAGAAGAGAAAGAAGGTAAGCTACAATACTTCCTCAAGAATCCTGGAGTCTAATGCAAGAAACAGGAAAGTTATTAATATATAAGATTATATATTAACCTCAAAGGTCCAGCTCCAAATTCAGCATGTCTAGGGAAGCCACCAGGAATCAGACAAAGCCCTATGACAGTCCCAAAATGGCTGTCACCTCAAACAGTCATGGCGATAGCACCTCAGATTGGAACCAGAAATCCCTGGTAGACAGCTCTAGTTTTCAGCTCTGATTCCTCAGTCTGCAGAGCTGAGGCCTCCAGACCTAAAGGCTGCAGACCATTGTGAAAGATGTAGCTGCTTCTTCCTCCTCCTCCATCCTGCTAGCATTACGCTATTCCCACCCCTTCCATCCCAGACTAATGCTCTCTGACTGAAATTTACTACAGTCTAGAGCTGTCCAGCAAAAATAATAATTCAACTCAGCAGAGCCACATATGTAATTTTAAATTTTCTAGTGGCTGCCTTTTACAAGTCTACAATAGAATCAGCGAAATTAATTTTAATAATGTATTCATTTAACCCAATATATCAAACATACTTGCCTTTCACCATGTTATCAAAATATTATTGAGATATTTTGCATTTTTGCATTACATCTTTGAAACCTTGTGTTATATGTTAGACCTAATGCACATTTCAATTCACATTATACCCCTGCCAAGTATGAAAAATGTTATACATATGTGTTAGACAGTTTTTCATTGCTGTGACCAAGGCACCTGACAAGAATGACTTAGAGGAGAAAAATTTTTTGGGGGGGTTCATGATTTCAGAGATTCGATCCATAGTCAGTGGACTCCATTGCTCTGAGCCTGATAAGCAGCAAAACATCATGGCAGAAGAACATGGCAGAAAAAACTGCTTTGCACATGAAAGACCAGAGATCCTATGTAATATCAAATGGTGATAATGAAAATCTCTCTTATTCCTCATTCAAAAAAAATGTATTTAACATTTTCTCATTCAGTTTATTATTTGCTGTAAAATGTTAGTAAACACTGCATTCTGTTCCTAATTTTTAAGTTTTTTTAATCCTCAAAAAGCTTTGAATCGTATCAAATGATTTATGTACTTCTGTCAAGAAAAACATTTGAATTTTTCCCTTTTTTAGTCTATTAATAAGGCAAATTCATTATTATACTTTCTAATGTCAAGCCAAGTTTGACTCTAGAATACAAGATTTTCAACTTATATTTCTATATATTTCCTGAATTCATTTGCTTGCATTTTACAGGATTTTTTGCACCTATTTTCATGAATGGATTGACTTGTAATTTATCTAAGTTTGATATCAAGTCTATTTTAGTGTTCTAAAAGGAGGAAGGAGAATTTCCTGGTTTTCTATTGTCTGAAATGTTTATATGACTGAAATAACGGAGCCCTTTAAAATTCTACAGAATTTAGTTATAATGACCAGATGCTAATTTCTTTGCAGATGATTAATAATTCAACTTAAAAATGTTATAAACCACTCAGATTTTTAAAAAATCATGAGAAAAGACAAAGTCAAAAATATACTATGCTAGAGATATATTCCTAAGTGCTACAGAAATATGAAAAGTGAGAATAATAGGAAAAAAAAAGAAAATGAAGAGGTTACAGGCCCTGAACTGAGATTTGACACATCAGTGGAATTTTGTCAGGGGAGAATGAGGGTGGGGCTGGACAGGGAGTGAACATCCTGGTGAAGTACACATCTGAGTAAAGTGTCCAAAGCATCAGCTTGCGTGGTGTCCTCATAGGGGAGCAAGGAGTCTTGTCTGGGTGTGCTACATGAAAAAGTAAAGAATACGAAAAGCAGGTTAGAACTTGTATCCAGTGCTCAGGTGTTCAGACCTGACCTTGAAGTTATATACAGGTTGTCAAAAAAACATACAACCACTTTCTTATCTGGATATTTTGACAAAGTAGAGTTGGTTATTTTTATTATGACTCAACAAGAATTATACTTATCTAGACACTTTTCTCAACATTTTCTCAGCTTAGAACTTCTATTCTGGGCTGAGAATGTTAGCACATTAAGAAAAATAGCCAATGGCAAAAGCATATCTTTTTTTTTTTCCTTTTGTGGTATGGGAGAATTGAACCTAGGTGCACTCTACCAGTGAGTTACATTGCCGGTACTTTTTGGTTTTTATTTTGAGATACTGTCTCACTAAGTGACCCAGACTACCCTCAAACTTGCAATCTTCCTGGCTTAGCCTCCCTAGTGTCTGTGATTACAGGCTTGTACCACCATGCCTGGTACTATGTCACATCTTAAAGTGCCTAAGTCTTGAATTTTATCTAAAAGAAGAGAATCAGGGGTCATGGTTTAATCACTTATTTCCTAGATGAAATAATGATTTTTCATCCTATATAAGAAAAAAAGTAGTAAAAGTTTGTACAGGCCACAGGTTAAATTCCAGCACAGCAAAATAATTAAACAAATAAAAAAAGATGGACCAAAAGACACAATGTTGACTGAGATGAAGGGGAGACTGCTAATCTTATATAATGCTAATCTTATACAACTATGTAAATGACCTAACATTGGGCACATTTAAAAAGTCAATAATGGTCACTATGGTTAATATAATTAATAATATTGATTAATAAGATAAGCTTAGTCAAAACATTACACAGTAAAATTCCCATAAAAGTTGAATCACTGTGTTGGAATCTCCAGATGACTATAAATTCTGCACTTTACTTTGGAATAAAAGAGCTCTGGGGAGAAGGATCTACATGAAATAGATACGGAGGCTTTGTGTCTGCTGCAGAGAAGGAGAAGGGGTAAGAGCCAAGTCATTCTTCGGAAGAAAAGTTCAGAGCATTTGTTTTTCTTTTCCCTAGGCTCAAATTTCCAGAGGCCCCAAACATAAGCAAAAGAAGGGAGGAAAACAGAGTTGAAAGGTAAGATTTAGATAAACGTGACTCATTTGTTCAGAGAAGAAGTTCCTGAGTTCCAAAGGGATAATGGGAAAGGAGCACCCCTGAGGCCTGGGTCAGTCAGAAAGGCCCAGTCTGGAAAAGCACAGGGTTCTGTTTTGTTTTGTTTTTGTTTTTTTTTTTTTTGTTTTAGAGAGACCTAGTAGATCAGAGAAGTCCAAGAGGGATTTTGATGGCAGAGAGAGCTTGTAAACCAAGAAACAACTCAGAATTGGTCAGGAAGTCTCTGAGGATAATACAAGCAAAGAAAGATAGAGTCTTACTTCCAAACCACACAGCAGCTGAACTTGAGTTATCAATGTTCTGGCAAATGGTCCCAAGGTATAGGCTTCAAAAGTACACAAACTAAAATGAACAGTGCTTAAGATAAAAAAAATTTAAAAAAAAAAATTCACAGTGTTTTTATTTGGTGATGTTTAAAAACAAGGAAAAACAAAAGAGAAAAGCAAAGCTATAACTTTGCCCTGCTATGTTTCTATCAGCAGAAGAGCAAGCAAATGAATAGAAAATAAAAATGATTAAGGAAGAAAGGACAATACCAATACCTGTGATTTTGGGAAAGGTTACTTTAATGCCTAATGTAAACGAATAGCAATAAATATAGACAATGGAAATATTTTATGCAGAAGAATATTATTTTAAAGCATTTAGTAATAATGAACTATTAGGTAATAAAGTACCCAAAGAGTATTAACTTTTAAAAGCAGGTCATTAGAATAATCAAAAAAAGAATCTCCTATTCAGTATAGTACTGTTTCAACTGAAATTTGAAATATAACATTTCTCACAGACTTTGAAATAATCTATTTTTTTTTTATTAAGCATCTTCCAAATACAAAACATCAGATACATTTTCTTCCCACTTAGAAGGCTACAAGGAGTAGTTTCAGTTATTACATGGACTAATGAAGGGCAATACCCTGAATACAATCAATGCCTGCAAGGTCATTGTCAGCGATATGAAGCAACAGAATCATTTGAACTTTTCTGTAAACAATCTTCATTTTTTTCTATACTGTTATTTATTTTGGAGGTAGATGGGGAGGTGGTATTTGCTTGGGAGACACTTTCTCAGAGGTGTTTTATGCATGCGTTAATCTAATGAAGTCAATACCATACCATCTTAGTCAGTTCAGGCTTCTATAAAAGAATATTTTTCTTATATTTTTTAATTTTTATTTTAAACTGATACACAAAAACATAGGAGTTGTACATATTAATGGGGTATCATGTAATGTTCAACACATGTAATACTGCATAATGTTTAGATCAAGTGTAACACTTATCTTCTCAGATACTTATATTTCTTTGTGGTGAAAATTTTTGAGATCCTTCTATCTTTTTGAGTTGTACAGCACATTATTGTTATCTGTGATCACCCTTGTGTACAATAGCGTGCCAGAACTTCTTGCTTTTATCTACTACATCTTAGTGCCCATTGATCAGTCTTTCCCTTCTCTCTCTCCCCTCACTCCACCAGCCTCTGGTAACAAATAGCCACAGAAAGACAAGTAACACATGACCTCACTCATTTGTGAAATCTAGTCTTTCTGTGACTGGCTTACTTCACTTAACATAATGATCTGAATTTCCATTCATGTTGTCACAAATGATAAAATTTCATCCTTTTCATGGCTAAGCAGTATTCCATGGTGTATATGAAACACCTTCTCTTTATCCATTCATCATTGAGGATACTCAGGTTGTTTTCATTTCTTAGCTATTGTGACCAGTCTTTCGATGACCATGGGAGTGCAGATGTCTCTTTGACATACTGATTTCATTTCCTTTGGATATATACTCAGCAATGGGATTGCTGGATCTTATGGTAGTTCTATTTTTCATTTTTGAGGAATTTCCGTGCAGTTTTCCATAATGGCTGTACACATTCCCCCTGTAATGTGCAAGGGTTACCTTTTCTCCACATCCTCTCCAACACTTATTATCTTTACTATTCTGGGAATTAACCATTTCTACTGGAAAGCAACAACAGAAATTTATTTCTCACAGTTCTGGAAATTGGAAAGTTCAAGATTGAGGTGCTCACAGATTTGCTGTCAGGTGAGGGCCCTCTTTTTGGTTATATCCTCGGAATGTAGGGAAAGATCATTTCTCTCTCCTGTCTTTTCTTCTAAGGGCACTAACCAATCAGTGAGAGTTCCAACCTCATGACTTAACTATCTTGCAAAAGCCCAAATTCCAAAAACTAAAATGTAGTAATCTATGTGTATTATCAAAAAATAGGACTATAGAGGAAAAAAACACTGATATAAGCACTCCTAACGTAATAGCGATATGTGTATATGTATATATGTACATATATATATTCATTTTCCACATGTGTGTATTATTTTAATGATATTATAGTTTACATACTGTCACCTTTTTTATTATTTAGCAATATATTTTGAATTTTTCCATCTCCAAAGGTATGGAATTATATGTTCATTTTTGATAACTCCATTCTGTTTTGTTGAATGAAACATAGATTGATTCTAAATTGTACCTCAGAAATAAAGCTACAGGGAAAAGCTTTGTTCATATACTTTAACATGTATATCTGAAGAGTTCCTTAGTATTTCTAAGTATGGAATTGCTGGCAAAGGGTATACTGTATCTTGTTTTCATAGTTTCTGGTCTACATTCCCAAATTCCCTACCTGGAGAAACGTCTAAGCTATATTTCAATCAGTAGCAAATGAAAGTGCCATTTTACAAAGCCATAAATGATGTTTGTTATTATTTTTGTTTCTACTTATATTGACATTAATTGTAAACTCACATTGTCTCTAAGTTATTGCATCCTTCCTTTATTCCATTGTTGTACCTACCTCCCCATAAGCAGGACGACAGCAATAATGTCCTGACTGACCTTCAACTTCTACCAGCTTACCCAAATCCTCTTCCGTTCTCTCACTGTCTCTCTCTATCTCTCCCCCGCCCCACCACTTTCGTTTTCATATCAGAGATCTGCTCATGTCATATTCATATTTAAACTTATCAGTGTCTCCCTGCATTTAACAAATTAAATACAAACTCCAATGCCTCGTATCAGTCATAAGAATGAAGTCAAGGTTACTAAGATTGTTATCACACAGAGGAAAGGAATAAAACAGTTAATTCTCACTAGGGAAACATTCTACCTCACATTTTCCTACACCCATTACACAAAAAATTGAAGGACCCATGAAAAAGAATCAGAATTCTGGAAAAGGAGCAGAATTATATTCACAACAGTTAAGACATTGAAAACTTGAAATAAAAAATATTAATACTTTTAGATGCTTAAGGAAATAAAAAGAATAAATTTTAAAAATAAAGAAGAAATTCAAAGTCTACCAAAAGCTAGTGAAATATACATGGAAGAAACTAAATAGATTTTCTAGAAGTAAAAATAAATACATGGTTTTTGAAAAGTGAAATAACAAACTTCATATTGAAGCCAGAATTAAGGACAGGTAGTTAGTGTAGAAATAGGGAATTGGGTCAATTCAAGGAAATGAAGCCATGAAGCCATCTGCCTCTGGAAGTTGGAAACTGCCCCTGGAAGAATGGAATGTCAAGGATCTCCGGAGCCCATTGATTACCAAATTTACCTGCCTTTATCAAGGACTGCAAGCAAGGAGCTGCTAATTAATGCCCCGTGGGCCCTTACCTGCCTGAATCACCTTGGCTCTCCCCCTGCCCATGGCTTTTCACTTAATGCAAAACCAGGCCTAGTCATGTAGGCAGGAAGGAGAGATAAGGGGGGGGAGAGAACTGAAGAACAAAAGAGAATTTAACCTATAAAAGATGTAGGGTGCACTCACTTCTTGGGACTTTAGAACATCAGCCATGGCCCCCTTCTTCCTACCGGGAGAAGTCTGTATTATTACCTTTAAATAAAACCTGCTTAATATGCTTGCCTTGTGCTTCTCTAGTATTCAATCTACAACATTAGAAGGAGCAGAACTTGTCACCGATAAACGGCGGTATCAATATTTGGGAGAAGATAGTTACACCTCATATTACTTATAATGATCATGTATTTGAAGTTATGAATACTTCCTTAAGTCAATAAATGAAAGGCCAACAACCCAGCAGAGAAACTATCCAGAGATTTCAATAGATACTACAGAAAAGGTGACATCCAAATGGCTCATAAACATATGGAAATTAAAACTTGAATAAGAATTCACCACCCGCTCCCAGCCTGACTAGTTTTGGTAATAGGGTAGTTTATTTAAAACTTTGGAAAACAGTTCAGCATTATCTACTAAAGTTTAAAAGACTACTAGGTGCATACTCAAAAGGATACCTGCACTGGTACAATAAGAAACATGAAAAGTGTAAGGAATCTGGCTTCCCCCACCACCTGTCAATCTGCCTTCTCCCCACCTCTCCTGTTACAGGAATCTGGCTTCCCTCACCACCTGTCAATCTGCGTTCACCCGCCTCTCACGTTACAGGAATTTCCGGCTTACGTTGCTGTAATCTTCCTGCCTCCCACGTTCTAATATGTCATTGGTCCATCAGTCAGTCTGTAAGAATTCTCCTCCGTGATTGGTTCCTCTCAGCCCGCGAAATTCCTGTCTGAGAGAAACCTTGAGCCAGGTTCTCTTTTCCCTTCTTCCCTTTCCCCCGTGCAGACGTGAATCATCTGCATAAAATAGAAGTTCCTTGTGTAAGACCTGTATCTGTGGAGCGTTTCTGGGAGCTAGCGACAAACCATAACTGCACCTTTAACGCCTAACATCTGGTGCCATAAATAGACCATTCTGATTTACTATCTAAAGGACAATTTAACTCTGATTTAGAGAATAGGTGAAGGGGTTTGAGATGATTTAATAAGCATCTCAGGGGCGAGTTTGCTGAGCTGGATGTCCTGAATCCCATGGTAAGCTGAGACCCACCTGGCTAGTGATTTTGGCGTCCCGAGATCACGGTGCCAGGCAACGAGAGGTTAGAACAAAGGCTTGGTTGTCACCAAAAAAGCCAATGTTTAACTGGGCATTAGCCAAGAGAGTCTGAAGACCTGGCCAGGATTTCGAGCGAGACGCAGCCGGAAATAAGAGAGAGCTTCAGACCCTGAGAAAGAATCTCAGCACCATAAAACCCTGGAGTCCACCCAGCAACTAGGACCAGCTATGGTGACCACGGAGATACCCCCACACCTCAGCAGTTAGGCGGTGGGAGCAGCGGGGTGGGAAGCCGCAGGGCAGCAGGAGGGAGTCACGGGGCCGCAGGGCAGGCGGCGAGAAAAAGCCGCAGGCGGGAGGGAGCTGCAGGGCCAGCAGCAAAAGCTGCGAGCAGGAAAGGGTCAGCACCACGGTGGGAGCCGCGGGAGGCGGAGATGTGTTTAAGTGGTCAGGGCCTGCCTAAGGGGAACTCACCAATTCTGGAGTCCGGTGTTGTATGCAGAAAACTGGGCATCCAGGTAAATGGAAGGTGAGCCTGTATCTGGGGGGGGCGCCAGGGCTATCGGATGGGATTCCACATGCTTAGTCAGCGGAAAAACCCATCCCGGTTTCGGCACCAGATGTTAGGTATTAAAGGTGCAGTTATGGTTAGTCACTAGCTCCCAGAAACGCTCCACAGATACAGGTCTCACACAAGGAACTTTTATTTTATGCAGATGATTCACGTCTGCTCGGGAGAAAGGGAAGAAGGGAAAAGAGAACATGGTGCAAGGTTTCTCTCAGACATAGGAATTTCGCGGGCTGAGAGGAACCAAGCACGGAGGAGAATTCTTACAGACTGACTGATGGACCAATGACATATTAGAACTTAACGTGGGAGGCAGGAAGATTACAGCAACGTAAGCCGAAAATTCCTCTAACGTGAGAGGCGGGCGAACGCAGATTGACAGGTGGTGAGGGAAGCCATATTCCTGTAACAGGAGAGGCGGGGAGAAGGCAGATTGACAGGTGGTGGGGGAAGCCAGATTCCTTACGAAAAGGACAAAAAATATAATAGAAAAAAATACAAATACACTAAGAATTATAATACATTTAAATGGATTAAGTTCACCAGTGAAAACAAAACTTTGTAATATTGATTGGATAAAAAAGTCAAAGTATATACCATTTATAAGATGCCCCCAAATTAAGAGATTTACCATGTAATGAATGTTTTAATTAATTAAAAATAAAAAATACTTCCACTATTTTATGCATTTAATAAGATAGTCACAAAATAGATAAGGCAAATAATTTGAGAACATCACAAAAAGAAATGTAATAATCACCAACCAGAACACTGTAGGAGCTTTTAACATATATCTCTGTTAATAAGTTCCAGTCAATGAAACTGGAAAACTTTTGGAACATTCCAACAGCAGAATTAACAAACTTGATCTAAATAGATTACATAGAATTTTTAACTGGCAATTAAGAAATACACATCCTACTGAATTAAACACAGGCAATTGATCATGTAATAGTCCATAACCTAGTCTCAACAAATTCCAAAGAATTAGTATAATACAAAGATAGCCTCAGTCAGGAATGTAATAAATTAGAAATCATTGTCAATAAGATAAAATGTTTTATATTTTTACTTAAAAATGTAACTCATGAGTCCAAAAAGGAATTATAGAAATAATTATATATCTAAACCTGACATATAATGTGACCGGTACACATAAAACTTCACAATTATAAGTGAAAGAGAATTTAATGGGAAACTAGAGCATAAAATTTTATATTATAGAAGGAAGATTGATAACTAATGCACTAATTAAACAACATAAGGAACTGGATAAAAGAAGAGAGTAAACTAAAGGAAACAGTAAGAGGAAATAAAATTAATGTCAGAAACAAACTGTAGAATTGAAAGGATGCAGATAGCAAACAAAGCCAAAAGCTGACTCTCTAAAGGCAGTTAAAATAGACAAGGAAAACAGAGAGGATTGAGTTGTTCCATGACAAGGGTACAAGTCACAGAGGAGATGCAGTGGAATTCAAAAAACCCCTTCAGATTGAGAGTTCCAGACAAAAACCATTCATCTGTCAGATACAAAGTGTCAACTTCCCAGTGAGACAAAAGCTACCTGTGGTGAAGATGTCACAATAAAAACAGGTCAGGCAACAGAATGTGTTTATCTAAAATTCTTTGAGTCTCCTCTGCTACCAATTCACATTCCAGTCTCCTGATTACTGACAGTGCTCTCCAGATCGACCTCACAGTCCCCCAGGGTCATAGCTCTCAGAGTACCCTTGGAAGTTTCCCATGGTCTTGTTATGGCCACCAACTGAGGATAACCACTATTCAATAAAATCTCAGATCATAAATTGGGGCTAGCAACCATGCAAAGTAACACTACATGCCTCAGTGGCCTCTGATCTCAGCCTTTGCCTTACATTGTGATCTGATATTAAGATGGAAAAATTATTTTGACAATTGAGTAGGAAACTACTTGAAATTGTTTAAGGGAAAAGTTATTTTTTTGAAGATCCAAATTAGACAAGTAAAGTAAGCAGAAGAAGTTTTATGTTTTATTTTTCTTTCTTTTCCCTATTCTCCTTTGCCTTTTATGTGAGAGACCAGACAACAAAGAATTAACATTTTTATGCATAATTTGGTCAAAATTCTGAGATTCAGTAATTGATAAAAGTAAAGAAAGGGTAGAATATAATTGCAAAATAAATCAGAAAGAAATGTTCAACTCCCATACAATACTAAGGGGATATGATAAGCATAATAAAAGCATATGATAAGCAATAGTAATTCATAGACATATATATAGATACTAATCAAGGTAAACTCTTACTCTCAAGCATAACTGAAGAGATGCAGATTAAATATATTAATCTCAAGGATCACAATTGATCCTTGAGAAATCCAATATAATAAAGATACTGTTTCTGATATAATCTCTCATACAAGTTGTTTTGAAAATGTTTATATGATAAAAATAACTAATACTAATATAATTCAATTGAATTAAGTGACTCATTTAATATTTTTAATTTATTAATTCTCTTTGAAACTGGATTCATATCCCTTTTGAAACTCAACGTATTCAAACCTAAATTCATCTTTCCACCAAAACCCTTTCCACTCACCACTTTTTCCATTTCAATAATAAATACTATATCCTCCCAGTTGCTCAGGTCAAAATCCCTGGCATTTATCCAATATAAAGAAATTCTGGTGGCTCTACCTGCAATATTCATCTGGAAGCTGATAATTTCTCATCATTTCCACTGCCAGTGAAATTGCCCGTGTCACCATCATTTCTTGGAGTTATTCCAATAGCCTCTCATGTGATTTCCCTGCTTTTATTTCTTGTACCTCCATAGATTATCAATACAGTAGCCCAGCTGAAAGGCAGATCAGATCACCCCTCTGCACAAAACTCTAGCTCCCCAGGACACTCTAAGACCTTGTAGTTGCTTCCATGTTAGTCAGCATAAGTAATGCTAGTTTCCTATTTAAAAAAAGAAAAAAAAAATCCGAATGGCTCAACAAAATATCACAGTGTGATACAGGTTGGGTGGTTATCTTCTAGAGGGTCACTCAGGAATTCAGACTCCTTCATCATATAAATTTGCTGTTCCATAAGGACTTCTTGGAATACTTGCTGGATCTCCTCCATTCAACTGACCAATAAGGGGAAAAACAGAGCTGTCTGAGGAGCTGAGGATTTCTCTGGGGGTTTTAGGAACCACCTTTAGAAGAGGCACAAATCACTTCTGCCTATGTCATATGCTGAGAATTCACTATGTGTCCCCTCCCAGACTACAGAGAAAAATAACTTAGCTATGTGTCCAGGAGGAAAATGAAAAAGATGCAGTACACACAACATTGTTCCCACCACAGCCTACGAGACCTAAATTATCTGGTCACACATTTTATCTCTCCCTCTTGGTCCCTGCACTCTGGTCAGACTCAGTTCTTAGAGTTTTTGCACTGGCTCCTGTCCCTGAATCACTCTTTCCCTGGTATCAAGACAGTGAAAATTTTTACCTTCAAGTGTTTGTTCAAATGTCACTTACATGCTGGAGAGGTCTCAGACCATCTGATTTATAGATGCACACCATAATTCCAATTATCATTTCCCTATTCTCCTTTTTCTTTTTTTCCAGTGTATATTATTTTCTAACATAAGTTCCTTTTTTATTAGGGGAATTACTTATTGTCTCACTTCCCACTGCAAGGATATAAGCTCCTCATGGGCATTGATCTTTGTTTAGTACACCTTTTCACTTAGAAGAATAGCACAAAATAGATACTCAGTAAATAGTTTACAACAACTACTATGAAGATGATTATGTAATCTTTCATTACATGGTTGTAAACTTTGGGTTTGAGTTTAAATTGTTAATATAATTTCTCAGAGGTGTAATTTTTTAGACTTCATTAGATTAACTAAAATTTTATATCATTGCACATAGCAATTTATTATACTTTCCCATTCTTCATGATTTCTGGTCACTGATTTCTGATTAAATGTTTATTAAAATTACCCTCCCATTTCCTGATTTTTCAAATAAGTTATGACTTTAATACTTATTTATTTTCATGCTTTATAAAATCGACTTGTGAATTTTTCTCTAAAATTTGGATACATCCTATAATTTTTATTTGAGGTACTTTCAGCATTTTATTTTCTAAATGTTTTACAATCTTAACTATAATTTTTACAAAATCATATAATTAGTAAAGAAAGCATTTTTCATAATAGCTCAAATATTTGGTGCCTATATAATTAAATTTTTCCTTTTTTACATTATGATCAGATTACATAATCTGTAGCATTCCTGCTTTTTTATCTATTTTATCATGCATCTGTGATCTACTTTCTATCTTATGCTTTATATGTCATCACTTTTCCATTATAATCAATAATTTTCTAAATATGGCTTTGGTGTGTGACTTCAAACATATGAAACCTATTGATAAGTTTACTCATTAGAAATGGAATAGAAATTTCTCCAACTATGATTTAAAAGTATATATTAACTTTCCTCTAGATCCTATAATGAAATTTGCATATTTTTTCTTCCTCCATTGTGGAGTAATATATCCCCTTTGGTGCAAAATACAAAACCATCAAATAATTGCTGGTTCTAAGAGACTAAATGATTGGTAGTTTCGAGTGGTGTGCCGCACTGATTGACACGCTGATTGGATAGGAACCAAATAAAAGAGTGTGCTCTTTTCTCAATAAATGAGTTAGCAGCTCTCGCCTGCTCTTACCTGGCTCCCAGTGTCGGTGGTTATTGACACTGCGCCCTTCATCCCCCATTACACGGCCCCGTGGTAAACAATATATCTGGCGCCCAACATGGGGCCAGCACCACTGGTAAGCCCCTTTCTTCAGCTCCCACTTGATCCCCTGTGGTATTCTTCGGCTCTGGGTAAGGGCCCTATCCACACTATATGTGTCTCTCGGGGTTTTCTTCTATGTTTTGTGTTATACGGAGCCTATAGGGTAAGATAGGCTCCTTCTTTTTCCCCATTTTTGTTTGTCTCATTTGTCTCATCATATTCTCCCTAGTTTCATTGAGCTACACCACTTTCGGTTCCTCCAGGGCATTTACTTCTGCACTGATCATGCCTAAGCGCTGAACCACCCTTGCCTGAATTGGCTTGGGAACCATCTGAGACACTGTGGCAGGCATACGGGCAAAGCCTAAAAAACGTTGCAAGTCTGCTTAAGCATTTACATTGATCCACCACATTTTTAGGGCTCCCTTCTTTGTCTCCCTTTTTACTTTCACTTTCTCTCTTATGATTTCCTTTCACTTCTCTTTTTTCATTCCTCTTCTTTGTTTTCTTCGCTCTTTTTTTTCCTCTATTCTCTTCTGCATCCCCTCAACATGGGCAACCTCCTTTCTACCCGGAAGATGCCTCAATTATCCGCTTTACAAATTCTTCTGTCCCAGAGAGGCCTTAAAGTAACAACTACTGAACTTGATACGTTTTGGGATGAGACTATAGTTCTGGCACCTTGGATTAATCCTGAAAATATTTGGGACCCACAAATCTGGATGCAGGTCCTTCTTTTGATTCTCCTAGCTATCATCACATCCCTCCAGGGTTCCTCCGCTGAAGCTATACTTACCTACCTTCATAAGGCTGCCTCGGAGTCTGGCCCTAATTCACCCTTTTTATGCAAGTTTTAGAACAATGGGGATGCCAACAACCTGGTCATATCTTACGCTTCTGTCCCCTTCCCAATACCCCATATCATCTCAATGGCATGAGCCCCATCTCCTTCTCTCTCAAGATAGGGGTTATGCTTGTGTCTTTCCAGAAACCAGCAAAACTCCGGTGTGGGTACCTGCGAGGAATGTCAAGCCTGTGCTTGAGTAAAATGCTTCCAATGATATACCTTGCTATGCTGTTAAGGAAATTCATTACAGGTTCAAATCGACAACATCAGTAAATCGATGGCAATGTTGGTAAGAACCAAGCCACAACGTGTTCGTCTACAGGAACCAGAACAACCTTCTGATGCAGATCGCCAAGACACCAAGCATAAAAAAGGAAAAAATCAAGAGAAAAAACAAAGGACTCCCCAAATCCCCTACATCAACATGTTACCTTTATAATATGTGCTATACACTCGGAATTGATGATGGCTGGTAGTAGTCAATGAACAGGGTAAGATCTCCAGAGGTAGACAACCTAAGACAGGCACAGCCGCCTATCTCCTGCATTGTCCACACAGGTTGGCCACCTGGTGGTGTTATAGCGTTACTCCTGGCCAGAGGACACTTAACAATGCACCGGAAAAAAAAAAAAAAAAAAAAAGAAAGAAAGAAAAAGGGGGAAATGTGGAGTAATATATCCCCATTGGTGCAAAATACAAAACCCTCAAATGATTGGCAGTTCTAGGAGACTAAATGTTGGTGGTTTTGAGTGGTGTGACATGCTGATTGACACAGTGATTAGATAGGAACCAAGTAAAAGAGTGTGCTCTTTCCGCAATAAACAGTCAGCAGCTCTCGCCTGCTCTTACCTGGCTTCCGGTGTCTAGGTGGTTATTGACACTGTGCCCTTCACCCCCCCTTACTTGACCCCCCCCCCCGCCCCGTGGTAAACTATACTCCATGAATAACACCTTTCAGGTCCCTATTATGCTATCAATAATATCATCTGAGATTTTAGAAATAGATCATTAATGTTATTTTGCAACATACTTCTCATAACATTTGAATTTTATTTTGTACATATTTATAATAAAGTTTATTATATTTTTTGTTGCAATGTGCACTGCCAATTTTTTGTGAGACTATAATGATCAATGTATAATTTGTATACATTGAATAGCTGAATACAAATTAACTGAATAGAGAAATCCTAGATCACAAATTTTTCCTCTAAACTATGAATATTCCATTTCCTCTCTTGTCTTCAATATATTATAATTTCTTGGTCAAGCTGTTTTTTCTTTCATTAAGGCTGATAGTTTTTTTGTTGTTGTTTTTTAATCTTAAGCAAATCATAGAGGACTCTTTCTCTGATCTTCAAATTCAAAACTTTCATCATTTTTATCTTGATGTCAGTCTCTTGTCATTAATATTTTCCTAGTTCAAGGGATAATCTGTCAATATATAGATTCCAATTGACCTTTGGCTTAGAAAATATTTTTCCCTTATTTGACAGTGTTATTTGGTAAATGATTTTTTAGAGCTAAGATCTGTATTCAGGTTCTGCTCTCAGTTCTTCATGTTATTTTCTTTTTCGATTCCCAACTCTCATGAAAATTTGTATTTCCTTCATGAGATTGATTTAAGACTATGCTTTTTATAGCTATTAAGAAAGTTTCCATTTTATTGTTGCTTGCTTCATTTTCTCAGCTCACGGGTAACCACTTTTATGTTTCAACTTGTTTCTAGATAAGTTCTCATTTATTCCCTATTTTCTTAAATTTCTTTCATTGGTTTTTGAATCATACTATAATCTTGAAGCTGTCAAGTAATCTTCCCACTCCATTGCCAGGTCCACAGTTACCCAAAGTCCATGGGTTTTTGAATGCACATCCTTTTTTTTTTTTTTTTTTTCTTTTCACACCAGGAATTGAACTCAGGGGCACTTGATCACTAAGCACATCCCCAGTCGTGTTTTTTATTTTATTTAGAGACAGGATCTCACTGAGTTGCTTAGCACCTAGGTTTTGCTGAGGCTGGTTTTAAACTTTGGATCCTCCTGCCTCAGCCTCCCAAGCTGCTGGGATTACAGGCGTGCTCCACCACTCCCAGCTGCACATCCTTTTAAATGCTTTGAATTAAAGTAGTGAAAGTGCATTCAGGTGGAATGTGTCTTTCCTTTCCTTGCCTTTCTGCAGGCGTTTTCTGGAATTCTCTGTACTAGCCTAGTTCACCAAAGCTAGGGAAATTTTCAATGCTGTCTCCAAAGGTCCCATCAATCTATGCCATATCAAGCATAAATTCCTAAACACTTATGGCTAATTTATAGCATACTTCTGTAGTTGCCAGCATTAAATCCTCTTTTCTCTATCAGTTTTGTCACTGCAAGTAAGAATATATGAGGAGAAAGTAGAAGTCAGTGTTCAGTTATCATTCTATCTTTAAGTTCTTCGAATAGACTTTTCAACTAAATGTTTATAAGGCAAGGAAGAGTAAAGTTAACTTCACAGGAATTTCACATCACTGACATTGGTCTGTTTATCCTTGTAACTCTAGTATAAAAAAGGTCAGTAATACCAAGAAGTGGTTATTTTTAAGGGTATTATTTCTCTCTCAACTCAGATTCTTACTTGGAATATTTAGGAATGAAGCCCATCTGAATATGCTGACTCATTTGTCAAAATGCTAATAAGTTTGAGCCAAATCAGTATTTACTAATAGTTGACAGGCAAGTCTCTCTGATTTCACGGTACAAGGGAAGTACAGTGCTCTCCAAAGTCAAGTACAGATCCTGGCTATAGAGTCTACTCTTGCAGGGTTCACTTCTGTTGTTAAATTTTTCAGGGGTCAAGTTCCTTCTCATTGGGTCAGTTTACCACCCCATACTCAGCAGAACAACGGACTACACAAAGGCTGTTCACAATTACATTAATTAAGCTGATCATACAACTGAGAGTCACATGCTTTTTTTATAAGTTAAAATAATCTTAGCTCTTTTCTTGATTAATCAGCCATTTTTCCTGTTATTAAGTATTTCCTACATAATTCATGGAAGCCGCCCATACTGAAGAGAAGCTTCATTTTGAACAGTTGTGCCAATCATCATTAGGAGCCAAAGGGTACCAAAGCACAACTGCAAATTCCTCAAACTAATGAGACTTGGCCATCTGTGTAGCTCTAGTATGCAGCACAGTCTTTTGCTCAATAAATATCAAGCACCCACATGATCACAGTTGCTTTCTGTCAGTAAGACACAGTTAATTCCATTCTTAAAAACTCTATCTCCTCAGCATCCTTATTTGTAATTATGAGGGTAAGTTGCCTTGCCCATACAAGGTGTAATCTTGATTCCATAAAAATATTCAAGTCATTTTCGTTTTTTCAGCATATATTCATAAGACACTCAGGAATATTTTCATATTGAAGAGGAAAAATTCATTTTACTTTGGCTGTAATGTAAGTGAATCCATCATTAATTAATTAATTTTAAAGAAAAAAGATTATATTTGAAGTCCTTTTTCCCAAGGTACATACAAGTTTATAAAAGACTAATATTTGAATAATTTTTATTGTGTAAATTGAAAGTATTTATTCTCTTGTAAATAAACTGTTCATCATTAAGGATATTTTTAGTTCCAATTGAAAGTGATATTATTTGCAATTAGTGATTTTTTTAATTCCAACTAAACACTACCTATAATGTTCAGAAGATAGAAAATAAATAGTGGAGTCATCATATTTTATGTACAAGGCATCTTTATTTCTCCACAGCTTCAAACTGGAAAATTGGGTCATGATGGAGACAGTAAGTTGTAAACAAATAAATATGATATTCTTCAACAGGAACATATTAATGGGTTTACTGTTATGGATATACTCACAGTAGTACCATTTGTTATTT
This sequence comes from Sciurus vulgaris, assembly GCF_902686455.1. Lineage (NCBI taxonomy): Eukaryota > Metazoa > Chordata > Mammalia > Rodentia > Sciuridae > Sciurus > Sciurus vulgaris. The sequence continues at coordinate 102,158,648 of NC_136467.1, read as the reverse complement.
TAATTTTCTACTTTAACTCCTTAAGATATCATACCAGAGTGGTATTATAAAGTCCAGTGCTTTCATTTACAAGAAAAGAAGAATTATCTATATATTTATACAAAATCATTCTTCAAAAATCTAATTTTATAGTCTTACAAAATTCAAATCTTAGCTTTATTTACATATTAGAAATCCTGTGCAAAATATGGACAATACTGTAGATTGAGACAGTGAGACAGTTATGTCCTTATAAATATTTAAAAATCAGCTTGGGGGTCAAGCAGACTCTGATAATGTATTTGCTTGTCAATTATAATTTTATAAATAATTATCTACATTGCAGCTAGGATGCAAATGCAATACCAACAGTTATATGAACTTCAGGGTAGTTAGTCTAGGAAAAGTAGGACAAAGTCCTCTGGTAGGAAGCAAAGTTGTGGAGACCTGAGATGTTCTGGCACATCATTCCCCTATTCCCTCTCTGAATTCTTGAGTATTGGCAGGCACAGTTTCTATTCCCTACATACCATCTCCTTTGGGGTTATGAAACTTAGCAGTGTACATCGAAACCTATGAGGAAACAGGAAAAGATTCTGGTGAGTTAACTTTGGAATGTTTCCCAGAGGGCCAGCTTGGAGCCCATTCCTCCAGTGCATCCACACATTCTGTAAACCCTTGATTCCTTATGTTAAACCCTTGTCACACAACTGGTTTTGTTGGCACCTGTTTGCTACTTGATTTTTTTAAACTCTGCATGTCTAGCAAAGTCTTCCTATTTCTCCAGATATCAGCTTAAATATTACTTTTATTGTGAAACCTTAGCCAGAAATATGCCTTTTCTTCTCTGAAGTCCTGTAGCTCCTTCTGTGAACTCTCCTGTTATAGGAATCCCATTTATGTACAGTTTGTTCTCACTTTGGGCTTTATAAAAGTTCAGACAGGGACTAGAGGGAGGCTATGTTCCTTGTCGCTCTGTAACGCCAGTTTCAAGCAGAGGATATCTGTTTCTCGGTGAGGCAGTTTTTTGCTGCTTATCGATCCCTTGGTGTTTACCCATTTGTCTGCTGTGATGACCTGCAGTCTGCCAGCATATCAACACCTTTTTTGAGAGCAGATTGCTCACTGTCAGGCATCTATCATCTGCCATTTGCCTGCCTCTCGCCTGTCCATCGCCTGCCTTACTCCTATCCATCACCCAACGCTCGAGGTTCACCTCCCGATCATCCAACAACAGTCAGCAAACTGATCGCCAACCACCAGTGGAGCACCAGCTGCCTGCTGCTGCCTGGAAGTTCCCTGTTACAGTACCTGCAGGTTTGATTACACGTGGCTGCTGCCATTTTGAGACAACAGCCAGGCCCCGTAGGACCCCTGGCCAGACTGACTGAGCCCCATCTCCAGGATCCCTTAGCCCGACCGATCGCTCCCTGCCTCTGGGGCCCTCACATCGAGTGACTGCTCCCTGCTGCCAACTGACTGCGCCCTATCACCGGGAGCCCAGACCAACTGATTGCACCCAGCCTCCAAGATCCCACAACTACATCAAACACACCGGACCTCCAGGACCCCTGCCGGACCAACTGCATCCTGTCTCCAGGACCTCCAGCTGACCACATCCACCCCTGAGCTGCAGCTCCCCATTTGCCAACACATTTCGAAGCCAGAGTGGCCATCTTGGATAATTCTGGAAGCCATAGCTCCGATCTTTGGGTGGGGCAAATCCCATCCTGAGACGCCTGCTGGAGGCTTGAAGCTGATTGTCAGGTACCTCTCATGCATCAGGCTACTGAACACTGGGAGGTTTCATTAGTATATGACTGTTATACAGTAGATTTTCTTTTTTTTTCCTTTTTAAAAAAATTTAAGTTTTTATTTCTTTACTTTTCTTGCTTTCTTTTCCTTTTGTTTACCTGTTCCCTCAGAGTCTCTTTCTCCCTTTTTTGCATGCTAACATCCGATTTCTTTTGATTACACTCTCATCCTTTCTATTTTGTAGAACTTCTGTATATTCTTTTCTTATTCCATTAACAGCCACATTCTACATCCCTCTGCATCCTCTTTGTCCTCCATTAGAAACTGCAGACCTTATTGCAAACCTGTTTGATTTACCGAAGACGGTATTTGAACTCATTTTGTTTATTATGACAATTTTGTTATTGTCCCCATAGGAGTTATTTGGTCTAGGATTATATAGTGTCTGATTTGGGAACTGCTAATATTGACCTCCCCTTAAAGAAAGGGTTTTGGAAACCTATAGGGCCACTATAAGCCTATAGGGGGAAATCTGCAATACCCCAGATCTGCAGCGCTAGAGGGGAAGATACATGAACAACATGAAAAAACAAGGGAAGAAAATGATCCAAACAAATCTAGATTCTATAGTAATAGAATCCAATGACAATATGTTAGAAGAAATGTCAGAAAAGGACTTCAGACTATACATGATTACGATGATTCGCGAAGCAAAGGATGAGATAAGAGAGCAAATGCAGGCAATGAATGATAATACCAATAAGCTGAAAGAGCACCTGCAGGAAGCAAAAGATCATTTCAACAGAGAGATACAGATTCTCAAAAAAAAAAAAAAAAAATGGAAATCCTTGAAATGAAGGAACAATAAACCAATTAAAAAACTCAATGGAAAGCATCACCAACAGACTAGACCACTTGGAAGACAGAACCTCAGACAATGAAGACAAAATATTTAATCTTGAGAATAAAGTCACCCAGAGAATATGGTAAGAAATCATGAACAGAATCTCCAAGAACTATGGGACATCATGAAAAGACCAAATTTAAGAATTATTGGGATTGAGGAAGGCACAGAGATACAAACAAAAGGAATGAACAACCTATTCAATGAAATAATATCAGAAAATTTCCCAAAACTGAAGAATGAAATGGAAAATCAAATACAAGAGGCTTACAGAACACCAAATGCACAGAATCACAACAGATCCACACCAAGGCACATTATAATGAAAATGCGTAACATTCAAAATAAAGATAGGATTTTGAAGGCCGCAAGAGAAAAGCATCAGATTACATATAGGGGGAGACCAATACGGATAGCAGCCAACTTCTCAACCCAGACTCTAAAAGCTAGAGGGGCCTGGAACAACATATTTCAAGCTCTGAAAGAACATGGTTGCCAACCAAGAATCCTATACCCAGCAAAACTAACCTTCAGAATTGAAGATGAAATAAAATCCTTCCATGATAAACAAAGTTAAAAGAATTTACAAATAGAAAGCCTGCACTACAGAATGTTCTCAACAAAATATTTCATGAGGAGGAAATGAAAAACAATAATGTAGATCAGCAAAGGGAGAAACTACCTTAGAGAAAAACCACTCAAAGGAGAAGCCAAGCCAACTTAAAAACCAAAAATAAGCCAAAGGACTGGAAATACAAATCACTTCACAATAATAACCTTGAACATTAATGGCCTAAACTCATCAAACAAAAGACATAGACTGGCAGAATGCATTAAAAAGAAAGACCCAACAATATGCTGCCTGCAAGAGACTCATCTCATAGAAAAAGACATCCACAGACTAAAGGTGAAAGGATGGGAAAAAACCTACCATGCACATGGACTCAGTAAAAAAGCGGGGGTTTCCATCCTTATATCAGATAAAGTGGACTTCAAGCCAAAGTTAGTCAGAAGGGATAAAGAAGGACATTTCATACTACTTAAGGGAACCATAAATCAGGAAGACATAATGATAGTAAATATTTATGCCCCAAACAATGGTGCATCCCTGTACATCAAACAAATCCTTCTCAATTCCAAGAATCACATAGACCACAACACAATAATTCTGGGCGACTTTAACGCACCGCTGTCACCACTAGATAGATCTTCCAAACAAAATCCAACCAAAGAAACCTTAGAACTCAATAACACAATCAATAACTTAGACTTAATAGACATATATAGAATATCCCATCCATCAACGAGCGGATACACTTTCTTCTCAGCAGCACATGGAACCTTCTCCAAAATAGACAATGTGTTATGCAACAAAGCAGCCCTTAGGAAATGCAAAAGAATAGAGATACAGCCTTGTGTTCTATCAGATCATAATGGACTGAGAGTAGAAATCAATGACAAAATAAAAAAGGGAAATTACTCCAACACTTGGAGATTAAATAATATGCTATTGAATGAAACATGGATAACAAAAAACATCAGGGAGGAGATAAAAAAAATTCTTAGAGGTCAATGAGAATGATGATACAACATATCAAAATTTCTGGGACACTAGGAAAGCGGTACTAAGAGGCAATTCATTGCATGGAGAGCATTCCAGAAAAGAATGAAAAGTCAACAACTAAATGACCTAACATTATAGCTCAAAGCCCTAAAAAAAGAAGAACAGAATAACAGCAAAAGTAGTAGAAGACAGGAAATAATTAAAATCAGAGCTGAAATCAATGAAATTGAAACAAAAGAAACTATTCAAAAAATTGACAAAACAAAAAGTTGGTTCTTTGAGAAAGTAAACAAAATAGACAAACCCTTAGCCACTCTAACAAAGAGAAGGAGAGAGAAGACTCAAATTACTAAAATACATGATGCAAAAGGAAATATCACGACAGACACCACTGAGATACAGAACATAATGAGAAGCTACTTTGAAAATCTGTATTCCAACAAAATAGAAACTACTGAAGACATTGACAAATTTCTAGAGACCTATGCTCCTCCCAAACTGAACCAGGAAGACATACACAATTTAAACAGATGAATATCAAGCAATGAAATAGAAGAAGCCATTAAAAATCTACCATCCAAGAAAAGCCCAGGACCAGATGGATTCTCAGCCGAGTTGTATAAGACCTTCAAAGAAAAACTCATTCCAATACTTCTCAAAGTATTCCAGGAAATAGAAAAGGAGGGTACCCTACCAAACTCATTCTATGAAGCTAATATCACTCTCATACCCAAACGAGGAAAAGACACATCAAGGAAAGAAAATTTTAGACCAATATCCTTGATGAATATAGATACAAAGATCCTTAACAAAATATTGGCAAACCGTATTCAAAAACATATTAAGAAAATTGTGCACCACGATCAAGTGGGGTTCATTCCTGGAATGCAAGGATGGTCCAACATTCATAAATCAATAAATGTAATCCATCATGTCAATAGACTTAAGGATAAGAATCATATTGTTATTTCAATTGATGCAGAAAAAGCATTTGACAAAATACAACACCCTTCATGCTCAAAACACTAGAAAAAAATAGGGATAGTAATAATATACCTGAACATTGTAAAGGCTATTTATGTTAAGCCCATGGCCAACATCATTCTTAATGGAGAAAAACCGAAACCATTCCCTTTAAAAACAGGAACAAGATAGGGATGTCCTCTTTCACCACTTCTATTCAACATTGACCTCGAAACCCTAGCCAGAGCAATTAGGCAGACTAAAGAAATTAAAGGGATACGAATAGGAAAACAGGAACTTAAGCTGTCACTATTTGCGGATTACATGATTCTCTATTTAGAGGATCCAAAAACCTCCTCCAGAAAACTTCTAGACCTCATCAATGAATTCAGCAAAATAGCATGCTATGAAATCAACATGCATAAATCTACAGCATTTTTATATGCAAGGGACGAAACAGCTGAAAGGGAAATGAGGAAAACAACTCCATTTGCAATAGCCTCAAAAAAAAAAAAATACTTGGGAATCAATATAACCAAAGAGGTAAAAGATCTCTGCAATGAAAACTATAAAACATTGAAGAAAGAAATTAAGGAAGACCTTAGAAGATGAAAAGATCTCCCATGATCTTGGATAGGCAGAATTGATATTGTCAAAATGGCCATACTACCAAAAGTGCTATACAGATTCAATGCAATTCCAATTAAAATCCCAATGACGTACCTTACAGAAATAGAGCAAGCAATCATGAAATTCATCTGGAAGAATAAGAAACCCAGAATAGCTAAAACAATCCTTAGCAGGAAGAATGAAACAGGGGGTATCGCAACACCAGAACTGCAACTATACTACAAAGCAATAGTAACAAAAACAGCATGGTATTGGCACCAAAATAGAAAGGTAGATCAATGGTACAGAATAGAGGACACAGACACAAACCAAATAAATACAATTTTCTAATACTAGACAAAGATGCCAAAAATATGCAATGGAGAAAAGATAACCTCTTCAACAAATGGTGCTAGGAAAACTGGAAATCCATATGCAGCAGAATGAAACTAAACCCCTATCTCTCATCCTGCACAAAACTCAACTCACAATGGATCAAGGACCTTGAAATCAGACCAGAGACCCTGCATCTTACTGAAGAAAAAGTAGGTCCAAATCTTCACCTTGTTGGCTTAGGATCAGACTTCCTTAACAGGACTTCCGTAGCCCAAGAAATAAAAGCAAGAATCAACAACTGGGATAGATTCAAACTAAATAGCGTTCTCTCAGCAAAGGAAACTATCAGCAATGTGAAGAGAGAGCCTACAGAGTGGGAGAATATCTTTGCCTCTCATACTTCAGATACAGCACTAATTTCCAGAATATATAAAGAACTCAGAAAACTCTACAGGAAGAATACAAATAACCCAATCAACAAATGGGCTAAGGATATGAACAGACACTTCACAGAAGAAGATCTACAAGCAATCAACAAACATATGAAAAAATGTTCACCATCTTTAGTAATAAGAGAAATGCAAATCAAAACTACACTAAGATTCCATCTCACCCCAATTAGTGCCGGGGTCCAGCCCCAGCAGGGGTCCATGGGTTCCACACTGGTAAGGGGGTGCGGGGAGACAGCGCTGGCAATGGATGGAGAATGAAAGACACAGACTCTAGTTCTGGTGCAATCATTCCCACTTTATTCTGGGGAAGGCTGGGTTTATATACATTTTTCTTCAGGCTTTGATGACAGGCTTGTGACTAATAAAATCAATTTCCAAATCATAGGCAGAAATTGTTTTACTGAAAGATTATGAGAAAACAGTAACCTTACAGATTATTCCTTACTTAATCACCAGGGCTTGTCATTGATAAAATAAGCTGGTCCATATCTAGTAGCTACTGTGGGAGGTGCTTTGTGCTTAGAACTTGGGGAAACATTGATATCTGTAAGTTTCTGTGCCCCAAAAGGTTCTGGCTGTGCCAGTAAATGCAGTGTTTGTTTTTTAACATAATAAAAGCATTCTGCTGTTGTGAGGTTAATCATCATAGGGTTTCAACATGCGTTTTGTCTCCATGATGTTTTTCTGGAAATTTGTAGAATTATTCCCATCACCTCTAGCAAGATCCCCAGACTGAAGTGAGTAATATATTATTAGGAAAACTCCAAGCTAGGGAGGCATATATCTGGCATGCAATCCTTTTAGGATGAGTCTTTGCAATCATCCTTCAGTGGAACTCTGTCAAGCACTGTAAGGAGAGCCAGGCATCCCCGCAAATTAGTATGGTGATTATCAAGAATACAAGCAACAATAGGTGTTGGAGAGGATGTGGGGAAAAAGGTACACTCATACATTGCTGGTGGGACTGCAAATTAGTGCAGCCACTCTGGAAAGCAGTGTGGAGATTCCTTAGAAAACTTGGAATGGACCTACCATTTGACCCAGCTATCCCACTCCTGGGCCTATACCCAAAGGACTTAAAATCAGCATACTACAGAGATACAGCCACATCAATGTTCATAGCGGCTCAATTCACAATAGCCAGACTATGGAACCAACCTAGATGTCCTTCAATTGATGAATGAATAAAGAAACTGTGTATATATATACAATGGAATATTACTCAGCTATAAAGAATAATAAAATTATGGCATTTGCAGGCAAATGGATGAAATTGGAGAATATCATGTTAAGTGAGATAAGCCAATCTCAAAAATCCCAAAGACGAATGATCTCACTGATAAGCGGATGATGACACATAATGGGGGGTGTTAGGGGGGCAAGAATGGAGGAAGGAGGGACTGTATAGAGGGAAAAGAGAGGTGGGAGGGGTGGGGGGGAAGGAAAAAAATAACAGAATGAATCAAACATCACTCTGTAAATGTATGAATATTCAAATGGTATGCTGTTAATCCATGTACAAACAGAAACAACATGTATCCCATTTGTTTACAATAAAAATAAATTTAAAAAAAAGAAGTTCAGACAGATTGACAGGACAGGTGAAGTAAGTACAAGTAATATGTTTGCAAAAAGACAATAAACCCCTGGAAAGACTTTAAGATAAATAAGGTTAGGAAGAGAAAACACACTCAGTAACACCATCCTCATTATTAGAGGGTCCAGGTGATTTTGATATCTTCCTTCTCTACTTGGGAGGCTTTATGTCTAAATGCCAGGGAGAGAAGGAACTAAAATCAGGCAAAACTAAATGACTGCTTCATTAGTATTTTGAAAATTATTGGTGTACACATCATAAAGGTAAAAAGAAAGAATTTTCCATATGTGATGTTACCATAGCTCTAAAACCTGAACACCATGGGCTCTTCCTGGGTTGAAGGAACTTCATGGAGCTCATGGAGCAGCTTTTACTGGGACATCTGACATCACTGACTTCACATTTTCAGCAGGTGGTTAAACAGCAGGTTTATAGTTATTAATGAAACTCCATTGTTATTAATGGCTTTGCTGCTAGAGATTTTAAAGGGACAGGATAAAGCCATCCCAGCACAGAAAATGAATCTAGTGTCTCTGGGAACAAAAAAGAGCAATGAACACACACAAACACGGACACACAGACACACACACACACACACACACAGAGCTTTGTTTGATGGCCTTTTGTAGCTAACAACTTTCTTGAGCATGTAAAACTGACATGTTTCAGATCAAAAAGAAAAAATGTCATGTGACTACTCCAGTTAAATCACCTCCAGGAAACACATGAGAAACATCCATGTACCCTAAGAAATTGTTAAAAAATTTAGTGATGATAAATACAGTGAGATAAATAATGCTTGTTAATAAAAATGTGATTTTTACAATTACCTCCAGATATACAATGATACATATGTATGTTATTGCCTCCATCTGATCTACAGTATAAGCTTCTTTAAGTTCATTTATGAACTTCAAACAATGCCTAGCACTTTGACTCATGTGTAAGGGAATAAGACTTGTTAAATGAATTGAAGCCTTTCCTCTTATACAACTTTCTTCTCTACCTAAGTACATACCTACATACAAATCCTTGCAACACCACAAGTCATATTAATATATATTTTACTGATGTAGAATTTGTAATCAAATTGTTCTGAAAAAACAAAAATCTTTTATTTTGTCATTTATAAATCATGATGCTTTTCTTAGGTAATAAAAATATTCATATTAATTTCATACATAATTGAAAATTTGGTATATAAATTGCTCCTAGACAAGTAGAAAAGTTAAATCACTTGACACGAAGTTTCATGCTAAATGTCTCCAAAATATGTTAGCTGTATTTTTGAATATTCCCAATAACTATGTTTTCTTTCTATTATTTGTTTGTTTGTTTATTGTGCTGGGGGAAAAACCCAGGGCCTCATGCATGCTTGTCAAGTGCTCTACCACTGAACTACAACCCCAGTCCCAAGATTATGCTTTCTTTTGAAAATCATTTTGAAACTGTTAAATCTGTGATTTTTAAATAAGTAAGTATAGAAGGTCCTTTTCTCTTTAAGTAAATGTAATCAAAGTAACCTTCTGGAAAAGAAAAAAATAGTAAATACATCACCAATTCCAATGAATGCCTTTAAATATTAGCCCTCCTGATTTCAAAAGAAGGCAGTTGGGGTCATATTATAGCTCTGTTCTCTCTAGAGAGAGCAATTTTGTATAAAACATGTTGATCTTGAAGACCACCTGATGTTTTACAACTACAATTTCTAAAGGAAAACATGACAAAAACATGGCCTCAGGCAGTACCTTTACAGAAACAAATATTTTAAGCCACAGCGAAAACGTACCCTTGACCTACTTTGCTGCATGCTGTTTATATCTGCAAGTAACAGTAGTCATTTAACGCCATGGGAAAACATATATATATATATATATATATATATATATATATATATATATACACATTCTTCTTAAAATCATATCTCAAAAAATTCTTAAAATTATAACTCTCCAAAGAGGGAATTTTGATGAGGTTTGACTCAGAATGACAGAAAAATCTGCTAATCTCCTATCAGGCAGGGAGTTAAATAACAGTGCTATTAGAGATTTTGATGATTTTGGAGGCAAATTTAATAATGATACAAATCAAATGTTAAAATAATCCTCTAAGGAAACTTACTTCATTTGGGAGAAAAATAAGGTTTCACCAGTAACCATAGTGAGTTGATATTATTACAGTTGTTTTTATAAGTTGTTGCCATGACTTTTTTGACTTTTGGGCTAGATTTTACTCAAATACAACAGATGGCAACGATTACACTTCTGTAACATTTTTTTCCTTGAATAACTAAACAGAGCACAATAAAATAAACAGGCTTGTACCCCAGAGAGTTTGTCTTGTTTCACATTTTATTAAAACTAAAAGTGAACAAAGTAACTAAAATCAAATATAAAATAAGACCTCCATGTCTCTCAAACTTTACCCAAATTTTAGAAATATTAAAATACCCCACTTTTTCTTCCTTCATGGTTTCGCTAGCACTAAAACAAAGTGGAACAAAAATTGTAAGAAAGAGCATTGCAACATTGACAGTTCAAATCAGAAGCAAATGTGAGACCCGAGAAAAGCTTCTCTGCATGATACATGTGCTACAAAGTTTGAGGCATCAATTGAGATGGAATTGAAATCTGAAATAAAGAAACTTCATACTGGGATTTTTATTCCAAACATTCACAATTTTTTTTGGTATTATATGATAATTCTCCATACCCTGACTATTTTCAGGACCTCCCCCAAAAGAGATTTTTGTGATTTTCCAAATCAAACTAAAATTATGAATAAATAAAGGCAAATTATGATCAATACTCACAGGCCATATTTTAAATAAATTAATTCTGTAAGAACTAGTTAATGATAATGACATACTTGGTGGGAAATATATTCTAATGAATAGAGCAGTTAATGAGATGTCACAAGACTAGAATTCCATTTCCAGATGTTTAAAATGACAGTGTATGTCCTTGGGTAAATCATTGAAATTTTTTTCTGTATTTTTCTCTTTCTGATAAATGAGGACAATAAGGGTGGACCAGGTAGAGTTTGTAAATCAAGTTCAAATGCTAATACATTATGATTAGGTAGGGACTTCAACGTAGCAAAATAACATCAATGTTAAAACTATTAGTTGTTGTGATTTCATTGGCATAGATAAGAGTCTTAAATAGTGTGTGGAATGGTTTCCTTAGTGCCAAGTTGCCTTTTTAATGATCTCATTATGATTTCATTCTTTGGTTAACAGCTTGAGAATTTGATGGAATAAAGTGTTCTGATTGAGCAATACCCAAAGTATTTGCCTATAAATTTTTTTTTTATTTTTAAAACAAATCCTGCAAAAATTTAGCAAAATGACTGAAGAAGATCAGCAAAACCAATCTTAATATGGATTAAAAAATGTATCTTAATAATAATGATCAAATCTACAAAATCCATTAGTAGGAATTCAGACTCTAGGTTACCAGTCCTAACACAAATAGACCAAAGTTTCTTATTCATGACATATTATGAATTTCATATTCATTTCATATTCAATACATTTGATTACAAGTGTATTCCTTGATAATTATTTTTAGAATTGAAAACCAACAAGAGATAAAATAAAGAAAATATGCATGCATAATATTCAAACAAATTTCTACATTTTTGCTATAAATCCTTTCAGAGTTTTTTGTTCTAGGCATGTCCAGGAAGTTCTGTATTTATGTTTTTCCTGAAAGTGTATTGAAAAGTTAGAGGTCTAAAGTAATCATATTTTTAAATGTTGCATGTCAATATTCAGTATTAGTCACAAAGAATTAAATACACACACACAGAACCCACAAATTATAAAACTTGCTGTTTACAGTTCAGATGAGCCCACATTTATGTGGCACACTGATAACATCACAGGCACTCAGAGCTTCAACAAGAAGACCTTCCTTGGCACCCTACTAACCATGCCCTCTTGACTAGAACTGGGCTCATCACTCCTACATCTTCTCTGTGGAATCAGAATCAGAGACTCAATAGTTCCTCCATGTCAGATAAACAGAGCATCTGGGCTGGCAGTGGGGAAAAGGGATCATTCCTCCTTTCTGCAGACAATAAATAGGCTACATAGAGATCCCTCAGCAAATTGGACAGGAATCAGAAGAGCATGGTGGAGTGGAAGACTGGATGGATAAGCACTTTCATACAAGGCCCAGGACCAGCAGCTCCACAGAACAGCTGAAACACACTGTATCCAGCTGTAACACTCCTAGCATTCTGCCATGTTGCGTTGCTTTAAGTTACTTTCACTTATTTTAAGAATTTTATCTTTGAATCATCATGAAGTCTAGGAGAAGTCTTATTCCTCCTGATTATTAAAAAAAAAATCATCACATTAAAAAAATAGAGAAATGTGTTGGTGAAGTATGAAAGGACCCAACTCAAATATTCCTGATATAACATTCTCATGCATGAAGAGATAGAAGGCTCTCAAGACATTTTCAGATAGATTGTGTCAGAAAATTTAAATGAGATGTGAAGTTAGAAAATCCCACTTAAGTTCAGGATCTTTCTGTTTCTTGCTAGATATGAACTCTTGGAAATGACCCTTGTTTCCTTCCTCAGTTTCCTTAAGACTATTGGTAGATTAAATCAATCATTAATCCATTTCTTCCTGAATACTTTAAATATATATGTGGGAAGAGAAGTGGTAGATGTAAACAAAAATAGGCCAGGGAAAGAATGGGAAGTGCTTCAGGATAGAGAGACTAAGGAGAAGTTCATAAATGATCTCGAGGCAAAAGCAGCCATGGGTGGGCAAAGCAACATGGAAGGGAGGGGAAAAGGGTTTCAGGAAGGTGATGAAAAGTGTCAAGTGTTGCTGACGGGCCAAGAGAGAAGAATACAGAACATCGTCTGCTATCATTTCAGTGAGGTGAACAGAGTAGAAGCCCAAGTGTTCAATCATATACTGTTTTTCTCAGAATCCTCATAATGAAAGAAAGAGGAAAGATGGTATTTGTTAGCCAAGTAATATCGATAGTTTTTTTTTTTTTAAGATTTGAATAGGATCAGGGGTCTTAATTAACCATTTTCTCCTCTGTTCAAGGATATCCCAAGAAAATTCATAGAAGGAACTCCTACTTGAGTGAAATTCCATTATTAAGAGTTGGGTCATGATGTCACACCCAGAGGCCATGAGGAACAATGGCCAGACTCCTGAAGCATGTAACTGACTTACCCATGTAGCTCCAGAAACTACTGTAATGCCAGACTTTTGAGTGCTCATCAATGCTTACAGTCCAATAAGATAACTGGTCCTTTAGTCACCAACTGTGTTAAGAAAGAAAGAATTGGGGCTTGGAAGTGGGATTGGTTTGCTTTGTTTTGTTAGGCAGATAAACTTGCTTATACTTTAATTTAATTTAACTTTGTTGCTTAGAGAAGCAACAAAGAGGAACACACAGAAGAAACAGGGGGATTACTGACAGATTAAAGGTCATTAATGAGGTGGCAGAAGATGGGATCCAGGACACAGGTAGAAGGAAAGCTGATTCCCTGTACTCAAGGGGGTGTGATGGAGATAGGGACATTTGTACATGCAGATAAATGCTGATGTGACTATGAGTAGGAGAAGTGGAGGAGTGAGAGAGGAAGGAGTTTGAAAGAGTCTCAGTCTATGAAGTTAGAAGTCAGGTTATCTAGAGTGTGAACAGAGGGAAGGACACAGTCTGACTTGAGCTGTGATGGTCTAGCATAGCTTTTGGGGACTATTTGAGACAAGTGTATGGAATTCTTGCTATATTTTGAAGACACAAACTTAGGTGCCTATTACAATACTGTTTATGTAAGTGTGGTCAAGTAATGGAATTAAAGTGCAGTTGTAATGAGAAACCACACATACGAAGACCTATAAATTCTACAAGAAAGAAACAAACTACAAATCACAATTTTTAAAAAAAGGAAATGAAACAAGTATTAGGGAAATACTTCAACTTTACCAGGATCCTAATAATATATATTAACAATGTAATAATCTTTACCATTCAATTTGAGTCCTTCTATAAAAATTATACATAGCTTATACATGTTCATCTAATAAAAAGAAGCTTAAAAGTAAGTATGCCCCAAAGAAAGGAAATAATCGCTTAAACCACTTAAAATTTCAACATTTAGAAATAATTGGTTTGAATTTTCCTATGTCTGTCTTCTGATGTTTTCTATGTACGTATTAATTTCTGCACGCATTGAAAAATACATACAAGGGGAGTTTCAAGATGGCAGACTAGAGGGTGGCTGCATTTCATGTTGCTCCAGGACTCAGGATTTAAAAGAGGAGATATTGAGAGACTTGGGACCAACTCAAAGCCTCCGGGTGAGTCTCTCCCATTGGGGAGGCATCCTGATGGGGCAGTAGTCCTGGCACGAAAGGAACTTTATGAAGTAGAGTTGCCCAAAGAGACACCCCTCCCCCCACTAGAGCAGTGAACTCGGACAACTGGGAGCATAGTAGAGGAGGCCGCTCAGCACAGCGCTTGGACTCGGAGCAACCACTGGGGCTCCAGGCGGCTGCCCAGAGGAGGAGCTGCGCAGCAAGCTGTTTGGATTCAGAGCTACCACTCCTGAACACCAGGGGGGCTGTCCTGAGGAGGAGGAGGAGGAGCAAAGTGGGTCGCTTGGACTCAGAGTGACTGCACCAGAGCTCCGGGCAGCTGCCCAGAGGAGGAGGCGAATGGTGAGTTGTTTGGACTCAAAGCGACTGCTCCTGAACTTGGACTCAGAGTGACTGCCCAGGGCTACGGACGGTTGGCAGGAGGAGGAGGCATCCAGTGAGTTGCTTGGACTCCTAGCGACCACACCAGAACACCTGGCAGCTGCCTGGAGGAAGAGGCATGCGGTGGGGTGCTGGGACTCGGAGCAACTATACGGAGCTCCAGGTGGCTGCTCAGAGGAGGGGTCGCATAGCCAGGTGATAAGTGCAGAGCAGGGTCCCAGGACGTAGGAGGCTTCTTGGTGGAAGAGCTGCACAGAGATAAGCTGAGGGGCGGAGCAAAGGTTCCAAGACTGCGGGCAGAATCTCAGAGGAGGGGTAGCCTAAGGAGACTCGTCTGCAAAGGGTGAGGCTCCCAGACCCAGGAGATAGGTCCGGGCCCCTGGGAACGTTGCAGAGGAAGGCAGCGCAGCCCAGGCAGTAGTTGTGGATTGAGGGGAACCTCTAGGAGGGGAACTGACCAGCAAGACCTCCCCACTGGGTGAGTCTTCCCTGCTGGGTGAGGTTTTCCCACAAGGACAGTAAATACAGAGACACAGGCCCAAACAGACCTTGCCTCAGTCCGCAGCCTAGTTCCCCTTTGGATGACCATTGGTCAACAAGTGGGGGCACCTCTGCCCACTAGCAGGGAATATACCCCACCTGAAGGCCACTACCCCTAAAGAAGCAGCTTCCTTGTGGAGCACCGCATTATCAACTTCTTCCAAGACTTCCGGCTACTGAAGGCTAAGAGGGGATATATTAGAAATCTTCAGGGATATTATAAGTCAATAGAGGAAATCTGCAGTATCTTAGCGGTCCACTGACCTGAACAATATGAGAAAACAAGGGAAGAAAATGCCCCAAACAAATCTAGATGTTACATCAATAAAATCAAATGACAGCATGGCAGAAGAAATGACAGAAAAGGAGTTCAAATGTACATAATTAAAATGATCAGGGAAGCAAACCATGAGATGAAAGAGCAAATGCAGGCATTGAACGATGAGATGAAAGAGCAAATACAGGCATTGAATGATCACACCAATCAACAATTAAAAGAGCAAATACAGGAAGCAAAAGATCATTTCAATAAAGAGTTAGAGATATTGAAAAAAAAAAAAACAAACAGAAATCCTTGAAATGAAGAAAACAATAAACCAAATTAAGAACTCCATAGAAAGCATAACCAATAGGATAGAACACCTGGAAGACAGAACCTCAGATATTGAAGACAAAATATTTAACCTTAAAAACAAAGTTGATCAAAGAGAGAAGATGGTAAGAAATCATGAACAGAATCTCTATGGATATCATGAAAAGGCCAAATTTAAGAACTACTGGGATTGAGGAAGGCTTAGAGAAACAAACCAAGGAAATGAACAATCTATTCAATGAAATAATATCAGAAAATTTCCCAAATCTGAAGAATGGAATGGAAAATCAAGTTCAAGAGGCTTATAGGACTCCAAATACACAAAATTACAACAGACCCACACCAAGGCACATTATAATGAAAATACCTAACATACAAAATAAAGACAGAATTTTAAAGGCTGTGAGAGAAAAGAACCAAATTACATTCAGGGGGAAACCAATACGCATATCAGCAGATTTTTCAATCCAGACACTAAAAGCTAGAAGGGCCTGGAACAACATTTACCAAGCCCTGAAAGAAAATGAATGCCAACCAAAAATCTTATACCCAGCAAAACTTACCTTCAAATTTAAAGATGAAATAAAATCCTTCCATGATAAACAAAAGCTAAAAGAATTTACAAAAAGAAAGCCAGCATTACAGAACATTCTCAGCAACATATTCCATGAGGAAGAGATGAAAAACAAAGAAGGTAATCAGCAAAGGAAGGAATTATCCTAAATGAATTGTCAAATAAAGGAGGAACCAAGTAGTGTCAAATAAATAAATAAATAAAATTTAAAAAATGAACCAAATAACCAGGAATACAAATCATATCTCAATAATATCCCTGAATATAATGGCCTGAATTCATCAATCAAAAGACATAGACTGGCAGATTGGATTAAAAAGAAAGATCCAACAATATGTTGCCTGCAAGAGACTCACCTCATAGAAAAACATACCTATAGACTAAAGGTGAAAGGATGGGGAAAAACATACCATGCACATGGACTCGAAAAAAGCTGGAGTATCCATCCTCATTTCAGATAATGTGCACTTCAAGCCAAAGTTAGTCAGAAGGGATAAAGAAGGTCATTTCATACTGCTTAAGGGAAGCATAAATCAGCAAGATATAACAATCATAAACATCTATGCCCCAAACAGTGGCTCATCAGTGTATGTCAAACAAATCCTCTCAATTTCAGAAACCGAATAGACCATAACACAATAATACTAGGTGATATTAACACACCTCTCTCACCACTGGACAGATCTTCCAAACAAAAATTGAACAAAGAAACCATAGATCTCAATAACACAATCAATAATTTAGACTTAACGGACATTTATAGAATATACCATCCAACACAAGAGAGAATACACTTTCTTCTCAGCAGCACATGGATCCTTCTCTAAAATAGACCATATCTTATGCCACAAAGCTAATGTTCATAAATACAAGAAGATAGAGACACTACCTTGTATTCTATCACATAATAATGGATTGAAGTTAGAAATAAATGAAAGAGTAAAAAACAGAAACTACTCCAATACCTGGAGATTAAACAATATGCTATTATATGATGAATGGATAACAGAAGATATTAGGAAGGAAATTAAAAAATTCTTAGAGGTAAATGAGAACAAAGAAACATCATATCAAAATCTCTGGGGCACTATGAAAGCAGTACTTAGAGGGAAATTTATTTCATGGAGCGTATTCAATAAAAGAAGTAAAACTCAACAAATAAACGACCTAACACTACAGCTCAAAGGCCTAGAAAAAGAAGAACAGACCAACACCAAAAGTAGTAGAAGACAGGAAATAGTTAAACTCAGAGCTGAAATCAATGAAATTGAAACAAAAGAAACAATACAAAAAATTGACAAAATAAATAGTTGGTTCTTCGAAAAAATAAAAAAAATTGATAAACCTTTAGCCACACTAACAAAGAGAAGATGAGAGAAAACCCAAATCACTAAAATTTGGAATGAACAAGGCAATATCACAACAGACACGACTGAAATACAAAACATAATTAGAAGCTATTTTGAAAATCTATACTCCAAAAAAACAGAAAATTTCGAAGACATCAACAGGTTTCTAGAGACATATGAATTACCTAAACTGAACGACGAGGACATATACAATTTAAATAGACCAAATTCAAGTAATGAAATAGAAGAAGTCATCAAAAGCCTACCAACAAAGAAAAGTCCGGGACCAGATGGGTTCTCAGCCGAGTTCTACAAAACCTTTAAAGAAGAGCTCATTCCAATACTTCTCAAAGTATTCCATAAAATAGAAGAGGAGGGAACCCTCCCAAACTCATTCTATGAAGCCAATATTACCCTGATACCTAAACCAGATAGAGACACATCAAGGAAAGAAAATTTCAGACAATATCCTTAATGAACATCGACGCAAAAATTCTCAACAAAATTTTAGCAAATCGCATACAAAAACATATTAAAAAGATAGTGCACCATGATCAAGTGGGTTTCATCCCAGGGATGCAAGGTTGGTTCAACATCCGGAAATCAATAAATGTCATTCACCATATCAATAGACTTAAAGTCAAGAATCACATGATTATTTCAATAGATGCAGAAAAAGCATTTGATAAAATACAGCACCCCTTCATGCTCAAAACACTAGAAAAAATAGGGATAGTGGGAACATTCCTTAACATTGTAAAGGCCATCTATGCTAAGCCCATGGCTAATATCATTCTAAATGGTGAAAATCTGAAAGCATTCCCCCTAAAAACTGGAACAAGGACCTCTTTCACCACTTCTATTCAATATCATCCTTGAAACTCTAGCCAGAGCAATTAGATCAAAGAAATTAAAGGGATACGAATAGGAAAAGAAGAACTCAAACTATCCTTATTTGCTGACGATATAATTATATACTTAGAGGAACCAGGAAATTCCACCAGGAAACTTTTAAAACTCATAAGTGAATTCAGTAAAGTAATGGGATATAAGATCAATGCACAGAAATCTAATGCATTTTTTATACATAAGTGATGAATCTTTGGAAAGAATAATTAGGAAAACTACTCCATTCACAATAGCCTCGAAAAAAAATAAAATACTTGGGAATCAATCTCACAAAAGAGGTGAAAGACCTCTACAATGAGAACTACAGAACACTAAAGAAAGAAATTAAAGAATACCTTAGAAGATGGAAAGATCTCCCATGTTCTTGGATAGGAAGAATTAATATTGTCAAAATGGCCATACTACCAAAAGTGCTATACAGATTCAATGCAATTCCAATTAAAATCCCAATGACATACCTTACAGAAATAGAGCAAGCAATTATGAAATTCATCTGGAAGAATAAGAAACCCAGAATAGCTAAAGCAATCCTTAGCAGGAAGAGTGAAACAGGGGGTATTGCAATACCAGATCTTCAACTCTACTACAAAGCAATAGTAACAAAAACGGCATGGTATTGGTACCAAAATAGAAAGGTAGATCAATGGTACAGAATAGAGGACATGTACACAAACCCAAATAAATGCAATTTTCTCATACTAGACAATGGTGACAAAAATATGCAATGGAGAAAAATAGCCTCTTCAACAAATGGTGCTGGGAAAACTGGAAAACCATATGCAACAGAATGAAACTAAAGCCATATCTCTCACCATGCACAAAACTAAACTCAAAATGGATTAAGGACCTCGGAATCAGACCAGAGACCCTGCAGATTATAGACGAAAAAGTAGGTCCAGATGTTCAACATGTCGGCTTAAGACCAGCCTTCCTCAACAGGACTCCCATAGCACAAGAAATAAAAGCAAGAATCAATAACTGGGATAGTTTCAAACTAAAAAGCTTTCTCTCAGCAAAGGAAACTATTGTGGCGGGCGGAACCCGGGGCCCAGGGTTACACCATGTGCATCCAAAGATGGCAACCGGTAGAGAGCAAACAGCGTTCTGATTATGCATGGAGATAGGTAGAACACGTTTACAATTGGCTGTATTATAATCAGTTCAGCTGCCTAGCACGTGGACAGATATACTTTACATGTATGCTCGAGCAAGTGATCACTTAACCTTTAACAGGATTGGATGGACATATCTGGTTACAATTGCTTAGGCATGAGATTGCTTATATATTGAGGGTGTTAGTTGAATAAAGGGGAAGCTGCTTGATGAACCTTTGAAGTGTATGTGTCTTCTGTCCTGCTGGTCGGGCTGTAAGCACAAGTAGCGGCGGTTTTAGGTAAGCGAAAAGAGCAAGAAGCCACACCGAACGGCTTGGAGCAAGCTGGGCAA
The DNA here is from genome assembly GCF_902686455.1 of Sciurus vulgaris. Lineage (NCBI taxonomy): Eukaryota > Metazoa > Chordata > Mammalia > Rodentia > Sciuridae > Sciurus > Sciurus vulgaris. The sequence goes on along the minus strand of NC_136467.1, from coordinate 102,138,337 downwards.
AGAAGCCGCAGTTTTCCTCCATAACTGGAGCCGCTTGAAGCAGCCCTGGGGCAAGCAGCGGTTCTCAGTAAACTATCAGCAATGGGAAGAAATAGCCTACAGAGTGGGAGAAAATCTTTGCCAATCATACTTCAGATAGAGCACTAATCTCCAGAATCTATAAGGAACTCAAAAAACTCTACCAAGAATATAAATAATCCAACAGACAAATGGGCTAAGGAAATGAACAGACACTTCACAGAAGAAGATCTACAAGCAATCAACAAACATATGGAAAAATGTTCAACATCTCTAGTAATAAGAGAAATGCAAGTCAAAACCATCTCACCCCAATTAGAATGGCGATTATCAAGAATACAAGCAACAATAGGTGTTGGCCAGGATGTGGGGAGAAATGTACACTCATACATTGCTGGTAGTGTTGCAAATTAGTGCAGCCACTCTGGAAAGCAGTATGAAGATTCCTCAGAAAGCTTGGAATGGAACCACCATTTGACCCACCTATCCCACTCCTTGGCCTATACCCAAAGGACTTAAAATCAGCATACTACAGAGATACAGCCACATCAATGTTCATAGGTGCTCAATTCACAATACACAGATTGTGGAACCAAACTAGATGTCCTTCAGTTGATGAATGGATAAAGAAACTGTGGTATATATATATAATGGAATATTACTCAGCCATAAAGAATGATAAAATTATGGCATTTGCAGGCAAATGGATGAAATTGGAGAATATCATGCTAAGCGAGATAAGCCAATCTCAAAAAACCAAAGGACGAATGATATGGCTATTAGGTGGATGATGACACATAATGGGGGGAGAGAAGGGTTAGTGTTAGGGTTAGAGTTAGGGGTAGGGAGGGGGGCAAGAATGGAGGAAGGAAGGACTGTATAGAGGGAAAAGAGGGGTGGGAGGGGTGGGGGAAGGGAAAAAATAACAGAATGAATCAAACAACATTACCCTATGTAAATTTGTGATTACACAAATGGTATGCCTTTATGCCATGTACAGAGAAACAACATGTATCGCATTTGTTTACAATAAAAAAAAGAAAAATACATACAAAAGTATTATATATGTATTGTTTTAAACTTACTTCTTTTACTTAATATAAAATATTGAATATCTCTTCATGCTAATAAATAAATGTCTCTATAAGTATTGTTAATAGTTATTTATCAACCTGAGGTATAAAAATAACAAGATTTCTTTAACCAGTCCTTTCTTGGATATTTTAATTCTTTATAATTCATTCCTATTACAAAATATCCTCAAGGAGCAGTTTTCTACATGATATATTTATGCATCTGTATAATTAATTTCAGTGAAATCTCTGAGTCAAAAATGTTGCCAATTTAACCTTTTAAACCAATTGTTCTCCAAAATGGATATACCAATTTGAGGTCCTAAGAGTAGCGTTTGTAATTATTCATTTCCCTACACTCAAGTCAATGCTTGGTTTTATCTTTTATCTTTTCCAAACTATAAACAAAATATAGTGCATTTTTAATTTGCATTTTTAAATACAAATGAGGAAGTGTTCTTTAAATACAAATGGGAAAGTATTCTTTCTGGGTACCCATGGGGGAATTTAAGCAAATTGGTGATCACATGTCATACCCTGCCACACACTGGGTCCCTATGCCTAGACCAACCTCCTCAACTCCTTCAGATCTTTCCTCAAATTGTTGCCTTTTCGGTATTTGCTCTGGTAATTTTATTAAATTGTTCCTTCCTATTTACCTTTGTATACCAAATACTTCCTACACAGATCGACTTTTTCTTTTTTTATAGTAATTTCCAACTTTTAAAATATCATACATCTATTGCTCCTTTCTTTGTCTTTCTCTTCCCATAAGACAGTGAACTCCCTAAGGACAAGCATCTCTACCTGTCCTATTCATTGATACATATCAAGGGACTAGCAGTATCCATAGCAATGTTGAATGAATATTTGTTGAACAGAACCTACAATATTTGTGTTTTCTTGAGCCTGTGAACCAGTCATGTGAATTCAGGATTAAGAGCCCTAAATTTTCTCCCTGATTCTTAATTGATATGGCACTGCCTACCTAATTAGAATAGTAAGTGTTTGACATGAGCTTTGCAAGTGCCAGACTCTTCTGATTTTAAGGAAAGCAAATGTCGTTCAACCCACCGTATCTCAAAGACCAGTAAGTACTCTTTTTCCTGTGCTGCAGGGTGTGCCTGCTAAAGCCTGGGTGTTTTCCTATTGTCTTTTCTGGGTCCTGCCTTTTCCCAAGCTTGAACGATCCCACTTCTAGGAAAATCTTCTTGCATGTAGAAAACAACCATAGAAATAGTAAAACTGTGCTACCTACAGTTTAAAGCCTCTTGCCCATACTTTAGCAGTAAAAACTCCTATATAAACTGCCAAATACATATATTTTTAAAGTGCTTACAAAGTGGGGTCTAAGACCCCAAATATTGACTCTTAAGATAAAGCTTTACTACTTCATGATCTCTAGACATTATTATTATTATTATTATTATTATTTTGGTACCACTCAGGAACAATTAACAACTGGGTCACATCGCCAACCCTTTTTAATTTTTATTTTGAGACAGGGTCTTGCTGAGTTGCTTGGGGTCACACTAAGTTGTTGAAAATAGCTTTGAACTTGTATTCTTCCTGCCTCAGCCTCCAGAGCCACTGGGATTACAGGCTTCCTCTGTACGAAATATCATTGATACCTCCTAATGTTTCCATATGGTAAAACAAATGCTAGAGCAAGTGAATGGGTAAACTCTGCTCTCAAAATTGCAGACCACCTGCACCCTCTATCCTCAGAAAAGATCCTGTCCATCTCCAAGCACGGGTGGCAGTGAGCAGCCAGAAGGTGTCTTCCTGAGGGACACCTGCTCCCAAGAGGGAGGTAAGAGGAGTTGAGCTTAGCATGTTCACCTTTGCTTTCCCAAATTTATCAAAAGGATTTCACCTGTCCCAGAGAGAATGAGAAAGGGGAAGATAAGATAAAGATGTATTATAGTAACTGTGTTCCCTTAATAGAAAAGGAAATGCTAGGAGATAATGAAAAAAGAAATGCCATTTTAGTGTAAGAAAAGTGGTTGAAGGTAGAGAAGGAAAGAAAATTTGGCATATTTTGTCATTCATATTATTATTTGCCCAGCCTCAAAAGGTAATCATTTGATTTACAGAAGTGATGAGGGAGAAATTAGAAATTGAGCCAATTGCAAATTTTGTAACATTGAAGACATTTTTTAAAAGCCTGTTTTATAGGGATAAGATTTTCTTTTACCTCAGTTAAATCAATATAAATAGGGATCATATTTGTATAGCCTACATGATATTTTATCCAAGATCTTTAAACTCTATGTTTGGACCCCTCTAAGACATGAGCAGGTTTTTGCAGAAACTTCCTTTTACTTCTAGGTGGACAGCTAGATTACATTTCCTAACTTCCCTTGCAGTTAAGTATGCTATATGGCTGAGTTCTAGAATGTGGGTAGAAGTCATCTATTTGCAATACCATCAGGCCTGGCCCACAAATCTCCCATGTACATTCCTCCACCCCTCAGTGCTAGTCTCTCCTGTGCTGGAATGATCCCAAAGACATCTTTAGAAGTCATGTGTTTAACATAGAAGAAGATAAGACAAAAGGAATCTGGGTACTGAACAACCATTTGAAAAATAAGCTGTATTATACTAGTAGGTGACCAATAAATAATTACTTTTAATATTTCAGCACTGAGACTTGCCAATTTATCTGTTATATATGATAACACATTCTACGCCATATATAATCCATTATATGCTATCATAAATCAGATGGAAAGCACTGGAAAGAAAACTGATACTGTGTTCAGTAACGTTGGGGACCACGGGAATGCAATGACAAGGCTTTTGGTCATAATGTTATCAGATATAGCTCAGAAGTCAGACCATGTCCTTACTGGGCTTAGTGCTACAAGTGAAGTGACTAGAAAATATCAGAAAACTTAAGCATTTTGACTCTTACTTTCTGTGAGTAATAAGACATAACAAGAAATAAGTGAGCACAGGCAATAATTAACTAGTTTTCAAGCACAAATAAGTGACAATAAAGAAAGTTCAGAAATTGATCCTGTAAGAGTTGGAAAGCTGCTCATTTCTGGACCTCAAACAGTAAGAGATAAGATTGAAAGAAGCTTTGAGAAATGTGTTAATTAAGATTTAACTCTGGAAACAATCATATTAAAAGTGTGATCTCCTCAAGGCTTAGGACCCATTGAAACCCCCAAGGGAGCACCCATTAAATTAAGAGTTAAAGGGATTAAGAAAGCAAAGAAATTAGTAAACTTCATGGTATGGTAATTGACAAACAGAAATGGTGAGAATCAAAGTGTTCTATTAAGTTATTGAGAGAAATGTATTACCTAAACAACCAAGAGGGCAGATGGAAAAAGAAAATGATAACTTGACTGAGACTCAAAGCTTCCTGTGGACCCCTAAACTTTCATAAGCAAGATTCAGGTTTTGAAGGTTGTATAGCCACCAACAGCCATCTCAGACATGACCCAGGAGAACAATGAAAAGAGACAGTCCTCTCAGAAGTCAGAGAAAAGAAGCACAAAATGTACTGAATATGATTCCTTTCTAGTGAGCAGAATGGGAGGGAGCTCAACAGAGAATTTTCCCCACCTCCCACAGATGTAGGTCTTTACAGTGCTTGCTGCACAGAATTCCAGCACTGTCATCAAACAGTGACTTCTGAGGGTCTTCTTTCCTTCCCTTTTCCCAATAAAATGTTCACTAAGTTTGTCCTTAGCTTGCTATTTTAGTTTGTAGATTAAAGGATCAAAGGAAGGCATTTTTGTCCTGGACTTGGAGTTAGATACAGTGACAGGCTGAGATTCATGTCATCTCCCTTGAGGATGGGGTTGGCCTTTGTGTGCAGAGGTGAAAGCCACCTGAACCTGATCTTTGGTCTCCAGAAGAATAGATAATGGCAGACACTGTTAGTGTTCTTCCATAGGCATATGTTGCTCTGTATTTGGCAGCTCCTCTTCAGACATGGACTTTTATCAAAAAGTTAAATAACCTTTGGAGAGGGAAGACAGGTCCAAGCACATGCAGATAGAACTGTGCACACATTTATGCCTAATCCTCAAAATGTCTTTTGCACACATTTCATTTTGTCTACATGGCTGGAACCAAAGGATTCTGAGATGATATAGTTACATCGATGGAAAGAGTTAAGCAGGCTTCTTAAGTGACTGTTTTGAAGAGAGCCACTCAACCTGTTTCAGACTTCAGTGAGAAATAAATCACCAAGACTTTTTTTTTTTATGGCAGCTAATGTCATTTACTCTTAATAATATAAAGCAGATTGTTTATCTGCTCCCAAACCTAGCTATATCCTAGAATTGAACCAATGAAGCATGATCTACCATAGACACCAAACTTTAAGCAGAATGTTTCTGAGAGACAAAGTAAAAGTGCCAAAAGCAGTAATGGACTTAGAACGCCCTCCCAGAGGGCCAGAGACTTGTTTAAAGCAAATGATTTATCAATGCTAGAGGAGCAAAGCAGGGGATGTGGGTGAGGGGAGGACCATGCAAAACTTGAGAGTTGATGTCTCCAACTAAATATGGAGTATGAGCTCATGTCTTCAGATATGGACTTTTTTAAACGTTAGGTCATGCTTTGAGAGGGAAAGGCAGGTCCATGAATGATATATTGATATTGGTTGGGACAAGCTCAAGATATGTAGACAGCCACTCTAGATCCAGGACCCGTAAGCTGGGGCAGACACTAGGGAAGCAAAGCAACTAAGGTAGAGCTGCTAAATTCTGGAAACCGTAGGATTTACAGGGAGGCATTAGGGGTGCCCTGGGAGGAATCTGAACCATAATTTGACCATGAGAGGGTGAGAGTGGAAAGTTTCAGAGACATAAAAATAAAGAAGAGTTGTAGAAATTTGGAAAGTCACCTCTCTTGAGGATGGTTTGTGGTTTAAAAGCTACAAATTAATCAGTTTGGATTCATGGCAGCTTACATGCCGTGTGATAGTCTTTTACTGTGTAGTATGCCAAATACACTAATGCAGCAAGAGACAGAATTGGCACACTATAACTCAGATGTACAAAAAACACACTTTTAAAATCCAAGGATGAGGTCATCCTGTCTCAAGTTTCCACTCCTACTCAGTAGATTTATTTAAATCTTTCAAATACTTTCAAGGGAGCTTGGTCCTTTTAGGTTTAACAGTCTCTTTTAAGTTTTAGTAAATCAGATATTTCAGTATATAACCCATTAAATTTTTTAATTACTCCTTTCTCCTCTTCTCCCAAGAGAATCTATGGTCTCCAGTGGCTCAACTATCCCCCTACAATTGAGTTTCATCCAATAGTCACTGAGAATTCTCTTCCCATACCTGTTGAGTTATGCTTGGTCCCATTGGTTCATCAGACCTTTGGGCTAGCATCAGCTACTGAAATTCTCTGCCTATCCATGGCATCAAGACACACTCTCTGCAGACCCTTCACTCAATCTTGTTCTTGTAAGTACTTCTATGTCAGCCAGAAGGGCATGGGGGACTTGCTCAGGCTGGGGAAATGTATAAATGGCCTCTCATAATTATGTTGTCTTCACCTACTGAGCTCTCCATCCATATGGGCCTTCTTGATTTTTCTTAAAGATGCATGTCTCAGGGTCTTTGCACATGCTCTTCCCTATGCCTGGAATTTTGTCCTACCCCCATATCACAGAGTTTATGTTCTTACTTTACTCAGGTTTCTGTTCAAATGTTGGTCCATCAGAGAAGTACTATGTGACTACACTTTGTAGAATGAACATCCCTTCACTCTGTACCCCATATCTCTTTCGTTTTTATTCGAGGGACCTATCAATACAAAACACTTATGTATCTATTTAACTACTGGAATGTAAGCTCTATGAGGGCAGAAACACAAACTTTTTCTTTTGTATTCCTGGTACTGAGAAAATTACAGGTGCAATTCAGCAAAAAAAAATATTTGCTGAATAGACAAACCAGACTACATGTTCCTGAGTATGCTTCATTTTATTTAATCTTAATGTCAAAGATCTGAAGAACATTAAAATATATGGGAAGAGTTCTAATGTGCTAAGCTTATAGGTAGATTTTCTTCCTTCATTTTTAAACTATAAATTTTAGAATATATTAATGCCTATATACATATACACATACACACATCATGATTTGGGACTAAGTATTTTTCTAATCTTCAAGTGTTTTTGTGAAGGTCAAATAAGGCAATAAATGTGAAATTGTTCTGAAAATGACAAATATTTTGATTAATGGAGAAAATCGCATAAATGTAAGGTAATCAGAACTAAGGATATATGCTAAAAGTGAATTATTAAGGTAAGTATCTTAATAAATGATATAGAATAAAACAGATTGTGAGAGAGGGGTTCCTGATTAGTCAATATCATCTAGTTATTGGATTACCTGTCATTTTACTTCTTAAGATGTACTTCATTAACATCTTCTTCTGTTTCTGAATGTGCTGTATATTCAGAAAAGAAGAAACTGTTGAATTATTTCCTAGATTATATATTCTCCTGTAAAATGTTTCATATATAAAAGGCAGGTTAGAAACAATGTCTACTAACTATTATGACTGGGTCCAAATTTAACTAACTCATATTGGAGAATATAGAGAATCTCTTTGAATAAGATATAAAAGAAGAAAGATCTGCCTTTATAATTAATGCTAAAGAAGTGTTAAAATATAAGCAAAGGTATTGACTACTAGTTTATTGAAAAAGACAGACTACACACATCAGTTATCACAATACAATAGAGTGATACAACCCCTAACACTCCTGCATATGTGGCTCCCCAGGAAGAAAGTCACCCCTACAGGTTGAACAAATTTTCTAAAATTTTCTACAGCTTCATATCATCTTAATGCTTTTAATTTTACATTTAGGTAAATATTTTTCCTTTTCCAGTCTTCCTATATTTTCAACACAATAGCATCTTCCAAGAATTCTTAACAGCTGCAAAGTTCATTATTGTATCATTTATGGTTTCGAATTTAAGTCCATACAACCAAGAAACTTAAAAGCAGATTATTTTTTCTTAGGAATGTAGTTTCATCGCTACAAAGGGTGAGATGAGCACTACGATCTTGCAGGCAAATAATGTATGCCAAGGATCTAAATTTTAAAAGGTAGGGATATTTTGCCCCAGCATTGTTTTATGACAAATACCTGATATTGAAATTATTGGACCAATGAGTAAGGTGTTTAAAGGGTTTAGCAAAGTGCCAATTCCTCTAACAAACTGCAGCTGATGGAATAGTGTGCTTACCACCACCTCTCCAGACCCTCTTTCCTCCAGCGCACACAGACCACCCTTGAGCTCATTTGGATCTAATATTATTTACCTTACTATTAGTAGTAAATCCAGTAACTAATTTACCTTTTTTCCTATTTCTTTCTTTATGAAATTAATACATGCTTATTGTTTAAAATGTAAATGGTACAAAAAAGTATCACTAAACCACTCATCAAATGATCAATAATCAAAGACATTTGCCAACATTTGGTGAACATCTTTCCAGAATTCTCCGTAGGTGTACAAATAACTATGGACATACGTGACTTTACATAAATAATTTTATTCTCTACAGACTTCTTTCATTCTATTCTTATTCAATACATTATGTGTGTTTTATCCAGGTCAAGAAATATAGATATATAACTATTTTTCATAGTAAGTTAATAACCTTTATATAAACCAGTGGTAGTAGGAGAAGATTCAAACTACCTATAATATTTGAAATGGCCAGTAACACATCATTTCTTTCCTTACAATAACTTTCTTGTTGATTATTTTACTTTTGTCTCCCAGATAAACTATAGAAACATTTTGTCAAATGGAACCATTATCATTTGGATTGAATGATGTTAAATTATAGAATAATTTTGGAACTGTTGACATCCTTGTAGTTCTATCCAAGCACAAGATATATCTTCCCATTTAAGTCATCCTTCACACACCTCAGGAAACTTTGTGATATCCTATAACATGCTTGCTTAAATTATCCCAAGCATTCTTTATTGTCATAATTTTTTCTTTGTTATATGCCATTGTTGTAGCTAAAGTAAAAATGGATATTCTCCCATTAAACTTCCCATAATGATAGGAATAGCGACAAAGATAGCAATGTTGTATATAAATTGAACTGTATGCATTTGTCCCTAACCAATCATCCTACAGAACTCTTTTGTTCCAGCAGTAGAACTTGGCAGAAGACCCCATTCTGTCAGATAGGCAGCTATGGATTTAAGATTGACTCTGAGACAACACACTGTGTACCCTGTGAAGCCTCAAGTATATTTTTAAGCTTCAGTTCCCCTATCTGTCTATGAAATTTCAATTTCAATGGTGTCTACCTCATAAAGCTATCAGAAAGATTAAATTCAGTAAAACATGCCATGTAATTTTCACAGTGATTTTTAAGCACTCAATTTAAATGTTAGTAGGTAGTTATGATACTGACAATTTTCAGTGATTCTCATGGTATGTACTCCAAGAACGAAATCTTGTGTATTTCCTTCCAACTCATTTTGTTTCCTGATTTAATCATATTGGAAGGGTTAGGGCACCTTAGTAGTAAAGCATGTGATTGCTGTGCACGAGGCCCTGGATTTAATCCCTAGGCAAACCCCACTGTACCCATGCAAAAGAAAAGAAATTAAAATGGAACAATATTAAATAGCAATGATAAAATCCTTTTTACTCTTATTTCCAATTGTCTTGGAACAGATTTGAAATTGTTCACTATTAAACACAATGCTCCTTAGTGATTTCTACTCTATATTTTAAAGCATAAACATGTTTATATATATTCACAAGTTTTTTTATTAGAAATATTTTCTTTTAAATATTTAAATATTTCTAACATCTATTACTTTATTACATTTTCCTCCTCCAGATCATTATTATTTCAAATTATATTTTGTATTCACATATCTCTCAAGATATTGTTTATTGAAGATTTTAAAATGAATACCAAGTATTAACAATTATGGTAAGTTTGTGGTTTTATTTTCTTTTAAAAGATAGAAACATATTCAAGAAATTTTTCTCTTTCTATGATCTGGGACAGTTAAAATAGCACAGAAGTGTTTTGTGTATAATCTTTTCCTATAAAAACCATCCAGGACTGGCACTATTTTGTCTGATGATCCTTAACAGCTTTTCTAGTGTTTTCCATAGTTAATTATTTAGATTTTATATTTATACCTTGATAAACAGGTTTACATGCATTTTCTGTATCTTCCTGAAGAACATCCAATGTATCTAAATTTTCAAATTTATCAGTATAGAATTAATATAATTCACATAATTGCTCTAATTATATTAATATAATTAATTGCTCTAATTATAACTTAATTTCCTCTTCATCTATGATTGTATCTCATTTCCCATTCCTAATTTGCTCCTTTAGTATTTTCTCTTCCCCCATTCTCTCACCAGCTCTCTACTACTGCACCAACTCTGAGATAAATCAACCTATATATATTATCTATGTACCCTGAATGCAATTGAGGATGAATGTAACATGAAGGGTATTACCAATTTGTCATTTCTGCTCTGCAACTTCATAGCTGTGTGGCTCTCAGTAGGTTATTAATACCTGATGCATCTGTTTATTTATTTGTAAAATAATTCAGGTAATATAAGAGTTCCAAATGCTGGGAACACAGTAGATGGTCAAGCAGGGTTAATTTCCTCCTTTTAAGTGTGCCATGGAAATGAAAAACTTTCATCTCTATAGAATTCAGGAACAGGCAACAGAATGACTTTTCCGAATCACCCTCCACTAAGCTTCCCAATCTTGAATCAAGGGAAAACATTGATTTGGATCCAGTCACAAGACTCTGATTAAAGTACACTTCTGATGCTAGGAGGAAAATCTGCAGTGCCAAGACACCAGGGTCCACATAGCTAATGTGGAAATCCACTAAACTCTACCTCATCCTGGGCCTGCTAGAAACATCCTTATATTGGACTTCTACTGGTATCCCTGGTCACTGTCAAATGCTCACCTCTTTCTTTCTTCTTCCTGTGCTGCCATTTTTGCTCTGCTACACTATTTCAAAGTTCATCTTCTCACTCTTCCCTTCACAATCAACTATTCGATTCACCTGAGACATCCATTCTATTTAATCCAAACTCAGGTCCATCAATAACCTTTTCCTACAATTCTGTGTACCTGTATTTTTAACAGAAGCTTGCCTCTGCTCAGTGATAGAGTTTTTGCCACTGCCTTCTTGGTGGGCAATAAGCTCTTCCGCACTCTAGTCATTGTCCCTTAATGTTCATGAATGAATATGCTCTTTTAAAGTTTATAACTATTATCCTGGTCATTTGTCTATATACATTTTCATATTCACTAGGGTATTTAGACAAGAAATTCACAGTATTCTTCCCCACCTGCCAATCACAAAGTGTAACAACCACTCTTTAGAATTTGGTGCTTCAAAGCTATTTGTCTTTGGCTAATTATCATCTCACTCCACACCCTTGCTCTTCATGCTACCAATGCTATAAGACTTCTTACTTTACACTAAATCTCCTTCTCTATTCCATGCATCTTTGAGCTCCAGACATTTATTGACTAATCTCAGTGACAAGCTTTATCACCTCTCAAGAAGCCCTAATCAGTGAATGTCATCAGGATGTATCCTTACTTATCCCATTTTCCAAATATGAGCAGCCACCAAATTCTGAAAATTGCATTTCTCAATTTTATATATTTCACTCAACCCATTGGTTCTTTCTCAGCTGGACTGATTTCTCACATATATTGCTGTAATATTCTTACAAGTGTCCTCTTGACATCCAACTTTAGCTCCTGCAAACCTGTTCCCCACAGTACTAGGAAGAGTCTATCTAGAATTCAAGAAAGGTCATGATATTTAACTGTTTAAAATCTCTAAAGAGTCTTTGAAATTTGGGGAGAAAATTCCAAACTCATTAAGATGGACTAAAAATGCCTTTATTAACTGACCCCCTTTTCATCTCACCAGACTCATACGTATCATTGATCTTCCATCTTCCAAAAATGACAAACACCCTCTCACCTCTAGATCTTTCAGCATGCCACATGCGTAGCTCTATTATATATCTTCCTTCCTGTCCATCCATTAACAGCCTACCTTTCCCATCCAAATCCTTCAGTTGCTAGGTTGAATCAGATTCTAGCTTTCTCAGAAAATTTTTCATAAAGACTCTGCAGTTACTCCTTCAGACAAACCGCACTTTGAGCTAAATACCCCTCATACCAACTCTCCTAGGACCCTGTGCTTAGTTCTGGGATAGCAGCAACCAAGCTCTATTGAAATTGACTATGACTAACCTGTGCCACATACTTAGTCCCCATTCCAACTGAACTATCAGTTCCTTGAAATTTGGGAGTTACTCACCTCTACCATCCTAGGGTAGTGTCTTAAATTTAGTACATAAATATTTAATGAATGAAGGGAATAAAAGAAGCAAGAAAGGAGGAGGAGGGAAGGAGAGAAGAAGGGAAGGAGGGAAGAATGGAGACAGGTTCTTTGGAGCAACAGAAGTGTCATAATGTTTCCTCCCATAGCCCTTGCAAATGTACCCGACCTGCATATGCCCTGATTAAATTAGTCAAAAAGATCAGACACACCATAAATATTTAAGATATGAACAAAAAGAATGCTACAGGAGAGTTAATTATATGAGGTGCTTAATTTGGCAAACTGTGCTATCACTTACCAATATGATAAAATTACTCCAAGTTTTTCCTTCTATTATCAAGTTAATCAAGTCAATTCCTACAACCATGCCAGGAAACCATATTATTATAATACCCATCTTACAGAGGATAAACCTGAAGAAGAGATGACATAATATGCCCAACATCACACTGGTAGGACGAAGATTTGAACCCTGGCTCCCAGGATCCTCAACAATGCAGCACTAACCATAATATTCATTCATACTCAATCATTTTCCAGTTTAGCAACCCTTTTTGGAAGAAACAATAACAAAAACGATAACAATAACAACGCACACACACAATTACAAAACCTGATGAGAACTGCAGTGCCAGTATAGTTATTTTCCATGCTTAGTGCTGCTAGAAATTAAATTAAGGAGCGGCCAAGAAACATGGATGAAGTATTCAACAGGGAATGGGGATTGACCCTTTTATTTTCTTACCTAATAACAAAGTATATATGATTATTCTGTAGAGCTACCCAAGAGCTGTGCTCAAATGACTGTTTTCCCTCCTCACTCCTGCCTGGTTATAAGCCAACTAAAAAGACATCATTAGTCTTAGAAAGTCAACAAGTATAGACAGTCTTTCCAAGCAGCTAGTCCAACTTCTAAGAGGCTACATTAATTTTTCTTTAGCTCGAGTCTCTTTCTGTGCTGCTACAGATGATCAAGAGGTATTATTTCAAAGAAATGGCATTTGACCAATTTTTTTCCTCTGAATACAAGAGAGTTTACAATTTTTTTTGCAGATCCGTATTTAATGGCTGATTTAAATGAAAGATGCTCTGTTTTTATAGATTTGTAAAATCTGTACTGAATCAATAAGTTGTCTTTAAATTGTCTTTCTGTGGTTAATGGAGATACTATATTCTTCAAATTTTTGTTGAAGTGCTACAGATTTTGAAGATTATAAAGTACTTCCTATAACTTCTCAAGGCCACAAGATATATATATATATATATAAAGTGGTCTAGTCAATATAACTAGTGGTCTAGTCAATATGAACTCTACAAACTCCACCCTTAATTTTTACTATCTACATACATAGCATATTGCATAGGATAATTATTTGAGAAAATAGCAAGAGCTGAAAATAAATATTTAAGAATAAACACATACTTAGATAAATATTAAACACAACAACAAAACTGATTTTAACTTAAATAACTCTATCATATGGGAAACATTTTGAATAATTTAGTTATCCTTCATTTAAAAAAAAACATTTTTCTTTTTTGTAAATTACCCTTTGGTTTCAAAGATTTGCACTTATTTCTCTCCTCATGCATTCTTGAAAGGATTCTGTGGAGACCCATAAAAACATTTTCTTATATCCCAGATGACCCTTTTCTTTTGTTTTTCATTTTTTAGAAATGGTACTACTTAATAGTTGATGCTTAACAGTTACTCTACTAAGTGGGCTGTTTTTGGTGTTTAGCAGGGAATGCAAATCTCCAAGGAGCCATCCTTAAGAAAATTACAATAGCTACCTAGCCATATCATAATAGTCAACTTCTTCTTAGCAAAAACCTAAAGAGTGCTTATTAATGAACACTTAAGAAATACTTAATTTAGCAGCTGCACACACACACTGTAATTTATGACATTAAGTTCATCAATAATTTTTTACACATGGAAGGATTAAGAAATAAATTTTGTACTGTGAGTTAAAACAGATCCAGATTTTGGAAAAAACTGATATTCCCAAATAGCTTCAAAGCTTGAATCTAGGACTGAGCAACCACAGATCTATTCATCTAACTCTCTTGCTCATGTACCAATAGGACAGGTGTGTTTGACAAGATTCTTATCCCAAGGCACATCACATGACCATCTCATTAACTTGTTTTTTTTTTTTTTTTTTCCCACTTAGCCATTAATCATTTGTAGCTGTCAATATAGTTAAGTTGACAGTAGTTATGGACTGAATTGTGTCATATTCAGTCCAAATTCATATTTTGAAATCTTAACCTCAGAATGTGACTGAATTTAGAGACTGGGTCTTTAAAGAAGTAAAATGTTCAACATCTCTAGTAATAAGAGAAATGCAAATCAAAACTGCCCTAAGATTTCATCTCACCCCAATTAGAATGGCGATTATCAAGAATACAAGCAACAATAGGTGTTGGTGAATATGTTGGGAAAAAGGTACACTCATACATTGCTGGTGAGGTTGCAAACTGAAGCCACTCTAGAAAGCAGTGTGGAGTTTCCATTGAAAACTTGGAATGGAACCACCATTTGACCCAGCTATCCCAATCCTTGGCCTATATCCAAAGGACTTAAAATCAGCATACTACAGTGATGCAGCTACATCAATGTTTATAGCAGCTCAGTTCACAATAGCTAGATTGTGGAACCAACCTAGATGCCCTTCAATAGATGAATGGATAAAGAAACTGTGGTATATATACACAGTGGAATATTATTCAGCCAAAAAGAAGAATAAAATTATGGCATTTATAGGTAAATGGATGGAGCTGGAGAATATCATGCTAAGTGAAATAAGCCAATCCCAAAAAACTAAAGGCTGAATGATTTCTCTGATAAGTAGATGATGATACATAACAGGGGGCGGGGAGGTAAGGGAAGAATGAAAGAAGGATGGATGTGTAAACAGAAATGAGTGGGGAGGGGGGCAGGGGGAAGGAAAGATAATAGAATGAGACAAACATCATTACCCTATGTACATGCATGATTATGCAAGTGGTATGACTCTACTTCATGTACAATCAGAGAAACGATAGTCGTACCCCATTTGTGTACAATGAATCAAAATTTGTTAAAAAGGAGTAATTAAGGTAAAATATGATCATCATTTGAGCCCTAATCCAATATGATTGGTGTTCCTATAAGAGATTAGGCTACATATATGACATGCAGAATGAAAATGTGATATGGTATTATAGTAGCCATGGCCAACTAAAAAAGCTATAGATATATCAGGTTCATAGGATTCCTATCCCAGGGCACATCACATGACATTCCATTAACATGTACTCTTTAATCATATATCCTCCGGTCACCTGTATTTGGTCATGTACTTAAGCTGGCCTTGAACCTAGAGTATACATGCAGCTTCAGACAAGAGAGAGTAATTGGGTAAGAATAACCAATAAAATATGTGGAAGATCAAGAGCTGAGCTCTCCTCTTCATCAGTTTTGAACTTTACCTAGCCCTAATTAAAAGCCACACAAAAGGCAGGAAGGGAAACAATTCTATTTCCAGGGAAATGCTGACAACAGAAATGTAAGCGACATTGTTATTACCTTTCAGCCTTGGTATATATTGCTGTTTTGACTTGTTATATAGGTAAGTACCGTGTATGGGAGGCTCTCTGGTGTGAGTTCTAGCACCCTGAGTTCACTATGTACTGTGATCCCATCAGTTACAACTTAGACAATTGTTCTAATTGTTTGATATTTGAAATGGAAATGTTAACTCTTAAATTACTAAGAAAGTATTGTCAGAATCCTAGGGAATTGTAAATGCTGTTTTAGCATTATAAAGCCAAATCCATCTCATTTACTCCCTTACAGTTACTTAGTATAACCTATTACCAAAATCATGAAAGAAAATGTATGAGTCCATAAATACTTAGTGTTTGGGTTAAGTAGTGTGAAAAGTGGTTCAGTGAATCATGAGAGACCCCTATTGACCTCTTTAGGTATTAACAGAAATTCATCACTGTGTAAAATATACTTTGTATTCCCCTGTGCTTAAGAGCATTTGTGTAAATTAAGAATACTTGAGATCAGGGGCCATGTCTTATTTATCTTTGTTCCCTAGCACCTACTACAGAGCCCAAAAACCCATCAGCATTTCAATAATATCCATTTAGTAATATTGAATTATGTTGGTTAGAAGTGAATCATTTACAGTTAAGAGACTCCCCCACTGAGACTAGGTTAAATGCAAGGGAATGTGTAGAAAGGAAACAGGGGCCCTCTCAAATTCCAAGAGCAGGAATAGAGTTGAGTCTTAAGTTCAACTGGGACCAGGGGTCTGCATGCTGTCAGAGCTTTTCATCCATCTCTGTTCTTAGCTCCTCTCTTACATCTCTTTAATTTTTGCCTTCTCTATTTATTTCTCTGATTCATGCAAAAGAACACAGGACTGCTAGAAGACACCAAATTTTGAATGCTGCAGTTTTTTCACCTCATGTACAAAGCTTGCTTTGATTAGTCCCCAGTTCAGCTTCTCTAGTGGACTTTGGGGAGAGGAGATTGAAAGTCCTAGAAGAAAGCAAAGAGCAGATATTCCCACCAGAATCCATTCTGTAAGAGAAAGAATGCATGAATGAACAAGTGAATAATTTAGCACCAGAATATTAAAAGAACACAGATAAGACAAGAGCATATACAAGGACCAATTCATAAATTAACATAGTGATTCTCTATGTCAGATGGTTGTGAGAGGTTAATGTACTCAGTTAATTTGGCAAGCAATATACATATGATCAATGTGGTAGTTAGGAAAAAAGCCAGAAAGATTAAATAAACTGAAATTCCATTCACAAATGGAACCATTTTATGGTGAAGTTGAGTCTCATAAAACTTATTAAAGCATAAACATTTTTCCTCAAAAAACCCTGACAATCATAAATTTATTTAACACACAGGTTATGTAGACTATAATATTGGACTATTGGAAAACAGCAAAATACTTTTGGGGGGCATCTGGCAAATTTACTTTGGTTTCAGCCACATTGTCACTGTTTTTCCCTCAAGTAGAATTAGCCAGATTGTGAATTTAATGTGTTTTTTTAAACAGGATTATTCCTTCCATCACAAACCTTTAAAAAAAATAGCTTCTGTGGGTTTTCTAAACAATTAAAACAATATACAATATTTGAACATCATCCAATAGCCTGATGCCTAGTAGATTCTCAGTAAATATTTGTTCCAGGGGCAAATCTCCCAGGCTCACTTTTTCAGTTCTCTGGCAGCATGCACAGTGCATTTCTCCAGTTTCTAAATGGGGAAAAGAAGGGAGAGACTAGTGGAGGGCAACAAGTAGAGAATGAGAGGACTTATATGATTTCAGAAGTCAGAGAATTTTCTAGGTTAAACGTCTATGGTTATACAGTAGATATTTGGTCTCTACTTTAGATAAAACTGATATTCAGGAAGTAATGACCTCATAAAATGGAGCTCTCTAAGGTTAAAGGGATTCCAAGCAAATTAGTGATTCCCTAATGTTCCTGTGCAACACTTAGGACTAACCAAATTTCAAGCCACAGAATGTATTAGCAGAGAAATAAATCATCAGAAAATAATTCAGTTCTCTAAAATCTCACCTGATAAATTTTCAGGAATTTCTAGGAGAGGAAGAGAGAGGGAGGGAGTGTGCATTGTATAATAGATATGCATATATGTATATAATCCTTAAGAAAATGAAATAACCACCTGGAAACTTCCAAACAACCATGTGCTAATGCACCCTAATGAAATGCAGGTGACATGTCTGCAAGGTTGACAGGCAAGCTACCATGCTTGGCCTGCATTCCCACATTTCTGTGCGTTCCTCCAGTTGATGTGATAAGGTAAAACCCTCCCTCCCCATCATCCTCATTTCTCTTGCAGTGGGAATGGAGCTTTCATTCTCTTCCTCTTTATCTTCCACACAATGGTCCTTTCACCAAATAATCTCTTCATTATAGCCAAGTAAAATCCTGGATATGATTTGTATTTCCCTTGTTTTTACTGAATAACAGGATTGAAGTACTACAAATCCTACTAGTTTGTCTTGCATAGTTGAAGCATTGTTAGAAAAGGGCATGATTTGTTTATACAGGGATAGATTTCACTCTCTTTCCTTTCTCTGTTTCATCTAGAACTGGGAGTTTAATCAACCTCCTCTGACTAAAATTGCATGGTTCTATCAGTATGATTCAAAGCAGAAATTAGGCTTAAAGATCCTTTATAACATGTCCTGGGTCTCAGTTTCCACATCCTAAGGAACCATCCACAGAAAGGTCAGATGATTTGTTGAAATTTCCCTTTCAGAGTATTCACTGAAGATATACAAGAATTTCTATGCTATGATATACTTGATTAATACCCAATTAAATGTTCTAAATTATAATCTGGTCCATTTATCCAGGAGTTAACTGACTTAAAAATAGGGAAAGTACTCTTTATTTTGTTCACTGTCGTTTAAGGATTTTAATGTTTGAATTATGTCATAAATATTGTGTATATTACTATGAGAATGTTACTAAATTGTTGAATTGCCATTATGCAGTGTTAAAGATGAATCACTATTGAACTCAGCTTAAACCCTGAGCTTCAACTAATTAATCATTTTAGTTTCACATTTACTCAGTATGATGTTGATGTTGATTTATTTTTATTCAAATTGGATTTCGTGGTTCCAGGGACCAAACCCAGGGCCTGGCAAATGCTGGGGAAGTATTCAACCACTGGGTCACATTTCCAACTCCCACAAATAGGATTTGCAAACTGCCTTTATTCCACTCACCATGTCCACTCAAGATCCGAAATACAGTACTGATAATTTAATAGAATTAGCTCTTAGTTATGTTGGTCTCCAATGTAAACATAAGAATTTAGTGCCTAATAGTTTATTTGATACTACAAGGTCTCTTAGTAAATTAGTAATCTTTGATATTTTTACTTCATTTAGAACCAGTCCTCAAATAGATTAGGCAAGCCTTCAAACACTCACATAGTATAAATGCACTTAGGAAAGGCATTGCCTGAGGAGACCAGCACTACCTCTTAAGATGGTAATAAGAGAAAGACAGGACACCCCCATCTTTTCTCTGTACCCTAATATTCTCTCTTCTAATTTCATGACATCCTTCCCTACACACACTTTTTGTTCCTCCTCTAGCGTTCACATACAAGAGAAAACGGACTTTTTCCTTTGAGTCTGGCTTACTTTGCTCAAAATTATGGGATGGGGGATGGGGAAGATGCTGAGGGGAGGAAAGGAGGTCTTAGTGAAATTTTTCAAATTGTGGCTTTTGTATATGTGTAAATATATAATAATGAAATCTACCTTTTTGTATAGTTGAAATGTACCAACTAAAAATATTTTGTTCTGATTATAAAAATGAACAATATAACTTCATATGCCAAAATAACCTTTTAAAAATAGACATTTGTGTGCAAAAAAAAAAAAAGGCAAATAACATTCTCAAATAAAAATAAATTTTGGAAATTAGGTCTAAAATAAAATTTCTTAGGACATCTATGATAGACTTGATTTTATCTCTTGTTGATTTTGGATTTTATTTAATATTAAAATTAAATATAAATTAGTAAATTTATAAAATCAAAAAATTTAATTACCCAATTAGAGACCGTAACATGTACAATTCCATTCCTAGTACCTTCTAAAATTGTTTTTCAATTCTAAAACTTCTTTAAAAATTCACTCAGTGTAAAAAATAAATGGTTTTAGATTTAATAAAGATGCTGTAGAAAATTGGCTTCTTAGCAAGGTTTCATACATTAAATATAGCCTGTTACAGTTTTCCACAGTCCACTTACAAGTTTTAAACAAAATAATTATCTTATCATGATGTCTATTAAAATGAGGACAAAGAAAATTAATTTATTTGGATATAACTGAAAACAAAAGGAAATTTGACCAGTTGTCTCACTCCAAAATGGTTTACTTCTGTGCACAGGAGAAAAATTCAGGAAATATTTATATTTCTCAGATTAAATGTGACTAGCCCTTAGACTAGGAGTTTTTTTAGTTCCCTTAGAATTCGCAGAAGTCACATAAAAATCAGTGTACATTTCATAGGATACAGGTGGGGCTTGTGCCAATTTTATTCACATTTCCCAGTAAGCCTTTCAACAAAGAAATTAACACACACACAACAAACAATAACAAAATTTCTATTAAACAACACTTAATGAAAATAATAACACTGTGTAACAAAATCCATGTAATATATTTAAATTGGTGATCAATCCATAATATTACTGAATACAAATAGTCTCAACTCCCCAATTAAAAGACACAGATTGGCAGAATGGATTAAAAAACAAGATCCACCTATATGCTGTTTGCAAGAAACTCATCTCACAGGCAAAGATACTCACAGGCTAAAAGTAAAATGATGGAAAATTTTTTCCATGCAAAATCAAGTCTGTAAACAAGTATGAGTGGCTGTTCTCATATCTGACAAAGCAAATTTCAAGTAAAAATTAATCAGAAGAGAATGATAAAGAAGGTCACTACATACTGGTAAAGGGAACAGTTCAACAAGAAGATATGATGATAGAAAGTGAAGGACTTAGGAGATGGAAAGACTTCTCACGTTCTTGGACAGGCAGAATTAATATTGCCAAAATGGCCACATTACCAATAGCATTAAACAAATTCTATGTAATCTCCATCAAAACCAATGACATTCTTTGCAGAAATTTAAAAAAATCTTAAAATGTATATGGAAGAAAAAAGGCCCAGAATAGCCGAAGCAATTCTGAGCAAGAAGCAATTCTGATGCACTGGATGCATCACAATACTGGATCGCAAATCATATACAGAGCTATAATAATAAAAATGGCATATTATTGTTGTCAAAATAGACACTAAGACCAATGGAATAGAAAACACAGAGACAAACCCATCATATTACAGCATTTGATACTTGAAAAAGCTAAAAAAAATATATGTTGGGAAAAAGATAGCCTTTTAAACAAATGGTGCTGGGGACTAGATATACAAATGTAGAAGAATGAAACTAGATCCCTATTTTCATCCTGAACAAAAGTCAAATCAATGTGGATCTAAGACCTAGGAATTAGACCAGAAACTTTGCAACTGCTAGAAGAAAACACAGGGTCAACACCACCATATTGGCACAGGCACTAATTTCCTCAACAAGATCACTAAAACTTAAGAAATAAAACCAAGAATCAATAAGTGAAACTTCACCAAATTAAAAACCTTCTGTACAAAAAAGGGTAATAATTAGGAGCATAAAGAGTGAGCCTACAGAATGAAAGAAAATATTTGCCAGCTACTCCTCTAATGGGATTAATATCAAGAATACATAAAGAACAAAAAATATAATACCAAAAAAATGTAGCCCAATCAATAAATGGGCAAAAACTAAACAGACATTTCTCAAAAGAAGAAATAAAAACAAACCAACAAATATATGAAAACATGTTCAACTTCCCTGGCAATCAGGGAAACACAAATAAAAACCCCACTGAGATTTCATTTCACTCCAGTCAGAATGGCAATCCTTAAGAATACAAATAATAATAGATGCTGGTGAAGATATGGGGGGAAAGGTACACTCATACATTGTTAATGGGACTGCAATTAGTATACCTACTTTGAAAAGCAGTATGGAGATTTCTCAAAAAACTAGGGATAAAACCACCATCTGACCCAAACATTCTACCCCTCGGTATTTATCCAAAACAACTAAAATCAGAATTCTATAGTAATTCGGGCACATCAATGTTTATAGCTGCACAATTCACAATAGCCAAGTTATGGAACCAGTCAGGTGTCTGTCAATAAGTGAACAGATAAAGAAATTTATATATATATATATATATATATATATATATACACACACAACACAGAGTGGAGTTTTATTTAATGAAATTATGATATCTGTTGGTAAATGGATGGAAATTGGAGAAACATCATGCTAAGTGAAATAAGCCAGACTCAGAAAGTCAAGAGTCAAATGTTTTGTCTCACATGCAAAAGCTAGAGCAAGAATCAATCATAAAAATAACTCAAACAAATATGATACAGTATGGCAGCAAGACATATAATTAAAACCTTTAAGCACAAATAACCAAGTAGAGATACATAGTGAAGAAATTCTCATTTATAATAGCAATAGAGAAGATTAGGGAATAGCAAAAAGAAACTTTTAAAACCTATATGAAGAAAATTCTAAAGCACTTCTAGAAGACACAAAAAGGAAAATTTGAACAAGTGGCAAAACATCCCCTATTCATAGCATGAGGACCGTTTCAGAAGGACAAAGTTTTAAACATGAGAGAACACATCCTACTGGCAAGGCTGTGGGGTAAATAGGCACATTCATACATTGTTCCTCGAAATATATCTCTGTACTATTTTCGCACATTTCCTGTAAGTCTAAAGCCTACAATTATTTTTAAATAAAATATTTGAAAAAAAATGTCTCCAGGAATTATAAGATGACTTAAGTTGATATCTGGGCAACATGTAAAATGTAAATAATTACTTATGTTGCTCAGAGATAATGTATTTGAAAATTCACTGAAAGATCCTAAAGTATTACATAAATGTGAGAAATTTTATCAAAATTCTGAATCAGTCACTTAACGGAAAGATACTACTGATTTTATTTTAGGCCTACAGATCCAACTTATGGAAAGGTAATAAAAACATCAGTATTTTGAGGGCCAGTTCTTTCAATATTGCCTTTCGGCAACAAGTCCAAACTCCTAATGCTGTCTTCCTGGATGCTGGAGCTAATCTCTGCAAACTACTTTCCCATGCCCTTTGCAAGTTTGCTTTCTGCTAGTATATGCTAATGGTAGGCAATCAGAGAAAACTGGAAGGCATGAGGCAGAGAGAAAGGACTACCTTCCTGTACTCTACTTCCTGTCACCATTGCCTCTGTAGCTGCGGGCTTCTATCCCATCCCTCAGCATTGCTAACATGGGCTTCTCCACAATGCCTAAGAGACACCAACAGCACAGCTAGCAGTGCTTTCACAGTTTGAGAATCAGTCAACCCATGTGCTCACCAAGTGATCCCTGGCCAGGGACCGTCCAACAACCCATTCATCACCTCTCCATCAGCAGTCTGAGTGCCCACCAGGAAAAACCCCCTTTCTTGGTCTGAGACCACTCTCCCAAGTCACCCTCTTCAGAATCCCAATACAAATTATATAGAGTTCCAAAGCACCAGCCTCACTAAGCCCTTCATTAAACTCCTAGGTTCTATAACCCACCTTTTCCCTGTTATTCCTTGTGTTAGTCAGTTTTTTGTCAACATGACAAAATATCTGAGAAAATCAACCTAAAAGGTGGAAGGTTATTTTGACTCACAGTTTTAGAGGTTTCCTTCCATGGACAGTTGGCTCCATTGTTTGGAAGTCTCTGGGAGGCAATGTTGTGCCTGGGAACCTATGGTACAGCAAGGCTGCTCACCTCATGACAGCTGGGAAGCAAGAGAGAAAAAGGGTGGGGCTGAGGTCCTAACAGCTCCTTTCTCAACCATGTGCCAGTGACTTCACTTCCTTCCACTAGGCCCCGCCTCTTAAGGAGTCCACTACCTACCAATAGCACCATAGGCTGGCAATCAAACCTTTGGGGAACATTTGAGATATAAATTGTAGTATTTCCCTAGCTTCTTATTACAGTCATTAAACTGAAATACTTTAATATCTATCTCCTTTTCATTTCTTAAGCCTGTGTAGACATTCCATAATCAACTCCGAAATTCCCAGTAAAGTTCTATTTTCCCATACGCAATAGTCTGAGAAAGAATTTCTGGGTTGAGTGGAATTTTGTTTACAGTTCATTTATTAATTGATTCAACATTTATTAAGCAAATGCTTGGTCATATTGGCAGATGATAGAAATATAAAGATGAAAGAGACATAGTTCCTGCCTTTAAGTATCTACTACAAATAGGTAAGGTAGGTATTGGAATGAGCAGTCTTCAAGTAGAAAAGGTCCTTAACAGAGCAATGCCCAAAGAGCCATGAGTGACACAGGGCACCAGGGTGCAAGAGAAGACTTTTTGGAGGGGTGATGTGAGAGCCTTACAGTCACAAAGAAGACTGAAAAAAGAGAAGGACAACCTGCCAAAGGACAGAATATCTGAAAGAACACTATAGATTCAAAGAAAGTTGAGTAAGTCCTGTGACATAGCATAGAAGGGGGAAATGAGTTGAAGCCAAACAAGAAGACAACTGTGATCATGAGAGGCCTTCAAAAACAGGCTATTTAACTTGAAATTCACCTAGAATTTCACTGAAAGATTTTTTTTTTAAAGCTATCTCCTCTTAAATAGTATAAAATGGTACTTACATGTTGTATTATGTTTTTAAATTCTTCAACCCCTTGACCCACCTTCCAAGAAAAGGTTGACTAATGACAAAAATTTAGAGTAAATATTAATATAGATCTTAAAATATGTGAGACGCTACTCAAAATAAGTAATATGTGTATATATATATTTTTTTTCTTGATACAAGGTCTCACTATGATCTTGCTATTTTGGGGACTGTAGGCACCAGTTGCCAAGTTTAGTAAGTTATAATTTGTTAACCCATTAAAATTCTCACAACAGCCTTATTTGGTGATTGCAATTATAATTTCCAATTTTCAAAGCGGAAGTTAAGGCTCTGAAAGACTAATTTTCCCAGGAGCGTAGAGTTAATAACAATGTTGGAATTAGGTTTTCAACCCAGTGAGTGTGGTCCTATGATTTACATAGTAAGCAACTATACTACAGTACCTTGTGTGTTTTCATGAATTTATATTTGTGAAAAGATGAAATATTCTAAATATTCTAACACATGACTCATACTACACATTTTACTCTGCACCTTGCTCTTCCTGTTGGTAATATACATTGAAGATATTTCCTTAAGAATACATTTAGATCCCCTTTATATTTAGGGACTACCCAGTAGTCCATTATGTGAATATTCCAAATAGTTTTTTAAGTTTTTATATTGATAAATATTTCAGTTCTTTTGAGTTTTGCCCTTAAAAACAATGTTGCATCAAAATTAATACCAGTGGTATTGTTCAATGGAAATATTAAGAGAAATATTGAAAAAAATGCCCAACCTAAATGGAGGCTATACCCAATAGCCTTACCACAGTGTATGAGAGTGCCTAGCAACATACATTTGAGCAAGAGTGAATTTTCAACAAATTTGTTTTTAAATTTTTTTCCCATCTGATAAGAAGTATATTTCAAATAACATGATGCAATGAAATGCATTTTGGTAAGAACATACTAAGACGATATGGAGATTAACTTTGTCATACCAAGACTCAAGGCAGAAAAGATAGGAGGCAATTACACAGACTGTGTGAAATGAGGACAGTTTAACAGGAGCAGTGTCTTCAGAATATTGGAGGAAAAAAGAAGGGAAAGGCTTGTCAGAAAGGTCAGCTATGGAAGAGGTAGAGCAACAGAACTGATACTCACTACAGCGTTAAGGGTGGATGAGAGAGGAGAAGAACTCAAGAATATCTCCTCAGCTAATGAGCTGGGAAGCCAGAAAGATTAAAATGAAAATAACTGTACTACACAACAGAAGAAGGCTGATTTGGGAGTATGCCACAGGAAATAGGGATGATAAACAAAAGACCCCTGCAAATTTGAGAGTATATAGTTTGTCTATGGCAACACCCTTCATCTGTGGCAGAGACTATTTCAGAACATGCATATGTATTTAATGTTACTGAATTTTGCAACCATACAAAAGCCCTTAAATCAAAGTACCCTACACATTCATAAACCAGAGTGGAATACTCTGCCAGAGTATTCTTTTAGTATTCTGCCACCTAGTGAACAACAATCATTTGTGCAACCTGGCCTGTAAATTGGTTCTTCAGAATAAAGAAACCTGAATTTTACATCTCATTATGCAGTTTTTCAGTTTCCATATGTCTGAAAACTCCTCACATTCTGGCAAAAATCTTTTCTCATGATTATTCTACAGACAGAATTCCTAGACTTTTGGGCTGGGATTGTGGTTCAGTGGTAGAGCGCCCACCTAGCATGTGTGAGGCACTGTGTTAGATTCTCAGCATCACATAAAAATAAATAAATAAAATGAAGATATTAAAAAAATCCCTAGACTTTGAAAAAGAATCGAAACCATTTGACTCATCATAAAATTTGTCTTTGGGCTTATTTTGAAAATTTGTGTTTTTAAGTCACAGAAAACTCATGAGTTTCCTTTACATTTTGCCATCTCTTTGCATCATTGTAAACAAGAAAAACTCAAAAGCAAAACATTCACCTATCAGCAACTTTCTGTTTTATGACAGAATACCCTTTAGATAAATGATCTTTGTCCTCCGTGAGCACTCCTTAATAATATTATCAGAAGTTTACCATCTGAAAAATTATTCTACCTGACACAGAAGTGGTTGTGCCTAAATGCTCTGATGTCTCTTAATAAGAGTGTGTTTTCTTGATATTTATTTCTATGCAAACTTCCTGATTCCTCCTGAGTTTATTACTCATTTTGTGTCATTAATGTAACTTTGTGCTATAATGTATGATACATATTTTAACTATTTGTTTGCAAGTTAATCTTCCCAAAGGACCCATGTAATTCCTGGTTGAAAAGAATGAAACATTGTTTTATATCTTTAGAAACTCCCAGGATATATGGTACCTATAGGTTTTCATTAAATGTCAATGGACAAATGGTTCGAAATAACTGAATTATTGTCTAATGTTTGAAGTTTCACTAATTTTAATTCCCGCCAAATTAATATATAATTTAAAATAAGCAATCACTGTACTCAGTTTCCTTCATTCAGCCTATGGGGAAAGAGAAATGAGCATATTGAGTGAGTACCTAGAGGGCCCTAAAATACAGATAAGTGCTCATTAGACTTATTGGACCTAGGTTAATGTGCACTTCAAGCCAAAGTTAGTCAGAAGGGATAAAGAAGGTCATTTCATACTGCTTAAGGGAAGCATAAATCAGCAAGATATAACAATCATAAACATCTATGCCCCAAACAGTGGCTCATCAGTGTATGTCAAACAAATCCTCTCAATTTCAGAAACCGAATAGACCATAACACAATACTAGGTGATATTAACACACCTCTCTCACCACTGGACAGATCTTCCAAACAAAAATTGAACAAAAAGAAACCATAGATCTCAATAACACAATCAATAATTTAGACTTAACGGACATTTTAGAATATACCATCCAACACAAGAGAGAATACACTTTCTTCTCAGCAGCACATGGATCCTTCTCTAAAATAGACCATATCTTATGCCACAAAGCTAATGTTCATAAATACAAGAAGATAGAGACACTACCTTGTATTCTATCACATAATAATGGATTGAAGTTAGAAATAAATGAAAGAGTAAAAAACAGAAACTACTCCAATACCTGGAGATTAAACAATATGCTATTATATGATGAATGGATAACAGAAGATATTAGGAAGGAAATTAAAAAATTCTTAGAGGTAAATGAGAACAAAGAAACATCATATCAAAATCTCTGGGGCACTATGAAAGCAGTACTTAGAGGGAAATTTATTTCATGGAGCGTATTCAATAAAAGAAGTAAAACTCAACAAATAAACGACCTAACACTACAGCTCAAAGGCCTAGAAAAAGAAGAACAGACCAACACCAAAAGTAGTAGAAGACAGGAAATAGTTAAACTCAGAGCTGAAATCAATGAAATTGAAACAAAAGAAACAATACAAAAAATTGACAAAATAAATAGTTGGTTCTTCGAAAAAATAAAAAAAATTGATAAACCTTTAGCCACACTAACAAAGAGAAGATGAGAGAAAACCCAAATCACTAAAATTTGGAATGAACAAGGCAATATCACAACAGACACGACTGAAATACAAAACATAATTAGAAGCTATTTTGAAAATCTATACTCCAAAAAAACAGAAAATTTCGAAGACATCAACAGGTTTCTAGAGACATATGAATTACCTAAACTGAACGACGAGGACATATACAATTTAAATAGACCAAATTCAAGTAATGAAATAGAAGAAGTCATCAAAAGCCTACCAACAAAGAAAAGTCCGGGACCAGATGGGTTCTCAGCCGAGTTCTACAAAACCTTTAAAGAAGAGCTCATTCCAATACTTCTCAAAGTATTCCATAAAATAGAAGAGGAGGGAACCCTCCCAAACTCATTCTATGAAGCCAATATTACCCTGATACCTAAACCAGATAGAGACACATCACAGGAAGAAAATTTCAGGACACATATCCTTAATGAACATCGACGCAAAAAATCTCAACAAAATTTTAGCAAATCGCATACAAAAACATATTAAAAAGATAGTGCACCATGATCAAGTGGGTTTCATCCCAGGGATTGCAAGGTTGGTTCAACATCCGGAAATCAATAAATGTCATTCACCATATCAATAGACTTAAAGTCAAGAATCACATGATTATTTCAATAGATGCAGAAAAAGCATTTGATAAAATACAGCACCCCTTCATGCTCAA
This sequence comes from Sciurus vulgaris, assembly GCF_902686455.1. Taxonomy (NCBI): domain Eukaryota; kingdom Metazoa; phylum Chordata; class Mammalia; order Rodentia; family Sciuridae; genus Sciurus; species Sciurus vulgaris. The sequence goes on along the minus strand of NC_136467.1, from coordinate 102,109,326 downwards.
AACACTAGAAAAAATAGGGATAGTGGGAACATTCCTTAACATTGTAAAGGCCATCTATGCTAAGCCCATGGCTAATATCATTCTAAATGGTGAAAATCTGAAAGCATTCCCCCTAAAAACTGGAACAAGGACCTCTTTCACCACTTCTATTCAATATCATCCTTGAAACTCCTAGCCAGAGCAATTAGATCAAAGAAATTAAAGGGATACGAATAGGAAAAGAAGAACTCAAACTATCCTTATTTGCTGACGATATAATTATATACTTAGAGGAACCAGGAAATTCCACCAGGAAACTTTTAAAACTCATAAGTGAATTCAGTAAAGTAATGGGATATAAGATCAATGCACAGAAATCTAATGCATTTTTTATACATAAGTGATGAATCTTTGGAAAGAATAATTAGGAAAACTACTCCATTCACAATAGCCTCGAAAAAAAATAAAATACTTGGGAATCAATCTCACAAAAGAGGTGAAAGACCTCTACAATGAGAACTACAGAACACTAAAGAAAGAAATTAAAGAATACCTTAGAAGATGGAAAGATCTCCCATGTTCTTGGATAGGAAGAATTAATATTGTCAAAATGGCCATACTACCAAAAGTGCTATACAGATTCAATGCATTTCAAATTAAAATCCCAATGACATACCTTACAGAAATAGAGCAAGCGATTATGAAATTCATCTGGAAGAATAAGAAACCCAGAATAGCTAAAGCCATCCTTAGCAGGAAGAGTGAAACAGGGGGTATTGCAATACCAGATCTTCAACTCTACTACAAAGCAATAGTAACAAAACGGCATGGTATTGGTACCAAATAGAAGGTAGATCAATGGTACAGAATAGAGGACATGTACACAAACCCAAATAAATGCAATTTTCTCATACTAGACAATGGTGACAAAAATATGCAATGGAGAAAAATAGCCTCTTCAACAAATGGTGCTGGGAAAACTGGAAAACCATATGCAACAGAATGAAACTAAAGCCATATCTCTCACCATGCACAAAACTAAACTCAAAATGGATTAAGGACCTCGGAATCAGACCAGAGACCCTGCAGATTATAGACGAAAAAGTAGGTCCAGATGTTCAACATGTCGGCTTAAGACCAGCCTTCCTCAACAGGACTCCCATAGCACAAGAAATAAAAGCAAGAATCAATAACTGGGATAGTTTCAAACTAAAAAGCTTTCTCTCAGCAAAGGAAACTATTGTGGCGGGCGGAACCCGGGGCCCAGGGTTACACCATGTGCATCCAAAGATGGCAACCGGTAGAGAGCAAACAGCGTTCTGATTATGCATGGAGATAGGTAGAACACGTTTACAATTGGCTGTATTATAATCAGTTCAGCTGCCTAGCACGTGGACAGATATACTTTACATGTATGCTCGAGCAAGTGATCACTTAACCTTTAACAGGATTGGATGGACATATCTGGTTACAATTGCTTAGGCATGAGATTGCTTATATATTGAGGGTGTTAGTTGAATAAAGGGGAAGCTGCTTGATGAACCTTTGAAGTGTATGTGTCTTCTGTCCCGCTGGTCGGGCTGTAAGCGCAAGAAGCGACAGTTTTAGGTAAGCAAAAGGAGCAAGAAGCTGCACCGAACCACTTGGAGCAAGCCAGGCAAAGAAGCCGCGGTTTTCCTCCATAACCGGAGCTGCTTGAAGCAGCCCTGGGGTAAGCAGCGGTTCTCAGTAAACTATCAGCAATGGGAAGAAATAGCCTACAGAGTGGGAGAAAATCTTTGCCAATCATACTTCAGATAGAGCACTAATCTCCAGAATCTATAAGGAACTCAAAAAACTCTACCAAGAATATAAATAATCCAACAGACAAATGGGCTAAGGAAATGAACAGACACTTCACAGAAGAAGATCTACAAGCAATCAACAAACATATGGAAAAATGTTCAACATCTCTAGTAATAAGAGAAATGCAAGTCAAAACCATCTCACCCCAATTAGAATGGCGATTATCAAGAATACAAGCAACAATAGGTGTTGGCCAGGATGTGGGGAGAAATGTACACTCATACATTGCTGGTAGTGTTGCAAATTAGTGCAGCCACTCTGGAAAGCAGTATGAAGATTCCTCAGAAAGCTTGGAATGGAACCACCATTTGACCCACCTATCCCACTCCTTGGCCTATACCCAAAGGACTTAAAATCAGCATACTACAGAGATACAGCCACATCAATGTTCATAGGTGCTCAATTCACAATACACAGATTGTGGAACCAAACTAGATGTCCTTCAGTTGATGAATGGATAAAGAAACTGTGGTATATATATATAATGGAATATTACTCAGCCATAAAGAATGATAAAATTATGGCATTTGCAGGCAAATGGATGAAATTGGAGAATATCATGCTAAGCGAGATAGCCAATCTCAAAAAACCAAAGGACGAATGATATGGCTATTAGGTGGATGATGACACATAATGGGGGGAGAGAAGGGTTAGTGTTAGGGTTAGAGTTAGGGGTAGGGAGGGGGGCAAGAATGGAGGAAGGAAGGACTGTATAGAGGGAAAAGAGGGGGGGGAGGGGTGGGGGAAGGGAAAAAAATAACAGAATGAATCAAACAACATTACCCTATGTAAATTTGTGATTACACAAATGGTATGCCTTTATGCCATGTACAGAGAAACAACATGTATCGCATTTGTTTACAATAAAAAAAGAAAAATACATACAAAAGTATTATATATGTATTGTTTTAAACTTACTTCTTTTACTTAATATAAAATATTGAATATCTCTTCATGCTAATAAATAAATGTCTCTATAAGTATTGTTAATAGTTATTTATCAACCTGAGGTATAAAAATAACAAGATTTCTTTAACCAGTCCTTTCTTGGATATTTTAATTCTTTATAATTCATTCCTATTACAAAATATCCTCAAGGAGCAGTTTTCTACATGATATATTTATGCATCTGTATAATTAATTTCAGTGAAATCTCTGAGTCAAAAATGTTGCCAATTTAACCTTTTAAACCAATTGTTCTCCAAAATGGATATACCAATTTGAGGTCCTAAGAGTAGCGTTTGTAATTATTCATTTCCCTACACTCAAGTCAATGCTTGGTTTTATCTTTTATCTTTTCCAAACTATAAACAAAATATAGTGCATTTTTAATTTGCATTTTTAAATACAAATGAGGAAGTGTTCTTTAAATACAAATGGGAAAGTATTCTTTCTGGGTACCCATGGGGGAATTTAAGCAAATTGGTGATCACATGTCATACCCTGCCACACACTGGGTCCCTATGCCTAGACCAACCTCCTCAACTCCTTCAGATCTTTCCTCAAATTGTTGCCTTTTCGGTATTTGCTCTGGTAATTTTATTAAATTGTTCCTTCCTATTTACCTTTGTATACCAAATACTTCCTACACAGATCGACTTTTCTTTTTTTATAGTAATTTCCAACTTTTAAAATATCATACATCTATTGCTCCTTTCTTTGTCTTTCTCTTCCCATAAGACAGTGAACTCCCTAAGGACAAGCATCTCTACCTGTCCTATTCATTGATACATATCAAGGGACTAGCAGTATCCATAGCAATGTTGAATGAATATTTGTTGAACAGAACCTACAATATTTGTGTTTTCTTGAGCCTGTGAACCAGTCATGTGAATTCAGGATTAAGAGCCCTAAATTTTCTCCCTGATTCTTAATTGATATGGCACTGCCTACCTAATTAGAATAGTAAGTGTTTGACATGAGCTTTGCAAGTGCCAGACTCTTCTGATTTTAAGGAAAGCAAATGTCGTTCAACCCACCGTATCTCAAAGACCAGTAAGTACTCTTTTTCCTGTGCTGCAGGGTGTGCCTGCTAAAGCCTGGGTGTTTTCCTATTGTCTTTTCTGGGTCCTGCCTTTTCCCAAGCTTGAACGATCCCACTTCTAGGAAAATCTTCTTGCATGTAGAAAACAACCATAGAAATAGTAAAACTGTGCTACCTACAGTTTAAAGCCTCTTGCCCATACTTTAGCAGTAAAAACTCCTATATAAACTGCCAATACATATATTTTTAAAGTGCTTACAAAGTGGGGTCTAAGACCCCAAATATTGACTCTTAAGATAAAGCTTTACTACTTCATGATCTCTAGACATTATTATTATTATTATTATTATTATTTTGGTACCACTCAGGAACAATTAACAACTGGGTCACATCGCCAACCCTTTTTAATTTTATTTTGAGACAGGGTCTTGCTGAGTTGCTTGGGGTCACACTAAGTTGTTGAAAATAGCTTTGAACTTGTATTCTTCCTGCCTCAGCCTCCAGAGCCACTGGGATTACAGGCTTCCTCTGTACGAAATATCATTGATACCTCCTAATGTTTCCATATGGTAAAACAAATGCTAGAGCAAGTGAATGGGTAACTCTGCTCTCAAAATTGCAGACCACCTGCACCCTCTATCCTCAGAAAAGATCCTGTCCATCTCCAAGCACGGGTGGCAGTGAGCAGCCAGAAGGTGTCTTCCTGAGGGACACCTGCTCCCAAGAGGGAGGTAAGAGGAGTTGAGCTTAGCATGTTCACCTTTGCTTTCCCAAATTTATCAAAAGGATTTCACCTGTCCCAGAGAGAATGAGAAAGGGGAAGATAAGATAAAGATGTATTATAGTAACTGTGTTCCCTTAATAGAAAAGGAAATGCTAGGAGATAATGAAAAAGAAATGCCATTTTAGTGTAAGAAAAGTGGTTGAAGGTAGAGAAGGAAAGAAAATTTGGCATATTTTGTCATTCATATTATTATTTGCCCAGCCTCAAAAGGTAATCATTTGATTTACAGAAGTGATGAGGGAGAAATTAGAAATTGAGCCAATTGCAAATTTTGTAACATTGAAGACATTTTTTAAAAGCCTGTTTTATAGGGATAAGATTTTCTTTTACCTCAGTTAAATCAATATAAATAGGGATCATATTTGTATAGCCTACATGATATTTTATCCAAGATCTTTAAACTCTATGTTTGGACCCCTCTAAGACATGAGCAGGTTTTTGCAGAAACTTCCTTTTACTTCTAGGTGGACAGCTAGATTACATTTCCTAACTTCCCTTGCAGTTAAGTATGCTATATGGCTGAGTTCTAGAATGTGGGTAGAAGTCATCTATTTGCAATACCATCAGGCCTGGCCCACAAATCTCCCATGTACATTCCTCCACCCCTCAGTGCTAGTCTCTCCTGTGCTGGAATGATCCCAAAGACATCTTTAGAAGTCATGTGTTTAACATAGAAGAAGATAAGACAAAAGGAATCTGGGTACTGAACAACCATTTGAAAAATAAGCTGTATTATACTAGTAGGTGACCAATAAATAATTACTTTTAATATTTCAGCACTGAGACTTGCCAATTTATCTGTTATATATGATAACACATTCTACGCCATATATAATCCATTATATGCTATCATAAATCAGATGGAAAGCACTGGAAAGAAAACTGATACTGTGTTCAGTAACGTTGGGGACCACGGGAATGCAATGACAAGGCTTTTGGTCATAATGTTATCAGATATAGCTCAGAAGTCAGACCATGTCCTTACTGGGCTTAGTGCTACAAGTGAAGTGACTAGAAAATATCAGAAAACTTAAGCATTTTGACTCTTACTTTCTGTGAGTAATAAGACATAACAAGAAATAAGTGAGCACAGGCAATAATTAACTAGTTTTCAAGCACAATAAGTGACAATAAAGAAAGTTCAGAATTGATCCTGTAAGCGTTGGAAAGCTGCTCATTTCTGGACCTCAAACAGTAAGAGATAAGATTGAAAGAAGCTTTGAGAAATGTGTTAATTAAGATTTAACTCTGGAAACAATCATATTAAAAGTGTGCTCTCCTCAAGGCTTAGGACCCATTGAAACCCCCAAGGGAGGCACCCATTAAATTAAGAGTTAAGGGATTAAGAAAGCAAAGAAAATTAGTAAACTTCATGGTATGGTAATTGACAAACAGAAATGGTGAGAATCAAAGTGTTCTATTAAGTTATTGAGAGAAATGTATTACCTAAACAACCAAGAGGGCAGATGGAAAAGAAATGATAACTTGACTGAGACTCAAAGCTTCCTGTGGACCCCTAAACTTTCATAAGCAAGATTCAGGTTTTGAAGGTTGTATAGCCACCAACAGCCATCTCAGACATGACCCAGGAGAACAATGAAAAGAGACAGTCCTCTCAGAAGTCAGAGAAAAGAAGCACAAAATGTACTGAATATGATTCCTTTCTAGTGAGCAGAATGGGAGGGAGCTCAACAGAGAATTTTCCCCAACCTCCCACAGATGTAGGTCTTTACAGTGCTTGCTGCACAGAATTCCAGCACTGTCATCAAACAGTGACTTCTGAGGGTCTTCTTTCCTTCCCTTTTCCCAATAAAATGTTCACTAGTTTGTCCTTAGCTTGCTATTTTAGTTGTAGATTAAAGGATCAAAGGAAGGCATTTTTGTCCTGGACTTGGAGTAGATACAGTGACAGGCTGAGATCATGTCATCTCCCTTGAGGATGGGGTTGGCCTTTGTGTGCAGAGGTGAAAGCCACCTGAACCTGATCTTTGGTCTCCAGAAGAATAGATAATGGCAGACACTGTTAGTGTTCTTCCATAGGCATATGTTGCTCTGTATTTGGCAGCTCCTCTTCAGACATGGACTTTTATCAAAAAGTTAAATAACCTTTGGAGAGGGAAGACAGGTCCAAGCACATGCAGATAGAACTGTGCACACATTTATGCCTAATCCTCAAATGTCTTTTGCACACATTTCATTTTGTCTACATGCTGGAACCAAAGGATTCTGAGATGATATAGTTACATCGATGGAAAGAGTTAAGCAGGCTTCTTAAGTGACTGTTTTGAAGAGAGCCACTCAACCTGTTTCAGACTTCAGTGAGAAAATAAATCACCAAGACTTTTTTTTTTTTTATGGCAGCTAATGTCATTTACTCTAATAATATAAAGCAGATTGTTATCTGCTCCAAACCTAGCTATATCCTAGGAATTGAACCAATGAAGCATGATCTACCATAGACACCAAACTTTAAGCAGAATGTTCTGAGAGACAAAGTAAAAGTGCCAAAGCAGTAATGGACTTCTAGAACGCCCTCCCAGAGGGCCAGAGACTTGTTTAAAGCAAATGATTTATCAATGCTAGAGGAGCAAAGCAGGGGATGTGGGTGTGAGGGGAGGACCATGCAAAACTTGAGAGTTGATGTCTCCAACTAAATATGGAGTATGAGCTCATGTCTTCAGATATGGACTTTTTAAACGTTAGGTCATGCTTTGAGAGGGAAAGGCAGGTCCATGAATGATATATTGATATTGGTTGGGACAAGCTCAAGATATGTAGACAGCCACCTCTAGATCCAGGACCCGTAAGCTGGGCAGACCACTAGGGAAGCAAAGCAACTAGGTAGAGCTGCTAATTCTGGAAACCGTAGGATTTACAGGGAGGCATTAGGGGTGCCCTGGGAGAATCTGAACCATAATTTGACCATGAGAGGGTGAGAGTGGAAAGTTTCAGAGACATAAAAATAAGAAGAGTTGTAGAAATTTGGAAAGTCACCTCTCTTGAGGATGGTTTGTGGTTTTAAAAGCTACAAATTAATCAGTTTGGATTCATGGCAGCTTACATGCCGTGTGATAGTCTTTTACTGTGTAGTATGCCAAATACACTAATGCAGCAAGAGACAGAATTGGCACACTATAACTCAGATGTACAAAAAACACACTTTTAAAATCCAAGGATGAGGTCATCCTGTCTCAAGTTTCCACTCCTACTCAGTAGATTATTTAAATCTTTCAAATACTTTCAAGGGAGCTTGGTCCTTTTAGGTTTAACAGTCTCTTTTAAGTTTTAGTAAATCAGATATTTCAGTATATAACCCATTAAATTTTTTAATTACTCCTTTCTCCTCTTCTCCCAAGAGAATCTATGGTCTCCAGTGGCTCAACTATCCCCCTACAATTGAGTTTCATCCAATAGTCACTGAGAATTCTCTTCCCATACCTGTTGAGTTATGCTTGGTCCCATTGGTTCATCAGACCTTTGGGCTAGCATCAGCTACTGAAATTCTCTGCTATCCATGGCATCAAGACACACTCTCTGCAGACCCTTCACTCAATCTTGTTCTTGTAAGTACTTCTATGTCAGCCAGAAGGGCATGGGGGACTTGCTCAGGCTGGGGAAATGTATAAATGGCCTCTCATAATTATGTTGTCTTCACCTACTGAGCTCTCCATCCATATGGCCTTCTTGATTTTTCTTAAAGATGCATGTCTCAGGGTCTTTGCACATGCTCTTCCCTATGCCTGGAATTTTGTCCTACCCCCATATCACAGAGTTTATGTTCTTACTTTACTCAGGTTTCTGTTCAAATGTTGGTCCATCAGAGAAGTACTATGTGACTACACTTTGTAGAATGAACATCCCTTCACTCTGTACCCCATATCTCTTTCGTTTTTATTCGAGGGACCTATCAATACAAAACACTTATGTATCTATTTAACTACTGGAATGTAAGCTCTATGAGGGCAGAAACACAAACTTTTTCTTTTGTATTCCTGGTACTGAGAAAATTACAGGTGCAATTCAGCAAAAAAAAATATTTGCTGAATAGACAAACCAGACTACATGTTCCTGAGTATGCTTCATTTTATTTAATCTTAATGTCAAAGATCTGAAGAACATTAAAATATATGGGAAGAGTTCTAATGTGCTAAGCTTATAGGTAGATTTTCTTCCTTCATTTTTAAACTATAAATTTTAGAATATATTAATGCCTATATACATATACACATACACACATCATGATTTGGGACTAAGTATTTTTCTAATCTTCAAGTGTTTTTGTGAAGGTCAAATAAGGCAATAAATGTGAAATTGTTCTGAAAATGACAAATATTTTGATTAATGGAGAAAATCGCATAAATGTAAGGTAATCAGAACTAAGGATATATGCTAAAAGTGAATTATTAAGGTAAGTATCTTAATAAATGATATAGAATAAAACAGATTGTGAGAGAGGGGTTCCTGATTAGTCAATATCATCTAGTTATTGGATTACCTGTCATTTTACTTCTTAAGATGTACTTCATTAACATCTTCTTCTGTTTCTGAATGTGCTGTATATTCAGAAAAGAAGAAACTGTTGAATTATTTCCTAGATTATATATTCTCCTGTAAAATGTTTCATATATAAAAGGCAGGTTAGAAACAATGTCTACTAACTATTATGACTGGGTCCAAATTTAACTAACTCATATTGGAGAATATAGAGAATCTCTTTGAATAAGATATAAAAGAAGAAAGATCTGCCTTATAATTAATGCTAAAGAAGTGTTAAAATATAAGCAAAGGTATTGACTACTAGTTTATTGAAAAAGACAGACTACACACATCAGTTATCACAATACAATAGAGTGATACAACCCCTAACACTCCTGCATATGTGGCTCCCCAGGAAGAAAGTCACCCCTACAGGTTGAACAAATTTTCTAAAATTTTCTACAGCTTCATATCATCTTAATGCTTTTAATTTTACATTTAGGTAAATATTTTCCTTTTCCAGTCTTCCTATATTTTCAACACAATAGCATCTTCCAAGAATTCTTAACAGCTGCAAAGTTCATTATTGTATCATTTATGGTTTCGAATTTAAGTCCATACAACCAAGAAACTTAAAAGCAGATTATTTTTTCTTAGGAATGTAGTTTCATCGCTACAAAGGGTGAGATGAGCACTACGATCTTGCAGGCAAATAATGTATGCCAAGGATCTAAATTTTAAAAGGTAGGGATATTTTGCCCCAGCATTGTTTTATGACAAATACCTGATATTGAAATTATTGGACCAATGAGTAAGGTGTTTAAAGGGTTTAGCAAAGTGCCAATTCCTCTAACAAACTGCAGCTGATGGAATAGTGTGCTTACCACCACCTCTCCAGACCCTCTTTCCTCCAGCGCACACAGACCACCCTTGAGCTCATTTGGATCTAATATTATTTACCTTACTATTAGTAGTAAATCCAGTAACTAATTTACCTTTTTTCCTATTTCTTTCTTTATGAAATTAATACATGCTTATTGTTTAAAATGTAAATGGTACAAAAAAGTATCACTAAACCACTCATCAAATGATCAATAATCAAAGACATTTGCCAACATTTGGTGAACATCTTTCCAGAATTCTCCGTAGGTGTACAAATAACTATGGACATACGTGACTTTACATAAATAATTTTATTCTCTACAGACTTCTTTCATTCTATTCTTATTCAATACATTATGTGTGTTTTATCCAGGTCAAGAAATATAGATATATAACTATTTTTCATAGTAAGTTAATAACCTTTATATAAACCAGTGGTAGTAGGAGAAGATTCAAACTACCTATAATATTTGAAATGGCCAGTAACACATCATTTCTTTCCTTACAATAACTTTCTTGTTGATTATTTTACTTTGTCTCCCAGATAAACTATAGAAACATTTTGTCAAATGGAACCATTATCATTGGATTGAATGATGTTAAATTATAGAATAATTTTGGAACTGTTGACATCCTTGTAGTTCTATCCAAGCACAAGATATATCTTCCCATTTAAGTCATCCTTCACACACCTCAGGAAACTTTGTGATATCCTATAACATGCTTGCTTAAATTATCCCAAGCATTCTTTATTGTCATAATTTTTTCTTTGTTATATGCCATTGTTGTAGCTAAAGTAAAAATGGATATTCTCCCATTAAACTTCCCATAATGATAGGAATAGCGACAAAGATAGCAATGTTGTATATAAATTGAACTGTATGCATTTGTCCCTAACCAATCATCCTACAGAACTCTTTTGTTCCAGCAGTAGAACTTGGCAGAAGACCCCATTCTGTCAGATAGGCAGCTATGGATTTAAGATTGACTCTGAGACAACACACTGTGTACCCTGTGAAGCCTCAAGTATATTTTTAAGCTTCAGTTCCCCTATCTGTCTATGAAATTTCAATTTCAATGGTGTCTACCTCATAAAGCTATCAGAAAGATTAAATTCAGTAAAACATGCCATGTAATTTTCACAGTGATTTTTAAGCACTCAATTTAAATGTTAGTAGGTAGTTATGATACTGACAATTTTCAGTGATTCTCATGGTATGTACTCCAAGAACGAAATCTTGTGTATTTCCTTCCAACTCATTTTGTTTCCTGATTTAATCATATTGGAAGGGTTAGGGCACCTTAGTAGTAAAGCATGTGATTGCTGTGCACGAGGCCCTGGATTTAATCCCTAGGCAAACCCCACTGTACCCATGCAAAAGAAAAGAAATTAAAATGGAACAATATTAAATAGCAATGATAAAAATCCTTTTTACTCTTATTTCCAATTGTCTTGGAACAGATTTGAAATTGTTCACTATTAAACACAATGCTCCTTAGTGATTTCTACTCTATATTTTAAAGCATAAACATGTTTATATATATTCACAAGTTTTTTTATTAGAAATATTTTCTTTTAAATATTTAAATATTTCTAACATCTATTACTTTATTACATTTTCCTCCTCCAGATCATTATTATTTCAAATTATATTTTGTATTCACATATCTCTCAAGATATTGTTTATTGAAGATTTTAAAATGAATACCAAGTATTAACAATTATGGTAAGTTTGTGGTTTTATTTTCTTTTAAAAGATAGAAACATATTCAAGAAATTTTTCTCTTTCTATGATCTGGGACAGTTAAAATAGCACAGAAGTGTTTTGTGTATAATCTTTTCCTATAAAAACCATCCAGGACTGGCACTATTTTGTCTGATGATCCTTAACAGCTTTTCTAGTGTTTTCCATAGTTAATTATTTAGATTTTATATTTATACCTTGATAAACAGGTTTACATGCATTTTCTGTATCTTCCTGAAGAACATCCAATGTATCTAAATTTTCAAATTTATCAGTATAGAATTAATATAATTCACATAATTGCTCTAATTATATTAATATAATTAATTGCTCTAATTATAACTTAATTTCCTCTTCATCTATGATTGTATCTCATTTCCCATTCCTAATTTGCTCCTTTAGTATTTTCTCTTCCCCCATTCTCTCACCAGCTCTCTACTACTGCACCAACTCTGAGATAAATCAACCTATATATATTATCTATGTACCCTGAATGCAATTGAGGATGAATGTAACATGAAGGGTATTACCAATTTGTCATTTCTGCTCTGCAACTTCATAGCTGTGTGGCTCTCAGTAGGTTATTAATACCTGATGCATCTGTTTATTTATTTGTAAAATAATTCAGGTAATATAAGAGTTCCAAATGCTGGGAACACAGTAGATGGTCAAGCAGGGTTAATTTCCTCCTTTTAAGTGTGCCATGGAAATGAAAAACTTTCATCTCTATAGAATTCAGGAACAGGCAACAGAATGACTTTTCCGAATCACCCTCCACTAAGCTTCCCAATCTTGAATCAAGGGAAAACATTGATTTGGATCCAGTCACAAGACTCTGATTAAAGTACACTTCTGATGCTAGGAGGAAAATCTGCAGTGCCAAGACACCAGGGTCCACATAGCTAATGTGGAAATCCACTAAACTCTACCTCATCCTGGGCCTGCTAGAAACATCCTTATATTGGACTTCTACTGGTATCCCTGGTCACTGTCAAATGCTCACCTCTTTCTTTCTTCTTCCTGTGCTGCCATTTTTGCTCTGCTACACTATTTCAAAGTTCATCTTCTCACTCTTCCCTTCACAATCAACTATTCGATTCACCTGAGACATCCATTCTATTTAATCCAAACTCAGGTCCATCAATAACCTTTTCCTACAATTCTGTGTACCTGTATTTTTAACAGAAGCTTGCCTCTGCTCAGTGATAGAGTTTTTGCCACTGCCTTCTTGGTGGGCAATAAGCTCTTCCGCACTCTAGTCATTGTCCCTTAATGTTCATGAATGAATATGCTCTTTTAAAGTTTATAACTATTATCCTGGTCATTTGTCTATATACATTTTCATATTCACTAGGGTATTTAGACAAGAAATTCACAGTATTCTTCCCCACCTGCCAATCACAAAGTGTAACAACCACTCTTTAGAATTTGGTGCTTCAAAGCTATTTGTCTTTGGCTAATTATCATCTCACTCCACACCCTTGCTCTTCATGCTACCAATGCTATAAGACTTCTTACTTTACACTAAATCTCCTTCTCTATTCCATGCATCTTTGAGCTCCAGACATTTATTGACTAATCTCAGTGACAAGCTTTATCACCTCTCAAGAAGCCCTAATCAGTGAATGTCATCAGGATGTATCCTTACTTATCCCATTTTCCAAATATGAGCAGCCACCAAATTCTGAAAATTGCATTTCTCAATTTTATATATTTCACTCAACCCATTGGTTCTTTCTCAGCTGGACTGATTTCTCACATATATTGCTGTAATATTCTTACAAGTGTCCTCTTGACATCCAACTTTAGCTCCTGCAAACCTGTTCCCCACAGTACTAGGAAGAGTCTATCTAGAATTCAAGAAAGGTCATGATATTTAACTGTTTAAAATCTCTAAAGAGTCTTTGAAATTTGGGAGAAAATTCCAAACTCATTAAGATGGACTAAAAATGCCTTTATTAACTGACCCCCTTTTCATCTCACCAGACTCATACGTATCATTGATCTTCCATCTTCCAAAAATGACAAACACCCTCTCACCTCTAGATCTTTCAGCATGCCACATGCGTAGCTCTATTATATATCTTCCTTCCTGTCCATCCATTAACAGCCTACCTTTCCCATCCAAATCCTTCAGTTGCTAGGTTGAATCAGATTCTAGCTTTCTCAGAAAATTTTTCATAAAGACTCTGCAGTTACTCCTTCAGACAAACCGCACTTTGAGCTAAATACCCCTCATACCAACTCTCCTAGGACCCTGTGCTTAGTTCTGGGATAGCAGCAACCAAGCTCTATTGAAATTGACTATTGACTAACCTGTGCCACATACTTAGTCCCCATTCCAACTGAACTATCAGTTCCTTGAAATTTGGGAGTTACTCACCTCTACCATCCTAGGGTAGTGTCTTAAATTTAGTACATAAATATTTAATGAATGAAGGGAATAAAAGAAGCAAGAAAGGAGGAGGAGGGAAGGAGAGAAGAAGGGAAGGAGGGAAGAATGGAGACAGGTTCTTTGGAGCAACAGAAGTGTCATAATGTTTCCTCCCATAGCCCTTGCAAATGTACCCGACCTGCATATGCCCTGATTAAATTAGTCAAAAAGATCAGACACACCATAAATATTTAAGATATGAACAAAAAGAATGCTACAGGAGAGTTAATTATATGAGGTGCTTAATTTGGCAAACTGTGCTATCACTTACCAATATGATAAAATTACTCCAAGTTTTTCCTTCTATTATCAAGTTAATCAAGTCAATTCCTACAACCATGCCAGGAAACCATATTATTATAATACCCATCTTACAGAGGATAAACCTGAAGAAGAGATGACATAATATGCCCAACATCACACTGGTAGGACGAAGATTTGAACCCTGGCTCCCAGGATCCTCAACAATGCAGCACTAACCATAATATTCATTCATACTCAATCATTTTCCAGTTTAGCAACCCTTTTTGGAAGAAACAATAACAAAAACGATAACAATAACAACGCACACACACAATTACAAAACCTGATGAGAACTGCAGTGCCAGTATAGTTATTTTCCATGCTTAGTGCTGCTAGAAATTAAATTAAGGAGCGGCCAAGAAACATGGATGAAGTATTCAACAGGGAATGGGGATTGACCCTTTTATTTTCTTACCTAATAACAAAGTATATATGATTATTCTGTAGAGCTACCCAAGAGCTGTGCTCAAATGACTGTTTTCCCTCCTCACTCCTGCCTGGTTATAAGCCAACTAAAAAGACATCATTAGTCTTAGAAAGTCAACAAGTATAGACAGTCTTTCCAAGCAGCTAGTCCAACTTCTAAGAGGCTACATTAATTTTTCTTTAGCTCGAGTCTCTTTCTGTGCTGCTACAGATGATCAAGAGGTATTATTTCAAAGAAATGGCATTTGACCAATTTTTTTCCTCTGAATACAAGAGAGTTTACAATTTTTTTGCAGATCCGTATTTAATGGCTGATTTAAATGAAAGATGCTCTGTTTTTATAGATTTGTAAAATCTGTACTGAATCAATAAGTTGTCTTTAAATTGTCTTTCTGTGGTTAATGGAGATACTATATTCTTCAAATTTTTGTTGAAGTGCTACAGATTTTGAAGATTATAAAGTACTTCCTATAACTTCTCAAGGCCACAAGATATATATATATATATATAAAGTGGTCTAGTCAATATAACTAGTGGTCTAGTCAATATGAACTCTACAAACTCCACCCTTAAATTTTTACTATCTACATACATAGCATATTGCATAGGATAATTATTTGAGAAAATAGCAAGAGCTGAAAATAAATATTTAAGAATAAACACATACTTAGATAAATATTAAACACAACAACAAAACTGATTTTAACTTAAATAACTCTATCATATGGGAAACATTTTGAATAATTTAGTTATCCTTCATTTAAAAAAAAACATTTTTCTTTTTTGTAAATTACCCTTTGGTTTTCAAAGATTTGCACTTATTTCTCTCCTCATGCATTCTTGAAAGGATTCTGTGGAGACCCATAAAAACATTTTCTTATATCCCAGATGACCCTTTTCTTTTGTTTTTCATTTTTTAGAAATGGTACTACTTAATAGTTGATGCTTAACAGTTACTCTACTAAGTGGGCTGTTTTTGGTGTTTAGCAGGGAATGCAAATCTCCAAGGAGCCATCCTTAAGAAAATTACAATAGCTACCTAGCCATATCATAATAGTCAACTTCTTCTTAGCAAAAACCTAAAGAGTGCTTATTAATGAACACTTAAGAAATACTTAATTTAGCAGCTGCACACACACACTGTAATTTATGACATTAAGTTCATCAATAATTTTTTACACATGGAAGGATTAAGAAATAAATTTTGTACTGTGAGTTAAAACAGATCCAGATTTTGGAAAAACTGATATTCCCAAATAGCTTCAAAGCTTGAATCTAGGACTGAGCAACCACAGATCTATTCATCTAACTCTCTTGCTCATGTACCAATAGGACAGGTGTGTTTGACAAGATTCTTATCCCAAGGCACATCACATGACCATCTCATTAACTTGTTTTTTTTTTTTTTTTTCCCACTTAGCCATTAATCATTTGTAGCTGTCAATATAGTTAAGTTGACAGTAGTTATGGACTGAATTGTGTCATATTCAGTCCAAATTCATATTTTGAAATCTTAACCTCAGAATGTGACTGAATTTAGAGACTGGGTCTTTAAAGAAGTAAAATGTTCAACATCTCTAGTAATAAGAGAAATGCAAATCAAAACTGCCCTAAGATTTCATCTCACCCCAATTAGAATGGCGATTATCAAGAATACAAGCAACAATAGGTGTTGGTGAATATGTTGGGAAAAAGGTACACTCATACATTGCTGGTGAGGTTGCAAACTGAAGCCACTCTAGAAAGCAGTGTGGAGTTTCCATTGAAAACTTGGAATGGAACCACCATTTGACCCAGCTATCCCAATCCTTGGCCTATATCCAAAGGACTTAAAATCAGCATACTACAGTGATGCAGCTACATCAATGTTTATAGCAGCTCAGTTCACAATAGCTAGATTGTGGAACCAACCTAGATGCCCTTCAATAGATGAATGGATAAAGAAACTGTGGTATATATACACAGTGGAATATTATTCAGCCAAAAAGAAGAATAAAATTATGGCATTTATAGGTAAATGGATGGAGCTGGAGAATATCATGCTAAGTGAAATAAGCCAATCCCAAAAAACTAAAGGCTGAATGATTTCTCTGATAAGTAGATGATGATACATAACAGGGGGCGGGGAGGTAAGGGAAGAATGAAAGAAGGATGGATGTGTAAACAGAAATGAGTGGGGAGGGGGCAGGGGGAAGGAAAGATAATAGAATGAGACAAACATCATTACCCTATGTACATGCATGATTATGCAAGTGGTATGACTCTACTTCATGTACAATCAGAGAAACGATAGTCGTACCCCATTTGTGTACAATGAATCAAAATTTGTTAAAAAGGAGTAATTAAGGTAAAATATGATCATCATTTGAGCCCTAATCCAATATGATTGGTGTTCCTATAAGAGATTAGGCTACATATATGACATGCAGAATGAAAATGTGATATGGTATTATAGTAGCCATGGCCAACTAAAAAAGCTATAGATATATCAGGTTCATAGGATTCCTATCCCAGGGCACATCACATGACATTCCATTAACATGTACTCTTTAATCATATATCCTCCGGTCACCTGTATTTGGTCATGTACTTAAGCTGGCCTTGAACCTAGAGTATACATGCAGCTTCAGACAAGAGAGAGTAATTGGGTAAGAATAACCAATAAAATATGTTGGAAGATCAAGAGCTGAGCTCTCCTCTTCATCAGTTTTGAACTTTACCTAGCCCTAATTAAAAGCCACACAAAAGGCAGGAAGGGAAACAATTCTATTTCCAGGGAAATGCTGACAACAGAAATGTAAGCGACATTGTTATTACCTTTCAGCCTTGGTATATATTGCTGTTTTGACTTGTTATATAGGTAAGTACCGTGTATGGGAGGCTCTCTGGTGGTGAGTTCTAGCACCCTGAGTTCACTATGTACTGTGATCCCATCAGTTACAACTTAGACAATTGTTCTAATTGTTTGATATTTGAAATGGAAATGTTAACTCTTAAATTACTAAGAAAGTATTGTCAGAATCCTAGGGAATTGTAAATGCTGTTTTAGCATTATAAAGCCAAATCCATCTCATTTACTCCCTTACAGTTACTTAGTATAACCTATTACCAAAATCATGAAAGAAAATGTATGAGTCCATAAATACTTAGTGTTTGGGTTAAGTAGTGTGAAAAGTGGTTCAGTGAATCATGAGAGACCCCTATTGACCTCTTTAGGTATTAACAGAAATTCATCACTGTGTAAAATATACTTTGTATTCCCCTGTGCTTAAGAGCATTTGTGTAAATTAAGAATACTTGAGATCAGGGGCCATGTCTTATTTATCTTTGTTCCCTAGCACCTACTACAGAGCCCAAAAACCCATCAGCATTTCAATAATATCCATTTAGTAATATTGAATTATGTTGGTTAGAAGTGAATCATTTACAGTTAAGAGACTCCCCCACTGAGACTAGGTTAAATGCAAGGGAATGTGTAGAAAGGAAACAGGGGCCTCTCAAATTCCAAGAGCAGGAATAGAGTTGAGTCTTAAGTTCAACTGGGACCAGGGGTCTGCATGCTGTCAGAGCTTTTCATCCATCTCTGTTCTTAGCTCCTCTCTTACATCTCTTTAATTTTTGCCTTCTCTATTTATTTCTCTGATTCATGCAAAAGAACACAGGACTGCTAGAAGACACCAAATTTTGAATGCTGCAGTTTTTTCACCTCATGTACAAAGCTTGCTTTGATTAGTCCCCAGTTCAGCTTCTCTAGTGGACTTTGGGGAGAGGAGATTGAAAGTCCTAGAAGAAAGCAAAGAGCAGATATTCCCACCAGAATCCATTCTGTAAGAGAAAGAATGCATGAATGAACAAGTGAATAATTTAGCACCAGAATATTAAAAGAACACAGATAAGACAAGAGCATATACAAGGACCAATTCATAAATTAACATAGTGATTCTCTATGTCAGATGGTTGTGAGAGGTTAATGTACTCAGTTAATTTGGCAAGCAATATACATATGATCAATGTGGTAGTTAGGAAAAAAGCCAGAAAGATTAAATAAACTGAAATTCCATTCACAAATGGAACCATTTTATGGTGAAGTTGAGTCTCATAAAACTTATTAAAGCATAAACATTTTTCCTCAAAAAACCCTGACAATCATAAATTTATTTAACACACAGGTTATGTAGACTATAATATTGGACTATTGGAAAACAGCAAAATACTTTTGGGGGGCATCTGGCAAATTTACTTTGGTTTCAGCCACATTGTCACTGTTTTTCCCTCAAGTAGAATTAGCCAGATTGTGAATTTAATGTGTTTTTTTTAAACAGGATTATTCCTTCCATCACAAACCTTTAAAAAAAATAGCTTCTGTGGGTTTTCTAAACAATTAAAACAATATACAATATTTGAACATCATCCAATAGCCTGATGCCTAGTAGATTCTCAGTAAATATTTGTTCCAGGGGCAAATCTCCCAGGCTCACTTTTTCAGTTCTCTGGCAGCATGCACAGTGCATTTCTCCAGTTTCTAAATGGGGAAAAAGAAGGGAGAGACTAGTGGAGGGCAACAAGTAGAGAATGAGAGGACTTATATGATTTCAGAAGTCAGAGAATTTTCTAGGTTAAACGTCTATGGTTATACAGTAGATATTTGGTCTCTACTTTAGATAAAACTGATATTCAGGAAGTAATGACCTCATAAAATGGAGCTCTCTAAGGTTAAAGGGATTCCAAGCAAATTAGTGATTCCCTAATGTTCCTGTGCAACACTTAGGACTAACCAAATTTCAAGCCACAGAATTGTATTAGCAGAGAATAAATCATCAGAAAATAATTCAGTTCTCTAAAATCTCACCTGATAAATTTTCAGGAATTTCTAGGAGAGGAAGAGAGAGGGAGGGAGTGTGCATGTATAATAGATATGCATATATGTATATAATCCTTAAGAAAATGAAATAACCACCTGGAAACTTCCAAACAACCATGTGCTAATGCACCCTAATGAAATGCAGGTGACATGTCTGCAAGGTTGACAGGCAAGCTACCATGCTTGGCCTGCATTCCCACATTTCTGTGCGTTCCTCCAGTTGATGTGATAAGGTAAAACCCTCCCTCCCCATCATCCTCATTTCTCTTGCAGTGGAATGGAGCTTTCATTTCTCTTCCTCTTTATCTTCCACACAATGGTCCTTTCACCAAATAATCTCTCATTATAGCCAAGTAAAATCCTGGATTATGATTTGTATTTCCCTTGTTTTTACTGAATAACAGGATTGAAGTACTACAAATCCTACTAGTTTGTCTTGCATAGTTGAAGCATTGTTAGAAAAGGGCATGATTTGTTTATACAGGGATAGATTTCACTCTCTTTCCTTTCTCTGTTTCATCTAGAAACTGGGAGTTTAATCAACCTCCTCTGACTAAAAATTGCATGGTTCTATCAGTATGATTCAAAGCAGAAATTAGGCTTAAAGATCCTTTATAACATGTCCTGGGTCTCAGTTTCCACATCCTAAGAACCATCCACAGAAAGGTCAGATGATTTGTTGAAATTTCCCTTTCAGAGTATTCACTGAAGATATACAAGAATTTCTATGCTATGATATACTTGATTAATACCCAATTAAATGTTCTAAATTATAAATCTGGTCCATTTATCCAGGAGTTAACTTGACTTAAAAATAGGGAAAGTACTCTTTATTTTGTTCACTGTCGTTTAAGGATTTTAATGTTTGAATTATGTCATAAATATTGTGTATATTACTATGAGAATGTTACTAAATTGTTGAATTGCCATTATGCAGTGTTAAAGATGAAATCACTATTGAAACTCAGCTTAAACCCTGAGCTTCAACTAATTAATCATTTTAGTTTCACATTTACTCAGTATGATGTTGATGTTGATTTATTTTTATTCAAATTGGATTTCGTGGTTCCAGGGACCAAACCCAGGGCCTGGCAAATGCTGGGGAAGTATTCAACCACTGGGTCACATTTCCAACTCCCACAAATAGGATTTGCAAACTGCCTTTATTCCACTCACCATGTCCACTCAAGATCCGAAATACAGTACTGATAATTTAATAGAATTAGCTCTTTAGTTATGTTGGTCTCCAATGTAAACATAAGAATTTAGTGCCTAATAGTTTATTTGATACTACAAGGTATCTTAGTAAATTAGTAATCTTTGATATTTTACTTCATTTAGAACCAGTCTCAAATAGATTAGGCAAGCCTTCAAACACTCACATAGTATAAATGCACTTAGGAAAGGCATTGCCTGAGGAGACCAGCACTACCTCTTAAGATGGTAATAAGAGAAAAGACAGGACACCCCATCTTTTCTCTGTACCCTAATATTCTCTCTTCTAATTTCATGACATCCTTCCCTACACACACTTTTTGTTCCTCCTCTAGCGTTCACATACAAGAGAAAACGGACTTTTTCCTTTGAGTCTGGCTTACTTTGCTCAAAATTATGGGATGGGGATGGGGAGATGCTGAGGGGAGGAAAGGAGGTCTTAGTGAAATTTTTCAAATTGTGGCTTTTGTATATGTGTAAATATATAATAATGAAATCTACCTTTTTGTATAGTTGAAATGTACCAACTAAAAATATTTTGTTCTGATTATAAAAATGAACAATATAACTTCATATGCCAAAATAACCTTTTAAAAATAAGACATTTGTGTGCAAAAAAAAAAAAAAAGGCAAATAACATTCTCAAATAAAAATAAATTTTTGGAAATTAGGTCTAAAATAAAATTTCTTAGGACATCTATGATAGACTTGATTTTATCTCTTGTTGATTTTGGATTTTATTTAATATTAAAATTAAATATAAATTAGTAAATTTATAAAATCAAAAAATTTAATTACCCAATTAGAGACCGTAACATGTACAATTCCATTCCTAGTACCTTCTAAAATTGTTTTTCAATTCTAAAACTTCTTTAAAAATTCACTCAGTGTAAAAAATAAATGGTTTTAGATTTAATAAAGATGCTGTAGAAAATTGGCTTCTTAGCAAGGTTTCATACATTAAATATAGCCTGTTACAGTTTTCCACAGTCCACTTACAAGTTTTAAACAAAATAATTATCTTATCATGATGTCTATTAAAATGAGGACAAAGAAAATTAATTTATTTGGATATAACTGAAAACAAAAGGAAATTTGACCAGTTGTCTCACTCCAAAATGGTTTACTTCTGTGCACAGGAGAAAAATTCAGGAAATATTTATATTTCTCAGATTAAATGTGACTAGCCCTTAGACTAGGAGTTTTTTTAGTTCCCTTAGAATTCGCAGAAGTCACATAAAAATCAGTGTACATTTCATAGGATACAGGTGGGGCTTGTGCCAATTTTATTCACATTTCCCAGTAAGCCTTTCAACAAAGAAATTAACACACACACAAACAAACAATAACAAAATTTCTATTAAACAACACTTAATGAAAATAATAACACTGTGTAACAAAATCCATGTAATATATTTAAATTGGTGATCAATCCATAATATTACTGAATACAAATAGTCTCAACTCCCCAATTAAAAGACACAGATTGGCAGAATGGATTAAAAAACAAGATCCACCTATATGCTGTTTGCAAGAAACTCATCTCACAGGCAAAGATACTCACAGGCTAAAAGTAAAATGATGGAAAATTTTTTCCATGCAAAATCAAGTCTGTAAACAAGTATGAGTGGCTGTTCTCATATCTGACAAAGCAAATTTCAAGTAAAAATTAATCAGAAGAGAATGATAAAGAAGGTCACTACATACTGGTAAAGGGAACAGTTCAACAAGAAGATATGATGATAGAAAGTGAAGGACTTAGGAGATGGAAAGACTTCTCACGTTCTTGGACAGGCAGAATTAATATTGCCAAAATGGCCACATTACCAATAGCATTAAACAAATTCTATGTAATCTCCATCAAAACCAATGACATTCTTTGCAGAAATTTAAAAAAATCTTAAAATGTATATGGAAGAATAAAAGGCCCAGAATAGCCGAAGCAATTCTGAGCAAGAAGCAATTCTGATGCACTGGATGCATCACAATACTGGATCGCAAATCATATACAGAGCTATAATAATAAAAATGGCATATTATTGTTGTCAAAATAGACACTAAGACCAATGGAATAGAAAACACAGAGACAAACCCATCATATTACAGCATTTGATACTTGAAAAAGCTAAAAAAAATATATGTTGGGAAAAAGATAGCCTTTTAAACAAATGGTGCTGGGGACTAGATATACAAATGTAGAAGAATGAAACTAGATCCCTATTTTCATCCTGAACAAAAGTCAAATCAATGTGGATCTAAGACCTAGGAATTAGACCAGAAACTTTGCAACTGCTAGAAGAAAACACAGGGTCAACACCACCATATTGGCACAGGCACTAATTTCCTCAACAAGATCACTAAAACTTAAGAAATAAAACCAAGAATCAATAAGTGAAACTTCACCAAATTAAAAACCTTCTGTACAAAAAGGGTAATAATTAGGAGCATAAAGAGTGAGCCTACAGAATGAAAGAAAATATTTGCCAGCTACTCCTCTAATGGGATTAATATCAAGAATACATAAAGAACTCAAAAAATATAATACCAAAAAAATGTAGCCCAATCAATAAATGGGCAAAAACTAAACAGACATTTCTCAAAAGAAGAAATAAAAACAAACCAACAAATATATGAAAACATGTTCAACTTCCCTGGCAATCAGGGAAACACAAATAAAAACCCCACTGAGATTTCATTTCACTCCAGTCAGAATGGCAATCCTTAAGAATACAAATAATAATAGATGCTGGTGAAGATATGGGGGGAAAGGTACACTCATACATTGTTAATGGGACTGCAATTAGTATACCTACTTTGAAAAGCAGTATGGAGATTTCTCAAAAAACTAGGGATAAAACCACCATCTGACCCAAACATTCTACCCCTCGGTATTTATCCAAAACAACTAAAATCAGAATTCTATAGTAATTCGGGCACATCAATGTTTATAGCTGCACAATTCACAATAGCCAAGTTATGGAACCAGTCAGGTGTCTGTCAATAAGTGAACAGATAAAGAAATTTATATATATATATATATATATATATATATACACACACAACACAGAGTGGAGTTTTATTTAATGAAATTATGATATCTGTTGGTAAATGGATGGAAATTGGAGAAACATCATGCTAAGTGAAATAAGCCAGACTCAGAAAGTCAAGAGTCAAATGTTTTGTCTCACATGCAAAAGCTAGAGCAAGAATCAATCATAAAAATAACTCAAACAAATATGATACAGTATGGCAGCAAGACATATAATTAAAACCTTTAAGCACAAATAACCAAGTAGAGATACATAGTGAAGAAATTCTCATTTATAATAGCAATAGAGAAGATTAGGGAATAGCAAAAAGAAACTTTTAAAACCTATATGAAGAAAATTCTAAAGCACTTCTAGAAGACACAAAAAGGAAAATTTGAACAAGTGGCAAAACATCCCCTATTCATAGCATGAGGACCGTTTCAGAAGGACAAAGTTTTAAACATGAGAGAACACATCCTACTGGCAAGGCTGTGGGGTAAATAGGCACATTCATACATTGTTCCTCGAAATATATCTCTGTACTATTTTCGCACATTTCCTGTAAGTCTAAAGCCTACAATTATTTTTAAATAAAATATTTGAAAAAAAATGTCTCCAGGAATTATAAGATGACTTAAGTTGATATCTGGGCAACATGTAAAATGTAAATAATTACTTATGTTGCTCAGAGATAATGTATTTGAAAATTCACTGAAAGATCCTAAAGTATTACATAAATGTGAGAAATTTTATCAAAATTCTGAATCAGTCACTTAACGGAAAGATACTACTGATTTTATTTTAGGCCTACAGATCCAACTTATGGAAAGGTAATAAAAACATCAGTATTTTGAGGGCCAGTTCTTTCAATATTGCCTTTCGGCAACAAGTCCAAACTCCTAATGCTGTCTTCCTGGATGCTGGAGCTAATCTCTGCAAACTACTTTCCCATGCCCTTTGCAAGTTTGCTTTCTGCTAGTATATGCTAATGGTAGGCAATCAGAGAAAACTGGAAGGCATGAGGCAGAGAGAAAGGACTACCTTCCTGTACTCTACTTCCTGTCACCATTGCCTCTGTAGCTGCGGGCTTCTATCCCATCCCTCAGCATTGCTAACATGGGCTTCTCCACAATGCCTAAGAGACACCAACAGCAGCTAGCAGTGCTTTCACAGTTTGAGAATCAGTCAACCCATGTGCTCACCAAGTGATCCCTGGCCAGGGACCGTCCAACAACCCATTCATCACCTCTCCATCAGCAGTCTGAGTGCCCACCAGGAAAAACCCCCTTTCTTGGTCTGAGACCACTCTCCCAAGTCACCCTCTTCAGAATCCCAATACAAATTATATAGAGTTCCAAAGCACCAGCCTCACTAAGCCCTTCATTAAACTCCTAGGTTCTATAACCCACCTTTTCCCTGTTATTCCTTGTGTTAGTCAGTTTTTTGTCAACATGACAAAATATCTGAGAAAATCAACCTAAAAGGTGGAAGGTTTATTTTGACTCACAGTTTTAGAGGTTTCCTTCCATGGACAGTTGGCTCCATTGTTTGGAAGTCTCTGGGAGGCAATGTTGTGCCTGGGAACCTATGGTACAGCAAGGCTGCTCACCTCATGACAGCTGGGAAGCAAGAGAGAAAAAGGGTGGGGCTGAGGTCCTAACAGCTCCTTTCTCAACCATGTGCCAGTGACTTCACTTCCTTCCACTAGGCCCCGCCTCTTAAGGAGTCCACTACCTACCAATAGCACCATAGGCTGGCAATCAAACCTTTGGGGAACATTTGAGATATAAATTGTAGTATTTCCCTAGCTTCTTATTACAGTCATTAAACTGAAATACTTTAATATCTATCTCCTTTTCATTTCTTAAGCCTGTGTAGACATTCCATAATCAACTCCGAAATTCCCAGTAAAGTTTCTATTTTCCCATACGCAATAGTCTGAGAAAGAATTTCTGGGTTGAGTGGAATTTTGTTTACAGTTCATTTATTAATTGATTCAACATTTATTAAGCAAATGCTTGGTCATATTGGCAGATGATAGAAATATAAAGATGAAAGAGACATAGTTCCTGCCTTTAAGTATCTACTACAAATAGGTAAGGTAGGTATTGGAATGAGCAGTCTTCAAGTAGAAAAGGTCCTTAACAGAGCAATGCCCAAAGAGCCATGAGTGACACAGGGCACCAGGGTGCAAGAGAAGACTTTTTGGAGGGGTGATGTGAGAGCCTTACAGTCACAAAGAAGACTGAAAAAAGAGAAGGACAACCTGCCAAAGGACAGAATATCTGAAAGAACACTATAGATTCAAAGAAAGTTGAGTAAGTCCTGTGACATAGCATAGAAGGGGGAAATGAGTTGAAGCCAAACAAGAAGACAACTGTGATCATGAGAGGCCTTCAAAAACAGGCTATTTAACTTGAAATTCACCTAGAATTTCACTGAAAGATTTTTTTTTTAAAGCTATCTCCTCTTAAATAGTATAAAATGGTACTTACATGTTGTATTATGTTTTTAAATTCTTCAACCCCTTGACCCACCTTCCAAGAAAAGGTTGACTAATGAACAATTTAGAGTAAATATTAATATAGATCTTAAAATATGTGAGACGCTACTCAAAATAAGTAATATGTGTATATATATATTTTTTTTCTTGATACAAGGTCTCACTATGATCTTGCTATTTTGGGGACTGTAGGCACCAGTTGCCAAGTTTAGTAAGTTATAATTTGTTAACCCATTAAAATTCTCACAACAGCCTTATTTGGTGATTGCAATTATAATTTCCAATTTTCAAAGCGGAAGTTAAGGCTCTGAAAGACTAATTTTCCCAGGAGCGTAGAGTTAATAACAATGTTGGAATTAGGTTTTCAACCCAGTGAGTGTGGTCCTATGATTTACATAGTAAGCAACTATACTACAGTACCTTGTGTGTTTTCATGAATTTATATTTGTGAAAAGATGAAATATTCTAAATATTCTAACACATGACTCATACTACACATTTTACTCTGCACCTTGCTCTTCCTGTTGGTAATATACATTGAAGATATTTCCTTAAGAATACATTTAGATCCCCTTTATATTTAGGGACTACCCAGTAGTCCATTATGTGAATATTCCAAATAGTATTTTTAAGTTTTTATATTGATAAATATTTCAGTTCTTTTGAGTTTTGCCCTTAAAAACAATGTTGCATCAAAATTAATACCAGTGGTATTGTTCAATGGAAATATTAAGAGAAATATTGAAAAAAATGCCCAACCTAAATGGAGGCTATACCCAATAGCCTTACCACAGTGTATGAGAGTGCCTAGCAACATACATTTGAGCAAGAGTGAATTTTCAACAAATTTGTTTTTAAATTTTTTTCCCATCTGATAAGAAGTATATTTCAAATAACATGATGCAATGAAATGCATATTTTGGTAAGAACATACTAAGACGATATGGAGATTAACTTTGTCATACCAAGACTCAAGGCAGAAAAGATAGGAGGCAATTACACAGACTGTGTGAAATGAGGACAGTTTAACAGGAGCAGTGTCTTCAGAATATTGGAGGAAAAAAGAAGGGAAAGGCTTGTCAGAAAGGTCAGCTATGGAAGAGGTAGAGCAACAGAACTGATACTCACTACAGCGTTAAGGGTGGATGAGAGAGGAGAAGAACTCAAGAATATCTCCTCAGCTAATGAGCTGGGAAGCCAGAAAGATTAAAATGAAAATAACTGTACTACACAACAGAAGAAGGCTGATTTGGGAGTATGCCACAGGAAATAGGGATGATAAACAAAAGACCCCTGCAAATTTGAGAGTATATAGTTTGTCTATGGCAACACCCTTCATCTGTGGCAGAGACTATTTCAGAACATGCATATGTATTTAATGTTACTGAATTTTGCAACCATACAAAAGCCCTTAAATCAAAGTACCCTACACATTCATAAACCAGAGTGGAATACTCTGCCAGAGTATTCTTTTAGTATTCTGCCACCTAGTGAACAACAATCATTTGTGCAACCTGGCCTGTAAATTGGTTCTTCAGAATAAAGAAACCTGAATTTTACATCTCATTATGCAGTTTTTCAGTTTCCATATGTCTGAAAACTCCTCACATTCTGGCAAAAATCTTTTCTCATGATTATTCTACAGACAGAATTCCTAGACTTTTGGGCTGGGATTGTGGTTCAGTGGTAGAGCGCCCACCTAGCATGTGTGAGGCACTGTGTTAGATTCTCAGCATCACATAAAAATAAATAAATAAAATGAAGATATTAAAAAAATCCCTAGACTTTGAAAAAGAATCGAAACCATTTGACTCATCATAAAATTTGTCTTTGGGCTTATTTTGAAAATTTGTGTTTTTAAGTCACAGAAAACTCATGAGTTTCCTTTACATTTTGCCATCTCTTTGCATCATTGTAAACAAGAAAAACTCAAAAGCAAAACATTCACCTATCAGCAACTTTCTGTTTTATGACAGAATACCCTTTAGATAAATGATCTTTGTCCTCCGTGAGCACTCCTTAATAATATTATCAGAAGTTTACCATCTGAAAAATTATTCTACCTGACACAGAAGTGGTTGTGCCTAAATGCTCTGATGTCTCTTAATAAGAGTGTGTTTTCTTGATATTTATTTCTATGCAAACTTCCTGATTCCTCCTGAGTTTATTACTCATTTTGTGTCATTAATGTAACTTTGTGCTATAATGTATGATACATATTTTAACTATTTGTTTGCAAGTTAATCTTCCCAAAGGACCCATGTAATTCCTGGTTGAAAAGAATGAAACATTGTTTTATATCTTTAGAAACTCCCAGGATATATGGTACCTATAGGTTTTCATTAAATGTCAATGGACAAATGGTTCGAAATAACTGAATTATTGTCTAATGTTTGAAGTTTCACTAATTTTAATTCCCGCCAAATTAATATATAATTTAAAATAAGCAATCACTGTACTCAGTTTCCTTCATTCAGCCTATGGGGAAAGAGAAATGAGCATATTGAGTGAGTACCTAGAGGGCCCTAAAATACAGATAAGTGCTCATTAGACTTATTGGACCTAGGTAAACAAAAATTCTCCTTTGAAAGTTGTCCTCACAGGCCATGGAATTATTTCCAGGCTTGTTAACTTCTTTCCTTTGGCCCATCTGCTAAATGTAAAGGCTGAAATGCTCTCAAAGTCACCATGTCTTATGGACACCCTTATTCTGAATGACTATACCAACAGAATACATAAATTTTAGCTAGTTCAGATTGCAAATAAAATTGTTCTCAGGAGAGTATGTCACTGCCTCATGGATAATAGCTTGGGTCAAAACCCCCCAGTCATTAAGAGTTCAGTTGATATTAGTAGTATGCATTGCCTGCAAGACCTCTGCTTGTCTAAATGTTCATTTTACTATTTCCAAGCCAATTCTAAGGAGTTTAAACATAAACTACTTTGTGGTTTTTTTAAAAAATAATGTTACCGTTAGGTTGGAATTTAGGCTACTGTAGAGGGCAGAGCAGAGCAGTTGAGACAAAGGCCAGCCCGAAAAAGGTGACCGATCAAGTGGGCTAGAAAATTCCACTGACCCTTAACATCCACCTGTCACTCAGCAGGACCCCCTCCCATTCCAGCCTATAAAAACCCTGGGCAGCCGGGGCCACATGCGATTTTCTCTGGGTCCCTACTTGATCTGTACCCCAGGGGTCTGGGAATTTCGCCAGAGAGCCAAATTCTAATAAAGCTTGCTTCCGCCGCTTTCTGTCTGATTTTATTTGGCTGCTAACTGAGCTTAGTTACCAAATTTTTTCCCTTTGGAGTGTTTTGGGATTTTGTGTGTGTGTGTGTGTGTGTGTGTGTGTGTGTGTGTGTGTGTGTGTTCATAGTTTTAGTGCTCTTGCTTTTAAAGAACAAACCTAACTGGGAATTTTTGGTTTATCAAAAACATTTATGTACTTCACAGAGTATTACCTCCATCTATCTTGTGGTGTAGGAAGTTTCATGAAAAGAAAAAAAAAAAAAAAACAGTATTTCTCCTAAGACATTTAGTATGTTTTTAAATTTGCATCCAACTTCCACAAGATACATTTCCTACATCTTCTAGTCACCTAAATAGGCATGTCTTCAGGGCTATTCCTTTTTTTTTTTACTTTTTAATTTTTTTAATTTTATTTGTTCTAACTAGTTCTACATGACAGCAGAATGCATTTATACATTTTGATAGATCATACATAAATGGAGTATAATCTCTCATTTTTCTGATTGAACATATTGTAGGATCACATCAGTCATGCAGACATATACGTACATGAGGTAATAATGTCTGTTTCACTCTACTATCATTCCTTCTCCCAGACCCCTTCCCCTCCCTTCACTCCCCTCTACCTAATATAAAGTAACTCTACTCTTTCCTATCCCCCGTTTATTGTGAATTAGTTTATGCATATCAGAGAAAACATTCAGCCTTTGAGTTTTTTGGTCTGTCTTACTTCAGTTAGCAGGATATTCTCCAACTCCATTCTTTTACCAGCAAATGCCAGAGTTTCATTCTTCTTTAAAGCTGAGTAATGGTTCATCCTATATACATATATATCACATTTTCTTTATCCGTTCATCTGTTGAAGGGCACCTACATTGGTTCCATAGTTTAGCTATTGTGAATTGAGCTGCTATAAACAATGATGTAGCTGTGTTACTGTTGTATGTTGATTTTAAGTCCTTTCTTGACTGGTGAGCACAGGAGAAAGAACTTGCCACAGTCTCCTTTCCCTCTTCTGTGATCTCTCCCTTTTTTCAGAATGAGTTGTTCTCACTCTTCATGAAGCTGTATGTTCACAAGGACACACACTGTTACTGAAACTGGGTGGTATGAGGAATAAAACAAGTAGGCATCCAATTCTGACTATAATTGGATAGAAATTTAAACTCAGAAGTAATATTAGAAAAATCCATTTGGCCCCAGTTCCCATCCATAATTCCTTAACTATCTTTAATAAGACTGCTAGGTTGGTAGGCATTTGTCTGACATGTGTCTTATTTCTCAATTAATTCTGAAATTTGGAGGTAAAGAAAATAGAGTTACTTATTACCCTTTAGATATCAACATAGGCTATTAATACTTGCTTCTTTTAAATTATTGCTACTGAGCTAGCTTTTGTTTTCATAATTATCATAAGGATCTCTGAAATAGACAACTGCTTCTGTTACTATCTAGAACAGGAAAAAATAAAACATGAAAAGTTGTAAAAATAACCAATAAGTATGAAATAGAAAAATTAGACTTAAAGATTTCTTTTAAAAGCAGAAAATCTTATATGATTATATAAAAATGAAAACTAATTCTTACAAAGATTCATACTCAATATTAAGTAAAGAGTCATAATTGAAAAGAGGGTTATATAAAAAGAAAAGGAGTTTCCATTTTCAGAGAAAACCCAGGATGAAAGAATTCTTCCATATGACTAGGAGAATATTGAATAATTCATGAATTTAAAGAATCAAAAGATTTCCCAGATAATAAAGTACTCATGGCAATTCCAACTCCACAAAGAACGACCCAGTCAAGCCACTGCCTAAAGCAATGGGTGGAATCGGGCCTATAGTGTAAGTAGCACAGAGGACCTCTGGTGTCTAAAGGTTTTCCAAATGAAGGCTATCTGCAAGCTACAGAATTGAATTGGACACTGATTTGTTAGAAAAGCCCAGACAAGGTCTTTTGCTCTTTCAAGATACATATTACAAATCTTTGTTTATAGCCATTGTTCTGGGTCAGTAAGATTATCTTTTATTGTAAGTATACTGGGCTGAACCATCCAGAATACCCAGCTTTTGGGTGACTTCCTCCATTGCTAGGCACTCATGTCTCTGACTCTGCAAAGTTCAAAATGTCCAACATCTTCAAACATGTCATATTCTCTTTAGGCATTTTCATTCTAACACCTATTCCCATACTTATCTATTGTTTTTCTGTCTCAAGGCTTACAGATTTTGATGATGATTCATCCAGGTACCAATTGTTTCCCTGCCTGATAAATATATGATTGTCATTAAGAGTGCTTGCTTCTGGGAAAAGGAATTGCAGTGTATGAAGAAGGTCAGGAACATGT
This sequence comes from Sciurus vulgaris, assembly GCF_902686455.1. Classification (NCBI taxonomy): domain Eukaryota; kingdom Metazoa; phylum Chordata; class Mammalia; order Rodentia; family Sciuridae; genus Sciurus; species Sciurus vulgaris. The sequence continues at coordinate 102,077,266 of NC_136467.1, read as the reverse complement.
TCTTGTACGTGTATGTGTTGTAATGAACTTTTACATATAAACACAGGATTTCAGGACTTAGGAAATTCAATTTATTGATGAAAATTAAAAATTAAGTGAAATAGCAGTGTTACCATTTTTTACAAAATCCTTACCTGAGCACACATAAGTATGCTCTCCATGCCAGCAGCAGCAACGTCACCTGAAAAACCATCAGGAATGCAAATTATTCTGCCCCATTCTAGGCATTATGGATTTGAAACACTGGGGAGGAGGTCCAGCAGTCAATGTGTAACAAACCCACCAGATGATTCTGATAAATGTGAAGTATGAGAACCACTGACCATAAATGAATCAAAATATTACCCCAAGTTATGGTTCAGAATTTCATTCACTTACCTAATAAACAAATGTTGGAATTTTAAAATAAAAAAGTAAAAACTTTAAATGGTTACATGATAATGTGACCTAGTGTTATACGAGCTTTATACCATATTATACTAGTATTATATACCATGTTATCTTGCTTAATTTATTTCTATTAACCTATACTTGCAAAGAAGTCAAATTTTTGAAGGTAGCAGGTTCCTGTAATGAAGCCAAACCAATGAAGACAAAATCAAATATGAATTCCTTGTATTAAGAAGAAAATTTCAGGTGTAAGAATACAGAACAGGAAAAAGACAGCTGGACTGAGCAAAGCACTCAGCTCAGTGGCCCAGCCAAAATACATCAGAAATCTCAGATACCCAAGTTCTAACTTACAAAATCAAGATAGCGCTCGGGTAAAGTGAAATTAAAGGTCTCAGTAATTGTACTGTACTAATAGTACAGTAATTGTACTGTACTAATGACAGGGCCGACTGACTACCAATTCTGAATCTAGGAACATAGCTAATAAGGGAGGAAATGGATGGAGGTGAATTAGGTTCAGCCAATGAAGAACTAGTGACTGGCCTAAGAAAACTGAAAGTGATGTGTGTCTCACAAATCAAAAACTGTATTAAGAAGAGATTAAGATGGAGACTGTTGACAACCTGTGCTGCGTGATGAGCTGCCAAAGAGGAATGAACTAAAAACACATAAATAATTTGGCAAGCGACTTTTTTTCCCTGAGGGTAACCAAAATTTGACCTGAAAAATAAAGGCACAATTCTGCCTCAGGAAATGGAGACCCTGGGAGAAATCCAAGAGCAAACAAACAGACTTGACTGAAATAAGTTGAATCAAGAAATATATATATACTGGGGCTGGGGTTGTAGCACAGTGGTAGAGTGCTTGCCTAGCATGGGCCAGACCCTGGGTTTGATTCTCAGCACCATTTAAAAACAAATAAATAGAATACAAGTTGAATTATTTTTTTTAAAAGTGTATATACTAGAGGAGGAAGAGGGAAGGCATAGGTACAGAAAAGAGCAGACTTTAAAAAAGGAATTTACCAAATAGAAAATGAATTGCAAAAAGTGAAGAGACCCCACTGAAACCAGTTGCTGAAGCCAGTCTGTGCCAGTGTCTCCCTGCATCTCATGGCTCTTGAAGCTATAGCACAGGAAATCTGCATGGTTTCTTCCCGGTTGTTGCAACTTGATTATCGACAACTGTCATAAAATCAAGCAACAAGAAGATATATTGCCTTTCAATGAATTTTAAACAAACAAACAAAGATCCCATAGGTTTTCACCTGTATGTTATTGGCCTGTTGTTATTAAGGACACCAATTTAGATAGATACATTGTGCATAAATTTGATATATATATATTATTTATGTATTTTTGTTGCTGTCATTGTTTTGTCTCATTAAGTTTCCTTAATATCAAAAGGATTAAGGACAGAGTCATGCATTATTGATATATATTTCAAAATGAAGACTTGGTCCTTGATACTAGAAGCACAAATTATTATAATTCTTAAAAGAAAACAAAAACTTGATGATAAAGATAGAAAAGCGCCAAATAGGAAGTAAAGGAGTGAAAGGATAGGAGGAAATGTGTTTAGATATGGTGAGAGTAAGAATATCTGTATAAAGGAATGAGAGGAACATGATAGCAGCTCTTCCTCTTTTTTAAAATTTCCAAAAAAAAAGTTTTAGAACATTATAATTATACATAGTATTTGCACCAGATGAACCAGTTTATTCTACTAAGATGCTAATTCCATCAAGTGAGGAGTGGGATCTCTTGATTCCACTCTCACCTGCAAACACACATCAGACTGTTCTCTTGATACCTCTGCTTATTCATAATTTAGTAAAGTATATCATAAAACATTTTTAACACCTGTCTTGGGGCTAATGTACCTTTATTATTCACCCTCTTAGAAATTATGCTGTGTATTTTCACATTAATTTATTTTAAATTAATTTAGTATATTTTTTCTAACTAAAAAAATCTTTAACTTTTAGCAGAATTGCATTTTAGAGATGTATTAAGGGAGTACAAAATAAAAGTGTTGACTCTTAGTAGGAATATAAATTAGTACAGTGAGTATGGGAAATATAAAGTTTCCTTTAAAAAAAAAAACGAAAATTAGATCTATCAATCATCCAATTATCCCATCTGGGTATAAGTCCAAAGGAAATGAGATCAATATAGCAACAAGATAGCTGCACATCCATATTTATTACATCTTTATTCACAACACCTAAGATATAGAATCAGGGTAGGTGTCCATCAACAGACCAATGGATAGAGAAAATGTGGAATATTATTCACGAAAAAGAACAAAATCCTGTCATTGGCAACAAAATGAATAGAAATGGGGGAAATAAGCCATACACAGAAAGACAAGCACCACATGTTCACTTTAATACTTTTATACATAGATGGTCAAAAAAATTTTTTTAAGTTTACCTAAATGTTAGAATAGTGATTATTAAAGGGCAGAGAAGGGCAAGGGGGTATAAAGGGAGGCTGGATTTGATCAGTGCATGCCTTATTTATGTATAGAAATATCACACTGAACCCCATTCATATGCACAATTAATACATGTTAACAAAATATTAGTTGGAAAATAAAAGAGAGTGACAGTGATAACTCACTACTGAGTCTTCTTACCCAGTAGCAAGGTATGTCTTTGTCTTTGCTTTCACTTTAGTCTCTTTTATTCCCTTCATTAGAGTCTTAAGTAATCTTTACATTTATAGAGCACAATTATTTGTGTCTTTTACACATTTCAGTCATGTGCCACATATCAGTCATTAATGGATCACATGGTGGACACTTAAGATTGCATGACCTAGTGACATCGTGCCCATCTACTTTGTGTAAATATACCATATGACGTTCATACACCTAACCACACGTTTCTCAGAACATATCCCCACTGTTTGAAGATGTATGACTATTTTATTATGTTTCTCATCTTGTTATTATTTGTATGAAGATCCTGATGCTTTCACTGCTTTATAAATAACTCACTCAAACATGTCATAATTGGATATGTATTTTTCAGTTCAGAAAATGAGTTCTTATGTTTTGCAGATGTGTAATTGTAACAACTGCAAAGGCTGGAGATTTGCATTCCTGCCATTTATTTTGTACACCTTTCTAATTGTATGAGAAAATACTTACAGAACACCCCCAACTAATAATCGTGATAATGTCATTTCTAATGTCATTCATGACAATGAAAGGGATGATATTGTTTCTTTAATGTACATTTCGCTATCATATTTTAAATTTATTCCTATTTTGTAAGATTGTTGACATATATTAGTAATTTAATATGGTTTTTCTTCACTGTGGTTCTCAAATGCCTCACCAAATATGGTTGCAGACTTAGAGTTATGAAATATTAAATGCCAAACGCAAACCAGTCCAACCTATTGGTCAACCTCTAGTTCTGAGTGAAAAGTGCCTCTAGTATCCACTAGTAACTCTCCTGATTTCCCTAAGACACACTATGTCAGAAAGATTCAACTCTGTTTGGCTAAAGGGAGGTAGCGGGGTTGGGTGTTTTTCATAGGTAGGTTGCAAAGGAGTCCATGGCATGGCCCACTAGGGATTGACATCTATTTTATAACAAAATAATAGGATTTGCACATTGATTAAATGACTATTACCAAGCATATTCGTCACACCCAACCTACACCCAGAAGAAATAATTCTTGAGGTGTTACCAATGATAGGAAATCAAAGAAGCCAACCATTCAGAAGCCAGGAATATGGACTAATCACATTTAATTAATTAATTAACTAATTGTCACTAATTTCAGTTCCATAGATCCTTCAACCTATTTAGATTAGGAAAACAAGTATGTTTAAGGAAGAAATTCCCCAAGAGAAATGAGTTAGTCATTCATTTGATAAACGTCACAGAAGAGGAGTAAATTTAAGTCTGAAACAAGTGCTTCCGGGAACAAGGCTCTGTGCTCAGTAAGCAAGACTCAAAGGCAGAGAGAAGGGAATTCTTCATTCCATGAAACCCTTCTCAATAAACTGAAGTCAACAGTCCTATGCTAAGAATGAATAGTGTCAAACCAAGTAAACTGAGAAACCATTTTACTTCATGCTAGACTTCCCATGCTAGAGGGATTTTTTTCTTTTATTCTCAAGGAAAAAAAGTCACAGAAGATAAGGGACTTTCCTTGGTGTCAAATCAAGTCTACAGCATAACTGTTAAGCCATATAAAGTGGGAGATGAGAAATAGAAACAAAGAACAAATAAATTTATAATAAATGAAATAATCTATTTTATAATATGATATATAAAACATGGATTATTTGTCTTCTCTGTGGTCAGTCACATTTTTAAAGGTTTAGTAAGTTCTCATAGGCTATAAAATATTCTATATAGAAAGTGCTGAAACATGAGTTAGTATATAGAATCATTTTTTAGTTCCTCATTAAAATCACAAGATTGGCACAAAATAATAAATAGAACTTTATAATTAGGAGGCTTGCATACTTAACATACTGCATTTTGTTTTCTAATTTTTTAAGGTTTTATCTTTGAAGATCATGAACCTTAGTAAAAAGCATCAATAATAAAAACAAACAGTAAAATGTGCTGTTGGAAGAATGTGTAGTCAACCTCTATGTCCTCAGGTTCAGCAAGCTCTTATTCACCCAATATGAAAAAATATTCACAAAACAAAAAATTGCATCTGTACTGAACATAGACATTTTTCTTGTCATTATTCCTTAAACAATATGACAACTTTGCAAGACATTTATGCTGCATCAGGTATCAAAAGTAATCTAAAGATGACTTAGAGCACACAGGAGGATGTGCATAGGTTATCTACAAATACTACATCATTTTATAAAAGGGACTTCAGCCACCTGAGGTTTTGTTATCATCAGGGACCCTGGAATTGAGCCCTCATGCATACTGTAGGAGGACTGTAATTAATAACATACTACTAACACGTCACATTAAACAACTTTCTTTTTTTTATTTTTTTTATTTTTTTTTATTTTTTTTTCTTTATTGTAAACAAATGGGATACATGTTGTTTCTCTGTTTGTACATGGCGTAAAGGCATACCATTTGTGTAATCATAAATTTACATAGAGTAATGTTGTTTGATTCATTCTGTTATTTTTTCCCTTCCCCCCACCCCTCCCACCCCTCTTTACCCTCTATACAGTACTTCCTTCCTCCATACTTGCCCCCCTCCCTAACCCTAACTCTAACCCTAACACTAACCCTTCCCTCCCCCCCATTATGTGTCATCCTCCACTTATTAGTGATATCATTCGTCCTTTGGCTTTTTGAGATTGGCTTATCTCACTTAGCATGATATTCTCCAATTTCATCCATTTGCCTGCAAATGCCATAATTTTATCATTCTTTATGGCTGAGTAATATTCCACTGTATATATATACCACAGTTTCTTTATCCACTCATCAATTGAAGGGCATCTAGGTTGGTTCCACAGTCTGGCTATTGTGAATTGAGCAGCTATGAACATTGATGTGGCTGTATCTCTGAGGTATGCTGATTTTAAGTCCTTTGGGTATAGGCCAAGGAGTGGGATAGCTGGGTCAAATGGAGGGTCCATTCCAAGTTTTCTAAGGAATCTCCACACTGCTTTCCAGAGTGGCTGCACTAATTTGCAGCCCCACCAGCAGTGTATGAGTGTACCTTTCTCCCCACATCCTCGCCAACACCTGTTGTTGCTCGTATTCTTGATAATCGCCATTCTAATTGGGGTGAGATGGAATCTTAGGGTGGTTTTGATTTGCATTTCTCTTATTACTAGAGATGTTGAACATTTTTCCATATGTTTGTTGATTGCTTGTAGATCTTCTTCTGTGAAGTGTCTATTCATTTCCTTAGCCCATTTGTTGACTGGATTATTTGAATTCTTGGAGTAGAGTTTTTTGAGTTCTTTATAGATTCTGGAGATTAGTGCTCTATCTGAAGTATGATTGGCAAAGATATTCTCCCACTCTGTAGGCTCTTTCTTCGCATTGCTGATAGTTTCCTTTGCTGAGAGAAAGCTTTTTAGTTTGAATCTATCCCAGTGGTTGATTCTAGCTTTTATTTCTTGTGCTATGGGAGTCCTGTTAAGGAAGTCTGGTCCTAGACCAACAAGGTGAAGATTTGGACCTACTTTTTCTTCTATAATCTGCAGGGTCTCTGGTCTGATTCCAAGGTCCTTAATCCATTTTGAGTTTAGTTTCGTGCATGGTGAGAGATATGGGTTTAGTTTCATTCTGTTGCATATGGATTTCCAATTCTCCCAGCACCATTTGTTGAAGAGGCTATCTTTTCTCCATTGCATATTTTTGGCACCTTTGTCTAGTATGAGAAAATTCTATTTATTTGGGTTTGTGTCCGTGTCCTCTATTCTGTACCATTGATCTACCTTTCTATTTTGGTACCAATACCATGCCGTTTTTGTTACTATTGCTTTGTAGTAGAGTTGAAGATCTGGTATTGCAATACTCCCTGTTTCACTCTTCCTGCTAAGGATTGCTTTAGCTATTCTGGGTTTCTTATTCTTCCAGATGAATTTCATAATTGCTTGCTCTATTTCTGTAAGGTACGTCATTGGGATTTTAATTGGAATTGCATTGAATCTGTATAGCACTTTAGGTAGTATGGCCATTTTGACAATATTAATTCTTCCTATCCAAGAACATGGAAGATCTTTCCATCTTCTAAGGTGTTCTTTAATTTCTTTCTTTAGTGTTGTATAGTTCTCATTGTAGAGGTCTTTCACCTCTTTTGTGAGATTGATTTCCAAGTATTTTATTTTTTTTGAGGCTATTGTGAATGGGGTAGTTTTCCTAATTTCTCTTTCTGAAGATTCATCACTTATGTATAAAAATGCATTGGATTTATGGGCATTGATCTTGTAACCTGCTACTTTACTGAAATCACTTATGAGTTCTAAGAGTTTTCTGGTGGAATTTCCAGGTTCCTCTAAATATATAATCATGTCATCAGCGAACAGGGATAGTTTGAGTTCTTCTTTTCCAATTCGTATCCCTTTAATTTCTTTGGTTTGTCTAATTGCTCTGGCCAGAGTCTCAAGAACGATGTTGAATAGAAGTGGTGAAAGAGGGCATCCCTGCCTTGTTCCAGTTTTTAGGGGGAATGCTTTCAGTTTTTCACCATTTAGAATGATATTAGCCATGGGCTTAGCATAAATGGCCTTTACAATGTTAAGGAATGTTCCCACTATCCCTATTTTTTCTAGTGTTTTGAGCATGAAGGGGTGCTGTATTTTATCAAATGCTTTTTCTGCATCTATTGAAATAATCATGTGATTCTTGACAAAAGCTAGAAGGGCCTGGAACAACATTTTTCAAGCCCTGAAAGAAAATGGATGCCAACCAAGAATCTTATACCCAGCAAAACTTACCTTCAAATTTGACGATGAAATAAAATCCTTCCATGATAAACAAAAGCTAAAAGAATTTACAAAAAGAAAGCCAGCATTACAGAACATTCTCAGCAAAATATTCCATGAGGAAGAGATGAAAAACAAAGAAGCAAATCAGCAAAGGGAGGAATTATCCTAAAGGAATTGTCAAATAAAGGAGGAAACAAGTTGTGTCAAACAAATAAATAAACAAAATTTTAAAAATGAACCAAATGACCGGGAAACCAAATCATTTCTCTATAATAACCCTGAATGTTAACGGCCTGAATTCATCAATCAAAAGACATAGACTGGCAGACTGGATTAAAAAGAAAGATCCAACAATATGTTGCCTGCAAGAGACTCACCTCATAGAAAAAGATACCCATAGACTAAAGGTGAAAGGATGGGGAAAAACATACCATGCACATGGACTCAGCAAAAAAGCTGGAGTATCCATCCTCATTTCAGATAATGTGGACTTCAAGCCAAAGTTAGTCAGAAGGGATAAGAAGGTCATTTCATACTGCTTAAGGGAAGCATAAATCAGCAAGATATAACAATCATAAACATCTATGCCCCAAACAGTGGCTCATCTATGTATGTCAAACAAATCCTTCTCAATTTCAGAAACCAAATAGACCATAACACAATAATACTAGGTGATTTTAACACGCCTCTCTCACCACTGGACAGATCTTCCAGACAAAAATTGAACAAAGAAACCATAGATCTCAATAACACAATCAATAATTTAGACTTAACGGACATTTATAGAATATACCATCCAACCAAGAGTGAATACACTTTCTTCTCAGCAGCACATGGATCCTTCTCTAAAATAGACCATATATTATGCCACGAAGCTAATGTTAGCAAATACAAGAAGATAGAGACACTAGCATGTATTCTATCAGATCATAATGGATTGAAGTTAGAAATAAATGAAAGAGTAAAATACAGAAACTATTCCAACATCTGGAGATTAAACAACTTTCTAAGAACAAGAATTCAGTTTCATTTTTTTTGCATGATACTAATAAGAATATATTTGTCATAATTGCTCATCTTTCCTTTTGGAAAGGTTTTAGGGAGCAATGCTGCATAATAATTAATTGGCTATGTTAAAATTTGCACCTCCTTTTAAAACATCTTATTCAAATTAATATCTTCCCCAAATATGAGACATAGTGGACACGATTTGATTACAATCTAAAACTGTTTTTTTAAACTATCTTGTGTTTTTACATTTTATTTTATAACTTGATGGATCAACAGGAGACAATTTCCTTCTATGAATATTTTAACAAGGGGTAAGGTAGAGTGCTTGTCGGGTGTGTGCAAGGCTCTGGATTTGATCCCTAACACCACACACATTTTTTTTTTTTTTTTTGGTTTTAATTTGAGAATACACAAGCTACAAGCTACCTTCCTGAAATATAACTTAATAAATGGTTAAAAAATTAAAAAATGTAAAATGTGGGGTGGAACCTAGTAGTACTTTACCTCTAAGCTACATTCCCCAGCCCTTTTCTGGACAGGATCTCACTGAGTTGTGGAAGTTGCCTTGAACTTAAAGATCCTACTGCGTCAACCTTCTGAACTATAGACTTACAGGCATGTGGCCCCACACCTGGCAACAAAATTTTCTTAAATTCATTGAGTTGATCAACTATAACTAGTAAAAATTATAAAATTTAGATTTTAATTCACCCTGGTCAAGAAATGGATTCTAGAAGGATTCATCGATAGACAGCTAACCAAGGAAGCCCACCCAAACAAGAGGCTGCACATACCCATATCTTTGCCAAAATGATAAAACCCTGCACTTACACATTTCCATTAGGAGCCTTCTGTATTGTTTGAAGAAGTATCCTGATGGATAGCGGAAATTTTTTCATCACATTTGATTCCTTCTTTCCTTTCTTCTCTTCTTCCTCCTCATTCTCCTCTCTCTCCTGTCAAAATATGACATACTAACAAAAATTGAAGATAACATAGACTGTTTTCCAGTACAAACTGAAAAATGGATTGTTAGGGGGAAAAATGTGATGCCTTCTTCACTGAAATTCACTGGACAAAATTCCAATGGATGGTAAGGGAAAAGCCCTTGGTTTAATACAGTGAGCCCCAGGCAGTTCTAATCAAGTCACATATAATTCCATAGAAGTTTTTCTTTTTTTTTCAATAAAACTTTACAGTTGACAGATGTAGAAGTTGATGGATATAGAAATGAAGGCTAACAGAACATTCAATAAATGAACTGTAAATTTCAGAAATGAGGAAAGCTCCTTAAGACACCAGGTTATTATCAATCAGAAAGTCCATAACACCTGGCTCAAAATTTCTGCTGAAGAGCAGTGAGAATATATAGCTACCTTCCTGAGAAGAACTGAATAGATGCTTCAAAAATTAAGAAACTTAAAGATAATTCCAGGAATAGCTGCTCATCCGGTCCCTCCATAGAAAGATGTCCAAAAGACAAGTTGGCTCCTATTTTAGTCAGCTTTTTTTGCTGCTGATTAAAAGATGTGATTAGAACAAATCTAGGAAAGAAAAGTTTATGTGAGGTCTTGCTGTTTCAGAGGTCTCCATCTATAAGTGACTGGCTCCATTCCTCTGGGTTCAAGGTGAGACAAGACATCATGGTGGAAGAGTCTGGCAGAGGAAATCAGTTCACTTGATGATCAGAAAGCAGTGAGAAAAACTCCACCCTCCAGATACAAAATACAAACCCTAAAGCCACACCCCCTAACGCCCCACCTCCTTTGGCCACACCCCACCTGCCTTCAGTTATCACTCAATTAATCTCATCAGGTGATTAACTCACTGATTGTGTTAAGGCTCTTGTAACCCAATCATTTCTCCTCTGAACCTTCTTGCATAGTCCCCTCACACATGAGCTTTTGGGGGACACCTCACATCCAAACCATAACACCTCCTTTGCTCCAAGCTGCTCTATTTTACTACTTGAAAAATGACCCAGCAAATTTCTTTCTTTCTTTTTTCCTCAACTTTAACAAAGGAAAACACTTAAAATCAGCTTCTGCATCTGGATAATTGCCCACCTGCTATATAACACATAAATCGAGTTTTCTGGGTATATGTTTGCCTCTTAGCTAAGAGGACTTTATCATTGCTCTTTCCCTGTCAGTAGGGGAAGATCTAATGACCTCTTGTTCAGAGAGATTTAACAAGAAGTTATCTAACAATTTCAGAACTGCTACCTTCTGGTACTGTGAGACCAGTTGAGAAATAAAGGAAAATACCTTTCTTGCACAAGGGAACTAGGGCTACTTCATTGATGAGCAGGGGATTAAGCAGTTTTTGCTCACTCTGAGTAGTAAAATATTAGTCCCTTACTGGAGATGAGGTGGAGAAGCCAGTTGTCCTAATTTGTCTGGGAAACTCAAAGTCCACACCCCAGGAAACTTGCAGCTTAATGCTACAGTTGGTCACTGTTGATTTGAGTCAGATGTCTCTGCATACATGAGACATGGGACAAGGCCAATATGACACAGTGTACAAGGTTCCACACAGGTACAGGTAAATCTGATAGAAATACAGTGTTCTGGGCCTAAATCCACAAAAGTCCTTGTTATGACTCCCTGCTTCTGGAAAACTCCAAAAGTACCAATTTGCTCCCAGAAAATGAACAAGTCACTTTAACAACTCTACTTCTGAATCTAACAGATGTGTCCTGAGATGATGAGAATACACTGATCTATAGAACAACATCAGCTATGTGTACATCTGTGGTCTCTACCATACTTCCCTGTGGGATCCTTGGAATGAAATTTACTCTGGAACTATTTTCCCTGATTACTTGCATAGGGAACTATTGTATACCTTTGCTACAAACTATTTAACTGATTATATATTTTTAAGTTAAATAAAACAGCATTTAAATAATGTTCTACAGTACTTTCATAGTTCAAAGTGAAAACAGTTCTGTTTTAATTCGGTTAATGAAGCTCAGGTAAGTGACAAATTATTTTAAGTGCCATTAAAAAAACTTTATTTAAAGCTTATTATGAAAGATCTTTTCATTTTATTAACTTTTATTCCTGAAACCCACTGGGTACAGAGGATTCTGGACAAATATAATTCTTTGAAAAACTGGTTGCAAAGTTGATACAATGTAATTCTAAAAATTATAAGCAAAACAAAACGAAGAAAATAGATTTGGAGACTTTAAAACACTTCTCTGCAAGGGATTGCAAATGGAGAACTATTTCAGGTCTTTTTGTATTGCCACACAAAAATGCAGGGTCCAGAAAGTAGTATTTATCCTCTGAGTTTTCCTCAGTCATAGGGAAGATACAGTTGCATGCTCCGTTTTATTTTTATTTTTTGAGACAGTGTTTGCTGTTGCTCAGACTGGTCTTGAACACCTAGGCTCCTGAGTGAGGGACTATAGATCCATACCATTGCACCCAGCATAATAAATGCATTTTATTTTTGATGACACCTTTTTCTGGTTTTTAAAGCAATGACTGTTAATTAAAAAATTTATGAATAAAAATTTAAGTAATTTTTCAAAAGAAACAAATTAAAATCACCTATGATCTTTATGGCTTTTTTTCTGTTCAGCATTTATGCAGCACATTTAATGTCATATTTGGAAATACCTTTTTTAAACTAATTTAAAAACACAAAAATTAGATCTCTACTGCTCCTGATTTTCTGTGGAGGAGTGGAGTCCAGGGAGCAGTCCTGTCAGAGCACTTTCTTGTGAATGGGAGCAGTGAAATCATGCCTGGAAACAGGATGGCCACTCTTGCCAGGGTGATTACATAGTATATTCTGCCATCTGTCACAAAATTCTCCACAAAGCCACTTCTACCCGAAAACACCAGGAAAGAAGTGTGCTACACCTTCTGAGTATGAGTTACTCACTTAATTTCAGACTCCATTAATTTTTTTTTTTTTTTTTTTTTTTTAGCCAGAGTTTTATTTTGTTGTCCCACACAAATAACCATTTTTCTTAGGAGAGGGCAAAGTGAAAAGGAAAAGTGAAAACAACCTTTAATGATATAAAGGGAAATGAATATACTGAGAGAAAAAGGGAAAAAAGATGCATATTAAAAATGCATTCTGCCAAACCCAGTGGGCATGCTATAATCCCAGTTACTCCAGAGACTGAGATAGGATGATTGCACGTTCAAGGCCAGCCAGGGCCAATTTAGTGAGACCCAACCCAAAATTAAAAGAAAATCATAAAAAGATACAGTCTAGAGAGGGGAACGAAATTCAGATAAAATCTGTGGGATCCATTGATGGCAAACCACAAAATAAAAGTATCTGAACTCATCAGGAAGATGTATTCATAAAATCCTTCCATGAATTTCATTCACCTTGTCTTTATTTATTTGGATATTGGAAATGTTGTTTAATGACAGCTCATAAAAGGAGGCCCCCCCCAAAGGGCAGTTACCCTACTATGAAGGCATTCTGAATAAGAAGAAAGTGTGTCTTACACAAGCAATCTCTACAAGCACTCTCTTTAGTATGACCTTTTAGTACAGTCAAGAAGTTTTATGTCTGCAACAGGATTTCATGAAGTAAAGCCCAGCATCCACTGCTACTTCCTGAAAATACCACACCCCAACTTGTTCCTGATTTTGTTGGTTTGTTACAACCATCTGACATCAAGAAGAAAATCATACTGAGATCCAAATTTTCTGTCATTATTGTTTCAATATGCAGAACCGTTCTTGTATTTTTTCTCTATCTGGTATTTTTATACTTAGCAACCTAGAGAGTTTATTTCAATACTTAGCAACATGGACAGTTTATTTTTCCTAGAATTTTTTTTAGCCCATCAATCAATGAATGTTCTGTGTATTGTTGTAGGGCTTCTGTTTCCCAATCTTGAACCTCAAAGAAATCTTCATTCTCACACTTCCTTGCCAGTTATCTTCCCAATATTCTGCAAACTTTGGAAAAAGAAAAATTAAACATAACCTACCTGAAAGAGAAAGAAAAAATATGGGAAGCACATTAAGCATTAACAGTACAGACTACAGCTCTCATTTCAGGAAACTGTTCTAAGTACAATCAGTACCTTCATCTAGGGCCTCACTGGTTGACTTTTTCCTCTGGTGGGGTAATTCAAACCTTTGTCTCCCATGTGAGGAACTCTGTGGTACACGATAGTCCCGTGTTAACTTTCCTGTTGAATATAGCTGTGGAATGAAAAGCTCTTGGGCACACATCTTACCCTCCACCTCCACCCCTGCCAGACCTCCATTTAGTTGTAACAATCTTGTTTCTCCTAGATTGTCACGATCATTAATATGGTATTTTCCTGTTTCCAAAATAGTATCATATATTCAGAATGACCGTTAAGCAGTCTCACACTCGAATTTAGAGTAGAGAAAAAAAATACATGTGTTCTCCACTCCTGGCTTTACCTTAGGGAAAAGAAATTTTCACTGTCTAATAGATGCATTCTTTGACCACTCTCTCACTCTTCGTTTTGTACTGGAAAATTTGGGAAAAGAAGTTTTTGACATGTGTCAATTCTCAAACTTTAGGATACAACATGACATATATATTAAACTTTTTAAGAACTTGTGTTATTTTGTAAGATACAGGCACATTTCTTTCTTAGAACTTCATAAACCAATTAACAAAAAGAGTAATTTCACATGAAATCTAGAATAACTTCAAGCATCATTCCTAATATTTTGAAACAGTTTTTTTATTATTATTTTCTAAATTTTATGATGATGTAGAAGTGGTTGTGTATATTTTTACTGTGTGAATATATGTCTAAAAACTGAAGAACTACATTTAAATTATCAAAGACTACTATGGTCTCTCTTTTTTAGAGAAATGTTATTTTCTAATTCTTTTACTAAACAACAAATCAACTGAATGCACATTAACAACTGCCCATGAGAAAATGGATATTTATATTAACTTTATGTCAAATCATAAGATCATTATTTAAGCATAAACCATGAACATGGTTGATTTCCCTTTGTGCCCTTAGATGGGTTTTCCTATAATTCAGATATGAAGTGTGACTCAAAGAAATACAGACTCATAATAGGCCACCTTGATTTAGAATGAATACTCCAAAAATTAAATAATATCCACATTGCCTAAATTTCTGAATTACTACATTGGATATATGATTGTTAGATTTTAAAATAAAGTAATTAGAATGGATAAACTGCCAGACGTGGTTAGACTATTTATTTTGAGAAATTGTACAAACCATGATTAAGCACGTGTTCCTAAACAGCTTCTCTGTCTTATATAAATAGTTTTGAATTTATCATTAAATATATTACTCAACTTTCTGTTTTCTGATGATGTTTTTATTATTTTTCTCCTGATTTAAAATCTTATGATATTTAAATCATATGTTAACCATTTGTTGCCCTAGAAGAAATAAAATTCCATTCTGATCAAGTCTTTATAGTTCTGCAATAATAAAATAGATACATAAGCTGCCCCATGTGGTTCCTAACCATGAAACTGACTGGTGAGCTCAAAGGAACAGGGAAAGTTTTGCCAGTAGCCTTGGTAGTTGTTCCAGTGGAAATAGGGAAGAATACAGGTGAAGGAAAAATGAACATAGACTACCTTTATTCTTTAGTTCTCTTGGACACATACATGAGGAAATATATTAAAATCCAAATGCTATTCCTTAGTACTACCAGTTGCTTCTTTGTATTGGTATATCATGTTTCTCTGGATTTAAACCTTTGGAAAATAGTTAAATAATACTAAAGTATTATTTCTATTTTAACCATTTTTTAAATTTTGTCTATTAGTTTTGTATACAATAAAGCTTCATTAAATTTTGGGGGCAAAGAGGAAGAATTATTTATTTTTATTGATGTATATTTATTATAAAAGCAGCAAGTTTCAATGTGGCATATTTGCATGTGTACATACATAATTTGAGCAGTTTGATTCCCCAGTACTTCCCTTACCTTCCCTCAACCATTCTGCTTATCCTCTTCCTCTATCCTAATGGTTTCCTTTCTATTTACATGACATCCCTTTTCTTTTCTTTCTTTCTTCCCTACCTTCCACATATGAAACAGAACTTACAACACTTGTCCTTCTGAGTCTGACTTATTTTGTTTAACATGATGTTCTTCAGATCCATATGTTTTTCCTGAAAATGGCAAAATTTCATTCTTCTTTTGACAAAATGCATTTTCTTTATGCATTCATCTGTTGATGGAATCTTGGACTGGTTCTACAACTTGGCCATTGTGAATTGTGCTTGTGTGTACAAGTGTACAAATGTATCTCTAAAGTATGCTGACTTTAATTCTCTGGATAAGTATTGAGAAGCTGTACAGCTGGATCATATAGTAGTTCAATTTTGTGCTTTTAGAACCTCCATACTATTTTCCATAGTGGCTGCACCAATTTACATTCTCACCAACAATGTAGAGAGTTATTTTTTTTTCCTCCAGCAACCCTCACCAGCATGTATTGTTATTATATTCTTGATTAGTTTAGCCAGAGCAATTAGGTAAGAGAAAGAAATAAATGGGAAACAAATAGAAAAGGACAAAGTCAAAGTATCCATATGGGCAGGTGATATTATGCTACATTTAGAATACCTTGAAGGGCCGCACCAGAAGACTTCTAGATCTGATAAATAAATTCAAAAAGTAGCAGGATAAAAAAAAATCAACATACAAAAGTCAATTGCCTTTCTGTACAGCCAGTGAGAAGAAAGCAAGGAAATAATTCCATTCACAATGCCTTTTAAAAACTAAATACCAGTGTTGTATGAAAGGAGAGAAGGTTAGCACTCCCCTTGACAAGGATGGAGAGGCCCTCGGGCCTGAAAACACACATACGGTTAAGGCATTGCCGCCTGCTTCGTGGCATCTAACCACTGTTTTTTCAATCTCAAAAAACTAAAGGACGAATGATATCGCTGATAAGCAGATGAGGACATATAAGGGGGGGTATGAGGGGTTAGCGTTAGGGTGAGGGTTAGGTTTAGGGTTAGGGATAAGGAGGGTGGTAAGAATGGAGAAAGGAAGGACTGTATAGAGGGAAAAGAGGAATGGGGGGAGGGAAAAAATAACAGAATGAATCAAACAATATTGCCCTATGTAAATTTATGATTTTCAATTAAAATAAATTTTTTTAAAAAAGTAAAATACCTAGGAATAATCTTAAGCAAGGAGATGACAGACCTCTACAATGAAAACTATTTAACACTGAAGAAAGAAATTGAAAAGACACTAGAAGATGGAAAGATTTCCAATGGATAGGTTGAATTGATATGATTAAAATGTCCATACTACCAAAGTGATCTAAAGATTCAATGCAATCCCCATCAAACTACCAAAGGCATTCCTCACAGAACTAGATAAAATTCTAAAATTAATATGGAAGAAACAAAACACCCAAAGTAAACTTAAGCAAAAAGAGCAATGCTGGAAGCATCACAGTACCACATCCCAAACTATATTACTGAGTCATAGTAATAAAAATGGCATGATATTGGCTTAAAAAGCAAAACACAGATCAATGGAATAGAATACATGATACTGAGACAAACTTACACAGTTTCAGTCATTTGATTCTCAACAAAGGTAACATAAATCTATGTAGGAGAATAGACAACCTCTTAGACAAATAGTGTTGGGAAAACTGGATATTCATACATAAAAGAATGAAGCTAGATTCCTATTGTTGCTCCATATAAAAGTCACCTAAAACTGGATCCAAGACCAAGGTGTAAGATCAGAAGTTTTTCAAATGCTAAAGAAAACTGAGGTCAACATTCCAACACATAAGCACAAGCAAGGACTTTCTGAATAGCACACAAATAGCTCGGGAAATAAAACCAAGAATCAGTAAATGGAATGGCATCAAATTAAAAAGCTACTGCACAGCAAAAGAAACAATTAATAACAAAGAGACAAACTATAAAATAGGAGAAAATCTTTGACAGCTACTTGTCTGACAGAAGATTAATATTCAGAAAATATAAGGAACTCAAAAACTCAATACTAAAAAAAATCAAATGACCTATTTAATAAATGCACAAATTAAGAAGTACATTTTCATTTTGATGTGAAAAAATGGTCAACATCTTTGGCTACCAAGGAAATGCATATCAAAACTAAATTGAGATTCCATTTCATTCTACTTACAACAGCAATCATCAAGAAAGAACAATTCTATCTGATCTTTTTAAATTTTCTGATTTACTCTTTTTTTTCTATTTTTTTAATTTATTTTTTAATTAAAAAATCATAAATTTACATAGGGCAAAGTTTGATTCATTCGGTTATTTTTTCCCTTCCCCCCCACGCCCTCCCACTCCTCTTTTCCCTGTATACAGTCCTTCCTTCCTCCATTCTTACCACCCTCCTTATCCCTAACCCTAACCTAACCCTAAACCTAACGCTAACACCTCCTACCCCCCATTATATGTCCTCATCCGCTTATCAGTGAGATCATTCGTCCTTTGGTTTTTTGAGATTGGCTTATCTCACTTAGCATGATATCCTCCAATTTCATCCATTTGACTGAAAATGCCATCACTTTATCATTCTTCATGGCAGAGTAATATTCCATTGTATATATATATGCCACAGTTTCTTTATCCATTCATCAACTGAAGGGCATCTAGGTTGGTTCCACAGTCTGGTTATGGTGAATGAGCAGCTTATGAACATTGATGTGGCTGTATCTCTGTAGTATGCTGATTTTAAGTCCTTTGGGTATAGGCCAAGGAGTGGGATAGCTGGGTCAAATGGTGGTTCCATTCCCAAGCTTTCTGAGGAATCTCCATACTGATTTCCAGAGTGGCTGCACTAATTTGCAGGAACACCAGCAATGTATGAGTGTACCTTTTTCCCCACATCCTCGCCAACACCTATTGTTGCTTGTGTTCTTGATAATCACCATTCTAATTGGGGTGAGATGAAATCTTAGGGTAGTTTTGATTTGCATTTCTCTTATTACTAGAGATGTTGAACATTTTTTCATGTATCTGTTGATTGCTTGTACATCTTCTTCTGTGAAGTGTCTGTTCATTTCCTTAGCCCATTGTTGATTGGATTATTTGTATTCTTGGTGTAGTTTTTTGAGTTCTTTATAGATTCTGGAAATTAGCTCTCTATCTGAAGTATGAGTGGCAAAGATATTCTCCCACTCTGTAGGCTCTTTCTTCGCATTGCTGATAGTTTCCTTTGCTGAGAGAAGCTTTTTAGTTTTGATCTATCCCAGTGGTTGATTCTTGCTTTTATTTCTTGGGCTACGGAAGTCCTGTTAAGGAAGTCTGATCCTAAGCCAACAAGTGAAGGTTTTGGACCTACTTTTACTTCTATAAGATGCAGGGTCTCAGGTCTGATTCCGAGGGTCCTTGATCCATTTGAGTTGACGGTTTCTGCAGGGTGAGAGATAGGGGTTAAATTTCATTCTGTTGCATATGGTTTTCCAGTTTCCCAGCACCATTTGTTGAAGAGGCTATCTTTTCTCCATGCATATTTTTTGGCACCTTTGTCTAGTATGAGAAAATTGTATTTATTTGGGTTTTGTGTCCATGTCCCTCTACTCTGTACCATTGATCTACCTTTCTATTTTGGTACCAATACCATGCCCGTTTTTGTTACTATTGGCTTTGTAATAGAGTTGAAGATCTGGTATTGCAATACCCCCTGCTTCGTTCTTTCTGCTAAGGATTGCTTTAGCTATCCTGGGTTTTCGTATTCATCCCGACGATTTCATAATTGCTTGCTCTATTCTGTAAGGTACATCATTGGGATTTTCATTGGAATTGCATTTAATCTGTATAGCACTTTAGGTAGTATGGCCATTTTGACAATATTAATTCTTCCTATCCAAGAACATAGGAGATCTTTCCATCTTCTAAGGTTTCTTTATTTCTTTCTTTAGTGTTCTGTAGTTCTCATTGTAGAGGGTCTTTCACCTCTTTTGTGAGATTGATTCCCAAGTATTTTATTTTTATTTTTTTTATGCTATTGTGAAGGTGGTAGTTTTCCTAATTTCTCTTTCTGAAGATTCATCAGTTATGTATAAAAATGCGTTGGATTTATGAGCATTGATCTTGTAACCTGCTACTTTACTGAATTCACTTATGAGTTCTAAGAGTTTTCTGATGGAATTTCCAGGTTCCTCTAAATATATACTCATGTCATCAGCGAACAGGAATAGTTGAGTTCTTCTTTTCCAATTCGTATCCCTTTAATTTCTTTGGTTTCTGTAATTGCTCTGGCTAGAGTCTCAAGAATGATGTTGAATAGAAGGGGTGACAAGAGGGCATCCCTGCCTTATTCCAGTTTTAAGGGGGAATGCTTTCAGTTTTCACCATTTAGAATGATATTGGCCATGGGCTTAGTGTAGATGGCCTTTACAATGTTAAGGAATGTTCCCACTACCCCGATTTTTTCTAGTGTTTTGAGCATGAAGGGATGCTGTATTTTATCAAATGCTTTTTCTGCATCTATTGAAATAATCATGTGATTCTTAACTTTCAGTCTCTTGATATGGTGAATGACATTTATTGATTTCCGGATGTTGAACCAACCTTGCACTTGATCGTGGTGCACTATCTTTTTAATATATTTTTGTATGCAATTTGCTAAAATTTTGTTGAGAATTTTTGCATCAATGTTCATTAAGGATATTGGTTTGAAATTTTCTTTCCTCAATGTGTCTCTGTCTGGTTTAGGTATCAGGGTGATATTGGCTTCATAGAATGAGTTTGGAGGGTTCCCTCCTCTTATATTTAATGGAATACTTTGAGAAGTATTGGAATGAGCTCTTCTTTAAAGATTTTGTATAACTCGCAGAGAACCATCTTGTCCCGGACTTTCCTTTGTTGGTAGGTCTTTTGATGACCTCTTCTATTTCACTGCTTGAAATTGATTTATTTAAGTTGTCTATGTCTTCCTCGTTCAGTTTAGGTAATTCATAGTATCTCCAGAAACTTGTTGATGTCTTCAAGGTTTTCTGTTTTGTTGGAGTATAGATTTTCAAAATAGCGTCTAATTATGTTTTGTATTTCACTCATGTGTGTTGTGATATTTCCCTTGTTCATTCTGAATTTTAGTAATTTGAGTTTTCTCCCTCTTTCTCTTTGTTAGGGTGGCTAAGGGTTTATCAATTTTGTTTATTTTTTCAGAGAACCAACTATTTATTTTGTTAATTTTCCCAATTGTTTCTTTGTTTTAATTTTGTTAATTTTGGTTCTGATTTTAACTATTTTCTGTCTTCTACTCTTTTGGTGTTGGTCTGCTCTTCTTTTTCTAGGGCTTTGAGCTGTAGTGTTAAGTCATTTATTTGTTGATTTCTACTTCTTTTGTTGAATGCGCCCCGAGAAATAAATCTTCCTCTAAGTACTGCTTTCATAGTGTCCCAGAGGTTTTGATATGATGTGTCTTTGTTCTCGTTGACTTCTAAGATTTTTTAATTTCCCTCCTGATGGCTTCTGTTATCCATTCATCATATAATAGTGTATTATTTAATCTCCAAGTATTGGAGAAGTTTCTGTTTTTATTCTGCCAATTATTTCTAATTTCAATCCATTATGATCTGATACAGTACAAGGTAGTATCTCTATCTTCTTGTATTTGCTAACAGTAGCTTGTGGCATAAAACATGGTCTATTTTAGAGAAGGATCCATGTGCTGCTGAGAAGAAAGTGTATTCGTTCTTTGTTGGATGGTATATTCTATATAAATCAGTTAAGTCTAAATTGTTGATTGTGTTATTTAGATCTATGGTTTCTTTATTCAATTTTTGTTTGGACGATCTATCCAGTGGTGAGAGAGGTGTATTAAAATCACCTAGTATTATTGTGTTGTGGTCTATTAGATTTCTGGAATTGAGAAGGATTTGTTTGACATGGATGAGCCAATGTTTGGGGCATAGATGTTTATGATTGTTATGTTGCTGATTTATGCTTCCCTTAAGCAGTATGAAATGTCCTTCTTTATCCCTTCTGACTAGTTTTGGCTTGAAGTCCACATTATCTGAAATGAGGATGGATACTCCAGCTTTTTTGCTGTGTCCGTGTGCATGGTATGTTTTTTCCCATCCTTTCACCTTTAGTCTATGGATATCTCTTTCTCTGAGATGAGTCTCTTGCAGGCAGCATATTGTTGGATTCTTATTTTTTTCATCCAATCTGCCAGTCTATGTCTTTGATTGATGAGTTCAGGCCATTAATATTCAGGGTTATTATTGTGATATGATTTGTATTCCCAGGTCATTTGACTCATTTTTGTTTTTGACATGATTTGGTTTCTCCTTTAATTTGGCTATCCTTTAGGCTAGTTCCTCCCGTTGCTGAATTGTATCATTGTTTTTCATCTCTTCCTCATGGAATATTTTGCTGAGAATGTTCTGTAATGCCGGCTTTCTTTTTGTAAATTCCTTTAGCTTTTGTTTGTCATGGAAGGATCTTATTTCATCATTAAATCTGAAAGTAAGTTTTGCTGGGTATAAGATTCTTGGTTGGCAGTCATTTTCTTTCAGGGCTTGGTAAATGTTGTTCCAGGCCCTTCTAGCTTTTAGGGTCTGGATTGAAAAATCTGCCGATATTCTTATTGGTTTCCCCCTGAATGTAATTTGATTCTTTTCTCTCGTGGCCTTTAAAATTCTGTCTTTATTTTGTATGTTAGGTATTTTCATAATAATGTGCCTTGGTGTGGGTCTGTTGTAATTTTGTATATTTGGAGTCCTATAAGCCTCTTGTACTTGGTTTTCCATTTCATTCTTCAGATTTGGGAAATTTTCCTGATATTATTTCATTGAATAGATTGTTCATTCCTTTGGTTTGTTTCTCCACGCCTTCCTCATCCCAATAATTCTTAAATTTGGCCTTTCATGATATCCCATAATCTTGTAGATTCTGTTCATGATTTCTTACCATCTTTTCTGTTTGTTCAACTTTGTTTTCAAGATTAGATAGTTTATCTTCAATATCTGAGGTTCTGTCTTCCAGGTGTTGTATCCTATTGGTTATGCTTTCTATGGAGTTTTTAACTTGGTTTATTATTTCCTTCATTTAAAGGATTTCTGTTTGTTTGTTTTTTTTTTCAGTATCTCTAACTCTTTATTGAAATGATCTTTTGCTTCTCGTATTTGCTCCTTTAACTGTTGATTGGTGTGATCATTAATGCCTGCATTTGCTCTTTCATCTCCTCCTTCAATGCCTGCATTTGCTCTTTCATCTCCTTGTTTGCTTCCCTGATTGTATTTAATATGTACAGTCTGAACTCCCTTTTTGACATTCTTCTGCTGTGCTGTCATTGAGTTTTATTGATATAATATCTAGGTTTGTTTGGGATATTTTCTTCCCTTGTTTTCTCATATTGGTCAGATGTCAGTGGGACTCTATGATATTGCAGATTTCCTCTATTTGCTTATAGTGTCCCTGTAGATTTCCAATGTATCATCTCCCAGCCTTCAGTAGCCTGAAGTCTTGGAGTAACTTGATAATGCAGTACTTCTGAAGGAAGCTGTCCCTAGCCCGCTACTGGTTCCAGGGCTTGGAGCTGGCTTTGTGTGAAAAGGCTCTCACTGGGGGGACTGCTCCAAGAAGCTGGTCCTGTGGGAGAAGCCCACCGCTGGAGTGCCCAGGGCTGCCTGGAGAAGACTCTAGCTGCCCTGCCCTACTCTAATAAGCCACCCGAATCTGGGCCTGCCGCCCGAGCCGAGCTTCACCAGGTGGGGGAGACTCACTCCATGGTTCTATTTTAGTCCCTGTCTCTCAATGCCTCCCCTTCTTGTATCCTGGGTTCTGGAGTGACTGGAGATGCAGTCACCCTCTAGTCCGCCACCTTGGATCGCCCCGTTGAAAAAGCCTTTCTGATTTACTCTTATAATGGAAAATATTGTGTATAATAGCAAGAAAACTCATTTTATGTTGTGAAGCTCTATAGATGCCATTTTCCACACACCAAACCAAAAATATGAGTTAGAACAAAAACAAAAGTGTTTCATGGGGCAGTGGTAGAATGGAAAGTGGCAAAAGGGGAGTAGATAAAAAAAATGGGCTTTGAGTTGAGACAACTTCAGTTGGATGTGGACTCTTTCACTCTGTATCCTGGCTTCCAATTTATTCAATGTTCATAAGTCACACATTTCTCATCTCTAAAATGAAAATAATAATAACCCACCCAATGATGTTGTAATGTGTAAATCTAGACACCAACACATATGGTATTTACTAGTGATTCCATTGGTATTGTTTTAGTCAGTTTTTTCACTGTTGTGACTAAAAGACCTGACAATTTTAGAGGAGGAAAAGTTTAGGGGCTCACAGTTTCAGAGGTCTTAGTTCATATACAGCTGGCTCCATTCTTCGGGACT
This sequence comes from Sciurus vulgaris, assembly GCF_902686455.1. Classification (NCBI taxonomy): domain Eukaryota; kingdom Metazoa; phylum Chordata; class Mammalia; order Rodentia; family Sciuridae; genus Sciurus; species Sciurus vulgaris. The sequence goes on along the minus strand of NC_136467.1, from coordinate 102,053,125 downwards.
CAAGGCAAAGTAAAACAACATGGAGGAAGAAAGCAGCTCACATAATGATCAGAGAGAAGAGAGAGACTCCACTCACCAGATTCAAAATATATACCAAAGGCATGCCTCCAAGGACCCACTTCCTCCAGCAACCTTCAGTTAATATTCTGTTAATCCCATCAGGAGATTGATTCACCAATTGAGTTAAGACTCTCATAACCCAATCATTTCTCCTCTAGATCTTCTTGCATTGTCTCACACATGAGATTTTGGGGCACAGCTCACATCCAAACTATAACATTTTGACCCTGGCCTCCAAAAACTCATGACCATCTCACAATGCAAAATATATTTACTTAATTTCCAAGAGTCTCCATAGTCTCAACAGTTCCACGATTGCCCAAAAGATCAAGTCCCAAGTCTCCTTTGAGACTCAGGGCAGGCTCATTATCATGAGCTCCTATAAAAGAAAAAGTGATTTTAAGTATCCAATGTAAATGGTATGGAGTAAACATTTCCATTCACAATAGAGGAATATAAAGAAGACCAAAATCCAACTGAGCAAACAAGTCCTATAGCTCATGGCTGGCACCTGGGGCACATGGCATGATGATGGTCTATTCAAAGAGCTTATGTAGCTCTGTCCCTGTGTCTTTGTTGGTTGCAGCCCAAGTGGACCAAGTAGCCTTTCTGTTGACTTGTCTCTGCTCAATTCCTGAAGATTTTGTAGGATGATGACCCATTACTGGCTCTTAATGTTCACTGCAACTTTGGTTTCTTCCTCACATCTCATGTTTTGCCCTCTGGGGAGCTGCCTTCAGGGACTCTGACCCTGCTGCATTTTGCCTGTCCTTCCAGGCCTTCCTTCAAAATTTTGGTGGAAGCCTGTATGACCCCGTAACTCCAGAGTCCTACATTCCTGCAGAACCAGCATCACGTAGGTGATGCCAAGGTCTACTGCCATCTCCAGCAGTAGCCAAGCCTGCAAGGACCCTCGCTGCAGCAACCTCTGAGTGCCTGAGTAGCTGAGCTTGTTGAGAAAACTTCGTAGGACCCCTTAAGCAAGAAGTGTACCCCACTGGTCTTCTCTCAAGGGAATTTTTACTTTTACTTCCTGTCGCTGGCTCTTTGCGGTTCCAAAATCCGTGGATATTTGTCACCGCTTGCAGCAACAACTTGCACGGGTTTTATGGGTGGTGGAGTGGAAACTGAGGCACTTCTTTCTCTTTAGTGCACTGCTTTCTTGCTTGTTTATAGAGGATAGAGGAAATGAGGTTTACTTGCTTTGAGAGGAGAGAGAGAGAGAGACTTTGCTTATCAGAGAGAGACTTTGCTTAAGAGAGAAACTTGCTACGCCTTAAAGTCCTGCATCCTGTGAACTAAGGGTATGTCTACCTAAGGTGCCCTAGTGATGCGTCTCAGTTCTCTGTTCTGCGATCTGCCTTCCGCCGCTACCTGCTAGCTGCTGTGCCGTTTTTCCCTACTAGCTGCCGTCGCGCGTTTCCTAGCTGCTTTCGTGTTTGAGTCTTCTACTACTTTTTCTGCTAATGGCTGCTGTAGCATGTTTTTCCCTCTGGCTGCTGTCGCGCGTGTGTCCTTCTTCTCCTGCTTTTCTGCTAATGGCTGCTGTGGCGTGTTTCGCTCCGCCTACGCTTATATCACCTCCAGGAGGCGGAGAGCAGGGCCACGCCTCTTACGCAAAGATTAGGCAAGAAGCTCCGAGCAGGCAATTAGTGCTTGAGAACACATGCGCATACATTGTGTGCGTGGATGAGAAAATCACCTGAGTGTGCTTATGTCAATCAACCTCCTCGCTGCCGATGTGATCAGGTGCCATCCCAGCACCGCCAACATGGCACAGCCCCCAACAACTTCCTTGAGTCTAAAATGGAAAGGATCTTGCAAATTCCTGAGATGCCCTCAAGCCATCTTTCTTATTGTCTCTGGGTAGTCTTCAACATTTCTTCAGTGGCAGTAATGTATTTAACAACTTCAACTTTCTAAGTCCCAGTTTTACTCCCACATTTCAAGCCCAAGCTTTTCAAATTTTTCTGCTCTGCTTTCTGCTCCTGCTTATCAAAATAAATTTGGCTAAAAACCAGCAGCTATATCCATGCCACCACCTGAATGCTATTCTATCTAGAAATTTCTTGTGCCAGATTAAGAAGTTCGTTACTTTTAAAATCAGTCTCACAGAAAGTCTTAGGACACAGAAAATACAGACAACTTCTCAGCCAGAAAACATGAATGACCTCTAGTCCAATTGCCAATAGTGTCTTTCTTTTCCTCTAAACTCTCTTGAGCCCTGTCTTCACTGTCCATGGTCCTATTACATTCTGGTCTTCTGACTTGGTCATTAAGCTCTGCTTACAACAACCTAAAGTATTCCAACTTAACCAGCTAAACATCTTAACATTCCTCCCAATTCCAATAAAGCTCCAAATGCTTATGAACCACATGGTGAGGTTAGTCACAGCAATGACCCCACTTCTTTGTACCAATTTCTGTTTTAGTCAACTCTTCTGCTGCTGTGACTGAAAGACCTGACAAAAACAATTTTAGAGGAGGAAAAGTTTATTTATGGATTTATAGTTTCAGAGGTGTCAGTTCATAGACAGCTGGCTCCATTTCTTGAGGCTTCAGATGAGGCAGAACAACAATTGTGGAGGACTACAGTGGAGGGAAACAGATCACATGATGATCATAAAGAAGAGACACTACTCATCAGATACAAAATATATGCCAAAGGCATGCCCCCAATACCTACCTCCTCCAGTACACCCGACCCACCTTCAGTTATCATTCAGTTAATCCCACCAGAGGCATAATTCACTGAATGGGTTAAGACTGGAGGAAGAAAGCAGCTCACATAATGATCAGAGAGAAGAGAGACTCCACTCATCAGATTCAAAATATATAACAAAGGCAAGCCCCTAAGGACCCACTTCCTCCAGCCACCTTCAGTTAATGTTCTGTTAATCCCATCAGGGAGATTGATTCACCAATTGATTTAAGATTCTCATAACCCAATAATTTCTCCTCTAAACCTTCTTGTATTGTCTCACACATGACCTTTCAGGAGGCATCTCAACAGGTATCAAAATACTCCTTGCTCCTTTACCCTCCAAATTGCCTTTAATTAATAAACATATTTTCAGTGAAATAGTACTGATGTCAGGAATAGCAAAATACAGAAGATAGAGAGATCAGATTTCTTCTATGTAAGTCATTTTAAAATAATAAACAAATGGATGGCATATTCTAATGAACGACAGTTTTGCCAAGTGTTCTTACCACTTGAGAAAACATATCTCCTAACACTTTACTTCATTAACCAAATTAACAGGATACAGTTTATCCTCCTGTGTGGTATGATTATTAAAATCCTTGGCAGCTGAATGTGCTGGAGATGAGAACAGATTAACTCAATTATAACTAGTGAAGCATGCATTATTAGAAAATTACCTTGTCTCTTATTACTTGGGTTTAGCTTGTCAAGAGTAACAAATGGAAGACTTGACCTTCTATAACTTTTTCCTGCTATTTCACCTATTATATTCTTACATATTCTCAAAAGTACTTTTTAATGCCCCAGAAAAGAAACCTAGACTTAGTCTTTGAATTGCAATATTGAAGTGTTCATAACATTAACTTTGCCAGCCAAAATTTGAGCTTTGTATCAGAGGATAAGTTCTGCCTAACAATTTTTAATTTGTTTATAAAGATGTTCTGTTAGCAACACTTGACTCTGGGGAGACACAAAGGAAGTCAACTCTATCTAGTGCCTAACTAACTACCTCACTGCTCCTTTTTTTAGCTGCAAATGAAAAATTGTTTACTTCATCTTGTAAATTAGAAGTATTTCTAAACTTGCTTTTGGTTCTAAAATCTTGTGTATCTATTTATATCACAACTTATTAGGCACCCTACATGGTTTTCCCTAGTAAGGTACAAAATAAGTCAAAAAATAAAACCTTTGAAACAGGAAATTAAAATTCAAGCTTCCCTTCAACGTCAATTCTTAACTAATGGTAACTGGGTTTATTTGCTCAAGGCAAAAGTAAGTGAATTTTCATTTTTTTTTAATTACATAACTATGCACAAGGGACTGTATTGCAAAGGTAAACAGATAATCACTGTCCCATTCTACCCAAACCCAAAGTCAAAGTTGGGAGATAGGCAATTAATTAATAATAATAAGATCTTGGACAAAGATTTTAAGAGGAACAAAGATGCAAAGTCTTTGTTTCTGGTTCTGGTTTCTGGCTTGGATAACTGAATGGTAATTACTGTCAACCCCCAAGAGGGCACCCAGAATATTAAGAGATTAGAAGAAAAATGATGAGTTGTTTGGAGTATGTTAGGTTTTAAGTGTCTTTTCCAGAAGAGCTTTAGAAAACTTATTACATTTCTTGAATCCTACTGTTGTGCTAATCTGGAATCATCTGACAGGATTAAGGAAAGTAGAATCCCCTTCAGTCATTATTTTTTATTCCAATAAACCCTCCATCATGGAGAGAGATGGTGACCATGTTCCATCCTGCTGGAGGTAGGACAAGTCCCAGACATCAAATTCCTTTATAGATACTACAAAGACAAGGAACGTAAAATGTAGTACAACATGAGAAAGATGATTTGCAGTTTGGGATACATTTTATTCATTTTGAGAGCAAAGTTTAAAATTCTCCAATTGAAAAGAATGTATCCACAGGATTCTCAAAATCAGTGGTCAGTTTCTTCATTTCTTCTTTAGTCATATGGGTTGAAAGAAATATTGGAGTCAAGGTCTGTAATGTGAATTTTTTTCATTTTGTAGATGAACACAATACCTTTATACTATTTTTTTTTTAATGTGATACTGAGGATCTAATCAATGGCCTCACACATGCTAGGCAAGCACTCTACCACTGAGCCGCAACTCCAGCCCTGTAATGTGGATTTTTATAGCTGCTCAGCAGGGAAAAGCAAATAAAAGACTTCTTTTTTTATTAGATTGGAAACAAAGGATCTCAAAAGAACAGTACAAATGGACATTGCTCTGGGAAAGGAGCCCCAAACTCAGAGATTTTGATAATCACTTAAAACTCAAGCTGAATTAACACAGGAAAAGATAAAGACACTGTATTTCATTGATTTCAAGTTCAAATTCTTTCACTATAAAATGTTAAATGACCTCTGAAATTGGCTTCCTGATCTGCCATCTTAACTTTGGTGTTGCTCTGATGACATCCCAATGTAACTTTTATGCTTAAGTATGCACAAACTTGCTAATAGATATTTTGTCATAATCTGAATAGTTTTGTGCATTTTGGTTAAGCATACTGAGTTTAATCACCACAAAATGCCCCCAGACAGTTGTGTTATGATTTATCAGTGAATAAAATGTTACCATGCTGGTGCAGTGGTGCATGATCAGGAAACTGAGGCAAGGATCTCAAGTTCAAAGGCAGCCTCAGCAACTTAGAGAGACCCTATGCAACTTAGTTAGATTCTGACTCAAAATTAAAAAAAAAAAAAAAGGACTGGGTATGTGGCTCAGCAGTTAAGCCCCTCTGGGTTAAAATCTCCAGTACCAAAACAACAACAAAAAAGTTATTACATACCCCATGTACCAGGAAGGCATAGAAACAGAAAAGTGTAATATCATGTAAATATCCATGTCTGGTAATTACAACTTTTTCAAAAAGTGTAATATAAAAATTCTAAGAGATAAGAAATATTGTGTCATTGTTTACCTGACAATGTCTTTTCCTTCTTAGTGGTACATTAAAGAATGTTACCAGTTTCAATCAAGGACATCTTACACTTGAAGAAATGCAATAAATGAATGTATTTCCAAAGCAAGGCATTGTCTCTTTAAAATGTCAGTTATGTATCTGTTGAATGTTGATTATGTTTAGTAGATTTTTTAAAGTTATTTCAAAATCTAGAGTCTGGATTTTAAAGAATACTTCTACTCCCCTTTTTAAGGTACTTCATTTTTAGTGGTACCTGATGACCAGAATTCCTAATCATTGGGAAAGTGTTTAAAAGAGAAAAAACAATTTCTAAAGTGCTAAAATTTTAAATTTTGAAGTACTAATACATTCTAGCTAATGATGGCAGGCACTTTTATGGACTTGGAGGATTAACTTCACGGGAATGTGTACACGAAGTGATACAGTAGATTAAGATTCTGCAATAATGAAGGTATTTCAAAGAACATTTCTAAGCCAAAGTTTGTAATTGAGGAGGGATATAAATTTCAGTAATTCAGTTTTTCTAAATTGGTAGCAAAAAATTTATGAATTCCACAACTACTGAACACCTGTTTATGTAAGTAACTACACTGGACTCTGTGGCAGATGCGAACAAATGGGAAAAGTTTTGAACATCAGGGAGCTTATCATCTGGACAAGAAATCGGATGTTTATACAAATAAACATAACTATATTATAAAGAGCTTCCAAGGTCACATAACCCAAGAACCCTGGTAGCAAGATGATCATATACCTCTTATTATGAAAAAAAGTAGAAGGGGGTGGGGGAGATCAAGCAGCAAAATACGATTATGTAATCTGAGATGCTACTCTTGAAAATGTAAATGCATTCTTCCTCAAAGGTAACTTCAGTGTACACTTTAGAGTGACTATTTTATTCTGTGAGACTATAAAAGGAAAATAGAAAATATCACTTTTACTTATGATGCCACAGCCTTGGATTTTTTAGATAGAATTTAAATCATACAATTTAAGTGCGATCTCTCCTTTAAAAATTGTGTTATCATTTCAGAATCCAAGCTCAAATAATTTAATTTCATAATGTTTCATAAATGATTTGAAGGTCCTTACTCCAATAAATAATCAGCTTTGTGTTAATGGGCTAATACTTTCTTAGTATTTAGTGCTTTCTTTTTTATACACTTCAAATAAATACATTTTGGTGTCCAAATCTTCTTTTGATTTTCTGTGCTATGACTTTTGTACAGACCTAGTCATTTCACTTTCTACCATAATTATTTATGCGATTATCCTTCTAAATACACCTAGATAGAGCAGCCACTATAGTTGAATAGAGGTAATTTGTACCTGCTACTGAGAAGGGCCAGAGCAGTAAAGGAATAATTGTGTTTCAAAAAGACTCAAGGAGAATGTTGGAAAACAGCAGGGAGGTGACAGGAACCCTAAAGAGCACATTCAGAAAGGCAATCTAAAGAAAAGAACAAAGCAAGTTTCAACTTTCAGCCCTGGGGGAAGAGGGCACTATAGGGGAAAATGCAAACTGAAAAGCATGAACACCAATCTTGACAAGGGAAAGTCCTTAACTGCAGAACTCCATGGTCCTTACAGGTGAGTAATCCGTGCTGTGGAGCTGGCTGGTTTAAGACTGGCTGCTCTACTCCATGTAGGAACACATGGGTCTTCCCCAAACTCCAGAATCCAAGCTGCTACAATGGTCACAGCTAGATGTCATCTTGCCTTAGGGGACAGCACCTGGGCCCTGACAGAAGCCTCCAGTCAGTGTGCCCCATTGAGTTAAAAAGTCCCCCTCAACACCCTGAAGCTTCTGGACCAGAGGCCGTCAGAGTCACCAGTCTGAGTGCCATCCATGCTTGTCCTAGTGAGAACTAGGGAAAGTCTCCTCCGCAGCCCACAACCTTGGGCTTGTAGCTACTGTTTCAGAGTCCCAGCTTCACTGGCACCTGTCCATTGGAAGCTAGAAAATGTTATAGTCAAGTCCTGTAGCTCCAGGAATATTGCTACCAGTGTCCCCAACCCCCTGGAAATGCCTGTGTTCACCCAGCCAGAACTAGGCAAGGTCTTCCCAGTCCACTGCCTTGGAACTGCAGCTGCTGGTGCAAAAAGTCTAGGCATCACTCAAGCTGGTCCTGGGAATAAGGGAAAGGACCCATCTCTGTCTTGCTGCTCTAGGACTATGACTATCAACATCATAAGCCTCATTTTAAGGGAAGGTCCCCTCCACACCCTACACCTCTAGAAGCATGGAAACCAGTGTCACAAGCCAAAGGCTATCTGCCCATGCCTAGGGAAGTTCTTCTCCATGGCCCAGAGATTAAGGACCATAGCCACTGATGTCAGAATCCCTGGTCCCACTTGTGCTTGTCTGTTAGGACCTAGAGAAGAAATCATCTGCATCTCACAGCACTGAGATGGTAACTGCTACCACAAGACCCAGAGCCATCAGTGCTCAACCCTATGGAGCCAGAGTGCACATACCTTTGACCTGGGATGCTGGGAGGGATTGTACTGAATCTATAGATCAGATTTAGGAAATTGCTATTTTACCAAAATTAAGTCTTCCAGTATATGAACTCACAAAACTTTTCCATTTATTTAGACCTTCTTTAACTCTTTTCAACTTTATTTTCTAGTTTTTAGTGTAGAAGTCCTAAACCTATTTTAGTAAATTTATTCCCAAGTACTTTTTTTTTCTTTTTGATGCTATTGTGATTATTTTCTCAATTTCATTTTTAGATTGTTGCTAGTGTGTAAGAAATGCAATTAATTTTTGCATATTCCTTTTTTGTATCCTCTAATCTTACTAAATCCATTTATTAGGTTTAGTAGTTAATTAGTGAATAAATATTTAAGTCCTTTTTTAACAACATATAAATATGGATAAATTGTCAAGTCAGTCTATACATGTTTTTATAACTTCCATTTTAATAGTTGTAAGGTATTCCATATTAGATGACAAAATTTGTTCATTCCCCTGTTGTTAGGCATTTACATTGATTTCTCTTGTTTTTGCTTTATCATTACAAAAAACTGAATTAAATATTCTTGATCAAGCCTCTAACTCCTCAGTTACATTCATACTTTTATAGTCTGATTCTAAAAAATGAAAATCAATTGGCTGTAGTATATATTTATCTAAAATTTTAGTAAATATTGTAAAATTATCCCTCAAAACTGTCTAAAATTTCTTTCATCAAAAGACAAGATAGATTTATTAAGGATAAATCTCAAAATAGCTAACAGATTCTTGTAAGTCTTTAGCTTAGGTAAAAAGAATCCTCCCCCTCCACTGTAAAGTAGCAATGCTCTTCCTTTGGTAGTAAAATAAACTTAGAGCAAAGTATATACACCCAGAATAACTGCTGGAGAATGCATCTTCCTTTCCCAGAAAGTTTTAATCAGAAATATCAAAAAGGAACTAAGAGAATTTACTTAGGTTCAGTTGATCAATCATAAACTCTGTGAAGCTTCCTGACATTTTTTTTTTTTCTTACAGACTCCCAGGGAAATATGATTCACCAGGTCTCAGAATAAAAGGCACATATTTGAAATGCAGAAACACATGATACAGACTGGCTATAGCTGTATGCTCAAAAAGTCCTTCTCCAAATAAATAATTCCCAACTTTGCATATACCTACACACTGATACACAGAAAAAAATATATATATACACACACACAGAAGCTCCATATATAGGCTCTCCATATGAGTTTTGGTATGAAATCATTAAACTCTCTTGAGTTTTGGCATGAAATCATTAAACTCCCTTGCTGCCAGAGAGATAGAGTATGGTCATATTCCAAAGAAAGTATCATGGTAATGCCACAAGGAGATCCTTGTTAGGTGCCAACCAAACTTCTAAAGAGAGTTTTAAATACTTCATTGCCCAGAGTGAGAAGGCTTCAGACTCTTAAGAAGATACAGATCAGAGGCATAGTGCCTATACCTTGTTAGCATCACAGCCTTTATTAGATTATGAAACTGTCAGCCAGAATTGTGCAGAGAAAATAGAATGCAGAAAAAAATATTCAAAAGGAATCATATAACAAAAACTATATGATGAGTAAGTGTATCAGACTCAACATAAAGTCTGAGGTTCTTTCTACCTTACCAACAAGTTCTCAGAATCAAGAAGTGGACTAAAAATGTGAACCCCACATTAAGTGGTCAAAAGAACCTGGAAAGAGAAACACAGGCCATTCTAACTCAGAAATTATACACTTAGCCACAAATTTAAGATTTATTGATGATTTTTTAGTAAGAAATCACAAATTGAAGGCAGAATCTAGGGTATAGGATTTCTAGTTGATAGGTACATAGGGCTAAATTGACACTAGAGTGAAATCTAACTCACTATTAGTCAAGATTTATTTTCCTTGATTCAAAATGGTTTTTTAGCTTTCATCTAATCAGGAAAACACATATATACTAGGGTATTTCCATATGACAGCCATTGTGTTAGGAGCAGAGGGCAAAACAATATGACAACTGCCTTAAACTTGTGAAGACAGATGTGCATATACATAAATATAACACAGGCACTAAAATGCTGATTTGCAGAGATTGTCCATGCATTCTGAATCTAACAGAATATCTATTCTACAAACAACATAAAGTTGCAAATAAATATTTAAAGCCATTTTACAAAATAAATAATAATATTTCTCTATTCTAATGTTTAAAGTTATACAACTCTTCAAAGTCTGGACATGGGTCCATCTTCTTCATTATATCTCTAGCATTTACCACAATACCTGATACAGAGTAGGCACTCAGGGTACCCCATAAATATGTAATATATACACTTTGGACTATTAAATGGTTTTTAAAAGATTAATTGAAATAATAAAGAAAATTTATATTAATGCATAAAAACATAAAAAAAGAAAATAAAGATAATGCATAAATTAACCATCTTATATATACTTTAAAAGTGTATTTTTTGGCTTGGTTTTGTGGTTAACATTCCTGGATATTTATCATAATTGCAACTGTTTAAGTCAGCTTTTTAACTATTGTTACTAAAAGACCTGATCAGAACCATTAAAAGAGGAAAAGTTTATTTGATGGCTAATGGTTTCAGAGGTCTCAGTCTACAGACAGCCGACTCCATTCCTCAGGTTTGAGGTGAGGCTAAACGTCATGGTGGGAGAGTGTGGCAGAGGGAAGCAACTCACATGATGATCAGAGAGCAGAGAAAGAGATTCTACTCACCAGATACCAAATATATACCCCAAAGCCATGCCCCGCAATGACCCACCTCCTCCAGTCACGAGCTACTCACCTTCAGTTAACACTCAGTTAATTCCATCAGGGGATTAATTCACTGATTGGGTAAAGACTGTCATAACCCAATCATTTCTCCTCTAAATCTTGCATTACCTCACACATGAGCTTTTGGGGGACACCTCACGTCAAAACCATAACAATCCTTTAAAGAAATTGGTTCTGCTTCATACTTCATTCACTAATATATGAGATTACCATTTCCCAAACAGGCCTTAGCACTTGGCCAATCTTCTTCTTGATCAATCTGATATGTGACAAATAATCTTGCATTTCTATTTTCATTCCTATTCTTTTGATTATAAAATAGAGTATTTTCTGTTCCTGTCTTTGGTTTTAATACTTCTTTTTTCCCTTCTCTAACTTTTTCTTATGAATGTGTTGTCTTTTTATAGCACTATTATGTAGTGCCTTTTTCTATCATCTACTGCAAATTTTTGTTTTTCCATTTTTTTTTCTAATCCTATCACTATGCTAGTTACCATTGGTATAATTTATCTTTTATATAATCAATTCTGTAAAAAATTTCCCATTTCTGTAAAGACTAACAATTTATTTTTATTTGTTATTTTTAGTTATACATAACAGTAGAGTCATTTTTTACATATTTATACAAACAAGGAGTATATCTTATCCTAATTAGAATCCCAATCTTGTGGATGTATGATGTTGAGATTCACTGTGGTATATTAACACATGTACATAGGAGAGTTACGTCAGAAAGTTATGTCACTGTCTTTCCTATCTCCCCCTTACCTTCATTCCCCTTTGTCTAAATACACTGAACTTTTTTTTACACTTTTTATTTGTTCTAATTGGTTGTACAGGACAGTAGAATGCACATTGATACATCATACAGAGATGGAGTATAATTTCTCATTTTCTGCTATGTATTCTACTGGTTATGTATTCTATTGGTGACATAGAATCTCACCAGTTTTATAGTCATATATGTACACAGGGTAATAATATCTGATTCATTCCACTATTCTTTTTACGTCCACATCCGCTCCCCTTCCTTCACTCCCCTCTACCTAAAGTAACTCTATTCTTCCCTAGCCTCCCCTCACTATTGTGAATTAGCATCCTCATATCAGAGAAAACATTCTGCCTTTGGATTTACAGGATAAAAAGTCAACAAATAAATGACCTAACATTACATCTCAAAACCCTAGAAAAGGAAGAACAAATCAACACCAAAAACCCCAGAATAAGATAGGAAATAACTAAAATCAGAGCTGAAATCAATGAAAATGAACCAAAAGAAACTATTTTCAAAAAATTTACCAAACAAAAATTTGGTTCTTTGAAAAAATATATAAAATTGATAAATCCCTAGCCATTCTAATGAAGAGAAAAAGACAGAAATCTCCACTTCATAAAATACATGATGGAAAAGGAAATATCATAACAGACATGACTGAAATACAAAAGACAATTAGAAACTTTTGAAAATTATACTGTAAGAAAATAGAAAATATTGAAGACATTGACAAATTTCTAGAGACATATGACCTACCCAAACTGGATGACATACATAACTTAAGACAGATCAATTTCAAGTAATGAAATAGAAAACACTATCAAAAGCCTACCAATCAAGAAAAGCCCAGGACCAGATGGATTCTCAGCCAAGTTCTATAAGACTTGAAAGAAGAATTAACACTAATGATTCTCAAAGTATTCCATGAAATAGAAAACCCTAACCCTAACCCTTACCCTAACACTTCCAAACTCATTCTGTGAGGCTAATATCACCCTGATACTCAAACCAGACAAAGGCACATCAGAGAAAGAAAACTTCAGACCAATCTCCCTAATGAATGTAGATGCAAAAATTCTCAATGCATATAAAAACATCATAAAAAGATAGTATACCATGATCAAGTGGGGTTCATCCCAGGGACGTAAGGTTTGTTCAACATCTGGAAATCAATAAATGTAATTCATCACTTCAATAGACTTAACAACACGAATCATATATCTCAATAGATTCAAAAAAATAATTTGACAAAATACAGCACCCCTTCATGTTCAAAACACTAGAAAAACTAGGGATAGTAGGAACATACCTCAATATCATGAAAGTTTTATATGCTAAGCCCACGGTCAACATAATTCTAAATGGAGAAAAATTGAAAGCATTCCCTCTAAAACCTGGAACAAGACAAGGATGCCCTCTTTCACCACTTCTATTCAACATTTTCCTTAAACTCTAGCCAGAGTAATTAGAGAAAGATAGTAAAGGGATATGAGTAGAAAAAAAAAAGAAAGCAAACTATTTGCCAATGAAGTGATTCTATAGTTAGAAGTTCAAAAAATTTCACCAGAAAACTTTAAGAACTCATACATGAATTCAGTAAAGTAGCAGGATACACAATCAACACCCATAAGTCAAATGTATTCCTATACATTAGTGATGAATCTACTGAAGGAGAACTTAGGAAAACTACCCCATTCACAATAGTCTCAAAAAATAAAATGAAATACTTGGGAATCATCGAACAAAAGAGGTGAAAGACCTCTACAATGAAAACTAACAAAAAACTAACAAAAAAACTAACAATGAACACTAACAAAAGAAATTGAAGAAGACCTTAGAAGATAGAAAGACCTCCCACGTTCCTGGATAAGCAGAATTAATATAGGAAAAATGGCCATACTACCAAAAGCATTATACAAATTTAATGCAATTCCTATTAAATCCCAATGACAGTCTTCATAAAACTAGAAAAAGCAATCATGAAATTCATTTGGAAAAATAAGAGACCCTGAATACCCAAAGCAATTCTCACTTAGCAAGAAGAATGAAACAGGAGGCATCACAATATCAGACTTTAAACTATACTACAGAACCACACTAACAAAAACAGCATGGTATTGACACCAAAACAGACACATAGACCAATGGTACAGAATAGAAGATACAGAGACAAACCCACATAAATACAGTTATCTCATCCTAGACAAAGGTGCCAAAAACATTCACTAGAGAAAAGATAGCCTATTCAACAAATGGTGCTGGAAAAATTGGAATGCCACATGTAACACAATGAAAATAAACCCCTATCCACTGAACTTCTATTCTTCCCTTCCCCACCTGCCTTGTTGTATATTAGCATCCACACATCAGAGAGAACATTCAACCTTTGGTTTCTTGGGATTGGCTTATTTTACTTAGCATGATACTCTCCAGATCCATCCATTTATGAGCCAATGTCATGAAACCATTCATCTTTATTGCTGAGTAATACTCATTGTGTATGTATATAACATTTTCTTTATCCATTCATCTGTTGAAGGGCACTTAGGTTGGTTCCACAGCTTAGCTATTGTGAGTTTGAGCTGCTATAAACATTTATGTGGCAGCATCACTATAGTATGCTGATTTTAACTCCTTTGGATATATACTGAGATATAATATAACTGTGTCAAGTGGTGGTTCCATTCCTAGGTTTTTGAGGAATCTCCATACTGTTTTCCAGAGTGGTCACATCAATTTGCAGTCCTACCAGCAATGTATAAGTATAACCCACATCCTCACCAACATTTATTGTTACTTGTATTCTTAATTGTTGCCATTCTGACTGGAGCGGATGAAATCTTAGAGTAGTTTTAATTTGCATTTCTCTAATTGCTGGAGATGTTAAATAGTTTTTCATATTTTTGTTGACCATATTTCTTCTTTTGAGAAGGTCAGTTTAGTTCCTTTGCCCTTTTATTGATTGGGTTATTTGTTTCTTAGTGTTAAGCTTTTCAAGTTCCTTATATATTTTGAAAACTATTACCTTTATCTGAAGTGCAGGTGGCAACAATTTTCTTCCATTCTGTAGGTTTTATTTCATATTCTTGTTTCCTTCTCTGTGAAGAAGTTTTTAGTGTGCTACCATTCCATTTATTGATTTTTGATTGTAAAAATTACCCTTTGATTCCTAATTTTAACGTTATATCAAAGGTTATTAACAACCCAAGATTACACAAGTATATCTCCTTAACTTCTCTAGTTCCACTTTTACTTTTAAATTTCAATATAGTGACTATTTTAATATGAACATTGTGAGGTATAATTTTTGAATTTCTTGTTTTCTCACCAGTTATTCTATTACCATTTGATGAATAAATCAATATCATTAAAATGTTACATTTGTAATACAAATACTGTAACTATAGATTTTTTTTGTCCCTTATCTTAATGTGTACTTAGACAATAGACATTAATTACTTTTAAACAATAAACATTTTCTAGACATTTAATACTTTTAAAACAACTGTATTTTGTTATCTTTCATATTATATTATCATTTTTATTAATATTTTGTTGAAAGTCTCCTCTCTTTAAGGTTAGCATTCCAAGTTTCTGGGATGTTCTTTCATGTTTATTTTTTCTGAAAAATATTAAAATATTTTAACTAGGTCTTTCTCCTTAAATCTTATTGAAATTAGTTCTGTAGTTCTCAGAATATTGTTTAAAAATTTCTCCTAGAAGTAGTTATTTTGCATGAGTTTATTAACAAAATTTTAATAGATATAGGACGTTTTTGCATGAAAAGGTAACCAGTGGAAAATCAGATCGGGATGGGAAAATTCATGATGTCAAAAATCTCAAAGATGATCCACAGATCATTCCTTTGTAGGGAACCTTGGGACAAACATTCCCAAAACCCAAAACAACCACAAACCTGTACCTTAACCACCAGAGGGCAGTGCCCTCTCAATAATGGAACTCGGTAATCTTTAAATGAAACCCAGAGTTTTACTTATATTGAAATGAAATTCATATAAGAATACCAACAGATTATAGATTTACTTTAAATTCTAAATGATCACAAAACTTGATTATGGTGCTAAAGAATATAACGCACACATATAATACTTATAGAATATTTATAGAAATGCAGTCAACGTTGAATTATTCATATTAACATGTCAGGCACTACTTGTCCAATCATATTGCTGAAGACCTAAATGAAATTGGGAGCCATATGAATGAGAACTCTGAAGACAGGGACTGTATCTTGCTCACCAGTTGTTTCTTCTGTACATGGATAAGACCCAGTTTATAGTAAGAATAAATATTTGATGGAAGAAAACATTTTCTCTCTTTATTCTTTATATTTCTGGATCATATAATCTTTAACAACCATTATATACTACTTGCATAGTTTTTTTTTCAATACAGAGAAAAAGGTATAGAAGTAAAACCAACTTGAATTAGGGCTGTCCATAATTGGATGTTGAATGTGTCAGGGAATAAGTGATTTCATGTACCTTCCTGGCTTAGGGATTGATTATCAGCAGTATCATCAGTTGAAATTAGTAATTCAAGAAAGTGAATGGAGTTGTGAAGAATGATGAATTCCACAAAGAAAAAGTTATAATGAGGACCTGTGTAATGCTCACATGCAAATGTTTGAAAGGCAGTTAGAAATTCTAGTGGAGATGTCAGGGGAAGGTTTTGATTAGATCATGTGTTTGGAGATATCTGTGTATAGCTAACAACACAAACAGCCCACCCAGGGAAAATATATATATATATATATATACTACATATATATACTACAAAGCAAAAGCAGCCAATGTCAGCATTTAGGGAGGTAAAAGCTTAGAATAAAGGGAAGAAGATAAATGAATGATCAGACAGAAAGGAAAAGGACCAGAAGAGTAGAAACCAAGGAAAAGATGCAATGAATACAGAGTCTTGATGTCAAATGTCGCAGAGAAGTCATATGTGACACTGTCTGGGTTTGATCACCAGGAGGTCACATGTGACCTTGGAGAAGTCATGTCAAAGGGTGGTTGGGGTGGGCTCAGAGTGCACCTGGCTGAACAATGAATGGGGGGTGGGAAGAGAGCTAACCGCAGTATCTATGTTTTCAAGACTTTGTCCCTGGAGAAGAGAAGGAGGAAAAAAGTGCAGATACTTTCCATCTTGATAGGAGAGACTACATCTAGAAGATGCTATAGATTAATAATAAAGTAAAAATATCATCTGGAAGACTGTCCCCATTGCAAACCCAAGCATGACCTCTCACCTTAGTCTTTTCCAGTTACCTCTTGATTACAATTGCCAAGATCCATCCCTAGTGGTACCAGTTAAAAATATGGCTTTTCTTCATCACCACTTAATCATTTTCTTAAAATTTGAATGTGGTAAATGAATTCTCAATTAATTTACCAGACATCTAGACAATTAAGAGTTCTAAGCAGTAAGGAATAAGTTGATAGGCAAATTTATTAGTGCCGAATCTGAAGCTAGTGTAAGAAACCTAAAGGAAGTCAAGAGAAATGTAGGCAGACCAGAGATTGTTTTAGATGGCTTTGATTTTATTTCCCTGTGAATAGATTAGTAAGCAATGAGAGTTTACTGTTGATTTATGCCCACTCGGACATTAATGGGTTAATTATTGGTCTAATTCAAATATCCCTGCTCACCTCTTTCCAGAGTCACCTTCCTCGGGCATATACATCAAAACCCCCTCTCACCCTGCTCCTCGTCGTCTCTTTTTCTGTCTCACATGCTTCTAGCCATTGCTAGTGGAGCAGTTGGCATCCTGCCACTCCTATGCATGTTTAGCGAGCTGCTATCTATATAGAGAGGCAGTGCAGCTGTAAATTCAGTACGAGGACTTCTAAAGTACAAGGGGGGAAACCCTAAGAAATTAAAAGCTTTGCACTCTTCAAGTGCTTTGTGCACTCTCCAAAGTAACTCCTTCTCAGTTCCTCTGTGAGACTGTCCATTGTTTTTTGAAAATCAAATTTTTGCTATGACATGTGCTGTGGTTCAGATGTGGTTTGTCCCCATCGGGTCATGCTGAAGCTTGGTACCAAATTAACAGCATTAAAAGTGGCAGGACCTTGAAGTGGGACCTAGTGAAAGGTGATCAGATCTTGCCAGCCCTCCTAAGAGGTTGATTATGGAGTGGGTTAAACAGCTGTGATGGTTTGTCTGTGAGGTGCCTCAAAAGCTCACATGTGAGACAATGCAGAAAGGTTCAGAGGAGAAGTGATTGAGTTGTAAGAGTCTTAACCCAAACAGTAGGTAGGGTGTGACTGGAGGAGATTGGAATTGGGGCGTGGCTTTGGAGTATATATTTTGTATCTGGATAGTGGAGTCCCTCTCTGCTTCCTGATGATGTGAGTTGCTTCCCTCTGCCACACTCTTCTGCCATGATGTCCTTCCTCACCTGGAACACTAAGGAATAGAGCTGGCCTTCTATGACCTAGACCTCTGAAATGATGAGCCCTCAAATAAACCTTTGCTCTTCTATATTTGTGCTGGTCAGATCATTTAGTCACAGCAGCAAAAAGCTGACTGAAACAACAACACAGGAATGAATTAATTTCCACAAAGGTGGGTTGTTACGAAAGAGTAAGCCTGGCCCCTTCCCATTTTCTTGCTTAGACTTATCGTGGATCTGCCCCCCTTTCTTTTTCTCATGCCTGTGTGCATGTTCATCTACCATGTGATGCTATCCACCATGCTGTGATACAGTTAGAGGCCCTCACCAGATGAACCACACAATTTTTGATTTTTAGCCTTCAAAACAATGAGATAAATAAACTTCTTTTCTTCATAAAGTACCCAGACTCAGGTGTTTTGAAAAAGTAACACAAAATAAACTAAGATAATATCCAACCACACTCTCTCTCACCCACTCTCATCTTACTAGTGGAACACTCTAAATCTGATTCATTCCATCCCTTTAATACTCTGAGATTGGAGTCCAGGGGGAGTTCAGCAACATAACTGTTGAGAAACAAATCCTTTAAAAAAAAAAAGGAATACTGTGTGAATTGGAACAAAATCCAGCTGGTGCTTCACGTTTCACAGGGCCTTTAGAATTCTATAATCGGATGCCCATGTTTAGACAGATCTATGGGACAAAGAGCACACCTCTCTAGGTCAAAGACAAATTGCCAGACACTATAGCTTGAACCCAGAAGGAAGCATAAAATAGTTTCCCAGTCGCCTCGTGGTTGCTTTAAAATTTGGGAGGTACTGCAGCCTCCTCTGATACAGTGAGTCACATTATTAAATAGAAAAGAATTGTACTTCTCAAGGGTGGATCCCTTAGAAAAAAAGAAACTTCGAGATAATTGTTCTACCAAGTCCTCAATAAACTTTTTTGCCAAATACCCTTGTCCTAAATTTCCATCCAGGGGAGTGGAAAGTGGTTATTTATTATTCAGTTATATCTGCTTATTTCATCTAGGAAGAAAGAGACCAAAATCCGCCCATTGTGATATGATGCCTAGGATGCCAACTGAAACATCTGATATGTCATCTAGTTTTACAGTAACCAAAATCTTCTTGTCACAGCATCTCATCACAGTGAACAAAAGACATGTTTTTGGAGTTATTCTTATATATTTATATAGCACTTGTGATATGATTCAAGGCATCCTAAAAGAATTACCAACGCTGGATAAGATATTCATTCAACAAAAACTATTTTACAGTGTCTAGCTACCGTTGTGGGAATTATAGTTGACATTAGGAATATAAAGTAGAAAAAGACAGGGGTCCCTTTCCTGGAGGAGTTACAGATAGGAAACTGCTAAACTCCAAAAAGTTTGACCTGTGCTGTGAGAGTAAGGTGCGAGAGGCTATGGAGTGAGGAAATCCAGGATGGTTTCCTTGAGGAAGCGTCACTAAAAGAGAGTCTAGATGGAGAAATAGGAGTTATTCTGGCCTAGAAAAGGCCAAAGTGTATTCTGATAAAGGGATAAACCAAAGCACATAGAAGTCCAAGTCAGCCCTGCAACGTGAGAAAGCTAAAATGGTTTAGTATGACTAGAATGCAAACTTCAAGGTAAAGTAATTTTACTTAAGTTTAATAAATGTAGAATGTATAGCAGAGATGTAATTTGTTCAAGAAAAAACAGTCAGTAGTAGGATCTTAAATAGAATTATTGATCTTGATCTTTAAAGTACAAGATTTGAGCATGTAAAATTTGGGGATTTGGGCTGCTAACATTTAAAAAGCCTCAAAATACATTTTCTGAGACACAAAAACTTAGCAAACTTTTTTATTTTAGAATAGTTCTAAATTTTCATAAAAGATGCAAGACATCAGAGTTTACACATACCCTATGAGCAGTTTTCCCTATTGTTAACATTTTGCATTATTATGGTGTATTCGTTATAATTAATGAACCATTATGGATATGTTATTATTCATCTATACTTAGTTCAAATTCCTTAGTTTTACCCCCACATCATTTTTGCTTCCAGATTTCAAACAGTATACCACTACCCACCTACCCTTGTTTGTCACATGTCTCTTGGTGCAGACACGTGTATAGAGCTTTCCTCACTTTTGATGACCTTGACAGTTTACATAGTACTTGTCAGTAGAATCCTGCCAGTTTACATTTGCCTGATGTTTTTCTTTAAATTGATGAGTGATTTAATAAACTTTAATTTGTAAAGAGGGTGACTGATAGAGGAGTATAAGACAACAGAGAAGGTGCCAGAAGCTCAGTGGTGTCGGAGGAAGCAAAAAACCACATCAGCAGGATGGGAGCTGGTCTTGGTGAAACCCATCTGGGTTACTAACTGCTGCTTTCGGAAAGTAGGTTCCTGCTTTCCTGTGAATGGAAGGGGGAAGGCAGACAGGGACCTCATTTTCAGGTGTTTACTAACAAACTGGAATTTCTTCACAGCCTTGGTTTGCCCAGGTGGGCACTTTAAGTTGTGATAGGGGTTATTCCCAGATTACAGATCTTGAGAAGTCAGAAACTCTATTAGTGTTTTGCTCAAGTCTTCAGAGACCAAGGTTAAGATTAGTCCATAACAGGACTCAGAGGAGCAAGGCCAGAGTGTGATAAAGGAGAAAAGACTTCTCATTCACAGGATGGATGATATACACAATTAGAGTACACAGAGCGGCAGTCAATGTCCCTATCTTACACAAAGAGACACTTCCTGAAAAGTGCCTCCTGCAAACTTGAAAGGGTAGACAGGGCAGTTCTAACCTCTGCTTTATCAGTTTTCCCTTCTTATCCTGGTGGTAACCCTCTACTCTTTCAGCCCTGGAGTGATCTTCAGCTTTCACCTCCAGTCTCAGAGTCACATAAACAGGGAGAGTAAAGGAGGAAATGAGTGTGTGATCAAGCAGATGGAGAGAGAGTTCAAGAACCCAAAAGTGAGGGGGTGTCTGATGTTTTCCTCATATTAGTCTGAGGTTATGAACTTGAGGGAGGATATCTGAGCATTTTAGAATATCTCATGGGAATAAGGGTAAGGCTGGTCTTAGTCAAAATAGAGTGCCCACTAGACAATCACTTTACCACGGTATCTACGCATGTTTCCTCCTCACTTCCCCAACCCAAACACCCTGTGCCTTCTCTGATTTATCTCTCTATGCCTCTCAGGTTCCTCTCATGGAATGCCCTGCCTATCTCCTTCTCTCTCTTATTGTTTTCTTCTGAAGTCACAGCTCATTTTAAGGTCTTAGACTATGCATCCCTCATTCCAGAGCTATTGCACATGCCATTCTCTGTCTGGAAATTTCTCCACAATGTTCCCCACATCCCTTACTGTCTACCTCATTGCATCCCATTCCATTGACCTGATAACTTCCATTCACACTTCAGGCAAATGTCAGCTTTCTGGGAAAGATCATCAGCTGCCTCTGACCAAACCCTGCCTTATAATTTCAGAGCCTTCCTCTCTAGAGTGGATCAGCTGTCCTTCATAACATTTGTCTGAGGTTGTGAAAGGGGGGCCCATGTGATTCTGTGATTAATGCCAAAATCTTCCTGTTGTCTGCAAGCTACATCAGGGCAGAAATTATTTCTATTTTTTTCACCCAATATTTTCACCCAAGGCAGAGTCAGTGCCTTGCACAGGCTCTGGTAGATGCTGCATATTTGTTAGAGGGAGGAAAAGAGAGAAGACAATACTGACTTGGTTCTTTGACTTTATTAATTTGCTCTCTGGGATCTTTAGTGCAATTTCAGTTCTTCTCAGTGAATGTGCTAAGAAGCATTCAAAGGCAAAGCTTAGGGAGGATGTTTTAAGGACCAAAATCACCACCCTATGTACCATAGTATGGGCTGATAGCACCTGCAGTGATAAGAACTTTCTTCTTGCTTGACACATGCTCTTCTGCCTTATGAGACAGAGAACACCTTCAGACCAACATCCTCTCTGTATCCCAAACCATCTAAAACATCATTACAGTGATTAGAGTTCATAGAAATAAAAATATGCTAAAGATGCCATTGTGAATAACATTTTCTGATTATCAAAAGTATAGAAAAAAGAGAAAGCAATCATGAACTTCATCAGGAAGAACAAGAGACCTCGAATAGCCAAAACAATCCTGAATAGAAAAAGTGAAACAGAGATTATCACAATACCAGACATTAAACTGTACTTCAGAGCAATAGTAACAAAAACAGCATGGTATTGGCACCAAAATAGGCAGGTAGACCAATGGTACAGAATAGAAGACACAGAGACAAAACCATATAAATACATTCACCTCATAGTAGACAAAGGAACCAAAAACATACAATGGAGAAAAAATAGCCTCTTTAAACAAATGGTGCTGGCAAACTGGAAATCCAGATGCAGTAAAATGAAATTAAACCTCTATCTCTCACCCTGCACAAAATTCAACTCAAAATGGATCAAAGACATAGGAATTAGTCCACGGAATAGAAGACAAAGTAGGCTTGAATCTTCATCATGTTGGCTTAGGATCAGACTTCCTCACCAAGACTCCCAAAGCATAAGAAATCAAAGCAAGAATCAATAAATGGGATAGACTCAAACTAAAAAGCTTTTTCTCAGCAAAGGATACATCAAGAAAGATTGCTACAGAGAGAGCTACAGAGTGGGAGAAAACCTTTTCCACATGCACTTAAGATAGAGCACTTATCTCCAAAATTTATAAAGAACTTACAAAAACTTTACACCAAAAATACAAAGAACCCAATCAATAATGGGCCAAGGAACTGGACACTTTACAGAAGAAGACACACAGGCAATAATACATATATGAAAAAAGTGTTCAACATCTCTAGTATTTAGAGAAATCCAAATTAAAACAACTCTAAGATTTCATCTTACTCCAATTAGAATGGCTTTTATCAAGAACACAAACAATAACAGATGTTGTGTGGATGTAGGGGAAAAGCACACTTTTACATTGTTGGTGGAGTTGCAAATTGGTGCAGCCACTCTGGAAAGCAGTATGGAGAATCCTAAGAAAAACTTGGAATGGACCCACCTTTTGACCCAGTTATCCCACTCCTCGGTTTATACCCAAAGGACCTAAAATCAGCAAACTACAGTAACACAGCCACATCAATGTTTATGGCAGCTAGTTCACAATAACTAGATTGTGGAACCAACCTAGATGCTCTTTCTACAGATGAATGGATAAAGAAACTGTGGGTATATATACACAATGGAATACTATTTCAGTCACAAAGAATAATAATATTATGGCATTTGCAAATAAATGAATGGAATTGGAGAATATCATGCTAAGTGAAATAAGCCAAGCCCAAAAAAACCAAAGGCTGAATGTATTCCCTGATAATGGAGAATGATATATAATGAAGGTGGGGGAAATGAGAGAATAATGAGGGAACTTAGAATATGTAGAAGGAAATGAGAGGGGAGGCGGGTATGAAAAATGGGTGGAATGAGACAGACCTCATTACCCTATGTACATGTATGAAAACACCAAATGGTATGAATCTACATTGTGTACAACCATAGAAATGAAATTATGTACCTCATTTTTGTACAATGAATCAAAATGCAGTGTGCAAAAAATTAAAAGCTAAATAAAAATAATAATAATAAAAAAAAGCAATTAGAATAACTCTCAGTCAATCTATGACAGTAACTTCTAAAGTGACCTCCCGCCAGAATAATAAAGTTTCACATTTGCACACACATTGTGTGTATGTTTTATGAAGACTATAGCAACAAGGAAACCAGCTTTAAGTATTATTTGAAACCTCGAAGAATATAAATAATTAATTAGTGAGGAATTAAATTTATTTTATGTATTAAAATGTTGAACAAGCAATTGAACTGAAGTAATATTATTCATAAAGAAATAAATAACATCCAAAATATATCATAGATGAAAACACTACAACCACATATTCCACTATGGCTCCCACCTAGAATAAATGCTAATGTAAGGATTACAGTATTCTAATTACAGTTTTGGAAACCCTGGACCTAACCCCACTTGCCTAAGCTGACTAAAACCCACAACCTCAAAGCATGCAGTTTTTCCATACACATACACACCTCCCTAATTCCAGATTAACAAACAGTGGTTTCTGGAACTGAAATCACTTAGCAATTGCTTGTTTGTCTACAACTGATACAGTCTTGGAAAATGTGAGTCTTCTCATAAAAGAGAAGTTCATAAATTGCCATAAGGTAACAATTTAGGTAATTTCAGAGTTGTCATGAAAAATCCAATAAGCAGGTCTTCTTTGCACACACACACACACTACATATTTTTTCTCTCCCTTTATTCTTTCAACTTTACTAGAATTGTTTTCAAATATCTAAATTGGCACATTTTCTCTTTGTTCCTCAGTAAGTCAATAAGCATTTAAATTAAATGCCTGTGCTCACTGTACCACGGATACATGGATACGGATAAAGATGGTAACCATTCTTGCTGTCATGCAGTTTATACCCCAGAGGCAGAAGACAGATACTGAGGGACTGGGGACACAGCTCATTGAGAGGATGCATGCCTAGCATATGCAAGGCCCTGGGTTCAATCCCAAGAACCAAAGACAGATCAGAAGACAGAAATGAGCAAATAAATACGCAAATATGTACACCAGTAAGAATTTAAATTGGAAAGGTCTCTTTAAGCTGGAAGTAAGGATTAACAAGAAAAACCCAGCCTTGAATCCACCTGATGGGAACATTCCAAGAGGAGAGAAACCCAAGCACATGAGCCCCTAAGGCTGTAGCAAGCTGAGTATTTTTTTCTAAAGACATTTTTTTAATTGTTTTATTTTATTTTCATTTTTATTTTTACAGACTGCATTTTGATTCATTGTACACAAATGGGGTACATCATTTCATTTCTATGGTTGTGCACGATATAGATTCATGCTGAGTATTTTTGAGAAGCAATTCAAAAGCCAGTGACTAGGATATCCCATGTGAGGGTAAAAATAATAAAAAATAAAATTAGGAAGTCATCAGGACTCAGATATTGTAGTATTTTGTAGTCACCAATAAGGAGATAATATTTTTATGCTAGTGAAGTGAGAAATCATCAAAGGTTTTTAAGTAAGAAGGTGAAACCAAAATATAATTTGCATTTTTAACATATTATCCCAGGTACAATATGGTGATAGATAAAAAAGGGTAAAGGTAGAATCAGAAAGGATAGTTAAGAAGCCCTTTTAGTAATTCAAAGGAGAGGTGACAATGGCCTGAACTAGGATTGTAATAAAGGAAATACAGAAAATGAATCCATTTGAGGTACAGCTTAGAAAGTCAGCTGAGACCACCCATGGATGGGTT
Source organism: Sciurus vulgaris (assembly GCF_902686455.1). Lineage (NCBI taxonomy): Eukaryota > Metazoa > Chordata > Mammalia > Rodentia > Sciuridae > Sciurus > Sciurus vulgaris. Next base: position 102,027,588 of record NC_136467.1, on the reverse strand, counting down.
AAGTGCAGGGAATGGGGAAGAAAAATGAGGGATGACTCTTATATTTGAACTGGGCTTCCAGTAGGGTAGAAGATGATACTGTATACTAAGGAAGGGGAAAACAGTTTTGGAGGAGGGAAGAAGAGGGAGTCTAGAGTTCTTGACTCTTCTTCAAATTTACTTAAGTTAAGGATCACTTAGCAGTTTCTCTGCTCATGACAGACTCAGGCAAGTGAAAGTTGGTTGCATAAGTTTGAATGGCTTCAGGGAAGAGATAACTAAAAAGGATAACTGGTCCAAATATCATTTGGACTGGATCCTGGAAGAGAAAAAGGACATTACTAAAAATACTGTTGAAACCCAAACAGAGTCTAGTTTTGTTAATAGTACTTACTGCATTGATATTTATTTCTTAGTTATGACAAATATATAAGGGTTATATGAGATTTACTCTTAGGGAAAAGGAAGTGCAAAATATATAAAAACTCTGCAATATTTTTGCAACTTTGTGTAAGTAAAAGATTCCTTCCAAAATAAAAAAATACCTAAAAACAGACAAACGATACTGACATATCTTATGAAACCCAGGTGATTGAAATCCCTCATAGGGAAATAGAACCTGGAAAACAGAATTAAATAGTGCTGACAAACATATGCAAAATATTCTATATTGCTAGTAATTGAAGAAACACAAATCAAAATGAGATAGACTGTGTTTCCCATGAGGCCAGCCAAATTATAATGATAACCACTACAGAGTAGGGTATGGAAAAATGATCCTTTAACACACTGCAAGGGATATTCAAAATATCAGGATCTTCATATAATAGCTAATCAAAAACTTAAGACTATATTAGAAAAGGGAAGGAATTTTGGTCTCAGGAATCTTAAAAGTTTAGGTTGTTTCAGGTGTGGGATGGTCAAGTACATTATAGTTCAAGTTCTTTCTGTCACTCCCTTTTGCTTTCTAAAATGATTGTTGTGCCCTAAATTTGACTCCCCATATGCCATAGGACCACCAGCAGTTCCTACAGTCATATTTTTCCTCGTTTGCACCAAGAAGCTAAAAGAATGATTTTCCCAATAGTCCAGAAAAAGAAAATATTTCTCACCTTAGTGGCTTCAGTTGTTATAATTTATCCCTGAGCCATTCCCCATGGCCTGGCAGACAGCCTCATAGACGGGACCAAGTCCTCCAACATCCTCTGAATAAGAATATCAGAGGAAAGTTCTACCAAAGAAAACGGTCTACACTATGGCAGGCACTGGGATACATCAGTGAAACAAAATAGCAAAGATATCTGCTCTCCTACACTTAACTTTTGAAATAATATTATAAAAATAATATGACTGTTTAAAAAGGCAGTATTCTCAGATGCATGCACAAATAAATACTTGTGAAACAACTAGATTTTCACATGCCTCTGCCCACAAATATCTACAAAATTCTATATTAATGTTAGCAGTGGTTTTCTCTGGTTGATAGTTTAAATGGGATAGTTTTTATTCTTTTTGGTCCTTTATTTTCTAAATTGTCTACCACAAATGTATATGAGTTTGCTACTTTTTAAAGAGTGGATACTGACTTCTGTGGATACTGACTTCTACTGATACCTTGTCACAGGCAAAATACCTGTTAAATGCCTAATTCTTTTCTTTTCATTCTTATAGTTTGGGATTGAGTGGTAAGAAAGGAAGAAAGAATGTCATACTGATTTTTCTACACTGGAGAACCAATGCCATTTAATTGTATCAAGTCAAATTTATTTTTGGACCAAACTTTTTATTTTAGTAAATATTGCTGATGGATTTATATTCTCAAAGTAAACTTGCTACCTTACTCTTGTTTCTTTCTGGGATAAATCTTAGACTAGTTTTGGATTTAGGAAAACCCAAACTGGATGCAGGGAATGGATATCACCTACTTCTACTCAGATATGATTGCAGAGAGAGATTTCACATTTTTTAATTCCCACAGCATGATTTCTATCATGTATTTTAAATAACTCCAATGCTGTTCAAATCATTCTGTATTAACCTTGGTTGTGAATTCCAAATCCATTCCCAGAGCAGAGATGTTTTTAAAGGAATTTCCCATGAGAAAAAAAAAGCAAATTAATTTGGTGATATGAAAAAATAAATGTTCATTTAAATTGTCATCTTTTCTATCTTAAATTCTCACTACCATCACTAGTGCTAAGAACCTCCTTAGGAGGTACAGACTAAAGATAAGGTTTATGAAGAAGCTTGTCCTATACAATGAATTCCTATACTGAATTCATATGATGTATTAAATGACTTGATACACTTTGACCTTTTAGGGTTGAACATTTGGTCAAACACGACTATAAAGATTCCTTGGAATTTGTTGCCTGAGTGATGAGTGAATACAAATTTATTCCCAGGAGTATCATAATTAAGTTACTATTCCCTCACATATTGAACAAAAATCCCTGGAAGTCCTTTATGGTCAGGAAAGTTTATAAAGGTCTTATGCATGTGAGGTGTTTTCTGAGCATTCTGACATTCTAGTTTGAAGGATTAATGATTCCCTAATTCCCAGAAGATTCTGTTGCAAAGCTGGCCTACAAGTTGCCCCACACAAAAATAAGAACAATCTTCCCACCAGACCTTTGAAACCTGTCCTTTTGCTATTTTTGAACACCATTTAAGGAATTTTTAAATCATCAAAAATAAGTATCAGACAAATCAATTATTTTCATAAACAGGATACCCAATGAACAAGTTTATCTCATTTCAAAATATGTTTGAAAATCTTAGGTAATAGCAGATAACAGATTTATAATAATTTAGTATGGGGAACTGCTCAAAGTACATGAACTGAAACAATCAATTCCAGAGAATTGAAACATTTATTTATAATAGATCCAGGCAGGCTAGGCATTTCATAGAGATTTAGCTTCTTTTGGCTCAAGGGCTGTTTAAGTGACAAAAACCAAAGCAAGTCACATATGCCTGACAGAAAGTAATTTCTGCAAAAACATTCTGAAAAAAATAGAGAAAGAAAGGAAGGAAGGAAGGAAGGAAGGAAGGAAGGAAGGAAGGAAGGAAGGAAGGAAGGAGGAAGGAAGGAAGGAAGGAAGGAAGGAAGGAAGGAAGGAAGGAAGAGAAAGGAAGGAAGGAAGGAAGGAAGGAAGGAAGGAAGGAAGGAAGGAAGGAAGGAAGGAAGGAAGGAAGGAAGGAAGGAAGGAGAAAGAGAGAGAGAGAGAGAGAGAAAGAAAGAGAGAGAAGGAAGGAAGAAAGAGAAAGGAAGGTAGGGAAAAATTAGAAATAATATCAGGTATAAATAGATTTAAATAATTACTAGATTAATAGCATATACATTTTATTGTTAATATATTTATGATTTTCTCAAAGGTGTGAAACTGTTTTAGTTAGATGAACACAATATCTTCATTTTATTTATTTATTTTTGTGTGGTGCTGAATATCAAACCCAGAGTCTTACATGTGCTAGGCAAGTGCTCTACCACTGAGCTACAACCCCAGCCCAGGTGTGAAACTTTTAATAAGCCAAAATCTCTTACAATATTTAAGAACAAATATATTTTTAAAAGATTCCAGCACTTTCCAAAATCAAGTTCCTCAGAACAATAGCAGTCAGCCTTAAATGTAATTTTTAAATTCTTTTGCAAAACATTCTAATAATAATGACCTATTTAACCCACAGCTAAACAGGAAAATATCCATTGGACATTCATAATTTAGTATTAAGAAATCCATAAAATAGAAGATCAGGATAATTTTCTAATGTCTAATATGAGCCACAGTGCACACATACAAATTAACACTCTGAAAAAAAATCTACTCTGGCATTTAAAAATCACAAATTCCCTTTTACTGATCGTAATGAAGTATTCTATTGTGTGACAAAATGTACAACTGTAAGCTTTATAAAAATAAACCCTTTAAGTCTGAGAAATAAAATAAGCTAATTAACCTAATAATCAGGTAATTAATTGCGTAGTATACCCCAGGTGGGTATCACTCCTAGCACTGTGCAAAGCAATTTAAATTTTCTTGGTCTTGATTTTCTAGGAGATTGCACCCTGGACAGTTCAGGTTAATATGGATTTTGTGGGTGGAATTTTCAAATTCTGCCATTTACAAAGTCAACTACCCAAAAATACATTTGTCATGACACTAGCAAAGCTTAAATACACTTCAGGATCTTTAATACACATGAGTCTCTTTCAAGGCCCTGGAAGGGGCTTTAGCAATGTACTTACATGGTGTTAGGTTTTTGATAACTTAACTGCAACCAGGTAAGATCCCTGTTTTTTCCCCACAAGGATCTCCTCTCCTTCAGTCCTCTCCTTACATTGAATAGCGTGGGAGGCATCATAGGCATCTGGGGGTGGTCATATTAAGAAGATTTCCTTTTGAGGATTCCATTAATTTTGATTTGGAGGAATACATTCACATATTTTGTAGTGATTCTCATGTATAGTTAGATACCCTTAACCACCTTACTGTAGGCTTGGTGTCCAAGAACTGTCCTGTTGCTTCAGCTCATCTAGTATCAAGGCATGAAAATGCAGGACTTAAAGGTCATCAAACAGAAATTTCCTGTGGTATCTGGCACTGTAAATATGAGAATAAGGAAGGGGAAAAATATTATCAGAGAAATGTATTTCAGATAAATTCATACATAATCTAATAAAATGGCAATGTGGTTTTAGACTTTTCTGATATTTTAAATGCATTCTATTTTAATATTTCACATTATATGTTTATAAAGGATGTAATATGTTCAGCCTGACTAAGATGTATAGATATGTGGATACCCCTCTTTGTATTTATATTTGTTATTGTTTGAAAGTTGTGCAATATTTCAATGTTGCTGACAACTATATTTTATTTTTGCAAAGCTATTCAGTTGTTTCATAACACTATAGAATTTTCCAATTTGGAGAAACTTCCAAAGGCATAGCTAAATCAGTTGCTTTGCTCCAAGCCTTAGGCACAGCTGGTGGCAGATCTGGGAATACAATCTAGTTGTACGTTTCACATTTCACTACTGCAATAGGTCCCAGAGTGGAGATCTTCCTCTCATAAAATGTGGAATTCAAAATTATGTTTTAAATTCAAAATTATGTTTTTTAAAAACACTTCTTTATGTATATTCATATTTGAGAGCAAATTTGAACATTAAAATGCCCCATATTTTCTTTTGTGATTTTTCTAAATAAAAATACCAACTGATAATATATATATATATATATGTGTATATATATATATGGAGAAAACTATGAGTATCATTTTCTATTAAAAATTCAGGGTTGTAAAATCTTTAATTATTGTGAATGAATTTCTCATTTTTTAATTCTTTTTATAGCAGAAGTGTCATACGTTAATATTAGGATGAAACTGGAGTTTCCAAATACAATGCTCATAACAGAAGCAAACTGAATTTTGAAAGCCAAGTTCTGTGGAAATTTCAAATTAGAATCCTTAAAGATCACTCATACTCAGAAGCTGTTGTCATCTGAATGTAATTTTTCCTGCAGTTCAACAAACTGTAAATTACTCGGCTGCAGAACAGATGACTTCAGCTATTTTAGTATTAAAACAACATATGTTTAAATCACTTTTTAGTTTTTGTTGATGAAGCTAGTCAAACAATTGCGTATGGGTAAACTTCCTATTTTGTGTGCTAAATGAATTTGCAACTTTAAATGTTAGTAACTTTAAATGAATCATTGAAGGATTTTTTATCTGGTGTGATTCGCCTCATTTGTTTTTGTTCTATCAGGGACCACTATCTTGTCCAGTATCTTGAAAACTTTCATTATATATATTTTTGTCTGTTTTTCTTGCTACTTCTTGAAGGAGAGGTAAATTTGGTTCCTGTTACCACTTTTAGACAAGAAACAAAGTATTTGAATTCATTTGAACAAGAAAGAATTCATATAAAGTTTTTTCAAGAGGGAAAGCCTATGTTGAGGTAATCCTATGTGGTAACATAAAAAGTATTGTGGTAAAATAGCACAGAAAACAATGATTAAACATTTAACTGACCTATTGTTTAACTCAGGCACAGGGAGATTTAGTCTACTATAGAAAATACGTATCACCATACTTACAAGTTAGCTGAGCATAATTTTTACAACAGACACAAAGAAAATCCTTAAAAGTTATTTATTGTTCCCACATAGGACTCAATCTGATGGGGCAGCTCTATCTGGGATATGCCTAGCTTCATGGCAGAGGTAAATTAGAGAGTGCTGGAAGCTCCTTCCTAGACATGGCACAAGTCACATTCACCCATATTATATCCACCAAGCTATTCATCTGTCTTCATCTATGGAGGACTAAGGAGGAACCCACAGGTAATGTTCTTGATTATATTGAGAGCAATGATAAAATCCAGCATGCTAAATAAAAACTAAACTGGTGGGTCTTAACCTCTTTTGAATTTCTATGAAGGTTTGAACTCCCTTCCCATAAAAATATAAATGTGTAACAAATATAAATTTTCCATATGATATTCTAGGCTTTGTGAAAACCCTCATTACAGTACCTCAGAATCTATCTAATCTATCTGGGCCTATGGCCCAGAGGTCATAGACTCTAGGTTAAGAACGTCATTTAAGTAGCTCTAATAATCTATAGCTCTGGTGCCAGGAGAAATCTTAGGCATTACATTACAGAATTAAAAGGTCTTGTTTTGAGAAAAAACAGAATAAACTCACCTCGCATTCTTGCTGACTATAAAACCTAATCTGTTCACAAGCATATCAAAATAGTTTCATTAAATAAACATAAATGAACATATTAACATGTGTAATGTTATTTACAACTAACATTTAATCTAACATGGATTCTTCTTGTCAGAGAATATTAGTTGAGGCCATCTTAACAAAAATGTCTTTAGACTGAAGCAAGTTTGCTAAACTTCATTTGAACTCTTAACTCAGTCACTTGATTGAGCCATGTGAGAATAACAAAACACCTGTTGGTCAAGCAGTGTTACTTCTATTTATTTTAAGAAACCTTGCCAAATTTGTCAGACTGTGAGAACATACAGGCTTCATTCAAACTCAGAAAAGACCCATAATAATATTAAAATATGAAATGAAAGAAATGTTATTCATTTGTGTTTGAAGAATGGAAAAGAAACAAAATGAAGAGAAGAAATGCCAAAAAGCCCAAGATAAATTAAATATTTTTATGACAAGTTTATCCATCTCATTTTAATCTGTATTTTTGTTGTTTATACCAATAATCATTACAAAGTATACAAAAATAAGTGAGAAAACTCTTATTGGTTTAAGGAAGAAATATTATTTTGATGAAATAGATTTGTTCATAGTTTCAGATAGCTTGAAAATTATAATTTCAAACAAAAACAGTATATAATTTTTCTTAGTTCTTTTCAGGGATAAGGGAGGAAGGCAAATAAATGAATAAGATCTAAAATAATTGAACAAACACTACAATAATCAGAGTCCCAAAATTCAAAATAGAGAAATTCTAGGAACATTCACTTACAAAGGAACTATTTTTGAAAATACGTGCAGGCAGAGGGCAGGGAAACCACAGATCTATGGGAGCTGGTGTACTGCCGAGCTCACTGCACCAGTGTTCCCAGACCCATGAGCAGCTAATAGAACAGGAAATTGGAGAGTAATCTGCCTGGAGAACATTGACCCTCGGTGGAAAGACACTGACCCAGGGTGATCCTCTAAGAAGGAAGAGATCCAGACTCTGCCCTACTCCCTTGCTTCCATCTCATCGCTAGGGCTTCCCAATGGTAAAACCCACTCGAGGAAGATGGAAACTAAGGAAAACATTCCATGCTGGGAATAGATGGAGAAAGGGAAAAATGGGAGGTATCTGGCCCAAATATATAAATACAGAATTGGATGATTCTGGGGGAACAATAACATATGAGTGGATTACACTGCCGACATGTCTGGAAAAATAGCATTAAATCTTGTTTTATCTTTATTTTTCTCTGATACTACCACAGGCTCAGGAGAGGAAGGATGAAGAGGGGGAGCAAGTCTTCTCAATGACTTACAGTCTCAGGGGTCTGTAAATTCTTTGCAGTAGGATGCCACAATTTATGTGTATTTCTGTTCTGAGCACCTAGCACATATTTTGCACACAATAAAACATTTATTGAATTATTGAATGGATAAGTGGACAAATCACATTTAATGGGATGGGACTGATATAAATAAATCCTAACAGTAAAAACGGAAATCCACATAACACAGGTTGTTAATCCTAATGTAACTCCTTCGGTGGTTTCTCGTAAATCTATAAGAAATAAAAGTACTATAATTCTGTAACACCCTAGCCTAGGTTTCAAAATTATTCCTTTAGGTAATCTCATATGATTCTCTTTATATCCAAATACATAACAGGCCCTATGTTTTTAATTTATTTTATGGTAAGATGGTTTCTCAAAATATATCATTACTATTTCCTCTAGTTTTCTTTGGGTGTTATATTGTAACATATTAATCTCTAAATGAAAACAGATGATTTGTTGGAATGAATCACTACTCACTTAAGCCACCCCAGAGAAATAAATCTCAATACTTTCAGAAGAACCAGGGGAACCTTTGTTCTTTTGGCCTCAATTTGGCTCAACCAGAGAGCAATCATCTTTAAACAACATAAGTAAAAGTTGAGTCCCTTAGAGACCTAAAACGTGTAACTAAATCCATTTCTAAGTTGCTTTTCACTTGACCGAAAGCACTGCTCCCTATGTAATTCACACTAAGAAATCTTATATCCTCAGGCTAATTATGAAGTCATTCTTCTCTTTTCCTTTCCCTTCTCTCTTCCCTCCTTCTATACCAGGAGACACATATAAAGTATTCATAGTCACTTGTGTGGAAAAGGAAAGAGGACCATAAATGTGTGTATAATTTGCCAACTCCATTATGATGTAGCCTAAGGTTTTGTTTTCAATTTTGTTAAAGTTTACACATTTTACCTTGAACATGAGTACAACAAAAATATCACCTATATAATAGAAGGTGGAAAGGGGAGATTAAGAAAGGGTAGGAGGGAGAGAAGAAAAAAGAGGGGAGGAGGAAAGAGAAAGTATTTCTTTCTATCTTACCCATTCATAATTCTTGGATCAGATTCTTCATATCAAAATAACAAGATAAAAACTGGAGAAAATACTTAAGGGAAAACAATATATCCCCCCAAATACTCCAAACCCTAAATAGATTCATGGTCTTAGCTTGATGGATCCTAAACTATAATGTAGAAATTATTGATTTGGGTAAACTCTAAAGGTAAAGAGAAGGATCTAGGGGAAAAAACCTGTAAATTCCATATAAAAGAAAGAACATTGATTTGGAATTAGAATGGTGAGTTTGGACTGTGATATAATTTTTGGGTTGTGACTGCAAATGTTCTTTTGACAAAGCAACACAGGATTCTAATGAGTTGCACAGTGTAGGTGTCCATAAGACGAACTGAAAAGAATTTCTGAGTGGAAGATTCTCCTGTGACCAAGAGAATTTCTTCTGTGGTTTCTCAGTAAAAGACATTATGTGATGCAAGAAAAATGAGATGAAACAAAAACAAAAACCCTAAACAATAAATACATGAGATTAGTATACATAACCTATAAAGATTCTTCCAACTCTTCCAGAGTGTTCAAAGTATTCTGAGGTCTAGTTGAGTTTACCTCTCTAAATCAAAACATTTATCTTTAGAAGCTGCTTTCACAATCAACCAATGTACAACTAACAGTCCTATAAAACGATTCAATGCAGTTCATTACAAAGGGTACATTTTGACAACTAGTTTATCTTAGAGGTTATAGTACAAAATTATATGTTTTAAAGCAAAAGCATTCTTTGTGTGATTGAGGTTTTAGCGGTAGGAATTCAATGACATCATTTTTTAAACTTTTTTTTAATATTTTCAAACTACACATATCCTAGGATATACAGAAACTGAGATGGGTAGAACACAGTAGAAACTTGAAGCATAAGATGAGACTATCAAAGTTAAAGTAGGGAAAAGACTAGATAACACAGATACTTCTAAGCCATTATTAGAAGACATATTTTAATCTTGGGACAACATGAAAAAGTTGAAAGGTTTTAATCAGAGGAATACATGTTCTAGTCAAATATGTCTACATAACTTATTAAAAAACTGTTAAATTTCATATGTTAGACCACAAAGTTTATCAGGACAGTGGCAGAAAAGTTGTCCTTTTAAAACTCCTCCAACATCTAGCACAGTGCCCAATATATGGTACTTTCCAAACAAACCTTGGTGCCTTTCTGGGTGATTAACAGTGCTTTTGAGGGGTGTGGTAGGGACCCCCTCCAGTGATCCCTGCCTCCTGCCATTCACTCCTGAGTAATCCCACCTTTGAGTCTAGGCAAAAACTCTGACTTGTTTTTAACAAACAAAATATGTCAAATGTGATTAAGAATCATCAGTTAAATGATTATAATTTCCATGAGTAGGTTAAATAAGATAACAACTTCTCTCTTGCTAGCTGACTTTCTTATTCCTGGTTTACATATTTCAATGAAGTAAGGGGCCATGTTGGAGAGATTCACATGGCAGGGAATAACCTACAGTTGATTGAGAACTGAGACCTTCAATACAACTTGAGAAACTGACCTTTGCCAGTGTCTCCATCTGCAACTAGATCCTTCCAAAGCTGAGTCTTCAAATGAGACCCCATGCTGAGCAACAGTTTGATTGCCTCCTGAGAGACCCTGAAACAGAACCCAGTACAGCCACATCCAGACTCCTAATCCACAAACATTGTATTACAATAATGTTGTTATTTAAGTCACTATGTTGTAGCAATTTGTTGCATAGCAATAGATAACTAGTATTGGGGGTGCATGTGCTCAATTCATATTAATTCATTTTTTTCTTTTAATAACTAACATACAGGTATGAATATCCAGGAAGCATTTTAGGGCTAAGAGACCAGGCACCCTGGCCACACTATTAATTATGACCTAATTGGGTCATTCAGAACCTGTCTCCCAGGGATTTAATATTTGTGAAAGAGAGATAATGGTGTAAGTCATATTACTACAGACAATCCAGAAAAAAAGATTGACGGACTCCTGTTGCCTAGAGTGTAATTCACATATCTGCCTATGGGAATGGAAACTGGATGGATTTTAAGCAATCTTCTATAACTTTAGACCAAACAAACATACAAAACCCTAGAATTTATCCATACCATGAATTTGATCATAATTCAGGTTTGAGATAATAGTTACAGAAATGTATAACCTCAAGGCTAAATTTCTCTAAATCAAGAAAGTCTTTAGGAAAATGCCAGTTTTCATAATGACTTTATTGTATATTAAGGAAAGATTTGAGTGAAATTTTTGGATGATTTTTTTAAATTAATAAATCTAAATCAGGAAACAATGGTTAGAGAAAGTAATTAATGACAACATGAGCTGAAAGTGGAGAATGACTGAAATTACAGTTTTGAGAGAATAATATGAAAAGTACAGAAGAGCCTTCTTTCAAGAGACAAAAATAAAGGATGTGATAAAAATCCATTTCTCAAGCTGTAAAATAGTTTGCATGGAACTACTCCTAAACTCCCTTGAAGCTCTAACTTTTATAGCCATACAAAGAACTCACTATAAGAAAAGAAAAGAAAACTGAAAAAGCAGAAGTGAGAAAGCAGTATGTACCCTGCTGCCACCCTTCCAAGTAGAGGGGAGCACTAAGGTATGAAGGTGGAAAATGGAGCACTTGCCTTATAAATTCTGGAAACCCAGTTACATTAAATGTCATAAATAGGCCAAGTTGAAGAGATGCCTGGATCCAAGAAAAACATAGATAACACATTTAGAAATTTTTTTTGGCATAACGCAAAGGTATAAACCTGAACAATTATTTACTTTACTTAGTTAATCCTGCATCACCCATCAACACAGTTACAATAAACAAATCTAATGGAGTAAATTAGGGTTAGGGTCAGGCTCCTTGCTACTTAAGAAAGTTTTGTGGTTCAGTTAGATATTATCTACACCCAAAATGTCAATGCTCATTCAGGACACCAGGGGGCAGAAGTAAACCTGAAAAGAGAGACTAGAATGCAGTTAGCAGGCATTCCTGGCTGTGCAGTGAGAGCATGGAAATTTCAATAGCTGCTTTCCTTGTCTTCAATATGTATTATTATCACAAGAAATGGGGAAACTGACTTATAAGATTGGAATGAAATGAAATATTTTTTTCTGTGTATTCTTTCTTCTTAGAACTGAATTCAATTTATTTACGAAATCTACCAAAGTCATATCAGAGAAAGATGGAGAAACTCTGAATTATTTCAACTCTTGCTTTTTTTTTTAATCCCTCAAGCTGCATACAGACATGACAACCAAGATCTAAATTTTTCTCTTAATTGTGGCAAAATACTTTAACAGAAAGTCTTACGTATGGATGCATAGTAGAATTTGGCACCTTATCCTCTCTTAGGTGGATTCAGTTTTCTTTGTCATATTTTTCTGGTTCAGTAGTCATGACCTTGAATGTTTTTGTTGGTGTATTTGTTAATGTATTCTGAAAAAGCATAAAATTATGCAATGCATTTTGAAAACAGGAGATATTAAAAATATGTTCAGTCCAGGAATATTTTTATAGTGTATGGATATGTGTTTTCATTATCAGTGTTTCACATTTTTGCACATGCACTTTACCTACAGACTACAGCTTTTAGCATATCCACTCATTGGAATAACTTAGAAATTCATTATTGAAATAATTCAAGAACACAAATAATTCAAAGACAAAATAATTCAAATACAACATAATATATAAAAATAAATAAGGCAGAATTCTGAATTTTATGAGCACTATTTAAGAAAAAAATCTTTTAAATTTTTAATAAAAAGAGAATTATGTTTTGAAAAATGTGAATGATTGGTTAGATAAATACAATGGAGGATATTTGGAGTGTATAAAATGTGGACTCTGGAACAAAATAAAATAAATCATTTGTATAATAGCAAAAATTATAATGCTATAAATATAAAGATTCTGGAATGGAATTCAGGAGACAAAGAACTAGACTAGGGCTAGCAAATAGCTTCAAGTTAAATGTCAATTCCGAACAACACAGATTTATTTCCCTGAACGCTTTGGTGAGGATGAGCCCCATCTGGGTTCAGCAAGAAAAGTACTGTTTAGCACTATTTGCTATAGATAAGTATGGAAGAAGTATGTATTGGGGGGAGTCAAGGAGTGGAATGTATGTAATATCCCTAAGTAATATTGCCCACATCTAACCAGCTATGTGATTTCTCTTTTTTTCTGTTTCCTAATCATCAGGGTTGGACTATATCAGGTCTATAACTCTTCCCAGTTATTAATTTTAAATCCAGTTCATTATACTTACGTATCTTAAGGTATATGCAGTTAAGAGTAGGATTATCATAAAATCTGATTCAAAAGGTGTGAACAATTGTGCTCACTAAATAATATTTACAATCCACTCATGGATTTATTAAAACAAAACGTCAGAGTGTTCCAAGAAGAAATCATTGCTTATTGTTTTCCCACCAGTAGTTAGAAAATCTTCACAAATAAGTCTCATAACATTGCAACTAAAACATTGAGTACACTTTAGAGACCGGCCTAAGATCCTACCTACCACAAGTAAAAATTTGTAAGGCACTATTAATTATAGATAACTTTTAAAACTCTGACTCTATCGATATTTTAAGTCCAAACATAACAAAAAGAAAAGGATGTGCTTATTATAAAAAAGAATATCAAGATATAAAAGGAAAGAAAGACTAATAATAATGAGAAGCACCTTAATGTGGTATGGCTAAAACCAAACGTGAACTAAACTAAACTAAATTTGATCTAGGGATGCCTGTGTACTTTGAGTCCTCACATAAGAACATGAAACTTAACTTAGTACGTAAACTAACAGAAATCCTTAGGGTTTTATTTTATAACAAAAGTCTGAGTCTCATCCAATCACAGCAGCCAAGCTTCAGGCTAATCACAGGCTGCCAACTGATCAGATCATATTTTGAGAAAATGAAAATATTCAAAGGGAAAATCTGTGTTAAATACATAAAATAATTTGTAGAGTAGCTGAAATTCTACTTCCACAAGCCTGTACTTTTAGTTAAGCGTGGATAGGAATCAGGATTAGAGAGTTGGAGGGAATCATTCGGAAACAATAATGCCAATATAACCCTTCCTAAATTGGGGAAAGATCAACACAAGTTCTAAAACATACAAATAAAATAATTTTCTCTTCTCTTCATTCTTTGTTATAAAAAGGCAAATGAGAACATTTAGTTGAAAGGGGAATTTTGGATCAAGTCAAATAGAACCGAGAGATTCATGCATTAGACAACTAAGTTTCCTCATATAGGATATTGATAAACAGTGGTAAAAAGTTAAGAGATTTATGAAAGCTGTTAATTCCTTTCCTTTTAAGGCTTAAGTATGTTGTTGCATGAAGTCTTTGAACCCACTGAGAGCTAGAAAAGGCATATTCTCTAGAGTTTTCCTAAGATGCAGAATTTTACCCTTGAAGTAAGAGTAAATGGTGATCCATACTTTTGTAAGGAGGGAAGAATATTTTATTCAGGTACTTAAATCTTATTAAATAATCCTCCTTTGTACACATTTTGATAAAGTACCTTTGGAAGTGATGGCTAGTTTTCAACAAAATCTATCCCCCCTTCTTCTACCACAAGAAATAAACTGGGCACTTCATCAAGCCAGAAATACACTCCCCAGGACCTGTTACAGTATGGTCTGCCATGCGGACTCAGTTCTTACTGCAATGAAAACAGAGGACATAGGAGCCATTTCCTGGTCTTGGTCTTCTTTTAACAGTGGACATCCATAATCTTTCCTCCCTTCCTGCGAGCTGGGACAAACACACACCTGTGACCCCAGTGTTCAGCACACAGATAAGGACAACACCTTGGGGAAAGAGGGAATGCTAAGGGGAAAGAGATCTGAGTTCCTGAAGGACCAAATGAAGTTGAAATTCCCTAATAATCTAGATTCTCAATAATCTAGATTATTCCTCTAATAATTACTACATATGAGAATAATATTTTTTTAATTTTTTCTTGAATTCACAATATCTGGGAGCACTTTGTTGTAGCAGCTTAAGTTTTGTACTGAGGATTTTCTGTACATATGTTAAAATATATTATGCAATGTCATATATATCAATAGATTTAAATTTAGATGAATATAGATAATAAAAAGTAACTTCCCTATAACCTCACTCTTATAATGAATAAAACATTACCAATATGATTATGACTCCAATGTATTCTTCTTGTTTTATACCTTTATTTTATTTATTTATTTTTTATGTAGTGCTGAGCATCAAACCCAGTGCCTCACACATGCCAGGCAGGCTCTCTGTCACTGAGCCACAACCCCAGTCAAACTCAGTCAATCCTTCCTCCCTCAAACTTCCAAGGTCACCACCAAGCAGTCAGGACTGATGTAAACTTGATGTTTACTATCTTCACATGTTTTCATAGTTTCAGTAAATACATGTTTCCATATATGATAAAGAGCTTTATTTACAAGTTTTGTAGGTTTATATAAGCTAAGAATCTTAACTGCAAACACAAAAGAACTTACCTAGTTTAAGTAGAAAAAAAAAATATATATATAGTAGAATATTGTATGGTTTATAGAATCTCCAGGATTCTTGGAAAGGCAGACAGTAAAACTGCCCATTTCCATCACATCACCAGAGCTTCTCTAATGAAAACACCTAATCACTAATTATTTGTGATGCTATGGGATACAGAGGAAATATTACTGTGTTTTTGCTCTGTTTGGGCTTTTCAAATAAATTTTCTAAAAACTTGGAATCCTGGTTAAAGCAAGTGTTGGGAAGTTACTTTACAACTGGAAAGACAGTGAAAGAACTCCAGAGAGATTTGTTTAACTCTGGAGGCATGTGCTTATGTTTCAAGAGAAAATGAGCGCATGTTGGCAACATCTGTAGGTCATAAAAGCCAGAGAGACACATATATGGCCCCTGTGTACATTCCAGAAGGTTAGAGTGAGAATCCAGGATCCTTTTCACCCATCTCCTATACAAATTTTCTATATCCTTTTGGGAGGGAGAGGGGAAAGTTACTTGTCTCTTTTTCTTGTATATAAGAAAAGAATCCACTTTCGTGCCTCTCACCAATGGAGTGTCCAGCTATGCATAATAGCAGATTTTTCCACCTGGCTTTCATCATATCCCTCCAGAGGTAAGGACTGAGATTAGGGGAGAATCACAAGCTTATTTATTGTAAAGTAATAAATAAATCTCTTTGATCCAGAACACCTCATGTGGACATTTAGAGTAAAAATTAATGAACATGAAAACCCCAACAATTTCTGGGACCAGATGCTATAAATTCCAAGACTTCTTCCTGCAATAGTGGAGCACCACCACTGTACTTAGTCAAATGTCTTGGGCCAGGTTATGAAGAAGTAGACTCTGAGGCAGAGATTTCTACACAGGAAGTTTCAGGACTGGGAAAAGATGCATTGGGTAGGAGGACAAGTTGAACTGAAATAAAATTGTAACAAAGGCTTCAGCCAATCCTTTAGGGAACTGTGGACACCTAGAGTAGTTCCAGATTAGGAGCTTGAGTTTGGACTCCCAGAATTGATTAGACATTGGATACAAACTTCCTGTGGGCAGCCACCAAAGGCAGCCTTTTTTTTTTTTTTTTAAATGCTGTTCTCTGAGAGTAATGCCTGGAGACAGACTCCATTGAGAGCTAGCACAAGCAACTCTCCTGGAACTCCAAGATGAGGGCTTTAATCTTGAAGGAGGATCTAGGCAGCGCAATTGGGCATCTGCTATACTGAGTCACTTACTTCTAATGTGTCCACCTCCTCACATTGCTCACTTCTGAACCTATGGACTGCATGGATGTATCTGGTTGAGGGAAACACTAAAAATATGGTGGTCAGAAAAATAAATAAAGTTATTAAAAATTACATTGTATAATTTGACTAATGAAATAAATATTGGGAAAAAAAAAAAGAAAAGGAGCATCAACATTGAAGTTTGTGTTCCAACAAGAGCAAAATTATTAAACTAACCTGCTATCAGTTGACTTGCAGTCCTCCAGAGTATGCAATGGTTATTTTGGCAGGAGAAGAATTGGGGTAAGAAGGAAGGGGATGTCAGGGGTAGTTTCTGCTGCTCAAAACCTAGGCACTTAGTGTTGTCAGTATCTGGTCAGCATTTATCAGAGAACATCATATTGAGTTATGAAAACTTTTAAAATATTCAGACTGATGGTAAAATCATACATAGATGTCATAGGTAAGTGAAATTATAGACTATACTGTGTTTCCTTATCTTACTATAGAAAAAAAAAATAGTGTAATCAGGACACTAGAAAGAGACCAGGATGATTTTCCTTTCATAGATATTGGTATGAATTTCCATTTTCCCCTAAAAAGAATAGTTTGGGGTCAAAAATCTGATTAAAATTTATGGCAAACTTCCCTGAAGTTCAAATACTTCTCTTCTAGACATCAAATATATTTAAACCTGTGAAGCTCTTGAGAAGCATCATGACTGGGAACCAAGCCTTTAAGGCACCAGCATGTAGGAAACCTCCCAGATCCAAATTATACTATCCTCTAAGTCAGGTAACTTCACAATCTCAGTGCTTTATAACATAAAATGTGATGCTGGATTAGAGAACAGTTCAATGGAAGGGTTCATTATCAAGGGTTCACTTATCACCCATAGCCTCCCTTGTTTAAGGGTTTTTCTGAAATCAGAGTTAAGAAACTAGAGCAATGATTACACCCGGAGTTGTGCTAAGAGATCCTATCCCTGTTGACATTGAAGGTGCACTGCTATTTTTTCCAGAAGAAAGATAACTCTCTCAGGACCATTTATTGAAATGATGAAGGGGCATCATTATTTAGTTCAATTTCTCCATATCAAGTACCAGAGGCTGAGTTGATTTGCTCTGGTAAAGAGACAGTGGAGTGACCACTCTATTAAACTAACAATCACAAATATTATTTTCCAAGGTCCAAGCAAAACTGGTGAGTTAAATGAGTCTGTAATAAGGATAACCGCACCTGCATTTCTCGAGTTTTGGTAGTGGAACTAATCCCTATGATTCCCTAGAGATGTAGTACTTCTTTGGTTTATATTTTGATAGAAAAACAGTATCATTTCAATAGCTACCATTGGAATATTCTTCCATAATAGTCCTTATGCCATTTTGGAAATTTACTGAGTATATATGAAATACTTAAATAGGATAAATATTGGAAGACAGAGTTTGTACACCTGATAGGCTCAGAGTGACATGGTCTTGAGCCAAAATTCCATTTATTACCTGATGTCACTTTGTTTTAAGCCTACAGTGACTGGTGAATAAGAAAAATGTTCTGTTTATCTGTACCAGATTCAGTTTGATGATTAAATAATTTACCACAAATTTAGCAGCTTAAAACAATGCTCATAAATTATTATATACATTATATTGAATAACAAACTATAGATATGACAGTGGACACAAAGCATTTAGTAATATATGCAAACTAAACAAAGTAAATGCCTATATTAAAGCATATGTACACATAGTATTATACTTCATGTAAGAAAAATACTACAGTTTGTATTAAAGAAAAGATAGCAGTATTTGTATATATACAAACCAATTACATTGGTAGTCAATTTGGTATTTACTAGAACATAGATTTTGTAGTGTATAACAGAGAACTAAAGTAGTATTGACTTGAATAAATTTGCAATTTATTTCTCTGTCTTGTAACAATGAATTGCCCATGAATTGTCCAGGGCTGGAATGACACAACTGTGCTGCAAGGTCACCTGGGTGCTTTTCCATCCCTAGTATATTGTTCTTACCAACTTGCTCCAAGAGGATTTGTTACTGTGTCCATGATGCAGTTCAGGAAAATGGCACCAGAGAGCTTCTCTCCCTCCCAAAGCACAACCTAAATAGAATACACCTTTTCTGACCACTCTTCATGGGCAGAACTCAGTCATAAGAGCTATAAGAAAAACTGTAATACAATCAACACTAATATTTACATTAAATTTATTAAACACCTATTAGTCATTTTATTGAGTCCTGGAGGTAGAATTTTGTTTATGTTCCCTTAATCTTCACAACTAACATAGGTTCACTTTACAGTTGAGTTGTCTGAAGTGACAGGTTGGAAAACTAGGTTTATACCAAGTTTCCTAATTCCTTCTTCTTTTTTCTTTTCACATTGATCATATGTGTAATACACATTACATATTATACATTAATATTACACATATCATCAATGAAATATATTTGTATATGTGTGTATATATTTTACATATGTATATAAAATTCACTCTATAGATCATATGATGATTTTTGAGTTTAATGCAGAAGGGGCATCACATGTAATATGATGTAGACTTAGGTACTAGCCAAGTCAAAATGCAATGTCTTTTCCAAAAAGTATTCTAAACAGAAAACATTTTAGGTGCCTTTGCACTTGTCCATTGAGACAGTTAATAAAAAGTGGGAGGCATCTTGGTCCATAAATGATGTTCAGCCTGAACATCTTTCCAAATACCACCCATGAGGATGAGCATATTGAAATTCATGACCAAGATATTGATCTGATGATGCCAACTGCAATAATGCTTTTTCAGTCTCTGTCTGGCACTTTCTATTCAGTACAAGTTCCTATAACACAACTGATACTATAACAATCCTTCTGCTAGGAAAATTTACCCTCCTCAGGGCAAAATAAGCTTCCACTTAAATAGCTCTATTTCAGTTGCAAGTTTATGAGACATTAAATAACAACGCAATGCCTTGTTAGAAAATATATAATAATACACAAAGACTTCATTTATAGAAAGCATGGTGTAGTTCAGGAGTTGGAATAGGACCAAGATGAAGACTTAGCAATAAAATATATTATGAATATCTATAGAAAAAAATTGACTGCAGTTTACAAAGCTTGTATCTTTTATAAGAACAGAAAACTCAGCCAAATTTCAAGAGTGAATAACCCAATCAGGAAATTTTGGTAGAAAAGAATTGGAAAACTCATAGCTCTGAGTAGGGAAGCTGATGTTATGGACACATTCAAAAGAAAACTATTGAAATAACAGAGCGCAAGCACTTTAAATGCCCCAATATAGAAATGATTCCAGTGGTTCTATTCTCCACTTTGTATGTTGGGACAGAAAACTAGGGATTGAACCCAGGGCACTCCACCACTGAGCTACATCTTTGCTTTTTTTTTTTTTTTTTTTTTTTTTTTTGAAACAGAGTCTTATGCTTTGTCCAGCCTGGCCTCAAACTCCCCCTGTCTCTGCCTCCAAGTAGCTGGGGATTTGCAGGCATGAACCACCACACCCAGTTTTCTCCACTTTTAAAAAAGGAAAGAAAAGAAACCATGGCAAACTGCCATGTAGTCTGGTATAAATTAGCCCTCAGAGAAGAAACTGTGCATTTGGCATCTCATTGTTTGGTGGCCCTTAACTCATGGTATAAAGGGACATGACAAAAACAAAGACAAATTATCTTCTGCTGAAGCTACTCACCCACTATTCTAATTCACGAGAGCAATTCCCTCTTTTTAAACACATTACCCTTAAGCAGAAATTATCCACGGTGATGAGTAGGTTCAAAAATTGATTCAAGGACACAAAGAGCTCTATCTGCCTACAGACATGAAATGAAAAATGGAACACTTTGTGTTTCTGTCTCCTGAGAGTTTATGGTCTTGTAGGTAACAGATAAAGAGATTTTATCATCTTAAATGCCAAGTGCAAAAGTTTTTTGTTTCCTTTGTTTTACTAATGGACTCTATTTTTTAGAACTGTTTAAACTTCACAGCAAAATTGAAAGGGAGGCACAGAGATTTTATGGTATATAATTCACTTTATATGTCATTGGGTTCAATTTGTTAATATTTTTTGAGTATATTTACACCTATGTCCATGAGTGATATTGGTATGTAGTTTTATTTTCTTATATTTATATCTTTTTCTGGTTTTGCTATTAAGGTAATTCTGGCCTAAAAGAATGAGTTAGGAAGTATCCTCACTACTTATATCTTCTGAGAATTGGAATAATTTCTTCCTCTAATATTTGGTAAATTTGTCAGTGAAGACACCTGGGCCTAATGCTTTGTTTTAGAAAGCTATTAATTATTGACTCAATTTTATTTATAGGTATAGTTCTGTTAAGATTGGCTATTTTTTCTCGTGTGAGTTTTGGCACACTGTGTTTTAAAGAATTGGTTCATTTTATTTAGGTTCTAAAATTTGTGGGCATAGTGCTATTCATAATTCTTTATATCATTTTAATGTCCAAGGGATATGTAGTAACATATTCTATTTTCTAGTACTAGTAATTTATGTCCTCTTTTTTTTTTTCCTTAGCCTAATTAGAGGACTATCAATTGTATTGGTCTTTTTAAAGATCAGCTCTGATTCACTGATTTTTCTCTATTGATTTCTTGCTTAAATTTCACTGATTTTTGACTCCAATTCTTACTACTTCCTTTCTTCTGGTCACTTTGGATTTAATTTGTTTTTCGTCTTCTAATATCCTTATGTATAAGCTTACATGGTTGATTTTAGATTTTTAATCTTTTCTAATACATGAACTCAATTCTATAAATTTCTAAGTACTAACCTCACTTCATCCCACAAATTCCAATAAGTTATAATTTAATATTCATTTAGTTCAAAACATGTAAAAATTTCTCTTGAAACTCCTTCATTGATTCATGTATTACTTAGAAATGTGTTGTTTTAATCTCTTTATTTCAATATATCTTTCTATTATTAATGTTTAGTTAAATTCCTTTCTGGTCTAAGAGTAGATCTTGTAAGATGTCTATTCTTTCAAATTTGTTACGGTCTGTTTTAAGACCCAGTTATGGCCTCTCTTGGTGCATATCCCATATGACGTTGAAAATAATATATAAATAATATAATAATATATAAATATTAATAATAATTAATTATAAATAATTAATAATTATTTATAATAATATATAATATATAAATAAATAATATATTCTGCTATTGATGAATTAAGTTGTCTACAGAAATCCATAATACCCAACTGACCAAAACGATTGATGATGATATTGAGTTCAACTTTATCATAACTTTCTGCCTGCTGAATCTTCTGATTTCTGATAGAGAAGTACTGATGTCCCGGCTTTAATAGTTGATATCAATTTATCCATGCAGTTTGGCCAACTGGTGCTCTGTTATTAGGTGCTAATGCATTAAAGATGGTTACATCTTCTTGATAAAGTGACCCATTTTTCATTAAGCAATATTCCTCTTTATGACTGATTCTTTTCTTGCAACGTCCGCAATTATTATAGATACTCCCACTTTCACTTGATTAGTGTTAACATAGTATGTCTTTCTCTGTCCATTTGCTTTTAATCTATATGTGTATTTATATTTAAAGTGGGTATCTTAGTTGCTAATAACAATTCCACACACTGAAAATCTATAAAGAAAAGAGGTCTGACAATTTTCTCATACTAGACAAAGGTGCCAAAAATATGCAATGGAGAAAAGATAGCCTCTTCAACAAATGGTGCTGGGAAAACTGGAAATCCACATGCAGCAGAATGAAACTAAACCCATATCTCTCACCATGCACAAAACTAAACTCAAAATGGATTAAGAATCTCAGAATCAGACCAGAGACCCTGCAGATTATAGAAGAAAAAGTAGGTCCAGATCTTCAACATGTCGGCTTAGGACCAGACTTCCTCAACAGGACTCCCATAGCACAAGAAATGAAAGCAAGAATCAATAACTGGGATAGATTCAAACTAAAAAGCTTTCTCTCAGCAAAGGAAACTATCAGAAATGTGAAGAAAGAGCCTACAGAGTGGGAGAAAATCTTTGCCAATCATACTTCAGATAGAGCACTAACCTCCAGAATCTATAAAGAACTCAAAAAATTCTACACCAAGAAGGCAAACAATCCAGTAGACAAATGGGCTAAGGAAATGAACAGACACTTCACAGAAGAAGATCTACAAGCAATCAACAATCATATGGAAAAATGTTCAACATCTCTAGTAATAAGAGAAATGCAAATCAAAACTACCCTAAGATTCCATCTCACCCCAATTAGGCTGGTGATTATCAAGAGCACAAGCAACAACAGATGTTGGCGAGGATGTGGGGAGAAAGGTACACTCATACATTGGTGGTGGGGCTGCAAATTAGTGCAGCCACTCTGGAAAGCAGTGTGGAGATTCCTTAGAAAACTTGGAATGGAACCACCATTTGACCCAGCTATCCCACTCCTTGGCCTATACCCAAAGGACTTAAAATCAGCATACTACAGAGATACAGCCACATCAATGTTCATAGCTGCTCAATTCACCATAGCCAGATTGTGGAACCAACCTAGATGCCCTTCAGTTGATGAATGGATAAAGAAACTGTGGTATATATATACAATGGAATATTACTCAGCCATAAAGAATGATAATATTATGGCATTTGCAGGCAAATGAATGAAATTGGAGAATATCATGCTAAGTGAGATAAGCCAATCTCAAAAAACCAAAGGACGAATGATCTCTCTGATAAGTGGATGAGGACACATAATGGGGGGTGGGAGGGGTTAGTGTTAGGGTTAGAGTTAGGGTTAGGGAGGGGGGCAAGAATGGAGGAAGGAAGGACTGCATAGAGGGAAAAGAGGAGTAGGAGAGGTGGGGGGGACAGGAAAAAAATAACAGAATGAATCAAACAACATTACCCTATGTAAATTTATGATTACACAAATGGTATGCCTTTACTCCATGTATAAACAGAGAAACAATATGTATCCCATTTGTTTACAATAAAAAAAGAAAAGAAAAGAAAAGAGGTCTGTTTTGGCTTATGGTTCTGATCCAAGGTTGAGGGGCCACACCTAAAGATGGCTTTCTTGCTGGCATTGTCCTGAGACAGCATGTGATATCACTCAACTGGTTTTTAATAGCAGACCCACTCTAGAGATAATACGTGAATTAATCAAGTAATGACATGAATGGATTAGTCCATTCTTGAGGTAAGAACTCTAATTACCTTTGCCTCTTAATATTTCATAATGAGTATTAAATTCCAACATGAGTTTCTATGTACTGGTTAGCAGAACCCAGGGGTTCATCTACTGTTTTGTCCTGGGAACATTGTACATTAGCATAAGGAGAACTGCCACAAAAGGTGACGGCCTGGTTGACAAAAGGAGAACCCCTTGCTGAAAACAGTTTGCAATCTTGATTCTCATGCCAGCATCCAAGAGCAGAATTTCTACCTTTAAGTCTCTCAAAAATAAACTTCTGGTGGCAGTATTACACAGAGGACACTGTCTCAAGCCTCTTTTTTCTTTCCTATTGCTGTGAGCCACTAGGAAACATCTCTTCCTTTAGCACCTTCCTTGACAAGGCCTCAAGTTGTCACTGCTAGCAATTTCCTCATGTTAGGATGATTTAAAGGCTTCATGATTCTTATTTCATGAGACAGTTTCTAGAGACTGGAGTTCTATGGAATCTTGTCAATGATCTTCACAGTTACCTCTTTCCCAGTTAGGGCACACCAGGTCATCTTCTCCTTGACAAATTTACTTTTGGTGATGGTTTTACAAAGCTGTGGTTGCCCATATGGGATCTCTTCCTCAGTATACATGACCAGTTGAGAGACGTTGCCACAAATTGGCCTCTAGGCCAGGAGTCAAGATGTCCCAATGTCCGCTTATGATCAAAGAAAACTGATTAAAAACATGGTCCAAATTGCCTTGAAAGAAAATCACTTCCAAAGTCCACTGATGAACTGATCTTTATAATGGATTCAAAACAATGCCAGACCAAAAAAAATGTTTAAGTGAGAAAAAAATAATAAAAATGAAAAAGTGGTGAAAAGGGGAAAAAAATAAAATTAAAAAATGAGAAAAATAATAAAGAAAATTAAATAGAAAATGAAAAATAAAAAAGAAAAAGATGAGAAAAAAATTCAAAGAAACAAACAAAAAGAGAAACCATAATAACAAACAAAATAGGCAAAACCTCCACAATGCCAAAGAGGAAACAAGCTAACTCTTCCTGACGGTCAATGAAAATCAACTTCTTGAGCACAAAGGACATCTGTGGCCCAGCAAGGATTTAAATGGGGGCTTAGAATTCCAAGGCAGGGCACAGCAATGAGTAGGAAGCTACCAAGTCTGGGGGTGAGCCACAGTGCTTTCTTACATTTTGTTTTCAAGAACCCTTTACTCTAAAAATCTTGACAGAGGTCCCTAAAGTACTTTGCGGGTTTGAATCGATATTGGTTCTATTGAGTATTAAAACTCAAAGACGTCTCAGTGGCATTTTCATTTCCAGTTTGAAAAACTGTTATAAATTATGGCTTTTAAAGAGCTCATGATGACTATACTTATATTGTTCAATTCCTTTTTTTTTAAACTCTGAGCGATTAGTCCCCAAATGATTCCAATGTCAAACTCATATTATGAAGATACACAAGTGTCCTATTGCATAAGCTATGACATGTATTAAACATATATTATTAATATGTTTAAAACTGAGGGAAGGATAGCCTTTATCACATTTTCATTCCTGATTCATACTTTTAGCCAGTTTCTTTGAAGTCAATGCCTCCTTTCTGTGAGTCAAGGAACTCACTATCTACATTTCAATGTCTTTAAATATCTAGGCTATAGCTGTAGGTTGAGAAAGCAAGGTTTCTTCTCTTTCTGGGTTTGTTGTTGTTCTTTTCAGTTATACATGACAGTAGAGTATATTTTGACATGATTATATGAACACAGACTACATCTTATTCTAATTAGGATTCCAGACTTGTGGTTGTACATGATGTGAGGATTCACTGTAGTGTATTTACATATGTACATAGGAAAGTTAAGTCAGATTCATTCCACCGTCTACTCTTTTGATTGAGTCACATACCCCTTCTGTTCTGCATGGATAGTGGAGTCTAGATGCTGGACTTGGTACTGATGCCTCAGAGGGTGAACCAGGGGCTCCCACATGATTTTAAAGAGCTATTTATCAAAGTATAATCTAAACACAAGAAAGTGCAAAAGGCATTGGTGGACAGCTCGGTGACTATTTACACCAATGTGTAACTATGGAGACTAGGAAACCACCTGTTTAATGAGCATCCATCTTGAGACACAAAACACTACCAGCTCCCCTTCTCTTCTGTGGTCATTTGCTCCACAGTGGTCACCCACATTCTGTTTTCTAAAAGCGTGGATTTGTTTTGTTTTTGAACTTTACATAAATAGAACCATGCAGTATTAAATCCTTTGTGTCTGCTTCCTTTGTTCAATATTTTGTGAGACTTGTATATATCATTTACTTTGTTATTCTAAATGCTGTATTGTGTGACTATGAGACAATTTGTTTATTTATCTAGGGTGATTGGGCAGTTCTGAGTTTGGCCATATTAATAGTACTGCTCTCCACATTCTCATCCAGGTCTTTTGATGAACACAAACATCCTTTTTTGTTGGACATAAGCCTAGAAATTTCTGGTTTTTAAGGTATTATATTTTTAATTTTAGCAGAAACTGTACTGGATACCAATTTAAGCTCCCAACACCAGCAAATGAAAATTCTTTTTCTTCTCTACTGCCTACTTTTACCTGCCTTTTAAATTTCAGTCTTTGTCTTAGTCTGTTTATTGGCACTATAACTAATTAGCTCAGATTGGTTTGTTTTTTAATTTACTTTTATTTGTTCTAATTAGTTATACATGATAGCAGAATGAATTTTGATTCATCATACATGAATGGAGCACAACTATTCATTTCTCTGGTTGTACTTGATATAGAATCATACCATTCACGCAATCATACGCATACCTAGGGTAATGATGTCAATCTCATTCCACCATAGTTCCCACTCCACTGCCCCCTTCCCATCCCTCGCTCCCCTCTGCCCAATCCAAGGTTTATTTTTAAAGAATATAGGGTCTGATCTGGTGAGGGTCTTCTTGATGATGAGAACTATTGAGTCCTGAGCTAGCAGAGGGTATCACTTGGTGAGAGGGACACAAACAAGAGACAGAACCAGACTGATTTTTACCATACACCACTCTCAAGATAAGCCATTAACCCACTAGTTTATCACCTCACCACCTAAAGGTCGACCTAGTTGCCCCTCTTAATACCTCACAAGGGGAATTAAATGTCAACATGAGTTTTGAGGGAGCATCCACATCATAGCACTGTGGGAGTTTAGTGCTATGGTTTTAATTTGCTTTCTCTAATGTCTAATGAACTAGAATAACTTGTCGGGTTTTTATTGCCCATTTCCTTTCTATGAAGCACACTTCCAAGTCTTTCAAACATTTTTCTAGTGGGTTGCCTGCTTTTCCTCCTGGCTTGGAGGTGTGCCATTTTCTATTATTTTAATATGAATTCTTTGTGGGACACGATCCTGAACGTATCCTTCTCCTCCCTACCCATCCCTGTGAACACCACTTCCCACTATTTTATGCATTTCATATTCTCCTCCAGCCTTTGGACTTGGTGTTCCTGAACCTGACAGGCTCACCTCCACCTTGCAGCTCTGCGCTCATTCCTACTTTTGCCTGCACACATTCTTCACCATGTAAAGAACCATGTAGCTATCTCCTCACACCCCGTCTCCCCTTTGCTGTAACATCATCTTTCCAGTGAGTTCATACCTGATCTCCCTGTGTGATTTGCAATCTTTTAAATATTCTATCTGATATCCCTATTCATTACTTTCTCTTTTATAAAAAGTTTTGTATTATGGATATTCTCAAACTTCTACAAAGAAAGAATGATACAAAGACTTATGCATCTATTATGCAAACATTAATGATTGCAACATCAATATTGCTGCAATCTGAATTTATTTGGTCATACTTTTGTCTGCACCTTTGAATATATTTTTGTTTTTGTTTTGTTTTTAATATTCTGTTTTGGGGTTTTGGTTTTTGGTACTGGATGGAACCCAGGGGTATTTAACCACTGAGTTACATCTCTAGCCCTTTTTGTGTTTTATTTTGAGGCAGGGTCTCACTAAGTTGCTTCAGACTTAAGTTCCAAGGCTGGCCTCAACTTGCAATCCTCCTGCCTTAGCCTCCCAAGCCACCAGGATTACAGGAGTATACCACCACACCCAGCTAAAATGCAATGTTTTTAAACACAGACACCATGTGCTATCACCAAATATAACAAATTAACAGTTCCAAGTAATAGTTCATATTCAAATTCCCCAGTTGTCTCAAAGTTATCTTGATATGTTGCAATTGATATATTTGAATAAAGTTCCAAACAAGACTAAAAAATGTAATAAATAATTAACTTTTTATCTTTCCTTCTAACCTTCAAGTTCTATTTATATTGTTTTAATTTTGTTTTGAAGACCTAAGGAATTGCATGCATTTCAGAGGAATTATGAATGTATTTTCTGTAAAAGTAGAAGCTACAGTAAAATTAGTTCCAAATATGATCTTCCCTCAATATTATGCTTATTCAGACTGGTTATTAAAATACAGAGATACAGAAGATGGGCCAACATTCTCATAACTTGAAAATCCAAGTTAAAAAATACTTGTAATCCCCAGGGTAGACAGATTCAAAGTTCACAAAAATATGTTACATTGTCTAAAATATATCAATAAAAATTAAGTATGCTGTAATCCTGATATTTAAAAAAGAATGACATTTAAAGTTCACAATTGAGAAAAAGGGATTAATTCAAGAATTAATGTGCATGTACATGCCAAACCATTCTAAGAAATTTATTAAATTTTTATTGTTCAAATGCAGAGTCCACAATATGTATGCTGCATCTGTTCATAAACTATTAAAACTAAAATGGATGTAAGAGGATTGTTGAAGATTTTTGACATGAGCACACAGTTAAGAAAATATGTTGCACTGAGAATTAAGATATAAAAGTTCTCTAACTAGATAATTGACATTAGAGAACTCAATGCTTCTAATTCTTCAGCATCTTTCCCTAAAATGACATTAAAAAAAAAAGAAAAGAAAAAAAACTTGTCCTATTTAGTTCATGTGATTGTGAACTTCCTTTGTAAAGTGAGATTTATCTACATATACCAATAGCACTTTCTTCCCAAACAAACCCTCTCTTTGACAGATTGTTTTCAACAAATACAAGTATTTTAATAACCTTTTTTTTTTCTTTGCAGAAGCTGTAGATATCCACATTGAAATTTGAATTTAAAATGAAGCAACTGTACTCTGAAGCTCATGAGGCTGAGTTTTCAACACTTGATATGTTTGGTGGCTATAAACACTGGGGAGCTGTGGCCGTCTGTGATGGGCTACAATCATTCTTTCCAGTCACAGCCACATCCAAGACCATTTCACCACTCTCCCCACACAATGATTGAAATACAGTGTTGTGGTGCTTGCAACAACATTAAGATACCCATTGTCCTCATTTCAAAGTTCAGCCAACGCCTATGCTTTTACTGAAGTCCACAAACAACATGGGGCTTCACCTGACTTTTGAAAGGACTCCTGTATAAATGTTACTCTTTTTTTTCTTTCATAACTACTATTCAATTCATCCCCCAACCTTCTTCCCTCTAATTTTAAAATAGTTTTAAGAAAGTTGGCTCTCCTAAACTACACTTAGAAGCAGTCCTGAAGGGTGCTGTAGGAAGAGATGACTGTATCTGAATATTCTAGAATTTCTTTAAAGTTCATTCCAGATTTGAAGACTCCCAAACCTTTCTCTCAACTTTTATTATGCATCATCATGTGGAATATTGAGTTTTATAAGTTTATAACCTGCTATACAATGTGGTACCATATTTCTCCTTTGGTTTTGCTTAAAACCACCCCTTCTTCACATGAGGAAATGGGCTTTGCTAGCAGTAAGCACAGAGATTATCAGAATGTAGCCAGACTGTGATTGCTAGAAGCTGGGTTGGCATCAAGTGCAAATTCTGGGGAGGGAAGGCATGGCAAAATTCAGATGCCATAGGTGGCTAGGCAGTTGCAGGGTTAATTGCAGAAGAAAATATGAGATTTTTCCTGCACATCTTTCAAAAAGCCACTCACAAAAAAACAATTGAATCTCTCTCCTATTTCCTAGAGATTTCATATATAGGTGATACACACACACACACACACACACACACACACACACACACAGAAAGTTTATATATACATATATATTGAGAGAGAGAAAGTTTTTATTATTATTAAGGAATCTCTTATATTCTTACATTTTCCTTTAATTCAGGATTATGATAGCCTTATTATGCTTTATGGGCTTCTCTGTCTTACTAATACAATTTGTTAGTCATTTGGATAATATTTTTTATTGCTTTTCCATTGTTGCATTGCTATGCAGTAAATTTGACATCTATTATGTTTGCTAAATATTCAATTTCTTAGTTTCTTAGTTTAAAACTGTCTATAAACATGTTGCTGGTTAATTTTTCTAATATATACTTTTCAATGCTTCTAAAATCAAATAACTATATAATGAATTTGCTTGGACTTTTTTCCTATCTTAAATAGACTTAAGGATATGATTTTTTAAAGGTAGATGTACATAAAGATCCAATTGCATTTTATGAAGTACAAATGACATGGAATATCGCCCTTTCTTTGCCATAATTTAAAAAGGCAAAGAAAATACAGATTAGCATTAGCCATATTAGCATCATTAAATCATGTTTTTCAAGACCACTGCTGTTTCTGAAGATTACTTCACCAAGAGCCTTAAGAATAGATTCACTACTTAAGTTTCAAGATAAATATGGGTATACATATCCATTCATATACATAAACACACAAAAACTGTTCAATAAAATTTCATAGCATCACTTATTAAGGAGAATCTATTAAAAAGCAGCCAGAAAAAAGAAACATTGTAAACAAAAGAACAAAGATAAAAGCCACCACAGATTCTTCAGAAATACGCAAGCCTGTTGTTCTTACCAGCAGACCTTCACAGAACTTAAAGGAAGTTCTTCAGATGGAAAGAGCATGATGATGGAAAAGTAAACTTATACGAAAGAATGAATAGTTCCAGAAATGATTAACACATGGATAAATTCTATGTTCCCGTTTTAAGTTATTTAAAATAGTAGTGACCATTTAAAACAAAAAATAATAATGATGCATATATGGGGGTTAAAGAACCTTTAAAGGGGCTGGGGTATAGCTTAGTGGTAGAGCACATGCTTAGCAGGCATGAGGTCCTGCCCTTAGCCTCCAGTATGAAGGAAAAAAATGTAGAATTAAAATGTATGATAGTAGCACATAGAATGAGAAGGCTGAAGAAAGTCACTCATTGTGTGTTAAATGGCATGATGTTATTTTAAGGTATACTATGATAAAGATGCATATTATAAATCCTAAAAGTGCTATATAAAAATAAAGTACATAAGCATAGTTAACCTCAATATTGGAGATGACACGGAACACTAAAATATATTTAATCCATCAGAAAACAAGAATAAGTGGGGAGAGGCATAAAAAAATTTGGAATAAACTGTAAACTAATAAAAATAATAGCTATACACCCAATCATGTTAACAACTACTTTAAATATAGATAGTTCACCCCCAAATGAATAATTAGAAAACTTTGGCCTATAGGCCAAATCCAATCTGCTACCTGTTTTATAAATAAATTCATATTGGAACTTAGCTATCCTCACTTATTCAGGCATTTTCTATATCTGCTTTCATACTCATGTTAAAGTTCACTAGATTCAAGGAGAGACTATATGGCCCAGAAAGATTAAACTGTTTACTATCTGACATTTTACAGAAAAAGTTTTCTGGCTTCTGGTCAAAACAATCCAAGTAAAAACAGAAATTGGGGACCACCCACAACCACCTGCTGCTTCTGGAGTCAGTGCCCATGCTGCAGTTCCCCAGCGTGTTTGGAGGCTGGTGCAGCCTTCTTGAATTATCCCAAGAGGGAGGCTGCCATCTTTGGGTGGGGCAGCTCCTGTCCTGAGATGCTGGCTGGAGACTGGAGGTAAATGAGAACAATGATACAATAAATCAAAATCTCTGGGACACTCTGAAAGCAGTACTAAGAGGAAAGTGCATTGCATTGAGCTCGTACATTAAAAAAGTAAAAAAGTCAACAACTAAATGACCTAACATTATATCTCAAAACCCTAGAAAAAAAAAGAACACATCAAAACCAAAAATAGTAGAAGTCAGGAAATAATTAAAATCAGAGCTGAAATCAATAAAATTGAAACAAGAGAAACAATTCAAAAAATTGACAAAACAAAAAGTTGATTCTTTGAAAAAGTAAACAAAATTGATAAACTCTTAGCCACACTAATGAAGAGGAGAGAGAAAACTCAAATTACTAAAATTCATGATGAAAAAGGAAAGATCACAACAGACACCATGAAATACATAACATAATTAGAAGCTACTTTGAAAATCTATACTCCAACAAAATAGAAAATATCGAAGACATTGAAAAAATTTTAGAGACATATGATCCTCCCAAACTGAATCAGGAACACACACACAATTTAAACAGATCAGTTTCAAGCACCAAAATAGAAGACGCCATCAAAAGCCTAATAACCAAGAAAAGCCCAGGACCAGATGGATTCTCAGCTGAGTTCTACAGACATTTAAAGAAGAACTAATACCAATACTCCTCAAAGTATTCCAGGAAATAGAAAAGGAGGGAACCCTTCCAAAATTATTCTATGAAACTAGTAACACTCTGATACCAAAACCAGACAAAGACTCACCAAGGAAAGAAAGTTTTAGACCAATATCCATAATGAACATAGATGAAAAAATTCTTAACAAAATTCTGGCAAATCGCCTACAAAAACATGTTTAAAAGATAGTGCACCATGATCAAGTGGGGTTTATCCCAAAGATGCAAGCTTGGTTCAACATCTGGAAATCAATAAACGTAATTCATCATGTCAATAGACTTAAAGTTAAGAATCATATGATTATGTCTATAGATGCTGAGAAAGTGTTTGATAAAATACAGCACCTTTCATGCTCAAAACACTAGGGGAAAATAGGGATAGGTGGAACATATGTCTACATTGTAAAGGCTATCGCTGCTAAGCACATGGCAAACATCATTCCTAATGGAGAAAAACTGAAAGCATTCCCTCTAAAAACTGGAACAAGACAGGGATGCCCTCTTTCACCACTTGTATTCAACATTGTCCTTGAAACACTAACCAGAGCAATTAGACAGACCAAAAAAATTAAAGGAATATGAATAGGAAAAGAAGAACTCAAACTGTCACTATTTGCCAATGACATGACTATATTTAGAGGATCCAAAGAACTCCAAAAGAAAACTTCTAGAACTAATAAGTGAATTCAGCAAAGTAGAAGGATATAAAAACAATATGCATAAACCTAATGCATTTTTATTCATATGTGATGAATCCTCTGAAAGCAAATTTGGAAAACCACTCCATTCACAATAACCTCAAAAAAATAAAACACTTGGGAATTAATCTAACATAGAGGTAAAGGACCTCTACAATGAAAATTAAAGAACATTAAGGAAAGAAATTGAAGAAAACCTTAGAAGATGGAAAGATCTTCCAATTTCTTGGATAGGCAGAATTAATATTGTCAAAATGGCCATACTACCAAAGGACTATACAGATTCAATGAAATTCCAATTAAAATCTCAAAAACATTCCTCACAGAAACAGAGAAAGCAATCATGAACTTCACCTGGAAGAATAAGAGACCTCAAAGAGCCAAAACAATCCTGAGCAAGAAGAATGAAGCAGGAGATATCACAATACCAGACCTTCAACTATGCTACAGAACAATAGTAACAAAAATGGCATGGTATTGGCACCAAAATAGACAGGGAGACCAATGGTACGGTATAGAAGGTACACAGACAAACCCACAAAAATACGGTTACCTCATACTAGACAAAGGAGTCAAAAACATACAATGGAGAAAAGAGCCTGTTTAACAAATGGTGCTGGGAAGACTGGAAATCCATATGCAAAAAATGAAATTAAACCTCTGTCTCTCACCCTGCACAAAACTCAACTCAAAATGGACCAAGGACCTAGAAATTAGACCAGAAACCCTGCACCAAATAGAAGACAAAGTAGACTGGAATCTTCATCATGTTGGCTTAGGACAAGACTTCCTTATCAAGAATCCTTAAGTGCAAAAAATAAAAGCAAGGATCAACAAATAGAATGAATTCAAATTAAATCTGTTTCTCTGCAAAGAAAACAATCAATACTGTGAAATGAGTGCATACCATGTGGGAGAAAACCTTTTTCCACACTTACTTCAGATAGAGCACTAATCTCCAAAATTCATAAAGAACTTACAAAACTTTACAACAAAAATACAAAGAACCCAATCAATAAATGGGCCAAGGAACGGGATAGACATTTTACAGAAAATTTACAGGCAATTAACAAGTATATGAAAGTGTTCAACATCTCTAATAATTAGAAAAATGCAAATTAAAACAACTCTAAGATTTCATCTTACTCCAATGAGAATGGCTGTAATCAAGAACACAAGAAGTAATAAGTGTTGGCGTGGATATGGGGGAAAAGGCACATTCATATATTGCTGGTGGAGTTGCAAATTGGTGCAGCCACTCTGGAAAGCAGTGTAAAGATTCCTCAGAAAATTTGGAATGAACTCACCTTTTGACCCAGTTATCCCACTCCTCGGTTTACACCCAAAGGACTTTAAATTAGCATATTACAGTAATGCAGCCACATCAATGTTTATAGTAGCTCAATTCATAATAGCTAGATTGTGGAACCAACCTAGATGCCCTTAGACAGATGAATGGATAAAGAAACTGTGGTATATAAACACAATGGAATATTATTCAGCCATAAGGAAGAATACTATTATGGCATTTGCAGGTAAATGGATGGAATTGGAGAATATCATGCTAAATGAAATAAGCCAATTCCAAAAGACCAAAGGTTGAATGTTTTCCCTGATAAGTAGATGATGATACATAATGGGGGAGGGGGGAGGGGTAAGAGAAGAATGGAGAAACTTTGGATTACATAAAGGGAAATGAGAGTGGGGATGGGGTAGGGGTATGAAAGATGGTGGAAGGAGACAGACATCATTACCCTATGTACATGTATGATTACACGAACGGTGTGACTCTCATCTTGTACAACCATAGAAATGAAAAGTTGTACCCCATTTGTGTACAATGAATCAAAATGCAGTCTGTAAAAATAAAATTAAGAAAAAAAAATTGGCAGACTAAATAAAAAGTAACATCTACTATGCTCCCGAGACTGGGGCAAAAGGACAGGCAGTCAGTGCAGATATGATCAAGTTGGATTGTGTAAGAAGGGGCTGGTTTAAAAGAAAATGGAATACTAATACTTCCAGAACACTTCCTCCTCCTCACCTGTCGTCAAGATCACCTGCCTCCAGGGAATTGTTCTTCCCAGTAAGGTGTTGTTGATGTGTACCCCTGGGTAGCTCCTTTTCTGCCTTTTTGGACAGATATGGAAAATAGGGAAATGTACCCACTAGTCTACTTTCTTCCTTCTTCCTGCCCTTTTGCTCACCAAATAGGTGGGATGGGAGGAGGAAGTATGAGAAAAGGAAATCTGAAATCTATAAAAAGGGCAAGACACCCCCACTCCCTCAGGCACCAGCTCTGGAACCCCTCCTCTCCTGAGGAGTCTCAGTGTCTCTCTCTCTCTCTCTCTCTCCCTCTCTCTCTCTCTCTCTCTCTCTCTCTCTCTCTCTCTCTCTCCCTCTCTCTCTCTTTCTCTCTGTTCTATGCTTTACATAAAACATTTTGCTCTTCCCTTAGAGTTTCTCAGGTGTTCAGTCTTCAACACTGGGGGAACAAGGATCTGATCCTGTTTTTCAAGACCAGTTTCACTACCTACAAGAAATTCATTTTTGATATGAACAGGTAGATAAAATTCAATGGATGGCAATGTATTATCTTGCAAATTCTTTTCACAGCAATGCTGGAGTGTCCTCATTAATGTAGGCAAAGTGTATTTCAGAAGAAGAACGATGGTCAGGGGTAAGAGCAGTATTAATACTGAAGAACAGGTCATATCATGAAGGAAACATAACATTCCTAGAAGCAGATGCACTCAGTGAGAGAGCTGTGAAAAACATGAAGTAAAACCTAATAAAACTAAAAAGACAAATCCACAACTATAAATGATTTCTATAGTCCTCCCTAAGCAACTGAGAGAATAAGTAGACAGAAAAAGCATTAAAAACAAAAAAGTAAACAACACTATTAACCAATATTAACCATATTGGCTTAACTTATAGAAACATGCCAATATGGCTTAACTTTTAGAAATATGCCATCTAATGACAACAGAATACACACTTTTCAATTGCAAATGATATACTTCCAGAGCAGATCATACACTGCTTCATAAGGTAAGTCTCATTAATTTGAAAAGAAGTGACAGACTCTGTTTTCAGAAAATGAAATTAAATTAGAAATCTGTAACAGAAAGGTATCTGAAATATATCCAAATATGTAGAAATTAACAATTTTAATTGAATCTTCTGTTAAAGAAGAAATCTTAAGGGGAATTAGAAAACATTTTGAACTTAATGAAAATTCAAAAAGTAATATTATCAAAATTTCAGAATGCAGATAAAGCAAGACTTAGAGGAAAATTGGTAGCATTAAGTGCTTCTAATAGAAAATTGGAAATACACAGTCAGTTAAACAGTACCTACCTTAAGAAGTTAGAAAAAGAAGAAATTAAGTCCTAAGTCAGAGAAGGGAAAAATAAAGGTAAGAGTATAAACTAATAACATATAAAGAGGAAAAATACAGAAAATTTATGTAACTAATATCTGGTTCTTTGAAATTATACAAAATCTACTTGAACTAAATAATAACAAATGCATTTAACAAATTTACAGGTGAAGAGTCAATATATAAAAAATCAACAGTATTTCTATGAACCATATTAGCAAGGAACAATTGAAAATTGATTTAAGACACTGCATTTACAATAGCATCCATGAATACATATTGTTTGTGAATAAATTGTATTACATAATGTGTTTAAACCTATACAATAAAAACCACAAAACAATACTTGGAGAAATAATATAGAGATAAATAAATAAATAGATACACCATGCTCAAGGATGGAAAAACTAAATACGTTTTCATGTGAATTCTCCCCCAAATGATCAATAGATTAATTGAAATCAAAATCAAAATTCCATCATGCTTTCTTTTTTTTATAAACTGACCATTTTGGTAGAAACTATTTTTGCTTTTTGTGGAAATGCAGAAGACTTGAATCGCCAAAACAATTTTGGAAACAAAACAAAGTTGAAAGGTTTATGCTATCTAATTTCAAGTATCACTATGCAACTAGAGTAATCAAAAAAGTGTGATATTGGTACAAGGAAACCTATGCCACACTTATGACCAAGTAATCATAACTATAAATGTAGAGTCTAAACATTGATAAAACATAAGCATACCCAGCATTCATGATCAGTTGATTTTTGATAAAAATACTAAAGTAATAACAATCTTTTCAAGAAACAGTACTGGATAGTCTTTTTTTGGCAATAAAAATAAAAATATCTAGATATGTGTTGTCCAACTGAGTAGCCATTAGACCTATGTGACTATTTAAATTTCAATAAATTATATTAAAATTTAGTTTCACATTTGCAGTAGGCACATTTCAAGAACTTGGCAATTATGTGTGACTGCTAGCTACTAATTTGAATAAGTTTTCCATCATTGTACAAATTTCTATTCAACAATGCTATTGTAGCAGAAAATTAAAGGGAAATCTCCACAATCTCAGCATATACAAAATGTCTTAACTAAAACACAAAAAGTACAAATTACTTTAAAAAAAATGATAAGATCATACTTTATAAAATGTTTCAATTTCTACTCTTAGAAAGATTAGGAAAATAAAAATGCATACCACAGACTTGGAAAAATATTTGCAATATATATATCCAAAGGCATGATCCAGAAAATAAAGTTGCTTACAAAGTTAAGAATATGCTTATATTCTCAGGAGAAATGAAAACATATCCCCTCACAAAGAATTATAAATAAATGTTTATAGCAGTGTTATTTAGAATAGTCCCACTCTGGAAATAACCCATCTGTCCATAAACAAGTGAATGAATAATCAAATGGAAATACAGTCATGCAAAGGAATACTACTTGGCAATATAAAAGGAATAAAGTATTGATATGGACAAGATCATGAATAAATCTTGAAACCACTGAATGAAGGAAGCTGGAAACAAAATAATCCATAAAGTATGATTTTATGTTTATAGAACTCTAGAAAAGAAAGTGTAATTTATAGTGACAGAAAGCAGGTCAGTGATTGGCTATAGCAAGGGAAGGGTACTGGGAACTTTTGGGGGGATGATGGAAATGTTCCAAATGTGTTTGTGGTTTCATGGGTGCATATATATGTCAAAACCTGACAAATGTATAATTTTATAGAATTATTTTATTGTATATAAATTACGCTTCAATGAAGTTGATTTTTTTAAAGTTAGCTAGTTGTATTTTTTAAATATGCAGTTAACAAAGTCAAGTTTTGATTTTTATTTTGGGCTTTATATAAGCAAGAAGGAACAAGGAGAAAGGTAGGAGGTAGGGAAAATAATAGAATTCAGACCAATTCCATCTTGCATCAAAATTGTGAAATGTGGACAGGGAAGAAAGCTATTTGATTTATTTTTATTTGAAGTATCTTTTGTGTAATCAGAAGTACAAAAGCATCACTGTTATTTTTGCTATTGGTATTTTCTTTCTCCTGAGTGACATTTTGTACAGATTTCACTTCATAGGTATTTAGGCAGATTTTCATGTAAATACATATTTGAGGAAGAATGTTTCTTTGCTGATTTCCAATGTAGAAATTAAATAATACTCAGTATAAAAAGTTATGTACTCAAATATTTTTCTTTAATATCCATGCCAATAGGCAAGAATATCTAATATTTTACAAACTCCTCTAATTTCATTGGCAGTGAGTCTTTTGGAATGTAGTTTGGTGCCAGAAAACAATATTATGCCACCAACAATTAGGCAACACTGTCAGCCCTTATAGTGCCAATATTAAGTAGAACATCAGAAACAAATGAAATTGAAATTAAGATTTTCCTAAAGATGTATGTATTTTATTTTTCCCTCTATTACCTACAAACCTGAGTTTTCCTCAAACAGATTAATGTTCAGTGTTTTCAGGTCATTAAATTAAGATTGATGCTTAAAATTCTTAGAGCCTTGTTTTTCTACTTACTATGAAATAATGTAGGGTTTGGAAATGCTAACAAAGACAACACAGCACATTTTGTTTTTTTTACAAATTTAACAATGGGAAAACATGTTTGAACACATTATTCTTAGGTAGAAACAGTCTGATTCAAATAGTAAGTCAGTTTTGCCAGAATCACAGAAGAAAGTAAATGCTTTCATTTTTCCCATGGAGTTATTTAATGAGCACTTTTAATGAGTGGATTCATGAAATAGTAATAATCATTTACAAACTTCACCCAAAAAGTCCTAAAAATTCACAATCAGATGGATTTATTCAGGAAAACATTGTTATCACATATTTCATGAAGCAGAGGAAGAGAGCAACGTATCATGGCCCTGCCAAAAGCAATCACAGAAGCCACAATCTAGATGTCAGGAGGCCTATTCAGTTACTGTATAAAGGGATCAATTCCCTGGCTGATCTGGGGTCATGGTGGGGCTTCCCTTAGGGATGACAGCAGTCTAGTAGTGATTTTCTTGATACCTAATGGTAGAACATTCCACTGTAGAGAATTCACTTATTCTGTTATATGGAGAACTAGACAAGAATAATTTAGAATCAGAATTCAGAGATGAGGTCTGATCACTGTCTGAGTCAAACTTGTCCCAATACTTCAGCAATTAGCCAAAATGACATTTTGGTGGCTAACCTCAGACCCCTAGTTCCACTGGGGATCATAACAAGATGTTATTAAATCATCACGTTTAATAGCAATCCTCTAAGATATTATTGCCATTCATTCCCCTTTCAGGGATAAGAACAGTGAAACTTATCAGAATTAAATTCAAGGCCACACAACTAGGAAATGGTGGGAGGTCTGTGCGAATCCTGTGATGTAAAAGACATTTGGTTTCTATACCTTGTTCTTCACATAACTGCAAGCTGTTAATAGAAAAAGTCAATCATCAGAAAGTTGTAATAATGATAGCTAATATTTATTGCTCTGTTCTAGGTTCTCTTCTAAGAATTTTGGTTTATTAACTCACATCTTTGGTTTATTAACTCAACACCTTAAGACTATAGCCATCATATAATCATCTTTATATGATCTTTATACTCACAAATAGGGCTCAAAATAGAATCTCAAATCAAGCCTTGGCAAGAGGCAGTCTGCAAAACATATTTTCGCACTGCAAGAGGCTTGCCTTTAACAGGCTCTCAGTCTCTCAGGAGAGTGTAACAAAGAGCAATTGTAATGCATGGTTAAAAACAAAAATTGTAGCCAGGTGCAGTGGTGCATGCCTGTAATCCCAGCTGAGGCAGGAGGATAGTGAGTTCAAAGTCAGCCTCAGCAAAAGCGAGGTGCTAAGCAACTCAGTGAGACTGTCTCTAAATTAAATACAAAAAAAGAAAAAAAAATAGGGCTGGGGATGTGGCTCAGTGGTTGAGTACCCCTGAGTTCAATCCCAGATGCCTCCCCCCAAAAATCATATTATAGGAGATTGTAGAGGATGTCAGTGGAACGCTTAGGAGAAGTCCCCAAATTGGGAGAGTCAATTTAAATTTGCAAATGACATTCCAAAGGACAGAAAAAATGAAATGCAGCAATGTAGCATCTCCCTCTTTGATAACTGAACAAGATGAATTTCAGGCAGTGAACATTTCTTCCAGATGAACACAGCTATGAAATGATTAGTTGACCTATGATTAGATGCCAGCCCACTTTAGTTTGAATTCTGGATTCATCACTGTCTAGAAGGATGAAGCTCAGTATTTTCATTTATAAAGTAAAAATAATGCTTACTCCTAAGGAAGCTATGAATACTAAAGGAGGCACCTTTCAAACATTCTCAAAGTCAGTGAATCAATAGTCACTTTTGTTACTAACGTAGGCTGTGACTTCCTAAGGTGACATCCTCCTTGACAGGACTCAACAACAGTCCAGTGTTTCTTTCCTTTCAGGCTCTTAGGACCCTTATAATCTTCAGGGCCCATTAACCTTTCATGGGGACAAACAGTGGCATTCATCTCTTTTATTCTCAGGGTGTTTTTGGAGACAGTGATAATTTTTTATGTGAGGTTATGACCCTAAAATTTTAACTAGTTTGCCTTGAAATGAACAGCAGAATCATAGTGTCATGTGGCATAAGAATAATCAGAGCCAGCTGTCTTTCCCCCTTTGCCTAAGTGGGTGCCACTCATTCATATGATGTCTTGAAAACATCTTCCCCACTTCCCAACTCTTGACAAGGTATCAGGAGCCTTTGTCAGTTAAATCAAAGGCAGAGTAGGGGCTGTCCCAGAACTTGGAGAAGATGAAAAGGAAAAGTAAGATTTCTTAAATTAAAATATGAAAATATCATCAAAGGATCCCTGAGGAAATAGAAATGATTTTAGATGTCTCTAAAATTTTAGATGTCCAAAAATTTATGCTTGCTTCTGTATATTCTTTCCTTTTATGCCCAAAAAATCACCATCTTTAACCAAAGACTTCTTTTTCTTCTACGTAACTCTTTTGCATTGGAAAATACTAATTAGCATTAATACTTTGCATCTAAAATTAGAAAGTTAATTCACAAGATCCATGACAAACCCAATCCTCAGCTGTCCCACTGATTCTTTCCTCTTATTCCCTAATTTTATTTTGACTAGATCTCTGATCTCCCTTGACTCATAATTAAAGTAGAATGGGAGAATATTGCCCATATTTCAGTCTTTAAGGTGTGAGCATAAGGAGGCTCATCTTTGAATACATCCAGCCCATTGTCATGAAAACCTATTCTCCATTATAAAACCATCCCAGCCCCAACCACTACTGTTCTGTGTTCTCACTCAATCCTTCCTGAATAATATCAGAAGCACATTTCCTAGCCAGGTTTAAGCCTCTCCAAGTTCCCTTGAGGCTGTGCTCTTTCCAGTGAGCCACTTCCTACCAAACAAGCTTCCCCCCTTTATTTTTTGCCCCCGGTTGTGAGCATAGTAAAGAACTGTTTTCTTCCCAAAGTACTGAGCAACCTCCAAGGCTCAATTATCCAAAGAATTCTTTTCAATACAAAAGTTAAATAAGTTTTGAGAACAAGTTTCTGATGGTATTTCTGAAATGACATGAAATACTTCTCTAAATTGCTTTCACTTCTTGACTAGTCATTTAAATGGAGTTATTACACACATTTCTCAATCTACGATCTGGGAATACTTCTCTTTTACCACATGACCAGCGAAAGAGGTTTTCACTAAGAATTTAGGGGTAACCACAAACTCATCTGTGATTGGACACTATCACCCAAGTTCTACTTCTTCTTAATAATTCTTCAGGTTAAGCTCAGGGGAGATTTATTGAAACAAAACGTATCACAAAATTCACAAGAAAGAGTAGGGAATGTCTTAAACGGAGGAGTAAAAACTCTCACAAAAATTCACTTTAACTAGAGAGGGAGAAAAAAGAAAAAGAAAAAGAAAAAGAAAAAAAGGTTGGGGAAGGTTGGGGGAGGAGTCTCAAGAAAATCAAAGGGAGGTCAGTAGAATAGAGGAAAGGGACCTGGGGATGGGAGGAGGGAAGGAGGAGGAATTATTGGAGTTTGATATTTGGCCAAATTATATAGGTGTACTGTGTCCTTGTATGAATATGTAATGACAAATGCCATCATTGTGCACAACTTTAATGCACCAATAAAAAAATGAAAAAATTTACTGTGCTTTTAATTCTCAAAAAAGAGAAAAATATACATGACCTAATCTTTGGAGATAGGACTTAGGTTTGAATTCTTGCTGTTCGCCTAATTCTTGTGTAAACAAGAAAAATCTGCACCTGCATTTCTTTAATATGCAAAATGCACAAATTTTATATAGTTGATTCTGAGATTAATTAGTATTAAAGTTATGAATTTAAGTTTGTTATTCCAAATCCCTAGTTCACAGATGGAAAAAATCAATTTCAAATAGATTCTTTCTTCTCAATCCAACCCCGCCCCACTTAAAACCTTTCTTTCTCCTCTATTCCCACCCTTTAATCTCACCACTTTGTCCTTAGGGCAAGGAAAATCACAGCTCAGCTTTTTTATTCCTCTAAGCAACCACTTAAAATCACTGCCTTTTAGCTCTAACAACTTTTATTTACCCTTTCTGGTTTAAAGACTTGAATTTAAATAATGATCTGGGGAGATTGGGGTGTTTCCTTTTATCTTAAGTATTCAATTTGATTTACTGAGCATTTCCAGCCATGACATAAACTTTCAGCCATTACATAAACTTCCAGCTCCTCATCCAACTTCATGCACTTTACCTTAGTGTCATAATGAGAAGGCCCATCCATCACATCCTTAACACAGGTGAGGTTGACAAATGCCACACACACACTTACCACTAGGTGTTCCTAAAAGATCCCAGCATGAGCAAAATAACATTTTCTTGAATTCTCAAGCATCTTGGAGAAAGAGAAACAGATGCCTTGCAATCAGTAAAATGTGATGTGAATAAGACTCGAGAGGAGAGAATTCTGGTCACCAACAGAGGTAGTCAGAAAATAGTCTGGCACATTTTGCCCAGGGGGAAAGACTGAAATGAATACTTTTCCATTCACATTTCAGATCACAACATCTTCAGAGGAAGTCCCTAAAAGATGCAGCCCCGAACCCTGTAAACAAACTTATCCTATGTCCAACCAAAGGACAAAACCTAAAGTTTGGGTCAACATGTTAGTTTCACACTCTAACAATAAGCTTTACTTTCCTGGAGTCTTTAAGACTGAAGTTGTGGGCACATTCTGAAAGTTATCCAGATTTAGTTGGATAAATTGATTTTTTTTTCCACCATCCTCTCTGCTTCTGTCTTATCCTCTATTTTTTCACCAACATCCCTAATGCCACTATAATGAAGTTTATTGAGCTTCTCAATTTGAAATCTTGCCTGGTTTCATCTGTTTTCCCTGCAATCAAAGTGGTCCATCTAGAAGGCAAGTCTCTTCATACTATTTCCTCCTTAAAATCTTGCAAAATTCTTTGACATCTCTTCTTTTCTATTCCTTTCCCACTCCCACAGTGGGAGTGGGAATTATTCTTATTCTTAAGGTGGAGTTTTATTCTGAATGACAAGGAATCAGTTCAACTTTACTCAGTTACACATGTAAAATTTTTTTAATAAGTTTTTTCTTATCTTTTGCCATGCCACACTATCATTGTTCTAGACTTGAAAATACAGAAGGTCTTTCACTCCCATTGAGCTGGGCACTGGCTCAAAACCTTTGCAGAAGCTATTTCCTCTGCCTGGAAAGCAAACCAATCATGCCAGAATCTCTGGGCCCAAGTAAGGGAATTTCTTAGAAGGTACCTAAGAAATTATAAAGTATAGCCAGGGTTGAAAAGCAGAGTAAACACGATCTTTTGTTTTATATATTAAAAAAAAACACACGCAAATGATTCAGGGAAGTTTTAAGATTCACTCAAGGTCACATGACACAGAAATTTTTCCCCAAATGATTAATGCTATAATTAATTTTACTTTGGATGTCAATAAGAACTACAGTCACTTTCTAAACATGATTTTAAAAAAATATATTATTTTGAAATGGCAGCTGAACTGAAGGCATGATGGAA
This sequence comes from Sciurus vulgaris, assembly GCF_902686455.1. NCBI lineage: Eukaryota > Metazoa > Chordata > Mammalia > Rodentia > Sciuridae > Sciurus > Sciurus vulgaris. Next base: position 101,982,725 of record NC_136467.1, on the reverse strand, counting down.
AACACTTTTACTGCTTCTCAGTTCTTCTCTTACACAGAATGATCCTACAGTGTCTATTGCTAGTTGTATTTTTTACCTAAAAATACCAATATAGGACTTTTGATGTCTGTTTATTCAAAGTTCCTCTTTGGAAATCTTCTTTGGGGAAAGTAATAAGCCAGGAATAATTTAATGAGCTATCATTACAGTAATGTTCCTTACTTCAAATGTGTTATTTGGGGCAAAATTAAAATTTCCATGGAAATTTAAACATGAACTTTTGTTAAAACATTCCAAAGAGAAACCTTTGCAGCTCAATTTAACTAATGTAACTAATGTGTGGGTTGGTTTCTACCCTTTCCATTCACAACTACAGAAAAGGCTTTTAAATTTGAGGTTCTATTTGTGCTCCCCCTTCTGCTACTTAGGGTCGTCAAAGAGCAGGCTCTCAGTGCTTCAGGCACAGAGCTGGTCTCTCATGCTGACATTTGATGAAACCTATTGTACCACAAGAAAGCATGTCCTTCAACAGCTGGCTGAAATATCTAGACATAGTAAGGACAATGTGTCTCCCTCATGCTCCCTCATTTCAGGACAGCTGAAATCCTGCCAGTGGGTCAGGCCCATGACTGTTACCAGGGGTGCCCTTTGAATATCTCCTCTGAAAATCTAGTTATCAATCACCACAGTACTTTAACAAAGAGAATCACATAAAGGTAAAGTAGACAGGCAGGGCATCCAAATATAAATGCATCATCTATGGTGATTTAGTGTTTACTTTTGAAAATTTTTTTTCTTCATTGGAATAACTATGTTTTTATGGATATAAACCTAACCATACTTACAAATATGAGAAAATTCCCAGGCTAAAAATTTATAGTAATAATTTCTATGATTAATACAATGAGAAAAAGGTTGTAATAGTTCAGGAAGGGTGGGTAGGATTTATGTGTTTTGCTGCCCTCTGCTGGAGATCAAGAATGAGGTCCAGATCCATTCAAAGTATGTCTTCATGATGGAAATGAAAGCAAGCACCTAGTAAAGTTTTAAATACAGAAGACAAACTACCAGACCTGAGACTATATACTCCAAGGTTTTTTTTTTTTTTTCTGCCTAAATTGTTCCTACTTTACACTTTAGACCAAGGTGGCCAAATGTGGTAAAAACAACCTTTACTGAGAATTATTCTTACTCTTAAGGTGGAGTTTTATTCTGAATGACAAGGAATCAGTTCAAATTTACTCAGTTACACATGTAAAAATTTTTTAATACGTTTTTTAAATGTTTCACTCTGCGGATCTGCTAACCCCACACTGTGTGGTTCTGGCAAATTGTATTATTTTGCTCCACTGATAAATTTCTTTCATTTCATCTCACTTAATCCTCTTAATGCTATGAGGTATTATTAACATTTCCCCCTGTATAACATGTGGAAAAATTTAAACACAATGAGTTAAGTGAATTTTCTGAAGACTCACAGTTAGAAACAAAGTAGGAATTTGAACACAGGCAATCTCACTACAGAAGTCATGCTGTTTTGGTTGTGGTTGTGGCTGCCATGCTAGGGACAGAACCCAGGGTCTCATGTATGCTACACAAGCACCCTACCCCTGAGCTACCCACCAGCCCAAACGCTGTGCTTTTGATGACAACACTAATTAAAAGATGCTGCTGTAATATAGTGCTGAGGAACTACTGTGGTGCAAAAATGACTTTGTGTGACAAAATCATTCACTTACACCTTCTTAAAATTAGGTGCATTGTGGGTGTGTCTAAAATTTGACCATAGGAAAAATATGTTGGGACATAAAAATATGCCATGATAAATTACAGAAATATTTCATCTTGATACCACCAATTTAAAAAATAGATACTGAAAGAAAATATGGTTTATATCCCATAGGTTTTCTTGTTCTTAGAATCCCCCACGCTTGCCCTGATCTTCTGTGCTGTTCTCCTTTTCACTATCTTTACGTGATTTGATTATGCTAATGCCTCCTAGACTTTCAAATCTTCATTTATAATCCTTTCCTTAGAGAAGCTTTCCCCAAAGGCACCCACATCAGTTGGCTTGGACTACCATAAAAAAGTATAACAGACTGAGTGGCTTAAGCAACAGAATTTTATTTTCGCACATTTCCAGAAGTTGGAATTTCAAAATCAAGATGGCAGCATGTTTGATTTCTAGTGGGGGCTCTCTCCCAGGTTACAGAGAGGACTTTGGACTATGTGCTCCCACGGTAAGGGGAGAGAACAGGTGAAGGAGAGAGGCAAGCTCTTCTTATGAACCACCAATCCTATCCTATTTGATTAGGACCCACCTAATCTTATTTAATCTTATTGTTTCCTAAATGACCCACCTCTAAATATAGTTATATTAGTGTTAGGCTTCCAATAGGACTTTAACATATAAACGGAGAGAGTGCAATCGAGTCTTTGATATCATCTTATACTTTTCTGTAGCACTTCTTTCTTAGAATGAATGCATTTGCATTTGAATCACCTAATTACTTACCTGTGTCTCATTAGACATGGGTTCTCTCAGGCCACATTCTATCTCTATTGCCATAGTATGTCTGGCACAGTGCCTTGCACTTAATGGTCATGGGGTAAATGCTGGTTGAATGACAGTATGATACCAACTATTTTATTTTGTTTCTCTACAAGGTCTTAGAAGCAAAGGCCATAATTAGAACAGGGGTAGCAGGATTGTAAGTCCTAAGCAGATATTTGGGCTTTGCTGGACAGAACATAAAAATAGCATTATGCTCACTTGGTTACTAAACTTCATGGATTTTATCTCCAAAGTCCTCGTCAAAATTGTAAAATTTGCACATCGAAGTACCTAAACACTGATCAAAGGCCATGACTGGGCTAGGAAGCTGGGGCTCTTTTCTACCTTTTTTGGGTGAGTAGCTCATCAAATCAATTTGTAGGTTCTTATTTCAGATGAGTCAATTATTTGAGGATAGGGTAAATAATCTAGTAAGTGAAATGATACACAAGTCACTCTGAAATGTGGATAATGTACTCAACAATCAGTTAAAGTTATATATATATATATTTTTTTTTTTTAAAAAAGACCACATTCAGGCTTGTACAAAACTTTATTGTACTCTGAATAACAAGCATGTAACGAAATTTTGAGCATGACAAAGACAAAATATCTCAAATTCTGTTCCTTACAAAAGCATTAAGTACACAAAGACTGTTCATAATAGTTCGAAGTATACTAAAGATATGAAAACATACTAAGATTTGTGGAATATTCTTTCCTTTAAACTACAGCATTTATTCCCATTAGCTTTGCTAAAATGAAAATTAACATACATAAACATACACATAAGTGAAATGGAAAAATGAAGTCATACAGCAAACATTTCTATTAATCAGTAAGTATAAAGTCTTCTTAGTACTTCTGAAGTGACGTTTCCTTTGAATTACATTGTACAATGAAACATTTCTTTTAAAATGTTTTTAATGTGAGATAATTTTGACCATTCAAACGTAAGCAGTACTCTTTCTTAGCATTATCACAGATCTGAATTTAGGGTTTGAAAGTGAAATAAGAAATACACTAACCATATTCAGAGGTGATATTAAGAATACTGAACAACAAGCAGTCCACTGACCCCAACCAATAGGCACAAACACCAAAGTAAATGACCTATGTGACAACACAGTCCTATCTCAGCATCCTTGGGGGGTTGGTTCCAGGCCTTCTACCAATGTCCCATGGATACCAAATCCACAGACACTTAAGTCCCTTTTATTAAAAAATGCATAGTATTTGGACATAACTATGCACATCCTCCCATGTACTTTAAATAATCATCTCTAGATTACTTACAAAACCTAAGACAAGGTAAATGTTATGTAAATAGATATTATACTGAATTGTTTAGGGAATAATGACAAGGAAAAAAAGTCTGTACATGTTCAGTACTGACACAGTTTAAAACAATATTTTCAACCTGCTATTGGTTGAATCTGTGGAAACAGAGGGCCAATTGCACCATTTATCCCAGATGAATATCAGCCCTGATCTTGTTTCCAATGACAAGATACATTATGGCTAATGTGACACATGAGCTATGAGATATAACATGAAATACACACAAACATGAACTCAAATCTCCACTGCATGGCGACTGAATGTGAAGTATTTCACAGTGACAGACTGACTGGCTAACAGGCAATGGTGGATTTTTATATTCAACTTTGATTCAAACAAATGGACTTTACAAGATACCCTTGAGACTTAATTAATGCTACTGATCTCAAGGCTCCAAATTATTGTAGAGCCTTTTAAATCATTATGTGACCTTCTATATATTTTTCCTTAAGGAAAAAAAAACACCGAGGTACTTTAGTTTCTTTTCAAGGGATTACTGCTGCTTATCTTCCTGAGATGTAAAAGACCACAAAAGAGAAGCACCATGCCTAGGTTGCTGAATGAGGCATCAGACTCTAATAGTTTGGTCCTTTTCTAAAGGGATCTCTTCCAACAATTACACTAAAACACAGTGATGGATCACAGATCCCAGGGGGTCCTGGCTGCCCTTGGATTCCAGGCTTCCCATGATCGCCATCTTTGCCAGGGATTCCTGGGTCTCCTGGAGGACCTTCTTTGCTTATTCCGGGAGGGCCCTCGGGACCTGAGATGGGACATGAGCAACAATGTGAGTAGGGCACCTGGGCTTTGATGGGGGAAAAAGTTGAGTCTGCAAGAAATTTAAACTGAAAAACAATTCTTTGAACATTTTACTTATTTGCACTAATTCTCTTGGGATTCTACAAGCTTCTCAGTTTGAAAAAGAACCATGAAAAAGTAAATAGCAACTTTTGTAAAAATAGGCTAAGCCTAACCAGGTTACAAATTAAGACACTGAGTTAACATTTCAACATTCCATTTTGTGGATTGTTCAAACATATTTTTTCCTTTCTGCCTACCTTTTGTCAATAAATTAAATTAGCAGGTGATATATAAGTAAGCCAAAGCTTAATGAAGTCAGTTTGTGCCATATTTGCAGTAAAAGTGACTATTTCAATTATATATATATATTTTTTATATTCCACATCTAAATACATTATCATAGTATACTAGTCTTCAATATGTACAGGTATTACAACACTAATTTATCAACATAATTTGGGTAGTTCCTTTAATATATTCAAGGACAGATAACTTAGGATACTGGCTTTCTAAAGATGATGATTTGAAATAAAATATTCAGATCAAGAGACTGAGCAGAGTGATTGGGAGCACTTCCTATGACTCTACTTCCTGCTACTACTATTGATAAATATGTACTTAGCACTTAACCTTGATTATAGGTAATGTTTGTAAGTGTTTTAGATAAATAGTATTAAATCATTTGTTCTACTCAAAAGCTTCATGAATTATCTAAAATAATAGTAATAGCAAACATCTATTGAAAGTACAACTGATTGCTAGGCACTGTTCTGAAAGCACTGCATACATTAACTCATTCAGTTTTTTAAAAATGTTATAATACATTATCATCACCATTTTAAGAAAAAAGTAACAGGCACAGTAAAGCTAAATAGCACAGATAACAGAGGTTACCTAAGACTCAGCTCTAGCATTATTTTACTCCCCCAGGAGTCAGAAAGACTAACCAGCCTTACATGCCAGATAGGCAGAGGTGACTGAAACCACTCTAGACTTTCCAAGGACTCCACGCAACAGATAATCATAAATGATTCATTGATAAAAGGTATGCATGACAAAATTCTAGTAGCTAACCCTCCATTTTCAACTGTGATTTAAAAAAAAAAAAAAAAAGTCTTGGCTTCAAAATATTTGACATAGGTTTATAATGATTTTTCTTAAAACAACATTCAACAAGCTAGATATGGTGTTACAGGCCTGTAGCTCCAGCTAATTGGGAGGTTGAGGCAGGAGGCTCACTTGAGCCCAGGATTTCAAGGCCAGCCTGGGCAACTTAGTGAGACCTCAACTGAAAACAACAACAACAAAAACAAAACAAAACAAACAAAAACAGTGTAGCAACACTTACCAGCACACACCAGTTCTTACCTGGGGGACCAGGAGGACCTTGCTCTCCAGGATACCCAAACCCTTGGCTCCCCTTTGCCCCATTTCTCCCTGGTAGGCCTGTAGAGTGTCAAACATGTAAGTAAGCTGGTTTTCTGTAAAATCACTGCCTTCTAGGATGTTTCCCTCAAAGCTAATAATATACATATTAAAAGAAAATTATCTATTCAGATATAGTCTGCCATCTGTTCTTTTTTTTTATTACTAATAGAAAACAGAATTTTTTAAGCAAAATTTTAAAAATCAGTGGTCTAGATGAAAGACATAATGGAAATTAAATATTGAGAAAAGGCAAAAATTTGTTATCATTTGTTGTGTTTATCATAATTGTTTTTTTTTAATTCCATGAAATGTTTAAATTGTTCATATAATATTAAATAAAAAGGGAAGAAGTACCAAGCAACATTTCACATAGAATTTCAAAGGTGGAAAAGTAAATCGTGGGCTATTGGATGCAAAACATAATTTTTCCTGTAATAGAAAATAAATTTGAATATGATGACAGTGCATAAAGTACCAAAGTCAAAGTAAAGGAAATAGTGTCTGTGATTTTCTTTTAAAGACTTTATTAAACTCAATTAAAATTTTTAAATGTATTGTCAACATCTGTGACTTCACATGTTCACAATTTTAACCTCTCTGACAGAGAATATTGCTTCAATAATTTTTTAAAAATTCTTTAATTCAGTTGACAAATTATTTAAAGGTTTAAGGGTTTACAATTTTTTTTTTCTTTGTGGACACAAAGATGAACTTTTGCCTACTGGGTAAATAACAGGGTTTAAATTTTTTAAATGCCCCTTTATTGTTCATTATTTTACTCAAATTGAATACCTTTTAGTCCTCTAGCACCAGGACGTCCAGGAGCACCCATTAGTCCAGGAACACCATCTCTTCCTGGCAAACCAGGAAATCCTCGAGGACCTTCAGGGCCTATGGGACCAGGTGGCCCAGGAACACCCGGAGAACCATGCTGGGATTGGCAATGATCACAATTTTGAATTCTGCCACTCTGAAGTAAGACTGGTAGCTGGGCTTAAAAACAAAGAACCCCACCTCTAATGTTTAAATGGTGAAATGAAGTTAATAATATTTCTAAGCTATTTTTAAATGTATGGAAAAAAATCTGTGATCACTGACTATGTGCATATCTCTTAGTCAATAAATTTAATTTCTAGGAATTTACAGAAATAGTCATTATTCTCTTCAATAATTTTATTATAGCAACTGTGTAAAATAGGGCAAAAAAGTCAGTTACCCCAACTCCAAATTGGTAAATTACAGACATTCATATTTAGGCATTAAGTTATCATGATATCTGTCTCAAATTTAATTAATGGTGAAATAATAATAAATTGCTTCACTAAAAAACAACAAATACATATAATATTTCTTCTTTATAAATCTATCCATACCAAAAATGCTTATCACGTCTTATAAATTCTATTTCCTTCTTTATCTTGGTTATGTCTTCCATAATTTCTACTAAGGATCTGCATTATGTTTGCACTTTGAAAGAAGTTATTAAAACCTATGTGTGAGACTTACCTCTTAACACATCAGTGCAAACTTGACGAATAAACTGTTCTGAAAATTCTCTTCCCTGCATTAAATTATCAGGGGTTATAAAATGCACATACAGCATAAAAAGCAATGAAAATACACAAACACTGAAAGAAGCAGTATACACACCGGCTTTCCATCCAATCCTGGAGGTCCCTGAGGACCTGCTTCCCCACGTTGTCCCTTGGGACCCATAAGCCCCATCAAGCCATCCACCCCAGATTCTCCTTTTGGTCCAATGGCACCTCTGATTCCAGGTTCTCCCTTTTCACCTCTCTAAAGCCAAAGCAAATCTTTTAAAGTTCCATTTAAATACTTCAGAAGGCATAACTGCATCATAAAAGTCATTAAGGTTATGAACATGAATATATACAGGTATATACATATGTTTATGTATACATATAACAAGTTATGGGGGAAATATCATCATTGACCAGGAAAGAAATTTCATACCATCTGAACTGTCATTTATCTGCCCATCCAGCCAGGAAACCCTACAAATGTGCACTGTTTACTGTGCATATTGCACAGCAGCAGAGCTGGAACAGTGACTTGCCATGGTCCTGTTCCCAGGCACTTGCATTCTAATGAGTCAAATACTGATATGCACACTACTCTTCCTTGAAAAATATTAGAAAAATGCAGCTCCCCATTGTGAATAATAATCAATGATATTCCTAAATGCATGACAGTTTATACTTAATTTAGTATAAATGTCCATATTCTTTTTTCTAACTATTTTAATAAACATTTATCAAATATCCATTATGTCCCAGGTACTGTATCAGGAACTAGGGATATTTAAAGAATCATCATATATGACCTCTGCTCTCAAGGGCTCACAGTTTAGTCAGGGATAAATGACTATATTTGAAGAACCACTAATTAAGAGCTTCTACTGAAGATCATAGAAGACATTTTCTATTTACAACACCAAAATCTTAGACAAGTACAGTATTGAAAACCCAAACAATGAGGACTGAACAAAGAGAACATAATATGTGAAGAAACATACCTCTCCTTTTGCACCATGATGGCCTTGAATTCCCTTTGAAAATCAACAGGGAAAAAACTATAAAACCTATAGTACTTAGTAATATGACAAGCACCTTTACCACGTATTTAATCAAATATCAATTTTCAGTTTGGAAACTACTGATAGAATTAGTGTCATGAGTAGACATAAGAAACCATTTTTCCTTTATAAAGGAGGCTAGTGACTAGATAATGTTATCTGAATAATGCAAAATTTTTGATTTATAAAAATTGTTCTTTATCAGATATTGATATTTTAATATGCTACAGGTCAAATCATGAAGATTAGAATGGAATTATAACTGGATTTAAAAATACATTATTATTTTAAAGAGAATAAAAACTCAACAGAGAGTAAATATAAGGCATATTCTTTTTATTCCGTGATTCAGACAGGTAGTGTATTTTCCCAAGTTTATGTTCTTAAAATTAAATTTTGATTGAGTACTATAAGGAATAAATTAAAGATACTATTAAAAGTGATTAGAGATATTCCATGTATGTATAATATGTCACAATACAGTCTACTGTCGTACATATCTAAAAAGAACCAAAAAAAAGTGATTAGAGAGAAAATACCTATTTCTCCAGTGCCTAAACCACTCGTTGCTAATAATTAAGAGATTAGAAAGGAAGTATTATGTACAATATAGCATTTTTTTGAAGTGGTAAGAAAACTAGGGATCACTCACTCATTGTTATAATTACCAGATACATATGAATGGCTCATTAAATTCTTTCCTTATCTCTTTCACATATTCATTCCGATGACAAATTAGATGATAAAAATTCTCAGGAAAAGTATAAAAATTTTTTATTTTTAAAATTCATTGTATATTCAGGTTTCAAAATCACCTACCATCAGTTCAGGAAAAGGAGTACAACTTTCACACATACAAGTAGAGTTTCATATTTTGGCTTTAAAATTAAAAATCTATGTTAAGCAATTCAATATGAAATTTAATATATAACATTTCACGTGATGAAGTTTAAGTTGGGGTGTACCTTTTATTTTCAGGTTCTTTAAGCATGGATATTCAAATTAAACAAAGGGAAGAACACATTAAGTAAAGTCAATGTTTGTTAGGAAAGAAATGTAGAGATTTGCATACTAAAATGTGAGCATAAAACCACCAAATAAAATTTAGTTTTCATATAAAAGTCTATTACAGGTTAAGCATTCCTAATCTGAAAATCCAAAATCTGAAGTGCTCCAAAATCTGAAATATTTGAATACTAAAATGATGCCACAAATGGAAAATTTAAAACACTATACAAGGGCTGGGGTTATGGCTCAGTGGTAGAACACTTGCCTGGCAAGTGCAAAGCACTGGGTTCTATTCTCAGCACCAATATAAATAAATGAATAAAACAAAGGTCTATCAACATCTAAAAAAATTTAAAAAAGAAACGCTTTGCAAATTTCCTTAAGCCTATGTGTCTAAGGTGTATATGAAACACAAATGAGTTTCACGTTTATACCTGGGTTGCATCCCTTAGATAGCTCACTATGTAATATGCAAATATTCCAAAAATTTTTTTTAAATCTGAAATCTGACTTACACTTGGTCCCAAGCATTTTAGCTGAGGGACACTCTACCTATAATGAACAAAACACTCTCTGTAAGGCCACTCTAAATATTGAGGCTTGTTTCTGAAGATGCAGAAGTGACCCCTATCAGACAAAATCCTACAAACTGGAGTCAATGTAAGAGGATAGAAAAAGAATAAATTGTGGGGATGAGAAATGAATTCCAGCTGAAACTGGAAATAGCTGTCATCCAAAAATCCTTTCAGATGATTTCGTGAGAAAAACATTTACTTGGACTCCAATCACAAAATGAGGGTCCAAATATCACACATGTGCAGCGCTTGGTAAAATGACAGGTAACTAAGACTGTATATGCGAAGAAGTTGGGACAGCTACTTGGCTGTGGAAAAGCAACAGAGGCTCTGACCCCTGGTGCTCCAGGGAGCCTCAGTTCCTGGTAGTGGGAAACACAGCTTCCAACAAACCCAGGGCCTGGGGAACCTGTACCCTGTCTTAGGGAGAGAGCACATTATTTTCCTTGAGAATGAGAAAAAAAAAAAAGTTAATGGGACCTTGGAGGTAGAACCAACTGTAAGCCAGTAAGCTACTAACTCTTTGAGCTCAAATTTCAAAGGACATATTCTTCTATTCAAAGAGTTACTGTTAATAAGCATTTCTGGTGAGAGTCCCGGGCTGTGAAGCTTGAATGAATAAGGGGTAGAGGTCCTATGAGAAGAGCTATTTATACTCTGAGACGGTCAGTCTGTTTTGCCAGGGAGGGGAACAGGGATAGAGATGGATGTGCCATCAATTGGGTTTGAGTCAAATTGAGGAGCACAAAAAATAAGAGTTTTCTTTTAATTTTACATAGGCAAACTCAATATCTCAGTGACTTTTGATCGTATTAGCTTCTAAATTCTTAACATCTAGCACTTACCTCCATTCTATATTACAGACAAACTAATACAATTGTGTGTGTGTGTGCACAATTGTGTGTGCACACACACACACACACACACATGCACACTTTACTGGGAATTGAACCCAGTGTCGTTTTACCACTGAGTTACATCCCCAACCCTTTTTGAGACAGGGTCTCACTAAGTTGCTGAGGCTGGCCTCAAAATTATAATCCTCTCGCCTCGGCCTCCAGAGTCACTCAGATTGCAGGTTTGCACCATAGTGTCCAGCCTGTAATATACTTTCAAACATTATTCTATGGGCTATCATATACCTCCAAGTGAGGGACCCAGAGAGCCCTGTCCCTGGACACATTGCTACAGTTTTATTCCCCTATCTCCAGAGCTTGCGTAATTACTCAATCTTTCTTCTACTCACATGTAGAGCAAGAGGTCCACCTCACAGGAAGACTCACATATACTACTTGCCCTTTCAGCCCAGCCCTAGCAGGAATTGAGCTGACACTGAGGTTATGACATGCTACATAAGTATTAATCACTTCTGTGCTTTTGGCTCTGACCAATCTTACACACCACGTGGCGTCTCACTGCAGAATTACCTAAATAGGAGAGTTGGGTCAGGAGAGAAGCAAAGTGACCTTCTTATGTATGTGTTTCACAATGCATTCCCTCAGGAGAGCATTTTAGTACGTCTCTGGAGTAGTAAATTATACCTCTGAGCAAACTAGAGGGAAACAAGTAACATTCCTTCACCATATGCGCCCCCAACTGTGAACATTTCAAGAAGAAAAGATGAAATGGCAAATATGGAGATGTGGTCGTTGTTCAGCCAGCTGCCTCTGGTCAGTCACTACTCCAAGAAATGAGTGAAATTTTCTACTTTCAGTCAATTACTTAGTCAGGAGAAAAAAAGAAAAAGAAAAAAGAAACTATAAACCAAAGTTCACAGCCACTACTTTTATCAGAATTAGAAAATGAAAATATGAAACAAAATCATGATTACTACTACCACCCAGCATTTTTGTCCTTCTATGCTTAAAATGTGTTACATCTACACTTGTCTCACTCATTTTTACTTCAAACTAACCTTCTCTCAGCATGGTCCAGTTATGTGGCTCATTATTTTATTTTTTATCAAAGAAAAACAAAAATACCTGTTGCCCAGGAATCCCTTGTCTTCCAGTTTCTCCCTTTTGACCCTTTAAAATTTAATAAACATTAATGATTAGTTTATACATATGGTATGATCACATCTAAATATGTTCTGTATTTCCTGAAGTCTCAAAGAAATGTCACAAAGGCAGTGATACAAATGTGTAAATTAATAGGAAAGCTGGTCAATCAGAGGAAAAAAGAAGTGAGAGGAAGTCAATCTAAAGCTTATGGTTAAATGGATAGAGATGGGAATAAACTACTGACTTCAGGGGAACATATAAATAATTTTAGGTAGGGAACATATTCTACAAGAAAATGGTTGTTTTTTGTTTGTTTGTTTGTTTGTTTTGTACTAGGGATTGAATATAGGGTCTTGCACATAATAGGCAAGATCTCTACCATCCACAGCATAAGAAGAGTTTTGAAATCCAATGGATATGAACATTTTAATAACTTCAGTGACGCAAGTATATTTCGTTTTAACTACTTTTAATTTTTTGTTTAAAAATATGAAAAATGTACTATTTTAATAAGATGTTTGAAAAAATATTTAAAGCAGAATAAGAGAAAAAGAAAAAGCTTAAAACACATTTCTCTATCAAATATTTTTGATATCAAAATAAGACATTATGCCAGATTCAAGCACTACATCCCTTTAGTATACAAGATAATTAGCAATTTCTAAGATGATAAATGACTAGATAATATAATTGATGAAAGATCTGGTGACTAAAATTTTAAATCATTCTTGCCTAGTTACTTATTCATTTACTTTATAAGTGAATTCCCAATATTTTTTGAGCAGCACCTATTTGCTGGAACAGCGACACAAAAGTATCATTGTTGCTTACTATGTGATGGGAAGGTAAGCACATCAGAATGAGGAAAATAGTGTCTGATAAGTATACAATATATAGTTAAATATCTGGGCTAGAATTTAGGAAGGCATATTTGAGAAGGAAGGGAATGTGACTCACCCTTGAGCACAGCCCTGAGGGATAAGGAAGAGGCAGCCATTTAGGGAAAGGACTGGGGAGTGAGACAGAGAGATCAGGCATAGGGCAGAGCAAGCAGCTCATTTTGGTTAAAGCAGCTGAGCAAGAATAGATAATAGGGGGCAGAGGCACAAAAAGAAAAAAAAAGAAAAAAAAAAACACTTTCAAAAGAAGATTCCATCAAACCAGGAGGCATTTATGTGACAAACCATCTCAAATGTGTGGGGCACTGTTAAAGGATTCCTAAGCAGGTACATGATATAGGTGTTGCATGTTGGAGAAAGTACTGGAGGAAGAGAATCAATTGGGCTCAAGAGAGCATTTAGGAAAACATCACAGTTAACCACAGATGCCCAACAAGAAATCATTAGGACAGCAGGGACAGGATAAAGGGACCACATTCACGTTCAAGATTGAACAACTGGATGTGAAAAGAGAGAAGGAAGGTTTGGGGTCGATCTATAATATTTTTGTGAGGGGGAGGTGTTTGTGTGGTGGTATCAACTACTGTGACAAAGAATAAGGAGCAGGAAGTGGTTTATGAGGAAAGATGACAAATTCAATTTTGCACAAGTTGAATTTGAGGCAAATGAAGCATCCAAATGTAATACCAAGAAGGCCACTGGAACATACAAGTCTGGAACTCAGAGACACTAAAAATTTACCTCACTACTAATCTCAAGGTTAACTTAAAGGAATTAGAATACTTGAAGATTTTCAATTAAAATAAAACCTAGAAAAATCCCTGAATTTTGTCATGCCACTCTATAAGACTGCATACACGTAATGAAGAATAAATTCATGAGAACAGATGATTGAGACTATGAACTTAGCAGACTGCATTATTACTTCAATTTGAAATTTCTTCCTGCATCTCCATGATTTTATATTTGTGAATTGTTTCGAAGTGATTTTTGTTTTATATTAAGCATAATTTTTAAAATTCATAAAATTTAACAAACAATAGATATAATTTATTTCAGATCAGTACATCATTGACTCAGCTAAGGGCTTCCTATTCATGTGTGATTCTTCGATTAATGAAAAAAATCACTCTACAGTCATTTAAGTTAGTTAAGATGGAACTATCCTTGTCTTCCAAAGTAGAAGCATAGCTCTTCTCTTTACTTTGTTGCTAGGACACCTAAAACTAAATGTCTTTCTAAATCACCTAGGATTCTTCAGTGTAACATAACTTTCGAGTATAATTCTCCCTCCACATATTAGCTTGAACATACTTTGTACTTGGTATTAGTGGTTTCTCATCAATTTTTTTTTTTTGCCATAAAATAGGCACACTATAAATACCTAAATAAATTGGTTTCAGAAGTATGTAATAAAATCTGTCATTATCTTGTTGAATCATTTGGTTCTTAAGTTTTCTACCACAGAAAAATGGTAAAGAACCTTGAAGCCACATTTGATACTGAGAAACTCAGTAGCAAAAGGAGAATGATAAGATTATACCATTAGAAACTGATGGTAAAACTGGAAGAAACTGTAAAAACTTTAAAAGAATTTAATAGAACAAAGTCCTGATTTTACTGATATGCAAAAACAAAAGCAAAGCAACATACCTGACTGCCTTTTTCTCCTTGACTTCCTTTGTCCCCCTGCAAAAAAGCAGTTAATATGTATTATAATTTAGCATATTCTGTATCATTTAAAATGAGCATGCTTTTCTTTAGCAAATTCCATCAGTGCTTTCATATACAGAAGCTAACTCCAGACCCAATTATTTGGGGAGACAGTAAAACCATATTGTGCCAAAATTATATTCTGAAAGAACACTCTTGTCTGCCTACATTTGAAAGCAGATTTCCCACAATTTCTACTTTACCAGGAAGAACATGTTTCTATATTGTTCATAGTCTGAGGTTAAACAAAATAACAGAAGAGGGCTTATTTCGACAAACATTGTTTTTTAAAATCAAGCTGAAAATCTTCCATTAAGCTAATAGTAGCCACAAGTTTATAGGAAACAATGACAAAGTAAAATATGCTGCTATTTAAATGATATTCTAGAAAACAAATACTTAAAATGGGCTTTTGAAGGAAAATTCATGTTCCATAATAATAAGTTTCACAGAACTTCTCAAGTAGAAGGGAAATAAGAGACCGACTCAATGCCCTCATTTTCATAGATACAAAACTGCTATCAAGAAAGGTAAAAGACTTGCCCAAAGTTGGAGGGACACTGTTTCCCCAAATTTTATTTCTACCTCACCATCCTATTTGATTGAAGTTGAGGGTTTACAAAAAAAATGCAAAATTTTCTTTTAAATGACATGTTTTTTAATAATAAAATTCTCTCAAGCCCAAACATACATTCACAGAAGATCTACTTAACATCCACTAACATTTTATGAAGGGTCATCCCTGTCTCAGCAAAGGCTGCCACCTGCCCGTTGGAACAAAAAGGTCAAGAAGTGTGTATCATAATCTAGAGGCAAAGTAGAGCATAAAAAAGGAAGAGCAAAATGAAATGGTAGAAAACTGATGTCACCAGGGAGATGGAGACATATGAGTTTGTGAATTTCCAGAGTAACAGTATATTTATTTTTAACATGAATTTGCAGTAGCATGGACTCCTTTGGCACACATGGCCATTGTTGCTGAATCTTTTCCAACAAGCAATGGTTTTTAGACAGATACAGTGCGGGATTCCTTTACTTGACCAAAATGAGAGAAAGAGGGAGGGTAGTGGGAGGACACTTGATGTAACTGTCCCACCTCACCAAAACATTTAAAATAAGATGTATGATTTGTTTTTTTTTTTTTAAATCACTTACATTAATTTTAAGTGAATCTCTATGTAATATAGTCATAAACAGGAACTTCGTGGTCAAACATTGGTTGTAAGTTTTACCCTCTCCGAATTTTGTTCCAGTTTTGGTAAGAGTGGTGTTCATATTTTGGTTAAGAGGGCCAAATGTTGAATAAATGCAAATTCTTGACTCATTTGGACTGATTGCAAAAAAAAAAATCTGAATTTATAGGATATTTTTTCATCATATGTTTATATTTTCTCATCTGCATGCCTCTTCCCAGGTCTTCACGTAGGAGACAACGCCCACAGAGAGAAACGAGAGATGCCAGAGCTATTAGCATGGGATAGAACACATTCCACACACATCAAACATGAAAAAGAGGCATCTCATTATAAACATAATCAGCCCTGTATGCCAATTTATAAGAGGAAAATTTAAATGAATGCAACTGAACAAAAGAGACGTATAAGTCCTAAACAATGCATACCATTTTTCCTTGAAGTCCCGGTAAGCCCATGTATCCAGGTTCCCCAGGGAGACCTCTTGCTCCTGCTTCTCCCTAGGAGACACAAAAATTCTATGAATTTCACAGATCGAAAAACACTACTGCTTTAATCTCTACCTAACATCTCAAATTTAAGATACACAGTTTAAAAATTGGTTGACATTTAGAGTTATTACCATAGAAATTGTAAAGAATGAAGTTTATTGGAGTCCCAGTAAAATTTTCTATACATTTCTTATCTTTGCCAGCTGAAAAAATGACAGCATTCATATTTTAATGGCACTTTTATTATATTTCATAAGCATAACAATGAACTCATAATTTAATAAAAATAAATACACATTTTTGTTACCTATTTACTATTACTTCTTCCATTCTTTAAGATTTCTTTTTCTCATATTGCTACTTTAAAAAAGAACCTTTTTTGTTACAAAGCAAATAAGAGTAATAAGTGATTGAAAACCTCATTACCCACCATTTTTACTTTATTTTTTTTCTCATTCCAACTCACAAATATACACACAGTTTAGCTAACAAAATGTGCTCACTACATATGCATAATTTTGTCTTTTAACTTTCAAATATATTAACATTGTAAAGCTCTTTATATCACATTAAATATTTTATAAAATTTTTCAAATTTTTTAGTTGTTGATGGACCTTTATTTTTATTTATTTATATGCTGTGCTGAGAATTGAACCCAGTGCCTCACACTTGCTAGGCAAGTGCTCTACCATTGAACCACAGCCTCAGTCCTATAACATTTTTAATTACAGAAGAATATCCAATTTTTTAATTTACTGTTTTACTTAATAAAAATTCATACTATTTGCATTATAGTTTCCATGGTCTTTATATTGTTGGAACAAACATTCTTGTACATAAATTTATGCAAGTTTACATTTTGTTCTTTATACATATGGAATGTTACTGTCTTAGAAAAATTCATGAGCTATTTTCAGTACAGGGAATATTATATTAGTTAACTCAATTTCTCCAATCCCCATCATCCTGTAGAGATTTTCCTTTCTGAAATAAAGGTTTGTAAAAAGCATTGACAATATTTAAAATATGTGTGTGTGAAAACATCCCTCATGAGATTTTGTTTTGTCATTAGTTTATCACTTAAGTATAGTCTGCTCTCGTATGAAAACCGAGTTCATTCTCTCTCTCTCTGTGCATGTGTGTGTGTGTGTGTGTCTATCTCTGTCTCTTTCAGTGCTGTGATGGAATTCAGGGTCTCACACATGCTAGACAAGGGCTCTACCACCATGAGCTACATCCCCAGGCCCCAAGTTTTATTCTCTTTGCTCAATATGCCTACTCCTGAAACACTAAATATTGCTCTAAATTTTTAAAGACTGAAGAATTTTAAATTCTGCTGAAATAAACATCAATCTTTTGGCTTGAAAGAAATCCAGTAAAAAGTATTTGTAAGAATCACATAACCTAATTTCTAGTCATTTAAGAAAGTTGCACACTAGGACTAGAAAGTATATTCTCACTAGTGTATACCTTTTCTAGAAAAAAATCAAGCCTAAGTTTATTTCATGTCTTTATTACCCAAGGATACAGTATCTAAAAAATAAAAGCAAAACCCTGTATTGACCATTTCCTTTCATGTACATTAATTTTGTGATATAGGTAATCCTTACTTTCAAGTATATTTTAAAGGATTAAAAAATGGTAATCTTCTTAATTAATAAATGGAGTGTATAATTCCTTTAAAAATATTCTAAGGGAATCAAAAAACAATTACCTTGAGTCCAGAAGCTCCAGGTATCCCTTGAAGTCCAGGCTCACCTTTGCTCCCCTATCAATGCATCAACAGCATTTGAATTAAAAACAAATTTAGTCACATGTCCAATACAGACACTTAAAGGAGTGTATTTAAAATAAGCTTTACATTTTCACCTTTTTAATTGCTTGAAACAGATGCTATACATTAAACCTATTTATTAATAGAAACTCATTTAAGCAAATTAGTGAGCCTGCATATTTATAAGGCTGTTTAAAAGCAAGTGTTAAAGCTGGTAGCTCCAAGAATAAGGGAAAAGAAGGAAATCTTTTGAGTTTCCACATCGCATAGGTGGGAGCCATAAACTTCAATAGCATCTCCTGGGCTGAGAATCCTAATCCTTGTCTTGTTTCTGTGGTTTTTTTTTTGTTTTGTTTTGTTTTTTTTTTGGTATGACTCACCTTCAGTATGTAATTGAAGAAAAGAAAGGTAGCTTCAAATATACCGTGGGTTTTGGGGAAGAAATATGAATCAGAAAATGTTTAGTTTCTTTTCTTTTTGAGGATTCTGATGGAGTTCTTACAGATGAAAACTTGGAGAGTAAGACCAAATTGACAGAGCAAAGAAATTAATACAGGAAAAGAGAGCAATATATTGTAGAGAGAAAGAAAACAAGACTGCTGGCTAATAAGGTGAATTGTCCAATGTAGTTATGGTTTTCAAACACTTGGATATCTGAAATCACAAGCTCATGTCTGACAAAAGCCCCTAGTTAAACAGGTTAGTGTGATATCTAGCAGGGGAAGGAATCACCCAGCATCAACTTGGGTTCACTAACAAGTAAAGAAAACTTTCAGCTTTTAAAATGTTTTCTAGACGACTCAGTAAGAAACACATAAGTGTATTATTTGGATTTAATTTAAGCATTTAAGCACAATATTATTGAACCATAAAATAATGGTTCCTTAAAATTTCTAATTTTAGTTAAAACTTAGAGGTAACAAGACTTGCTAAAAGTTACATGATTTGATTATGTTAATATATCCTAATATAATTTAATGTTAAGAAACTTAAGTATATAGTAGTATGGAAAAGTAGGCTAATAAGTGGTTAATAAATATTTTTAAAAGAGGAACTGTAATCTAAATTGGAAGATTTCTGAGGATCAACTAGAGGGTCAGCCTTACCCATACCCTATTTAAAACAACATTTTTTGTCACACTGTAGTAGAATTTCTACCAATGCTACCAAAGGCATGAAATTGATAAAACTGATGATAAAATTCTCAGGAATATACTAATACACAGTTCAGTTAACTGAGCTAAATCCAGCCAAACACATGTTTTTGAAATAAGGTTTTACCAGAACACAACCATATTCCAAATTCATTCATTTATATATTACCCATGGATGCCACATATTACAACAGCAAAATTAAATAGCTCCAAAGATAAAATAGGACCCTCAAAACCAAAAATATTTAGTACCTGGTTCTTAGCAGAAAATGTTTTCAATACCCGAGATAACAGATTATATGAAAAGAAGTTGAAATGCTTCACAGAATATACTAATAGGTATAATTTTAAAGTCTTTGTCTTTAATAAAATAATTGCATAAGTACAAGATGAGGGAAAACAAACCATTAGGAAATCATGTAAAAGTAAACAAACATGAATAAATGGCTACTTGCTAAGTCAGTTACTTGCCTGTAGATCTAGCATCTACTCAAATGGTGAATGCTGTAACAAAAGCATTGTTCTAAAGTCTTTTTATGGAAAATACAGATTTAACAGACCTTCAGCTCAATGTGAGCCAATAGTGTAATGTAGCTAATAAAAAAAGATGGTGATGTGTCAGGCTGCAATCTTAAAAATTAGAGTATCCAGAAGACCAAGGGAGAGACCACTGTTGGCCCAGTTATTAAGAGGTATTTAACTACTCTATATCCTCCTTACTTAAGAATTTCCACTTAACCAGTTCAGTCATTCAGGAGTTTCATACCAATTCTTATATCAATACCTACTGCTGACTCATGGTACTCCAAGTATCCACAAGGATTCACCACCAATAAAGGACTAGCTACTTTTCCCTAATCATAGGACTCTTATAACATTTCAGTATTTCCTTTTTCTTTAAATATCTTAGAAATTAAAAGTAGACTAAATTAGATCATCTCCTCATCTGGTATGCCAGGTCTTTTGCCCTGGAACTATGTCTGGTCAAATGCCGAATGCTTTCAAAACAGTCATTCTATCACTTCCTTTTGGAAAGTTAACCTGAAATCTGCTCACTAAATAGTTGGGAATGGTTTCCTGAGTTTAGCCAGAATGAACTTGGTTTATTCTCTGTCCTATATATACAGCTGCTTTGTCCCACCTTAGAACTTCTGCAAACAATATGGAAGGTATAGTTAAGAAGTAGTTCATTGATAAAACTGGCAGGTATAAGTTCACACAGAGGTTGGTAAACTGGCCCAGAAGCTAAATCCAAGGGAGGAAAAAAAGTAGGTCTCTTAGCACAAGACTCTGTACTTACAGATTGGTCAAACTGTTATATTAGAGAGTTTCAGTTTTACCTTAAGGATAATCTAACCTGATGTTCTAAATGTATTTGTCAAGCTTACCTTACATTTTTAAAAAAAATCTGAAAGTAAAAAAATCTGAAATAAAGATATCTTAACCACAGGAATAAGGCAGTGTGTGTTTTAATAAACCTTATTACAATGGATTTTACAAAAATCCATATGTATTCAACTAAATAAAAATATAAAAAAGAAGACTGGAAAACTGATAAGAAACTTCTTCAGCCATAACTATGAATGCTCTTGGGCTTGGTACCTTTGTCACCAAGTTCCAATAAGCAATAAACATCCCTCAATGTTCCCTGAAACACCTAAAAGGAAGGAGGAACCAACTGATGAGGGACGGTTCCCCCTCGGCAGCTTAAGCCTGATCTGATTTATTTTAGCATGTTTCAAATGCTGAACTTTTGCCTAAGGTTTCATTCTTACAAGCAAGTGTTTGTAGAATGAAAAACACACTCGTAACAGAATCAACATAGTTAAAATTGTCACTAAAGTTATAAATGGTCACTGTGATCCCATAAACTCTCAATCTTGTGACCCTCATTATACCTACCTTCAATCCTGGTATGCCCGGCTGACCTGGTGAGCCGTTGCTTCCCATCAAACCCTACATTTTAAAGCAGGAATTTCAAGAGTGATTTAGAGAAAAATATTTTAAAATACTAAATGCATTTCCATGTTACACATTCTCATAATTAATCCACTAAATCGTAAGGTAGTACATTCAAACAAAAAATTTTAGAAATGCAAGACAGAATGAAGGCCAGCAGAGACTTTTTAATATTGTTGCTCAAAAAACCTAAAAAGAACAAAGAAATCTGTAAAAGAAAAATGTGAAGATAAGTTTATTTTTTGCAAACTCTTCAATTTATCATGATGGCTAAGAAGTAGTCTTCTTCAAAGGTATTATCTTGACCAACATTACTTAAAATTTATAGTATCTTGAACAATATTTTAAAGGAATTATAATGTAAAAATTCTCTATGATAATGTTTCCTCAAGTTATAAAATTGCCACATTTTTAACTAACCATATGGTTTAAAACAAGAAAATGATAACTGCTTTGGCAATTAGGACCTGATTTAATTTAGATTCAACTTTACTATTATTTGATAATATACGTATATATATATATATACATATATATGTATACACTATACATAGATAGACATGCATGCATACATACACATAAACACTTAGCAAAGGAAATGTGATTTGGAAATTTTTCAAAAACTAGAAAACAGAATTTCAGTATGGTCATAACAAAAATTCCATGACACTAAAGTCTTTGCTGTCAACATAGGATGTTATTGCCACTACAAAATACAAAATTTGCTAGTTCATTGCAAGTACACAAAGTATTAGAAATGTTACAATAGATATTCTTGAGGGTCAATGAACACTAGTCAAGTCCTTCATTTTGCTAGATAGCTTTTACTGATAATTAAATTTAATTATTTTAATTAATACATAACTTGGTAGTGATGATGAAAGTAGATAAAGAATATTCTATTTTGAAGGGAAGAAACTTCTTTAAATCTCCTTAAAAATTAAATTCCTATTTAATGGACATTTTCCTTATTTACTCTAGCATGCAAAATTCACCAAATCTTTCATTCACTGTCAAATGTCTATTTTTAAATTTATTTTTCATAATTAAAAGTCATCAATTTTCAAATACAAAAAACGATCCATTTTACTTAAAGAAAAAGCTATTAGAGGCAGTTTGATCCATAAATTAAAGTCAACATCATGTCTAGCAATGAACTTTCAATTTCTCTGGAATCTTGTGCACACAACTGAATTTTCATAATTTCTAATATCAAACTCATATGTTCCTTCTACTTCTAAAAATTCTAAAGCTATTTCTTCGCTGGTTTAGAAATTTTTGCATATGACCTCTTCTGAATATATTCTTTCATTAATTTAATACATCTGTATATTATTAAAAATGAAAAAAGAACATTTATTGAGTCATATTTTTGATGGTACTTAACTTTCTTTTTTAATGAATATCTAACATATGTGTTTTCTGATTTATCTACAGTAAGGGCCCTGATGTTTGTTTTTAAGTAAATGGTAAGTGTGTGTATGTGTGTTACGGGGGTACTCTATATGTGAGCTACATCTTAAGTCTCTTTATTTTATTTTGAGACAAGTTCCACTAAGTTGGCCAGGCTAGCCTCAAACTTGCAATCATCCTGCCTCAACCTCCCTAGTTACTGGGATTACAGGCATGCATTACCATGCCTGACTTTGATCTTACAGTGGCCAACTCTTCAAGTATCTAAAGAAATCTTGACACCTACAGAAAAATGGAAATAAGTATATTAAAAAAAAATGGATGGAATTTGCAGACTTTAAAAATATCATTGTTGTATCTTATGCAGTTTCATGAACACCAAAACACAAACTCCTGGTTCTTGGTAACAACATTTCAAACACCATCATAATAATGATTTTGACCTACTGGTATCCCCGGAGCTCCTTTTTTTCCTAGTGGTCCTGGAGGTCCAATTTCTCCCTAAAAGTAAAATACAGACCATATTTTAAAATTTGCATATCAACAATTTATTCTCAGAAATTTTCTACCAAAGCACAACTGAATGAAAAATAAATACTACTCAGTACAATTTGTCTGTCTTTCCTTCCTCTGAGCCAACAGCCAGGTAAAGCAGAAAATCAGGGGTTTAACACCTTCAAGACCTAGGTCTAGAGTATGTATAATTGCTGTCTTATAATTTCATTGTGAAATTTGGAGTGACACTTGCCATTCCACTAAAGGCATACCTAGTAGCTGAGAGTTGATGAGGTGAGACAAGAAAAACTTTTCTTATTTAAGTACTATAATAGGGAATGAAAATTATTAAAGAAAAACTAGAATATAAAATAACGATTTAGATTTCAATTTTTGGTATTGTGACTGACTAGACACTCTGAGGGACTCTCTAAATTCAGAACAAAAATTATAAAAAGGACATCCTCCACTAGAGTGTGCCAGTCTTCTGAGCAGTAGGGGAAATATTCAAATATCTCTCTTGCTAATAAAATATACCATTGGATCTATATTTGCTAAGGATTTGGAACTGTGAAGAAATCTTGCCAAAGATAGAGATGCAGGACTCAAGAACAATGCGTGTTAGCGGATGCATGCTTAGTTATTGGGCAATGATATGGATCAGACATGGGGAGGAAGCAGAAATCTCAATAGCTACGACAACCTCAGATTTTCAAAGTGGGCTAAAATGGTATCTACTATCTTCTGCCAGGTGTCAGTTCTCCACTTACGAGCAAGGTTGACAGGACTCCCACCAGATCAAAATAAAGCAATGAGCTTACAATCACCAATAAAGAAATAGGAAACAGCAAGCCATGAGACTGAGAGTGAACAAGAATAACAATCAACAAAGTACAAATATTGGAATCATAAGAATTTAGAACTGTACATGAAATCTTTAAAAATTAAAAAATAGAATCATAAATAACTATCAGGAATGAAAATATAATGAGACTCAAGATATGGTTTGAAAAATTTGAAATTCTAGAAGTTAAAAATATGATTGTTTCTAAATTAAAAAAAAAAAAAAGAAGACAATTGTTGGTTTGAAAAAGATTCAACATTGTAAAGAAAGAATAAGTAAAGCAGAAGACATGTCCAAGAACATTCAACCAGAACATAAGATAAAATAAAAGGTATGAAAATTGAAGATGTTATTAAGAGACATAGAGCATAAATTTAGAAGGAATAAGATATTCCATAAATAAAGAACAGAGAGAATGAAGTAGAGGTGATATGAATATAACAGCTGAATTTTTCCAGAATTACCAGAAATTATTTCATAGAGCCAGGAAGAAAACTGAATTCCCAGCAGGATGAATACAGAGAAGTCCACATGTAGACATAATGTAGTAAATTTCAGAACACTAACAACCAAATAAAATATCTTGAAAGAATTCCAAAGGAAGGAATAGATCATTTACAAAGAATGATAGTTAAAATGACAGCAAAATTTTATGGTGTTAATTAACAATGGAGGTCAGGAGACAATAGAAGGAAGACTTCAATTTATTAAAAGAAAATACGAGTCAACTTTGAGTGGCATATTGTACAAAGTTATCTCTCAAAATAAGTAAATAAGGTAAGTTATAATTAAATAAAAACTGAAAAGTTTACTTCCAAGACATTTATACAAAGGAACATCTAAAGACATGATTCTGGAAGAATGAAATTTTCCAAAAAAAACTGTCTTAAAGCACAAGATAGAAAAGTAATCAAGTAAAACAGCACACATTCAGGTAAATCCAAATTAACAACATCTATATACAACAAAGAGCTTCTGAAATTATATTATATTTGAATTACTAACTGTTGTCATGTATGCTATAAAAATGTATGCTGTGTGAAGGCAAGCATACATAGTCTCTTCATTCTTAATAAGCAGATCCACGCCCACTCCTTCCAACTCTCATTAATACTTGCCTTTTGGCCCATTAATCCTTGGTTTCCAGGAAATCCTGGGATTCCCTAAAAACAAACAAATATCTTAATTTAAAAATTACAAACTATATCACTAAAGAAGAATCAGTCATCATTGAAGTCATGTAACTTCCAAATATGTCTATTTGTAAAATATGTATAAATACGTAAATTTGTAAATAATGCATAATTTAAAACTTTTGTTGCTCATATTACAGTATAAAAGTGTTATCTGCAATAACCCAATTTTGGGTAAGAAAAAATTTATGTGATTCAGCATTATGTGAACATTACTGATAGTAAGCCTTGAAATAAAAACGTTTAAGAAAGAAAAAGTTGCAAGGAATTAAATCTTGGCTCTTCTTTCAGACCAACACAAATGATAAACAGGAAATTTCATTTCAACATGTCCCTATAAACTTATAATGGATAATTCAAGAAAAACTATCAATTAATAGGAATTCGGATTCAGTACAATAGTTCTCAAGGTTTTTACAATCTCAGCCTTAATTAAAAATTAATAAAAAGAAATTATTTCCTCCAAACTGAGTCTTTCAACACCCAGAAACCTAACTATCTATGTAAAATGTTGTGATCTCTCCTTATGATCCCTACTGGAGCAATTATGAGGAATCTGTTCCAGTCTACCAACAGAAAGAAAGCAGCACAAAGAATTCTTTTATGTGGCTTAACCTGAAAGTTCAAGTTCTCTAGCAAGATTTGAAGAACAATAATGTTACATTTATAAAAATGGATTTAGCACATTTATTATGAGTGGGAAAGTAACTCAATGATTAATCATTCAGTGTATTTACTCAAAATGACCATTTGTCACCCAAAACAAAAATGATATTAATCAATTTTCATTTCTTATTCACTTTTCTTAGCTCCTTTTCTGATGACACTCCAGTTGAAATGATTAACATTATTTTTATACATACATATTGACTCTCTGGCAGAATAGGGAAATTGAAAGACAAGGAAGTTAGACCCCATCAAAATGTCCTTGAAATACCTCTACATCATCAAAGCTTTCAAAGAACAGCAGCACTCTCCAATAACTGAGGACAGGTGGTAGAGTCGCCACTATCCGTAAGAGCAAATACTTCTACTACATGGAGAGTCTGCCATTATTTTACTTTCTTTCACATCTTCAGTTTTCAAATTTAGCACTGACCAATGTTTAGCCACAACCATAATGCAAGACACAAGCACATCATTCTCCTTTTAGAATCTGAACTTGGAATTCAGTTAGATTCTATTCACAATTCAATTCTATTCCTCTCAATTCATTTTCCATTTCACTACACCCTCTCCAGAAAACAAAAGTTGTATCTGAGTAATGCCTATCAATAGGGAGCTCAAAATCTAATGGAAAAGACAAATCTTTACAAATAAACTAGAGAATAAAAATGCGAATTGAAATTTTAAGCATTAGAAAACATGAACACATTATACTCCTAAGCTTTTTAAAACATAAAGTAAAAATATATCATTGAGTTATAAGGACAACAGATGGAAATGAGTTAAATTCTTCGAAGGCAGAAAATGTGTATTTTCTATGCAATCGATTATTGAAAAAAAAAAATGTTCAAAATAAGGCCCATGATTGGGTGAGAAGCCACTCCTCCCATTGGAATCCACACACATAACACATCCACACATACAAATTTACTGTAAGCTTAGATTAAGTTCTGAATTGAATTAAAATTTGTCTGTAAAATATTATCAGGAGCAAAGGGGCTATATGCTGTTCTACACTGGAAAATTGGTGCAATTGTTTCAGTAAGATGTCCCCGACCCCCAGAATCCCTAAAGGGGACATGGAGTTGTCCATGATAATGTCAGACTAGAGCAGCTGAATTGCTTGCCACTGAGGGTTCTTTATTACATAGGGTTACTATCACTATTCAACTTTCTATGCCCTTACACCATCTATGATATGAATAGGAATTATTTACAGATAACCTGACTCTACTGCTGATTCTGCATCCAAAGTCAGTCTCTTTGCATACTTGAAGAACTATAGTTATGCCCAGGTATCCAATAACAGCACCCTGACTTCCGCCTCCCAGGAGCCCTGAACCCATTCCCTACAGTTCTTTCCCTGAATTTGACACTCTTTTATCTGAAATTTCTTAATGTTGAACTTTATCTACATTAGAATATAGTCACATATCTTAAATCATTTCAACATATCAGATACTGATGTCATTTGGAGAAGATCCAGATTAGAAAAAAATTCTATTGTCTGTCCTCTCAAACAGTCAAAAATAATATACATTTCATAGAAATTAAAATAAGCCAGAATATTTTCTATAAAAAAATGCTAAGAAATATTACTTATTTTAAAAAAACTTCAAGTAGCATCATATAATATTTAAACAATGTAAAGCTCGTTTAAGCAAATTTTGGCAAAACTAATATTACAAGCAAACATGGAAAATAGAATATTGCTGAGAGAGAGGTTCACCAGAACTGAAATCATTCAGAGCTATATTAGTTAACAAAACTCTCTGAGGTAATATTTTCCTGGGTTCCCAATATGTGTACTGAAATATACAAAACTTTGCCAGATTTACATTACCAGAAATATCATTTAAGCCGAGATCATTAATCCAAAAGCATTTAGTGACAATTACTTCATAGAGCAAACGTTTTTCCAAGAAAACTATTTTATATTTTACATTCAGACTGTGTAGTTATGGGTCCAGACAACTGTGAAAATGTTTAAGTATAGACAGAAACAAGTATTTTATTTGTTAAGAAAAAGTGGACATGTTTCCTCCACTACTGTGATTACAGTTTGGGTTTGAAGAAGAGCAGAAAGTCAACTGGAAAATCTGCATACTGCTGTGGTAAAAGAATGTTGACAAGGGAACATTTCTAGAAGCTTCTCTGTAACCATTTAAACCATTACTACGTAGCAAATAAGTCATTGAGAACAGAAACATGTATTTTAGAACAATTTGGCCTCTATTTCCTAGAAGCTGTTTTATAATGAAGATAATGTATTCATTATGCATACTTAGGAAAAACAAAATATCACATGATACTGTCCCTCATGCAGTAGATGTGTTCACCTTACTCCTGATATTGAACCACCTTGAATCAAATTTCCTTTAAATAATGTAATATTTTCAATCCACTAAAACGGATATATTCCATTGATGGTATTCAACCTTTCTACACATTGGCAGACATACTTAAGATTATAGTTATTAAAATATTAGAAACATATTGCATGCTTTCTTCTGTTGCATCAAGAAGTGATTGATTCATTACTAAGGAGCTAATAAAGGAAAATGACATATTTTGCAAGCCTCATTCTTATTAGATGAAAAGCTTAGAAAATAATTATTAGTAGGAAAGAATGAAGCAGTTAAATGTGTAGATGCTGGACTCAGCCAACCCATTTCCCAGTGGCTGATGGACTACAGCTAAGTGAGACTTAGCTGTGAAGTCTCAGCATTCCATTTTGTACACGGAGAAAGTAACATAACTTACCTCACAGGGCTGGTACATTCTATCAGTTTACTTTTGCAAGTATAGTCCTAGCTCAGTATTGGCACTAGAATGAACCAATTGTATAATCGTCTTCATAGCTCTTCCCTAACCTTTAAAAATTATGAAATAAATGAAGTCAATTCTTTTCCAGGTCTCAAAATTTTGTTCTCTTTCTCCATTTTGAGGATTACTCTGTGTGTATGTGTGTGTGTGTGTGTGTGTGTTGCACTTTGCCTTTCCCCACCCTCATTTTCCAAGGTTTCCATAGTACACAGATGACAGTCAATCTACCATTTCCCACTGGGGGGCGCCAACAAGTCGACATCACTCAGCATTGTCTGGCCTTTTTATGTGTGGGTGACTTTGATTATAGAATACTATCACAAAGACTTTTGCTTTTTAAATATTTAATAATTTTGTCACCACTTGTTCAGAAGAATATGATTGAGATTTTGAAATATGTTTGCAGTTAAGTCCCACAATGTTTTTCAATTCCTTTATTTCCACAATAACTGACAGAACATTATGAATGATACACAACAGATTGCTCTGTGGTAAGATAACTATAATGAGAAGTAACTCAAAATCACAGTTGCCAGACCTAAAAGAAACCAACATACAAGTACTTGTAATAAACCCTTAAAAAGGAGATTGCTAGTTTTACTACTCCCACATTATGCTCTAATTAATCTCTAAGGGGAAAAAAATAATCTAAGAAGAGTGGACAGATTACTAATTCCAGTCCACAGGTCAGGACCCACATAGAACTGGTCCCGAATTGTCAATATTTTGGGACTACTCATGTTTATATACATCAGAAAGTGTCACCAGTTTGACATTATATGTTGTAGAAAGAGGCCAAGGGCATCATAGGAAGGAAAGGCTCTTTGTATTTGCAAAGCTATTTCCAGTTTTGGCATGACTCCTCCACGCCTACGGCAGTTCTACCATCTTTAAAAACCAAGATAGTCTAAACAATGTTACTGTTACAAAACTGTTGTTTCTTAAGATCAAGACAAAAAGACATGTTTCCTAAACTAAAATAACCCTTACCTAAAAACCCAGAGAAGGCAGAGGACCACCCACAGAGGAAAGGACAGAATTAAGAGCCTGCGAGAGACAGTGCACTGACTGTCACATCATGGGAAAATTCTATCACTGCCCCATCCAAAAAAGTCCAGAAAAATCACCTGCCCCTTTATGTCAGCAAGTAAAATGAAATGCCTATGAAAACCATCAATGAGTTCAAAGGAACATATACAAAGAGATATAGAAAAACTGAAAAATGATACCATTTTAAAAGAAAATATTCCAAATAATACCAAGGCTATTTTAAAATGGGTTTGACCCTCTGAAAACCTGAAAAGAGTAGATCACAATTTTTGGAGACATGGACTGTCACTGTATAACTCAAAACAAATTATGGAGAGCTGTTCACTAAGAAAACCAAAAATGGAGTTTTCAGAGGTCTTTACAGCTGACTCAGTTGTGGAATAACAGTTACACACCATTTTCCCAAGAAATCTAAAAACTAAATAAATTCTCATATGAGATAAACGTTATCAAACAAAAATACTTTAAAACACCAAATCAAGGGTGAAGGTAGTTTGATGAAGAAAATAAACTAATGAATGAATTTGAACCTTAATTTATACAGTAAAAAGTGAATGCTAAATCTTTGAAAATATTATCTATTATCTTCTTTGCACTTTTACTTATAACCTCACATTCTTAAGTATATGTGCTACTCCACCTAAATCCTTGCACTGCTTAATTGTTTAACTGAGTTCATAGTGAATTTTGTTATGTTTATGTAGTACATATCCCCACCTTCCTATAGAAAAATAATGATAGACTAATGATTATCAAATAGAAGCATTTAAAGGAAATAGAAATTTAAAGGAAATGACACTAGTTTTCTACTGATCCATTAAAAAAAAAAAAAAAACCTGCATTTAGTGACTTGAAAACACAAATTTGCTGTCTTACAATTGTGTGGGTCAGAAGTTGAATGAGTCAGCAGAACTGTGCTACTTTCTGAGTCTGTAGGCAAGAGGCAGTTTAGTTTCCTGACTGTTCTGGTCATTGGTATAATTCAGTTCCTTGCAGTTGTGGGATCAAAGACCCCATTTTCTTGTTGTCTGTAAGCTGAGGGTCATTCCCAGCTTCCAGAGGCTGACACATCTCTTGGCTATGATCTCATTGCTCCATCTTCAAAGTCAGGAAGGGTGGATCAGGTTTTTCTCAAGTCACATCTTTTTGACACATTCCACTTTTGCATTTTGCGAGTTTTAATCATTTGTGATCATACTGATTCCCCTTAGACAATTCAGGAAAATATCTCCTATCTCAAGGTCATTAAATTTAATCACATCTGCAAAATCTCTTTCCACATAAGGTAATATATTCACAAATTCCAAGGATTAGGATGTGCATATCTTTACGGTGGAGAAAAAGAGGATGTCATTATTTTGCCTACCACAAAAATATCTAATATCAAAGGATCAGATAGTTTCTACATGATTTAAACTCCGTTAAGCCTTAACCAGATGGAAGATAATCTAAATTAAAATTATGAGGCTACTAATCCTAAAACTAGTCAAAAATAATATCTAAGAGAAATCTACAAATTAATTTGTTAATGTAAATACAAATGGATTCACCATAATAAGTAAATCATGTAATAGTGCATTAGACCAATCAAGACCAAGTAGGGTTTGTTTCAGAATATGAAGAGAGTTCAACCTTAAGAAATAATTCTAATATCACCCAAAACACTCCTCCCCTCCTTTGTTTATCATTGCATGTATGAATATGTAACAAATCCCATCAGTATATACAACTATAATACACCAATAAAAAATGTGGGAAAGCAAAAAAAGTAATAAATCCATATAATATGCTATCTCATCATTGATTACTATTTTAATAACATAGAGAAGAAACATCCAAAATCATCTTATAAGATACTAAAAATGCATCTTCTCAAACTTTTCATGCAGTATTTGTGGAAAATCTCTCAATTATCTAGGACTAGAACTTTGTAAACCAGAATCTGAATAAGTAAGAAATATAAATTATATCATACTTGGGGAAATACTAGATATTTCTGCTTAAATTTAGAAATAAAGCATAGACTATGTATTCAACTAGCAATTCCCCTTGTAGGAATATATCTTTCAGGGAAAACTTTGCATAAGAATGAGGGAATATATGTATCATCAATAGGATGAAATATAACCATGCTATAGATAAAATCAAATGAGATTTTATATTTTGTCTTATAACCTGATATAGTAAAACATTCACATCATAGTCAAATAAAAGTATCTGTGAAATTGATTTTTTCTTTAAGAAATGTGTATAGCTGGGTGCAATGGCACACACCTATAATCCCAGCAGCTCAGAAGGCTGGGTCAGGGGGACCACAAGTTCAAAGACAGTCTCAGCAACTTAGGGAGGCCCTAACAACTCAGGTAGATTGTTTCAAAATTTAAAAAAAAAAATTTTTTTTTAAAGATCTGGGGACGTGGTTCAATGGTTAAGTGCCCCTGGGTTCAAACCTTGGCACAAAAGGAAAAGAAAAAGAAACATGTATGAATTTTTGTTCACATATTTGTATGTGCAAAGAAAAAGTTTGGAAGTAATCTTGTAAAAGGGATAACAGTTGTTACTGATAGGAATGGGATTGAGGTCATTTAGGCCAACTTTCAAATTCAAAGTACAACTTTAGTATATTATGAATATTTAAATAGTTAAAAGCTATAATGATAAATAAAAATAATAAATTCATGCAAGTAATGAATATAGCTAATAAGATATAATTTATATAATAAAAATGGCTCATAATTTTTGTATCAAAATCTTAAAGAATATCCAAAGAATTTTTTCCCTCACATAAATCATCCAAAAATTTTTTTCAAAATAAAAGAGTAAAGGATTTAAAGGCTGTGACTGTCATTTGGTAAAAGAACTTAGACCAACTAAAAGAAAGGCTATTGCAGACTCAAAGATCTCAGTGGGTAGATCTTAATACAATTCACTTGCTGTGACATCAGAGAGTAACACACTTGATTAATTTTCATGCATCAGTAGGTTATTCTCACAAACAAGTCTCACACATTGCTAAGTATACTGTGTTCCCAAAGCCATCAGTATTTCTTAAGGAAGGGAAAACACTGTCATTAAGAAGCACTTTCTTCAAAAGAAGAGCTAAGAATTTGACATTTATTCCTCTTGTAATTTCAGGGCTCAATAAAACTTCTTTCCAATTATAAACATTTGCATAGAAAAGACAATTTTTCAAATAAATGTTTTAATAAATAAAATGTTTTAATACTTAGTGATTCTTCAAATTATAATATTCAAAAATATTTATTCAGAATGCAAAAATAATCAGTGCCACAGACACAGTTTCTAAATTCAAAGCCCATAAAGTTGCTTTATAAAGTTGTTTAATAGTTTTACTATACCAATGATATTTATATTATTTTAGATAGGAAAGACTCAAACAAATCCATAATTAAACCTGATGGGGCTTTATTATCTTATACAATGACTAACATTTGCTTGGTATGGTAAATAAAACAGTATATTTTCACAGTTATTACAATGGCAAATGTCATATTTTGGTAGATCAAAAACCTGTAGATATTGCTTGCAAATTTAATCACTTCTATAGATACACATCTATAGATACACATTTAATTATGTGGACATTCACATAATTAAATTCAGATAAAGCCAGTTTCACAATTCATTCTAAGAGTTATTCTCAATCTGGTTTAAAAAAATAATCAACAGAACCCAGAGATTATTACAATGGTAAAGACAAGTGAATTTTTAAATCATATAATCTAAGTTGTTAAAAGTGGTTTGTCTTCGCACCAAGTGCTGTGTGAAATTCCTAAGAGCAGATATGAATTTCATGTTAAAGTTGGTTCACTCAACACATACTGAGGCTGTGCCATACCCAGAGCCTGAAAGAGGGTGGAAAAAAGTATTACAAATCTGTACAAAATATTTAAATATCATACCACACAACTACAATAGAATTATGGGGTATATTCCCTTTATCTTTCTTCCCAATCTAAACAAACGAACAACAACAAAAAAAAAAAAACCCGCAATCAAGTGGGCAAATAAGCCATCTCTACATTACTAGTTTATTTAATAAGTAGATTATGCCACACAGGAAATCACTATGGCAATTCCACATTAACTTTCCCCAAGAATTTCATGAATGTTTTCTGGCTTTATACATAAAAACAATACGTCAAATAATCAGACCACAGAAAAGGTGATTAAACAAAAGATCTACTTGTCTCTTAAGTAAATGATGACTTGGACTAGCTTAGTAGTTAACATTACACCACAGAGACAACCATAACATGTGGGTTAGCAAGAATTTGAAAGGCATGAGGAAAGGAAGCAACAGAAGACTCCATGAGCTCGTGTTCTCAAACATGCTGCAGTGAAACCATCTGTTTGTTCTGAGAAACATGAAAAAAACAAACATTTCCATAATAAAAAGGCAAAAGACATATTAAGGATTTAATTAATATTATGAACTCACCTTCACAGATCCAGAAAATGTGCATCCTTTATCCTTGAGGAGCTCCAAGTTCAGGTCTCAGTTCAGACAGTGGAACCGAATCCCTGCCTACAAATCTTCACCATGAGCCATAAGGCTCCCTGTCCAAAAGGGTCTGGCTGGTGAGCAGAGAATGAGCAAGTATTTAGCTCAGACTGCCTGATGAAAAATATTAAACTAAATACAACAAGGAAGGAACACCAAGACAAGAATAGCTATGATGATGAATTAGCAATAGAAATTTTGATACTATGGTGATTTGATTGGCATCAATTGGCCAAAGCAAATATGGTCAGCAGGATAATTGGTTCTAAAAGTTAATTTAGTTGAAAATGAGTGTTCTTTATTATTTTTCATTTAGTGGTAAACTGGGTTTACTGCTATCCTCATGTTGCTAGTTTCTAACCAGCTACTGAGCTGCCTAAGATATAATCATGGTGATTTCGTGAAAAAGTCAGGAAAACACACTTCCCGTATTTGAAGATTTTTTAAAACAACCTGATCATCCTGCATTCCTTGGTATAGAAGTTAAAACGGAATCTGACAAGTTAGCATCTTCTAAAAAAATGCTCATGGTAGCAAATAAGATACAATGAAGCAACAACAGACATCAAAATCCCACTGGGGGAGTGAAACTCAGAGTAACTGAAAATTGATTAAACCCTATGATGTTTGTCCATGTAGATCCATTTTGGCATACATTTATATATTATTTCTTAACTGTGATTTATATGCCTAGTACACTGAATATTATACATTTAAATTACCTCAACTTTGCAATATCAAGAATACTACAATAAAATATGAGCAAAAACTAAATGTAATAATGTAAAAATACAGAAAATGAAAAGTGGACAAATTAAATTTTTAAAACTGCATGTTAATTTAACAAAATTGATGGTAATATTGGTGACCACAGGTTCTCGCTTTTAAACAAATTGTCATTTAAACCAAGTTTTTTTTTTTTAACTTGCTGTAAACCTAAATTTTTTTTGTTTTTTTTCTTTAAGATAGGGCCTCACTATGTTTCCCAGCCAGTCTCAAGCAACTCTCCTGCTTTAGCCTACCACCATGCCTGGCTCAGTAAACCCAGTGTTTTTTATAAATATATGGCCTAACAAGAGTTTGTAATACATATTCATATGCATGTTTACATAAGTTGATTGCATAAAATTATTGTTAAGGATTAACAATGTACTAGTTTCCTCATGGCTGCTATAACAGATTACCATGAATTTGATAGATTAAAATAATAGATTTTATTCTCTTACAATTTAACAGTACAGAAGTCTGCATTCAAAGCCTTAACTGGGCTGTGTCCACCTCCCCTAGAGATTCTGAAGAAGAACCCATTCCATGACTTGTGGGTACATCATTCACTCCAACCTCAGCCACCATGATCACACTGAGTCCTCCTCTTATATGTGTGAA
Organism: Sciurus vulgaris; assembly: GCF_902686455.1. NCBI lineage: Eukaryota > Metazoa > Chordata > Mammalia > Rodentia > Sciuridae > Sciurus > Sciurus vulgaris. The sequence continues at coordinate 101,946,858 of NC_136467.1, read as the reverse complement.
AATTTCCCTTGTCTCATTCTCACAGGGACACCTATGATGTGATGATATTAGGGTCCACTGGGATAAGCCAGTATGATCTCCCTATCACAAAGTGCTTCATTTAATCATATCTACAAAGATCCTTTTTTTGCAAATATGGTAGTATTTTCAGGTTTCAGGTGTAAGGACATGATATCTTAAAGTGGGGTATACAGTTTTCAAACTAACACAGTCCACCCTCTGACCCTGAAGATTCAAATATACCTCAACCCAATAGCCCCCAAAATCTCAACTCATTTCAGTGAAGTTCAAATTCTTACCTAAACAAAATCAGCTCAAAATAAATTTGTTTCATTTTATAAATCAGGTAAGGGTGTGATAACATCCTAGAACAAAATCCTTTTTCCATTTGTGAACCTGTAGACTAGAAAGCAAGTTATTTACTTCCAAAGCACAAATGTTGAGATAGTGTAGGATGACAGTTATAGACATTCCCATTCCAAAAGAAGAAAAATGGAAGGAAGAAAGGAGTCACTGGTCCCTAGCAATTTTAACATCCAGCAAGGAAAATTCCCTCAGATTTTAAGGCCTGAAGCTAGTTCTAGGCATGAGGATCTGACCTCTGAACCTGTGATTCCCATCTTGGAATCACTATTCTTTCTTGAAGGTAATACATCTGAACAGCTGAGTAGTTTATCTGATTGTTTTCCTGCCTACAGAATTTGGAGAGTACAACAACCTTCCTTCATTTCACCTTGTCTCCATGCCATTCAGTCCAAACTGGCAGTATTTTTGCTGACATCAAATACTTAATATTTGTAGGTCTCCTGTATCTCTCATGGGGATTCATGCAATTAGACAAGAGGTTCTTCCACATGTTTTTCCTGGATAATCTCATCTTTATTCAGGAATTCTACTGGGATGGTTGGGTCAATCCAGGAGGCATACTCCTAATCTATTTAGGACCAGTTAAAGTTGAGTCAATCATGTTCTTAGCCTTTCTGCCAGCATGCTTTTCTAACAGCAAAACTACCCATTTTTGATATCTCCTGCATATGGATAAGCTGAGACATTCCCAAATCATCAAGTGCTGGCTCTTGTTGGCTTAACAGTTTTTCCTCAGCTTACCACTTTCTCCTTACACTTTACTACAAGGAACAAAAAGAAATCAAGTCATACCTTCACCACTTTGCTTGGAAATCACCTCAGCTAAATATTCACTAAGTCCCACTTTCTACACAACTATAATCCAGAGATCTATGGCAAGGAATTAGCTCATGCAATTGTGCAGACTGGCTAAGTAACTACCAAATCCACAAGATGAGCCATCAGGAGGGGCAGTTGAATTACACTGCACTACATTATTTATTTATTTTTGAAATGGGGTCTATCTTGGCTAGGCTGATTTCAAACTCCTGAACTCAAGTGATCCACCCTCCTGAGGCTACAGGCATGTGATCCACTGTTTCTAATTAAAAATTTTATCAATATTCATTTTTATGAATCTATTCTTTTTAATTACTCAAAGACTTAGATCACCTCCCAAACATCTTTATTATTATCTAGATATGTTCCATTTCAAAATGCCTTAAGTGATTCCTGGCTAAAATTAATTCTTCTTGTTCTATTCCTGTTATTGCTTTGTGTTTCTGTGCCTTCAACCATGCACTAAGACATGTCTTACCCATACCCAGTTGATCCCCAAGTCCTGCTACTACTGCTTTAGTTCATTTGAAATCAGTCCATTCTCTCACTCACAATTCTGAAAGTTCTTGCCTTTGTTGGTATTGAGGTGACAGAGCTCAGCTAGACTGTGGCCAGGCTTTGTCCTCTCTTGACCCACCCTTACTTCCTATTTGCTGTTGGCATTTTTCTAAAATCTAAACCTGATCAACCCACTTCCCTACAAAAACCTTTGAATGGCTCCAAATAACTCAGACAAAAGGCCCTTCATGACCTGACCTCTACCTATCCCTACGACTTCATCTATTTCTATTCCTTCCACTCTGTCAACTCTAGTCAGCCTGAACTAGCACTAGCTCTTCTGAGAGTATCATGCCTTCTTTTACTTCTCTGCTTTGGAACATGCCACATGCTCCTGCCTTGCCAACTTATTGCAGCTCGACAACTCCTATTTATCTTCCAAACTTTGGAATGCACCATGTACAATGTAAATAAATAAACTACACTGTGTGCGAATTTTGTCTGTTAAAGGTATTATTTTAAAGAAAGAACACATCCCTTTCAGTGATACCCCCAATTACATATAGAGTTATACACATTTTTACAATTTTTCAAGACCCTGTGCCTCGTTCCATAGCATCCATGCCAGGTTGTCATCTATTGGGTCATCTGACTTTTCGAAGGCAGTCTAACCTTCACATTCTCTTGAGTTAATATAATATCTAGCACAAAGTAAGTACTCAGTAAATGCTTTTGTAAGAATATTTTTAATTGTTGAAGGACCTTTTTATTTTATTAATTTCTTTATATGCAGTGCTGAGGATTGAACCCAGTGCCTCACACATGTGAGACAGGGCTCTACCACTGAGCTACAACCTCAGCCCAAGTAAATGCTTTTTGAATGAATACCTGATAACTGATGTGATCCTTAAACACAGTCATTCAAGGCTGAAATCAATTGTAATTAAAATAGCAAGTGTTCAAATTTAGGTTATGGTTAACAGAATTGAAGTTAATTGGATATTAATTGCTACACCTAATGTAAATTGCTTTTAGGATTGAATTGTTTTTAGGAATGATCAATACTAGCCTTAAAATTCAAAAAACTGGAGTGCAAATGTGCTTGTAATTTAAAGCAACATAATCATTTCCCAATGAAATACAGTCTTTGCCCTCAGTTTGAATTCCAGGATATGGTGTTCATATGTATCAATCTGCTTACAGGGATGAATCACTATGAGATTGCCATAAGCTGTGTTTAATTAGCTTTAAAGCATTTTTTTAAGAGCTTCTGTCCTTCCAATTTAAGCTCCATTAATTTTCTTGGCTGCCACATTGCAGAACAAATATATTGAACATGTCCTTTTTAGTCAGACCAAAGCATTCATTTACAAATCCTTAAAACCAGTATTCACACAAAATGGAAGTCTTCATTTCTTTGAATCACAAAACAAATAAAAATTAGGGGGTTTTCTTTATTCGTTTTCAAAACCTTTCTACAAATGGCAAAGATCAATTTTTGCAGCATAATGTTTCTAAAAACCACATTTTCATTAATTGTCAAAATAAAAGAATTGCTCATAATGTTACACATTCTTATTTGGAAGTGAAGACAGACCAGAAGGATGGGGCAAATATGCCAGACATGGGCAAATTTTAGATGCATTATCTATTAATTGCTTTCCCAACAGACTATGGTTCCTGACTTAGAAAACCTGATTTCCTTTTTACCATGCATCAGGAGAGAGAGGGGAGCTGGGGGAAAAGAATAAGGGATCCCTCTGCCTTTCCATCTGGCAGGCTGGCCTGGGAGAGTTGCTAAGAATCTCACTCACTAACTCCCAGTTGTCTACTTGGTTTAGAAGAAGAGATTGAATCTATATAGCCACTATCCCATTCTGATCGTTTCTTGCCTTAGCCCCCTTGTCGGCCTATCTTTTTGAACATCCTAGTTTCCTTTCTGTTTTGTTTATTCTTTGACCATTTGTTATTCCCCACTAGGCTGTAAGCCTTGGAGAGGCAGTCCTGTGATTCTGTCAAATATTAGAAGAATGCAGCTAACATTGGTAGGAATGAAGAAAAGGGAAAATTTAAAATCTGAAGAGCCACACTGCCTTTGATGGAAATTTATTCCAGTGCAAAAGCTCTAGACAGGGATAAGTCATGCAGGGAAAGAGCATATGCAGACCAGTTCGGCTTCTGGCACAAAGTGAGGTATGGGCAGTCGGAGGGAAGGAAGCACCCCTAAGCACCCTCATTTCCCATTAAATATTCTTTCCTCTTCTCTGGTTTTATTAAAAAGAATTGAAAAAGTTTTGTTTTCAAAGTACATGCATTCTCCTCATATCACAATATGGCTTACATAGATTTGCTGGTCAGTCTTCCCTTTATAGCATTATTTCTACGGGAAAATGAGCCACAGATTCCAAATAACTAAGTCACAAACATTTACAAAGTGGTTGCTTCACAGATTATAACCTGGTTCTCAGCAACCCCTCCCCTATCTCTGTATCTACTTCTCTATATCTCTTTCTCATCATATTCTTTCTGTTGAAAAAAGAACATATTAGTCACACCCAAGCTCATATTCAATTAGCAAGTCCTAACCAAGTTTTCTCTTCAGTAATGATGATTATGGCTCAGGAATACTGAGCCACACTACGGAACTTATCTTCTGTTAACACTCTGGTTGAGGCCTTATACCCCAGGCCTAGTCTGTCAAAATGGCCCAGGAATTGTTGCCCTGATTCCAATCTCTTCCTTTTCATCCACTGTATACAGTAGCTCATAAACTGCCTCTAAATCACTTCTTATATGTGGTAGTGGCAGGGGTAATTCAGATGCAATCTCTCCTAAACCAAGTAGACACTCCTATCTAGTTTCATCCTACCACCCAACCTGGACCCTTCTCTACAGCCTTAGCACATTATTAAGATAATTTCATGGTTGCTTGGGCACATCTGTAATCATCACAACCTGTGTGTTTTCACTCATGTTAATCCTCTCTCATTCTTCCATTCATGACCAAACCTAGCACCAAATCTTTGGTAAAAATGTATTAACCATCCAAGATACAGTATTATCTTCTAATGCCTCTTCAGTACTTAGGGCTGACCCCCATGCATTTGTATGATGTTTTTACAATTTTGGGGGGTTTCCTAGGTAAGACTCACAACAAGCCTATGAAAAGGGCATTGTAAGCACAATTCAGAAGAAAAGGAAGGTATTCAGAGGTGTAAAACTTGACTTACAGGGCTTACACAGGTGGAACATGGCAGAGATTGGCTTTAAACCTTGGTCTTTTGAGTCCACTACAAGTTCATACATAGCATTGATGACAAAAAGCCTTAAGTTAGGAAACATTTGCATCCTTTATTTCAGCTTCCAAATCAGACTATATACTTTATAAAGGTAGTAGCTCTATATAGAATTGGATCCAGTGCAATACAATACCCACAATATGAATTCAGTGAAATTTGAGTAATTCTTAGAGTAATCAATTCCTTTACCTTGTTTAAGATACCTTGGTGATTTCTCTCTCCATCTATGTCTTATCTATATTTAGATTTTGAACTCTCAACTCATAAATACTATATAAATAATATCTAGCTATCACTTCACTTCTTGACCTAGGTCCCCCCAAAGCAGATGTGAATTCCCTGAGGACAGATAACTTTGATGATTAAAATGAGATCAACTGGTGTTTAAATGTTGGCCATGAGTTTTAGGAATAAAGGAGGGGGGTCCTGTATGTCCAAAACCCATCTGAAGTCAAGAGTTATCTAGGGCACTTGCTAAAAACACAGAAATCTAGGATTCAGTCAGTACTCTCTTAATCACGTCTCTGCACTCCTTTTATTGAAGATGCAATCTCTGACAGCCTACTAAGAAAAGGCAGACATGTGGCAAAGCAAACTGACTACAGATCCAGGAACAGACCATGATGTTTACGAATGGCTTATCTGGGCCTGAGCATTTGTGGTCATGATTCATACCCCATGCAACATTCTCCCAGGTTTATGAAAGAGGGAGGATTCAATCTTTCAGTATGTTACAGTGTTCCACAAACCCTTCCACAACATCCAAACTCTGGAAGTCAGAAAGAGAATTTAAATGTCATGACTTGCCAAGAAGGTACTCACAGGCTCTCCCCGTGGTCCATCCTGCCCTGGTGCACCTGGGGATCCTGCTTCTCCCTGTAAATGATTTAATAAAAAGAAAATTCCATTTTTAGGATGACTTACTAAAATAAAAATACATTTTAAAAATTACGTATTAAAGCATGGTAGACACAAATGAAAATAAGAATTACTTTCAGATTATTGAATAATAACTTTTCCTGACATCAAATAACCTTTTCAAAGTTCATAAGGTGACTATATACATAGCAAAAATTTATACCTGGTGGCAGACAATTGACTTATGTTATAAAATAACTGTGAGCCTGTTTAGTAATTATTAGGAGAATAGATATTCTTATCTTCAATGTAAATGTGACCAATGTTCTATATTAGGCCTTTTATATCTATTTTGATCTTAATCTTTATTTTAAAAATGGTCTTCCTACTGGACCTAATTTGATGTTGCTTTTCAAGAGTTGCATTTTAAAATCTAAATAAAACTTATAAGTAGAGTTACTTATAAGTTATTACTTGAAATTGTCTAGTCATTAATTCAGTGTTTACCTATTTAAAACAAACACCTAAAATGAATATTTTTAGGTAATTGTCAATACTTTTTAATAGTTTTCAGTTATATACCTTTACATTATTATACTCAGATTATTTAAACATCTTGTTTTATATCCACCTCTGTTAAGATAAAAAAATTCCCACACGAATCAATTGCTAATATATACATAGTATCTAACACCCTATCTAATAAAACAATAAGGATTAGTTGAATATAATCCTAACACATAATATCCACAGATTAATACAGCTAAACTGTCTGAATAAAATTAAAGCAGTAGAGGAGCTTCATGATCCCCCAACATCTAGAACATTTAAACCTAAGAGTAAAAGTCATGATTTTGCTTCTGTCTAACCAAGTGCTGCATCACAAGCCAAGTTTACTGTGAGTAGTTATTTCACACCTACTTCACATCAGAGGGAACATTCTCTCCTAAGTGAACAGAAGAGTAAGAAAAATAAAGCATCTTTCTTACAAATATCTCAAATACCTGTGCTGAAACAGGTTTAAGGGGGAAAGAGCCTCAGAATATATGCATGGAAGCATATTCCTACTTTATTTCCATAGTTTCAAATTCCCCAAAATTGTAGAAAATGAAGCAAATTGAACAAACATAATCAGTAGTCAGAAGAAAATTTAACCATATCACCTGTATAAACCAAGATTCTCTCACGTCTATGAATTCTTACATTTCATTAGCACAATGAAATATCAACCAATGCCAAATATTTTATCTGTTCCACTTTTATTTACAAACACCAGATGACAGTTGAGGATAAAAGCAGCAAAGAGTGTTTCCCTGCTGGTCCAATGGTCCTACAGAAAAGCTTATGAAAATGTCAGGCAAAGAAAAAAGGTACTTTGGGTCCATTTAGTTTGAGAGATATACTTTTTAAAAGCCTGAAAAAATAGAGAAGAGGGTCATAAAAGTTCTTAAATACTATAAAGGAATGATAAAATATCTAAACTTGACTCTATCAATAATAATGAAGACTCGTCCAAGTCACTGGTTTTCAAATATGGTCCTGAGATAGGCTAGACCTGGCTCACTAGCTTCTTTCTCCACAGGAAAACTTCTTCAAAATGCAAAGTTTCAGTTTGCAGGAGGTGCTGATACTGCTGGCCTTGGGACCACGCATTGAGGGCTAGAGCTCTGGTCCAGATTTCAAGATACAGACTTACAGATACTTTCTGACCTTATAAATCCCTCTCTTTGGTGAACTATTGTTGCATTGTATAGCTGTACACTTAGTGCTAAGTGTTATGATGGCCAGATTGTTCAGCAGGTATCTTGTTTACATGAGTGCTGTTTTCCCTATTTGCCTTTTTTAAAGGCAAGAAACTCATCTTACATGATTTAAAAAAAAAAAAAAAATTTCCTACCATGCTTGAAATAGCTGCAAACATAAGACTATATGTCCTCTTCCTTACACCCACTGGAGCATGTCAAGGAAGAAGCAATTGACTACTGATTCTTAAGTGCTCAATTTCAAGGGAATAAAAGAAATGAAAAAAATATTTGTGTATAGAGTTATAGCATTTGCTGTTGGAAAATTATGCAGATTAATTATATGGTTAGCCAGTGAATCTTTACCTAGGAAGATTATCTTCATTCTTTTAATACTGTATTTTAATGATGGTTCATTCAGAGATGAAAAGAAAATTTGACCCTTTCCCCTAAAATAAAAATGGAATACACAACTAGCCTGGGAAATTCAGAATTACACCCAGAACTTAACCTGAACACTTGACTGATTTCCTGACCTGGAAAACCTGGTATGGGTCAGTTGTTTGGTTTATGGAAAAACATAAAACACAGTTCCACTCCCGACATCATTTTTCTATTCTATTAACTTCTTTTCTGATATAAAATAATTGAAAAACTGTCATGTTTAGCATTTTCCCTCAATCTGATTTCTACAGCTAATGTCTAAGATGATTTATTCCATAACGGACCCATAATTTTTTAAAAAAGGAACTTTAACCAAAAACAGACACATGAAACTTGCACTGCATATGTATTTCTTTTCATACTATGGTCGTTGGTACTTACCCACAAAAATAAAAGGACAGTGAGTAATTTAGATCACAGCCATAGCAATCCTCAAAATCAGGTGGAAGGTATGGTTTACTGACCATGATAATACAATTGGAGGAAGATCCTTACTTTCTATTAAAAAAATGCTTTATTTTGACTTTGATCTTACTGCATGGTTTATTCTTAGTATGTAAACAAATCTCAAGCATACTTAAGGACGTACTGAAGATGTTAGGCTGGTGAAGCTTCTCCAGGCTGACCAAATAAACACAGACAAGATGTGTGGAAGGAATTGTGTGCAGGGCTGCACCCAAACCAGGCATGGGATTCTCACTCTGCCGCAGAACCGACTGTGCATATTGAACAAAATCCTTTAATTTCACTGAACATGAATTAACATATTAAGTACCACTGGCACCCCCAACTTCACCAATTTCTTTCTTTTTTTTTAGAAAAATGGAATACGAGATTTTATGAGAGTGCTTTGCACAAGTCTAGCCAAAAAGGGCAGATCACTGATATCAAGAAATTGGGGTTTTAAAAATCCTTTACTCATGATTTGTTTTAGGCTACTTTATTTTCAAATGGCATATATTTAATTTCATATATAATTTCATATATTAATATATGCCATTTCAAATGGCATGTATTAATTTCAAACCATATGAAATGCTATGGTTTGCCATAATAAATTAGGAAAAAGAAATATTTTTAAAAATTAGGTTAGTCCTCATATAAATCTAGTTTCACTGTCATAAAAAATAATGGAATCACCAGTTTCATCATCATTTTCTATATTTGGGGGAAAATATTTGGATGTAACATCATTTTTCAATAATTTGCTAAAAGGAATTTTTATTAGTTATTAAATGATGTCTACACAATCTTAAACAAGTTATTTAATCTTTCCATTACTTGAATTTGTCATCTATAAAAGGATAAAAATATTTTTCCCTTTTAACACAAAATGATTCATGATATTAATGAGCAAATTCACATAAAGTAATGGGGAAAGCTGGGTGTGGTAACCAATGTGTGCAATCCCATAACCCAGGAGGCTGAGGCAGGAGGATTACAAGTTTGAGGTCAGCCTCAGCAAAATAGCAACACCCTGCCCCAAGGTGAAAAGGACTGAGGATGTAGCTCAGTGGTAAAGTGACCCTGGCTTAATCCCCCGTAGCACCCCCCAAAAAAAATTTTTTTAAGTACAGGGGAAGGAGCCAGGCATTAGGTAAATATTGAAAAAAATATATATGTATATATATCTTTTGTTGCAATTTGTCTTTTCTGATAATTTACTTTCATCTCCAACTTAAAAACCACATTTCATTATTTGAACCGTTCTCTAAAATTCTTACCCCTTTACACCTCACCATTCAGTCACTGTGGTTGTTTATGCAAATTCCAGTGTTGAGTAAACCAACCTGAAGTCTGCCTCAGACCTTTCCCTGTTCTAGGTTTGGGGGAAATAGCATTAAAATCACACAGCTTAAACCAGACTTTGGTGCAACTTTCATATTTGCTTCATCTCCTCTCTGTCACATTTTCCATAGATATATAGTAAGTTTTTGCTATAGAAAAGGTTCTCTAATTAACAATACTCTTGGTTCCCTTTCTTCTTTCAATAGGTGAAAACACCTAATAAAAAAAAATGGGATTAAAACACCTGCCATCAAACCAACTTACTATCTGCACATATACCTGTCTGTGCCTCTCTTTTATTGCCCTCAATGGGTGTTCATCATCTAAAATAATCCCTTCCAACTTTGCTCAGTGCCCTGTTCCTTCCCCTTCTCAAAATGAGAGGGAGCTCCTTCACAGGCTCTGTTTACTGGACATCTTCCCATGAAAGTACCATAGGAAACTAAAGTGAATACATTATTGTTCCCACTCCGACTTCCCAGCAGAAAGCATGACAAATCATTCCAATAAATAATTTCACTAATTTAAAAAAATGTTAACTTCACTATAAATAAAAAAAGGAGACACTAGAACTAAGAGGCCTAGTAAGTCATCCAAATTTTACACCCGGCTTATTATTACAGATACAAATATATAAGATATTTCAAACTATAGAAGAGTTGGCAGACAATATGCAAGAAAGGAAGTTAAGAACAACTAAAAGAAAAAAACAGAAAATGAAAATCAAAACATTTCCATAAATTTCTCTTACACAAAAAACACAAAGCAGAAGCAAAGTGCAATGAAATGCTATAACCTGAATTAGCAAACCCAGAAGCATTTTCAGCTACTGAAAAAATTAGAAACCAAAAACTTGGAATGAAATGGAGGAAAAAGGAAAATACAAATTAAGAATCAAACTCAGAAAAGTAACTGAAACCAGGTGCATAACCTGCAATGCCCATGACTGGGGGTGCTGAGGCAGGAGGATTGCAAGTTCAAGGCCAACCTGGGCAACTTAGCAAGACCCTGTCTCAAAATAAAAAGTAAAAAAGGGCTGGGGATGTATCTAGTGGTAGAGCATCCATGGGTTCCATCCTTAGTACCATAAACAAAGTAAATAAATCATTGAAAAAATAATCATCTCAGATATGATGAATGTGATAGATAAATTATTAGAAATTATATGAAAAGAGATTTAACTTAAAATTTAAAAAGACACTGAGGAGAAAACTAACCACGGTCAAAAAAAGAAGAAAATATTTGAAAACATAAAACGAATTAGAAAATGATAAAGGTAGAAGACAAAGAAATCTTGTAATTCAAATCCTCCAGACATAAACCCAAACTATTTAACAGAGTTGTTAAATTGTTCCAGAATTTTTTTTAAAAAGCATTGAATATAACTTTCAAAAGCGGTTTGGAGTAATTAAAATTCTTAATTCTAAGATATACTTATGCTATTAAATTTAAAATAAAAGTGGTGTTTTTCACCCCTTTGAACTTCCATGCAGAAAGACAGTTCACCTACTAATGAAAGACAATTAGATTGACATCAGCAATGTACATGATGGCAATGGAGCAACATTTAAGAGAAATGAAAGAAAAACAGTGAGAAACCAAGATAAGAAATTTATGGTTGAAGTTATTATTCAAGTAACGAAAATATAGAAAGACATGTTAAAATGGAAGAATTCATGGAATACCATATGCGCAAACTCTAGGGAATATATTAGAGGACAAACTTCAGCAAACTCAAATGATCATTATGAAATATTGGTAAGGAAGCTGGTAATAAATACTAAGTAAAATTAATTGCAGGTCTGAACTGGTGGTGGGGAGAATGAATAAATAGTTTATATTATATGATCTGACAAAGAAATATGATAATTAAACTGGTAAGAGGAAAATGATAAGGGGAAAGAGAAATAGAATGAATTCATTAATAGTCACGCAGTGGGGTATAATTTAAGTTTAACATAACAAAGAGTAGATGATTAAGTAAGGCAAAAAGGAGACTAAGGGAATTCTGAAATGCACATGTATAATGACTGGAAAGGATATTAGCATAAATACCACCACCACAAAAATATAAATCTTCCTAAATACTAAAGAAATTAAAAGCAAAAAAAAAGGGGGGGCAGATCACACTGAGAAACAGTAAATGCAGTACAACGCACATACAAAGCATAATAAGATTATAGCATAAATATTATCACAACAATAACAATAAACCTATCAATCAATGAATAGAAATAGATAATCTACTAAAAGAAAAAACTGAGTTTGCTTTAAAAAGTAAAACAAACTCTATGCTGAATATAAGCAATGAAATTAAAACAAAGTTACTGAAAGCTAAACAACAGAAAGACTGACAAAGGTATAGCAAGCAAATAAAAATAACCAGAAAGAAGAAGGTACAATCCTGGTATAAGAAAGAAAGCTAAAGGAGACAAAAATGATATTTATAATGCAAATGCTACAATTTAAAATGAAGAAATAATAGTCATGAGTATTTGTGCAACAAATAACAGAAATCACATTCCTGAAATAGAAGATGGAAAGAGAAATAAACGAAAATAACTAATGATAGGACACTCAACAACAAAAAATTAAATTAAAAATCTAAAGAAAACATTCAATAAGGAAGATCTTATGAACGTATATTGAGTTTCACACTCTGAAAATAGAGATTTACCTTCTCCTATGCACAGGGAACATTCCTGAAAATCGAACATACAATGAGTCAAAGAAAAAAATTAAGTGTACAAAGATGAACTACTACAAATAACATTCTTTGATACAGTGCAATGAAACAAGAAATTGGCAACAGGTCAAATTAAAAGGCCTCCAACCTAAAAAATATTTTAAACTCCTTAAATAACTCTTAGGGAAAAACAGACATAAAAATAATAATTGCAGAATTTCTAAAAATTAATGTTTATGAAGATATTCCTCATCAGAATCAAGGGAATAAAATTGAAGCAATCATGAAAAAATCATTTCAGAATTAATTTAATTACTCAGATAAAAAGTAATAAGAAATGAAAATAAATGTATTCAATTCTCAAATCCTTCTCAATTCCAGGGAAAAAATAGACCACAACACAATAAAAGTGGGTGACTTAAACACACCACTCTCACCACTGGAGAGATCCTCCAAACAAAAATTGAACGAAGAAACTATAGAATTAAATAACACAATCAGTGATTTAGACTTAATGGACATATATAGAGTATTTCACCCATTATCAAGTGAATACATTTTGTTCTCACCAGCTCATGGATCCTTCTCTAAAACAGACCATGTGCTATGCCACAAAGCAGCCAGTAGTAAATAAAAAAAAGAAAAAAGAGAGATACTACCTTGTATTCTATCAGATCATAATGGAATGCAAATAGAAATCAATGATAAAATAAAAAACAGAAACTATTCCAACACTTAGAGATTAAAGAATATGCTATTGAATAATGTAATAATAACAGAAGACATCAGGGAGGAAAGAAAAAAATACAACATATCAAATACTCTTGGACATTCTGAAAGTAGTGCTAAGAGGAAAGTTCATTGCATTGAGATCGTACATTAAAAAAATAAAAAGCCAACAACTAAATGACCTAACATTACATCTCATTACATCTCAAAGCCCTAGAAAAATAAGAACAGATCAACACCAAAAATAGTAGAAGACAGGAAATAATTAAAATCAGAACTGAAGTCAATAAAATTGAAACGAGAAACCATTCAAATAATTGACAAAACAAAAAGTTGATTCTTTGAAAAAGTAAACAAAACTGATAAACCCTTAGTCACACTAACAAAAAGAAGAGGGAAAACTCAAATTACCAGAATTCATGATGAAAAAGAAGGATCACAACAGACACCATGAAATACATAACATAATTAGAAGCTACTTTGAAAGTCTATACTCCAACAAAATAGAAAATGTCAAAGACATTAAAAAATTTTTAGACACATATGATTTTCCCAAACTGAATCAGGAAGACATATACAATTTAAACAGATCAATTTAAAGCACCAAAATAGAAGAAGCCATCAAAAGCCTACCAACCAAGAAAAGCCCAGGACCAGATGGATTCTCAACTGAGTTCTACAAGACCTTTAAAGAACTAATGCCAATACTCCTCAAAGTATTCCAGGAAATAGAAAAGGAAGAAATCCTTCCAAAATCATTCTATGAAGCTAGTATCACTCTGATACTAAAACCAGACAAAGACTCACCAAGGAAAGAAAACTTTAGACCAATATCCATGATGAACATAGACGCAAAAATCCTTAACGAAATGCTTGCAAATCACATACAAAAACATATTAAAAGATAGTGCACCATGATCAAGTGGGGTTCATCCCAGGGATGCAAGGTTGATTCAACATCCAGAAATCAATAAACATAATTCATCATATCAATAGACTTAAAGTTAAGAATCATATGATTATGTCAATAGATGCTGAGAAAGTGTGTGATAAAATACAACACCCCTTCCTGCTCAAAACACTAGGGAAAAATAGGGATAGTCGGAACATATGTCTACATTGTAAAGGCCATCAATGCTAACTAAGCACTTGGCAAACATCATTCCAAATGGAGAAAAACTGAAAGAATTCCCTTTAAAAACTGGAACAAGGCAGGGATGCCCTCTTTCACCACTTCTATTCAACATCATCCTTGAAACACTAGCCAGAGCAATTGGACAGACCAAATAAATTAAAGGAATATGAATAGGAAAAGAAGAACTCAAGCTATCTGTCACTATCTGCCAATGACATGATTCTATATTCAGAGGATCCAAAAAACTCCACTAGAAAACTTCCAGAATTAATAAATAAATTTAGCAAGGTAGCAGGATATAAAAACAATATGCATGAATCTAATACATTTCTATTCATAAGTGATGAATCCTCCAAGAGAAATTAGGAAAACTACTCCATTCACAATAGCCTCAAACAAAATAAAATACTTGGGAATTAATCTAATATAAGAGGTGAAAGACCTCTACAATGAAAACTACAGAACACAAAGAAAGAAGTTGAAGAAAACCTTAGAAAATGGAAAGATCTTCCAATTTCTTGGATAGGCAAGATTAATATTGTCAAAATGACCATACTACCAAAGGCACTATACAGATTCAATGCAATTCCAATTAAAATCTCAAAGACTTTCCTCACAGAAACAGAGAAAGCAATCATGAACTTCACCTAGAAGAATAAGAGATCTCAAATAGTCAAAACAATCCTGAGCAGGAAGAATGAAGCAGGAGGTATCACAATACCAGACCTTCAACTATGCTACAGAACAACCGTAACAAAAATGGCATGGTATTGGCACCAAAATAGACAGGCAGACCAATGGTATAGACTAGAAGACACAAAGATGAACCCACATAAATACAGTTACCTCATACTAGACAAAGGAGCCAATAACATACAGTGGAGAAAAGATAGCCTGTTCAACAAATGGTGCTGGCAAAACTGGAAATCCATATGCAGCAAAATGAAATTAAACCTCTGTCTCTCACCCTGCATAAAACTCAACTCAAAGTGAATCAAGAACTTAGGAATTAGATCAGAGACCCTGTACCTAATAGAAGACAAAGGAGGCCCAAATCTTCATCAAGTTGCCTTAGTGACTTCCTTAAAAAGACTACCAAAGCACAAAAAATCAAAGCAAGAATCAATAAATAGGATGGATTGAAACTAAAAAGCTTTTTTTTTTTTTTCAGCAAAGGAAACAATCGCTAATGTGAAGAGAGAGCCTACCAAGTGGGTGAAAACCTTTTCCACATGTACTTCACAGAGAGCACTTATCTCCAAAATTTATAAAGAACTTACAAAACTTTACACCAAAAATACAAAGAACTCAATCAATAAATGGGCCAAAGAACTGGACAGATACTTTACAGAAGAAGACATACAATTAATAAATATATGAAAAAGTGTTCAACATCTTTAGTAATTAAAGAAATGCAAATTAAAACAATTCTAAGATTTACTCTTTCTCCAATTAGAATGGTCATTATCAAGAACACAAACAATAATAGATGTTGGCATGGATGTGGGGAAAAAGGCACACTTTTACATTGCTGGTGGAGTTGCAAATTGGTGCAGCCACTCTGAAAAGCAGTGTGGAGATTCCTCAGAAAACTTAGAATGGACCCAATTTTTGACCCACTTATCCCACTCCTCGGTTTACACCCAAAGGACTTAAAATTAGCATACTATGGTAACACAGCCACATCAATGTTTATAGCAGCTCAATTCACAATAGCTAGATTGTGGAACCAACCTAGATGCCCTTCAACAGATGAATGAATAAAGAAACTATGGTATATATGGACAATGGAATATTACTAAGCCATAAAAAAGAATAATATTATGGCATTTGCAGATAAATGGATGGAATTGGAGAATATCATACTAAGTGAAATAAGCCAATCCCAAAAATCTAAAGGCCGAATGTTTTCCCTGATAAGTGGATGATATATAATGGGGGTGGGGGGGTGAGAGAAGAATAGAGGAACTTTAATTATGTAGAGGGAAATGAGAGGGAAGAGGGGGCATGAGTATGAAAAATGGTGGAATGAGGCAGACATCATTACCTCATGTACATGTATGATTACATGAATGGTATGAATCTACATCGTGCACAACCAGAGAAATGAAAAGATGAACCCCATTTTGTACAATGAATCTAAATACAGTCAGTAAAAATTAAAAACAATAAAAAATTTGATTAAATTTAATACTGTGATTTTCAAAAAACAAAGCAAAATTTTAAAAAAATATCAAGAGACTAGAAATAAAAAGGGATCTCCTCAATCTGATAAAAAAAGTTTCTTTGTCAAATCAAGAATGAATACTCAGTGGTAAAAGACTGAAGGTTCTCCACTAATTTCAAAAACAAGGCATCAAACTCCTATTTGATATTGTATTAGAGGGCCTAGTACAACAAAATTATTAAAATAAATAAATTCATGTATATTAGTACAGAAAAAGAAATCTGCCCTTATTTGCAAAAATATTATCATCTATGCAGTATAAGCAAAGGAATCTGCAAAGAAACTTATAAGAACTAATAAATGAGTTTAGCAAGTTTGCAGGATATATGATTTATAGTCTAAAATTAACATTATTCCCATATACTAGCAACAAGCAAACCAGAAATAAATTTTTAAAAATCTCTTCACAATATTATGAAAAAATAGAATATAATTTGTATGAGTTTTAAAAAAGATATAAAAGATCTGTACACTGAAAAACTACAAAGTTTTGATGAGAAAAAAAGTAAAGAAAACCTACATGAGAAGACTCAAATGCCATGTTAACAATATTGTTAAAATAGCAATTCTCCTGACTAAATGTAAAGGTGTGAAGATATCCCGCCCCTGTAAGAGTTGGAGCTTAATCTCATCCCATACCTTAAATTAAGGCTGGATTTGGTGAGTTGCTTCCAAAGACTCGAAGATGAAAAGTAAAAAATAGTAAC
Organism: Sciurus vulgaris; assembly: GCF_902686455.1. Classification (NCBI taxonomy): domain Eukaryota; kingdom Metazoa; phylum Chordata; class Mammalia; order Rodentia; family Sciuridae; genus Sciurus; species Sciurus vulgaris. The sequence continues at coordinate 101,929,560 of NC_136467.1, read as the reverse complement.
TTCCTGTAGAGAAACCTGGCAAGTACTCATCTTATCCAAGTGACTGAGGTAGGTTATCCGTGAATAATCCTGTGGCTAGCATGTGTGCTCCCACATGATGAGAAAGGCGCGTTATCTCTGTTACCCTGCCCCAAACCAGCCATAATCTCAGTCTAGTCATGAGGCAATTCCAACTCAAATGACATTCTAAAATGTACCTGACAAATACTATTCAAAACTGTGAATCATGAAAACTAAAACAGGACTGATAAACTGTCACAGATCAGAGATGAATAAAGAGGCAAGAGAAATTAATGCAATGTGATATCCTGGATTGAATCCTAGAACAGAGAAAGGTCATTAGTGGAAAAACTAATGCTTCATCCAAACTAATGTAAACTAATGAAACCCAAATAAAGTATAGACTTTAGTGTGTAGTAAAAGTGTCAGCGCTGGTTTCTTGGTTTTGACAGATGTATTTGCAATTTTTCTATAACTCTAAAATTATTCCAAACTTCACCAAAATTTATTTACCGAATTAAAAAATCTCAGAAAACTTTGTTCATTTTTGTAAAATCATACAAGCTAATACTAAAACTTTTCATGAATCTAAAATATCTACTATTCCACTATTGCTTTTAAAAAGAAAAATAAATCTAGAGTATTTACCTAATTTCAAACATTAATTTAGAATTATGATATGACTTAAAATAACAAAAGACAAGGAAAACTAATATTAGTGTGATGTGGAGGAAAGGACAGTTATAAATTAATGAAAGAGATAAAAGAATCTAAAGATAATTTCACATATATTGATACATGGTGAAAGTATTAAGGTAATTCAGAGGGAAATAATAGGTTTCATTAAATTGTATTAGAAGAACTATTTCCACATGTAGAAAAAAATGAACTTTGTCTCGTCTCACACCATATGAAGAAAATTAATTCAAAATAATCCATAAACCTAAATATATAAACATTATAAATATTTAGATAATATTTAGAAAACATAATGTGTCCTGAAAGTCACATATTGAGAGTGACCTGATCTCAATAGTTTCACAATAATATATGTATATCCTGAAATATTGTCAGCTGTTTGCATATTCCAGATACACTGGTTGAATACATATACGAATATATCCTTTTACCTAACAAGCTACACCATAGAAAAGTTCATTTCTATTGACAAATGCCTAGTAAAAAGTTTCTTTATGTAAGAATTTACGATGGTGCTAGTCTACCATAAACGGACATGTGCTTTTGAGTTTTCTCAGGAATAAGGAATGATTGATATTCTGAAGATCCCTTTTGCTCTAATTCTTCCATACTCATATCATACTGCACAAATGATAGAAAGTTTTCAGACTTAAGCACAGAATTTCTTCCTTTAATCCTTTGGGGGACAGAGACAAGACCTTGTGCTCCAACCCACCAATAAACCAATATGAATGGTTTATCAAAGATGCTCAACTTTTCAATATTCTGTGATTTTTATTCCTAACACATGAGAATTCATTATATACTCAAGGTAAATTCAGTATCATTTTTAAATAAGACTAAATATAGTCAGTTAATTTTACCCCAATCTGTATATATAAAAAAATTCTAATATTGGCATATTCTTCTAATGTTCGTTCACAAGTTACAAGAATCTTTTTCATTTTGCTTTATTCTGGTAAATACCTTGAAACCAGGAATACCCATTAATCCATCTTTTCCATGTCTTCCTGGTTCTCCCTAAAAAATAAATATATGTGTTTTAGTATTTTTTTGCACGATTTTTTTCTTTTTAAAGAGAAGTACTTCACTCTTTTTTTTTTTTTTTTTTTTAGTTGTCTATGGACCTTTATGTCATTTATTTATTTAAACGAAGTGTTGAGAATTGAACCCACATTCAATTGCCTCACACATGCTAGGCAAGTGCTCTAGCACTAGGCCACAACCTTAGCATTACTTCACTTTTTATTTAAAGCAAAATAAGAATGTTTTTCTGTTAAACTCACAGCACGTCCAGGAAGGCCAGGAAAACCAGCATTCCCCTTTTCACCTTTTGCACCCTGCATTTAAAAAGAACACTTAAAAAACAATCCCAACAATTATATATTCAAGTTGTAACTCAACTACAAATGAAAGCTTATAAGTTAATTTCAGTACACAGTGTCAGAACTGGTGGAATTGTGTTGTCTCTGCAACTTTTGGCAAAAGAATTATTTTACCAGCCCAGTGGACACAATCTAAGACATTGAAAATGTTAATATGCAGAATTTTTATCATATGGATCTAGACACAGCAACCACCTCTTGGCAAATCTTGAATGTAATGGTTATTTTAAATACATGGAAAAAAACAAATTTTCTTCAGTGTGAAGATATAGGAAGTTGCATAACATCCATTCTCAATGGAAGTTTTTAGCAGCTACTGCTTCTGAAGAAATCATTCACTGTAAATATTTTTGGAAGTTCACAGTGACCAATACCACAATGCATTTTTATAGAGTACCATGTATTGCAGTCACCAGATATACCCCTCCATTTTATCTTTCATCATTTAAAAAAGTCCCTCAGAAGGATGATCAAAGTTAATAGCTCTAATGTTGGGCTAGGACTGCAATTCAAGTTTGGTATTTCCATTACATTAAAAGTTCAATATTGATACTTTATGTGATCTATACTTCCCTTTTTGCCATAAAATCCAGGTGATCCTTTATCTCCTTTGGGGCCCATTTCACCCTAAAAAAAAAAAAAATAGAAATATTGAATTTTAGAGTAACAGGAGTATTTCCTTAAGGAAGAAAAAACACATTAAAATAACAGAGTTTAATATGCTGACATCAAAATAAATAAAAATAAAATAATTTATAGTTAGTGTATAAGCTTCATAAGCCAAATTAGTACTATAATAGGGTTTACAGTTTAGGGCTTACATTTAAAATAACTTGTATAGTAAACTTGTTTACTATACTTGTCAATTTTAAATACTGTATTACACATTCATGACTAAAAACATTAAAGAGAATTTTTAAAATTTTTATGTAAACCATTAATCTTAAATCATTTACTTTAATATACTTGTTTTTATTTATATATGAGCATCTACTTACAACCTATTTGTAATATAAAAGAACTTTCATTTTAATTAAAATTTGGCATTGCTGAATTGAAAAGAAAAAATGTTTTCAACCTTTGATCCTGGAATTCCATGAAGCCCAGGAAAACCAGGAAGTCCACGGTCACCCTGAAAATAATACTGAAATTAACTAAAGAAAAAACACTTAACTAAAGAGAAAACATTTCAGCAAACGCAGTATTATATATACTTCAACATCACCCTTATCAAAATCCATTGAAAATAAATCTACAAACACTTAAATTCATATGTGCATCAAACCCTAGCTCTATGAAAGGTTAATCCCCATCTATCAGTGTATCATTTATGATCACAGAAAGAGGTATTTGGGAGATACAGGAATCTCATCAGCAATCCTGCCTGGATGCTTAGTGAGTTTCCAATGAAGCAGGTGAAAAACCTCTATGATAAAAACTATAAAACAAAAAAAGAAATTGAAAAAAACCTAGGAAGATGGAAAGATTGCCCATGTTCATGGATAGGGAGGATTAATATTGTCAAAATGGCCATATTACCAAAAGTGGTCTATAGATTCAGTTCAGTTCCCATCAAAATACCAATGACATTCTTCACAGAACTATAAAAAAAATCCTAAAATTTATATGGAAGAATAAAAGACCCAGAACAGCCAAAGCAATACTGAGGAATAAGAGTGATATTGGAGGCATCATGATTCCTAAACTCAAATTATACTACAAAGTTGAAGAAACAAAAACAGCATGGTATTGACATTTAAAATAAAATAAAAAGTTCTGAAGACTAATGGAATAGAGTGGAAAGACACAGACATAAATCCACATACACACAGGCACCTTGACAAAGTGCCTAAAACATGTTGGAGAAGAGACAGCCTTTTTAACAAATGTGCTGGGAAAACTGGATTTCCATATGTAAGAGAATAAAACTAAATCCATATCTCTTACTCTGCACATAAAACAACTCAAAGTGTATGAAAGACCTAAGATTTAGACAAGAAACACTGCAACATACACTCAGCACTCCAACATACATATGAGTGCAGGCTGACTTTCTTAATGAGATTCCCAAAGCTCAAGAAATAGAATGAAGAATCAGTAAATGACATGACTTGAAATTAAAAAGCTTCTGCACAGCCAAGGAAACAATTCAGAGTGTGAAAATAGAGCATACAGAATGGGAAAAAAATCTTTGCCAACATCTCTTCCAGTGGGGGAATATCCAGAATATATAAAGAATTCAAAGAACTTAACACCAAAAATTTTTAAAATAACCCAATCAACAAATAAATGAACTAAACAGGCATTTCTCAGAAAAATACAAATGGTCGACAGAAATATGAAAAGATATTCGATATCCATAGCAATAAGAGAAATACAAATCAAAATTACATAGATTTCATCTCACTCCAGTCAGAATGGCAATCGTCAAAAATACAAATAATAATAATTACTGGTGAGTATGTGGGGGGAATGTATACTCATACATTGTTGGTGGGATTGCAAATTAGTACAATCACATTGGAAAGCAGTATGGAGATTCATCAAAAGACTAAGAGTAGACCCACCATATAGCTCAGTTATCCCACTACTCAGAATTTAAATCAGCATACCATAATGATACATGCTTATAGATGTTTATAGCAGTGCAATTCACAATAGCCAAGTTATGGAACTAGCCCAAGTGCCTGTCAACAGAAAAATAAAGAAATGTGATATATATCCATATAAAATGAGTCTTAGCCATAAAGAAGAATGAAATGTAATTTGCTGGTATATGGATGGAACTGGAAAACATCATGCTGAATGAAATAAGCCAGTTCAGAAAGTCAAGGGTTGAATACTTTCTCTTATGTGAAAACAAGAGAGAAATATGGAATTTTTTAAAAGGAGGGATCCCATGAAAATAGAATGGAAAATTGTAAAAAGAGGAAGGGAATCCAGGGGGAGGAATCTAGGGAAGAGGAATAGGAAAAGGAAGAAACTGCACAATGAATCTGGCCAAACTATACTATGTGCATATATGAATATATCACAATGATTTCCACTTTTATGTGTATCTCTAATGCATCAATTAAAAAGAAAACAAACTAATAGAAGATAGATGAATAGAATAGAGAAAGGGCATTAGGAGGGGGAAAGGCAGCAAAAAGGGAAACACAGGATTAATATGGAGCAAATTTTATTATATGGATTTATGAACATGTCAAAATGAACACCATGTTATATATAACTATAATACACTATGAAAAACATTAAAATCTTAATTATGAAGGCACATTAAAAAGAGAAGCAATGACTGTTATGATAAGATTAAGGTCAGGTTCAGTTTTATCTGGGAAAATTAAGATACTATATACAAACAATGGATTATACTCTAAGATTGTCAGGTAGAAAGAGAGAGGAGGAGGAGGTGACCCATTATCTACAAATGATATAATTTTAATAAATGCTGTTCACTCACATGTTTTGAAGAGTAATACAGTTGTTCAAGGCTTACAGAAGGCAACCCTCTAAAAGCAACTCTTTTTACTCTAAATTTCTGTCTTTAGTTTCAAATTGCCAAACCAAGTTTACATGTTTTTAATTTCTATACATTTTTAATGTATTATCTGTGAATTAAGAGAATTAACTTCTCAAACCACCCAATGCCCCCTCCCCACCTACACTTTTAACAGGCACAGATCCTCTTAATGTTCTATTACAGCTATGGTTTTCAGTATTATACTAATGTTCACAGATAAGCAATATATTCTGATTACTTGCCTTCTCTTGCCCAAATGTTAATTTTTAGTAGAGCCAAAACTGCCTGTTTTATTGCTTAGTTTCCCATAAACTTATTGCTATATCCAATCCCAAACCCCCTCCAATTGTCAAAATCACTCCTGAATGCACTCATATCACATTGAAATTTCATACCCTTCAACGAGTCTCTCTTGTCTCTGGATTGGGTATGGATTCTCTGTTCTTTATATTTGTGTTTCCTTCCTTGTTTAGGGGAGCCCATAACCCAATGACTTCTTGAGAAGGAATTCATGGGAGATAAAATTCTGAGATCTTAAGTCTAAAAATGTCTGTAGACTATTCATTTACATAATTGATAAATAATATAGAGAAGCATAATTTTGAATTCCTTTCAGACTTTTGAAGGATTTGCTCCATTCTGTTCTTGACAGAAACGTCATTAATGAGATGTCTGAAGTCTTTCCCCTTACATTTGAGAGTCCAGAGGTAAGGGGTGTTTTTCTCCTCACAAAGCTTATACAGCTACCGTTCATTTGTACTGTCTTGAAGTTTTATACTATCATGCCCTGGCCTGGCTTATAATCATCCATTATGCCAGGCACTTCACAGGTGGCGTTCACCAGACACAACCTTGCTTCGATGTGGGTAGATAACCCACAGCGAGAGGTGAACAACTGAGAAAACAAGATGTCAGGATTGTGAACTGATTTTTATTGGCTGTACTTGAACAGGGTACTATTTTTTTAAAAGATGAACTCAGAAAAGAATTGGCTAGTTTGTGAGTAGTAAGTAAAAGGAACAGATTATGTCAAAAAATATAATTGGGAGATACAGCTTTTTCTTTTCACATCTCTAACAGGGAAACAATTAAACTAGAAAATGCCTTTAAAAATAAAATTTCCAATTAAAAACTCAGCGCATGGGAAAGAATGAATCAATGACGTAGCTATACACACAATTCTTAAAATCTGTAAATCAGTTAAGGTGGATTCAATGAAGTCTTTCAATCCTGACAACATGGTTCAAAGAAAAGAAACAAAGAGTGTAGTGAATTTTTAATAAATTTAAGTCACCTATTATCATTAAATGTAGAGAGGGAGAAGTGGCTGAAACAGGAATTTTGACTGCTGCTAATGATTAGAAACAAAAGCCAAAGGTACAAAATTGCAAATGTATATAATGTTTATGCACTGATGGGTGTGTTTTTCTAACAAAAGAATCACTAAGCATCATGGAGAGACTCTGCCTGTTTGGAATGCAAGGAAACAAGTTATCCAGTATTAACATGATTTTTAATGTTTTTCTGAATTAGCCAATGAATTTAGACAAGACACAAAAATAAATTGGTAAAAATAAGATAAAATCAAAGTATCTTTATTTAAGATTATACATCTACTCTACCAATATACCTAATACCCAGATATAATAAACAAGGGAGAGCAATAAGTTGGTGTTATCAAACACAAATACACAAAACTAAATAGCTCTTAATATATAAAAAATAATAATAATAAATATATTAAAGAATGGTTCCCTTTACAATAGGAACAAAAGATTTTTTAAAAATTTCTAGTAATTTCTAGTATTATAAACTTAAAGCAATGTTAAGAATCAGTTAAAAAACACTTTACTATTGTTATGTGAAGTTCTCAAGAGTAATGCAAAAAAAAAAGAAAATCCATAATCTTAAATAGGAAAACTTAATAATGAAGAGATGTCTATTCCTCTAAAAGTAATCCATAAATTCAAAGCAATATTAATTAAAAGATGAATAGGAATTCTAAGAAACTGGAGGAAATACAACGAGCTTTATCTGGAAAAATAAGCATTCAAGAACAGCCAGGAAAATTTCGATTATAAAAAACGATCAGGAAGGACTAGCCCTGCCAATATGAAATCATATTATGAAGTGACAATAATTAAAACAATTTGGCTGTGGAAAAGATGTAGACAGGTCAATGGAATAGAATGGAAAGCCAAAAGCACCAAACCAAATGAAACTGGAAAGATGATTTTTCAAATAAGTGGAGAAAAAGTGATATTCCACAAATATTGTTGTGGTAACTGACTATCCATTTAGAAGTAAAAAAGAAAAAATATGAATGCTTATCTAACTTATTCTAAAATTTAAAACTTTAAAGGTTAAAAATCATAAAATTCCAAAAATAATTTTATAAATTATTACATTCAAAATACTATAATGTGAAACCTTTCCATATAGACATAAAACAGGAGGGGAAAAAAAACCTATGTATATATAAAAAGTAAAATTTTTGTGTATAACTGAAATTCAAAAAATGAATGAAAACACAAAATTCATGTAAACCAGGAAAGTATTTTCATACCTATAAACAATATCTGAAATGTATATAAAATCAATTTTTAAAAAGAGTAGCCCAATAGGAAAATGAAACATGAACAAAACATAATCTTCCCTCAAGTCACAGATTTTGATAATGTATCTCACTAACAAAGAAATGAAAGTCATAATTCCTTTTAATCTTTTTCTCACTAAAATTTTATGGTGGTTGAGGAAGGGAGTTAGTGGCACTAACCTGACAGTTATGACCAGGAATTTGCTTTGTCTCACTGCTATTGTATTAGTAATCCAAGATTTCAGAATCACAATAGTAAGAAAACAAACAGGGGTCATTTTTTCCTAAATTATTCTATGTTCAGATGTGGAATTTCTGCCTCCCAAGAAGAAATGTGACTTTAGTTGGTACCGATGGACAGAAAATTCTATTTGTGTTATACAGGAGAAGTTTGGAATGCACTTACAAGTTGATTTTTACACTTTGATTTCAAAGTGGAAAGAAACTGATCATAAATCTCTAATTTCATTCTTAAACCAGTAGGTGCTTAATGTTTTTGATTTAATTAATGCCCATTTTTTAATTTCAAAGGCTCTATTAAAAATTTAGGACCCCAATCCCTTGTCCTCTAATTTCTCTTGGACTTTACCAAGGTATAATGGGGTTTTATGCAAAATCCAATTAATCATGCAATCTTTTTTTTTTTTTTTTTTTTTAACCATAACAAGGAGAAATGTCACTCTACCTTCTTCACCTACTGTTGGTTGTTATGGTCTAGAAATGCCAAATCTTTTTAAAGATGGTACAACTTTGAGTCTTTGGCTTAACTTTACAGGCTTGAGCTTTATGGCATATCAATCTTGCCATTTCGTAGGAGAGCTGTGGTATATGGAACAGCTCAGAGTTGAAGGTATCATATATGAATGATATGGAAACTTCAGGAAATGTCTGTATTGTATTTGAAGACTGTTTACCATAAATCTGAAGTTTGAACCTATGTATATCAATTTGGTATGTTAACAACTGAATTAATGTAAAATCTTTTTATATAACATTGTAATCTCAGTTCAAAATTTAACTGAAAATACAAAGCCCAAATGATTTCTAAATAGTAAATCAAACTGTAAAGGTTAAAAAACAAATGAAAGTCAAACCAGTACCATTTTGTTTCATTTTATTTTTAGAGGAGGAAAAGTTACTTAGGAGCGCATGGTTTTGGTTTCAGAGGTCTCAATCCACAAACAGCAGGCTCCATTACTTGGGGCTTGAGGTGAGGCAGAACATAATGGCACAAGAGTGTAGTGGAGGGAAGCAGCTCACAGGACAACAAGGAAGCAGAGAGAGAGAGAGGCTCTACTCACCGGATACAAATATATACCCAAAGCCACACCACCAATTCCCACCTCCTCCAGCCACACCCTACCACTTCAGTTACCACTCAGTTAATCCCTATTAGGGAATGAATTCACTGATTGGGTTAAGACTCTCACAACCCAATCATTTCTCCTCTGAACCTTCTTGCATTGTCTCATGCATGAGCTTTTGGGGGATACCTCACATTCAAACCATAACAAAAGCTCACACTCATCTGACAATACATTTAGTCCACTTCCAAGAGTACCCATAGTCTCAACAGTTCTGATATTGCTCAAAGTTCAAGTCCAAAGTCTTCTCTGAGGCTCAAGGCAATCTCATATTCTGAGATCTTATAAAATTAAAAGTAATTTACAAGTATCCAATATATAATGGTACAGAATAAATATTCCCATTCACAAAATTAGGAGCATAGAAAGAAGGGACAGAACCAAAGCAAGACTGAAATCCAGCTGGGCAAACAAGTCCTATAGCTCTGTGCCCGGCATCTGGGGCACATGGCATGGTGATATTCTCTCCAAAGGGCTTGTGTAGTTCTGCCCCTGTGTCCTCATTGGTTCCAGCCAAAGTGGCCTTTCTGTTGGCTTTTCTCTGCTCAATTCCTGCAGGTTTCCTAGGACCATGTCCCATGTTACTGGCATTTCTTAATCTTGGAAGTCTCCACTGCAGCTTCAGTTTCCTCCTCAAATCTCCACACATCACCTTCTCAGGGGCTGTATGCAGGGACTCCAACAATGCTTCACTTTTCCTGGCCTCCCAGGCCTTCCTATGAAATCTTGGTGGAAGACTCCCTGACCCCTTCACTCCAGTATTCTGCATTCCTACAGAACCAGCATCATGTGGTTGATGCCAAGGACTGCCGACATTTCCAGCAGTAGCCAACCCTTCAGGAACCCTGGCTGAAGCAGCCTCTGAGTGCCTGGGTGGCAGCTGAGCATGTTGAAAAAACTTACTAGCCCCCCTTGGGCAAGAAGGATTCCCCTTTGGTCTCTTCTCAAGAGAATTTTTACTTCCTTGAATTGGGGTGTGATCTTGTCCTCAAGTCATCTTTCTCACTGCCTCTAGGCAAAGTCTTCAGCATTTCTTTAGTGGTGGTAATGTCTTTAACAACTTCAACTTCCGTAAGCCCAGTTTTACTCTCACCTTTCAAGTCCAAGTTTTAAAATCTTTCTGCTCTGCTTTCTGCTCCTGATTATTACAATAAACTTAGCTAAAAGCCACCAGTAATATCCATGCCACCACCTGAATGTTATGCTGCCTAGCTATTTCTTCCACCAGATTAAGAAGTCCATCTCTTTTAAAATCAGTTTCACAGAAAGTCTCAGGATATGGACAACATGCAGACAACTTCTCAGCCAGAACATAACATGAATGGCCTCTAGTGTAATTACCAATAGTGTCCTCCTTTTCCATTAAACCCTCTTGAGCGCTGCCTTCACTGTCCATGGTCCTATTAACATTCTGGTCTTCTGAGCTCCCACCAGAATTGACCATTAAGCTCCACTTACAACAATCTAAAGCATTTCCAGCTTGCACTGCTAAACATCTCAAAATTACTCCCGCCATTTCCAAAAAGCTCAAAATGCTTCTGAACCACATAGCCAGGTTAGTCACAGCAATGACCCCTCTTCTCAGTACCCATTTCTGTTTTGGTCAGCTTTTTGGCTGCTGTGACTAAAAGATCTGATCAGAATAATTGTAGAGAAGGAAGAGTTTATGGGGGTGAGGGGCTCACAGTTTCAAAGGTCTTAGTCCATAGAAAGCTGGCTCCATTTCTTGGGGTTCAAGGTGAGATACAACATCATGGTGGAAGAGTATAGTGAATGGAAGCAGCTCACATAATGATAAGAAAGCAGAGAGAGAGAGCATAGGTACAATTTTAAACTTAAATGGGTAAGTTAGTTTTCATTGTGTTCCAATGAAACACAATGTTGATAAGAGCATGAGGAAAGATATTTTCAAACATGTTTTGGGGAACAAAGACTTCCTTAAGGGTAAATGGACAATTTGTTTCAAAATTTAACTATGAACTTAACCCTTTGCTTCCAAAATTCCTTAAGGAATTTTTCCTATAGATATACTAAGAAAAGCTTACTGAGAAATGTAAACAAAGATGCTCCTTACAGTCTTGTTGATGAAATAAAATAAGTAAAGATAAGGACCAAAGCATCTCTAAGTCAGAGATTCTGAAACTGGGTAAGAACAGTCCCTGTACCATGTAGCTATACTGAGACTTTTCTTTTTGGTTTCTTTCATGATGTGTTTTCAATTTTTTATCTGACCTCTAAACAAAAAAAACAAAAAAAAAAAAAAAAGAGTTTTATTTGATTCTCCTCTTTCTTGAAATACAGACTTTCTTGAAATAGTTACTTTGAATGGGTTATATCCTATATTGGACTTAACTCTGATGAAGGAATTCATCCTTGATTCACAGCTATTTTTCTTTTTAGAAATGACTACTATTGGTCTGGGGATTGTAGCTCAGAGGTAGAGTGATTGCTTTGCACTTGTGAGGCACTGGGTTCAATCCTTAGCACTACATAAAAATAAATGAATAAAATAAAGGTATTGTCTCCATCTACAACTAAAGAAAATATATTAAAAAATAAATTACTACTATTTACTAATCTCTAAATTCCTCCTACTTCATGGCATATGGGAGGTATCTCTTGATGCTGATGTGGTTTGTACAACTTTCTCTGGTTAACTAAGAAGGAATGGAAGTAGTTGAAGAGCCAGTGTTGGATTCTCTGTGCACTTGCTATCATGTTATAATCTAGATGGTAAAATATCTGCTAGCCTAAGTCTCCATACAAAGACAGGGGAATTCCTCATTACGGCTGACAAATGTGGAGTTTGATAAGTAAAAAACATTTATTGTTTTAGGCCATGGGCATTTGGGGTTTGCTTATCAGTTTTGCATAACCTACTCTATGCTGGCTAATGCCCTAATATAATTAATGATTATTTGCTGAATATACAAAATATTTTCATTTCCCTAAACATAGTAAACATTCATGAGTCCTCAAAGAAAACTAAATCTAAAACAGGTGTTTTGGGGCCCCACACTCTAGATCCCATCTGAGTTTATAAGTGATTAGAATCAAGGAGAATTTGAGATGTTTCCATTTCCCATGGGTAGCTTCCAAACTTTTCATGGCTAATGAATGTCTGATGAGTCTGTCCATCTTATAAGTTCATCTAGAGTCATGGCCTTCAAAGTCAAGTCAAAATTATTTATTTGGGTAGCCAGATAAGAAAACATGAAACTACTAATTTTTAAATCTTATTCTTTTTTAAAATATCTTTTTGGGTGGGTTTTATATTTACAGAATGCTTTATTTAGTAGCGCAGAGATATAATTCCTATGTAAATATGGGGCATCACACCTAAAAGTCTTTTAGTGTAAAGTTTTTGCAATTCAAAAGCTTGATATTCTCTGACTAATGGGAATGATCCCTGTTTCCTCAAGAGATATTTAGTATAAAGACATTTTATTTCAACACTTTGATACTTAAGTAACTTCAGACAAATGACAAACTCTTCATTTCTCACTTTTCTAAATTGTGAAATAGAAGTACTTTGCCTCATAATTTATGTAAAAATGGCCATATAAGTATGGTTTCATTTAATAACATTATAGGACTTTTGCGAGGACAAACTATGACAAGAAATGCATACAGAAAATACCAATACAAAACACACATAGAATAAAAGGTATACACAACAGTAAAAACTTTCATGTACTCAATCTTTGGCTCCTTCTTGTGTCAGATAAAAAAACAAATGCTAAGTGACTGGCAGGAAAATGCTTAAATTTACTTAGATATTTCCTTTCTCTAACACAATGGCGGACATTGCCTCTGAGATTGGGAATTATAATTGGATTATTCAGTTCTACAGAAAAAATAGACTCCCAAGCTGCTATTGTGGAGTCACTGCCATAGCTTCTTAATGACCATACAACAGACTGTACCCAAACTGAAGATAAGAAATTGAATTTAGAACCAACAAAATATGAAGTACACTGTGAAATTCAATTAAAATGTTAAATTTCCTAATAATTCCAGTAAAGAGAAAGAGAAACCAGGGCAGAAGACGAACAACTGCCAACAAATGAAACAGAACATGGAATTAATCATTCTTTTATAATAAATGAAGATGCTAAATTCATTATGTAGCCTTAAAAGAAAAAAGACTAAAAGATCAGGAAATAATCATCACTTTGCAAAAGGGGCCACAAAAGTTGCAAAAAGATCAGCTCTACATATACAGGAGGGATGCTCAACAAAGCCAAATATTATGAGAGAATTTTTATGGAGCACAAAGTCAGTGCTGCTTGGAAGAAAGTCTCTGAGGAAGGGCTTATCTTTGAAAAAGGGAAATTATGGTACTATCCCTTTGATAAAACAAAAAAATTTTTTTCTGAAAATCCCTGGTTGTAATGTCAACTATTCAGAGTTCTCTTGATTCAGATGAAGCGAGATATTTTTTAGAAAACAAATTGTGAGTTGGGCATGATGGCCCACACCTCTAGTCCCAGTACTCAGGAGGCTGAGGAAGGAGGATCTCAAGTTCAAGGCCATCCTTAGAAACTTAGTGAGACTCTCTCAAAATTAAACATAAAAATGACTAGACATGCAGCTTAGTGGTAAAGTGCCCTGGGTTCAATCTCTAATACAAAAAAAAAAAAAAGAATATAGATTGTGTAAATATATGTATGTTTGTGTTTATCTAATATATTTAGTATTTTTATAGTTATATCAATGTAGTAATCATTTCTATATAATCATAAAATACATCTATATTTACATAATCAATATCTAAACATATTCATATAAGTTTATACTTAATAACATAATAAACTCTATTGAGGAAGGAAACAGGGCTGAACCCTGGAACTTCCCGTCATTTTGAGAGTGAATATAGGAAGAAAAAACAACAAGTAAGCACTGAAAGGTAATTATTGAGGGCAAGGAGAAAAATCTAAGAGCCTGCAGCATTCCGAAAGCCAAGAGAAGAAATGCTTCCAAAAGCAGAGTAACCAACTGGGTCAAATGCTGCTAAAAGGCAAAAATAACAAGACAAAGATAATTGAATAAGACTGACCACTGGATTTCACAGAGAGTAGACTAATGATCTAAATATGCATCAGACAGTTGGGATAAAATCCTACCAGAAGGGGTTACAGTGAAGAAGAGAGATCAGAAAGTACAGAAAACAAAAAAGCTTTTTGGATACTTATACTCTGATGAGAAAAAAAAAAAATGGAATAGTAGCCTCAGAGGCCATGTAGTAGAGGAAAGGGGAATGAGTTTGGTTGGTTTCACATAGGTCACCTTTTGAGCTATTGGGAGAATCTAACTAGAAAATTTAAAAAAAAAACTAATTTGGAACTCCACCAGCAATGTCAAAGTGTGCCTTTTACCCCTCATCCACGCCAACATCTATTATTGCTTGTGTTCTTGATAAGAGCCATTCTAATTGGAGTAAAATGAAATCTTAGAGTTGTTTTAATTTGCATTTCCCTAATTACTAGAGATATTGAACACTTTTTCATATATTTATTAATTGCCTGTATATCTTCTTCTGTAAAGTGTCTGTCCAGTTCCTTGGCCCATTTATTGTAGTGAATGGTATGAATCTATACTGTGCACAACCACAGAAATGAACATTTTTACCCCATTTATGTACAATGAATCAAAATGCAGTCTGTAAAAATAAAAATAATTAAAAAAAGAATAATCACAAAAGAACAAAGTTACTATCAAATACAGTCAATAAAACACATTCTCAGAAATGATGAGAATGCTTATAAGGAAATAAAGATAATATGGGTAAAAAAAAACTAATGACAGAAGAGAAGGCTAATTAATAACACAAAGTAGTGGAAAACAATGGGGCTTGTGGACTGTGCAAGGACTGCTTACCTGTCAACAGAGAGAAAAGCTGAATAGAGGTACCACACTCAGGGAAGAGGGTTGATGCAATAGGAATGAAGTTTAGGGAAATCCTGTCTGATTATTTTAGACAGAGAACTTCAACATTTAGAGAAAGGATAAAGGATAAATCAAAGGTATTTCCAAAATTGTCATCAGAATGGTGGTTCCAGTAATAAAGTAAGCCTGTAGCCTCTACTTTCCAGATGATAAAACAGCCTTAAATAAATTAAGCCTGATGTAGCTAAGCAGTTTGAATTCAGAACCCAACCTTTAACCTAAAACTGCTTTAAACCCCTCACTGCCACACGTGGACACACACACACACACACACACACACACACACACACACACACACACACACCAGTATTGGAGTGTGGTGCCATCAGAAAGCTGCATGGGTAGATTGTCTTTTTTTTGGGAAAGCAAAATGAGGCCACATTGCTAAGCTGCTTCTATTTCTCCCTCATTTACCACCAGTAGCTTTAGTTTCAGAAACATTTTTTTTTTTGTCTTCAGAAACACTCAATAAGTAATACCACTAACATACTAAATTTTATCATACCATCCCCTAACAACCCTTTTAACTTGGCTCCTTATTATTCTCTCAAAATGTATGTTGGGAGTTCCTTGATTATGACTGGCTAAATACCAGGAGCACCTTTAAAACCACTTAGTATTTCAGTGTTAGAAACCCAAAGATAGGAGACCTGCTTGAGGAGGTCACATCACACCCTGGCACAGATGCTGAGGATATCATTATCCTGCTGATGATTAAGAAGGTGGGGTTTGAAAGGGAGACTTTGATGTTAAACACACTAACAAAGAAAATAAAATGATTTACTCAATAATGATATCTGAGATATAAGTAATATATTTTATTTCTTAAGCCCAGGGGAGCGGGGAGGTAAGAAATGAGCTTTCTGGATATCAAATTATCAATACTTCCTGCCTTTCCAAAACTGAGTCTACCATAGAAAAGTCCTATGCTCAATTTGAAAACTCATGAGTACATATCAATTAACCATTACAGCCTAATATATATTTTAATAAGCATATTTCTGCACATAATTTAAACATGCTAGATGTCCTTAAGAGTGAAAAAAGTATTTAAAGTATCTTTTAGGTTAAAAAATAACTTTAAAGCTGTAATAAAATAAAATAAACTACCAGTTCCAGACCATTTACTGAATAAGTACTCCTTCTGACTTTGCAAGTTCAAGGAGAAAAATACGTGAAGAATGTATATACATTCCGTTGTCTGATATGTAAAAAATAAAAGAGAAAAAAAAAGTGAGTCTAATGTTAATCATCTTAAGTGGAAATTTGTACTGTGGAAATCTTCAGAGAAAAGCCACAAAATGGAAATTATTCTGGGAAAATGTTCTAATGGAGAACAGTATCTTGTGGAATGACCTCCCAACGGCCACTTGTGTGATGGCTAGGAAACATCTCCTACATCACCACAAGTCAGAGACATCTCAGGGGTGTACTTCTTGACCTTTCCACTTCTGAAAATCAAGGAACAATATTATAAAGGAAGAAAAAAGGGAAGAAAGCCTTTAACTAACAGCAAATTATTTAATCCTGGGTAATGAACTCTCAGAAGCCCCATGGAACATGAGGAGGAAACCTGTAAGAAGCACATGGTGATTTTAGGCTCATTCTGTTGAATCAGAGTTTAACTTCAACAATGAACTTCACAAAACAAGCAAATCTGAATGAAACAATACTGGTCTGAAAACAGAGGCCCCTGCATAAAAATAAAACTTATTTATCTTCTCCAACAGAACATATGGCTTTGTAAAATTTATGCATCTATATTTACAAGTTAGACCCATGACCCAAAACAATAGAGCACTTAAAGGTGCTAACAATACAATTATTAATGCAATTTTATTTTTAAATAAGGCACATCTATTCCTACAAAAATTTTACTGAAGTTCTTCTAAGATGTACAAATAAACACATATATTTGGTCTCTAAAATTCCACTGAAGGAAAAAGTAAGTCATTTTCTTCATTCATTCATAAATACTTTCACAGATACATGCATACTTTTTTTTACATCCCACATCCTCCCCATCAGACTATTTGTGAGAATGTAAAGACAGCAATGGTCCTGTCAACTAGAACATAGGAGAGGTGCCTTGCACCTGGGTTCCTCAGAATATGTATCCTCAACTTCCCAGTGGAATCCCTGTTCACCTGGAAGAGGTTCAGCTGCCTCATGAACGCCCAGAGCATAAGTATGTAAGACATTTTCCATTTCTGTCATCTGGCCTGCTCTCTACTGTCTCTAAAGTTTCCTCCATCATTTAAAGTTGGCAGAGATTTGTCAGTGGCCAGAAAGAACACACAGACACTGGGGTCACCTCAGTGGACAAAAGGATTTAATACTTCTGCATTGGAAATTAGGTCAACTATTGCTTTTGCTTTACCTACTCTAACTTTCTACATATTATAAACTGGCCCTTACCTATTTCATCTTTTCTCTGTTTCTTTTCCAATCACTAACCTTTCTACTTGCTCTTGTTACTGCTCTAACCCATGCTAGTCCAACCTGTGCTACATCCCATCTACAACCATGTTACTTGATGAACATAACAGAACACTAAAACCTACATTTGTATAAGAAAACCCCTGATCCAGAAACCATGCTAAGTAGTTTCCTGTATTATCTCACTTAATTCTCACAATAAACCTTCAAAGAAATTCCCATTTTGTCAATAAAGAAAATAAGATTTGAAGACATTAACTTGTCCAAGACTAAACACTTTGAAAATAGCTGACCCATCACACTCAAGAGATATGCTTTAAATAGTTGCAATTTTATGCAGCCATAAAAACATAAGATGGATAGTTTAGATCACTGTTTCTCAGATGTGAATGCTGTGCATGTTTTTCCAAAGGTAAAAATTTTGTGAAGTTGGCAATAGAAGATTACTATAGGGTTTTTATCAGGATCAAGTAACAGAATGCCTTCATGAAAACTGGAAATGAGATTGTGTTCTAGGAATTAAGCTAACAAATCAACATAGGAATCCAAACAAATACAAATGGGCATCTTGGGCAGGGAAAAGTACCAGGAGTCAGTAGGCACTGACTGTGCCCATGGGAAGGTACTAACAGATTTAAAGGACATGTACTTCAATAGGAAGCATGGCAAATCTCGGAGTTGTAAATAGAGCCAGTAATTGAAATGTGTGTACCCATCAACACCCTATGGAAGAAGTCAGGTAGGACTAAACCAGTAGATCACTTGCCAGAAAAATGGAGATAGTCATGCAGGTACTGGGCTACCTTACTCTAACACATTATCACATTATACTGACCTGCTTCACTCCCCTCTGCAAAGGGAGCTTAACCATAGAGAGAACATGCCATCTGGGCAATGCGGACATTTGTTTCATCTGATGGGAGTCATCTAGTGATAAAAACCCTATGTGAATTCTGCTGGTCAAGGGCCACTGATAAATTTGTGAGTCCTAAATCTTATAATTCACCAAGGTGAACACTACAAATGAAGCCATCATAGATAACATTCTCATTTTTGAATGACTAATACCACTGACCCATTTTTATCTGTGTGTATTTACCTTTTGGCCATCCCTCCCTGGTTCTCCTTTGTAACCTGGTAGTCCTTGAGATCCCTAAATTAACCACAAAAATAAGTTGTTAATTATGTCTTTGGTTGACTAGAAATGAGATTCATAGACCGTGTACAAATGGATCACATACTTGCATTCCTGGAGGTCCTGGAACACCTGGTGATCCTGAGATTCCCTGATATCCCTAAAGAAAAAGAAATAATAAATAATTGATATTTCATCATATTTACAAAGAGTAGCTTTCCATTTCAGGATTTATTTGTGTCTCAAGTTTCTCATACTTAAAATTTCACATTGTGACTGTTTACAAAACCAAAATAGCAAAGCATAAAATGCTTCATAAAGTATGCATACCTCCCAATCTTAATGATATCCTTTGAAAAACATATAAAGGTTTTTAATTTCTCTAGATTAATAAAAAATATCCACAGATCCTTAAATTAAAAGGAAGGCTTTGGCCTGGAAACACTGAGTCAATGTTCTACAAATACAGAGCCCCTAAAGAAATGTTCTGCACATTAGGAGCACATTCAACACATTTAAGACAGGATTAGACACATGTAAAACCTTTTTTAAACTGCCTGATTAATGGTAATCTAAATTAATCCTTGGAATTAAGTAAATCTTGATGAATGTTATTCTTTAGGTTAAGTCTAAAACAACCTTCAGATTGCTCAGTTTATAAATCCACCGTTAAACCCAAGAACATGGTTGTAAAAATGTTCCCCCTCAATCCCCAAGCAATAATGTCTATTAAGGGTGGAAGAAAGGAGAGTCATTTTTAATTCTACTGCTTTTTACGCATCCCTCCAAAAACTGGACCCTTGGTAAAACAGCACAGCTCTTTCAGACAGAAGTAAATTATTCATCTTTGTTCAGCACTAGGCAACTAAAATCTTCACAATCTTGAAAACCTTGAATATTTATTTAGGTTTCCTGGAGCCAGCATCAGGTTAATTTAGACAACTTAGCACCTACAAACACATTTGGCACTCTTTCATCTTCTATCATTCTCTTCTCTGTTTGGATACAAGTATCCATGGTCAATAGTATTAATGCAGATCTCATTATGGTTTCCAAGTACATCCTCATTCTTAAATCCAAAAACTTCAATTCCATGTGCTATTTATGCATATCTATTCTAGGCTTCTTAGCTACTCATTTCTCAGTATATTTTAACTATAATTTTAGAGGCATTATAATTCCCTGATTTTCTACTATTTTTGAATATTTCTTCTAATATTCTTTGCTGGCTGTAACTATAATAATATGGTGATCTCTGAAAATTCAATCTTAGATTACTGTTATTCTCCCTTTACATGGATTTTTATCTCCTCTCTTATAAAATGCTTTCTCAGTTTCTTCCAGAATGATAATGACTATAGAATTTTATTACCAAACACCATCTTTTCCTTCATATCCCATTCACTTCTTCACAAGATATATTATTATGCTTTCTCCATGATTTCTCAATATCAAAATTTTTTCAAGTCCCTTTGTCCAATCCTCAAATATTTCACTTCACCAGACAATAATTGGTCTCATAATCAACTTTTCCATACTGCATGTAAGGCAAACAGGAATTTTCAAGCCCACCATCTGCCCTCTGGGCTGGCAGCATTTCTGTTTCAGGAATTATGTATCCCCTTGAGATGATGAACCAAGTCCAACTCTTCTCTGCATTTAGAGCATTGAACACGTTGTTAGGCATATTTTTATTGGTCAAACATTAGAAGAATTCATCTTTCAGTTATCCACACTACATACAAGCACACAAAATCTCTTTGTCCATGTGTTGCTTACAGTACAAAATTTAGTAATATAATGTAGTTCATGTCCTCAAGATCAGCCAAAAGAATGAAGAAAGTCTCTCTACCACTCCTGTTATTTTTGAATTTCCTTCCTTCAACCACTTTGGAACAAGAGCTAAAAATAAATTTCAACTCTGTCACTGCTATCAATGAACAGAACTAGATTACTTATAAATGCCACCACTTAGAATGTGTGTGGATTCCTTTAAAGCCCTCTGTTGTTCTTGGGGTAATCCAAGATGATTTATAGCAAGTTCTAGTAACTGGGGGATGGGGGGAGTAGCAATGATTTATATTATATTTATCAAGTCCACATGGAATACTTTATATCTATTAATCCATATAATCCTCAAAACTACTCTTTAATGTAGGTTTTAAAGTATACCCATTTCAGATTAGGAAACTAAGGCACAGAAGGTTAAGTAACTCGCCTGAAGTTACATAGTAACCTGGCAGAGCCAGTGAGAACAACCTCTATCAGAAAAATGCTTCAGAGGGGATCAGATCTGATCATTCTAGAATGACTCGTCAGATTTACAGAGGTCTATTTTTCCAGACTGTTTTTAAATTGTTTACAATTTTGAATGCCCAGAGGAAAGGAATGTTCATAAAATTCCTCAAAAGAAAGTTACCACGGAGATTGGCTATTGATCAAAATGGCTGGTCATCTACAAAGTTCACATTTAATGAATTATTTTTCTATCAGATTTTTCCAAAAGTTAAATCAAATGTCATATCTGCTTTATGACTTTTAAGAAAATTAATATTTATTATAGAGCAAAGCTGTTATTCTGTCTCTCATCTTTGAGAAGTTTGATTTGATATATTTAATATAGAGGATGAATCGTTTTTCAATGGGATAAAAAATGTGGAGTTGCCCCAAACTTGTTCCCAGTTTACCCCTGACTCATAACGTGACCTCAAGCATAGTTAACAAATCCCCAAATCCTGGGAGGCAACACAGTGAAGTGGAAAGACAATGAATTTTGAATTTGGAAAAGACCTGGGGCTGAATTTTTGCTCCTCCCTTTACTTTCTATGGGATTTTGGCTAAGCCACTTGGCCTACCAAAGTCTTGGTTTTATACCACAAGATACAATAATAATACCCACTTCACTTTTGAAAAGAAAGAAAGTGTAGTCACAGGTGAAGATGTCCCGCAGATGTTAGGAATTCAATCAATGAGTATTTCTTTCTTTACTTCAGACTCAATGACTAAGATCCAAAACCTCAAGAATACTTTTGCAAAATGTTACTCTATATGTTTAACAGTCATCATTAGTCCATTGGGAAGAACAGGTTCTCGTTATCCTAATTTTGACTTAAGCCCTTTCAACATTTACACAGAACTATGCTGAACATACAAACATGGTCTCAGTATGTTTCATGTCAGCTGCTTGTCTGTTTTGGGAAAAAGCGCAATGTAAGAATAATAAGCACTTCCCACAATATGAGTGTAGTGGGATATGTCTTCTTTAAACTCACAATGAGATGCATTCCTGAAATCTTAGCCGCAGAAAGAAATTCAAAGATTATTTTAGAAGTGAGAGGAAACATGCTTAGTAACAAAATAAAGAAAACCATAACCACATCCAACCTGGGGGATCCCCAGGCAAAACTCCAGCAGAAATTGGATAAATTCAGAGAGACAAATTTTGGGGCGAAAAATCAGGAAAATAAAGGTTAACAGGGAGAAATGTTACAACACAACAATTTCCAAGAGGAGTAAGGAATAAAAACATTGGTTGACTCATAGTAGGTACACTAAAACAAGAAAAGTACCCTAAAATAGGAAAAATTATAAACTTTTCCTATAGTTTACTGAGCGTTTGTTTTCTGAAACATGAGTTTCTGTGTTTCATTTACAACTGCATCTTTCCTATGATATTTTGACTGATTAACACTGTTTGATATGAATTTTGCCATTTTGTAATTATTAGCAGATCCAAATACCACCCCACCACCCACCCACAAGATTTCTGACTTAGGTCTTTCCATGTTCAGTCTCTTTGTAAATGAGTCACTTTTTAGGAAAGAAATATTCTCACTGCCAAATTGTAGGGGTTTAAGAATACAGGAATCAATTTAATTTTGTTCCATGAATCATAGTTACATTGCTCCAGGAAAGATATATAGCATTGAAATGGATATTAAAGAAACAAAATCCTCAAATGTGTAGAGGTCACCATTTTTCTGAGCCTAATTCTAATCATTACATAAAAAACACACTTAAAATAAATAGTACAATGCATAGTTTTTTAAGTAATGAGGAAGATAAATTATTTTCCTTTAATATTATAAACTTAAAATGAGAAAAAAATTCTAGAGAAACCATTTTGATCTCACTCTCCTTTTAAAAATGGAAGAATGTGATTTCAAGTTTATTTTATTACATAATTTTCTTCAAAATTTTCCAGAATTCCAACAGACACTCTTTGGTACAGAGCCAGAAAAACTAGGTAACAAAAATCAAGTGTGTACTTTTAATGTCCTCTCTGGTCTTCTAGTCTGGCAAACTTCACAGTTCTACGCAAAGAAACTCCAATAAAATTCATAAATCTTTGTCTTTCCAAGTATAACTAATATAGAAACTAGTTTCTTTGCTACCTAACTCAATTATTAGATAAGTATTTGATATGATTTAACTGATCACTCAAATTATACAACACGATCACATTAATATATATAAAATTAGACCTGAGCTAAGTTCTCAGGAAACTGTGATGCAATTGGAGCTTAAGAATAGGCAGCAAGAGGAAGCTTTGCTATTAAACAAGCTCAAAGGAATAGAAAATGAAGAACAATTCACAAGAGGATGCCCTTCAATATACCATGTAGCAAGATAGGATGAACCAGGTCCACAGAGCTAGAAAGAGAGCAACTAAGGAAGTCTGAAACAACAGAGTGGAGGTTACACGTGCAGCTTGTGAGTTTTAAGAAGGACAATGATCTTTACCCAAGCCACTGAAGTCGTTTAAAGAAGGAGGATCACACAATCAGAGTGAGCTCTGAAGAGATCCCTTGCTATACTGTGAGGAGAGGTTAAAGGGGGCAAGGGACAGCTATGGAAATCAGACGGGAGTCTCCCACAGGGGACAAAGAGCAGGAGGCTCAACCTGAGTCCACTCACTGTATGGGTTCTAAGCTGATGATAGGTTGTGGGAGGTATAGATTCTGCAGTTGTGAAAGGATGCCCAGGTCTCGGGCTCCAGCCATGCACTGCTGATGAAGCCACTGATGAAGAGAGGCACTCTGGGGGGAAATAGAGTTGAATTGGTGGCAAAGTATAAAGTAACACAAAAATAAAAATTTTCATGGACTAATATAAAAATATATTTGACAGTGAAGTAAACAGAATTTTTACTTCAAATTAAAGAAAACTACATTTACTATAAAGGAAATTTCTAAATCTTATTCTGCCTCCCCTAAGGAAAAGTGTATGAAAGATAAATACAAAACATCATCATCTGATTTTCTATAACAACTTGCCTTGATCTAAGCACATAAATGAAGAAAAGTACTGTCTATCTTGACAAATAATCTCTGCAGAGAAAGCTAAGTTCTTAGACCTGCAGAATTAATTAAACTTCAGTGATGTGCTTCATTCCCTAAGTAAGGTTACACTTAAAGTTATAACAGCCTTTTTAAAAAGGAGAATGCACAACCTTTTCCCCACTCTCTGTACAAAGGATTGAATCTAGGACCTCACATACTAGACCAAGTGGTTTCTATGACTGAGCTATGTCCCTGGCCCTTTTTATTTTGAGTCAGGGTCTTGATAGTTGCCCAGACTGGCTCCACACCTTTGATTGTCCCTGCTTTTAGGCCTCTCAAGTCGCTGGAATCACAGATGTGTACCACTATGCCTGGCTAAAAATGCACAATTTTTTTAAGGTAACTGATACCATTTTTAATAATTCTTAGTTTGCAACCTAAATTTTTCATGCTTCAATAGCCAATCCCATTCCATCTCTTGTGGTCCTATGAATGTCCTTTTCCCACAGTACTCAATACCATGTGATTGTGTGTGTGTGTGTGTGTGTGTGTGTGTGTGCGCGCGCGCGGCGCGTGCACCGCACGCATATGTGCATATCTCTGTGTTTACTATCTGTGTTTACTATCTGTCTCTGCACAATGGAATGTGAGCTTCAAAATGTCAGGGGATTTGTTTGTTTGTTTTGTTTACCACTCCATTTCTTTAGCCTAGAAGATTGCAAGGAACACAGTAAACCCCAACACATACAAGGTACATGAGTAAATGAATGAATCAGTAAGCAAACAAATGAATATTGAGTCCAATCAGTTGTCACTGCTGAGCACTGTAATGGTAGAAATAGCTCTGCCACAGCCCTGCAGTCACACAGGTTCAATTAAAAGATGATACAACGTAAGAACTCATCTTTAACATCACAAATACTACATGTGTCACTGAAGAATTTCTTGAAGATTTTAATATACAATAGCATTGATGTGTGCATATAATGTGTGCACATATTATCACAATGATAAATACTACCTATGATATGTAAAACATAAGTAAAACAATCTACTGAAGACAAGAGATAAACAGGGAAATAGTCACATGATTTCTATACAAGTAGAGTACAGATAAGAATGACTTAGCTAGCCAGGTAAGCTTTACCAGAAAGTCTTAAGAAGACCTAAGGTTGGTTTTTGGGTTCCCCCAACCCTTTGGTAGTGCACTACCAAAAGGCACTCTAACCACTGAGCAACACAGCCCCTCCCTTTTTATTTGAGACAAGTTCTCACTAAGTTGCCCAGGTGGCCTGAAACTTATAATCCTCCTGTCTCAGCCTCCTGAGTAGCTAGGATTACAGGTGAACTCCACTGTATCCAGTGCAGACATAGTTTTTAAATAATATTTTATTGCAGAAAAAGGGAAATAAATTGCCCAAATGCAGAATAATTCATTCAAGGAAAATGACCCATCTTTTAGTTTATCAGTGAGACTCATGAGGGGAAGAGGGAAGAAAGGAGAAAGAAGGAGAGAGGAGGGAGAGGGAGAAAGGAGAGGGAGGGAAAGGAAAGAGCAAAGGAGAGAGGAAGAGAGTTAAATGACAATGGAAGAAAATGAGACAATAGATCTTTTTTGCTAATAAGCCTAGAATGAAATGAAGGACGTTCAGGCAGACACTCTTCTCTCCAAAAGGAGGTTCCATGCATTTCACAGTTACACTGCCTCTTATAATTCTCTTCTCCAGGTTAAATATCAGCTGTCCCTTTGGCCTTCATCTTGATATATCCCATTTTTCAGTTCTTTAGTCATCACGGTACTCAGCTCCCAACTCCCCACAAGCTTTTAAAACTGTTGGGTCCCCAGTTGGCACCATATTCCGTGAAGGGTCTGAAAGCAGGAAGGCATGAAGAGCTTGTCTCACAGGTCCTATGTTTTACTATGCATCACTTCCCTGTCAAGCTTACTCTGCACACCTCAGGGCTGGTTTACCTCACTTTCCTCTTATTCTTGACATGATTCCTGAATAACTGGAAACAGCATCTTTTGTTTGGGCTAACACCTGAAGTTCAAGAACTCCTCCCTCACAGACTGTCTTTTGAACTCTTGCACTCTCCCAGTTACTCTCTTCTGAATGAGTTTTAGTTCCTACATGTCTCTGAACATGGAATTCTGAACCAAATCCAGCATGCCAGAGGCAGGACTGTTATCCTTCTTGGTGTGCATGTTACACATCTACTGCCTGTGCCAAAACCTGCATCTGCCTTTTAGGCAACCTTATTATATATATGGATCCCATTTTCACCACAGTTAATAGCTCATGGTCAAGTAGGAGCCACATAGTCACTGTGGTTCAATTTCACTATGTTAGGACAGCCTATTCTCCAAATTCCCCCAAGTCTTTGGGATCTTCATGTCACCCCAAATGCTAAAATAAATTCCCAATAAAATAAAAACTTAAAGGTCATTAAAATCAAAATACAGTTCAATTAAAGTGAATGAACATAGAGTTTAGTAAATGTTCCCAAAAAAATAACATTAGAAGAAACAAAAAGAGGAAATATTTGATTTTGGGGAATTTTTATATTTCTAAGAATTAAAAGAAAAATGATAAGCCAAATGAGTAGTCAAAATAAATACATACAACATATATACTAAAGGATTAATGTTCTCAAAGCATAAAAAAGCTCTTAATGATTGATAGAAAAAACTCAATTGTCACTACAATAAATAAAGGACAAGAAAGGACACTTTGCAAGAAAGGGATCTCACCCTGAATGTCAGACTTCCTCTATTCTATTGCCCACTCTAAATTTCTATTGAATGTCTCCCATATAGATTTAACATATTCCAAAACCACTCATGACTTCCCTCACCCAGTTATTGCCCACCATTCTTCCACACCCCATTAGCTTCCCCTGATTTCCCTCTTACTCTCCAACCCACATCCAACACAGCAGCAAATCCTGTCAGCTCTAACTTCAAAACACCCCAGGGACATGAGCAGCCCTCTTCACCTCGGCACCATCACCCTGCCTGACAGCCATCACCTCGTTCCTGGAGTACTGTAGAAACTTCCTGGCTGTTCTCCCTGCCTTTGCCCTCATCACCCTAACAATCTCAACCCAGAAGCCAGAATAATTTCTTTTAAAAAATAAGTTAGATCCCATCACTTCTCTGTATCAGTGAGTCTGGAACTCACTCCAACTGAAAGCAACGTTATCTCCATGGCCAGATTTATATGATCCTCCCTCCATTCTCTGTCCTACCTATCCAAATTTATTTCCTACTAATCTTCTCCTAAATATACTTTATACTTTGATAAGTCATGTATTTTTTCCAATTCTCCACCTATACTGACTACCACATCTGTAAGGTTCAATTCTCCTCAAAGCTGGTATCTCCAGCCCACTCGGCGGCACATTCAAATGGGGCAAGGCAAGGGAGACTGAACCACTGGGTATCATCTGCTGACCAACCCACTTTTTGTCTGCTGGCAGCCCTGTGCTGTCAGTCTCACCAACTTACTTCTTAAAACCACAATATGAAAAGTCATCTCCAGTATTCTATGACCTGGTCTATCTCACCTATCTCAGAAATACAGTGGATTTCATGGAATCAGGAAATCAGACTGAAAGAGAAACTGGTCCTTACCAGGTAATATCTTCTCATTTGAAGGAACTGAAGATCATAAAAGCAAAGCAACTCTGTAAACAGAGAGCAATACAGGCCCAGATCTGCCCAATTACTAGCTAGGGCTTTTGTTTCAGTAAAGTACTTCATGAAGTTACTAATAATGACAGAAAACAGAAACAGGCACTATTAAAATATAAAGTCTTCCAAAACGTTAAACTAGTCCTATTTGTATTTCCACATATGGCCTTCTTTAACAAATCAATGTCCTATCAGTATAATGTCTGTACCCTGAATTACCTAGAAGACTATATAAATACTTTCCCCATCTTTCCTTTTATAATAGTAAAATAATAAATAGTAATATATTCAGACACTTTACCATAGAAGTTAGTGGACTGAAAGAGAAGTGAGAAAGAAATGGAAGGATTGGAAATCACTCTTAAATTTTGGTTGAACCACTTTCCTTACAAAAATTAGTATTTCTCCAGAGTGGAATAATTTACTATTTAAAGCTCCAGTTGACTTGGCCTGGTTATAATGTGTGAAAGAGAGTCAAATTGCTTATTGAGGGGGATTGTACAGAACCAAATCCAAACAAAGCAGAATTCCCTGCAAACTGTTCCATCCAAGTTTCCTTGGTCCAGATGGCTCCAAGAGCCAGCCAGAGGCTCCACCCACACCTTCCCACTCCAGCTGGGTGCTGGCCCTGGACACACACTAATGACCCTCAGCTGTTCTGGCTCGCAGGCTTGCTTTCTCTTCTTGCTTGGCCACCCATTCTCACATCTCCTGCAGAGGGAGAGAAACGGGGGCAGGGTGGGGGGAATTTAAGAAAAAGTCATACTTTAGGGAAAACAGAATTTGGGTTTATATCTCAGTTTCTTACTGCTGCTGTAACAAATTAACCCAAACGTAGTGGCTTAAAACAACACAAACTTATTATTTTATAGTTCTGGAGGTCAGAAGTCTGAAAGAGGTCTTAGGGAGCTAAATCAAGGTGTCAGCAGGGCTGTGCTCCTTCTGGAGGCTCCAAGGGAGAATCCATCCCTTCCCTTTCCCAGCTTCTGGAGGCTTCTTTTGATCTCTTGGCTCCTGGGCACCTCACTCCCATCTCTGCTTTCATCATCATCATCATCATCATCAAAAACCTTTCCCTGACTCACATTCCTGCTTCCCTCTTTAAAGACCCTTTTGATTTCACTGGGACATCCAGATAATTCAAAATAATTCCATCTCCATATCCTTAAATTAATCACATCTGCCAAGTGTCTTCTGCCATATGAGACAACATTTTCATGAGTGTTGAAAATTGGGACATGAACATGTAGGGGACTGTGATTCTGACTACCACAGTTGTTCATTTGTTTTCCTTGATTCTACTGTCAGATACTACGTAGTTATACCTGACATAAAATTATACACACATATACAAAACATATCTACATATGTGCTGAATTAGATGAGGCAATTAGTCTTCTATATCTCAAATCACATCATAGAGTAATATCCAAGATTATTATATTAAGCTAACTATAATTAATCCCCAGCACTTTATTCAAGGAAAGATTTTTTTTTTTAATTTTTTAAAGTAAACAGGGCTCATGGCCCATGGAGGGCCTGATCAGCACACACCTCCAAACATTGCCTAGGATATTTTATTACTGATAAAAACAAAGGTTGAAATAATTTAGCAGTGTTGTGTCAGGAATGTGCCACATCCTTATGCAGTGTCGACAGGTGACACATCAGCCTGTAAAGTGCACCTGTTTTGGAGCTGGTACATCACTTTGGCTGCCAGTCATAGTAATAGTAGAGCCCAAGGAATCTCCAGGCAAGAGGGCTCACATTTATAAAAACTGTCTCACCCAAGTGTGATTAGGGCAGAACTCACATAGGACCTCAGGGAAGTATCTTAGAGGGACTAAGAGCTGCAGTGAGAAAATGCACAAGGTCATATGACAACTTATGTTAAAGTGAAAAAAGGATGGGTTAGAACAGAAATTACAAGGTATTGTTATCACAAAACAGGCTAAAGATAAATTCAAAAGGGGAGGTGTTTCGGTTTATATTTGAATTAAATTGAACTCAATATAAGCAGTCTGATAATTATTCTCAACCTCTTCCCCAAAATACATATCCTAGCTGTTTCTGTACTTATAGGCTACATAAAAGTTGACTGTCCATACTCTTATCAAGGTCAAACTTTTGTTTTCTAACTGGAGCTAATGCCCTCCCATCTACCCCTTTTCCTCCGTCTACTGCCTCCCAAATCTCCCATTTTTTTCCTTTTACCTCATTTTCATCATCATAAAACTGCTACAACACCCCCCAACATTAAAAAAAAAACTACTCTCATTCTACATCATCCCCATTCTACTGCTCCATTTCTCTGCTCCTCTTTATATCCTTAGGGAAAACATCTACACTCAGTTACCACTTTTTTCCCCACTCATCCCAGGAACCTCTTCCAATTCAGTTTTGTATACATCAAGGTCTTTAGTAACACCCATATAGCAGATTCAACAGTCTAATCAAAAGCCTCAACTTTTTATCACCTCTTGACCATAGTGACACAACTGTCCCACTCCTTGGATGCCACACTCTCCTGGTTTTCTGCCTACCTCACTGATCAGTACTTCCTGACTTCTTTGGCTGACCTTCTGCCTCTTATCCCTCAGTCCACAGTCTCCTTCTCTTCTCTATCTGAACTCATCCCCTAAATGATCTCATTCACTCCCATGGCCTTGAATACAGTTATATGGTGATTCACAACTGGAGTTCCCAAATGTTCAAAACTGCATTCTTGATTCTCCCCCACAAAATTTACATCTCTCACAGCTTTTCCTAGTACAGTATATGACACCACAATTCACCCAGTTACTCAAACTAAAATCCTTTGTGATTTCTTTAACATCTCTCTTTTATACCCCACATATAAATTTATTGGCACGGTGGTCAGCTTTCAGTTAGAAGGTAATTCAGAATCTGACTATTTCTGTGTTCTGCCATATCACCCTAGTCCAAGCTTCTTACCTCTCACTTAGAATCATGAAATAACCTCCTACAGAGTCTTCCTCCTTTCACAATTGCCCCCATGTAACCTACTCTCCAGATAATTTCATATTTATCCTTTGAAACTGTAATCTTCACTTCCTTTCTCAAAATCCCTAGGTGCCATCACACTCAGAATAAACCCCCCATGGTCAGCTGAGCAGTACAGTTCCAATCACACAAAAGCTCCAGGCTTTCTGCAGTTCCCAGTGGCCATTCCTTCATTACCTATTTCCTCTCTAGAGGGGTTTACCTTCTATCTAAGCCCTTCTCATGCAACACTAGAGTCAAAGGTCTCAGAATATTAACACATTTTCAAAGGTTGACTAGTTTCTTTTATGTTGTTGTTCTTATTTGTCTTGTTTTGTTTTTATATTAAATCCATTAGGAAACTTTTTTCAGGGAATTAAGTAACTCCCCTCATGGTTGAAGTCTTGATGATTCAACATAAGGTCTCTGGTTCTTTCATTGAACAGCAACATCAACATCATCATCATCATCATCACCATCATCATCACTATCACCATCACCATCACCATCACCACCACCACCACCACCACTATAATCATCATTTTGGTACCAGGTTTTGAACTCAGGGGTACTTAACCACTGAGCCATATCCCCAGGTCTTTTTATTTTTGGGACAGAGTCTCAGTAAGTTGCTTATGGCCTCACTAAGTTGCTGAAGCTGGCTTTGAACTTGTGATCCTACTGCCTTAGCCTCCCAAGTCACTAGGATTACAGTTATGTGCCACGGAGCCCGACTTCTTGAACATTATTGACTCACAGTACAAACCTTCCCACACCTTCATGGTAAAGTCTCTAAGAGGAAACATTTCTTGGTGACAACTATTTTTTAATATTCCAAAGCTAATTCTTGATGTCTTCTTCAAACATGCTGACAGATGACTTACCTATAAATATTTGCCTAAAATGCGTTAAAGTTGATTTGCATTCCTTTCAATGTCCCCAAAGTTCTCTCAAACCTTAGAGGATATTATTTATTTAGTCAGATTATAAGTGTGCTCCAGGGCACATATTCTTAGAAAAATAACATCACCTTTGAAAAGACGTTTAAGTTGAAAACTTCTATATTACATGAAGGGAAAAGACAAAAGGATTTATCATGATACTGAAATTCACTGGTCAATTTTTTTTTATTGTAGTAAAGATATATATGATTATGAAGTAAGATCACCAAAAGTGTCTAGAACAGTAAAATGAGCACAATCCCTGCACTCACATGCCACCTGTAGCCACAAACAAAGCAAGCTGGAGAACCTCATCACATCTGATCCCCAGGCAAGTCCTATGTCAAGAATGCTGCTTCTGTTGGCCAAGCTGACCTTCATGTTTCCTTATCTTGACTAAATTTAGGTCAGTATCTTCCTTATTCTACCTGATTTAGCTTTTCTTAGAGCATTTACCTTAGAAAATGTGTAAGTTCTTTCTCTCTTTGAGATACAAATCTTTTAAATAGTTTCTTACTAGTTTTACAACCCAGGAATGGTTTCTTGAGGACCTCCTTGCCATCCCTTTGAAAAAAAATCATCAGGGAAAACATCATCCTGGACTTCCAAAATAGGGGACTAACTTTAATGGGTGAAAAACAGCAAGCAAATATAGATGGGCTAATCGTGGAAGAAAACATTTGAAAAACTGAGGAATAACTCAATGTGCTCCATCCCATGGACCTACCTTCCTTCTAAGTCCTCCAGTACTTATATACTAGCATGTCCTGCATTTAAAACCTCTCCTTCCCTTTGTTCAGCATTGAGCTTGATCTCTCTCCCCTATGGTAGTAGTCTTGAATAAAATTGTCTGTGTTTGTTTAGCTGTGCCCAGTGCAATTTTTACTTTGACACTATATTCCCAGTACTGGAGATGACTAAGCTTTCAGTACTCACAGGCTTACCATCTTGACCAGGTTGTCCAGGGTAGCCAGGGTTCCCAGGCAGTCCAGGGTCACCCTAAACAGGAAAAAAAAAAAAGTTTTTCAATGACAAGCAACCAACCACATTATTGCACTCAAGGTCTATGATGGTTTGAAGTCAGTTCTATTATTTGAGGCATTTTGTAGAATTTTTTTTAAAGGAGTCACTCCAAAATAGGCTTAGAAAAATTATGCTACATTTAAAATGCCTTTTTAAAAAAATAATGTTTTAATCATATAAAACTAAACAATTTATTTCTGTGAGTACACTGGGTATAGCAAGTGAAGTTTTTTTTGCTGGTGCAAAATGTCAGCCTTCATGGGAGGTTACATTTTTGGAATTTTGAACAGACTGCAAAGTGCCAGAGCAAATGTTTTTCATGATAGCAATATCTGATTCATGAGCCTATAGATTTAATTCTATTCTGAATGTTGCACCCCAGATATCAATATCCTATAATGTAGTAATTCAATTCATAAAATAATTACTTATTGAAAGAACAGTCCACTGCTGGTGCATGCATATAATTTCTAATATTCATGAGGCAGAAGGATTACAAGATCAAGGCTAGTGTGAGCAACTTAGTGACTCCCTGTCTCAAAATAAAAAAAGGTTAGGAACATAGCATGATGGTAAAGTAGCCCTGGGTTCGATCCCCAGTACCTAATTTTAAAAAAATGTCCAAAGACATGTGCTCTCACACATGGGAATCTAGTTTAAAGCTTCATGGCAGTTACTTCTTTCAATGATGTTAATGTGGTACTCTGCCTATATCAAATTTGAAAATAATATCAAAATTCCAAACTTTTAATATGTTCATGAGAACAGGGCTGGGGCCAGACCACTCTGTCCCAACCTCCATAGTCCTTCAGTGCATGTAATACCAAAGAAATTAAGAAATGTCTTTGCCCTCACAAACCTGAGATCTTGCAAGAACACTGTGCCTTTCCAAATGGCAGTGAGCCCAGCACATTCTATATTAACTCCAGCATGTTGCCCTATGTCAGTACTGATCATCCAGATGGTCACCACCCATGAAATAAAGCACCAAAGAAACACTTTCTTGTGAGGTGAAGGTGCTTTCTAATGTAATACTTCAAAAGTAATATTTGTTCATCCCTGAGTCCACGAAGAACACATGTGACATTCTGCTAGAAAGTATGAAGTCTCCACCATCAGTGTCAGTAAACTTCTGCAGAGGCAACTGATTCCATTCATTAACTCCTCCTTGTTTTTAATCAAGAAATCATTCATACAGGACTCTGGTGATTAAGATTACTTTTATAGAGCCAAATTTGCTGATCTGAAAACTACTTTGGACTCCTGGCTAGGGAGATGTGTTCCTGAAACATAACAGGAAAGATGGAAAGAACTATGTGAACTCTGTTCAGGAACCAATAAAGAAGGGATGGGCTATTCACTTACCAGTGGCCCCTCCAAAGGCTTAGCAAGAGGAAAGGCTGAGAAGGGAAATGTCATTTTTCAAACAGAGAGAGAGGAGTTGTAAATCCAGAAGGAAAGAAAATTTGTAATTCTAATTCAAGGACTTTCAGTTCTGGCTGTGTGTTCGGGAGCAACTTTCTGGGTCTCTAGAGACTTAGAATTCCTCTCTTATTTTGAAAAGGTTCACACTAGCCTCCAGCCTCCCGACCCCTATTCAGAATGGACTTCCTGCCTTTCAACAAATTCCATCTTTACTTTCTGTTGGGAAAAAGGGTTTTCTCCTTTTCCACTTAAGCATCAATAAGACAAGCTTCTCTGTCATTGAAACATCCTTGTCACTCTATTTTCTCCTGGTGTCGTTTTCTCTTTTTCTACTGAAACAATATGGCAACTCCTATATCACATCACTTTTTCTCAAAGTTTTCTCTTGGTTCATCTTCACTTACCATTTGGCTTGAGGCTCCATGAAAACAAGGTCTATAATTTCTTTTTTTTTTTTTTTAGGTACAGTGATAGGTATCAAGTTCAATAAATACTTTTTGACTGATTTATTTACCATTTACTTTGCAGAATATTAATTACCAACAAAACCTAGAACATCAAAAGGTTCTGAGAGAGTTTAATCTTTATTATGATGAGCTGAAATAAACTTTGGCACAAGAAGAAAATTCACTCATGTGCTTTTATGCTGCATAAAAGTATAAAACATACATATTAATAATGATTTAAATTGATGAAGACTAAGTTCTCAAGGAGAAAATATCACCCACAAGACAGATCCAGTATGACTTCTTAAAGATCATAACACTGATTAACAGCACCATGAGGGAAATTAATCTCTTCAGGAGATTCTATTATTGTTGGTAGGTTTTATGGGTTATTTTGACTGTTGCCCTCACTGAATTATTTGTAAAAGTTCAGGTAGGTTTAGGGTTGTTCCCATAAAATTTAAAGAATAAAGTAAAGTCAAAATTACTTTAACTGATTAACAAGAAGACCAATTAAATTAAATTCTATTTTATTACAATAAAAGCAAACACCTAACCTTTGTTGATTGCTTATTATATACTGAGCAGTGCTTTAAAGATTTACATACATTAGATTACCTAACCCTCATAATAATACTATGGAAAAGGTACTTTGATTATTTCAGTTTTCCATCTAGGGAAACTGAAGCCCAGGGAGGTTAGGTAATTTGCCAAGTTCACATAGCAGTGGTGGAGATGAGATTTAAACCCAACCAATTCAGCTCCAGAGTCTATACTCCTAAACACTACTATTGCCGCTCACATCATCAAATGCATAAGTTGATCAGAACCAGACTTAGGAACCACTTAAAAATCTAACATGAAAAAAATCCCAAATGCATTAAATTAGACATATGACTTACTGTTATACAACTGTGACTAAATTCCCAATCCTTTTTCTTCTAGTTTACTTGAAATATTTGCACATTTTGAATTTTTAAAAAATATGTGCTCAGCTAAAAAGGAATACTTATTTATGCTGAATTGAATCGTGGCATAGGATTTTTAAGTTGTTGACAGGAATGGAAATGTCACGGACTAAGCTGAAACATCTCTGGATAAGGCCTCTTATGGAGTGTAAATATGAACCATTAATGTGAGAAACAGTTGTGCTTGCAAAAGTTAAGTTGATGTTCTAAGTTGTGCATCTGAAACAAATGTATTTAGGATCTTCGCCTAAGCCCTAAACCATTTATAAGCCTTCTTCTCAAAAATCTGTAACCTCCAGGCTACCCCTCTTACCTCATGGGAGTATGTGACCTAAGACTAATTTTTACCATTCTTCACAAACAATGATTTCCCTCACTTGGAACCCAAAAAACCCCACTCTTCAGGCTATAAAGAATCCACTCAAGTCTGTAAAAAATAGCACAAAAATGTTGATATCCAGTGGCCCCTGAAATTTTCCAAAAGATTTTGGTACCTCAATAATCCAAATGAATCTCTAATTGATAGAATTATTAGGGTAAAACAAAGGGCATCAGCAGGAATATGGCGATAGCAAAAGCCATATTTCTGGGTAAAGATCTCATTAAGAAATTATTCCAACCTGGAAAAGTAAGAAAAATGCTCTTTTTCCACTCCTGAACAAATTTTAAATTTAAGTTAGATCCGATGTGGGGAGGTTATTTTCACAAATTTTTCTATGGTTATGAAATCGGGGAAGAAGCTACCATTTACATGTACAGGGCATTCGAAAGGAAGCTGCTTACATTACCAGGTGTGCCTCAGCTTTCATGTAGAACAGAGACAGTCCACATGGACTAACTAGGGGGACTGAATGGATCTTATTTTTTCAATGACCCCATAATTCATTCAATAAAAATTATAACTGTTAAGCAATGTGGCTAACATTGGAATTCCAAGGAGAATTTCCTTTTTATTAACCTTCACTGTAAACAAAAGAATTGCTTGCATGTAAGAATTAGCCTACCAATAAACTGATTATCCCATTAATTTACTCATTCCCTTTATTTGAAATTAGGGATAAGAAAGAATAAGCTATTCTTTAATGGGCCAACAGCCCAAAGACAGGTGTATTTTTGATGCTTGATGAAGAGTTATAATGCTATAACTGTGGAATGCCATGGTCACATGGGCCTGTTGCAACAAGTGTTGTTTATTTTCAGAAATTCAAAGAGCTTTAAATAGATGAATTTTTTTTTTTTTATCTTAGAATAACTGCTTACTTTCCTATTCACCCAGGAATTCCCCGTTTCAGTCTCATGATGAACTCAGCTCCCAGAACCCTATTTCCGGCTAACAGAAAGCTTAGATCTGCTCCTCACAGGTGACTTTGATGGACATGGGCAAAATTTTCCAGAAACCATCTAGTACAAATAGCCAATAAGTCTCAGTGAACTCTAAAATAAAATTATCTTATCTGTTTTAGTTTGGGTTCTACTGATCTAAAAACAACCCTATTCATATTGAAAGCTAAAAAAAATCTCTAAAAGATATGCAACTCAAAATGTTGCTAGGGGTTTCTGTTTTTCACATATGGGTCCCTGACCTGGGTAAGGACACCTCCAGAGAAAAGAGCCCTAAAAGCATGGAAGTGTAAGTGTGCGTTTGTGTGTTCCTGTGCTCCTGCCAGATTTCCTGAAGAAAATGGAAAGCAGATCAAGAAGGCATGCCAACTTGAAGAAGTGGTGAAACTGCAATTTCCACTTAAAGTAGTAGGTGGCAATGGGGGTAGATCATGACTAAGAAAAGAGAATGAAAATGAAAAACACATGAAACTTGGAAAAACTGAAAATTAAAGGCTTCACCAGATAAGACAATGGGTATGCTAAAAGTTTGCTGTGAAAACATGTAAATAAAATTGAGTGGTACTAAGGGGCACCTTATTAGATCAGAAATGAAGACTCCAAAAACATCAGAGTCTTCAGGTGCCTCTCCAAAAGTGGGCAGCCCCTTGGAGTCCATGGAGGTGGAATGAACCTCCCTGAGAGGCAGAAAAAGACCATGTAGGGCTCTGAACCTATTGAGAAGTCAGACATAATGGGTCTATGATTTCCTCATTTTGTTTATGGAGGATCAAATCATTTATATGTATAATATTCCAAGATGAATAGTTATATAAATATTGTCAATAAAGAATCTTCTGGTATGACATACCCATCTGTCTTACAAAGTGTCTTCTTCTAAGGAGCATCTTATAGGTGTTTCTGTCTTATGTCAGGGCATCCTAAACAAAATGTGGTAACTTTAACTAATGAACACTTGGATTAAGTTTCCTAAGTGCAATCTAAAAATAGTATACAAAAATAAATGATTTAGGGCTGAGACTGTAGCTCAGTGGCAGAGCACTTGCCTAGCACATGTGAGGCACAGGGTTTGATCCTTAGCACCATATAAAAATAAACAAATAAAATAAAGGCATGCTGTACTACAATTACAAAAAGAAATTTAAAAAAAAATAATAAAAAAATAAATGATTTACATGGTATGTGTTGCAGTCAAATAAATGCTTATTTGGGATGAGTCATTGAATGTATACTTTTATTTCTTAAATTATATTTCCTTCTTGAGCTCAGCAGAGGTATGAAAATGATGGAAAAACATGCAAAAGAGATGGGAAGAAATAAACAGTTTTAGAGCACAGGTTGGGAAGTGAAACTGATCAAACTGTTATATGCATGAATGCCACAATGAAACCCACCATTTTGCATAATTTATATGAACCAATAATTTTTTAAATAAATTAAATCAGTAGTTCAAAAACTAAAACTTTTTTAGTCACTGTATTAAAACAATCTTAAAATTAAATCCAAATGAACCTTACAATTCATATTAAATGAAAATTAGTATGGTTACTTCAAGTAAGAGGCAATAATTATGACACTCTTTTTGTCTATGGAATTAGACCTTCTTTGAGGTTCAACATCACTTTTATTATATAAGGCATATTTTTAAATAATAGTAAATGCACAAGATTTATCTATAATGGACAAGCAACTTCTTAGAATCTTAGCCCATAAGTGATGCTACAGTAATCATAAACTTAATAGCATTCATATTTAATAGCATAGGAATATATCGGAACATGGTGAAAAGTAACTAGTTACAATCATGCACAGGATGGTTCCGAGGATATAAATATAGATATATACATATGTATGTAAATAAGTAAATACAACTGGACCACATACATATTCTCTAAGAATAATTACTATATTATTAAATAAAATAAATACATATGCCTCCATTTTTAGAATTAGGCATTAAACTTATAATACTAAAGTCAAACTTTTTAATTCATTTTTTCATTTGTAAACCATTTTAGCAAATTAGATATTGAAAAATTGAAAGCATATCATAACAGTTGCTTTTTCCATTTATGTTTTAACAAGGTTAGAAGGAAATATCATTCTTGGGTGCTAATAGCAGTATTTGGGAAAAAAACAAACAATGATGTAACCTCACTTTAATGTGTGTCAGTGGGATCAGTTTTAGTTTCAAAGGGCAGTTTCAAATATTCTTTTCAGAAACTACACTAAAATTCAGGTTTTTAACTGTTGTAAGGCGGCAGGAGGGCATTTCACAATGGGGTCAAGGGTAATTAAGAATTTCCGCCTTTGAGCAATAATGACTTAACAAAAAATAGCACAGTGAGTATTACTCACTTTGGGGCCTTGTAGTCCTGGATTTCCTGGAGGACAGATACAGGGAGCTGGAGTCGAACCTACGTCACTGGGACCATTAAGGCACTGCAAAGACAAAAGTGGAACTAAACAGCAAACATGGAAAGAAATATAGCCAAATACAGATATAGATAGATCTAGCTCTATCTATATATACACACATGTATGTACACACATGTATATACACACATGTATGTGCACCTAAGTCTGTATAAAATGGTAAAGATATAATTACTTTCCAATTTTATTTAGCTCAATCTGCTAAGAAATTCCAAACCACAGAAAACTATGAATAATAAATACATTAAAATTTTTATATAAAAATGGGTTCTGTTTGTCTAATATACTTACAGCTGAAGAGAGGAAACAAACTGGTCCCACAACATAAACATTACCTTAAGGAGAATAACAGTATCCAAGCCTACCTCTCCATTCTGAAAGAAAAAAGAAAAACAACACATGTGTTTTAAACTAAGTTTTTAATTATATTCCTAAATTATCTAATTTATAGATAGTTCATTGTCCTGATAAGAGAGAAACGAAACGTCAAATCCAGAAATAAAACATTTGCTTAAACCTATCCTAAAATGTATTTATCTATACACGTTACTTCTACATTTACAAAGGGGAAAGGAAAGAAATTAATACAGGTAAAGAATGGAAGGCAAAAATCAAAGCACTGAAGCTTCTTGATATAATGACCATGCAAGAACAAAAATATCTCAAGGTAAAATTCAGAAACTGTGCTGAACTAACTGGAAGTTATTTAAAACCCAGAAAAAAGGAATCAACAGATAATATAAGCAGGTCACAAACTGCTTGCATTAAAATTTTATTCATTTTACTCTAGAAGAGCTTCTCAACTTATTACTGAATGGCGCACAATTTTAAATAGGTTAATAAAATCTTTCCAAACAATGACAAATTAGATCAGTACACACAATGGACTTTCAAATGCCATGACTTTAAATACTTTGAGATTTATAATCCAAGTTATAAGTATCTAAAATAAAACTACAGTGTTTAAATAATTACTAATCTAGAAAACCCAGAATGAATCATCTTTAGAAGGTTCCATATTTGATTTTATTACAGATCCTTTAAATGTGCTGCTTGATGTTCTCAACTTTTCTGAACATGTGGACTTGTTACACGGTTTGTTAGAGAAGTAAGTCATGACAGCACAGTTATGCAAATTAAAAGAACCATGGACAGTCCAAATCTCCCTGAGAAATAACAAAGAAAAAAAATCTCACTGAGAATCCACATTGTCAAAAAGTTAACTAGCATTCTATGTTATTTCCATTAAAATAATTCACAAAGTTTTGCTCAGGGGAAAAGAAATAGATTACACGCACACGCACGCACACGCACACACACACACACACACACACACAATCATATGCTATGACATTTTAGTTTATAATCATTTTCCTTTCTAACCCAATAATAAAAATGACTAAATAAATAGGGCATTTCCTTAAATTCTAGAACCATAAGAAAACCTTACTGAGGCAGCAACAACAAAAACAAAATCATTTGTTATGAGTTCAGAAAATGTGCTAGTGAACAGGGAAATTATTTCCTACTCCTCAGATATATAGACTGGAGTGTTCTGTCCTACATTTAATTAAGTAGAGAAATGTATTTCACATACTGATACACATAGGAAGCATTCTAGGTCTTTGGAGCAGTTCTGCTTCATCTGAACACTGGAATAATCATAGTAAAAAGTGATGTGGGGAGAGTGACGTGCTTTCATTCATACTTGCACAGCGACACATTATAATTTTATTTTCAGTTACAAACTTCAAACTATATATTGCTCTATGTAACTTTATGTCCTTTGATAATAAAAATTAAGTCTTGGGCATTATTTGCTTTTCATAACTGTTTCAGAAGTACTAAAGCAACACTTTAGGAGAAAAAAATAACCCATCTCACTTACAAATCCAGGAATCTCACATGCTGTCTCTCGGTTGTTCTGTTCTGGGTCACAGTAGATTCGCAACTTTTGGACATCAAACTAGGAATATAAATCCAGTATGATTAAAGCTGAGGCATAAGCTGTTTTATAAGAGCAACTCAGATATGTAGAAACTGTCACTATGTTTGTCATTTGGTAAGTTTAGGTCACAGCATTTAGCTTTTTAAAATGAAA
Source organism: Sciurus vulgaris (assembly GCF_902686455.1). Classification (NCBI taxonomy): domain Eukaryota; kingdom Metazoa; phylum Chordata; class Mammalia; order Rodentia; family Sciuridae; genus Sciurus; species Sciurus vulgaris. The sequence continues at coordinate 101,887,810 of NC_136467.1, read as the reverse complement.
CACAGAAGTTGAATACCTAATGTGTATAATAAATATATGAAGCACCCTAAGCTCCAAGAACAAATCTGATTTCCTTCAGGAACCCAGTGAAGCTTTTTTAATACCCCTATATTGAGAGCTAGTCTAAAGAGCATTTCCTAGTATACTTAAAACCTTTCCCGGGTTTCCTGTTTTTATCCTAAATCTCTACAACATTCCAGATCATATGCGGGTAAGTTCAAGAGGCCATTCTGAGTTTAGAGACTTAGTTGCTGGGATGGAATGCACCAGTTACTGTGTAAATATTTACTACAATTTGACTTAAAGCATTAATACATAGTGACCCTGTGAGTAACTATACATTGCAAGTGACAGAGTCTTCCTTAACAGAAACACAGCAGGAGGGAAATACCTTTCAAATCAAAGAGTTTTCTAGAAATAGTTTTTAACTACAAACCATCAACTCAAACACAAATATACTCTAAATAGTTGTCATAAAAATAAAAATAAAACTTTTTAAAGTATGAACTGCACATATCACAACTGTTTTATTTTTAAGCAACAGTTTTGTTTGTGAAGAACCCTGACACGCATTAATCTAATTTTATCTTCACAGCTGCAAAGAAATTTTTATAGTTCTCACTTACAGTTCTAACCATATTTCCCTTTCCAAATTCATTATTTGAACTGTTTCTCCTGGGAAATATGAAATTAATGTTTCCTAGAATTCTACCCTCTGCACAAGGGAATATTTTCTAAGAATTCTTATAAAATAGATGAAAGTCTAATTTTGCATTTTAATACACACATAAAAATCACACAATTCACTCATAAACTGATCACATTTTGATTGAGTAAAGAGAATTCACAATTAAGTTAAATAGGTTAACATAGTAAATACTATTAAAAAGTATAGCAAAAGTTTGATTTTATCCACTGCAAAAAATAAATCATTATTTGTCTACCTGAACAGTTTCTTCTTTCCCAGAGTATTTTCCAATTTGGGTTTGCCCACTAATGAAGATCCCTAAAGCTGGATGTAAGGGCTTATTATCAATTTGTTGATCATCAATAAACAGAGTTACATCTTGCTCTGTTACTAAGAGACGAATCTGATGCCAGCCTTCATCGAATAATGTCTGTGAGAAGAAAATATGGAAGATTCACAAATAAAACCCTTAATGATCTTTTGCATTTGTCCTACTTACAACCATTGTTAAGAAAATCTGGATCACACTGATTTTCTATATTACATACTAATTCACCCTGCTCTAACATGGACCCCGTATGCTATCCACCACCTCTTTTGTTAATCCTTACCCGTGTTCCTACTACATATACTAAAGTAGTTGTGTCAAACAATTTACTGAAGCAACTCCCTCAAAGTCACTAATGGGATCCTGATCTCTGAATCAAATGGCTCCTCTCATTCCTTATTCCACAACTAGTCCATCTCTCTTCATATTCTCACTCCACTTCCATAATTCAAAGCATCTTGGCCATCTTCATTTCATTCTCTTCAGTTGTTCATTCTCTATATCAATGAGGGCTCTTCTTCCTCAACCTGCCCTATAAAGAGGCTATCCCTCACAGGTCTGTCCTTGACATCTTTCATTCTGCCTTCTAACTACTTCATCCATTCCTACAAGTCAAACATTATTTCTGTGTAATACATCCAATATCTACATCAATAGCCTTGATCTCTCTCTTACACATGGGTCCTAGAATTCTAATACTCAGTAGAATAATCTTGCAAGGGTATCTCACAATCAGCTTAATGGAGTATGCAACAAAATGAACTATCCCCCGAACTTCCTCCCACCCCCAAATATTTGCCTTGAATGATAACACTCTCCTTTTCTAAAACATAAGTTTCTTTCCCTGAGTTGTAATAATTCACCAGGTCCAATTATATCAACTGTGTCTCTTAAAAATGACTCAAATTCACCTCTCAATTTCCATTCTTACGGCCATAATTTAGGCTTGTGGATTATCTTGCTTTGTTTTCGAACATATTTCGAGCTCTGACCTTTCCCTATCCAAGCCAGCCTGCATATCTCCACTATAATTAATCTCTCTCAGTAAAGTTTCATTAGAGGAATGCTGAGAGCCATCAATGAACCATGTGTGAACTGAGTGATGTTTGAGCGATAGGCAGGGAAGTTGCTGTCCGGGAACTCCCAGTCAAAACCCACTTGAGACCACCCACTTCATGCTGGCAACTGCTCACCACTCAAATTCAAGCATAGTCTTCCTGAGATGGGTGTAGCTTGCCAAAGGTCAATCAACCTGTTTACTGCAAGACCCCTGCCACACCAGGAAACAGGCATTGAAACAAAACTCCTTCCTGAAATCTTATCCCTGCCTTTGATGTCCTCTCCCTTAAATAAAGAATTGGGGCCTGTTGCAGTTGTTCAGTTCCAGTTCCTCTCAGGACTGGAAGACCCATCAGATGCTCTGCTTTTTAAATCTAACTTTTAGCTTAGTCTCTAATCTTTAACTGATTATCTCGGACTTTTCATTTTCTCAGGAGGCTCACACCTTCTGAGTAGGAACCTGCTCTGTCAGAGTGCTGGCCACCCCATCAGAGGAGAAGTTCCATCTTATCTATTTCTTTATTCCCAGTATTTGACATAATTGCAGGATAAAGTTGAAATCATTGTTAAAGGAAGGAAAAAGAAGAGGATTGCTTTGACCATGATACATCTATAATAGAAATCTTTTAATGGAACCATTCTCATTCACTGAATAAAATCCAAACCAATTTGTATGACTTCCCAGGATCCTCACAAATTGTTAGTCTTTTCATTTAAGCATTTTATACTCAAAACATGCCATTCTCTCAATAAAAACTACATTTAACTACTCAATGCCAAACCATTGAATTAATGTTCTCTTACATCTCTCCCCATTAAAATCCTATATATTTTTCAAGGTCCAATCCAAAAGCCATGTCATTTATCATGATTTTTCCACATTTTGTGCTTTATGCTTCTATATAATGGCATTTATTTGAATATTCCATTATAAAAATCTCCTTAAAGATGAGAAACATGCCTTATTAGTTGTTTTAATAAAGACAGCAGAGCAGACCACAAAATTTTAAATTTAATATGGTTATTGAATGAAAAAATTGCCAAATGTAAAATATTCATATGTAACCAAGCACATTTTCTAAATTGTATAATGTACCTTTAGGCTATCATAATTATAATAAAGAGCAAAATAATTTTTTATCATTATATCTGTATTATGAACACATGATTGGAAAATAAATATTTTTCATTTATTTTATTAAATATATGTTCCTTTGGGGGAAATAAAATGTACTCGTGATTGAGAAAAATTCTATAACCATCATCTCATAGGACATTGTAATATAAAACAGACCAACATGGACTTTGATCACATCTAAATTCAATTTTTTTTTTTTTTTTTTTTTTTTTTTTGGGTGCTGGGGATTGAACCCAGGGCCTTGTGCTTACAAGGCAAGCACTCTACCAACTGAGCTATCTCCCCAGCCCTAAATTCAATTTTTGATGAGCTGTTTTAGTCATCTTTTTCATCACTGTGACCAAAAGACCTGACAAGAACAATGTGGAGGAGGGAGAGTTTATTTGGGGGCTCATGTTTTCATAGGTCTCAGTCCACAAATGGCCAACTCCATATCTCTGGGTTCACGGTGAGGCAGATCATCATGGCAAAAAGGTATGGCCAAGGGAAACAGCTCAGAACAAGACAACCAGGAAGCAGAGAGAGAGAAAGCTTCACTCACCAGGAAATATAAATCTTAAAGGCATGCCCCCAGTGACCTCCTTCTTCCAGCATACCCTAACTGCCTATAGCTTTTAACTAGTTAATTGATATTAGTAGATTAATCCACTGATTAGGTTAAAACACTCTAATCGTTTTCATCTCTGAACCTTATTGCATTGTCTCACACATGAGTGTATACCTAAACCATAAATGTTTTACTTTGAGAGAGTACTTAACCCTAAACATTGGTTCGTCTACAAAATGGGATTGATAGCTTCTTCACTGGATGGTTATTATCTTTAAATATTCTTGACACCTAGTAATAAGAATATAAAATATGCTTATTTTCCCCACATTTTGTCTGCATACTGATTCAGAAACAAATTTCCTTCTTCTGTGGCATTTCATAAATAACACAACTCTAAAATATGAAGTCAACATCCTTTAGCCATGTTAAAACCACAGTTCTCACCCAACACACACAATCATAATTTCCCTATGATTATAAACACTATAATCACACCCAGGCTCTTTACCTTAACTTGAGGGTCAGTGAAAGTGGCCACTTGTGAGCCATTAATCACACTGGTTGTTGTAAATGATAAAGTTTTGTCCACACCATTTAAGGTAACTGCTATTTGTGGCTTTCCATCAATGGTTAATATTCTCCATAAATCCCATACTTTCTTCACTTTAAATCTCTGAGTAGAAACAAACACATAGGATGGAGGAAGACCTTCTGGGAAAACATTGCTGGAAAGAGAAGAACATGCATCAGTTTAAAGAACTCTCAAGCACTATATACACATTATATAGTGCTATATATTACATATGCTTATGATTTTTACGTTGTCTCAACATATAATGTTTACCTTGTAAATTCTGATAAATCAACTTTTGATGTTATTTCATATCCTTTTATCTTTGTTGGTGAGAGCTGAATTCTTTTCTTAACTTTTTTCTTTACACCTAAACCTAAAAGAATATCAAAACCCTTCTCATCGCGAGCTGCCACTGGAATTCGTGTTGGACAGACAGATTCTATAAAGCAAAAGCAGTAAAAACTGGTTACTCATGAACTCTTCCCACAAGAAAAGAAAAATCAAGGGAAAAATACTACAGAATATGAGAATTATAAAATCTACTTAAGTATACAAACATGAGAAAACATGAAAGTATTTTAGACATTTGAGAATGAAGTTTCAGTTGTATTTTTTTTTACCAGAAGGTGGATAAAATTAAGATAAGAATGTAAGAAGGATATTTAATGGAGGGTTTCACAGGTAACACAATGCTTAAGTTTGCAATATGGAGCAAAGGGTGATAACCTTGAGATTATCACCCTCTTCTGTAGCATTAAGGAAGGAAAAGGTATTATAATACAATAAAAACTGGTGATGTAGATTTTTACTAGCCTCACAAAGGATAATGATAACCTGTAACATAGAATATCTTAGATAAACCAAGTTCATTTAAAGCAAGAAACAGGTGGGGGTGGGAAACACAGGTTTAAATTCACAAATTAATCCCTAGCAGACTAAAGCTGTAATCTTATTTTATTCTATCATGTTCAGAGACCATTAACAACAGGAATGCTTTGGTGATGAGCAGATTTCCTTGTTTATTTTAAAACTCTGAGTTCCAGTAATACTTGCTTTTCTGTTAAATCTCAGAGCTTAGTGATATCTAAGTACTTCAGCCTTGCTGGATTCATAAGAAATGTATTCTATTTAAAATCCTGCCATGTGCAAAAGCACAAAAATTGTGTATCTGGAGTCTAGACAGAGCAATCAAATACATCCAACTGGACCTTACTGGCAATACAATAAAATATAATAACAAAAAGCAAAATAAATGATCCAAATAGCAGTTCTCTTACGAATATTAGATAAATATCAAAGAAGGCAGACCAAGATTTGTACAATTTCTTTTCTCATCTTTTGATTGAATGACCTCATCATCTTTTACTAGTAAATAACACCAGTGCCTTGAAATCTAGGATGATTTGGAGTAAACTATCCATCATCTGATGAAGTGTCTTCCAAATGCATGAGCAGCAACAATAGAGTATAGCATAGATTTTTATAACATTCCTTTCAGTGTTAAGTCAGTGGAAACAATAGGCTTCCACTGGCCTTTAGTACAACTTGTGCACAAACCAGAAAATAAAAATCATTTGTACATCACCTCACTAATAATAGATTATATTTTCTTTTGACAAAAAGATAAAATGTAGGAAATGGAAATTCATTCTTGGCTTAGAAAAATTGTTAAGTAGAATATAATTTTAAAGGCTAACACAATAGTAAAAATAACTTGTTTGGGTTTTATCAATTTGGATATCAACCTTTTTCATTTTAAAAGGATTATACGATGACCATTTTTGAAGTTATCCTTTCCTCTGTTTGACTGCTGTGGAGAAAAGATAATGTCTTTTCTTTACACATATCAGATGGCAGTATTATCAAATTCCCTTACCTCATTCTTTACTCCTTTTCTCTTTCATTTTTAATTTGAAGTGGCAGAACTTTTGTTGAATATTCAGTATATATAATTCTAGCACAAAAACAATTGCTTGGGCTTTAAAGAAATAGGGCTTGTGGGTTGTTTATTTTAACCAGACATCCAAGCACCTCTGTTGACATGTACCTGTGCTTCTGTAGCATACCACTCTTAGCATTCCTAAAATGTGGTCAGCATCACCAAGGCTGGTGACTGTCACTCCACCCAAGTTCCCACTGCAGCAAAATGATGTTGACAAAAGTAAGGAATCAAACCCAGACCTGGGCTGACTCCAGAGATGGCTGGAACACGGTGCAGCCACAGGCCTCAGTTTCACAGGAAAACAACCAGGAGATCTGACTGGTTTACTCAGCACAATGTCTGAAGCCATCCATGCTGTAGTATGTCTCAGTAGTTTATTCTCTTTTCTTGCTATGTAGTATGAAATGTAGTAAGATGCATTCATCCATTTTTTCTGTGGGCAGTCTTTGAGTTGTTTTCAGTTTTTGACTGATACAAATGTAAAACTGATCACACATTCTAGAACACATCTTTTGAAAGACATATGAGCTTATTTTTCTACAGATAAGTACTTAGTAGTCGAGTTGCTGCTTCATGGGGTATGTGTGTGCTTCACCCTAGTAAACAGAGCCAAACATTTTCCTAAAGTGGTTGTACTGCTTTTCCACCTCAGTAGAAATTCTACTTACACTTAAAAGGGATAAAAGTATGCAATTAGGTGATAGTTATCACACATATTTCAGAGAGAAAAGAGGGTAGACTGTGCCATTCACATGACCTTATATGTTCTTAATAAAAAAAGCTTTCTTGTTTCTTTCTTAGTAGTAATTGACTAGATATTAATATAGTCACATCTTGATGAAATTATAAACACTAGCAGCAAGGTCTGTATGCTCTACTTTGCATATTTTATTTCGCTTTTCCTATGAATATCCAAACATCAATTTTCATGCATAATACAAACATTATTTCCTTATTTAAAACTGTTGCTCTATCATAGCTCATATTTTATCAGAGAAAATTCATGTTTTGGAATACAATACACACCCCTGAAAAGTCAAGTTATCCTCAATTCAGATTAGAATTTCATTCTTATAATGTAAAAATTGAATACAAAGAGGTCTTCTAAATAATTAGTGAGCTTTTTATGAAATACTTTACCCAGTTCTAGCCTATCTACCAAGTTTCATCCTTACTCTCAACTCAGTGGGTGGAAATTCATGAATTGGAGGGGCAGAAAAGAGGAATCAGATTCACATGGCATTATAAAAATGCATCATGAAATCATGGGAGCTAAAATATTAGCCATCTTCATAAAAATTTCAATCATCCAGGCCATAGTCCCTGTTATGTATACCCTTACCCCCTGGGACTTTTACTGAACTGCAAATTGAACTGAGTAGAGTAGGACAATATAGCAATGCACATTCAGTAAGCATCATAAGGCTTGAATTAAATAATAAAATTATTGAGCAATCTCCAATAAAGTAACAACAAGAAGCATAAGAATTTTTTTATTTGAGGTAAAGAAATCTAAAGTCCAAATTAAATTACCTCAAGGTAAAAAATCTGGAAGAGATAAAAGCCCCAAAGTTTACTGGGGATGAAGGAGAACAAAGGTTCACTCAAGAAGGCAGTGTCTATCTCTATCCTTCCTGTGTTCCCTCTTCACCTCCTCCTTTCTCAATGTTTCTCATTTACAATGAGAGAATGGGAGTTTTATCCTTGTGAAAAACAGACATTTTACCATACAACATCTAGCTTAAAAACTGAAACATTATAACCAATGAGCAACATACTAAAACAAATCATAAAAAGAGTAATGTGGATAAAGTTCTGATACAGATGATACAGAATTGCCCATCTAATCCAGCCTTCTTGCTTCACAGAATGGAAAAATGAGGCTTACTCAAAGAAGCTGAAGGTTGTATGGCTAAATGGAGCCAGAACTACACCTATATTCTGTTCTCTGTTCCTACTACACAAGGGAATATCATATGCTCTTTCAAAAAATACATAAATTTCCTGTATCATCCAAACATCAGGACAGCAGAAAGCGGAACAGTGAGCATACCAAGCAGTTTCCTAGAGTCTGAACTTTCATCACTTGCACCTACACATGGGTAAGTTCAACACATGTGAAGCAGAATATGGGCCCGGAAACCCAATAATTCCAACCACAGAGAGCTGAAAACTCTTGAAGATACCTAAGGGATACTTTCAGGGAATAAGGGTACAAGAGAAAATTATGGTTTTTTTTCTCCCTCCTCAGTCTGTTCTATCAAACCCATGTCTGCTTGACTTGAAACAGAATCATGACATAAGCAAGTTTCACCTCATATTACCCAATATAAGAACCATTTTAACAATGATATACAAACCAAACTACCTTTATAGGAATTGAAGAATCCAGTTAGAATACTGCAGAAACCTGGGTGAGCACAAAGCCATGGACAGTCAACTGAGGTAAGAAAAAATTTCATTTTGCTCATGTCAGACCATCCTCTAAGTAGATATGAATAGATCCAGGAATGCACAACTTCTCCCTTGAAGAAAAGTGAAGTGTGCCTCTGATGCTTTTACTTTTCTGAGGACTGCCTGAGGAACTGGTTTTGATCTTGCCTTATTTGGAACTCTGACAGACCTAGAATAGCTTAGATGCCTGGGGGAATAATAAGAACCAAGAAAATAGGGGCATATCTTGCTGTGGATAGCACAATTCAGTATAATCATCAAAGAGTTCACAATTGAGGCTTCTCCCACAAAAGGAAGGGAAAGGGATAGGGGATGCATCTGGTGTTCTGACTTTCTGAAGGGCTACCTTAAGGACTAATATCTATCTTGTCTAAGGGTACTGATGGAAGCAAACAAAATGTGAATGATTAGTGGAGGCTGAGAACAAGGATGAGTGGGATAGCTATGGCTACAGAACCAGAGAACATGCAGTGTCACAGATGTACACTAAAGGGAGGCAGTTTTTGAAAAATTAAACAGTAAGTCTCTCTAACCAAAAAGTTGCATGTACAAGCCTGGTGCAGTGGCATATGCCCATAATACCAATTACAAAGAGGTTGAGATCGGAGCACCATTTGAGTTCAGGAATTTGAGACCAGCCTGGGCAATATGATTGGATCCAGTTTCAAAAAACAGAGACGGAGACAGACAGACAGAGTCAAAAGGAAAAAAGTTGCATCCATTTAAAAAAGAAAAGATTTTTGAGGTCCTTCAGAATCCCTAACCAGCTGATTGATAAGGATCCTCTCCTGTACAAAGTCAATCTATAAAAATGGTCAGATGATCATTTTTAGCAAATGTTTGGATCCTAAAACAAAGCTAAAGTACACATGCACACACATACACAGAAAGAGAGAGAGAGAGAGAGAAACATGGCACAAAAGAAAAAGGTAAATCTCCAGATACCAATCCTAAAAATATGGAAGCATATGAATAACCTGAAAAAGAACTCAAAATAACCATCATAAAGATATTATATGATTTGAAAAAAATAACACATGAACAAAATGAGAATATCAACTAAGAGAAAGAAAATACAAAGAGGAACCAAGCAGACAATGTGGAAGTTGAGAAATATAACTGAATTGAAAAATTCAATAAAGGGTTTCAATAACCAACTTAATGAAGCAGAAAAAAAAACAAAAGAAGGAAGAAGCCATAAATTCAAGGCCAGGTCATTTGAAGTTATCCAACCAAAGATATATAAATTAGAAAGAATAAGAAAAGGCAAAAAAATGGCTTATGGAATTCCATCAAGCAAATCAATATAGCATTATAGGAATCTCAGACGGAAAAGAAAATGAGAAAGAAACTGCAAGTTTTGTTGACTGAATAACAGCTGAAAATTTTCTAAATCTGGAAAAGAAAATGGATATCCAGAAGAACTCCAGCTAAGGGCAACCCAGGAAGGTAAAAACTAAGAAACACTAAAATTAAATTATCATAAGTCAAAGTTATGGAATTTAGAAAGCAGCAGGACAATAGTGATTGGTCAGATAAAGGAGAACTTCCATAAGACTATCACCAAATTTCTGAGTAGAAACTTTGAAGGACAGAAGAGTATGGAATGATATATTCAAAATACAGAAAGACAAAAGCCCACCAATCAAAAATATTCTATCCAGTAAAACTGCTCTTCAAACATGAAAGAGAAAAATATATTTTCCCAGATAAAAGCTGAAAGAGTATATCATCACTATACCTGCCTTATAAGAAAACCAAAGGCAGTCCTTCACATTGAACACCAGAAAAGCATAAGACAACATAAAACTTGCTACTATAGGAAAATGTATAGACAAATACAGAATGATGCAATAGTAAAAAAGTGGCACATAAATGACTTTCAATTCTAGTCTAGGACTTTAAATGTAAAGGGATAAACTCCAAATCAAAATACAGAGATAGGGGCTGATGGATCAAAAAAAATTTTTTTCAACTATTTCCTGTCTTCAAGAAATTCATTTTCGATTTAAGGATACACACACACATAGAAAGTGAGGAAATGGAAAAAATATCCCATACAAATGGTAAACAAGAGAACAGGGCAGTTATACTTATGAGAAAAACAAGTATATTTTAGTCAAAAAAACAAAAACACCAAAAGAGATATAATAATAAAATGGTCAATTCACCCAAATGATCCAATAATTATAAACATAAAAATACCAAACATCATAGCATCCAAATTTATGAAGCAAATATTGACTAAATTGAAGGTAGAAATAGCAACATAATATGGTGAGATTTCAATATCCCACTTTCAATGATTAGAACATCCCAATAAATAATCAATAAGGAAATAAATTAGCATTTGAACAATACTATAGACAAATGAAAATAACAGATACTTAAAGAATAGTCTATTCAACAGCAGCAGAACACATACTGTTCTCAAATAAACATGAAACATTCTCCAGATTGGGTCACATGATAGACCTCAAAACAAGTCTTAAATTTAATAAGAATGAACTCATACCAGTACATTTTCCAACCACAACGGAATGAAACTATAAATTAATAGCAGGAGCAAAACTGGAAAACTCAATATATGTGGAAATTAAACAACACATTCTTGAACAACCATTGGGCCAAAGAAGAAATCAAAGGGGAAATTAGAAAATATCTGGAGACAAATGGAAAAAAAAAAAAAAAAACACACATTAAAACTTATAGGATGCAGCAAAATAGTACCAAGGGCAAGTTTGTAATGATAAATATCTACGAAAAAAATAAAGATCTCAAATAAGCAACATAACTTTGTAAGTCTCAAAAATCTAAAAAAAAGAGGAATAAACTAAGCCACAGTTAGAAGGAAGAAAATAAATTAGAACAGAAACAAATGAAATAGAGAATAGAAAAACAATATAAAAATCAATGAAACTAGTTTGTTTTATTTAAATAAATCAATGAAATTGGCAAATCCTTTACCTAGATTAACCAAGAAAAAATACAAGACAAAATCAGAAATGAAAGAGACATTACAACTGATGAAACAGAAATAAGATCTTATAAGAGACTACTATGAAGAACTATATGCAAACAAATTGGATACTCTAGAAATAAATTCCTAGAAAAATAAAACGTGCCAAAATTGAATTAAGAAAAAATAAAATATATGAAGACATGTATGTCTATGAAGGAGATGGAATCAGTAATTAAAACCTCCCCACAAAGAAAAAAGCCCAGAACTTGATGCCTTCATTGGTGAATACTTCCAAACATTTAAAGAAGAATTAATTACAATCCTTTCTAATTCTTTCACTTCATATGAGACTAGCTTTATTCTTTTAACAAACAACAGCAAAAAAAAAAAAAAAACCAACAAAAGAAAACTAGGTTAATATCACTAAAATAAAGATGTAAGATTCCTTGATAACAAACTGAATTCAGCAGCTTATCACAAGGATCAAAGAGGCCCAGACGTGGGGCACACACCTGTAATGCCAGCTACTCAGGTAGATTAAAGATTATATCTCAAGTTCAAGATAGATCCAGTAAAATCATTCAGCAAAATTCAACATCCTTTGGTGATAAAGAATGTCAAAAAATAAGGTATTTAGGAAATGTACTTTAGCATACTAAAGGCAATTATGTGAAAATTCCATAGCTAACCTTATATTCAAGGGTGAAACATTGAAAGATTTTCCTCTAAGATCTGGCACAAAACAAGGATGTCCAGTCTTACCACTTCCATTCAAAATAGTACTATCCAAAGCAATTAGGCACAAGAAAATAAAAGACATCCAATTGAACAAGAAATTATCTCTGTTTGTACCTGACATAATCTTACACGTAGAAAACCCTAAAAATGGATCTACAATATGACCCAGCTATCACAGTTCTGGGAGTGTGTGTATGTGTGTGAGGGTATCCAAAGGAAATTATATCAGTGTATCAAAGAAACACCAGTATGCCAAGGTTTATTGCTGCATTATTCACAATAGCTACAATATAAAATGAACCTAGATGCACATCAATGGATGAATGAATAAAGAAAGTGTGGTGTGTGTATATATATGCATGTGTGTGCACGTAAACATACACACCACAATGGAAAATTATGCATCCATTAAAACCAATGATACCCATGTATCATTGCAGCAAAATGGATGAAACTAAAAGACATTGTTAAGAGAAATAAGTCAGATAAATACTGATTGTTCTCTCTCTCAAGTGAATATTTTTAAAAGATTCAATGATAGATTTGGATGCATAATACAGTGATTATTAGAGATTGTGAAGGGTGGAGAGAAGGAGAATAGAGGAATGCTGGTTATTGTGGAGCAAATCACAATTAGATAGAATAAGTTCCAGTGTTCTAGATCACAGTAGAAGACCTATGTTCACAATAATCTATTATATATTCCATGATAGCTAGAAAAGTTCAAAGGTTCTAAATGCAAAACAATACATGGAGATGAAAATGTTATCCTTAATCAGTACACATTGTGTAAATATATTGAAATTTCATGTTGTACCCCATAAATAAGTACCATTGTTACATATTAATCAACAATGTTTAAAAATATTTGAGACAGAAATATTAACTACCCTGATTTGCTGATACACCATCCACACATATACACATATTTGTACAATTCAAATAACACTAACACCAGAAAATTCTAAAGATACCACTGCTACCTCTCCTGGCAAAGGTGCAAGATACAAGCTCAACATAAAAAAAATGTTGGGCTTCTATACACTATCAAATAATTCAAATAAGAAATTAAGAAAATTCCATTAACAATAGCATCAAAAAATTAAAATACTTAAAAATAAATTTACCCAAAGATAAAGACCTGTACACTGAAACCTATAAAACATTACTGAAAGGCACAAATACATGGTGCAATCCAGTGTTCATGAACTGAAAGCCCTTAATATTGTTACAATATTCATAATACCAAGACCTACCTACTTATTTAATGCAATAATTATTAAAATGATAAGGGCATTTTTCCACAGATTCAAAAAGCCCTAAAATCCATGTAAAACCACAAAGGACCATGAATGGCCAAAATATATTGAGAAAAAATAGACCTCATTCTTTTTGGTTTCAAATTATCTAATAAGGTTGTAGTAATCAAAACAGTATGGAATTGAAATAATGACACATATAAAGACTAGAGCAACAGAAAAGAGGGCCTGTAAAGACATACACATATATAATGATCTTTGACATGGGTGCCAAGACACAATGAGGAAAGAATCATTTCCTTAACTCCGACCCTGGGGAAACTAGATCCACAAACAAAAAAAAAATAAAACTGGACCATTTTCTTCCACCAACCCATAAAAATCAATTCAAAATGGATTAATCATCAGACTTAAAATTATAAAACTCTTGGAAGAAAACAAAGGAAAATAGCTTTATAACACTGTTGTTATGGTTTAGATAGGAGGTATCCCCCAAAAGCTCATGGTGAGACAATACTAGAACATTCAGAGGTGAAACAAATGAGAGCCTTAACCTAATCAGTACATTAATCCATGGTACAGGGTTAAATGGGGGTACCTGTAGGCAGTTAGGGTATAGCTAGAGGAGGTGAGTCACTGGGGGCTTGCCTTTGGGGCATATGTGTTATTCTTGGTGAGGGAGCTCTCTCTGTTTTCCGATATGATGTCCTGAGCTGCTTTCCTCTGCCACACCCTTCCACCATGATGTGCTGCCTCACCTCCAGCCTAAGGAATGGAGTTGGCCTCCTATGAACTGAGACCTCTGAAACCATGAGCCCCAAATAAACTTTTCTTCCTCTAAAATTGTTCCTGTCAGGCCCTTTGGTCAGAGCAACAAAAAGCTGATTGAAACACTGGTCTTGGAAATGATTTCTTGGAGTAACACCAAAAGCACAGACACAAAAGAAATGATAGACAAAATGGAATGACATCAAATGGAAAGGTCTGTACAGCAAAGGAAGCAATGAAAAGGGTGGAAAGAGAACTGCAAAATGGGAAAAATTACTTGCCAACTATATATCTCATAATTGGATAATATCCAAAAATAAATAAGGAAGTTCTACAGCGTGATACTTTTTTAAACCCCTATTAAAAAATGGGGTAAGGACTTGAATGGATGGTTTCCCAAACATAACATACAAAAGACCAACAAGTAAATGAAAGATGCTCAACATCATTAGTCCTCAGGAAAATGAAATCAAAACTACTATGAGAGAGGAGCATGAATGGAGCAAAATGGCGGATCATGTGCAGGTTTTGTGTTGTAGGAAATGAAGATTAAAGAGCAATGTCGCCTTTACTTTGCATACTGTAATGGCATCATTCCTCAAGTAAAAAGAATGATCTTATTCCTGATATACCTACAAAAACGGCAGTTGGCGTGACTTCTACTCGTTTCTTTGGGAAGAGAAAGAGACTAAAAGGCTCATTTTGGAGACCAGGATTAGTAGACCAGATCTTTGGAATGTGAGGGACAAGTTATCAGAACAGGATTATATCAAGAAACAACCACAAATGAAGACCACAAGTTTTGTGTTTTGAAGCCTGCGTCATGGCCAGCATCATCAAAAGTAGCAGTAAAACTTGGTACAAAGTGATGATAATAATAATAATTGTAATGTGGCACCTTGAGTTTTACAGCAGCTATTGCTAAGCATGAAGCAATTTATGTGATTTTTTAAAAAAATCTTTGCATCTTAAACTAGTAAGTACTCAGGAATCACTTCTGGCACTTAAAGGAACAGACTAATGCACAAGACTGATTTGTTTACAATAAAGAGCATTTTCAGTCCAGTGCTTTTGTATACTAGGGGTAAAAAATTAGTGTCCATGAACATTCCAGAGCATGGTTTGGATAGCCCTTACAAAGGATGCTTTGGCCTGCAGAGGAAGAAGCCAGTACTTTTATGAATATATATGTCTTGTTTCCTATAAAGAAGCATCCCTTCATGTGATTTCTCCCACATTTCTGGAGCAAAAGAGTTGTCATTTCTAATAGTTAGAAAATCAAGATGTGTCAAAGCAATTTTCATAGCATCTTTGTTCAAAGGAGGATCTGTTGTTTTTGGTAAGGAGTTGTTTTTCTCTAATCCACCCTAAAACAAATCTATCAAAGTTAAGAATTAACTTTTCAAAACAGAGGGGAACATGCTCTCAGTGTTTTGTTTTTACTCTTCATTTACTTTTAAGAACTGTAATTTATCACCTAATTGAGTGGTAAGGAGTGTCTCTGTCAATGGGATAAGTTTGTGAGTGATTTTTTTCTTTCTCCAGAGAATGAAGTGTATGGCTTTCCTTTGTTAAACTACCAAGATAGTATTGGGTACTCACAGACTTTAAAGTGGTACTTTATTGTAACAGGACACCTTTCCACCAGAAAATATACACTCTCTTTCAGGTGAATTTAGTAAATAAAAACCAGTCTGCAGTACATTGAAGGGGGAATATTTTCCTCATAATGCTGTTTGAGCTTGAAGTTTAATAAAGCAGTTTATTACAGGTTAAAAAAAAAAAACTACTATGAGTTATCACCTCACATGTTAGGATGGCCATTATCAGGAAAAACAGCAGAAAAATAACAAGAGTAGACAAGGATATTGAGATATTGAAACTCTTACACACTGTTAACTGCTATGGAAAAGAGTATGAGGGTTCCTAAAAATATAAAAATGAAACCACCACATGATACAGCCATCCTACATCTGGAATTTATTGAAAAGAAATGAAAACAGGATCAAGAGATATTTGTGTACAGGTTCACTACTGCATGGTTCACAATAGCCAAGAGGTGAAAACAGCCTAAATGACCAAGAATGGATGAATGGATAAAAAATAAATAAATCATGGTGTACAAGTACAGTGAAATAGTATTCAGTCATAAAAAGAAAGTCTACCATATGAGACAACATGGATGAACCTGAAAGATGTTATGGTAAGTAAAATAAGTCAGTCACAGGACAAAGGCTGCACAATGCTACCTGTGAGAGGTATCTAAAGTAGGCAAAATCACAGAAACGGAAAGAAAAGTGATGGTTGTCCATGGTTTGAGGAAATGTAGAATTGTTCAAGAGATACCAAATTTTAGCCAGGAAAGATGAAAAATTCCTAAATCTGTTCTTATGACAATGAACACAGTTCAAGTATTGTATACTTAAAACTTGTTAATAAGGTGTATCTCATGTTGTCTTTTTTCTGAGAAAGGGGTGAAAAAGGAGACAGAAGTGAGTAACAGAGGGGCAGTTGTAATCGTAATAAGAAGATGACTTTTAGCCATAAATGAACAATTGTCCATTTAAAAAGTGATGGCCTTGACACCAGGAAAATACTGGAGGCAATCCCTCCAGGGAAACAGTGAGTCCTTGAAGATGAAACAAATTATGAGGCAAAAAAACAGACTTCATTCTGAAGCAACCATAGCAAAGTGTAAAAGTGAAAAGTACTAGGAAATATTAACCTTAGATACTAAGTACTTCTGGACTATGTGCCAGAGAAATATGAATTGGTCAAATGATTCAAATACAAATTGCATGACTTGAGATTCTGAAAGAGAAGAATGCCTTAATTTAGTGCATTAACCCTAATCTAATTGGTATAAAAAGTCAAGTGCAAGAAAACCCATATATTCCATAAGCATAACTTCAAAAACTGCATTTTGAATGATGACTGTTGTATAGCACATAAAGGAACTAAAGAGACATGGACATTACTTACATTCTTTCTTTGAGTGTAGATGAAGTAATATTTGGCAAGATTTCACATTTTTTTTTGCACATTGCACATTTAAGCTGAAAGACCTTTTTACCCCTTTTAAGCACAGCAACTCTTTAATGTGTAATTAGTTTGTTAAAAAGAATGCATTTACCAAAATACATATCTACAGAAAGACTCTGAAGAAATACTGAACAGATATATTTTTTCAGTTAAATTTATATTTTAGTATTTAAAAAATAAGTGAAATTTATTCATGAAAAGTCTATTTTAATATTGAAATATGCCTGGCTTCAAAATAAGAGAATTCTAACTAATCTGAAAAGTTATTAGAGAATATCATGCTAAGTAAAGTAAGACAAACCAAAAAAAACCAAAGGCCAAATGTTTTCTCTAATATGGGGATGCTAATTCACAATAAGCAGGTGAGGGATAGGGAAGAATAGAGTCACTTTATATTAGGTAGAGGGGAGTAAAGGGAGGTGAAGGGGTATGGGGGAAGGAAGGACAGTAGAGTGAAACAGGCATTATTACCTAATGTACATATATGACTACATGACTCATGTGATACTATAATATGTATAATCAGAAAAACAAGAGATTATACTCCATTTATGTATGATCTATCAAAATGTATAAATGCATTCTACTGTCATGTACAACTAATTAGAAC
Source organism: Sciurus vulgaris (assembly GCF_902686455.1). Lineage (NCBI taxonomy): Eukaryota > Metazoa > Chordata > Mammalia > Rodentia > Sciuridae > Sciurus > Sciurus vulgaris. Next base: position 101,869,698 of record NC_136467.1, on the reverse strand, counting down.
TAATAATTTTTTAAAAAAAAAATATGAACCCAAAGATGACAAAAACCAGCCCAGCTCATTAACACAGTGATGACCACATATGCTTGCTGCAGCTCTCTTTTTCAAAGTGTGATTAGAGAAGATCCTTGATTTTCTATACTTTAAGTAAAGAAAATCTTTAAAATGTTTTTCTTCACTATTTCCACTAAAAAAAATTATGAAGAAGATGGAACAGTTATGGCATAATTTGTTCCCTAACCAGAAACATAGCATTTTTTCCATCAAATGTGAACCAACTTACTTGTGGAGTCTACATAAGTAAAGTGGAAAATATGTAAACTTTTTCTTTTTATGTTAATATTACTTCTAAAGTATATGAAATATTCAATGCCTATAGATATTCAAATAATATGAACAAATTATTCTCCCCAAATAATCCTAATATAGACATATCTGTGCCCTGACAAGATTAATGTTTACCAAAAACAGGAACTTTCTCAAACTATGTAGTTATTGCAAACTTGAAGTTAGATTTTGTGGAATGATACAGAATCATTGTTAAGCACTTTATTTCCAAATGTCCCATGAAGAAGGAATTTAAGCTTTTCTTAAGTGCAATGTTTAACATTTCCCCTGATATTGTCAAATGTCAGTAATTTGACACTTTTTTCTGAAGAAATGAGAAATTCCCATCCAGAATTATGTACCACAAATTCACTATTATTATTTGTATTAACAAAACTTAGAAATAAGCTAAGTGTATAAAACTGGGAAATTACTAAATAAGCTTTAGTAGAAGATTTTCTGTTATCATGTTAAAAGAATAAGAAAATTATTTAGACAACAAAATGTAATAATGTAAAAAGTAGTGTGTGAAAGTATACATATAATAGTGTCCTGTTTTAGGGAGACAAACTCTAAGACACTTAAAAGGAAATAGACTGGAATAAAAAATACTGAAAAACTCTTCAGCAGTAGTTTTATGTAAGTAGTTGATTTATTTTAGTTTGTTTGTTTTCTACCATCCCCATAATAGATGTACTATAATTGAGAGGGAAAATAAATGTAACAAAACATCATGCTTCTATATTTAGATTTTATAAGAGTAACTGTTTCTAAAAGCAGTTTTTATCCAGAATATAAAACAGAAATCTGTGCTCACTTCAACTCTAACATAAATAACGTGACATTAAAAAAAACTACACCAGTGTTAATGAAAAAATTATATATCAAGATGCAAAAATAATTGCAATTGTTCAATGTTTCCAAATCACAGGAGGGCTTACCTTCGCAGAGCTTCTGCTTCATTATCTCCCTGATTTTGGAGATGGCGATGTAGTCTTCCACGTAGAAGACGTACGTTGACGAGGGCTTGTTGGCAATAGCTCTGAGTTCCGCGTCTTCTGTTTCTGAACCAACGCCGATGGCAAACAGTGTTATTTTATTGTCTCTTGCTGCTTCTGCTGCATCCTTGACTTCATCTTGGGATTTGCCGTCTGTAAGCACCACCGCTATCTTAGTCAGAAATCGTGAGGATTTGGCAAAAAGATAATCCAGTGCAAACTGGATGGCCTTCCCAGTCCTCGTGTTCCCTCCCAGGTAGTGTATGGATTCCATGGCAGCTATCAAATTCTCTCCGGAATCGTAGCTTCCCAGGGGAATCTCCAGCACAGGGTAGTCGCTGTACTGAACCACTCCAACCTGAATAAACTTGGGTCCTATGTCAAAATTTTTTGTGATATTAACAAGCCACTTCTTCACTATTTCAAAGTTTTCTGGGCCAACACTGTAGGAGCCATCTAAGATGAAAACTAAGTCTGTCGGAGCGGTACGGCAACCTAAGTAAAAAGGAAAATCATCAGAGTGCATTTGTTAAATATATATATATATACTTTAAAAAAAAAAAGGTGGTTTTAGATATATGAATTTTTGGATACATGCTAACATCTTTGCTTGTTTTAAGTAATGAATGAAACATGCTAAGGTTGATGCTAAACTTAGACATTGATAAAATATAAACCAAGGAATGAGGAAAAATTAAAAAATTTTCCTGCCAACTTGGATTTAACTAGCTAATACAATTTCATACTATTATTATTGATAAAAGTTAAATGGAACAAGATCACTAAAGCAGTCAACACTTTCACTACATCCAATATTGGTGTCCAAAGGTTTGCTCTCTCATCTTCAGCCAATAATTATGTAGCAAAACATCAGCTTCAATGAATCTATATTCAAGAGTATAAAACTATTTCTTTCTCTGTAAACATTTTTATTTTGAGATAACTAGGAAAATATAGATAGTCTTAAAGTTCAATTAGGAAAAAAGATCTTTTGGTGCAAGTTAGAGCTAGAAAAACTATAAGCAGTTGCGGAAAGAAAAAATATCTTAACTCTACAGTGTACGACATTAAGCCTCTAACCCTATTTCATTCTTTCAGAACCTGGTTATTGTAGGCCTACTCTGTGCTGATATTATGCTAAAGACCCATAAAATTTATCAAAAAGCTCACAAGTTCACAGTCTAGTAAGACAGAAAACTGGCTGGTTTAAGAAAGTAAAAAGAATTAAGTGAACACTGAAGAGGGGATACCAACCTAATTGTGGAAGGTTTTATGGGAAAGCTGATAGGCAATCTGAGATATGAGTATTTTAACCAGGTGAAAAAGAATATATTCTAATCCAAAGGAACAGCAAGTACAAAGGCCCAGAGATGAGAAAGACACAAATTAAAAGACAAACTGGTTAGTTAAAATAAACCCAAAAGTTGGGAATAGCTAGGCTGCGTGGGCAGGAACAGCCATATTGCTTTCCCTTTTTATAATTTCTGCACTCAATACAGCAAAATTAGCCATCATTTTATGACCTACAATATATAATTTGACATTCATTTCTGTTTATATTTGATACATTTACATTTAGTATAGGGAAAATCGCATCTCCCCGGAGATGATGAATTGAAAAGAATGAAATAAGAAATGAATACTATGATTTTACTCATATTAGTAGTTTCCCTTAAGTAGAGATCAGATTCCCAATTTAAAGTTAAAATAAAGATGATTTATTTTCTGCAAATATTTTCAAATAAGCTATCATAATTGTAAAGTAAGTACTAAAGAAAAATTAATTTGTGATAATGGGTATTACTGTCTTTGTATCTCGTTAGGAATAAATTAAGCTCTTTCTATTTTTTCTCTTCTCTTGTCTTTTCTTCCCTCCCTTCCCTTCCTTATCTACATCTTCTTAAATACCTGGGATGTTGGCAAGGCTCCCATGAAGAAGCTCCAAACTTATAATTATCTTAACTCACTCATCATAGTCAAAAATAAACACTATTGTGAGGTGAATATATGTAACAGCCAAGAAGTTACAAAAAAAGTTGTCATAACATGGATTTGACACAAAAATTCAACAGTGATCATGACATTATTTGTAAATTGCTATACTGCAGGTGGTGGTGCCCTCAGAAGGGTATAGCAGACCCAGCTCCACCAACCTCTGCCAATGTATAGGGCAGGGACCACAGGAATGGAATTCTGCCGAGAGGCAAATCTGAAAGCCCAAGAGAATGCCATTCTTCTGTTAGTTTTGGAAGCTTGACTGGGATTAAAAGGTTATGCTTCTAGTAGTCTGGAGGGAGAAACAAAAGGATAGGAAAGATGTGTTTGCAGAGCTTTTCAATGTTGACCCTTCTTAAATACTGAGACTCATTATCTGAACCTGCTAGTGTTTGTGTGCCACCTGATTCAGTGGTTTTAGATCTTACAGGGTTATTCTTGGCCCTCCTTACCTTTCTCCTGTCAGAGCCACAGAGCATGTATTTCATAACTGTAAGTTAGCCAAAACCATGAGTACAAAAGCAAGTATTGGCATTTATGAACCCCAGACAAAATACAAGGGACCTCCTCTTTAGAGAGATGAATAGTGTCAGAGGAATGGAATTGAAGATCAAAAATATAGTTCAAATACCAGTTACCACTCTAACCAGCTGAAAGACACCAAGTCCCCTAAATTTTACATGTCTCTTTTCACCCTCAAAATATAGAGACAAGGTAATCTATTTTGTAGAGTACTTGGGGGATTAAACACTAGTTATTATTGTTTTAATAAATTTGAAGTCAAATTGAATCAAGTTGTCAAACCATACGATGTAACTATTACAGAGACTAATATATAGCAGGGTGTTTATGAGTTTTTAAATGTGAATGTAAGTAAATTTTTTTTAAAAACTATGCTATCTATACATAATGGTCTCTGTAGCAGATCCACAATTATTACAACTCTTTGTCTCTAATGCAAGCTTGCTCAGAGGCAGAACGAACATGGTCAAGCTAGGCACAGTGGCACACGCCTATCATCTCAGTGGCTTGGGAGGCTGAGGCCCTAAATAACTCAGTGAGACCTGTCTCTAAATAAAATACAAAAAAGGGTTGGGGATGTGGTTCAGTGGTTAAGCACCCCTGAGTTCAATCACTGGTACTGAAAAAAAAAAAAGAAGAACCTGGTCACAATTACTCAGAGGTCACTGTGCTGAGCCACTTACATGCATCATTATCCCATTCAGTCCTGGTAACCACCTAAGAGACATGCATTTTCTCTCCATGTCTACAAAGCTCAGAAGTTGCTGAACATGGATTCCAAATCAGACTGGGTACTCCAAAGCCCAATGGATTAAGAGGATAAGGTATTACCATAGAGTAATCTCAAAACTACCTCTGAGGGAAGCTCTTCCTCTCAGTTATAACTACAATTCATTTATCTTAGGACATTATAGCATCTAAGACAATAAGAACAAGATCCTTAAAACTACTCTTTGAATTCCCAATATTTGATTTCCAGAATCAAAATCCGATAACAAAAAAAGAGACGATGCTGACAGCTCTTACTTGATCTTATTTCCCCATCTTCAGCTAATACAAAATTCTGAAGAAGTAGAACCAAAACTATCCAGATAAATGTAATGTGATGAGCCATGTTTGTTTTCAATTTAATATTTTGGTTTTAGGATTCCTGAAAAGACAAAAAGTTAAATATATTAAATAAATGAAGACAAACAAGCAGTCATTATACATTTAAGTTTAAATTAACTTCATGGTTTTAGAATTTAGATAAGTCTAAAATAGATAAATTTTAAATATTTTAATATAGGAGGACAATTAATAGGGTCTGAGGAAGACCATGATATAGCTTTCAATTCATAAGTGTCTTGGAAAAGTATAAGCTCTTTCTAAAACTTTGAGCTTTGTTCAAAACGTTCACTAGAAATTCTGCTTTACACAAATTCTGTGAAATATTTTCATGTTCTTTTTAATATCTAAATTGTTGCAAATATTCTTTTAAACATGGATTTGTGTTTTTTAAAAATAGTCCAAGGCATCTGGTAAAAATATCTGTATGATAATCCAGAGAGAAATTAATTTAGAAAGTGAGATATTAATTATGAACATTAAGAACTATTTTATCTGATTCATAAACATCATTTATTTGACTTTAATATATCTCTAAACATCAGTTCAAGGACTTCATTTCTGACTAAAATGTGGAAAATTTCAGGATTTCATCATTTACAATCATGAGGACACACCAAATAAACCACAGATCCGCAATGTTTAACCCAGAAGCAAGGAGAGGATTTAAAGAAACCTAAATGAACTAAAGCCCATAAATTACTGACCCTTTAAAGAAGAAATTCATTGCTGCTTTCATCCCTGACAGAAAGAAAATCCTCCAGAAGAGAAGGAATTTGCCAAAACATGAGCGAAATCACTCAAAGTTGGTATGGCAGATTGGAATTCAAATTAGAATGCTGAGAAGCCCCAGTGAGAGAGGATAAACCCCAGACAGCATTTCTTCCTCATGAGCCTAAGTCAAACACAGAGTAGATGGGAAATACGGTGACTGTTTAGGAGAGTTGGAATAGCCCACGGAGGCTCTCTCCCATCTTCCCCTGAGCAGACACCCAGAGATTTCCTCAAATACAAAGTAGAGGTAAGAGCAAAAGGGCAGACAGGAATCCGTTTAAGGCTCTGCAGTCCTGCAAAACAGCACGGAGAGAGATCTCAAAAAGCAGAAGCCCAGAGAAGGATTAGAAAAACAACTCTCCAGAAGTATGAAAAGCTAAAACCATACAGATGAGCTGAAAGAAATCCCAACTGTCCCAAGATATGAGGTGAAGCAAGAAAATTTGATTTCTTGGGAGAAAAACACTCTGGTGTTCTCAACTCCAGAGATTATCTAAATATCAGAAATCCCAAATAGGGTTTGTAAAATGGATACAATAAGTATCTTAAAGGATCTAGCGAAGAAGATGAACAACAATGATTTTAAAATGCCCAAACAGAAACACTTGCAATGAAAAATACATCAGAGAAGAATTAATGCAACAGGCTTACCTGCATACTCCAGAGTGCAATATCAGTAACTTGAAGACAAGTCAGTATAAATTATCCAAAAATGAAATCCTAAGAGAAAAACAAGAATGATGAAAGGAATAAAGCATCTGAAATTTATGAGACAATATCAAGTGGTTTTTATTTAGCATACAGTAATTTTCTTGAGATAGAAAGAGGGTAATAAAAAAGTTTGAAAATAAGTGGCCCAAAATTTTCTATGCCACTTTTACTCAGATCCAAAAAGTTCAACAAACCCCAAGAAAGAGACAAAGTGAATCACATCTAGATACATCATAATCAATCAACTGAAAAGCAAAACAAAAGAGAAAATTTCTCAAACTGGTCAGAGGGGGAAAAAAAATCACATTATAATACATAAGGGACAGCAACAAGAATTTTAAATTGATATTACAGAGTCATAGAAATGGCAATCAGAAACTATAAAAATCATAAATATGTGGATATCTAATATTAAAATATCTAACTATATGGAGTAAAATATGAAAAAAAAAAGAAATAGACAAACTGAAAACATAATGTGAAGTTTTAACATCCAGGATTCAGCAAGTATACTGTATTGGCACAAAAGATTTAAACTCTATCAACTATCTTCACCTCATGCCATCTGTAGAATATTCCCCCTGACAATAGCAAAGTACACATTCTTCTGAAATGCATATGGAATAGTCACCAAAAAGAGCACGTGCTGGGAGGGACATTCAAAAAAAAAATTAAAATCACACAGATTATGTTTCTTGACCAAATGGTGTTAAATTAGAAAATATTGGTGAGGCTATCTGGACCTTAGAAAGGTTTTTGCTCATGTGCATTTTATTTAATAGATAATTGGACCTAATTCAAAAGCTTTGAATTTTTTAATCAAAAACTTTCCACAAAGAAAATGCCAGGTCTAGATCACTTTGCCAATAATTTCTACCAAACATTTATTTAAATGATCAAAATCAAATTCATTGACTGAAATTAAATGAAAATAGAAGATGGATGAATTTTCCCCAACTTCTATCATAAGGCCAACTTAACCCTAAATTGAAAACTGGCCAAATAGAAGAAAATGTAGTCTACTATTCTTCATGATCATAGTTATAAAAATCTACAACAAAAAAACAACAAATCAAGTCTTGCAATATATATATAATAACTGCCAAGTAAAATTTATCTCAGATATAAGATTGATTTAAGACTCAAAAATGAACATATAAAATTTACTACACTAAGGAATAAAAAAACATCTAGGTCCATTTTAATTTGTGAAGCAAAACATTTAACAAAATTTAACACTCATTCATGACAAAACTTTCAGCAAATAATAAAAAGGAACTTAACATGGTGAATGCCTTCCATGAAAAATCTAAATAAACAGCATAATTAAGAGGTGAAATTCTGAGTAATTTGTCCCAAAAATCAGTAGCCAAAAGTATATTCTCACATCACTTCTATTTTAAAAAATGTACTGGAAGTCCTAGTGGGTACCACAGGCAAAAAATGAGAAATAATAGATGTGACAATTATAAAAGAAAAAAATAAAACTGCCATTATTTTCAAACATATGATTATCTACATAGAATATTTTCCAGACAGCTTTGCCTGGTGCCACACACCTATAATCCCAGTTACATGAGAGGCTGAGGCAGGAGGATCACAAGTTCAAGGCCAGCCTGAGCAACGTAATGAGCCACAGAATTGGAAGAAAAATTTAAGACTATTTTTAATAGTATCAAAAGTATCACAAACCTACAAATATGGCTAATGAAAAATATGAGAGGTCTCTGAAACACTGTTAAAATTTCAATGACTAAATAAATGTAATGACTCATATTCATGTACTGGTAATGTGTCCATTCTCCTCAAATTATACATTCAACAAAATCCCAAGTGAAATTAACAAGTATATTCTAAAAATTACAGAAAATGCAAATTATTTTGAAAGAACAGTCTTGATTTAGAAAAACTAAATTGGTAAATTTACATAATCTGATTTTGACTCAGTATAAAACCACAGTAATCAAGAAAGTAGGGTATTGGTATAAGAATAGATGTAGAATGAAGCACAACAGAGCTCACTTCCATGGTCAATTTTGAACAAAGGTGCCAAGGTAATTGAATAGGAAAGTGTTTTCAATAAAATAGTGTTGGGTCAAAATGAAACTTGACCCCAGCTTGTTCCATACAGAAAAAATTAGATGGAGTGTAGTTCTAAATATAAAAGCTAAAGCTATAAGGCTTCTAAGAAGAAAACATCCTTATGACTTTAGAATTAGTCAAGTACATTTTAGGAAACAAAAATCATTAGCAAATATTTTTAAATGGGTACATGAGATTTCATTAAAATTAAACATTTTCTATTTTTCCAAAGGCAATATTAAAAATGTAAGCCAAAATTCAGATTAAATGCTTATGAAAAATGATACATATCCAGATTTTTATAAAAATATAAAAGACACATGTAAATACACACATACATATACACCTATAAATCCTACAAAGCTTTTATATTCAAAAAGAAAAACAACATAATTTTTTTTCAATTGGCAAAAGGTCTTCAACAGAAATATTATAAAAGAAGATATAGGAATGCCTAATAAACATTAAATGATATCCATCATTATTAGTCATCAGGAAAATGTATATTGAAAATGGAACAAGATGTCATTTCACACCTACAAAACTGGCTAGAATGAAAAGACTGACAATATCAAGGTTTGTGGAGAAACTGGAACTCACATGTTGTTGGTGAAAGTAAAAACTGATATAATCACTTCATAAAATTGTTAGGTACAATTTCTTACAACTATGGCCAGAAGTTCTTTCATGCTAACTATATAACCAAGAGAACTGAAACTGCATGTACACACACAGAAGAAAAGTTTAATAATGTTTTGCAGTAGTTTATCCATAATATTCCCAAACTAAACATAACTCAAATGCTAGAAACAAGTTGTGTGACATATTCAGACAATGGAATACTACCCAGTAATAAAAAATAAACTACCAAATAATGTGAATTAATTTTAAGTGCATTCTATTTCATGAACAAAGCCAGATGCTAAAGAATACATTCAGTATGATTCCAGTCATATGAAGACCCCAATAGGCAAAACTAACCTACAGTATTAGATATCAAGTAATGGTTGCCTTTGCTGGGAGAAGGCGACTGGAAAGTAGCAGAAATAAACTTGCTGTTGATACAAACATCTTCCTTGTGGCATCAATATTCAGGTACATAAAATTGTATAAAACCATTAAACTGAGACTTGACTGAATAATCATCATATATAAACTATACCACCATAAAAAGCAATCCATCCAAAAGAATTACTGTCGTCTTTGAAATTAGGCTGAGTCCGCTACACAAAGAGCTATAAAGGTCAAAAATCATCAGTGAGAGACATTTTTGGTAGGCCATCACCAGAATGTACTGTTTCATGACAATGACACATACTACCAAATACTGTCTAACTTTCTCCTCAAAAGTCTCAAACTTTAGTTATGTTCTATCAGAAAATATCCCCAGTGTTTCTATATAAAATCAGAATTCTAGGGCTAAATTCCTTAGTGGTGTTATACTCAGAATCTACAACAATTAAAGTAGAAGAGAGAAAACACATTAAAGATATGTTATTGTAATGTTAATCACTGAAGTAAATTGGTTTCATAAGTGTTTACAGGTATTTCATTGTCTATGTGCTTATGTACAATTCATACAATTATGTACAATTCATGTACATAAAGTTAGACATATCAGATTTGAGCATTGACTCGAATCCTGGGGAACTTGTTAAACCCAGGTGCCTCGCCTGACCTAATAGCTTCAGGTTACTGGGGAAGGCCGAAGCATTAAGAATAAATAATGCTCCCCTTATGCCAAGACTCCTTAAAGTTCTAGAAATTTTTGCCTAAAACACTGCAAAAAATGATGATCAAGGAAAAATTCCTGTGGTCCCTCTTCCCTTGGTAGAGAAGTCAGCCAGCAGCCTAACAAACAAAAAATGCTGAAATCTTGTTCCTCAGAGTGGTTGGGTGACTTTTAACATCCCCTTTTCTCAAATACTAAAGTACCTGAAAATGACTAGAGATCTTTAAATGCAGATTCTGATGCAGTGGGTTTGCTTTATAGCTGGAGTTTTCCATCACAACAGACTCTAGGTGACTCTGATCCTGCTGACCCTCTGACCACACCTGGAATAGTTAGTCTGTAAAAGGCACTTCAATTTTTGCCTTTGGTGATTTTCTCCCTTAGCTAAAAATAATGTTGGAATTTCTACAATGGTAAAAACAGAATCCCTAGTTTTTAGACCCACACCTCACTATTTATCTTTCTGAAACAAATGCAGTGGTGGGGTAGAGACCAAAATTCTGACCTCAGGAGCAAGAACCAAGAATCCATCTATTCTATGTCAATAAGAATACTAAGAAAAAAGAGAGCAGACACAAATAAAAACAACTATAAATACAAGAGGAGCCATTATATTGGATACTGCAGAAATGTAAATAATCACAAGAGACCACGATGAAAAGCAAGAGGCCAACCAATTGGATAACCTAAAAATGTATCAATTCTTAGAAACATACAACCCACCAAAACCAAATGATGAAGAAATGTGAAATTTAAATAGATCAATAATGAGTGAGGAGCTTGAATTAGTAATTAAAACCTTCCAACCATAAAAAATTCAGGACCAGTAGCCTATAACAAACATTCAGAGAAGGACTAACTCCAATTATTCTCAAACTCCAAAACCTGTGGCTCACATTGTCACACCAAAAAAAAAAAAAAAAAAAAAAAAAGAGCTTTCACCAAACTGGAGCTAAGTAAACATTGTTGAATTTTCTATACCGAAAAATTGTAAAAATTTTCTCTCATAATGAAAAAAAGAAACATACAACATACACACACAGGAATACTATTCAGCCTTAACAAAGGAAACCCTGCCATTTGCAACAACATTAATGAACTTGGGGGATATTATGCTAAGAGAAAACAGCCACACAGAGAAAGATTGATTTGATAGGATCTCACATGTAGAATGGTGGCTAACTGAAGCCAAGGAGTGGGAGAAAGAAGAGAGAGATGGTAAAAAGGTACAAACTTCAGTTGCAAATGAAGAAATTCTGGAGACCTAAGGTACGGCATGGTAACTATAGTTAATAATGATTTATTGTATACTGAAAATTTGCTAAGAGTAGTTCTCAAGTATCCTCAGCACACAAAAATAAAACCCAGGTAAGTGGTGGACATGATATCTTGATTGTAATAATCATAATGTATAAGTACTCCAAAACAATATGCTGTGTGCCTTAAATACATACAATTTTATTTATCATTCATACCATGAAGAGCCAGAGAAAAATGTTTAACCTTATACAAGTAAAAATAAAAATGAGGAAAAGAAGAAAAAAAAAAAATCCAGCACAGACCGGCAAAGCCCAGGGTGCAGCCGGAAGGCCAGGGCACATGGAGGGGTGAAGGAAGGGGAGAGGAAGGAGGCCTGCTGTCAGCGGTCAGGTCTACTTCAACTGCCTCAGGGACACGTACTCAAGAGCTTATCTACATTCTCAGCAAGAAACTAAAATGAGTCATTCTGTCTAAAATCTGCTTTCAAAAGACTGGATTATGTGTGATTAAACACTGTCTTCACAGGAACTTTAAATAACTATGTTGGCAAGAGTCAAGTAGGCCCAGATAGAATGGATTTCCAGGAGAATGATTTTCACTGATCAGAACACGGTTCCCTTTGATACTAACTGAAAGTGGCCCTAATCATATAGAAGAACTAGGATGACATTTTGGTGAGAGACCACAAATCTGCCCCTTCCTAGCTCTCTCACCGTCACTTTTGGGAAGTGCTATCCCAGAGACGCAGACACAGTGCCAAGTTCACCAGAGGCCTGGGTCTACCCTGCCATCAGAGCTGATCAGAATCTGGTTGTGGTGGTACTTACTACAGTTGCATTTTTAACAGAGTAAAGAACACAGTTGCTTGCCTCAACTCATAATGGACGGGCTGCTAAAGAACATAGGAATATATGTGTCATCTTAAACATGGAATTCTGTTTTAGAAAATCTTAACCTTGAATGTTGCATATGTAGTTCTTAATGGGTTCTGGAAAAAGAGAATTTACTTTTACCAGAATTTCAAAATATAGGAATTTAAACTTAGATTACCTTAATGGGAATTATACATGAGACTACATATGCGTCAGGAAATCCAAGTTATAGATTTAATACTGACATTAATTAACTAGAACTTAGAGAACATCCTTCTTATCGTACCTTAAAGCAAGATAAACCTGGTGACCTTTAATCTTCCTTTCAACTAGGGAAATAAGGATCCATATTCTTTGTCCTCACAGGATTATTATGATAATGAAATTTTAGTTTAAAATTACTTTGAGACAATACTAGTTCATTTAAACTTGGTAACTGTGGAGAAGAATAGGGTTTACCTGTATAACATGACTTGCCTCTTGCATGCACTCTGAACAAAAGAGACCCAGAATTTAAAGTGAGGTTCTCTTATTCTAGAACTATTTCTTCTGTATTCACTCAACAATAAACACTTAAGTGCCTTCTATATAACAGACACTTCTTAGCTGCTAAGAATCCAGAGGTGAAATATTAGCGTGTCAGAGATTAAACACATAATTGAGCGAGATAACTTCAAATAGTGGTAAGTGTTATAAAGAAATGAAAACACTAATGTAAAACGAGGGGCCAGGAGAAAAGGGCTCCTTTGCATTTGGAGGTCATTTTCTTAGTGCCTCTCTGAAAAGGTGACATTTGAGCCGACACTGTAGTAACATGAAGGAACCTTGCTTGAGGGGATCTGGGGGCAAACTCTCTTCCACTGGTGGAGTCAGTAATGCTTATTCTAGGAACAGGTCAGTGAACCATGAGGAAAGAGTGGCAGAGGCTGAGGTGAAGTAGCAGGATTCCCGTGGACCATGTTTAGTCATGGAGCACATGTAGCATAGAACAATTCCCCGAAAGGCAAAGTAAGTTCATCAGAGAGCTTTCAGCACAGGCACATCGTGACCTGGTGTCCAAATTAAGTGTCTCATCCCACATTCAAAATCAAAGAGCTCTATAAAGCTTAAGAATTATTTTATTTTCAGGGGAAGCAGGAAGTAAATGGATCAACTTACTAATTACTGTTTCCCTTTGTTGCTTTTCATATTTCTTCCATTTCCTTACCTTAGGTGTCACATTCCACTGTCCTCATTGCTAATATTTTATTAATGTCAAAGTAAATATTTATGAATAAACTTCTCAGAATAGTTGCTACAAATGAAAGTGTTTCTTCTCCCCTCACAATTACTGTATCTTTCAGAGAATCAGGAGAAAGGTAGAAGAATTAGTATGAGGAGCCACAGGAAAGCAATAGAAGCCTTCAAATTGAGGGACTGTCAGCAAAGAGGCCGTCTCAAAATTTAGTTGGTATGCTTGGCTCTAAAACCTCCAAATAAAAGTTAAGACTAAAAATAGTCTACTTATGAGACACTAATTCATGCTTATTTACTAGCTTTGTTTTGGAACTAAATTATAAAACAGGAAAAGATGGGGAAACAAATTCTGGTCCTTGCTCTTTTACATACAATATACAAATGTGTAGTGTTCTACATTCCAATATTAAGATATAAGAAGTATTATTAAGACAGAATAAAATTTGAAAGGGCAAAATGCTGACAACCTGGTAAAAGGATAAGTAACCAATTAATATATGTATGCTGACAGAGTTTAGTTTGAGCTGTTAAAAATTGAATGATGTATAACTTTTGGAATTACATAGAACAAATCACATGCAAAAAATAATCATGTCACCTTAATTATGTGTAACAATATATGGTTAACTGAAAATTGACATTTGTTATTGAATTTCTCTAAACAAGCACCCAGCATAATAGGCAGGACAGAAAATTATAGCCCCCATATTAGAGAGAGGTTAACAGATTAAAGGAAACTATTATTTTATACATTGTCTTAAATGCTAAAAATACAAAGATTTCTCTTTTCTCCCTTTCTCCCCCATCCCTTTTTCTCTCATTCACACACACACACACACACACACACACACACACCCTGCAAAATCTGATGGGGGAAGAGAAACCTGAGTTGTTCAGACTTAAATTTGCCATGAGTTGCTTTCCTTTGCTATGAAGAAGCTTTTTAGTTTGATACCATCCCATTTATTGATTCTTGATTTTACTCCTTGTGCTTTAGGGGTCTTATTGAAGAAATCTATTTCTGAGCCGATATGATCAAGAGTTGGGCTTATATATCTATAAGCATACATATATTAATTGGTTATTTATTCTTTTACCAGGTTGTCAGCATTTTGCCCTTTTTCTTCTAGTAGGCACAGAGTCTCTGGTCTAAAGCCCAGGTCCTTGATCCACTTTGAATTGAGTTTTGTGCAGGGTGAGAGAGAGGGGTTCAATTTGAATCTACTACATATGAATTGCCAGTATTCCCAGCACCATTTGTTGAAAAGGCTATCTTTTCACCAAGGTATGTGTATGGCACCTTTGCCTAGTATAAGATAACTGTATTTATGTGGGTATGTTTGTCTCTGTGTCTTTATTCTGTTTCACTAATCTTCAATTCCATGTTTGTGCTAATACCATGCAGTTTTTGTTACTATAACTCTGTAGTATAATTTAAGGTTGGTATTGTGATGTCTTCTGCATTAATTTTCTCATTAAGGATTACTTTAGCTATTCTGGGCCTCTTATTTTTCCAATTGAATTTCATGACTGTATTTTCTATTTCTATGAAGAACATCAGGGGAACATGAACAGAGAGCCTAGAGAATGGGAGAAAATCTTTACCACCTACACCTCAGATAGAGCATTAATCTCCAGGATATACAAAGATCTGAAAAAACTTAACACCAATAAAACAAATAAACCAATCAATAAATGAACAAAGGAATTGAACAGGCACTTCACAGAAGAAATACAGTTAACAAATATATGAAAAAATGTTCAACATCTCTAGAAATTTGAGAAATGCAAATTATAGCTACACTGAGATACCATCTCACTCCAATCTGAAAGTCAATTATCAAGAATCCAAGTAACGATAAATGTTGGTGAGGAATAGGGAAAAAGTTTCACTCATACATTGCTGCAAGTTGGTGCAACCACTCTGGAAATCAGTATGGAGATTCCTTAGAAAACCTGGTATGGAATCACTATTTGACCCAGTTATCCCACTCTTCAGCTTATACCAAAGGACTTAAAATCAGTATACTGCAGTGATATAGCCACATCAATTTTTATAGCAGCTCAACTAAAGATAGCCAAGCTATGGAACCAATCTAGGTGCCCTTCAATAGATAAATGGATAAAGAAAATGTGGTATATATACATGATGGAATATTACTCAGCTATAAAGAAGAATGAAATTATGGCATTTGCTGGTAAATGGATGGAACTGGAGAATATCATGCTAACTGAAATAAGTTAGTCCCAAAAAACCAAAGGTTGAAAGTTCTCTCTGATTTGTAGATACTAATTCATAACAAAGGGGGTTAGAAAGGGGAAGTATTGAATTAGACAAAGGGGAATGAAGGGAAGAGAGAAGGAATGGGAATAGGAAAGACAGTAGAAAGAATCGGACATAACTTTCCTATGCTTATATATGAATACATGACTAGTGTAATTCCACATCATGTCAACCACGAGAATGGGATCAAAATTGTAATGGGCTGTATTCCATGTATGTATAATATGTCAAAATATACACCTACTGTCATGTGTATCTAAAAGCAACAAATAAAAAAGATACATTCCTATTTCAAAACACACATGTAAACCAGGGAAAAGAAAGGAATAACACCCAGAAAACAGTGGACTCAAGCCAGAAGAGCAGCAAAATGATATTCCAAGACATGAAGAATCATACCTAGGTCACAAGAAAACAGCATATTCAAAAGGAATCCAGAGAAGAGGGGGCCCAGAAGGGTTTCTTTCAGGAAGGGCGGGGGAACTGTAGCAGGACATAGAGAATATATAGTACAATAGAGTGTGAGGGGGGTGATTGAGAATCTATTGGTAGTAGCAGAAAGGTCAAGAGAAAAAAAGGCAATTATGAATTTTTAAAAAGACAACTAAAACTATTCAAGAAAGGAAAGTATATTACTTAGCTGAATAGTGAAACATATCTATGTAATTTTAATAATGTAACTGATTATTGACTTAAAACTGATGCACTGGGTGGGCAGGATAAAAGAAATAGAACTGGTTAAAGGGAATTCTTCACTAAATACATTGAAAATGTATAGCTATTATACAAAACATAAATCAGACAATGAGTATAAACATGCTATTTCAAACTATTCAGAATTACCAGGAAAAAGTTAAAAGAAATTAAAACTTGTGCTTCTGCAGTATGGACAGATGGAGCAAGGGATTTCTAAAAACTTTTTTATAAATGTTTAAATAGTAAATTTTGACTATTTTCTTGTGCTAAACTTGCCAAAATAATTTTAAAATGGAATTTAAATTCAGAATTTGTTCCATAAGACGGTAATTTAATCAGTTTTTCACTGATGTTACTAAAAGTCCTAGCAAGAACAATTTTAGGGAGGAAACATTTATTTGGGGGCTCACAGTTTCAGAGGTCTCAATCCATAGACAGCTGACTCCATTCCTTGGGGCTTGAAGTGAGAAGTGAGGTACCTGCCTTCATGTATCACTCAGTTAATCCCCATCAGGGTACTAATTCACCAAGTGGGTTGAGGTTCTTGTAACTCAATCAGTTCTTGCAGTGTCTCACACATGAGCTTTATGGGGGACACCTCACATCCAAACCATAACAGATTGAGAGAAGGCGGTCAGGTAAATTATGGGAAGCACAAAGAAAAGGGCTTAACAATAAGTGAGCTTTCAATAAAAAGAAGTCCTTGTCATGAATATAAATGATAAATACATTTAAATTTTATGAAGTGACAGCAAATTCTGGACTAAGACAAATACAAAATTATAACCAACCTGCTATTTGATAAAATTGTTACATTTGTAGTTTATTATAAAAATTAATGAGAATATATCATTCATTTTTAGTGGTTTTTTTTTAAGGTTTACTCTTACTGTTACCAAATATTCCTAAAAATTATTTGAATATCATGTTTGAAACAAGAACAAAATAATGCATTTCTGATTTAAAATGTTAAGGGTAAAAATGGAATCACCTAAAACATTAATTTTTATTAACCACAATCAAGGATAATACAAATAAAAGATTGAACTTTCAGTCTAGATAACAGAGCACTGAATCATCTTCTTACTATCTCCAAAGAAGATTATATTTTTAAAAATCTAAATTATATGATGTGATGATTAAAGAGTATACACAAAAAATGCAGGGATAAAAGTATTATACAAATGTCAGGCAATTATTTATAAATATAAATTATTTATAAATGTAATTATTTATAATTATATATAATTATTAAATATATAAGTATATATTAAATAATTTAATATATAATATATATTAAAATAATATAATTATTATATATATTAAAATAATATAAATATATATTAAATTATTTATAAATATAAATTATCATAAATAATTAGCAGAAATATCAGTAGAGGGAAGGGAACCAGAGAGGGAAGAGGGGGGGGACAAGGGGAAGTCTTGGGAATGAATTAGAGCAAATTATATTCAATGCTTGTATAATTATGTTAAAATGAATCCTAATATTGTGTCTAACTAAATGGAAACTAAAAAATAAAGAAAGAAAAGAAACAACCCCTCTGTTATTTTTCTGGAGAAAAGAGTCACAGCATTTTCCATAACTCCATTAACAGTACTGGTTTCTATTGAGATACTGAAGCTAAGACAAATGGTCAGAAAGCTGACATCAAAATGGACAGAAGCACACATTCATATTGCTACCATTAAATGAATGACCCATAAGGACAAGATTTTGTCATTCTTTTTCATCACTGCATACCTGTTGCCTAAACAGAACCAGGCACATTACTAACACTCATAAGACATTTCCTTAACTAAGTCCTTTCCACTTCCAACATCTCTTCTATCAGAACCTTTAGCTTTACCCTACTGATGATGCCGACCTTATCTTCTATGTCCTTGTCTACAATGAGGTCTCTCTACTAAACTGCTAGCTCCAGAATTTTCTTTCCTACTGCAGTTGATGAACACGTTCTTGATATGTTTGTAGAGTATATTACACAGTGTCCAATAAAGCCACACAAGAGAGAACTGCAGAAATCTGGTTTCCTGGAGTTTGGAGGATAGCTTAAAATCCAATCTGGCCATAGCAACTTCTAAATATTCAAACAACAAAAGAATATACATGTCTGTGTAACTGCTTAAAATAAGACTAGTAGAGGATAGCCAAGGAACATGGAGTGCATTTTATTTCCCTGTGCCAGCAAAGCCACTAAAAATAGGCCATGGGATTCTGTTGGTAATTTGAAACTGTGCTTATAAATGTAGTCTTTGTTTCTATTCTTAAATTCCTCTTATATTAATATGTGTTAGCCTAATTTCTTTTTTTTAATCTTAATTCAACTCCAAATTATGATGATAAAATATCAGAAAAATATTGATTGACATTGATTCCCAAAGGGAAAACTAATGAAATTTAAAACATCTAACTCAGTTCAAATTTTTTCTCCAATGATTTAATCCCAGTTCATCCATGATATATGAAAAAGTATTCTGAATAGTAAGACACAAGAAGTGAGTGATAGCTGGTTTTGCTTTGTCTGCCTATTTAAAAAATATAATGAAAGGTGAAGTGTTAAATAATAGTACAAAATAATAAATCCAAAGTAAGTGGTACAGAGGAAAGAAAAGTAAATGAAATTGATAGGAATGAGAATTTTATGTTATGTTCTAATATTTGAATGCATAAAATCATTAATAAGCAACTCCAGCATCCCAGTTAGTGATTTTAAATACCATTTCCCATTCAAAGGAACAAGTCTCTTAGGAAAATACCAGATTCCAGATCAGGACACCTGAGACGTGAAGCAGGAAAATTTTGTCATTCTAAAGCTATGAAAATGCTCAAAAGATATTGAGATAAGCTTGAAAGAATGCAAGAGCCAATTTGAAGAGTTTCCACTAATTAAAAATGAAATAATTTGATCATCTTAAAAAAAACTGGCAATAGTTTAAAATATAACAATTTATTAAAGCTACGTGTTCATAATGATAATTTTTTTAAATGATGGGTCAGATTTGAAGGTTGCTGGGTCATAAATAAGGAGAGTGAATCACACATTTAGTCTCCTTTTATTACATAGATTTTTCAAGATTATAAAACTGTTGAGACAACAGAGAGAGAAAGAGCAACCAAATACACAAAATTTGAGATGAAAAAGGAGACAAGTGACACCACAAAAATTCAAGGATCTTCAAGGAATGGTTTGAAAAGCTATTTGCCAATAAACAGGAAAATCTAGAAGAGATGGAGAAATTTCTAGACACATATAATTTAACCAAGAGGATATAAAGAACATAAGTGATTCAATAATATGTAATGAGATTGAATCCATAATGGAAAATCTCCCAATGAAGTAAGGCTCAGGACAGACGGTTTCATGGCTGAATTTTGGCAAACTTTTAAAGAAGTAAGACCAATGCATCAAACTGTTCCATAAAGTAGGAAGGGGAGAAATGCGTCTAAACTCATTCTATGAAGCCCAACCTTACCTGTTGCCACAACTAAACAAAGACACAACAAAATCTCTGATGAACATAGATGGAAAAATCCTCAACGAATTGATTGCAGATCCCATTCAACAGCACATTAAAAACAATCATTCTCCATGATCAAGTTGGTGTCATTCCAGGAATGGCAGAATAGTTCAATATATTAAAATCAATAAACATAATACCGCACATAAATAGAGTCAAGGATAAAGATCACATGATAATCTCAACAGATGCAGAAAAAGCTTTTGATAAAATTCAGTATTCCTTCCTAAGAGCCCTGAAATATTAGACATAAAGGATCATACCTCAAAACAACAAAGCCTATACATGACGATCCCAGAGCCAATATCATACTGAATGGGGGAAACTGAAAGCATTTCCTGTAAGATCCACTCTCACCAATTTTATTTAATATAGTACTAGGAATTTTAGAGCAGTTAGGCAAGAGATAAAAGATAAAAAGCATATAAATAGGAAATTATCCCTGTTTGTGGCTGATATGACTGTATGCATAGGAAACCAGAAATAACTCCAGCAAGAGACTTAGATCTGATAAACAAACTTTGTAAAGTAGCAGGATACAAAATCAACATATAAAATTCAGTAGCTTGGGCTGTGAATGTTACTCAGCGGCAGAGTACTTGCCTTGCAATGGGGCACTGGGTTGATCCCCAGCACCACACACACACACACACACACACACACACACAATAAGTAACTTTTCTATGTACCAATAATGAACTTGCTGAGAAAAAAAAAATCAGAAAAGTAATCCCAATCACAATACACACACATACAAAATACCTAAGAATAAACCCAACTAAGGAAACAAAAGACTGCTACAATAGAAATTACACAAAAAAAAGGAAGAAAGAAAGTGAAAACACTAAAAAGTGGAAAGAATAGAAAGGATTAATATTATTAAAATAACATTCTATCCAAAGTAACCTATGAATTGAATGAAATCCCCATCAAAATATTAATGACATTCTTCATAGAGCTAGAAAGTACAAAATGTCCTGAATAGCCAAAGCAATTCTGAGCAAAAATAACACTACAATATCTGATTTCAAAACATATTACAGAGCCATAATAATAAAAACAACATAGAATTGGAATAAAAACATGTATACCAATAGAACAGGGTCAAGGACCTCAAAATAAATCCATGCATCTACAGCCAACTGATTCTCAACAAAGGTAACAAAAATATACATTGGAGAAAGGATAGCCTCTTCCATAAATGGTGCTGGGAAAATTGGATATTCACATGGAGAAAAATAGAACTAGAACCCTATCTCTCACCCTATATAAAAACCATCACGAAATGGTTTAAGACCTTAATATAAGAACTGAAAGTCTGAAACTACTAGAGGAAAACAGGTGAAACACTTCAAAATATTAGCACAAGGAACAATTCCCTTAATAGGAATCCAAAAGCACAGGAAACAAAAGAAAGAATTGACAAATAGAATTACATCAAATTAAAAAGCTTCTGCGCAGAAAAACAGAAACAATCAACAGAGTGAAGGGACAATCACAGACTGGAAGGAAATCTTTGCCAGTTACTCATCTTACAAAGGATCAATATCCAGAATATATAAAGAAGCTAAAACATCTTAACAAAAGTAACATAGTAATCCAATCAAGAAATGGGCAAAAGAATTGAACAAGCACTTCTCAACAGAAAAAATACAAATGGTCAATAAATGTAGGAAAAAAAATGCTTGACATTACAAATCAAAAAGATGCAAATCAAAACTACGATGACATTCTATCTCACCACAGTCAGAACAGCTATTATCAAGGGGGGAAGAAAAAAAGAGTAAAAGCCGGTGAGGATGTAGAGAAAAGTTCATCTTTATACACTATCGATAGGAATGTAAATTAGTACAGCCACTATGGAAATCAGTATAGAGGTTTCTCACAAAACTAATATTATAACTGCAATAGTATATAACAATCTCACTACTGGGTTTACATCCAAATGAAATGAAGTCAGCACACAAATCAGATACCTGCATACCCATGTTTTATTCTGGCAGTATTCAAAATAACCAAGATATAGAATAGGCCTACGGGCCCATCAACAGATGAATAGATAAAGAAAATATGGTATATATGCACAATGTTAACTTCATGTTAAGCAAAACAAGTCAGAGAAAAACAAAAGTATCATGTTTTCTCTTACATATGGAAACTAAAATTAATTAATTTTTAAAATGAGGATGACCTGAGAAAGTGGGTTGAGGAAGCAGGTGGAGGGAAGAAGGTGTAAGGGTGGGTGAATATGATCAATGTACAATATAGGTAAGCATGTAAATGTCACAGTGAATCTCATTCATTTGTACAAGTAATATATTAAGAAGTATAACAATAATAAACACAAGAATAGAATTTTAAAATCACATTCTGCAACCCTAATGAAATAATTAGATCTAGGGAAGGGTCAGTAATGCCTTATAGTATTTTTAGGGCAAAGATTAGAGACAAAATTTATAACACACGCATTAGACTGGACTGTACCTGCACCTACTAATACACTTCAACACAATTAAATTAGAATAGACATGTATTTGCCCTGGCATGATATAATAGGAGAAGCACATCACTACCTGAATTATTTTGCCAATAAAAAGTGAAACCTAAATGAATTCACTCAAGTCTCTATAGCTACCAATGATAAGAAATTCAGGAATGCGTTAACTGACACCAAGAAGATGAACAACAGAATAGATAAAGTGGAAAACTCTACAATTATTCAATAAGTAAATAGCATTTAAAAAGATTAAGAGGACGTAAGAGAGATGTGATTGCACATAACTGAGGACATTTGGGGGGATCCTTATTCAAACCACCAACTATATGTACATATATTTGAGACAATCAGATAAAATTGAACGTGGACTGGATATTAGGTGGTAGTCACCATTTTAAAAAATTTTTTGTTCATGATAGCATGAAGGTTGTGTTTTGCTTGAGGTTCTTAATCATTCAAAGGAAAAAAGATTGTCAGAATAATAAAAGAAGGTCACACAACGGAAGAAAATATTTGTAACATGTAATCAACAAGGATTTTGTACCCATAATACAAACTTTCATTTTTAATAAAAATGAAAAGTGAACCCATTTTGTATTATATACAAGTTTTATACCAATGGTTTGTTTTGTAACCAGTTTGTTATTTTCCTACTTTAAATCTTTTTAACAGTTGGAGTTACTTTAAAGATATGTCAGACACAAAATTCTTGGGTGCAGTTAATAGCAGCAGTATTCTCAAAGAGTATGCATGATAGCAATGTAAACGCAGAGATGGCAGAGAGAAAAGCATGATATAGTGGACTATTTTTCCTAGTTCAAAACAAAACAAAACCTAATCTCATGTGGTTTGCAGTATTTCTAGACTAATTCCCACTGACAGGGGGAAGTTAAGCAGGGAGGGAGATGGCACTTGAACCTAATACTTAAATGATTAAATTACCACAACTGTCACTATTAAATATCATGAGGCACTCCACTGCCTCATTCTTTAAAAATCCAAACTACTATTAAATCGCCCCTTCTCCTGGTCTCTAGTTTAAAGTTCAATTCACTTAAGACTGCATAAACAAAATACCTTAATCTCTACCACTTTAATCAAAATTCAACAAATGTGACTATATCAGGAATTCTAAGTTTTACGGGCGGTTTTATGTGGTGCTTCTAATCAAGTTTGGTTTGTTTCAGAAGATTGTGAAACTGTCAAATGGACACAAGAGAAAAAGATGGCCATCAACTCAAATTTCTTTCAAAGTGTAACCTGAATTATTCACTCCTAAATCATTCTTAACACCAAGAGGGAAATAGAATTAGAACTGTTTCATGAATATTTCTTACATTCAAACTGTATTTTTGATACACTAAAGGGCTTCCTGGTAATGCTTTATGGTGCTTTGGGCTTTCACATAAGTGATACGTACTGTGTACTTGGATCATTGTTTTTCTGTTTTGCATTATCATGGCTCTATGATCACTGTCATGGTATTACCTCTGATGTTATATGTTAACTGATTATCAGGAACAGAGACTCTCCCCCAAATACTAGTATTCCTTTTGTGATCATGAACCACTTAGTGTTTCATCGCATAGCTTTGCTATGAATACAGTATCTGCCCTTATTCTCGGGTGTTCTAAGTTTACAGGAGAAACTCTAGTGTTAGACTCATGGCATATTGATAAAGACAGTATGTAAGTAGAATAAGGATCATAAACATCTTTCTGAAATTAAAATTCTTCCCTTTATAGAAAGACAACTAAACTCTGAAAATAAAAATGCACAGCACACACATGGAACCCAAGAGAAGAGCTAGGGGAAAACTATAATTTAGAGTCAATGATGATGAACCAAAATACTACAATGTAGAAGGCACAGAAAAATAAGCAATGGACAAATGTGGACCATCATCACCCAATTTAATATTGCTCTTAAAGTTCTCAGTAATCTCTAAAATTAATTTCCACAGTAAGATGTTTCTATAATAGTTTATGGTATATGAGAAATAAATGATAAAAATTATAAGTATTTTTATTCACCAATACATACTTATGTACTATAAATCAATGAGTGAAACAGTGCTCTGTGGCTTATAGAATATCAGACTGGATGTTGGAAGAGTTGAGTTTAGTCTTATTCTGCCATTATATAGATTTAAACAAGGGGAAAAAAGACTCACTGGGACTGTTCTCTTTACTTGGTTTTCTTTACTATTAAAGGTGATAAACATTGACAAGTCTGACATTCTGCAAGCTAATGTTAAATAGTAAAATCAATTTGCACATATTTTTGTCATAGTTTTTAAACAAAAGTGCATTTACACCATTCCATGCCCCTTTTCAAAAAGATAAACAATAACAAATTTTAAACACCTCAACAAGTCTAAGAGTCAGGATATTTATAAAACTATAGTTAAAACATAGTATTAATTAGAGAAATGGTTTAGTGCTTACCATGTAGTAATCCTTTCATTTACATTATCCACAATTACTCTCATCACATCACCTTTCTTTGAACTCCTCTCAGCCAATAATATGTAGTAGTTCACTCATTGTTTTATGTGCAGAGAATTGTGTCTCCAACTAGTATGTATACGGTCAGTGCTGGGCTAGTATTCAACCCTGGCCCTCCAATCACCCTATGGGCCTCTTATGTGACCTTGTTTAGGTAGTTATCTCATATGTAGAATAAGTAGGGCACAACAGCCCTTTTAAGACTATTATAAAGATTAAATGGATAATAATGCTCAGGCCATTGTAAGGTAAAGTAGTGAGTAACAAGCACTTACATTTTTTTAACCCTCCCTAGAATCCAACTTTGCAGACTGGAAAGCATCTTTTGTATCCCACAGAGCCCTTAATAGTGCCAAGCCCGGAGAAAGTACTTAAATATTGGTTGCATCATTAAGTAAATGATAAACATTTATTGAAAATCTATTTGTGTCTGGCTTTGGAGTAGGCATGTGAGAAAATAAAACTGAAGATTGTCATAGCCCTTTTTTCCCTAAATCAGCTAAACACTAAACCATAAGGATATTAGAACTGTGAAGAAATTTCAGTATGGCTTAGAATAATGTGAGTAGAGAGTGTCCAAAGTATTTAAAAATACAAAATAAATATAATAAAAACTCATAGTTCTACCTACATAGGAAAGATTTTAGGCTAAAGACATAGTTTATTTTCCTAAATAAAAATGTTCCTTGGAGTTAAACTTTAATGAGCTAAATGTGAATATTTGTCTCATTGAAAACCTGTTTTATTTTTCTTGGAACAAAAATCACAGGAAAAACATTGCAGAGTTTCAAGTTCCATGATAAAGGAGAAAAAACAAAATGGGTTTTCATAGATGGGATGAAATCATGTTTCCATGGGAACCCTAAACTGGTTCTTGCAGTCCAACTTAAGTTGGCAATTTGGGTGTACTTCAACTATAAAAATAAATTTGGTAGACTAAAAAAATTTATATATCATCATGAATATAATTTTCAAATGATAGCTAAATGTGTGGAAAGCATTTCACTGGATTAAAGACATATTTTTAAATTCTTTAATCATTACCAATTTCACCTGGCAAAAGTATCATTTAAATTAGAAACAAATCCAATGAATTAAATGGTGCCAGAATAAACAATCTAGAATATGGTTGTCCTCTGATTCCAGTGCTGGAGCATGAACAGGGACAAGGACTTCCTCTATTACAGACTAGCAGAGTCTGTGGGTTTAATAGTTTTTACTGAATCATGATAACCAAAATAGACTCAACATCTTAGCCCAAACCATCAAGGTTACCATTTTGTTTAGAATTATTTTTTTCCCAATTAAAGTCCCTTAGATCATGGCATATGATTGTTAAGCAAAGCAAAAATAAGACACTTCAATGTTTCTGATTTTTATTTATGATTTTTAAAATATTTTGCCTTATATTTTAAATTTATTAAAGCTTTTTACCCTTAAGTACCTCCTTGCTGTATCCAGATTGACTCCAGTCTTTGAATTTGTTTCATGTGAATTTCTTTTGTATGACTCACTGTTTTCAGACACAAGAGTCAAAGGATAGCAAATATATACCTCAACAATCAACTCTGAATTAAAACTGTTCAGTCATATAACCTTGATCACCAATTCATCATGTCCAGTAATTGTTTCCCAATCAAGCTTTATCCATGTGACAATAACAAAACAGAAATTTACAATTAATTTTTAATGTATTATTCTTCCCTCAACTCTTACTTGCATGTTCCTTTTCTTTCTTTCCTGTTACAGCCAACCTTCGGAGATAGGTCTTCATCTGACCCTCTATTTCCTTACCTTCTGCTAAATCTTCACTCCATTGCAGTGATTTTCTCTAAAAGCTTGGGTGGCTGCTCATCTCCTATATCCCCTTTTATCCCAGATTAGCTGATTTTCAAAGACCATGGGTAATGCAATATTTCATATTCTCTTTGCACCCCTTCCTTTACACCTGACTCACACCCTCCACCTGCAGAAGTGTCCACCAAACTGACCTGGCAGTGTAACTGCCTATACATCGAGATGGAAACATTTTTGGATATTTGCCCAAATGCAGGTTCTTTTGTACTTTCCTCACACACTGCTGCACACCTTGTATAGTATCAATTTTCTGCTAAAACAGGCTTAAATTCTCAATCCACAAACCATTGTATACTGGAGTTTCCTAATTCTCTCTGAATCTTACTGTCCCTCCTTTCTAAAAATAGGGATAAATCTACCCTTTCTATCTTGAAGGGTTATTGTTAATGCCACCTGAAATGGCATAAAAGCACTTTGCATAGTCTCAAACCTACTATAAGAACTAAATAAAAGCATTTTTCTTCCTTTTCCCTTAAGTTTTTTTAACATCAGGATTTGGGGAAAATATGAATGGAAAAGCAAATGATTGCTATGGTTTAAGGGAATCCGCCTCTCTTGAATGCTCATAGTACATTATCAGCAAATATTAAGCAGTCATCTACCACTTTCCCGTATGTTACATACATTCGTGTATGTAAGGGTGGTTCCCAATTTCCTGACTAGATACCCATGAGTCCCTTGAAGGCCGGGTTTAAATCAATAATTCTCATCAGTAAAAATGTACATGTTTCTAGGCAATCCATTAAAAATTTTAATGGCCTACACATCATTGGTATGATACTTTCATTTCTTTTCACAATGGTTATAGATTTATTGTACTCCATCTGCTCTTTGATTTTTATTTCTTATATTGTAGCATTGGAGATCAAACCCAGGGCCTCCCTCTTGCTAAGCATTCGCTTTACCACCATACTACATCGCCAACCCTCCATCTGCATTTTCTGAGATGACTTCTCATAGGACCACACATCAGCGGAATGACTGGCTAGGACAAAGTGTACAGAATGTGGTTGTGGAATGCTATATAGTCCACTGGGACTTGGGATCTATTGCTGTGTTAGTGGCTACGTTCCAACCAACCAAGCCAACCCAGATACCATCCAACTCCACAAAGAAGACCAACATTATTATTTTTGGAGAATAATTTATTTTAGGAAATTCATATTTTAGCTTTGAAATGGTGAACCAAATAGAATCAAAAGGTGAAACAACCAACTATATAAACAGCAAAAAGATACCCTTTGTCTGTTTACATACACTCACATGACTTTCTTTTTTGGCACAGGAAGTCTTTTAAAACCAAATTCATAGTACGATAACAGAGAGGTGCTTAGAATCCTAGTCTCTCTCCTTTTACTCTGTTCTGTTATCCAAATAATTCCCACTAGAATCATCATCAGAGATTCTTGATGAGGGTCAATATCATGCAGATGTGAGACTCACTAGTTGTACACAAACAAGGCTAGGTCAGGGTTAGCCACAGCCTCTGACCAGGAGTCTACTTCAATTCTTTTCTCCTCACACCTGTGAAAACTTGAAGCTATATTTTCTTAACACATGTCTTTTGACCCAGGCCAAAATTTCTTAACACATGGGAGCTAGGCTGGATTTTTCCACACCTGCTAGCATTTTTTAAACAATGAAAAATTTTATGAGAT
Organism: Sciurus vulgaris; assembly: GCF_902686455.1. Lineage (NCBI taxonomy): Eukaryota > Metazoa > Chordata > Mammalia > Rodentia > Sciuridae > Sciurus > Sciurus vulgaris. Next base: position 101,841,046 of record NC_136467.1, on the reverse strand, counting down.
CTTCTACCTCAATATATTTTATTTCTATAATAACAAGGTTATTATTTATTTCTCAAAATTAAATACATGAGAAGTAAATTTATAAATATATAAGGTGAGTTCTGACTACATACTCCCATCAACTTACAAGTATTTCCTATATTAAGCCAACTTGTCATATTTGGTGGTACATATTCTTCAAATGTGTAAATCCTTATATAATTATGGCCAATCCACATATTAACGTGTTAAGTTGTACAATTTGGGTGTTAATTATAAAATTTTTAAGTTTCAAAATAAGAAGAAATAATGCTAGAAAGTAATACTCTCAAATGTAATTAAAGCATGTTGTTAGCTTTTCTACTGAAGTGTGAGATTTCTATAAAGGACTCTGTGTGTTTTATTGAATGGTATCCTCTGTCTATACAACTGGACCAGTGAGTAAGAAGGACACCACTTGGGGTCCCACTCCTGGGTCATGTGAAGCCAAACTACCAATCAAGTCAAGGCTTTAATCTCAAATAACCACCAAGTTAGTACAGAACCATTTAAACTGTCACTCCCTCCACAGCAGTGACAACCAAGAATTTCCTCAGAGACTCAGAAGAGCACACACCGAATATATCTAAAGAGTAAGAACCTTTTCTGTGGAGAGAAAAACAAAGGGAATAGTCCTTAAGAAACATGAACCAGAAGACTGAAAGGTACCAGAAAGTCCTTCCAACAATTTTATTGTTTAACAGATAGAAGCTGTTAACGTAATGAAATTAAATATTCCAAGCAATAAATATACTGTAATGACATGGCCAACATCAAACTTAGGTCAACTCATCCACAAACTATATTCTCTCCAATTGACCACACTGCCTTCCTTAAAATGAGAAAAAGGTTTAATGTGACTGCTCTAGAACAATCCCTATGAATCAGCACACAGCTTAACCACAGTATTCCAGAAGCTTCAAGAAAACCCCCTGTGGTCCACCAGTTCTAATCCAGCCCACCATCATGGGAACTACCTGTGACAACAAAAGTCAAGAGTTTCTCATTCTGTGACGTGCAATACTAAATATTAAAAATGCTGTACTCTCAAATGAGAGGATCCTCATTTCTTGATCTGTATGTACTATCTGAAAACAATTCAGTATCTTTCTAAAGAGCTATGCTTTAAAAGTGTTTATAGAACACTAGCTTGTTAGAAAATATTCTGAGATGCCTTGTTTATGAAGTATAGGAAAAATACAAATACTCAATAGTCATATACTCAGTATTTCCAGGCATTAAAAGGCTTTGTAAAAAAAAAAAGAAAAGAAAAATATCAGAATAAGTTCATAGAAGTTGTTAATCATATCACTTTTTCTCTTGATACATTTCCTAACACTGCTTAAAATCAAATGCTTTTTTTTAACACATAATAAGATCACCACATGGACTGCTATTGCTATAGATTTGCAAGATAATCGCTCCCTTTTAGATGGAAATAAAACATATTCCTTAATCACTTTAACCACATAGAAATTACCCAGTATATAACTGTCTGTAGTTTCTATCACACATATATCATTTTAAAATAATTTCTGTACTCATTTTGCAAAATGAGGGCTGTTATATAACTTCTTGAAATGTCTTTTAATTTCTGAATTATCACGCTTCTCTTCATGTTGAATATAATATGAAATGTTGAACACCACTTGTTTGGAGTTTTTGAAGCAGTGATTACTGTTTTTTACTTGTTTTTAAAAATCTTAGAATTGTACTATTTTCAGAAGTCAAACTCAAAGATTCTTCCATTATAATGTCTCTATTTCAGGCACACTTTTAGTCTTTCTATATAGACTAAAAAATAAATAAATAAATAAATAAATAAATAAATAGATAGATAAATTGGTCCAGGTGTATATGTAAGTCCTCTAAGTGATTAAGTAAATGAATGATTGCATTAGTGCTAGGGTCATAAAAATGACACTTTACTCTCAGAGAAAAATTCTTCTGGAGGACAGGTATTGATCACATTATAATTTTGCCTTGAAGGTCAAATTACATGGAAAGATGGATATGATGCCAAAGTGGTGAAAGCTTTTATAAATAAAAATTATTTAAGATAAAAAATATGATTGTGTTTATTAAAAAGTAATTAGCAAAGATTGCAGCAAAAATTCCATTGCATCATCAAAGCATACCTATCCTTTATGAGAACTGGAACTTTATTCATTGGGGGGGGTGGCAAATATTGAGTACCTGATTTTTTGAATACCTGATATTTATTGAATATTTGATCAGCATTTAGGTGTAAGGAAGATGTAAAATCACTTTCAAGGCACTTAACTGTGTGGAGGAAATTTATTATAAATATATCCTGTTTCTCCAGGATATATTTTACATTTTTAGATGTTTTATAATAGCTGGATTATATTATTACCAAATACTTAGAAGAAGCTCAATCAATGTTTCTTTATTTTTAAAATAATTTCTTAGTATTCATTCAACAAACATTTATTGCCTGTGAAATGATATTACACATGTGCAGCACCCTGCACCCCACTGACACACAAGGAGTGTCCAATAAATATCTTGATAGATAAATATTAGCCAGCCATAGCTGTACATGTATTCTGTAATAGATAAAGAATTTTGGTGCTGAGGAAATACAAAAAATAATCTGGAGGATCCAAACAACCCTGGTTAGCAGAGGGAACCAAGGCAGCAAGTATGCAAAAATTTTACATTTTGGTATCAACACACATAGCAAATTTGATATTACTAAATATTATCATTGCCATCTATGCTCATTTCATGTTAATACAACTAAAATTTCTTAATTCCTATGGACTTGAGAAGGATCGTTATTTTGTATTTTATTTAGGCATGGTTTTATATAACTAAGAAGGATGGAATGCCATGTAGCCCTCCAAGTTGGAAGGAACACAAGATGTTTTCCACATTCTACTTGAACTCATCCAGAAAAACTTGCTACCCTCTAAACAAACCATTTCATCTTTGAATAATTCTAACCATACATGGTTTTTCCTGATAAAACTCTGAATAATGGCTCATTTTTATTGATATTACACAGACCAGGCACTGGACTAAGCAATTACATATACTATTTCATATGATTCTATAAGCCTTTGAAGTTGGAACTACTGAGTTAGCTCCATCCTTCATGAGCACAGTGAGGCTCAAAGAGATTTAAAGGAAACTGGTCACACAAAAGCAAAACAGGGAGTTGTGGTGAAGTTCCTTTGAGGCCACAGGACTTCTGCTTCCTACTCTACAATTTGATAAAGTACTTGAGGTAAAATTCGCCTCTTGTGAATTCACAATTTGTACATCTTCTTAATGCATGAAATGCAGTTCTGGGGTTTCCCAACTATTGACATTTGAGACTACTGTGGCATCTGTCCTGTGTATTTTATGATGTCTGCAGCATCCCTGATCTCTACCCACTAGACGCTCGTAGTACTCCCTCCAGTTTTAACAGCCAAATATCTTCCCAGGTGTGGCCAAATGCCTCCAGGGCACAAAATCTCCCCACTGAAAAATCACTGATTCAGTCAATAAAGGTTTGTCTCAGGACTGAAAATTAGACTTTAATGTAAGAAACTAAATTTAATTTTGTTTTAGATTTCATGCCAAGAACCAATCCATATTCTTTGCCCCCAGAATAACTTAAAAGATAAAAAGCATCCACTTGTTTAACACATTAAAAAGACTTGAATTTGCATCTTAGCTTTCTGTCTCAGGCTTGCAATAAGTTTATTCTACTATCAGTATTTTGAGGATATTGCCTTTATTTCAGAATTGAAATGCTTTTGAAATAGCACACCAGGTATTCTCAAAAATCAATTTAAAAGCAAATCAAGAAACACACACAAGTTCATGGTTTCGTCTGATCTTTATATCTTCGCCATGAACAATCATAGTCATTTTAAAATGTTGTTTTATTTTAGTTTCACAGACAATTAACTGTAAAACAGCAGGTGAATAACATTGCTTTTGAGGAGTTTTGTTACGCTTCACTCACTCACATGATAATAGTTGTTATATTTTTCATGTTTTTCAATTCACACATCTAAAGCTCTACTTAGGTCCCAAACCTATAATGCATTTGTTGTATAATCCGAGTCTTTAGTACATTCAAAGAATATAATGTAAAAGAAACACTGCTTCTCTAGGGAGGAATTAAATTTAAGATATCCAATCCATCTTTATGATGAAATGCAGATTTCCTATTAGAAGACAAATCATTCATTTAAATCAGTTGGATAAGATAGTACTAAAAGAACATTCATCTGGTTACATTTAAGTTTCAGAATAAAAAATCATGTACAAAAAGATTCTTTGGCTTTCAGCCTAGAGAATTTTCATATGATTGTCAATTGGATATATTTTCATTCAGTTTAAACTCTAATTTTTCAAAGAAAGAGACTCCTAGGGTGGTATTGGGAGAATTTCAAAGTGGATCACATGTCAGAACACTCAAATTCCAACAGACAAAAGCCTATTTGGTGATTTTCACTGAGTGGTAGACTAATTCCATGTCCGTGGTTTTTACCATCCTTTCCATTTTCACTCCCGTATTGAGGTGCCATGTGAGTCACTTGTGTATTCATTTTTTATTAAATGGTGACAAGGTGTATATCAGGCCATATAGACCCTTGGTCTATTCAGAATTTTAAAAAATAACAAAAATTTAACAAGTTTTGGAATACCTGAATAACTGGTGTTGAATGTTGGCCCACTCACTTCTGGGATAAACCCTAGTCCTACCAATATTACTTTCTGTGATAATCAGTTCTTGTATTAGTTGTGTTCCATTTGAAGACAAGCTGACAGGAATTGGCAGTAACATCAGTGAGTGGAAGGGGAGTAACATGTGTTCTTTTTATATTCTTTGCCTTTTATTATTACCATTTCCTCTCCAGTGAAAAGTATTCTTCCATTGCCTAATTGCTCTGGCTAAATATTCAAGTACTACATTGAGTGGTAACAATGGGCACCCTTGTCCTCTTTCAGACTAGTGAAAATGTTTTCAGTTTTTCCCCATTCCGTGTGATATTGGTTTGCAATTGGTAATGTATAGCATTTATGATGTTAAGGTAAGCTTCCCCAAAAGACTAAGAATCAATAGAATTTGGTCCAGCTATACCACTCCTCAGTATTTACCCAAGAGAATTAAAGTCAGCATACCACAGCAATACAGACATATATTCTACCGTAAAGAGAATGAAACATGTAATTTGCAGGAAAATGGATAGAACTGGAGAGCACCATGTTAAGGAAAATAAGCCAGATATAGAAAGTCAAGGATCTTTCATATACGGAAGATAGAAAAAAGGATAAAAAAATAGAAAGAAGAACACTAGGATAGAGGAAAAAGATAAGGAGGAGGGTGGAGGGAAGAGCAAAGAGAAGTACTGGTGAATAAAATTTATCAAAGTAAGCTATGTGCATGAATGAATATGCCACAATAAAACCCATAATTCTGTATAATTATTATGCACCAATAAAAAAATAAGTGCAATTTTAAAAGGTGTTTTTCTAATGTTTTTATTATTTCATATTTTATCCATGCCCTAAGTAATATCCTTCATTCTATAACATAACTCATTGAAACACTTATTTGCTTTTCCAAATAACTGAATCATTAAATTTTAAAAATAAAAATAAATTATTCTAAGAATTCAGTACTTGATTTGTATAATTTGCTTTACAATGTTCATTAAATCTTACTGAGACCACCAGTAATTGGTTTCTAATGATAAGAACAGTTATTACATTGGTTTTTAATAAGGACATAATTCTAATTCAAAAAACCATTAAAACAATATAGAACTATATTTACATAATGCATTCATGGTAAACTACTGACAAATCAAAGATGTCCAGGAATGTAATATCTTTAGAAATTGCCAGAGTAATAAAATTCACCATAGTTCATGTTGATATTCATCAAAAATGTTTTTACCTTATGAGAACTTAATTAATTCAACATGTAGTATGTCTTAAAATTTCCATTTTAGTTGATTTTTCAGTGTTGAAGATAATTCTTCCTGGCTTCTGTGTATCTTGCATCAGCTCATGCTCCAGACTACCTTCCCAGGGATGTGCAGACACATCCCATATGGCCTTGGGAGATGGATAGCATCTCCCTTCTGAGAGGAGGACAAATTTGTTTCCCAAGTGGTGTCATAAAGATGATTTCTTCCTCCAGCACAAACACTGAAGAGATTTGCCAGAACCTTTTTATAAGATTAGGGATTTCTTGAGCTCGGAGTTCTTCAGCTGTGACAAAAGACCACTGGTACGCAGCATCCACCTGGGTCCCTCCATATCACCACCACCCCCATGGGACTTGATGGGAAAAGCAACCAATGCAATCATGAAGTTCATGCTGTCAGTTGTGAGTAATAAAGTCTTTTGTCTCTGTCCCAAGAGTTCCCTGCCTGTCAGCATCTATAAACTGTGGAAGACCAACTATGAGTATGGTAAAATCTGACTCTTTGCAGTTCTTAACATAAAAATTCTTATGAATAATAATTTGTTAAATAACAAGTATAAATCACCATGCATAACAGAATTCCACTACTGAGTATAGAGGTCTGCAATATTCTTTAGAAAAGTACATTTAGAAAAGTACAATTGTCTATTCTATATTTTGTGTTATATACAATTAAAACAAAATATATACTGATTTTAATACTTTCCATCCTAATATATATATAACATGTATCAGTCAGTATTACTACTTAACAAATCTCTATCTCCTTTTTGAATGTAGGAGTTAAACTAATTTTTTAAATTCATATGTAATACTGAAGAAAAGAATTGTGTTTCTAAAAATCAGCAGATTTGACTGAATCCAAACATAAAAATAATGACACTATAGACTTTTTCCTGACATTGTTCTACTTTACCAAGGCCCTTACTGGAAAAAGCACATCAAAATGAGACATTTGATGAAAATAATGGCATATTAGGTTTCATTTGGACAACTATGCTGAAATATTATAGTCAGAAAGCACTCCATTTAATTAAACTCCATTATTTAACAAAAAGCACTGCTTGACACGTATCAGAACAAGTAAACCAAATCACACCAACCACTTTTCCTGCCTCTCTCTAAATGGATGGTGTTGAAAAATAGCCCCCTATTGAGCAAGACACATACAACATAAATTGTAACATAAAACTAAAACACAAGTCAATATACAAGGAAAGAAAAACAAAGTCCTGACCCTCCTTGGTGGGAGGGGAAGCCAGAAAAAGTATTGTCTTCTCTCAAAGTTCAAAAAATGATTACTTTAACTCATAAATTGTTTAAACACCACTGACTCCTCCAAAGCCACAAATTTTAAATTCATCCCCCTCCCCAAAACTCTTAAAATATTCCATTTTCCTTTAACATCCTGCAAGTTGTAATAAGGCTTTCATTAAAGCAAACAACTTCCCAGCTTCCCCTGTACTAAATCATCACTTCTTTCTATCAGTTTGAGACCCTCAGCTATCAAGAAACTATCTAACCACTATGTCAACCGATCTTCATTGATTCTGAACACCTGCAGCAGAATGACTCAAAATTTCTGAACACTTCTAGAGATTCGTTCTTGGTAGCTTCTACCAGTTCCTACGTAAGGACTCCTGAAAGCCTTGTGTAGTCTGTTCTCCACTGGTGCACAGACAGAACTGCAGCAACGAAGGCCACAGGACCCTGCTCTAACAGCAAAGGTCTGACATTCTCACTTCCTAAAGGCTGCCATTTGATCAATGTTCAGATTATTCCAGACCAAATGATGTGCTGTTTTCAGGTACTCAATGAAAAGAAAATAATCTACATCAGGAAAGAATCTGGTAAGGATTTTGGCATGAGAAGATCTTTTCAGAGAAAAGGACTTCAAGTGGCAAAGTTGTGCCACTTGGCATGGATCACGGGAAATATTTTAACAGTTTTAAATATATTCACAGCCTTGAAATTTTACAGGGCATCTTGTGCATGTTACAGAAGTTATAATCAGTATTTAGATGTACATATTATAGAAGTTACAATCAGTATTTATACCTATTGTTTTATAATACCAGTTTTCATTTTATTTCAAATATTATTCCCCAAAATCAACAGAGTAAAAGTAATAAGCAGAAATGTGTAAAGAATCCTAATGTCTTGAGTTTTAGTCTTTAACAGTACAAATCTTATCAGCGTATGCCATTGAGAAGGAAAACAACAGTCAGGCACAGCTAAATCCCTAACAGGGCAACTTTTATGGTCAAGTTTAGGCCAACATAAGTCACTTGGCTTTCTTCACTTAGGAAAACAGGAATATTCCACTATCCTTTCTAGAACTAGAGCAAAGTAATTTTTACAAAATGTTCTTCATCATTTAATATATATGGACCATCAACTAATAATTCGACTTTTAAAGAAAGATATTTGCCCTTCTTCATAATTCCAAAGGGAAAAGTCAACTACATGATATATATTTTTAAAGTCTTATGAACTAAATCATATAAAATAAACCAATTCCTAAATTATATTAATGTTACCTGGCTTTTCAGGACAGAATTCACAGAGGACATTAAGAATATAGGCAAACACCAGGTTGTTAGCCTTCTACTTGAGGCAGCTGCCAACAAGCAGGTCTGCTTTGACTCACAATGTATTCAGAAAACCCCACTTTCCTAACTCAATTATCTTGAAGTATTTATGTGGTGGTGGTGGTGTTTGGTTTGCTTTTATGATACAACGCACTGCTTGGTTATCTGCAACATTACAATTTATATGAAAATCAGATGTTCTGCACTGCCACAAAGAACAGAACAAAGTGACAAAAATAAATTAGGCAGGAGTTAAGCTGGGATGACAATGAAACTTTTAATGAGACCAAATGGGTCACTGAAAAAACATTTGTACGCACTTTCTGCAGAGATTTTTAAAAAGCAAGAAAGGTTCTCATCCCTGGAGGGAGGCATCTGAAGGGGGAGCCCAGAAGATGATAATGGACTTTGAATCACCCAAGTCTTTTTTCAAGTCTATTATGATGACATGGAGAGTCTTCTTAAGGGAGCAACCTTCTTGATAACTAAAAATGGTATAGTTCCAGATCACTGAAACAGCAATGCTGGTTTTGTGACCCCCAACTCTGAGTTACTGGGATGAACCAGGAAACCACAATTCTTGGCAGCTGCACATTCTATGTGAAAATGTTTACCAGATGTGAAGTTCATATGATCTGTGCTGTGTAATAGAAACAAAAATGAATGTGCTGTGTAATATGACATGCTAGTCCATTCTGTGAGCCAGAAGCACAGAATTGGTCTCGTATTTAGGCAGACCCCATAGGGTAGTAACGTGGAGCAAAGAGAAAATTTCTTAAGCCCCACCTCCAACCCCCAATTAAAACTAATCTCATGTGCCTGTTAAGCCTAAAATTCTACCAATAAAGATTCCTTTCTTTAGATAAAGAATTCTATCTTTGTAAAATGGAAAAGCCCTTGGGAGATATAAACTGTTATCAGTTATTATACTTGAGGGTAAATGAATTTCAGATCCTGTCTTGACAGCTGGTTTTGATAACAGGAATACATGAAGCTCTATTGTTTGGGGAGAGAGGGAGAGAGAGGGAGAAAGAGGGAGAGGGTGGGAGAGGGAGGGAGAGAGGGGAAGGGAGGGAAGGAGGGAGGGGGTAGAGAGAGAGGGAGGGAGGGAGAGTGAGAGAGCAAGAGCATGCAAGCACTCACACGGAGAAAAAGAAATAGAGAAATCTCTAAGAGATAAAAAATATGAATGACTACTTACCACTATTATTTGTCTATTCATCCATTCATTCAATAATATTTACAGATAGCTACTATTCTCCAGACAATGTACTAAGCATTGCAGATGTGAAGCTAGAAACATCCAGTAATGGCCTCAACAAGTGTAGAATTTTTGGAGGGAGGATATCAAATACACAACTTTAACACATAGGTCTATTAACAAAGGTAGGCACAGGTTCAAGCAGATCTCAAAGAAGTGAAGACCTAATTCAAGTCTGGCAGAGGGGAGAGGGGTGACTTTTCAAGAGGAGGCCAATTTGAACTGTGACTTATAGGAGAACAAGGGACCTGCTTGATGACCTTAACAGGACTGGAAAAAAGTCCTTGTAAAGGCTTGGAAATATAAAAGGATGCAATGAGCTCAGAGAAGCAGCAGGTCTTCAGTGAAGTTCCCATGGATGGAGGGAGTGGAAGAGGTGTTAAGGGGATGAATGACAGGGAAGGAAGCAGAAAACAGTGTGAAGGGCCTTTTACATTAGTGACAAGCAGTGGGCTTCTAAAGTCCTTCAAGCTCACAACAGGAGCAGTTCAAGCAGAGGTGACATATTCTGGTTCATGTTTTAGAAAGTAGCAATAGAGACAACAGTCTATAGGAAGACAGAAAGGTCATGTATGGCAGCAGTCTAGGTGAAAGACAGGAAGGGCTAGGTATAGGGCAGAGAGCACAGAAACAGAGGCGAGAAATATTGCAGAGTTCAAACAGGCCAGGGTGTGATGGCTGAGTGGTATGGTGGAGCAGAGGACAAGGCAGGAATGAGAACAACCCCAGCCTTTGGCTTTGCCATCTTGTGATATCTTTCCTGGGAGAAAGAACTCAGAAGGAAAACCAAATTTGTTGGCTGAAGGGTAGAGAAGGAAAAAATATAAACTTCTTAGGTTTTGGACAATCACATATAAGTTTCATATGAAGTATGCATGTATGGAAATGTTTACTTGGCAGCTGAATATATGGACTCATATGCCAGAACTGGAGGAGTCAATGTCATTGGAGACACACTGTTGCTAAGCAGAGAGAGTGGATCCTGCTCTGGCTTACTGTCTTTAAGCACCAGAGGCTCAGATTTTGGCCCAGCAAAACTCTTTATATTAAAAATTTTAAATATCTCAACAGTACAAAAATAAGTAATTGTCAGTTCAACTACATTATGGAGTACTACAGAAGCCACAAAACTCATGTGTTCCAAGAACACCTAAAGACATTTCACAAATACCAGTAAGGAGAAAATTAAAATGCAAAACTACATAGTAAGCTGTAAAAAATATATGTAATTCATATAAATGTCAAAAATTGTTACCTCCAAATATCAGCATTATGGAATGTAATTTCTTTTTTGTTTCCAAGATTTTTTTTTAAAGATTATGTATTATTTTAGGAGAAGAAATAAAAACATTTTTAAATTTGTACATGTTTTAGATAAAGTTAATATTTCAAAAGAATACTCTCTATGATCAGCAAAACATAATTGAATTATCCTACACCAATCATAACAGATTAGGTTATGCTGAGTAACAAATATATTCAAAAACTGTTGTGCATCAAAACAACAAAGATTTGTGTTTTGCTCCACTAGGAGCTGGCTAGTGGCTCTCCCTTCACATCATGTTAGTCTGAGAAGCAAAGCCATTTACCATAAAGAGGTCTGACAGGTCTACACTGAAAATTAAATTATCCCATCCAGAAATGTAACTAGGCCAAAATATATGATCCTACCATATAATGGAAATATATTTATCAAACAGAACTAAGAAGGATCACATAGAAGTTTAAATTCATTTCCCCTCTACCACCACCAACCAAAAATAAAACTATGGAGGATTTTTACAGCTATACTGTTAAAAATGTAAGTCATGATCCTTCAGTAAATTGTGAAGTCAGTTTAGGGGGCAATGACCAATATGGCTTAATAGAATGGAATGGGAGGGAAAGGTCAGAACACAGTGCATATATAAATGGTAAATAAAATAAATATATACATATATGTATGTACATATATATACATATATCATGAAGTAGTTTTTTATATAAATATAGATGTATCACAATCTAAAATTTGTTTCCTCCTGTGAGTTCTATAAAAAAAATTATTTGGAAGTCATTGTTCTATAAGAGCCTTGGCTAAATTAGATACACAGAAATATGACAATTCCTAGACCAGGTTCTTCAAGTCCACTATCCTCTGACTACCATAAGAGATGGGGAAAACTTGGTCATCTTCCATGGCATCAGTCTCAGAGAACTGAGTCAAAGCTTTACTCTTTTCTTAATATCATACCCATTCGATCAAAAAAATCAATAAAGCAATTTTGATTTTAGTATCTTCCAACTATTAAGAGTACCATTGCTTTTTGTTTCTCCTATAATAAAAACTTTCAAGCTTCTGAATAGGGTTTCCTTAATTCTTAATAGAATTTTCTTAATTCTGAGCTTGTCTGTTAGGATTAGATACTATTTTTATATTAATTTAAGTGACCAGATGAATAGTAATATGATTTTTTTTACTTTGTGTTACTATTGTCATTATCATATTTTATAAGGTGTTAATTTTCATCAGGCTTACTTATGTTTTATTTAAGGAAAGAAAACATATTTCAAAACCATATTTACAATTTTCAATACTCTATTTCTTATCTTCAACCAATAAAATACATATTTGAAATATGCTCGTTCTATATGTTTGTTTATGGGGAAAATACATTTATAAATTTAGTTTCACGTATCTCATTTCCAAAATAAATTTATCTTAACTCTTTCCATCATTCCTTGAAATAGCTATAATTGTTTACTTTAACACAAGAGTAACAACCAATTTCAATGTTTCCAACCCTATCCTCAAACACATGGCCATGCTTTTTCCAACCTATTCTTCACAGCACTGCCAGTTCAAAAGCCAGCCTTTTTTTTCTGCAGGAAAAATGCTGGTTATGAGCTGGGTGTGTAGCTCACAATGGTAGAGCATATGCTCAGCATGCATGAAGCCCTGGGTTCCATGCCCAGCATCAAAAACATAAAAAATTAAATGCTTGCTAAACAGCCAAGAATAACAAAGCTCTCACATGGTACAATCTTCTTTTACCTCCCAGATGACTCCACTGCCATTTACTAGGAATGCCAGATGAGGTTTCCTGAGGAAAAAAAGAGTCAATGTGAACTAATATAATCTACCATCCTGACATTCAAGAGAACCAAATAAAACATGACTAACTGTGTTTAAAAGAATGGAAAATAAAAAGACCATCCTCAAAAATAAGCTAGTGTGCAATTTTTTACCATATAAAAGGAAGCTCTGGTATGGAAAAATGATGAACATCCTGCATTTGTTAATTAAGGAAGGATTACATTCAATTCAATAACAGCAACTTGTTAAAAAGTGATGAGTCACAATATGTGGTTCCTTCCTGGTGTTATTCAGATAGAATTGTACTGGGGACTAGACTATATCCCAGGCCCAACAAGGCCACAAGGACACTACAGTGTAGGAAGCTGAGTAAGAAAACAAGCCCAACTGGACTTCAGTATCTCCTCTATAAAACCTGGGGGAAAGGAGATGAATGAGCTTGAGGATCATTCCATTTCCACTTGCTACAATCCTGTTCTCTTGCATATTTTACTAATTATTTATACCATTAAATACAAGGCCAATAACTAGCTTTCTAAAACAATAAAAGAAGTCATTTCTTTCCATTATTCAGAAAAAAGATCTAAATCTAATTCATAATGAAGGAATCTTCAATGAATTAACATTTTATATTCAAAATTGTACCTATTACATTTCTATTCCATTCAGAGCTCTAAGGACATACAGTTCATTTCCTGCCCTCCCCACTCCCTACTTCTCTCTCTCTCTTTTAGACTATCCAGGCAAAAAAATAAGCCCATGAAATTCCTCCACTTAAAAAAACGATAAGCATAACATAACTCCTACTGCATGACTGCAGTATGGTTTTGAGTCTTAAAATGTGAGATATCTTAAACTTTTTCATATTGTTCTCAATACATAAAAAATTTAGCAAACAAATACCACAGTTGAATTTTGACCATCGTCCAAGTGATGCCAAGAGAGAATTAGTACAATAGTCTTAAATGCTAGAGAGGTGGAGGGGGATTTATAATTGGGCATTGGAACATGTTAATTCTTATATGCTAATGGAATTATGCCTGGCATTCTATAAATTGATAGTACTACACTTCAAGCTGAGTAAATAATGAAAATATCCTATGAAAAATCAACTCAAAGAGTTCTAGACAACATCCCAGTTTGTAAATATTTGGGTTCACACCTTAGAAAATGAGAATAGTGTGCAGTGTTTTAAAAGATATTGTAAACCTCTACACTGTTAGACTTAGTGTGATAAAGAGGCTGAATGATAGACATTGATGGTGTCATTAAATATGAATAAAAATTCTTACAAAAAAAGCCCTAAAAGGGATCATAACACATAAATTCAAGACAATAACATTGTTATCATCAAATTTGCCTTCTACAATGTGAGAAACTCATGAAGTGGGAAACCCTTATGCTTCATTTCTCATTCAAGTAAGTTGGTTACATTCTGTTATGTAGACTTTTTTATTCTATGGTTTAAAACAGAAACAGCTGCATTGGACTTTGTTAATCCTGGAAAACTGACATTATTAAAGCAAGTTCCAAGTGTGGTCTCAGAATTCCAATATGCAAGACTTTATCCAAAAGGAGATGCTCTTTTTTACTACATCATCCAAATGCTTTTCAGAATAAATTGCTAACAACATTCCCCAGGGTCATATGACCCAGTGGTCCCATGGAATAATTCTGATGGTTTACATATTGTTTGATCCAAAATGTTCACTTCATAGCATAAATGATAAAGCAAGCACCAAAATGATTTTTATTCCTTTCTACAATTACAGGTACTTTAGAATATTGTCAGATCAACACTGAACATGATAACTTCACAACCCCTTGACCTATATTGCTAGAGACATCAAAAGAATTAGTATTAATCAGAGCTTAAAGAAAAAGGATTCAAAGCAGGAGGAGGAAAATTACCATGATGCCTCTCAGACTGAGAAGGAAATGGTTTACAGAAATGAGGAAGAAGAAAAGTCTCTTAGGTGTTATGCAACTCTTCCCACTTGTATCCACGGAATCCATGAGTTTGCACTGGCAAAGTGAGCCTCAGATAGGTTCCACAGCTAGCCAAACCCAAGAGGAACAAGAAGGAGGCATGTCCAGAAGAGAAGACACTAGTATACTGCCCAACTCCAGTCACTGGGGGCAAGCCATAGTGAACAGAAAAAAAAATATCCACATAGTATTGAATAGGAAATTGCAAACACTGGTGGGCATACAAATAAGAATGAACAAATGTTCAGTAAAATCCAGCATCATGGAGGAAGATAATAACTGATACTCACAGAAGCATAATAGTTAAAAAATTAAATGCAATTAATATAATAAGACATATGTAAGACTTCTGATGCATAAAAAAGTAAAAGTAAACAACCAATTAGTATCTTGGAAAATTAAAAAAGTCATAATGGGTATAGTTGAAGAGGGAAATAGCTAGATGGAAAAATCAAGCTGAAGAATTCTGCCAGATTACAATGCAAAAGGTCATATTTTACAAAATATTTAAAAAGAAACTTCCGAAAGAAAAACTAAACATAAGGAGAAATAATGAGAACACAGATAAAGGAAAAGTTTTCAGTGACAAGTAAACATTTAAATCTTTAGACAGTAAGAGTGTCACAAATACCAAACTGCTCGAATAGCAAAAAGACTATTGTAGACACATTTTAGTGAAAAATCATAATTTAAATAAAGTAAAAATCCTATGAGTTTCCATGTATATGGAGGAGGAGAAGGAAGAAGACACCTAAAAGAAATGAAATTGAGATTGTGTAGAGATTACTTATCACAAAAATGAGTCAAGAAGAAATGAAACAAACCTTCAAAATTCTTCAGGAAAATAGTTCAGGAGTTAACCAAACAAACATGCACTTTTTAAACATTTTAAACTTCTGGACACCAAAGAACTCAAAAGTTCATTATCATTCACTCTCCCCAATTACTAGAGGATGAAAACCAAGAGCTAGTTGTGGGATAGAAACTTTTAAATGACAAAATTTGCCATCTTCTCCAACAACCTTCTTAAAATAAACTTCAATCTGAATTTGTTATTGAAAAAGGTAATAGCATTCCAGAAATAAAATGTTAAGTTCTGAAGCTGAACATGCATGCTGGCAACGTGGGAATTGATGTATCTGGTCCAGCTCAACAGGAACACTTCTGAAGAGCTCAGAGCTCCCCAAGCACCCAAGTCAACAATTATCATCTGCTCCTAACAGATACTGAGCTCCCCTGGTCCAGCCAGCAAGTGTGTAAGTGTGTGGTCTCTACTAATAAGTTGAAAACCCAAATAATACATTAGAAACCTGAGTCTTTACACTCTTTTTTTTTCCCCCAGTGGAGCATCATAATTATACATAGTATTTGGGTTCATTTTGACAAAATTATACATGCAAGGAATTTGATTGCAATCCTCATTCTCCTACCTTTCCTCCCTCCTCCCTCCCCCTATTCTCCTTCTTCTAAACTTCTTTTCTTCTATATATACATAAGGGTGAAATTCTCTTTGGTACCTTTATATAGGAACATAACATGATTTTGTTAAATTCATTCCATATTTCTTCCCCTTTCCCTTCCTTCTTTCTTCTCTCTAGTTCTTCTTTTTCTCCACAGATTTTGCCTCTATCTTGATGATATCCAATCTCCTCCCAACCTCCTACTTTCCCTTATTTTGATCTAGCTTCCACATATGAGAGCATTCAACCATTGATTTCCTGAATCTGGCTTACTTCACTTGGCATGATTTTCTATCCATTTACCAGCAAATGTCATTATTTCATTCTTCTTTAAGGCTGAGTAAAACTCCATTATTTACACTTTTTAAAAATAGGAATACCAACTTATAAAATAAACAGAAGACTTACGTTAGGAAGGAAGAGAGCCCTAGCTCGGGTTCTGAAGAAGGCTAAAATGAAGCACAATCACAGCCTAGAACTATTTGGAAGTATTTATTTGAAATTCATTCACAATGATACACAGAAGATCTTTTCTTTTTTCTTTTTTTCTTTTTTTCTTTTTTTTTTTTTTTTTTTTTTTTGGTATTGGAGATTGAATTCAGAATTCAGGAGTGTTTTACCACTGAGCTACATCCCCAGCCTTCTTTTATTTTTTTATTTTTATTTTTGGTTATTTTGAGATAGGGTTTCACTAAGTTGCTGAGACTAGCTTTGAACTTGCCATTCTCCTGCCTCAGCCTCCAGAGTCACTAGGATTACAGACGTTCCCTACCCAGCATCCAGAAAACTAACACTTCTCCATTGGGTTCTTATACAAGTGAGTATCTCTAATTCAAAAATATGAACTACAAAGTGCTCCAAATTCCTAAACAGTGTGAGCTCCAACTTGATGGTACTAGTGAAAAATTTCCACAATTCCCCTTGAGTTATGGGTCATGCTGAAAATACTGTATAAAATTAGCTGTGGACTGTGTGTACAAGGTGTATATAAAATGTGCATGAATTCTATGTTTAGTCAGCATCTCATTCCCATGATATCCCATATTCCAAAATCCAAAATCCTTACTTCTGGTCCCAACTATCTCAAATAAGGAGTTCTCAACCTCCTGAGCCTCCTCTTTTCCCTTTATATTCCAAATTCCTTCTCCTTCTCACATGTAGATGAACATGACTGAATTTTTTTTTTAACTTGAAAGGCCACAGATCTTTGCATTTCTCTTGGTTGATATTCCACAAACTAATCAGCACTTGAATAACTGAGCCAAAAAGATTTTTTCAAGTACTAGCAAGAACACAGTACTAAAGGGAAAATTGTTCATTCATTCTGACATATTCTTTAAATAAAGAAAAATTTTTAACAAAATTGTAATGGCAACTAGATGGGCAGAAAGGTTAAATTTCCTTTGCTTAAATCTTCTTTGCTCTATAAATTTTTCTCTCCTGTTCTCCATTGATCATACTTCTCAAGCAATTATTGTATACCTCTTATAGCTTCAAGAGCTCACCATTCATGCTTTCTAAAATATCATAAAATTACACTTTCATCTCTATGACCAATGGAAATGCTCACCTAGCTACTAATGACCTCTTCACTTCCCACAGCAGTGACCTCTCTTACCCCCAACCCTGCACTTCACTCAACTTCCCACTGCTTAGGATCACACACTGCATTAGAATCACTCTTCTTGTGATTTTTCATATTCATCTTTTGATAGCTGTCCTTTCTCTTAATGGGTCATTTTCTTTTGGTCTTTTTTTAGCCTCCTATTAACAAATGTGTTCTCAGCCAAATGACCACTGCTTCTCATTCAGAAAATACAGCATGCTCCACTGCTTAAGTGACCACTTTTATTCAAGGACTCCTGGTTCCATATAGGGAAGTATCTTATTTCCTACTTAACCCACAAAAGCTTCCATTCCCATCAGGCAAGTTTTATCAAGCCCACTTAATGTAAGACAATCTGTGCATACAAGAAAGAAACAAGGCAAAAGGAAAAATACCTAACTATGAATATCAAGAATATATATATCTTGAGTAAAACTATACGCTGGAGGGTCAATTGTGAACAGGGCCCAAACTCAGCTGGTAAGCCAGTGTTGATGTGTGGAGTGTGTACTCATGTGCATTCTCACTGGGCCTGTGCCCACTGATTGGTTGTTGTTCTGCACTTTCTGATTGTTAAATATTTTAAACCTCTAGGAGCACTTATAAAATTTACAAAAGAATGATTCACTCAACAACATGCAATGCTAGCCAAGTACCCGAAATCAATCAAACTAACTTATACTTCTTTAAGAGGACTACCAGGCTGACAACAACATCAGATACTGTGCTCATGACAATTCAGAAATGAAATGGAAAAGTAAGTCACATATAAAACTAACTAAGTGTCTCCCCAGTGGAGAGTTAACACCCAACATCAGCTAGATCGGAGGTTCCTAATGATATGTTTACAACTCTGCCATTTACCCTCTCCAGTGGGTTATCTGTACTTTGAGTGAGGGCAATGATGACTATAAATTAAATTTCCAGACAAAGAACCGCTTAGCTATGTGACTGAACAAAAGATTTTTGGGTTACAAATCATCACAACTGGATGACTGGGTCAATTGCAATGAATCAAAATTCAAGGGAAACACACATTAAGTTCTGAGATCCAGAATGTGGATTGTAGAATGCTAAATAAGGAATCAAATGGCTTAACAGCAGCAGGTCTGAATAAACCAAAAGATCTTAGTTGATGGCAAACTGAAGCCAATAGTGTGAACTAACTGCCAACAATTAGTTTGCTCTTGGGTTAAACTGAGAAAAGAACAGGACTACACCTCTTCTACGCAACAATCAATGGTTCAAGAGAATAATTTCCTTTTTTCTACCTCTCCGGTGGTGTTTGAAGATCAGCCCAGGGTGTTGCCACACTAAGCATATACTCTACACTGAATTGTAGCCACAGTTCCAGCAAAAGGAATCAAAACTGAATGTGTCCAGGGAAAGCCAACCACAGTGGAGATAGGACTCCAAGCCACCTCAAAAAAAGTAGTTCAGGACATGATGTTCCTCTTGGGGCAAGATGTTAGTTGTCTTCAAATGCTGGTAAGATTGCCACACAAAAAAGAAATTAGCTTCTTCCTGACACTCCCAGAGTACAGAATTAGATCCAAAGTTTGGAAACTCCAGGAAGGAAGTTCACAGACTAAGGGGAAAAATTTTTAATAGATGGGGATGCCCCTAAAACTGAGAACTTCCCATCACTGACAGGGTCTGGCATAGGATATGTGCTCATTAGGTATTTACAACAGGGTTAGAACATGAAGAATTGTTGGAATAAAAAATACTTGTATTACAATTACAATTATCTGTAAGATTCTTTCCAGCCCTATGATTTATATAGACTACAATGTGTCTAATCTGAATCATTTGTCCAATCAAATCACACTTCAAGATGCCACTTCATGCCCCAATGCCTCCACAAAGTCAATTGTGGCAAAAACTTATCATTTCATCCACAGTGCTGACCTCCGCTGTTAGAACATTTGGTGTTCAATTATGCAGAGTATTATTGTGCTTCCTAAAATGTTTTATTTGAAGTAGTCCATCTTATAACTATACGATAAAGCACCTAGGTCCATGACCTGTCTCTATCTACTACCTATCTAGTAGCCACTGAAAAGAAACTTGCTGATACATTGCTTATCTGGTTTTTCGGAGAGCACATATTCAGTATTTTTATAACTATCAATACCTCCTTGTTGTAAAAGTGATGAAATATACAGTAATAGCTTATTTGGGAATAGTGTCACCTTCTCCCTATATCCAAATTCCTTTATTTTTCCACTTAAAACTTCCTAACTCCCTAATGAGAAAAATCATTACAAAAACCAAAACCCATTCTTAAAACTTTGTAGATAATAAAATGTGGTGGGCAAAACCCGGGGCCCAGGGTTACGTCACGTGCATCTAAAGATGGCAACTGGCAGAGAGCAAACGGGAGTCCTGATTATGCCTGGAGAAGGGCAGAAAGCATTTACCATTGGCTGTATGATAATCAGTTCAGATAATGTGTGTGGACAGATATACTTTACATGTATGCTCCAGCAAGTGATCGCTTGACCTTTAACAGGATTGGATGGACATATTTGGTTACAATTGCCTATGCATGAGACTGCTTATATATTGAGGGTGTTATTTGAATAAAGGGGAAACTGCTTCATGAACCTCTGAAGTGTACATGTCTTTTGTCCCACTGGTCAGGCTGTAAGAGAAGCAGCTGCGGAGCCACTTGGAGCAACCCAGGCCAAGAAGCGGCCGTTTTCCATAATAAAACATGCCTTTTTCCTTTCCCCCTTTCCCTTAGAACATAGCTACAGTGAGCTTGAGAAAACAAAAATCCTAGGAAAAGAAAGATTGTGAAGGACAAAAAAGCAAAATCTGAAAATCTAGTCTAGAGTCTAAAGTAACAGTACCAAATTCTTGCATGTTAGAGAAGCAGGGCTACATCTCTTCTTCAGAGCTGAAAGTTTTCAGCTCTTAATGGAGTCCCTAACTGTTTGCCTCCCCTAAGGGACTGGCAATTCTAAAACAATGAAAATAAGAAAAAAATTTTTTTTCTTCTTATGATAAATGCTTATCTCTTGGGATAGAATGAAATAATGAATAAAGAGTAAATTTATTTACATAATCAGTTTCCATTAATTCATTAGTATTTAAATCAAGTTTGAAATTTTAAAATTATAATTGCTTCCTTAGTCTCGATTAGGATATTTTAATCCCCAAACTCAAAAATGTGGCAGAATACTGAAAGGGAGATTTGGAATTCAACCACATTCAAAATGGTGTAGAAACATTAAAAATGCACAAACTTATTAAATCACTCAAGCTTATTTAATAACATTGTCTGGCCAAAATATGTCTAATGTGAAATTACACTACCCAGCTAAAAATTAAAAGTATTTAGAGACACAGTTAAGGAAACACAGATGCACAAATGGCTCTAACTATTCTATGTAGGTAACTAACCAAACATTCATTTAATTAACTAATTTAGAATGAATTGGAGATCAAAAATATCCACACTTTTTTTATACATGCTTTTCTTTTTTTTTTTTTTTAAGTGATCTGAAATGTGTAGTCTAAAAACAATTGATTCTGATTTTCCTAAGAGCCTCCATGGCTTTCTTCTCCTGAGTCTTATTCAATTCCATTTACAATGTTTTTTTGTTACTAGACTACATGCTTAGGCTAAGTACTGTGAGAAACTTATGTACTTTAAATGTAGAGGCTTGACCACAGACTCTAACTATAAACTTTTGCATTATGGGTGTGGAGGCAATCAACAACCTCTTCAGAGGACTCTACTATAAACATCAACTGATTTGAGTGAAGAACATGATAGAATGACAACCAATGACACTCCAGGGCATCTATGGGGGAAGCTGGCTTAAGAAACTGAGTCTGTGAGTACAGGAATCATGTCTTATTTATTGCTGCATCCCTAGCACATAAGACTGTATGTATGGAAAGGACCAACTAATTGGATGAATTAATGTAGAAGTATGAAGGCACCTGGCTGACAATGGACACTAAAACCCAAGGCCACATCTGCCCAGAGTAAAACCTATCTTCTAATTTTCATAAGGTGTGATGTGGGCTATGACCCTTACCAAAAAGAACTCTAAGTTGATAAATTCAAGAGCTCATGACAAACCACCTGAACTGCCTGAGGATATCCTCAATTCCACCCAACTACTACAGCGGTCTTCCAAAATTGGGCCATGTGGCAAAGGATAACAGGCTCACAGACCCAGACTTTTAGTCTCAAGAAGTCAGTCTCAAAAGCCTCTGTTAGAGCTGCCCATGCATTGCCAGCTTCAGATAGCAGCCCTCTCTGCAGCCTCACTTTTTTCTCTCCCACAAGGTAGATAATGGCTGGAATCTGAATTTATACCTGGTCCAGAGCCTAGGTATATGAAGATATTCTCATGTAAACAAGTAACAAGCTTTCCAAAAGACAGGTGTCCAAACCTGTGTGACAAAGCTTACAAGTAGGAAGTATGTTAATACTTATGATAGTAGTAACTAATTTGAGCTTATCTGAGTATTTTCTGTCACTAGGCATCACACCAGAGAGTTTATGTATATTGTTTTCTTTAATGCTCCCAACTACACTATGATGTAGGTCCTATGATTTATCACTTGATGGTAAATTAAGCTTCCAAAGGTCAAATATCATTCATAAGATCATATAGGTATTGTCATCCATGTCTTAACTATTACCCAAAATGGCCTTGTTGTATTAGAGTACATAATGTTCTTTTGGCAATCACAAGAAGTAATAATTATTTACTGCTTAAAAAAAAATCTTGTTTCATTTTAGCCAGACTTTGTTATTTCTAATTAGTGTATATTTTATTTAAAAGTACATCTGACACAATATGTACTTCATGAATTGCAGGAACATGAATTAATCACACTCACATTCATTATCTCTTATTTATATGTGAATTCCAAATTCTAATTCCTAACATTTTCCTCTACAAAGCACATAACTACATATCTGTCTTTGCATTATAAAAGCAATGTAAGAGTATTAAAAAAAAAAAATAGAGAAAAAGAAAACTAGGAAAACAAAATCTATCATCTCACCACCCAAGCACAACTGTTAACATTTTGGGAACCATGCAATTTAGAGCTCAAAAATATAATTTGATTACTCATATAAACATGATTTCCCTCAAAAAGCCCATAATTCAGAATCAGCAATTTTTTTCAAGTGTTGAAAGGACCAATTGAAAACATTTTATATAATTTCTACATGGAAGCCAAAGAGAAATTTGTTTAGGCACCATGAAAAAGAGCTTGCAGCTTTCTTGAAAGAAAGTTCATCTGCTAGTTCATTTTTCATCATTCACAGGAATATTTATCTTCAGTACACATATAAGAAACATGCTGCTCTGGTTTGAATATGTTCCAAGTCAGGTGTTATCAAGCGTTAGTATTAAGAGGAAATATGTTTAAGAGGCAATTTGTCCAGGAGGGCTTCTCTCATGAATGGGATTAAGACCCCATGTAAAAGAGGTTTTCCATGGCTTTCAGCTAGCTTGCTCTTCTGCCTAATAACACATAATAAGTCTTTGCTCCCCCTTGAAGATACAAAGACAAAGTACTCTTTTGGAAGCAGAGAACAGACCTCACCAGACAACCAAGCCTGCTGACACCTTGACTTTGGACTTTACAGTCTGAAGAACTATGAAAAAATAAATTTCTGTTCTTTATAAGTCACCCAGTCTCAGGTGTTTTGTTATAGGAGCATGAAACAGACTGCGACATAAGTCAATAGGAATCTTAGGAATAAATTAATTCTACATTTCTCAGCACACTAACTTCCTAAAAGATATGCTACTTGACATTGACTTAAACTTCACATATAGATGCTCTAAAGTACAACTCTTTATATGGTCCATCATGGCCTTTAGCAAACAGCAAAATGAATCTTGTACAGTCAACATGTGCAACTATCCCTGCTAGATGATATATAATTGAGATTAAAGCTACCTACTTGCTCACACTACACATTCATGTGCTCATGAACACATACAAGAATTTAAATCAAGTTCCATGTGCCTCTACTTGCCTTTAAGAACTCTGCATTTCACCTTCCCTTTTCAGTCTGCTTTTTCTGATTCCTTGGGAACCAAAGTAGAAATTCTGCCTACACCACTCTAGTTAAGATAATCATTATGTTGCTATGATCTGAAATGTGTTCCACAACCTCAAATGCACATGTTGGACCCTTAACTCCCCAGTGCAATGGTACTTGGGAGAGGGCTTTGGGAAATAATCAGATTATAATAGCGGAGCCCTTAGAATGGGCCATTCCCATATAAGAAGAGACCAGAAAGAGCTTGTTGCTTTCTCTCCACCATGTAAGCACACAGCAAAAAGCTGTCTGCAAGCAGGGAAGAGAGCACTCACCAGGAACATAACAGATCAGCACCTTGATCTTGGACTTCCAAGTCTCTAGAACTGTGAGAACTAAATATCTGTGAGAAGTCAATTGCTGCTGCTACTTTTTAATTAAGAAAATCTTTTAAATAAAGCCCTGCAATCCTAGTTAGAGTTCAGCCATGTACTTCATAGTGTTGTTTCGGCAGTCCAAGCTGACCAGGTCACATGTCATCCCTGCTGTGCAAGTTCTATCTCACCTTCTCTCAAGGTTTCCCTTCCAAACCTTAGCCCAAATGTATTAGCTAACTGGTGGTTTAAACAGTGAGAGAAAAGTAAAGGAGCCATCAAATGATGTAAAGCAGAGTACCAAAGGAAAAGAACAATTTTCTGAGGGAAACATCACAGAGTTGCCTTCATTTGCAAAACCCTGGGTACTCACCTTCCTCACGATACCTGTCTGAGATGATCTCTCCACTTTGTGTCAAGATACTCCTTCAAATCATATTCAACCCCAACAATTGATACATAGTACAACTTCAAGTGAGAATCATAAACAGATCTAGAAGAAATCGAGTAAGACATCCATTGTGGCTGGCGCATTGGTGGTATAGTGGTTAGCATAGCTGCCTTCCAAGACATCCATTGTGCTATGCTTGTTGATTTTTCAAAATTTAAATCACAACTCTTCTCGCTTTATTCATTTTCTTCAACTCAAGATATTTATAAAATGTTATTTTACAAAATAAACTAGAAGAACTTTTCCATTTTCAAAAACAAAGTTACAAATTGGCTTTGAACAGACTTACTAGATGGAACTTAGCAACTTTTCTTCTGAATTCCCTTTACCTAACATAGCCAATTACTTGGTAAGCACTTAAAAGCTATTTGATGAATGGCTGAACACTTACCAGGAATGTTCCTCCCTGTCTTATCTATAATCTATCTTCTACTGGGTGCTGCTGCAAAACACGTGCTTAGACACACCCTATGAGTGGAATCAAACTCTCTCTTCCTAATAAAGTAACAAACACACAGAAGGTTTAAAATTTTAATTCTATATTATAGGAAGTTGTTTCAATCACTTAATCACCTATGGATTTGAGAATTTACTATAAAAATATAATTAAATGCTTTAAGTATTTGTGTTCATTTAGTAGTTACATAATAAAAACATAAAAAATAAATTTTCAAATAATGTTTTCAGAAGGATGCATTCTACAAAGCTCAAACTTCACTAGAACTTTGCTTTGATTTACCAAAAAGAAAAAAGACATTTTCTTGGTTCTTAATTTTCTTCTTGACATCAAGAACTATATAAATGAATGATTAATAGGTAACACAGTGCTGCAAACATGGCCAAATTGACCTAGATCAAAATGTCAAAATAAAAACATTGCTGCATCAAACACAGGCAGCTGGCAAGAGTCCCAGGAGGTCACCAAACTTGGACTTGAGAAAATTCTGTGTTTCCTGAAATTTTCAAAGCTATCTCTGTGTTTCCTTAATAAAAAACAAAATGCCACAATAACAACAAAGAGAAAAAAACAAATTAAATCCTTCGAAAAGAGAAACCATAGTGAGCAAATTACCATTTTCACAATGGATGCTATGAATGTATTTTCTTGATGTTTTAAACATTCTTGCCACTGCTTTATAATTAAGGAAATCTTTTAAATAAATATTCCTGAAATCAAACTGGGATAAGTGCAACAGGCAATAGAATTCTACAGTATTCTGCTAGTACTCTATAACATGGATTTTGTGCCTTTTTGTCAACATTATCCATATTTCAGAAAGCTAAATAGTTGAATGCAAAGCCTACTGAGCAGAACACAGGAAATTTGAGTTGTTAATCAGTGCCACCATTAACTATTATGAGCTCTTAGCTAAGAATATCTCTAAGTCTGTTTTCCCTCTTATATTACACAGATCCTAATGTCCTTTCCCATTCTAAAATTGCATGGATACAGAGGGAATCCCATGGATATAGTTAATGTACAGACATGTTACAAGGCCTCTCATTATAAAGAGTATGACTACTCCATTTCACAATAAAATTGTAAGACATTCTAATAC
The DNA here is from genome assembly GCF_902686455.1 of Sciurus vulgaris. NCBI lineage: Eukaryota > Metazoa > Chordata > Mammalia > Rodentia > Sciuridae > Sciurus > Sciurus vulgaris. The sequence goes on along the minus strand of NC_136467.1, from coordinate 101,814,671 downwards.
ATAGTAGTCTTTTAAGAAAGGGTTCTCAAGTTATCCCAGTGCCCAGCTGAGCTGGGAAGGTGGGTTAAAGCCATGATTCTCAGTGTGTGGTCTCTAGTCAGCAACAGCATCTTTACCCGGGACCTTTTAGCTATGTTGTTCAAAATGTTAGTTTCTGAGAACTTTGAAGTAAGTCATCTATTCTGAAACAAATTCTCCCACTACCTGAAACATAAAAACCATGAAATGAACAAATACATAATAATAACCTCAATTCCCGTTTACTTTTAGGGTCCCAGTTTCAGAGGTAAAAAGAGAAAGGAGAACTTAAAAAGAGAGTTTCAGTTTAAACTATTCCTTAGTGTCCAGAGTAAAATATCAGTGGATTCTAATGAAGCATTTACTATAAGACATACAGTATCTTAAGAAGCTTACTCCTCACAACAACTCTCTGAGGTAGGTCCTATAACACCAATTACATAACTTGTCCAAACTCACACAACTAGTGACAGGGCCAGGATTCACAGCTGGACAGTCTGGTCACAGTGTGTATCTTTAACCGTGAGTATGTGCACAAAATTGGGGAACTCGGTCTCCATGGCTAATTTTCTTTGTGTGAGACTGAACCACATGCCAGAAATAAACATTTCAACTTTGTTTCTCAAAAAAATGATAATGAATCAAGCTAAAGACTTACTATTGCATGGTGAGAAATATAATCCAAAAACAATAAATATAAAATACAAACACGTATCCATTTCCTGTGATGTGTTTTGCTCACAAGAGTTTCGAGATTGGCCTTAATAGTAAAACCATCCATGATGGAACAAATAGAAGCCTGAAATGAACCTAAATGAATTCCAGGTAATGTTCATCAAAACATTGCTAAGTGAGCCAGGTTATGCAAACCAAGCCCAATTAAGCTGACTTCTAGATGATTATTTGTGCTCTGGCCCTTGTGCCTATCAGTGGAGGATCATAAAGTCACCATGAGGCACTGCAGTATTGATCATTTCTAATTGGTCACTCGCTCACTGCAAGCAGTGCTGCCACATCTGTCACTCTGAATTGCGACATCAAACTCTCTTAGCTTTTCAGTTAAATTATCCAGAACACATAATTTGATTACTGAGTTTGAATTTGCTTCCACATGCCTTCTTGTTTCCCATCAACAGATGTGCCTCTAATCTTTCTTTTTAAAGTTATTTCAGAGCAAGCCAAATAGAATACCCTACTTACAGTAAGTTGTAATTACATTTAATTTAATAACATCCAATTCTAATTCCATTCAACTTGTTTTCATTTTGTTGTTTGGAAGTTAGGATTTTGGTTTTGGTTTTTGGTTTTGTGTATATGTATACACATTTACAACATTAAATTATAATTTTTAAAATATCCTAATGACCTGATTTCCTGGGAATAGAGAACATACTTATGGGGTGGAACTTGCTTTCTATCTAGTCTTCCAGAAGTCACACAGGATAGCAAATAGGCACATATCCTTGTACTTAAAGATACAAGATGAGTCATAAAAATACATTTTCAGAATCTTAACACTGAAATTAAAGACAATTGACAAGAATTTTTTGGAATAAATACCATAAATATTTCTCATTAGAGCTTTTTGATCCTAAGAGGATCACACAGAAGATTTCCAGTCTAACAATGTAAAAGGAATCCATTTTGTGTGAATGTGGTTCAAAGCACTTTGAAATTATTGCAGTTAAGGGAGAAAAGAACTCTTCAGTTACTTCACCTACCTTTTTTTGCCAGTTTAGGCTTGTCCTTGTTCTGTGTCCTCATTTTTCCATTTTCTTGAACAAACATTGATGTAGCTGGATAAGGTTTCATGCATTCTGTCAAGAGCTAAGAAACACCAGGCGGTACTTCTAACCTGGTTCTCTTGGAGACTGCACCCTCTCAATTTTACATGCTCTCTCATGGTTCACATTTTTTTTTTTTAATGCAAAGAATGGTATTTTGAAAAGTCAGATTGTAAGACTATTTGAAAATGTGAATGTTAATAGGTTATAAACTCCACCAGAAGTCAAATCCTTCACCACAGGTAGGAACTATAAAAAGATTAGGCTATTGATTTGAAGCTAATCTGCTAGGAATTTTTTTAGAAAATTCCATATAAAACATCCAACATAATCATGAACATAATTTGAGGATGTCCATATATTCACTTTCTGGTAGAAAGGAAAAATTGTAAATTTCATCCTAAGAGTTCAGTTAGCATATAAATACATAAATCTGAGCAAGTATCAACAAATTTTTAGATTTGGTATTTGCAAGTTAGTTTTTTTGCTTTTGCTTTTGTGTATACATGTTTTGTGTATTTTAGCTAACAAATATTTAATATATGATGCTAGACACTTTAGAAGTATTACTTCATTTAACTCTGATAACAATGTGAGAATTACGAGTCCATCCCTGTTCTATAAATGAGGAAAGTTATGCAAGCATCCAAGAGCATGGAAAAGCAGATCAGGTCCTGAACCTGGGTCTGCCTTTAAACAAGGCTTCTGTTCCTATCCCCTATCTATACTTACCCCATTCTCTAAACATAAGCTTAGTACCTGTTCCTTAACAAGTATACATATACCTCAGTCACAAATTGGCAAAGAAAATCACAGCTTGTGAAATAAATATTCTCTGTACAGAAAGTCTTGGTACAGTGAGCACCATGTTCACTACAGCACACATGTGCTGGGACTGGAGTTTTGCCTAGTCTAGATTTTTTTATCCAATGTCAGATTTTCTAATCCTTTTAAGCCCATTTGCAAAGTCATTCTATTTCTGTATTAATAGCTTAGGAACAGCTGGAATTTTTTAAGCCAAAATTTTGAAATTTCAGATCTCTATTGAGAAAGAGAGAGAGAGAGATCCATTTGAATAATCCAGAGACTGCATTGCTGAATTTTCTTTCACTTATGAGAATCAGAGTTAATCCCTCAAACCCCCAACTACTTTGGGGGGGGGGGGGGAGTCCTATACATGAGTGTCTATAATGTGCACTAATGACAGTGATAATCTAGGATTATCTCATCAGGATCCAAAGACTAATGTTATTACAACTAGAAGACTCCTCTGTGTTTCATCGTGGTTTTATTTTAGCTCTTAGAAAAGGAAAAATTCTTATTCTCTCCTAAAGTATGCAAAAATTACTAGAAATCATGGTTCTTTTATGTCCTTCATTGGATCCTACAAAATTCAGTATTTTGTTTTTAGCACTGGCAAAACACTATTGATGAATACCTAAGGTTTTCTGGAAAGTGGTCTCTTTCTCTTCCCTCTAGAGAGGGGAATTTAAAGGTGTCTGCCCTTATCTGAACTGAAATCCAACTCCAGGATTCTCAATCTGCAAGCACTAGCATCAGCTGGAGGGCTCACGGAAACAGATTGCTGGCCTCAACCTCAGAGATTCAGATTCAGTAGGTGGAGCCAGGGCCCTAGATTTTGCACTGGAGAAAGTTCTCAGGTGGTGCTGCTACAGCAACCCAGAGACCACACTTGGAGAATCGTGCTCTCACTCACAACTTCCTAAACTCTAGGCTGCTGGTTGAAATCACCTGAAAACAGTTTTCGTTTCCTTCTTCTTTGTTTTTTGATTTTTTTAAGGTTGATACCCATATTCCCGCCCCCAGAGATTATGATTAACTGGTCTGGGGTGTCACTCAACAATTTTTAAAACTACTCCAGGGATAAGTCTACTCTAAGATAGATCTTAGAGGTTGCATTGTACACGATCTGTACATTCAATATCTATTTAAAGTCTGGGGGGTTTATTGTTTGCTTGTTTTAAGTAAAAGAACGTTTGGTCCACACCACACAGCCCCAGACCCACTGCCCTTGATGCTCGGCTTGGAGCTCCGAGGCGAGATGGAAGCACCTCCAAGAAGACCAAGGCAGAGTGAGGATGAACTTCCAGGAGTTAATCACTATACCTTATCTCAGAGGCCAAACTCTGAGGCAGAAATCGACTCCCAGGTAACCTCCCAAGATTCATGAACACCAGGGAAATTTGCAAGACAAACCCTGACGTCTCAGCCTTCAGCCTGGACATGAATTTTACAGGACAGTTCACCCACTGCCTCAGCACGGGGGGGAAAAACTGCACTCTCAGACACCTCACAAGCCAAACTGCAGTCCGCGAAGGGTCAGCCCGAAACCCCCTAGACGTCACTCTGGCAGGGAGAGGGGAGACGGCGGTGTCGCCTTACCTGGTGCGAGTGTCCAGGTTCAGGGTTGCAATCGCAGCCAGCAGCGTGTTGTGCCAGGGGAGCAAGGGTGTCCCAGGCAGTGACAAGCCCGGACCGGGAAGAACCTGGGCTGAATCAGGTTGGCAGCCCTCCGCCCGAGTCCGGTCTCTGCAGCAGCCAGTGCAGAGCGCCCCGGCTCGGAAACTCCTCAGCCCCCTGGAGGCGGAGCCGGGGAGATAAGGTTCGCGCGCCCCACCCGCCCCCTTGGCGAGGCGACCGCCAGAGGGTGGGGTTTGGGACTTGGATCTGGAATTGAGAACTGTTACTGTTAACTCTGGTAGAAACACGGTCAGTTCAAATCCTGCTGGAACCAGAATATGCATGACTGGGGATTGAAAGTAAAGATGAACAAGGACATCCAAGAGGGACTAGGAAACCCCAAAGAGAGGCAAAATGAGGAACTAGTAGGATAGCAGAAAAGAAGCAGATCAGGTTGAATGGGCAAGCACTAAAAGAGACCATACACCTGCACTGACCCATGGGCACTCCCGGGCGCCAGGGTCAGCTGCAGCAGGCTCCTTTAAAGTAAAACCTGAAAAGCCTTGGGGAATCACTTTCAAATGTCGGGTTGGCAGCTGCCTTGAGGATTCAGGAGTTACAGGGAAGCCTGGGTATAAGGTCACTGTCTTATGACAAAGGAATTGAAGTGTACACTGCCCCCTTTGAGACCCTCACAGAGCAGCCAGAAAGCCCTTTAACATTCATGGGCTTAAAACCCCAGTAGCTTTCCTTGGCCTCTGACCTGTCACTCCCCCGCCACCCACCATCCACTCTGTCTCCCCCCACATAGGGCTTGCTTGCCTTGTGCACATTAAGGTGGTCTCATCTTACCTGGTATTTCTTCTGCCTCCAAAGCTCTGTGTCTGCTTCTCTTTGCTTGGGTCTCTTATTCAAATATTACTGAGTGAGTCCTGCCTACATGTCCTATCAAAATGGAACCTCCACAAGCATTCCCATCCCCAAGCCTACTTTTTCACCAGATTACTTATTGCTATCTGATTTTCTTATTTTATGTTTGTTGTTTTCATGTTTCACATCCAACTCAAGATAAGTTCTATGTGGGCAAGGAATAAAAATGTGCTATAAAAGTGTGCTATAAAGTGTGAAATGCTGAAATAAAAACAAATCTTGAAAGGTTAAGTCAGAGAAGCTAGTCCCAAAAGATGATTCCATCTGTATAATTGAGCAGAATAGGCAAATCCATGAAGACATAAGTAGTGGTTTCCAGGGGCTGAGGAAAGGAAATTGGGAATGACTGGTGGTAGGAATGGGGTTTACTTTGTGGGTGATGAAAATTTTCTGCAATAAGACACTGGTGACAGTTATACAATGTTGAATATGCTAAAAACTAGTGAATTTTTCACTTAAAATGGTAAAATTTATGGTATATGAATTATATTTCAGTTTAAAAAAACACTGATTTTTTTTACCCTTTAAGTGGATTAATTTTATGATGCTTAAGTTGTGTGTCAATAAAAATAGAACTAACGAGGAGATATGAAATGCACTGGTTTTTACTGAGCAGTAGAACATTCCTTTAAACTCCATCATGGCTCTCCAGAGAACTACTCTAGTTCTCAATTTTTAAAAATATGTGTTTGGCACAATCATTGTTTGATTTCATCTCCCCCATCCCCAAAATAGGCAATGCCAACATCCTGTGAGACAACAGCATTAATTAAAAAGAACAAGAGGAACTTTCTACAGGCACTAATCAAAGTAGCTGCTGCGACAAGATCTTGTAGACATAATTAAGTTCCATAATCAATTAACATTAAGATAGGGAGACTATGTGGATGGGTTTGATCAGATTCCTGATCCCTTTAAAAACAGAGAGTTCCTCACAAAAGAGGATGTTAGAGGGACATGCTCAGGCTGACCTCAAATTAAGCAGATATCCATGTTGTGAACTGCATAAGGAGGTGACAAGGTAAGGAACTGGGGTCATCCTCCCGAACATAAGAACCATTCCAGGCTGACAGCTAGAAAGACAAAACAAAATGGAGACCTCAGTCTTTCATACAACCATAAAGAAATGAATTCTATCAAAAACTGAGAGTTTTAAAGATAGCCCTGAGCCTAAGCTAGAACGTCCATCCTGGGTAACACTTTGATTTCAACTCAGTTAAGATCCAACATCACCATGCTAATGCTAATTTGCAGAAACTGTGATATAAGTCATTTGTGATGTTTTAAACTGCTAAGTCTTTAGTAATTTTGTTATGCAATAATAGAAAACTAATACCATGACCTTAGCTCAGATGGTCCAGAGAGGTTTTCTGAGCTATTCATTTTAATATAGAGTATCTTTTTAATATGTGATTAATGTTATTTAGTTATTATATTCCTGGAACATAAGCATCTAAATGTTTAGATTTACAAATCAGGGAAAAGAATATGCTTGACAAGCAAAATTTCCCAATTCTCGTTTTACTATACTGTTGTGCTCAAATCTATAATATTGCCTCTCCCCTTTCAATAACAGAGATATAAGTCATTGACCCAAAAAATTACAACACAAGAGATCAAGAGTCCTTCATTTAATCTCAGTCTCATTCAAAACTAGGATATCAATATAGCAGGAGCTGTGTTATAAAAAGATTGACTGTAATTGATGAATTGCTCTCTTATAAATGCCTTCTGACTTGATTCTTCAGGGCTCAATCTCTCAGCTCATGGTTATAATTCTTCCTCTTCTCCAGAAGAATAAATCAATCTTACAACTCTATTTTTGCATTTTAAATCTCAAATTCACAACTACAGCATATTTAATCGATCTACCACAGTGAGTCTGAGCCATGCAGCCATAACTAAATAAAAGCCAGAAGTGTTCAGAGCAGGGGCCAAATCTATTGCTCACCATTATATTCCAAGGGAAACAATACAAAATTAACAAACGAATGAACCTAATGAGAAAAAAACAAGGGAGACTAAGCATCTATATCATATACTGAATAAATTAATGTTATTCCAAGCACCAGGCTAGATTTGAGGGATATTATGAAAAAAAGTAGCCCCTGTCCTCTCTCATGAAAATTCTAGTCTAGTGGATGAAGTCTAATCTGGAGAATAAATAACTAAAAACACCCTAAAATAATGACCATTCACAGGACAGGCAGTTCTCAAATGGTCTCTCTAGATATGCAACAGCCATCCGAGCAAATCTTTTAATGGCCTCACCCTTTCTTCTAACAATCCTAGACAAATGAAAATAACAAAAACTTACATCGAGAGCATATATAAAGGGAGTAAGAAGTCTCAGGTGGTTTATACAAGGAAGCAATCTTATTTCCTTCTGTGGTTCCCATCTTTCTACTTTGTTGGTTTTGTTTTTTTTTTTTTTAAGTTGTAGATGGACATAATACCTTTATTTTATTTATTTATTTTTTTAAGTGATGCTGAGGCTCAAAACCAATGCCTCACACATGTTAGGCAAGTGCTCTATCACTGAGCCACAACCCCATCCCGGGTACTTTTGATCACGCTAACTTCTTCACTATCCAGAGAACTTGTCTTTTCCAACTGTCCAAGGTTCCAGAGTATCAGGCTCTAAGCTATCTTATTTTACAGGCTGTAATCAGAATGTCTCAGAAAGTCCCCCCTCTTTTTTTTTTTTTTTTTTTTTTTTTTTCTTCCCTTCTCTACTTTTGGAATCAGCTTCAGCTTAAGTGTCACAGTTTCTTCTAGGATCCTACCAAAGACGAAAAGATACAGTCAAGAAACTTCAATACCTTCACATTTTCCCTCTGTGTCCTTGAAAGATTCAAATGATCTGTGTCCCAAGTCACTACAGGCTAAATTGTAATAAGCTTTTCCCTTATTACATAATAATGATGGCCAACTTCCCAGCCCTGGATAGAGAGGCCTTCTCTGCCTTTCATCTTCCCTTGCCTAGATAATTTTGCATGGTAAGCTTTGTAACTTGCAGTGCCTGCTTTAGCCCATATTTCCATATCAATTAGAGCTTTCTGGTTGCAAGCACAGAAACAGTTTCTGTCTAATTCATACACATAACACATCCTCTGGAAATATATGAGTATCTCATAGAAAGGTTAAAAAACAATCAGCTTCCTTTATCTCAGGTCATTGTCCTTATACAGTGAGTACATTAAGATGTGTGAATGGGGGGTGAGGAAAGTAACTTATTTATACCACTGCTGGTGTTCCTTTAAGATACAAAGCAGTTCTTGCTGCCTGGTCTCTACAGCTTTGCCTAGGTCTCTTTTATCTAAAGTTGGTTTATATTAGGAAAAAAAGAGGGTGTCTATATCTACTGCCCTGCAAAATGCCTGTGATGGGAAGAAGAAATCCCAAAATATTTTAGGATTCTATCACCATAAAAAGGAGGAATCCATGCTAGGTGAACAAAACAAAACAAAGCAGGGACAACTAACCAAGGGACGATGTACTGTCCCCTTAGGGCTTCCTTAGCACCAACTTCAGGCCATCTCTGTCTCCCAACTGGCACATCATTGGATTGTAAACACGTCCAGCTTGATGGATGAATCAGAAGACTTTAGGTGTCATAATTGTATTCTATCTAAGAAGTTATGCTTTCTTATATCCCTACCCTGGAAATAATCTTAGAATAACCTCAGATGCTCACTGCTCAACAACAACCTTGGGGTGCTGTTTCCAGAAACATCACAACCCAGACGTCCATCATTTTTTAGGAATCATTCTACTAATCTTGCTTTGAGCTCCTATGTAAACATGCACATTGACTAGTTTAGGGATGGACACATGACCCAAATTGGGCCAGTTAGAGGCTTCTCTAGGACTTGCAAGGGAGGGAAAGAGAGTTTTTCTGTTATTATTGTCTTAGATTATGACCTCTAAAAATTATGGAAGCCTAGACCCTCCTAGGAGAAATCCTGATGGAGAACTAAGTCAATGCAGAGAACAGCAGAACTGCAAAAAGAGAGAAAACAAGTTACCGACATCATTTGAGCATCTTACATTCAGACATTACTGAAATTAGGCTTACTTCTGAATTTTCCCTTATGTGAGCCAATAAATCCCCTTTTCTTAAAAGCTCATTTCAACTGGGTTGCTGTTGCTCTCAACCAGAAGAGCTCTAAACTGAACACCCAAAAATAACCTAGGAACTGAAAGACTTAAGAAAATAGAACCTTGACACAAAATCCTTTTGTGTCTTAAATCCTGCTAAAACCTGTTATTTTAAATAATAAGTATCAATACCTAAACAAACATGGTATTGATAATAAATATTTTGAAAAGTTGTTTTAAAAGGCTAAAAGATCAAAGAAGTAGACTGATTTTTAATTTGCTTATATGATCTGCAGGATTTATTTCTGAAGGCATGTCTTTAGTCAGATGTGAGAACCCAAATTGAAAGGTATAGATGGGGGGGAGGGGATCACAAATACACACTGAAGTGCAGTCAGAGTGAATTTTTCCATTTTATGAATTCTCTTTTCTCAATTTCAGAGTCCCAAGTTGTTCTGGCCAAGAGAACACTGAATGAAATCATGTTCCCTAGGGGTTCAGTCGCATTTCTTATATTTTTATCATAGAACTAAATGGCAAATTCAACTTTCCTCACATTTAAATGAGAACATAAAAAGTGGAGAAATCCTTATTTCTAACTAGCTATGGAGATGATTTCTTCTTAGGTATCTTCCTGCAGAAACTTCAGGAGCTGCTTCATTGTGATAAACCCGGTGAAGAGGGAAGGCAACAGAAGGTAACTCTCTCCATCAAAGTCACTTATACCCAGGCATCTGCAAAAACTAAAGGAAGATATGTTCTTTACTGGCTAATTCATTTATGATTGAAATATTGTGTCTAAATTGAAAGAACATGTTAAGTACTAGTTTTCCTTTGAGTCACAGTTAAAACTCAAAAATAGACTTCTATCAACAAGTCCCCAAGAATTCTTTTTTTTTTTCTTTTTTTTTTTTTTTTTTTTTTTGGTACCAGGGATTGAACCCAGAGGCACTTAACCACTAAGCCACATCCTCAGCCCTTTTTATTTTCTACTTAGAGACAGTGTCTCACTAAGTTGCTTAGGGCCTTGCTAAGTTGCTGAGGCTGGCTTTGAACTTATGATCTTCCTGTCTCAGGCTCCTGAGCTGCTGGGATTATAGGTGTGTGCCACCACACTTGGCTCCAAGAATTCTTTCTATTGAATTTGTTTGTTAACTGATACATAAAAACATAAAAATTATACTTCCCCACTGATAGGGAATCATGTAATGTTTCCATACATATATGCATTGTTTAATATTTAAATCAGGCTAAACACATCTATCTCCTGAAAATCTTACCATCTTTTTATATTGAAAACTTTCAAAATCAATTCTTCTAGGTTTTTGAAGTGTACAGTAGATTACTGTTACCCTACTGTTCAAGAGTACTTCTTGCTCCTCCCTAAATGCATCTTAGTATGCATTAAACAACCTCTTCCGGTCCCCTCTCCATTCCTCCCAGCCTCTGGTGACCACCATTCCACTCTCAGATTCTGAGGTCAACTTTTCTGCATTTCACATATGAATGAGATCATATGGTACTTATCTCTCCCCCAGAATTCTTTATAAAAATAGCGACAGCATAGGATAGATTTTAAAAGTCAAATTTAAATTCACTTCAAAGTTAACAAATCAATATGTAACAAAATAATTGTTCACAAGTTCCATTAGCTAGATGTTTGTATGTGTGTGAAAATAGGAAATATTTGAAGATTTTGAAATTATGTAATATCTTTTTCTAAAACTTATAATATGGGGATAGGGCTATAGCTCAGTAGTAGAGTGCTTTACTAGCAAGGTCCTGGGTTTGATCCCAGCACTGTAAAAAAAAATAAAAATTAAAATTATAACAATGCCAGTTCTTTAACATTCCTTAAAAATCGTATTTTCATTACTCCAATCATTCTTTTAGCAATCCTTTCATATTTCTTCCAGTACTGCATTGGTCCCTGAGTAATAATTCATGCAGGAAATCTGTAATGACTACTTGGAGTAAACATCCCACAGTATGCTGCTTGTTTAAAAACAAAATTATCCAGATTGCACTTTTTCCCCAGGTAATGGCTCATCATTTCCTTAAATTTTAATTTTTTATTTCCAAATATCATTTTTTAAGGTCACTTTGACCAGATTTAAGAAAGACTTAATCATATGTCATATGAAAAATTAGAATGATGGATGAAATGATAGTCTTTTTCCAGCTCTAAAGTGCTCAGATCTCTATGGAGTTAGTCAAGTCATAATTACTATCATATATTACAACTTGCACATTTTGACTTCTCATATTGTGTAAATCACAGCTAATTAAATAACTACCTTCTAGATTCATAACTTTCTTTTTCAATTCTGAGTATAAAATTTTTCTATCCTAAACTTCAAGTCTAAATCACTGTTGTCAAGAGGGAGTAAGGGTATATTTGTATGGATTTTGCCTCAGCCAAACTGCAGAGAGCACTGTAAAGCTCACTTTTTTTAAAACAATAAGCATGACTTTTTAAAAAATCAGATGCTCTCTCATCTTCATAACATAGACCATCTGCAAGCATTACATCTTTTCGTAAGAAACAGGGAGGAAGATACTTCTCTCCTGCTCTGCCAAGGAGTTTTCCCAGCTGAAAGCATGCTAAGGAAGCCTCAAGTGTCAGCAGAAGGCAGGGACTAATGCATTGGCTGGTTGAACAGCAGACTTTCAAAGATGCCAAGAGCAGTCCCCCTGCTGAGGCAGAGGCATTTGTGCACAGAAAAGATGTGACTTTGCCCTTAGGCCTTCGGAAAGTTTGAGTCTGATAAAACCTTGGAGCCTGGCCTCAGGAAAGACACAACATACCTGCTAGACAAGGCTGAAAAAGATCTCAGTGCCACCTCTCACTGTGGCTGGTGTCTGAGAGCTTGGGACTGCACAGGATGGTCTCTAGAGGCTTCTTCCAGACCTGAAAGGCAACCACTCTGTGTGGTCTGCTTGGCTCTGCTACAGGAAGACCCTCACCAGGGTTCTCATCAAGGAACTGTTGAAGTCCACAGGTAAAGTCAGCTACAGTCTCCTTGTGAATTATTCTGATTTTTTCCCCTCTGGAAATTTTTAAGAGACTCTCAAGTATTTTTAATAGAGACTTTAACCCATCAAATAGTTGCAGAATAAAAGAATGATATTCCCTAGATGATAACTAACCTAAGATCAAGACTAAAATTACTAAGACCAATTCATGGTTCTCATATCACTTCTCAGCCACAGTTACTTTCACTGTGTTCTTCTTTAGGAACTTGAAAAATTTAATCTAAGGAGAATTTTATAGGGCTTCAGATTCAGCCCCTTTATTTCTGGTGGATATAGGATGTGATTAAGGATGAAGTGTTCATTCATAAATGAGACTATTTTGCTTTAAAATCTTAATAGGATGTATCTTAATTGCAGCAGGTTCTAGGTGAAAATTCCAGGTAAAAATATGTTTTATGTCAGTTTCTTACTTTAAAAAAATATTCTCCTTAAGAATGGAAGAATTCACAAAATTATAAATTAGTATCAAATTAGATCTTTGAAAGCTGGATAAGCAAGTATTCAGAATCAGGACCAAGGCATAATTTTTGTGCAGTATCAAAGGTAAAGCTTCAAACAGGAAGAGATTCAAAACTGTACCCTATTTCATATAAATTAGTTTCACTTAGGGAGGGAAAAATTTAGACTTCACATTTTGAAGCCTACCTATATATATTCTTCCACTCTGTCAACCAAATAAACTTTAAAACAGGGTTAGTTGGCCCTTCTCAAGGGCCCAGCACATAAGTTATAGCCCCGCGTGCAGGTGAAATTAACCATTCTTCACTGTTCATAAGGCAAATACCCTTACCAATTGAAGGAGAAATGAGTGTTGGCATATTATTAGAATTTTCTGAAATCTTTCATTCAAAATACAAATAAATTTATGTAAATGGACAAAGAAGTCATAATCTCAGATACATATGGAACAAAATGTAAACTCTGATGAATCTTATGTTCCCCATAATACAGAGATATTTCTGTGTCAGACATTGTGATAGCCCACAAATAAGCAAATTCTATGAAGTCTCTCAATAAGATGCATCAAGATCAGAAGCTGAATAGATTGAGGGCTGTATTGAAAGAAGAGAAAGAAATTACAAAACATGTGAAACCTACTCCCCCAGAAAATCCTCATCACTAGGGAGAATGGACAGGATTGACACTTTGTTTTATTATTAAACTTGAATTAGTTTAAGGCAGGGAAACATGGATTTTGTATTGCCGTAGGGAAATCTTTGTAGCTCTCATATGCTTCTGGTGGAAGTATAATTTAGTTTGAGATTTCTAGAAAGAAATTTGACATTATGCATCAAGAGTCTTAAAATATCCATACCCTCTGACAAAGTAATAGAATAATCAGAAAAGTAGCCAAAAAAATGCAAGATAGTGTTTAAAACATTATTTATAATGAGCAAATAAAAATTAAGGAAAAAAATCCAAAGCCCCAAGATTGTGGATTGATTAACTCTATAGAGACCCAAATAATACTTTAGGCAGCCTCAGAAAATAGTTTTTTTACCAAAAAAAAGTGGGTATCACTGTGTTCCAATAAAACTTTATTAAAGAACACTGAGATGTGAATTCATGTAATTTTCAAATACCATTAAATAGTCCTTTGATTTTTTTTCAACAATTTAAAAATGTAAAAACCATTCTTGTCTTGTGGGTTTTACAAAAACTGGTAGCAAGCCAGATTGTTGACCCCTGAGTTACATTGTAATATTATCACTAAAATTTTGTGTTCATTCATTGGTCAAATTATCTAATGAGAAAGAAAGACTAGAAGATAATATACCTAAAGACTTATAGTTGTTATTTCTTAATTGAGATTATGGGCAATATGGATGATTTTCTTTTATTCTTCAACTTTTATGTTTTTGGAGCTATTTACAGAAACTGTATGTTATTTATGATAAAATAATATTTTAGGGGACATTTTTGGCTCAAAAGATTCATTTCTTTCTCATTCTTTAGACATTGCTCAGAAACTTTGAACTTTCTGAAATTCTTGACAACGCTCACACTGTTGTTTAGCAATAACTTTTAAACAACACCAGTTTTTTAAACAGGAGCTAACAGTTCATTTATTTCTAGGGGCACACACTTCTTAAAATCAAATGCTTAGATCTAATATTCAAAGTCAGAGTCTTTCCCTCCTGCTCTTTCCTTTCTCGCACAGCCCCATGCTCTCGGCCTCTCCCTAGCTACCCAGCAAGCTCCCACCTTGCTCACTGTAACACCTCCAACTACCCACCATTTCCAACTGTGCCTATTGCAGCACCTCAAATGCAGTGCTCTGCCTTTATGCCAATCTAAGCCCACGGGGTGCTCCCTTCCTTCATCTCCACTAACCTATCTATCAGCTCACCATCAGTGAACAAGGAACCAGTCCCTTGTTGAGTCAGGACTGCAGTGTTTTTTAACTAATAATGGCTCACTCTGTAGGATCTCCAGAAATATTTTTATATTTATTTTAAAAGGAGTTTTGGAATCTTAGTGTCTTGACTCAAATGAATAATTAGCTGACAAGCAATTTTCAGCCATCTGAGCCAGGATTTCCCAAGTCTGTTTCATAAACACTTGTCCCCTGAGATATGGCAAGAAAAAGACAAGATCTGTAATCAGATCATTTTCAGAGATGCTCCACACAATATACTGTTACTTGAGACTCATGATTCATATTATCATATTAAAGGTTCTTCCAAGTACAAAAGTAAAGATACTCAACTTTGCTTAATTCTTTGTCTCCCAAAATTATTTTCAACACCCCTCACCCACTCTCATTGTAATAGGAACACAGAAACATTCAGCAGAAGCAGTGTTCCCAAGGGACAATCTTAGGGATAACCTAACCTGACCCATAGAAGTCTGATATGGGATGGGAAGAGAGTAGAACAATATACCTAGCATCCCTCAAATCTTTCTGCTTTGAATTGTGATGGTCTGAAATGCTGAAAGCCACCTGACCTGGCCTGCAGCCTACTGCACCCTACTGCTCTAACATTGGTGCTGTTTCAGTGTCTGCACAGACCACAAAGTCCTTCCACTCCCTCCTGCTCCACTTGCTGCTTTTCTTTCCCACCATCTCTGACTCTGAATGGTAGCTACAGGTGCTACCATTCTAGCACATTCCCATCATTGCCAAACGCTCACTCACCAATTATGGATTTCAATTTGAACTAAAAAACCATAGCTTCCTTTGGCTGCATCCAAAAATTAGCATATGTTTTCAGTATTTATGAGACACACACAGCTGACATTTTTAGAAAACTACATTCCATCAGCAAAAACATATGTATCCAACTGTGATGAGATTAGATGTTCCTGCATTTATTTTTCTAAGAATTGAACACATCCAATATACAGTCTTCTCTGAATGCATCTCATTGTTTCTCTTTTGGCAGTATCTTTCAAATGTCCAATCACCAGGGAAAGTCATGCATGCGGCTTTAATTCAATTAATATCTTCTTAGAAAAACATGTACTTTTCCCAAAAGCAAATCTCTACAGTCAGTCTGCAAAGGACATAGAATATTACTGCTGTTTAGGATATTGGTCACAAAACCAATTACTTCAGATCTCAAATATGTGCCCCATTATAACTAGAGTTTAAAGAAATACATGGTCAATTCAGCATATTTTAGTTACTAGCCACAATATGATATCTGGGTTCATTCCAGGCATTTTCCAGATAAGTCTCTTTATTGAAGGGAAAAGGCATGACATAATTTCTCACATTAACCCAAAATGTTGATCTGACACACTACCAACACACACACACACACACACACACACACACACACACACACACACACACATACACACGCATATACATCATGTTTCAAATTTAACAAGAGTGAAAAGATAGAGTGGAAACCAAATAACAAGTTCGCTTTAGCACATATTATTCACGAATCTAGGTGTAAATTAAATTGTTTTTTATCCTCCCTCACAAAACATCTCTAGTTGTGTGAGGTGGCACACAACTATTAACCCAGCTACTCATGAAGCTGAGGCAGGAGGATTACAAGTTCAAGGCCAGCCTCAGCAACTTGGCACGGCCCTATGTCGATAAAGAAGAATGGGGTAGGGTGAACAGAGGTATAGCTCGGTTGTAGAGTGCCCCTGGGTTCAATCTCCAATGCCACAATGAAAGGAAGACAAGAAAGGAAAGAAACAAAGAAAAAAAGAAAAAGAAGAAGAAACAACTCTAAAACTGATAAGGTGCTTCTTCTATAATCCTGATTCAAAGAGAAAAATCATAAATAGAAATAATTCAGTGAAAGTAGTGAGGTGCTATTATATTATTACAGACAATGTGGAATCTCTAGTGAGGGTTATTTAAAAAGTGAGAAGTAACAACACTTTCATTATCAAAGAAGCCCTCCTCTCTGAGGGGAGGGGAAGAAAACACACACTCATGCGCACACACACACAATCTCTAAAGTTGACTCCACAGCCTCTTGATTTTTTTTCCTGCATATTCAAGTGTAATACCACTTATTTGAAAGGCAGGTTTTAATGTCTAAATAAATTTCTCTGGCTATTGGTTTTCTTGAAGTTTGTTTGCCTTCACTTTTTATAGAAAATTAGGAGTTGACAATAAATCCACTACAAACCCAACTTTTAGCAGCTTTCTGTGGTTTTCCAAGCAGCCCCAAGGGCCTCCTCCCCAGCTCCCTCCCTGCTCCCTCACTTGTTTTGGTCATCATGGCACTCATTCCCACAGCCTGGAGAGGGAGCGCCTCCTTCTTCTAGGCTCCTCTCTCCCCTCACTCTTGTTATGGACCTGATCTAGAGGTTATTATTGAAGTCAGAAAAATTAATCATTGTATTATTCAGCTATAGTCTGGAAGTGTGTATTTCCTTAAATTCGTTATCCATGGTGATGGCTTTAGGAGGCAGACCATTTGGGGAGATAATTAGACCATGAGGGTAGAACCCCCTTGTGAATAGCATTGTTGCCCTTATAAAGCCCAACGGATTGCTCTTTTCCTCTTCCACCATATGAGGATATAGCAAGAAGGCTTCATCATGGACCCAGACAACAAACCCTCACAAGGTGCCTGGATTGTGGATTTCCCAGCTACTAGAACTATAAGAAATCAATTTCCATTTATAAGCTACCAAGTATGAAGTATTTTGTTGCAGTAGTCCAAACTGACTAAGACAGTAAGGTTATAACAAGTCCTTATAACAAGTCAGTCCCAAAGTTCTGGTGGGCTTGGTATCAGATTATTTCTCATTCTCACTATTGGCAGGTCAGCAGGAACACCTCTGCTCCATCCAGTTACTTGGAGAATTAGGCAATGACAGCTCTACCATGCTGTACCCCACCTAGTTGAAACATGTATCGCAGCAGAGGAAGACTATGGACTTGACCCTGCCTCAACCCAGAGGTGACACATGCCACTTCCTTTACATTTCATTATCCAGAACTTCAGGAAGTCTCAGAAGTATCAAAAAGTAAAGGGGCAGATTTGATAAGCTCTACTGTCTCTGCCACATGTAGTAAGAGGTAACAATTGAATATCAACGGATATGAATTTCAGTTCTTACCGCATCCAGTTCCTCAAACCTAGGCTCTTTCTCATTCCTAGACTTTCAAACCTATTTTCTCTGCCTTTCATATCTCTGCATATCCCACCCACCAATCTTGTACTAAGTCCTACTCAACTGTAAGGTCTTGGCTGAGACTACATTTCTTCTGAGAATTCTTAAGCAGCTCCTTCCCTCAACCTAGACCCTCCTATGTGCTCTCACTTACTTTTCCCACATTAATATCTGCTACCATTTATTATTTATTCTATGCCAAGTACTATTCTGAACCTTTATATTTAATTGGTACAATAAGCCAGTGAGGTGGTTTCTCAGTCTGAGCCCTGAAGAAAACAGCCTGAGCTAATAGCATACATGCTACCTGGTGTCAGAGGGACAGTCTCAGGGAGGCAGGAGAGGAAGAAAGAACTGAGTCAGGGATGGAAGGAATCATTTGTAAGGACTGAGACACAAAGCTTCATAAAAAGCTATATGTGCACCAGAAATTAAACTCAGTTGACTTAGAGAGGCAGAAACATACTCATGACTCTATAAAGTCTACCCCATCTCTAATTAGATCAGAAGCAACCATCCTGCATCCCTGGGTCTCAGTAGTGGCAGCAGACTGGCTCTGCACCAACAGAGAATACAAGTTGTTACAAGAACTGTTCCATCTAGAAAGCAAGGTGAGGACATGGGTCTGGGGTGGCACAGAACCAAAACCAAAACTTTTCATTCACAAGGTTATAGTTGATTTCCATTTTTCAAATGAAAAACTAATGTACAGAAATATAAATTTTTTAACAAGATTGCACAGCTAGAAAGTGACACAACCAGGATGCAAATCTAGGAGTATTGGCCCTAAAATATGCAGACCCAACCACTATACTGCTATAAGAACATAGATTCCATTAAAGCAAGAACTGCTTTTTTCCAAAACCTATCACAAATATAGGGTCTAACACCCAGAAAGCACTCAATAAATATCTGTTGAATGAATAAAGAAAGAATGAATAACTAGTCATAGTTCAAGAAAGGCCAAATAAGTTAAAAGGAAGGATTATATTTTATTGAGGTCCTATGGAAAGTTCCATGGCAGAAATGACATCTGAGCTAGATTTTCCAAAGATTTAGAGAAAAGTCTGACCCAATGATACAATGGGCATATTTGGAGATTGTGGTTTTACTTTAGACAGGATTGAAATGGGAGGATGGAATAAGACTTTAAAAGTACATTTGATATAAAATTTTGGAGGTTTTCCAACTTCTAGGTGGGCATGTTGCTTAAGTTGAAGAGAAATCAAGAACTGTGTTCATTACAAAAGAAATTTCAGCGTCCACAGCCAGGGATGCCAACAGTGTGCCCTAGCATACCCCAATGACTCGCTCAAGCTGTGTTTTACTCTGAACTATAGGAACACCCAGTCACTCATTCTGTTCTACAAAAGTTCCTTTTTATTGTTACCCAAGTCTCTATGACTTAAGATGAAACCGTGTTCTTGTTTTCTATCAAGAGCAACAGAAAACAGCAGTTTGACATTCTAGAGTACACTTTATATAATTCAGGCAGCTATTCAAACAGTTCCCTGGTATTTGACCATTAACTCAGCACACAAAATAAGAGAATAAGAAATACTTGGGATACAGAAAACGATAACATTGGCTCTAGGAAAGGAATCATTCTCACACATACTCACACAAAGATTTTTTTACAAATGTAAAGGATAAAATTACATTCCTTCCTAGGATAATCTCTGTTTATAATGTTTTCCTTGTGATACATAATGCATTGTCTTTATGATAAATGAAGTCTCTCTGGAACTGATTATATCATACATGGGAAACAAATTACTGACATATATTTTTATTTAGCAACATGAACATTCCAAACAAATCCACAAGAAAAGAAATCCATAATGCTTCCATTTCCGTTTGGTTATTGTCCTCATGCATGAGTAGAAGCAACATAAATAGAGTAACCAAAAATCACTCACCCTTAGCCACATACTCCTTTTCCTATGCCTTTTCCCAGGATTAAGCATCTTGTTCACCTTAGAAATCATGTCCTTGTTTTCCTGTGGCAAGTCCTCATCATTACCCTTGGAATGCTTATTCCTTTCACCAAACCATTAAATGTCACAAAGATCAATTCTAGACACTCTTCTCTTTTCATTCTATATTATCTCATTAAAAAATTTTATTTGTATAACCTACAAATTTATATATGTATTTTATTTATATTTACATAAATATAAATCCTCTAACCACAGGAAAGTGGAAATACCTCTTGCAAACCAGTGGACTATAAGAAATCCAAGATGCATGCAAGAAGGGGAGAATGGAATTTCCTGCCACAGTGGATGCCACCTTACACAAGAGTCTTGTGGGCTTTCCCACCATGTTTGTTTCAGCAGGAAAGAAGAGAGTTGGAGAGGATGGCAGAGCTAAACCAGAGCCAACAGAATAGTCTGCAAGTTATTTGGAAAATCAATTATGTGTGAGTTTTTCATGGCCAAGTGGATGTCCCTAAACGATGGGAACCCCAGGCACAAGAACTCTGGAGTAGGTTCTGCAAGGCAGATAATAAGTGGGGGGTTGGAAGAAGTAGTAGAATATGTGCAGGTTCTTTATGAGGAACCAGAATTTAGATGTGTTTTTCACATGAGTCACAGGGTCTGGTCAGTGTTGGTCTACAAAAAAAAGTGGGGGTACCAGAGTACAACATAGCCAAGTAAGGAAGAGACTCTGTCCCTTCTCCTTTTCCCTTCCTTCTTCCCTACCTTAGTTACCAGAAAGGCCTGGTCCAAGGACAGAAAATGATTCATCACAGCCACAAAGTAAGATGAGTTTAATGCCTAGTTCAAAAACATTTGTTGCATAGAAGTATCATAATTCAAAACCCCTTTATTAAGGAAGGCTCTATAGCCCATAGTTCCCATTGATGACAAGACACACCATCTTGATTCAGTGGACTGGACTGTGTGCTTGCTTCTACCTACATCATTTAATTAGACTTCTTCAGTGCTTCTTCCAGGTACAAGAAAGATTTTTGTTTCGTTTATTTTAATACATGCTGAGGGAAACATGTTAGGAAAAGATGCCCTCCTAAATAGTTTGAAAACAAAGAACAAAAAGATTAATGCTACCTGAAGTCTTATAGAGCAAAAGCTTTTCAAGTAAGAAAATTAAATTCCATCTATTTATGAGAAGAAAAATGAAGCAAATACAAATTCACAACTAAAGTTTTATTAAAGATTAAATTTAACAAGAAAAGCCTGTGAATCCTTCTTTAGAAGTTCCTGAAAGCTTAGTCCCAGCACTTTTATGAGCAAACCAATAGCTCTTACAGGCCTGTGGCCTAACAAAATATGCCAACACAACTATAATTTATGGCTTCATTTATGCCAACGAAAAAGACATTGTGTATTAGTCAAAGTTATCTCAGGTCATGATCATTCTTCCCACCAAAAATCAAAGCAAAAGTGAAATTCCAAACTCTGTAAAGAGAAAACAGCTTCATAAATGTCATAAACATCTAATATAAAATTTAAAAATGTAATCTTTTTAGAAAGTACTGAACATTCTAGACAAGGTGTTGGCAATCATGGACCGAATCCAGGCAGTTGCCTCTGTTTGTAAATAAAATTTTATTGGAACACAGCCATGATCATTTGTTTATCTATTGTCCAGAGCTGCTTTCACACTGACACGGCACAATTGAGTAATTGTGATGGAGATGAGACTATATGACATCAGAGACTATATAGCCTGCAAAGCCTGAAATATTTACTGAGAGAGAGAGGGAGATTTCATTCATAGCTCTTTTAAAGAAAATTAATAAAGGACATTGAAAGCAGTTTTCTAATTTCATTTTAAGAATTATTTTTATTCTTTGAAGAATGTATTTGAGAGCTGAAGGTGTATCTAGGTGGTAGAGCACTTGTTTAGCAATCATAAGGTGCAAAAATAAATCAATAAAAAGAATATATATGTTGAAGGTTATTGACCTCAAACTATGTCCAAGAAAAGGAAATAATTTTGCCATTTCTTTATTAGTGGTTAACCTTTGAGAGCTCATACCCACTCAGTCACGTTTTTCACTCATTAAAAGTTCACAGCCTGTACCAGAGGCCGTGTTCTAAGGAAGTACAGCAGAGTCTATTCAGCTCTTCATCCAATCTGCTTCCTCCTCTTCCTGGGGACACAACCCAAGTTCTGTCCAGTAGAATATTCTTGTTCCAGATCCACAGAAAGAACATGTGTATCATCCTCCATGTCCTTTCTCTTTTCACTGATTTCATAGAGATGAGCCCAGAAATGTGGGAAAGATGGAAGATAGGAGATGGAATAACCGCACATGGAAGAAACTTGAATCCTCAGTCTCAGTTTGAAAGAGAAACTCCTGTCAAGATTCCTTTTTTGGGACTTCATGTGATTAAGAAGTTGAATTCTTTAATTCTTGAACCATTACACATTTGAAGACTTATTCATTACAGCAGTTCTCATAGCTGTAGCAATTATTGTCACTTAATCAAGGAATATTATTATTATTATTACTAAATATGCATTAAAGTCTAAACATAGGCTCTAAATAGTCATTTCTGTTAAGATCAGTTTTCTGTAAAAATATACCAACTCATGTAGACATTTTTCAACTGTGTAAACAGATTTTTTAATGCCCTTAATTCCTTGATTTTAGAAATTCATTATTAGATATCAACAACATGTAAGTCATCTTGGATAGTAAACACCCCTCTTAAAACTAGACAATACTAAATAAGTAAAAGATAAATATGTAAACTACAAAAATGTCCATAATAGCTGGTGGATTCAGGTGAAACATGAAGGTGGTCAGTAGCACTTACATTTATATTCCTAACAATGGAATGATATTTGCAATAAGTACACAAAGCAGCAGAAATCCTACTTAAATTATAATTTGTTAATTCTCATAAGTTTTTATATAGTTTTGGTCAAAATTAAAGACTGATAGAGCATCTTTTCTTTGTTGGAGCATTAAAAATAATAATAATACTGTTCAAAGTGGCAAATTATTTCCTTTAAATCTGGACTTTATTTCAAAACAACAGAATATTTTGTGCCATTTAGATTGGAATTTTTTTGTATATTTCTGACTTGGCAAACACAGACTGAAACAAGTGCCAAAAACTCTCATCTTCCCTTTCCCATAGAACTACCACCAGGATCCCTCTCCCTTGAGCTTTAAATCTACTTTATTCAGCTTATGAGAATAGACTAAAATAAATGGTGGGATGTTTGAACAACCATGAAATAGCTGCCTGGGGGCTACACTTAATGATCTCAAAAAGCATTCCAGCTGACACATCCCTGTGTAAATGCCAAGAGGGAGCAGGAGGTTTGACAGTAGGGGGTTGGAGAGGAGAGAAAAAGCAGCTTAGTTCCATAAGAATGTCATTCTTTGTGTCTCATTGTTTCATTATATGTTGTCTATTGAGGAGTCTGCATCCTCTACCCTTTCCCCCAGTGGGCCAAATTCCTTATAATGGCTGAGAGTCTTACCCCTCCCATATTTTTCCCCTGCCTCAAAAGATAACAATATAAAATGTACATATTTATGCATTCATACAGCATTGTGTATTTTACAAAGTCCTTTCACATCTGTTCTCCCTGATCTCTGGAACAGTCCATTGGCTAAATAGGAGAATGGACACAATCAAATGAAGAAACCTAAGCTCAGGGATGTTAGTAACTTCCCCATGTTACATCAAGGCTTCGTGAATAATGGAACCTGACCTTCACTATCTCATACCTCGCTAAACACATTCCTAAATATTCAAATACCACCTCTCTGAACACCTTTCTTCTTCAAATTGTAATAAGATACTCCAGCTCCCTAATCCTTAGATAAATTACGCTCCTGCGTGAGAATGAAGTTGTTGAGTCCAGAGCTAGGAACCAAGAGGCTGAGGTGGTAGATTCAAGGGTTTGTTTGTAGTACTGTTGGCTGCTAGGCATCTTTGCCTGGGCCCCCTGTAGTTCCTGGAGCACAGATAGCAACAGCAGAGGATGGGATTATCTTTCTCTTGGCAATCAAGCAGTAGCCACTCCTTTCTGATATAGCCCTCATGAGGACCATTCAGTTCCAATTACCAGATTTGATAACTCCAGGATTGTGCAGGAAAAATACTGGAAATACTTAAGGGTGACTCAGAAACCTCAGGTGTAAAATAAAAGTTGCATTCATTTAATTGCTCAAAAATGAAATGTGATATTTAAAGGAGTCGTAGTTTACATTAACGATATTGTCTGTCAGCAGGTAAACCAGAAAAATATCCTAGCAAGAACACAGAGGTACCATTTCTTCTATCCTCCAGTGACAAACAGCTTTGTATCTCAGCTATGAGTCGGATGATAACTTTTCCTTTGTCTGTTAGACCACCAACCTTCAGTAAACTACACCAATGTTTAATGTAGCAATGAAAGGAAACTAAGCCTGATAAATTACTTAATTCCCTCAGGGGCTCCTATGAACACATTTCCTCCCACTTTTCCTTATTTCAGCATACACAAACACACACAATGCAGATGGAATATAAATGGTTACCATCTTCTGCTCCATACATTACCATCCAAATAATCTACTTTTTACTCTTAACTACCACTCATGAATCTTTTTTTTTTTTTTTGGGGGGGGGTGTACTGGGCACTTTATCACTGAGTTACATTCCCAGCCCTTTTGATTTTTAATTTTATTTTGAAATAGGGTCTTGCCAAGTTGCCCTAGCCAGCCTCAAACTTGTAATCCTCCTGCCTCAGCCTCCCATGTAGTTAGGATGACAGGCGTGCACCACTACATCCAATTATTTCATCATTTTCTTACCGAATCAATGAATATTTGCTGTGTCCAATATGTGCCAATCACTCAACCGGTCACCTAATCTAAATTCCACAAACCTTTCCTGTGAGGTTCATTTATAAATGTTCTCATATTAATATCATTCATTCAATAAGTATGATCTAAGTCACTAGCAAGAAATAAGTTTGGATAGATGGCACAGGACCAGGCTTTTATTGCTCCATTATTTCCTTCCAAATTTCTCAACTCTTCTCCAAATTCCTGAGATTATCATGGATTCTTTCACACAGTTGAATGTAGCTCAGTATAAATGCCATTCATGAAGCCTCTATTCTCTGCCTGGCACTCACACATTCCTCAGCCTGGCACATGCCTGCTCTAGAGGGGCTCATCTTTCTAGGATATGACAATAACTAATGGCAAGTGAATTGCTAGCAGAGAAGCTCAATCAATGCTTCTTATATGTTAGCATATAAGAAAGGAAGAAAGAGGGAAACATCACTGACTTTCAGATTGTGTGACCAGGTGAGGAATTTTATCGCATAATATCATGTTTAAAAGAGATTTTATTATTATCATCATCCTACAAATGAGAAAACTGAGGCTAAGATGATTGAAACACTTACCCAAACCTGTATGATTAGAAAGCCTGTCTTCTACTCTCCCTTACTTTCCTACAGTTCACAGTTCATCATCAACCTTCCTTCATCCCTCAGCTTTCGTGTACCCTGCATTCCTAGTTGGAAGGGCTTCTGAAATAGGACCTCAGCCTGGCACATTAGGTCTGATAGTAAAAGAAAAAGAAAGAAAGTTTTGCATTTTAGTGGATAATGATTATATTAAATAACAGAAAGTTACAGGACACAAAGCCATTTTACTTTTTTTTTTGTTTGAGTTCTTTGTTTGTTTGTTTTGGTACCAGGAATTGAACTCAGGGGCACTTAACCACTGAGCCACATCCCTAACCTCTTTTCTTTCTTTCTTTCTTTCTTTATTTATTTTTTTATCTTGAGACAGTGTCTTACTAAGTTGTTTAGGGCCTCACTAAGTTGCTGAGGCTGACTTTGAACTTGTGGTTCTCCTGCTTCAGACTCCCAAGCTGCTGGGATTACAGGCATGCCGGCAAAACCAGTTCACATTTAATTCATACATAGTAAAATTGGTGTGAGAGTAATGAAAATCATTTTTTATATTCTGTGTGTATTTATCACGGTAAAGGAGAAACACAAGAAGGAAACAATTAACATTAGCCCAACCACCATTGTCATCATCAACCCCAAAAAGCACAAAATGTTATGTAAAATCTGGACTTCAAGAATACTTACGGAATCCAATAAAAATGAAGTATTATGTTCTGTTGCTATTCTTCCTCATTATATAGCAAATGAATGTTTTATCAATACTAGAATTTATCGATCTCTTTATCTCAGTTAACTTCATGTTGCTAATTTGGAGCAGCATCTCCAGTGCCCGTGAGTTGAGAGGATGCCTCTAGAGCCTAGCATTCATTGGGCACAGGTGTATCGTCAGGTAGCACCTGGACATAAGAGGTTAAAGCTGAAATAACTCCAATACCATTGAAGAAAGTTAACTATCACAAGGAAAGCATGGAAAAACTATTCTGGGAGCTCAAAAAAGAGATACACAGAATTCTAGAAACTCAGGAAATTTTCTTCAATACTGAATAATGCTGTTGTTCTGAGAGGTGATGTGTCAAGAATGGGCTTTTAGGATTGCCATTTTCTGAGCAGTAAATTTCCATCCTAAACATTTTTGGAAGAATTCTGAAAGCTCTGGTGTCTTCAAATGTCAAAAAAAAAAAAAAATCAACTGTTGATTGGAGTCAAGGACAAAAGTCTATGTTCCCAGGATAAACTCAGAAAGTCTTTGAATGCTTACTGTCAGAATTGCGTTACTACTGTAGATACCATGTGGATTTCGATAGAATGGAAAGAAGAAAAGCATTGGAAAGTTTAAACTGGAGTCAATAAGATATTAGTTCTTGTTGAGGAATGGTGGTCAATTTCATTTTTAATTTTAAGATTTACTTTTCTTACACATATGGTTTTTTCATAAGAGAAAATAAATTTAGAACAAATATTCCCAGAAAATGAAAATTATAAACAAAGGTACAAAGACTAGAGCCACATTTCTATTGTTCCATTATTATGAAACATGTGCAGTCAGGGAGAAGAGGCCTGGATGCCAGATACAACATATAAATGATTCAAAGTTTGCCCATCACAAGCTTATGATGGGAAAACTCCTCTGTGGTCAGACCAGCACGCAGAATATCCCACAGCATGAAGACGTCTTCCAGATGCATTGTTTGTGTGTTGTATTAAATAAACCAGATCCAGACACTTCTGCCTCAAATGACTTTCAAGATGGAAATTCTTCCAAGAAAGTATAGGTTTGTTTTCATTATCTTTCAAAGCAGTGTGTTATCAATGCACCTAGATGACAAATTGCTTCCAACAAAACCCATCATTCATTACCCAGTAAGTAAAATCCCCTGCCACCCAAAACCACATTGCAAACCTACAGGAGAACCACTTCAGTTAATGAACTCTGGGACCTAAATTTTATTTTTGTCAATGGTCTTCTTAATTATTATTAACATTGCCATGGCTTTTTCAGCATTGGTGTACTTACTGGATTAATCCTTCTCATTTAAAACATTTTTATGTGGGTCAGAGTGAAGTTCTGTTATAATTATGAGATGTTATAGAAATATGTATAATACATTCTAACACCCAATAAATATGCCCCAAACTGTTGAAAAGTAATTTAGCAATATGCATAAAATATTTACAAAAGTAAACACACTTTAACCCAGTAATTCCTCTTTTAAGGCTCTATCCTAAGAAAATCAGGACTTGTAAAATGATTTATGTATAGGATTCCCATTGGAGTATCATTTATGAAAGTGTAAAAAAGCAATCCAACATAGAAATGTGATCAAAAATATTTAAGATCCATATACAGTCATTAATTTTTACAAGTATTTAATGCAAAGAAAGGCTTGTGTCCAAGATTAAGAGAAAAAAACAAAATTAAAAATCCAATAGGAAAACTTCTTCCAAATAATGTAGGCATGGACCAAATGTGTACATGAAATATATCAAGATATTAACAGTGTGAGAGCTCTGTTCTGAATATTTCTTATTTCTTCTTAAAATTTCCAACATCTTGTAAGTATTTACAATGAAAATGTGCTATTTTTTTAAAAGAAAAAAAGAAAAAAAAGAAGACACAGACCAGAAGAAAATCACTTCTGTCACTGTTTCCAGTGATTGAAAAGTCGGTGCCCGGGTGTGGTAGTGCCTGCTTACAATCCCAACGGTAGAGTGCCTCTAGGTTCAATCCCAAGAACCACAAAAAAAGAAAGAAAAGAAAAATGGGTGTGATGTTTGGAATCATCATTCCTATTCAAGAGACATATAAACAAGGAAACAAGAACATCTCAAAGTGATGAATGAATGAAAATCATGCATAAACCCCACTGATCTGAGTAGCCATCTGTAGGAAGAGTCAATTTTTTAAATAAACTGGCTAAAGAGGGGCTAGGGTTATGGCTCAATGGTAGAAAGCTTGCCTAGCACATGTGAGGCACTGGGTTCCGTCCTTAGTACCACATAAAGATAAATTACATAAAGGTATTGTGTCTACATACAACTAAAACAATATTTTTTAAAAAATCTAACTGAAGAGTGCACCGTAAGTCAAAGATGCAGATAAAAGGGATCCAGTTTTAGGGAGGTAGGGCAGAAATGGGATTATATCTGTAGACACACACATGCAGTGGGAGAGAACAGTGATGGCAACCAGGAGCAAACCTGTCAATCATTGTGTAAGGAATGATTTCTCAATCAATAGAAACCAAAGCTGTACTTACTAGAATGTGGATGTCTATGGTTCTTTGATAAATGTTAAAAAGGGCTCATTACACCAGGTGCTGTGCCATACTCCTGGAATCCCAGTTACTAAAGAGACTGAGGCAGGAGGAGCTCCTTTTAAAGACCAGCCTAAGCAAGATCACACCCATCTCAAAAAAGGAAAACAGAAGAAAAGAAAAAGAATGAAGAAGAAAGAAAGGAAAGAAGAAAAGTAGTGTTCTATAAAGTATAAATTTGAGAGCAGTGGAGAAAACCTGCTATTTTCTTGGATCCTCCTTTGGCTTCATCAGCCTAAGCCAGCCAATTAGCTAGGCTATGTGAGTCTATCCCAGCAGGTCTATGGAATGTACCTTTTCCACTCCATCCCCAATGCTAATGCCTTTATTCACCTGGATTAGTGCAACAGCCTCCTAAGGGCAGTGTCTTCCTCTCCCCATTCCTGCCTTTCACATTTGCCAGAATTACCATTCTGAAGCATAAATCTAATTATGTTCTTCCTTACAATTCCTTTGCAGCTCCCAGATGGCTACATAATAAAATCCATCTGACTACTATGGCAACCCAGGCCTTTGATGAGCTGAACTCTACCGAGCTACCCATCTTCTGGTTAGGATCAGTTCGCCCTACACTTCACCCACTCAATCACTCATTCTTCTCCACATGGCCTTCCTTTTCCATGTTCCTGGATCTGTGGACACAGTTTTCCCTCAACCTTTTTCCTTGCTTTAAATCAAGTAAATCAGATTCACTTAGGATGGTATTTGGTGGTTAGTATTTTTTTAAGCTCCCTAGTAATTCATATGGGCAGTCAAATCTTAACAACTTACCTAGTGACTATTAAAGTGCTTCCCTCCCTGTGCTCTATTTAGTGCCTGCCTCTGCTCTCCCCAAAATACCGAATCAGTCAATGGCAGGGACTTGCTCATTCACTTATTCCTTTGTCCAGCAGATATTTATGTGCCTTTTGTGTGGAAAGCATTATTCACTGCTCTATCTGAACTCCATTATCTCCTCTTTTCTTTCCACCTTGAATCTAGCCCGGAGCATAATAAGAACTCAGTAAAAATGATTCCCTTTCACTGAAATCACCACTAAGGTTTTCCAGCTTTTAATCAATATCTTCAGTAGCTTCTTATTAAAGAGCAATGAGTTAGCAAAGATGATAGGCTCGCTCGCTCTCTCTCTCTCTCTCTCTCTCTCTCTCTCTCTCTCTCTCTCTCTCTCTCTCTTTTATTACACTAACTTCATGTAATTGAGGCCTAGAAAAGATTCCAAAATCCAATTGTCCCAAGGATAGAGAACTCTGAGGGTAGAATTTGTCCTGATCAATTTGCCTCATGCAACATGAATCATTCTCTTCTTGGTAAATGTGATGAAGTAAAACAATTCCTTTGCAGAAGTGTGTGTGTATTTAAGACAAGAAAACATGCCAAAAACATGACATGTATTAAATTGCTGTAAGGTCATCTCAAGTAAACTTTTGTAATGTAATATCTAAATGAAAATTTTCTCAGCCACTACCCTCCTGGGACTCCCTGATCTCTGCCAAGCAAATTCAAGTTTTCTTCCCATTCTTTAAAGCCTTCCCCCCAGGCCTGCCACTCCTACACTACCCTTCTTCCTCGACCCACCTTCTCATTACCCTGAAGACAGATTCTTCTCAATAAAATTTGCTTATCTCCAAATCACAGTTTGTTTATTCTTTTCTTCTGTCTGTAAATTATTCCCATTTCTACTCTCCCGCAGAAAGGGAACAGTAATGCTGATTTTTTTCTTTTTCCTAAGCCTTTTTTTACTGACAATTAATTGTGGATTTTACTAGCTCAATCTGTTTCAGGAGACAGAAAAATCAAAAAGGTTAAAGGACTTAAAGTATTCCTTTGATAAGTCGTAATTACCTGGCTAATCAGATGTCATCCTTGTGTTTAGGCTACTAACTCAGTTATAGTATGATTGTGTGCAAGATTTAAACAGGATATGTTTAAATCTTATTAGAGAGAATATATTCAAAATTATGAACTGAGGTCCAATTGGTTCAAAGCTATGTGCACTTGAGCACTTTGTTTCCACTGACATTCAGTTACACATACACATGCACACACTGCAGCATGCAAACACACAAGCAAGTACACACACTCACACATGCATACACATATGCACACTATCTCCCAAATAAGACTCCAAGTCCCATGAGGCCAGAACCATGTCACCTAGCATTTTGAATTCCCATAGCAATTCACACTGAGCTTAGCCTGTATTAATTTTCAACAAAGCAAGATAATTTCAAATATTTATTCAAGTTTGTAAGCTGGTATACCTATATTAACTGACCATTTGAATTTATTTAAATAGCTCAATATCTTGTTTTCCCAACTGAAAACTGGATCCCTACTCATGTCATAGAGTTGTGTGATATTCAAAGTTCACACACTGTAAAGGGTTATGTGAGGGTGAGAGGGGCTTTTAACTAACAGTCCTCATAAAATGAGATGAAAAGAATGTTCACAGGGATAGACTGATATAAGGCAGAGTTTGGATTTTCTTTTCTAAAAAGAGTAGGATTATCTTGTTCTATTCTTGGCTTTTACTTGGTTTAAAGATAATGCTGATTTGACCCATATAGCCTGCTAATTGTTCTTAGGAAAACAGTAAATGGAAAGTGGCAGGATCACTGCTGACACTCAGGTCTGGGAGTATAGTCCCATGTTAACACAAACTAGAAACAATCAGTCCTCAGAACAAAGCTTAAAGACATGGAAGGTTTGGCACTGAACCTGACCTATGACTACCTATAAGCTGTTCAGTTCTTGGCATATCAGAAGCAGGATATTCTATCGTAGGCTGTACTTTCAAACTCTTTTATATTGTGGTCCTTTATTGGAAAGACTACAATAGCTCCCAAAATACATCCTATTCTTCAGAGCCTGGGAGTGGCAAAGGGGGAAGATGACTGCTAATCCACTGACTGAGACAGACTTGACGGGATCGACTGGGTGTACCCAATGTAATCACCAGCTCCATAGTGGAAGAGGAAGTGAGAAGAGGAGGTCAGAGCCATGCAGTTGAGAAGGGCTCAGCCCTCATCACTGGCTTTGAAAGTGGAGGAGGAAGTCACAAGCCAAGGAATGCGGCAGCCTTCAGAAACTGGAAAAGGCATCCAGAAACGGCCGGGCTTCTCCCCTAGAGCCTCCAGATAAACGCAACAGTTGACTTCTTGGTTTTATCCCAGCAAGATCCATGTTGGTGTTCCAATCTGGAGAACTATGAAGTAATACATCTGTATTGATCTAAGCACCTAAATTTTTGGCAATTTGTCCCAGTAGCTACAGGAAACCAAGACCCCCATTCGAACATATTAATGCAGCAAACATACATGAAATAACATTAACCTTACTGCATGGCATGCTTTCTAATATTTTCTATATGACTCCAGCTTATTTCCTATTATAAAAAGGAAATGCTGGCAATTTGATTGCATGAGCCACCAAGGGGTTCACAGCACCGTAGTTTGGAAAACACTGCCCTAGAGGATAGAGGCAAAGATTGTTCTGGTGCATTTTAAGTGCTGGTAACAGAAGAAATTGGTTATAATATTAGTGAAATCATCTGAATGGTTGCTACAATCATGTTCCAGGGATGGGTGAATTTTAAAATGACAGCATTTTCTGGCTCTGAAAACTCCTGTTTGCATACCACACTCACATGCTAGGGCCAACAAAAGACAAGAGCCAGTAAAAGAGCCTAGAGAACAGCTGAAGAGGCAGGTGCTCATGAGAGTCACTTGGCCTCTGATTTGGGGTTTGATGTAATATTCAAGCTGAGAGCCAAGTAAACCAGGAGGCCAGCACTCTGAGAATCAACACCTTAATGATCAGCTACCACCTGCAGCTCCCACACCCTGGGGATAAACAGGAACACAAAACATGAGGCTGACGACACTGGAGGTGCTGGCCCAGGACAGTGTGACACAGCACCATCAGTTCTCATTAGCAATCACTCACAGCTCTGGCAGGTCATTACAGGGCCTGCAGCGCTGTAAGCTACACAAGTTCACTGTTGGAATGAAATTCTTAGTATTCTTAACACAACATAGCTAGAGATATCACTTTCTGAAACTATTGAAACTGAATCTCAGACCCTATGTCAGTTAGGATTGTTATTTATATTCTACAAGTCTTAATCCCACTAAACTTTAAAATGGAGATAAATTTTTCCTCCAAAGGTTAAAAGAGATACATAGAAAGTAGCTAACAAAGCCCCAGTTGCACGGTGTAGGCTCACTCAGTGCCAATTTTTTGACATTAGTATATTCACTTATTCATTCTTACTGAATTAATCCATTATTCCATTATTGAGAATTTGCACTGAGTACCACACTAGCAGCTAAAAGGAGGTTCAGAGAAATGTGTCAGCTTTCTCTCCATATTTTTCTTTAACTTTTTTTTTTTTTTTTTTTTTTTTGGTACCATTAATTGAACCCAGGGGCACTTAACCACTGAATCACATCCCCAATCACTTTTTATTTTTTATTTTGAGATAGGATCTTGCTAAGTTGCTAAGGACCTTGCTAAATTGCTGAGGCTGGCTTTGAACTTGTGATCCTCCTGCCTCAGCCTCCCTTTTACTCCATTTTTGAAATGCCATTCTCTATATTCACACCAGAGTTTCTGCAAACAATACACAATGGGACAGTTCATAAGATCTGCAGTGTTCTGGGTGAGCCCTTGCAGCTCACACATATCCTGGCAAGCCTCGAACTACAGTTAACCCATAGGACTTAAAATAAGTAACCAGTAAACCATGTATCTTTACCTGTGGCAGGCTAGACCCGGGCCCAGGGTTATGCCACATGCATCCAAGAAGGCGACTGGCAGAGAGCCAAAGGGCGTGCTGAATGCGCCTTGAGAAAAACAGGAAGCGTTTACCATTGGCTGTGTGATAATTAGTCCAGTTGTTTAGCACATGGACAGATATATCTTACATGTATGCTTGAGCTCGTGATCGCTTGACCTTTAATAGAATTGGATGGACATATCTGGTTACAATTGCTTATGCATGAGACTGCTTATATATTGAGGGCGTTATCCAAATAAAGCAGAAGCTGCTTCATGAACTTCTGAAGAGTACATGTCGTTTGTCCCGCTGGTCGGCGGCAAGGCAAGCAGCGGCAAGTGGCATTTACCCAATGAGCACTTGATGGGACTATGTTCTCTCTACCAAAGTTGTCTGATAATACCTGGCTCTTAATTCCTTCTCCAGCTTCTATAAAAGTACATAGATACTCAGTAAATATATGTGAATTAACAAATTAATGATCAAACAGATACAGAGATGAACTGAGTTGACTTTGCCACAACCTCTAGATCAGATTTTCTCAACCTTGGCACTATTAATATTTTGGGTGTAACATGGCTTTGTTGTAAGGACTCTCCTGTGTGTCATAGGATGATCAGTTGCACCGCTGACCTCTTCTAACTAGATACTAAATGTTCCTTAGGTGGGCAAAATTTCCCCAGGTTGACAACCACTGCTCTAAAACAGAGATCTTCAACTCTGGATGCATTTAAAATCACTTAGGCTACACCTCAAAACAACTAACCCTCTGAACTAGAGTGGAATCTAGTTATTTATAGTTTCCTGAAGTTCTTAGGTGATTTGAATGTTTAATCCAATGTTGAGAGCCATACACGTGTGAGTAGCATGCATGCTACTAAAAGTATGGTCATGGAACAGAAACTGGGTGTCACCAGGGAGCTTGTCAGAAATGCAGAATCTCAGAGCCCACCTCAGACCTATTGTTTCAGTCAGGGTGCAGGCAGAAGAAAGAAACCACATCAGTTACATAGAGAGTGAAAATTTAATATAAAGAATTGTTAGGGGCTGTGTTTTAGTCAGCTTTTTTTTGTCCCTGTGACCAAAATAACTGACAAGAACACAGTAGAGGAGAGAAAAAAAAATGCATTTTGGCTTATGATTTCAGAGGTCTCAGTCCATAGACATCCACCTCCATTGCTCTGGACTTGAGGTGAGGCAGAACATCATGGCAAAGGACATGATGGAGGAAAGCAGCTCAGAACATGGCAACCAGGAAGCAGAGAGAGAGCTCTGCCCACCAGAGATAAAATGTACACCCCAAAGCCAGTGATTTATTTCCTCTAGTCACATGCTATTTACCTTCATGTACCACCCAGTTAATCTACATAAGTGGGTTACTTTACTGATTAGGTAAAATGTTCATAATCTAATCTCTTAACCTCCGAACATTCTTGTTTTGTCTCACACATAAGCTTTTGGGGGACCTCATATCTAAACCATAACAGGCTGGTTATGTTGCTCAGTAGTGAAGGATTTGCCTGGCATGTGTGAGACCCTGGATTCAATCCCCAGCACCCCAAAAAGAAATCGTTAACTAGGTGTAAAATTGTTAACTAAGTACTTAAAAGCAAATAAAACTCTAGTATATTACAGAAGTATCTACTATAGAAATCAGTTACCAATTGTAGGGTTAGAGGAACAAAGGAAGGAAGTTGGAATCCCTGAGACGGGACAGTTTCTTGGCCAGCACTGTGGTCTGTAAGAGGCATGCTGAAGTTCATTCCGAGAGTGTGGGGGAAACTACAAACTTGAATGTGCTACCACAGGAAGGAACTGCTGATGCTGGACTGAAGAAGCACTGCTGGGGAGATGCGCACAGGAGCAGCAGGCAGACAGCTGCCTTCCCCCTCCTGTGGCTCCCCAGTCTCTCTCTAGCACCCCTACTAAAATAACCCAGCATAGAGCCTTCTGGAAAGCAGAAATGCCCTTTGCAGAGTCTAGTCCCCGCAAGACAATGGCAAACCTCAAAGGGCAGGTCTGCAGTTAAGAGACAACAGCTAAATAACTGGCACAACTACTGAACCAGAATCTGTGTTTTAACTAGATCCCAGGGGGATCTCCATGCACATCACAGTGTGAGAGCTGGCCTTCAGAGGATGCCTCACTATCCTGATTTCTAACCAAGTCACCTCAGTTTAATCAGTACGTTGGCAGAGATCCCTACTTCAAAACATTCACAATTCATTTCCTAATGTCAGTGATATAAACCACTACTTTATTGTGGTTTATCATCTTATATGTAAAGAAATTTTTTCAATGGAAGAAAGAATAAATTCAGTCCATGTGTGTCTCTTCAAAGCTAAATATGTCTCTGCTTTCTCCCTTTTATTTAAACTATTCCACACAAAAACATCCTTTTCTTAGTCCTTCTCTAAATGCTGAATAAAATTTTAAAACTTTAGCTGTGTAGTTAACATCAACAAAACAGGGAGCCACCCTAAGGAAGTCTGGATTCTTTAACTCACCAGAGGACTAGGAAGCCTAAGTATGACTTCTTTCCCATGCAGGTGTCCCTGCCCTCTCACAAGACAACCCTGTTAGCCAGAGATTGGAGAATCTCACTGTACCAGGCATCTGGCAGATGTGCCTGGTCCACCACAAGGCACGTAAGCTGGGAGCATGTAGCAGCTTAGTGCCAACACATGGACACAGCTGAAGAAAATAATTGGCCAGTGCAAGCCCCCTCTAGTCCTAGCAGGCTCTTCTCCGAAATATCTATAGAAAGGAATTCCAGGGCCCTGGGTGTGTGTGTGTGTGTGTGTGTGGTGGTGGTGGAAGGGGGGTGGGGGTGGGGGGTCCATCTGTGTACAGTTCCTGGTATACTTCTGCCACCTAGAGGATGAACTTAGGTATCCTGTAATTAAGTCTAGCAGTCTGAATTTATTCAAAGCTGTAGCATGATTTTTTCTGAAAATCACCAGTCTTTTTAACAAATGCGCTAAAACTTCATGTAAAATAGTATATATTCACATGTGTGTGTTATTGTAAAATTTATATACATATTTATCAATTTTGTGTGATTGAAAATTTATGTTTTTATAATGAGAACACAGCTCGTATCAAAGTGTAAATGAAAATAAAGTAAACTTTGGGAAAATCTGAAGAGAATCTGCATAGTTTAAACACACACCAAGGGAAATCAGATTGCATTGAACCAATAGTCAAAGCAGAAATTTCCATATATATGTGTGCATGTTCAGTTTTCAGTTCCAAACATAGTATGAATTCTCTTTCAAATTTTACATGAAGTTAAAAAAATTAAGTAGCATTAAAAGCATCAATGATTTGACTCAAAATTTGCCATTTGTATTACAGGCATGACAAAATAATTTGATTTTATAAAACTGCTTTTGCTTGTATATAAAATTTCCTTTAAAACTTCTATAACATATTACATCTGGGAATTCTTGCATTTGAATATGGATGAGTAATCAGATTGGTAAATATGCTGATAAAAATATGTGGCATTCTTAACACAATGAAAAAATATGCAGCTCATAGTAACCATACATTTACCATATAGAAACTTGGAACAATTGGTGAACCACATTAATTGGCAAATAAAATATTAAAATAAATTTAAGAAAGGGTTAAACCACCTTACACATTTATTAGTTCATGCCCAATGAAATAAAATATGAGACAATAGATAAAAACTCCTTTGACATTCTCATTTCCTTAAACAACTCTGAGTCAGTTGCTATAAAAACATCTTATATTATAGAAATCTTGCCCATGATTTAAAACATTTAAGTTGGAAAAAATCTGAGAATCACTAAGAAAAATTAAAAAGATAGACACATGAAAGTTAATGATATATTATATTTTGAAAATTAATTAAAATAAATTTAAAAAGTAACATGACAATCTCCAAACAGTTGGCTAATTATACAAAATGCAGAAGCCAAGAAAAAACTTAAGAAAGGTAGAAAAGTTCCTTTTGTGTTCAGTTTCAACTGAACCTAAACCATAGCAGCTGAGATATGCTGGTTCCTTTAGGAATTTATTCTGGCTCAGTGCAAATTACATATGGTGAAAACTGCATGTGGTGAATCAAACTCAATTAAAACAAAACTAGAAATCTGATACGAAATGGCCATTTAGTTACCAGAGCTAGACTGAAGTTGGTAAGCTACTGTACCAATCACAATCACACCAAACTTCTATTATCACTTTATAAAAATAAATAGGGCTATTGTTTACAATTCTATTTTGACTCTGAATCATACAAGAAAAGTTCATTGAATAAAGTAGCAGATCTCTGTCCTGTGAGTTTATTGCAGTGTGCAAGGACTTTACTTTGCCTTTAGTCAAAATCAAAAATCAACCAGTAAATTCCACACAACAAGAATTTCTAAAAAGGTTAAAAAATACATAATATTTAAAAATTCTATAATGTATCTTCAAGTGAAAAGTAATCTTACATTCTTGCATTTTATTTTATTTTATTTTGCCTACTATACTTGGAGTTTTGGGATTGAACCCAGGTGTGCTGTACCACAGAGCTACATCCCAGGCCTGTTTGTTTTGCTAGACAGGGTTCTGCTAAATTGCTGAGACTGGACTTGAATTTGCAATCCTCCTGCCTCAGCCTCCCTAGGGGCTGGGATTTTAGGAGTGCATCACTGCATGCAGCACATTCTTGGTTTTATATTATAAATATTTTTATAAATATTTTAGGTTTTACAGGAAATCCAGTAAAGACAACAGAATTCCCACTGTCACCTTCTCCCCCACAACACACACTTTCCCCTGTTACTGGCATCTTGCATTAGTGTTATTAATTTGCTATAATTCATGAATTATTGATGTTTCAATATTAACTAAAGCTCATAATTTACATTATGGTTCACTCTTGTTGTCCATTCCATGGGTTCTGATAAAACATATGACAGGTAAACACCATTATTGTATTATACAGATGAGGTTCACTGCACTGAAAATCCTTGTGCTACACCTATTCATTCCTCCCTCCCTTTTGGGAAACAGAAATGACTTATCTTTTTAATGAATCCTTAGTTTTTCCTTTTTCAAAATGTCATCTAACATGCAATCATACAGTATGTAGCTTTTCAGATTGGCTTCTTTCACTTAGCAATCTGCACTTAAGTTTTTTCTGTTTTTTCATGGTTTGGATAGTTCATTTCCTTTTACCACTAGATAATATTTCATTGTATGAATGTACCTTAGTTTGTTATTCATTTACCTATTGCAGAACATATCAGTTGTTTCCAAATTTTGGCAATTATTAATACAACTGCTGTAAACATTCACATGCAGGAGTTTGTGGAGGCATAAGTTTTCAGCTCCTTTGGGTAAATATCAAGGAAAATAATTGCAGAATCATATAGTAACTTTATGTTTAGCTTTGTAGGAAACTGCCAAACTGTCTTCTAAAGTAACTGTAGCATTTTCCATTTCCATCAACCATGAATGAGAGTTCCTGTTGCTCCACATCCTCACCAGCATTTTGTGCTGTTAGTGTTCTGGATCTT
Source organism: Sciurus vulgaris (assembly GCF_902686455.1). NCBI lineage: Eukaryota > Metazoa > Chordata > Mammalia > Rodentia > Sciuridae > Sciurus > Sciurus vulgaris. The sequence continues at coordinate 101,775,754 of NC_136467.1, read as the reverse complement.
AGTCATTCTAACAGGTCTGTAGCGATAGTACATTGTTGTTTCAATTTGCAATCCCCTAAATGACAAAGGATGTTCATGGTCTCCTGTGTGTTTATCTTCTTTGGTATCTATTCAGTTATTTTGCACATTTTGAGTTGTTTGAAGGTATATATATATATATATTCCCCTTTGTCAACTGTGTCTTTTGCAAAGATTTTCTCTCAATAGGCATGTGTCTTTTCATTATCTTAAAAGTGTCTTAAAAAGCAGAAGTTTTTAATAAAGTCCAACTCCTCCTATTTTCTTTCATGGATAGTGCTTTTGGCATTGTTTGTAAAAAGATATCACCAACCTAAAGTCATCTAGGTTTTCCATTATCTTCTGAGACTGCCATAGTTTTGCATTTTGCATTTATATCTGTGATCCATTTTGAGTCAATTTTTGTGAAAGGTATAAGATCTATGTCTTTTTTTTTTTTTCTTATTTATTTATTTATTTATTTATTTATTTATTTATTTTGGATATTGATATCCGATTGTTCCAGAACCATTTGTTGAAAATATACTTTGTCCATCTAATTGTTTAGGTCCTTTGTCAAAAATCAATTGACTGTATTTGTGTGGGTCTATTTCCAGATCCCATATTCTGTTCCTCTATTCTATTCTTTCACCAATACCACACTGTCTTCATTATTCTAGCTTTGTAATAAGTCTTGAAGTTCAGTCATATCTGTTCTCTAACTTTTTCTCCTTCAAAAATATTTTGTTTGCTATTCTGGAACTTTTACCTTTTCATATAAATTTTAGAATTAATTTATCAATATCCACATATTAACTTGTAGAAATTTTGATTGGTATTGCATTGGATCTACAAATTAAGTTGGAAAGAAGTGTAGCTTGATAATATTGAGTCTTTCTGTCCTTGTATATGGAATACTTCTCTGTTCATTTAGACCTTTGATTTCTTTCATCAGGGCTTTTCTCACATAGATCTTGGACATGTTTTGTAAGATTTATACCCATTTCTCTCTTCCGTTTTTTTGTTTTGTTTTGTTTTTTGTTTTTTTGGTTTCTTTTTTGAGTGTATGTGTGTGTTCTGTGTATGCTTATGTGAATGGTATTGTGTTTTCAACTTCAATCTCTAATTGTTCACTGCTGGTATACAGGAAAACAATTGAGTTTTTACATTTAATCATATATCGTGCAACTTTGCTATAATTGCTTAATCGTTCCAGAAATTTTTGTTGATTATTTAGGATCGTCTACATTTAATCATGTCATCTGCAAACAAAGACAGTTGTACTTCTTCCCTCCCTCTTGGTACACATTTGATTTCCTTTTCTTGTCTTACTGGATTAGCTAGGACTTACAGTACAATATTTAACAAGAGTAAGAAGAAGGGATGTATTTTATTTGTTCCCAAACTGAGTGAGAAAGCATCTAGTTTCTAACCATTAAGTAAGATGTTGGTTATAGGATTTTTTGCCAAGAGGAGGAACTTTCTTTCTATTCTTACTTTGCTGAAGTCTTGATTTATTTTAACATAAATATTAGTATATTTCAACATTAAGCTAAACAAAATCTAAAATATGGTGGGTAATGTCCCATATTTTCTTGTGTAGCTTAAAACTAACAATATATTGAATATATATATATATATATTTTAAATGAAGATAAGGAATGGACAATCCAATAACTTCCAATGAATGTTGTTAAATAGCAAACAGCATTTTCCAGTCTTTAATGAAAACTCTAGACACAATAACCTCCGGTCTTCCTGATCACAATCACTGCTTTAAGTATTACATATACTAACGATTTTTAAATTTGATCCATAATACTTATCTATATCTCCAATTGCTTCGATACATAGAACAATATTTTAAGAGTCTTGTTAGGTTCCCTCTCATTATTTATTGATACACACATAGTTACCATGTATGATAAACACCCAAAGGCAGCTTTGTAATTTGTTTCATTGTCTCTGGATTGTTTTCAGATACACTGTGCATTATGCCAAGCTTCCCCTGAGACAATATTTATACTGTGTCTGCATGATGGTGAACCAACATTTGAGGATATACCAAACCATGGATGGTGGGATTGGAAGACTTTAAGCAGCATTCCTCTGATAACCAACCATCAAGAAGAGTTCTCAGGAATGAGAGATCAGTTTTACATTTTGTCCCTAGGAAAGGACCCATAAGTGTCCACAGAACACTTGAGAAATGCTTAACCTCAGGCACTAAACATATGAAACAGATTACAGAAATGCTTTTGTTGGAGTACAGATGGACTTCCAAAATGATTTTGCTATCTTTAAGGGTTTGGGTGTTTTGTTTCTTTGTTCTTTGGTTGGTTTTGTTTTGTTTTGCTTTGTTTTAACTGAGGGTTGAAACCCGGGTGCTCTACTACTGAACTACAACCCCAGTCATTTTAATTTTTTTTTTTTTTTATTTTGAGACAGGGTCTCTTTAAGTTGCTGAGGCTGGACTCAAAGTTGCCACCCTCCTGCTGAGCCCACCAGGTCGCTGGAATCATAGGCATGTGACACCTGTGACATTGTGCCCAGCTGCCCTTCCTTATCACTGACCTGTCTAGCAACCTGACGAAGACTCCACCAAAGCTACTATCATCCATCAGCTGTCTGAAGCATCTTCAGCTGTTTACCTACTCCTCGAACGTCCACAATCAGCAGAACTCTTGAGACAGCTCTATAATAATAACCTGCTGCTCTATTAAATTGCTGATCTCCTGAAAAGATTCAATATGAAACCCAAGTATTTCCTTCTTTTTAAAGAGAAGGACATTAAAGAAAAGCCAAAATGACAAAATACTTCAATAAAAGAATGTCTGAGACAGATCAAGTAACAATGAACTTGAGTTATGCAGAGGGAATAAAAAACATTGGACAAGTATTAATTAGTGTCTGTCATTTCCTGTCCTTCAAAGCCCTCTAGGTAAATTCTCCCCAAAACCTGCATATCTCAGAATTTCCTTTTAATTACTTCATTGTTTTGTTTTTTTTCTCTTTGGCTTAAGTCAGGTGAAACTTGAGATTACTTTTCACTGACCTTAAAATTTGATCAGTTGCCAATCTGTCCTTACAAAATTAGGCAGGTTCCTGTGTATGAGCCAATATACATATATGTATTTATTTTGCTTAATGTTCTATCATATTGAGAAATAATTCCATGCTGGGAAAAGAGTAGTCGAGAATAGTTACAAATATTTACTATGCTCTTTCACCAATTGTAATTTCTTTTTATTAGACTTCATAGGGAACTGTTATAACTCTGGTGAAAGAAAGTTTGTTTTTTTTAATTTGTGACAATCTGAAAAAGTCCTTAAAAAAAAAAAAACAAGCATGATTTATAGTGATAATAAAATGAGATGTTGGAAAGTAGAAATAAACCATACACAATGAAGTTAAGGCTCTCAAAAGGTCACAACACTATGGACTCATGGCATATAAATGCTAATATAACAGAATCTGCCCTTCCAACAGTTGAACAAATTACAGTTAGGATTTGAAAGCTGAGAGTCTTCTATCATGCTATTCTTTGGCTAGGGCCTTAATTCTGCACTGTTTATTCTTTGGGTGCAAATATATCCAGACCTGTAGAAAGGACATCTACCAGATGGGGTATCCTGGTGTGGAGTCAGAATATCTGGCTCTGACAATCAGGAGTCATTTTTCTCATACACATGGAACCTTCTTCAGGACTGATCTATGAAAAGCAACAAAACAAATTTCATATTTTTAAAAAAATTTAACTAATAATATCTTTTCTCACCACAGTATAATAAAACTAGACATCAATAATAAACCAGGCTTGGCGGGGGGGACATATATATAGAGAGAGAGAGAGAAATTTAACAATTTACTCTTAAATAACCAATGGATCAAGGAAATTTAAAGTTTCTTGAAACAAATGAAAATGAAGACCCAACATATTAAAACTTATGAAATACAGCAAAACTAGTACTAACAGGGAAGTTTAACTAGTACTAACAGGGAAGTTTATAGCAATCAATGTTTGTATCAAAAAAAAAAAGCAGAAATATTTCAAATCAACTTATCACTACATACCAAAGAACTAAAACAAATTAGTAAAAGGAAAAAAATAGTATCAGGAAGAGATAAATGAAACAGAATAAAGAAGAGATAAGAGAGGGGCAAGATGGCCTATTAGTGTGAGGCAGCATTTCCATTAGCTGGTCTTCCCAGACCTCTAACAGCGGGAATACCACATCTCCCCCAGGCTAAGAGTGAACATTCCTGAGATGGAGGGGCAGTCTGCCCTAGCTGAACCAGAGACTTTGACTCATTAATTGGATATAAGAAAAACCTCTCCACTGGAGTGTGTCAATCCTCTGGGATCCAGAAGCCACCTTGGGACTGCGGCATGGCGAGCCTACGGAAACTGGAAACCCAGATCCGTGAGTTTGCAGCCAGGCCTGCGTGAGCCTGTCTGAGCCTAGAAAACCTGTGGAAAGTCTGAAACTGGGAGCATTTCGCCAGGGGGAACACAGGTTAGAGAAGCTGGAGAGAGCCCGGCTCTCCCCAGCTCTGTGAGTCCTGCAGTTCGTGGGGACTGACGGAGGTGGATATGGTTGGTCAGAAGGTTGGAAGAGAGGATGTGAAGGCATTTTGCTCTCAGTCACCCAGCCAGTCAGTCCCGCACCCACAGGTTCCCAGGGCCAACGGGGGTAGGCACTTTATGGGTCTTGGCACTAACCTGGTCCCCGACTCCCTCCCCAGCCTATCCTTCATCACCCCCTGAACCAACACAGCACCTGTCTGGCACCCAACAGGGCCCCACAGCTCCCCAAGCCCCTCCCTGGTTCCTGACTCTGCCCATTGCTCCAAGACTAGGCCCGCAGGCAGGATAGTCCCTGGTTCCTGGCTCTGTGTGCCAGGCCACTGCTTTGCCACTGGATCCGCCCACTGCAGCTCGCAGCTTTGCAGCCAGTCTGCAAGACCCGACGCCTGGCCTTGATCTACCCGGCTGAGAAACAGCTGGGCCCTCTATGTGGCTAGGGCCCCCACTTGCCCCACATGCTACTTAGACGTCCAGCCCACAGACTCACACTGGGCCCCAGGATCCAGTTTCAGGCCCTGATCCACCTGCCACCCAGACATGGCCACTGCTTTGCTGCCCACCTGCAACCCAGCTGTTTTACCTCCAGGCCACTTCACCTGCTTTTTCATTTGGGTGTCCATATTGGATTTTTTTTTTTTTTTAATTTAAATGTGTACTGGCTGATTCAAGGACTCCTACACTTACATATTTGAATACACATATACACATATTTGTTTCTCTTTCCTCATTTCAAGCCTTGTTTTTTTTTTTTTCTTTTTTCTTTTTTCTTTTTTTTTTTTTTTCATTTTTTTCCTTGTCATTTTAGTTCTTTTGGTTTGGGTTTTTGGTTTTTTGTTTGTTTTCCAAAGGGGTTGTTTTCCAATGCTCTGTATTTTGAGCGTTAGGGTTTATGATTAGCTTATTTTGATTTTGTTTTGTATCATCTTTATCACTACTTTATCTCCCTTGTCTCCCTCTCTCATTTCACTATTCCAGATACCCAAATTCCATTCTCTCTCTCCTCCTTTACATTCTTCTTTTTTTTGTCCCATTTGAAACTAACAACATATTCCAAGTTTCCACTGCATCTGCCCTATTCACCCTTTAAAATTGCAAACACTTCTACCCTCCAACTCTCCTTTACACATACTCAACTCTATCCTTAACATTTCTTAATATTAATTGAGGTATATAATGTCCATCCCTACCACCAATGTCACAGCAATAGTTAATACAGCAGAAGGCATAGACAAAACCTATGTTTGATTTTAAACCAAACATAATACATGATTACAAAAAAATTTTTAAGAAGAAATGTTAAAAAAAATACATGGACTGGGGATGTAGCTCAGTTGGTAGAGTGCTTGCCTCACATGCATAAAGCCCTGGGTTCAATCCCTAGCATCACAAAAAAAAAAAAAAAAAAAAAAAAAAAAAAAAAAAAAAAAAAAACATGATTATATACTGTTTTCAATGATGGAAATTACTAATACCACTGTCCCTACATATCATACCAATTAATACTAGATATCAAAATAGGAACTAAGGACCTGGTCTACTACTCTATATTGTTTGAATACATTGTTGCTAACACTGGGATCCCCCCACCCCAATCTGGGAGGTACTAGTAACATAGAGGGACACTATAAACCCATAAGGTAGAAAGTCGACAGCACCAGATCCATCAAGATAGATGGGTAGACAATGCAAACAATATGAAAAAGCAAGGAAACAAACCATCCCAGATAACCTACCTCAACAGTAGACTTCATTGACACCACAGTGGAGGAATTGTGAGAGATGGAATTCAGAAAGATGATGGTTAAACTGATCTATGAGGTGAAAGATGACATAAGAAAATTAGAGAGAAAATACAAGAAGTGAAAGATCATTTTAACAAGGAGATAGAGATTCTGAAGAAGAATCAGTTAGAAATCCTTGAAATGAAGGAATCAATAAGCCAAATTAAAAATTCAATTGAAGCATCAATAGACTAGACCAATTAGAAGACAGAGTTGTAGGTAATGAAGACAAAATATATAATTTAGAAAATAAAGTTGAACATGTGGAAAAGGTGTTAGGAGACCATGAACAGAACTTTCAAGAAATATGAGATAACATGAAAAGACCAAACTTAAGATTTGTCAGGATAGATGAAGGTTCAGAGATACAAACCAAAGGAATGCACACTCTTTTCAATGAAATAGCATCAGAAAATTTACCAAACCTTAGGAACAAAATGGAAAACCAAATACAGGAGGCTTACAGAACCCCAAATATACAAAATTACAACAGACCCTCATCACAGCACATTATTATGAAAATGCCTAACATATAGAAGGATAGAATTTTAAAGGCTGCCAGAGAAAAGTGATTGGTAACATTTGGAGGGAAGCCAATCCAGATTTCAGTTGATTTCTCAAACCAGACCCTCAAAGTTAGGAGGCCTTGGAATAATATATACCAAACTCTGAAAGAAAATGGATGCCCACCAAGAATACAATACCCAGCAAAATTAAGCTTCAGAATTAATGATGAAATAAAATCCTTCCAAATAAATAAGAATTAAGAGAATTCACAACTAGAAAGCCTGCACAAAATAACATACTCAATAAAATATTTCATGAAGAAAAATGAAAAGAACTTGAACAGAACAAGTAATGAAATTTAATCAATACTAAAAGTCTTCCATTAAAGAAAAGCTCCTTATCAGATTCACTGCTAAGTTCTACCAAACATTAAAGAAAAACAAATACCCATTCTCTTTAAGTTATTCCAAAAAATAGAAGAGGAAGGAAGAATTCATCTGAACAATCTACAAGACCAGCATTACCCTAATACAATATCAGATAAAGAAAAGATAGAAAGAAAAATACAGGCCAATATCCTTGATTAGCCTAGATGCAGAAATCCTCAACAAAATTCAAGTAAATCAAATCCAACAACACATTAAAAGTATTATTCACCATGATCAAGTGGACCTAATACCAGTGATCCAAGGATGGTTCAATATATACAAATCAACAAATGTAATATATCACATCAATGAATACCACATGATCATCTTAATAGGATGTAGAAAAGACATTTGATAACATACGGCATCTTTTCATGATAAAAACACTAAACAAATGTAATATATAAGAAATGTATAAAACAAAAGTCACTTATAATAAGCCAACAGATAACATTATACTGAAAAGGAAAAACCTGAAAGCCTTCTAAGATCTGTAAAAAGACAAGGGTATTCACTTTCACCCCTTTCATTAGTTATAATGGTAGAATGCCTAGCCACAGCAATCAGACAAGAGAAAGAAATAAAGGGCATCTAAACTGGAAAAGAAGAAATCAAATTGTCATTGTTTTCAGACATCATGATCTTACACATATACAGAAAGCCCCCACAACTCCACCAAAAACTATTAGAACAAATAAATTAAGAAAAGTTATAGGATATAAAATCAACATTCAAAAATGAGTAACATTAATTTGAGGTTGGATATTGTGATTCACCCATCCTTGTTCTTATTTCTCAGAATTGCTTTGGCACTCTGGGTCATTTGTTCTTCCACATGAATTTTAGGACTATTTTTCTAGTTCTGTGAAGAATGTCATTCAAATTTTGATGAAAACTGCATTGAATTTGTAAGATTGCTTTTGGTAACATGGATATTTTAATAATATTAATTCTGTCTATCCAAGAATATGGGAGGTCTTTCCATCCTCTAATATCTTCTTCAATTCATTTCTTCAGTGTTGTATAATTTTCATTGTAGAGGTCTTTTACTTCCTTGGTTAGATTTATTCCAAAAACAAATTAAAAGGCAGAAAATGAACCTAAATGGACATTTCTCAAAAGAAGACATACAAATGGCCAACAAGTACATGAAAAAAAAAATGCTCACATCACTAATTTTTAGGGAAATTCAAACAAAACCACTATAAGATAACACCTCAACCCATTAAGAATGACAATAATAAAAAGGACTAAAGGTAACAAGTCCTGGAAAAGACATGGAGAAAGAAGAAACTTTGCACACTCTTGGTGGGAATGCAAATTAGTATAGCCATTATGAAAAACATGATATTTCCTCCAGAATTTTCAAATAATATATATATAGAGAGATACTATACTATAAATACTATATATATATATATATATATATATAGAGAGAGAGAGAGAGAGAGAGAGAGAGAGAGTGTGTGTGTATGGAGTGAGATGGTATCTCAGTGAATTTTTAATTTGCATTTCTCTAATTTCTAGAGATGTTGAACATTAACTCATATAGTTGTTGACCATTCATATTTCTTCTGTGAAGTGCCTGTTCAGTTCCTTTGCCCATTTATTGATTTGGTTTTTTTAGCTTTACAGTTTTTGAGTTCTTTGTATATCCTGGAGATTAATGCTCTATCTGAATTACACTTGGTAAATATTTTCTCCCATTCTGTAGGCTCTCTGTTCATGTTCTTGATTGTTTCCCTTGATGTCATCCCATGTATTGATTCTTTTGATTTTACTTCTTGAGCTTCAGGAGTCTTGTTGAGGAAGTCTGCTTCTGAGCCAACGTGATGGAGATTTGGTCCTATTTTTTCTTCTAGTATGGCAGAGTCTCTGGTCTAATTCCTAGGTCTTTGATCCACTTTGAATTGAGTTGTGTGCAGGATGAGAGAGAGGGGTTCAATCTGAATGTACTACATATGGATTTCCAGTTTTCCCAGCAAGATTTGTTGAAGAGGCTATCTTTCTTCCAACGTATGTTTTGGAGCCTTTGTCTACTGTGGGATAATTGTATTTATGTGGGTTTGTGTCTGTGTCTTCTGTTCTGCTCCATTGGTCTTTAATTCTAGTTTTGTGCCAATATCATGCTGTTTTTATTACTGTAAATCTGTAGTATAATTTAAGGTCCAGTATTGTGATGCCTCCTGCATTAGTTTTCTCAATAAGGATTGCTTTGGCTATTCTGGGTCTCTTATTTGTCCAATTGAATTTTGTGATTGACTTTTCTATTTTTAAGAAAAATGTAATTGTAATTTTTAATAGGAATTGCATTAAATCTGTATAGTACTTTTGGTAGTGTGGTCATTTTGACAATATTAATTCTGCCTATCCAAGAACAGAGGAGATCTTTCTGTATTCTAAGGTCTTCTTCAATTTCTTTCCTTAGTGTTCTGTGGTTTTCATTATACAGGTCTTTCACTTCTTTTGTTATATTGATTCCTAAATATTTTTTAGACTATCGTGAATGAAATAATTTTCCTAATTTCTCTTTGAACTGATTCATCATTGGTGTATAGGAATGAAATTGATTTATGGGTGTTAATTTTATATCTTGCTACTTTGCTAAATTCATTTGAGTTCTAGAAGCTTTCTGGTGGAGATTTTTTGGGTCTTCTAAATATAGAATCATGTCATAAGCAAATAGTGATAGTTTGAGGTCTTCTTTTCCTTTTCATATCTGTTTAATTTCTTTCTGTTGTCTAATTGCTCAGGCTAGGGTTTCAAGGACTATGTTGAATAGAATTGATGAAATAGGGCATTTCCTGTCTTGTTCCAGTTTTTGGAGGGAATAATTTCAATTTTTCTCCACTTAGAATGATGTTGGCCTTGGGTTTAGTGTATATATAGCTTTTATAATGCTGAGGTATATTCCTACCTCCCTAGTTTTTCTAAAGTTTTCAGCATGAATGGATGCTGAATTTTGTCAAATGATTTTTCTGCATCTATTGAGATAATCATGTGATTTTTGTCTTTGAGTCTATTGATGTGATGAATTACATTTATTGATTTCCATATGTTGAACCATCCTTGCCATCCCTGGGATGAACTCCACTTGATCATAATGCACTATCTTTTTAATATGTTTTTGTATGCAGTTTGCCAGTATTTTATTAAGAATTTTTATATCTATGTTCATCAGAAATATTGGTCTGAAATTTAGAAGAAAAAATTTTGAAATGTGTTCACCAGGAAGAAATGATAACTGATTGAGGACATAAGTATGTTTAGCCTGATTTGAACATTACAGGATGTGTACATGTACCAAAATACTACATGCTACTCCATTAATGTGTATAATTTCTATGTTTTATTACATTAGTTAAAATTAAATTTGTGGAACTGAGGTGTATCTCATAGTGCACTTGCCCAGCATACGTGAATTCCTGGGTTCCATCCCCAGCGCCACAAAAAATAAAATAAAATAAAAATAATAATAAAAATTAGAAAAATTTAGGGCTGGCGCTGTAGCTCAGTGGTAGAGCACTTGCCTAGTATGCATGAGCTCCTGGGTTCAATCCCCAGCACTGCAAAAAAAAAAAAAAGAATGAAAAAAAAATTATGCTTCAGTGCTAAAAGAAAAAAAAAAAAGTTGTGTTAGTGTGAGAATACTTATATTTTCCCTAAGGTTCAATTTCTTTCATACAAGCAATGTAGATGTCAAAAGAAAGAGAATGGGAGTTGTACAGATTGTCACCAAGCAAATGCATAGAGTGGAAGGGGCTAGGTGAGGAGGATACTTAGAAGCTGAGGTCAGAGTTCTTAGAAGCTGAGGTCAGAGTTCATTAGAGCAATGATTGCAAGTAGAACTAATGTAAATCAACAGGTATGCAGATCTGTTGTAATGTAAATAAATCTGTTTGTAGAAAACAGATTGGAGACATATTTTACAGAATCAATAAAATTTGACTTTGAGTAGAGTCAATTTGGGAGGTCTTTGCTGTCATTTTCAGATTTCTGTTTTGGGCAATTGAAAACTAAGGTTGTGTTTAGCTGAAGTGATGAGCACAGGAGTTCCACAGCAGAGTAGGGGAGAGATTGAAGTTAGGAGAGGATTATGCTGAAACTATACAAAACCTGTGCATGTAACTGGAAGCTAGATATATGGCCTGATAATGGAAGAAAATATATCTGACAATAATAATAGAGAGTGGGAGGGTAACCATCCTGCCCCACACCTAGCCCTAAGGTCTAGGGGATTGATGGGGATATAGTAAAGGTAAACTAGTTTTAAGGTAAGAGAGCAGAAGCCTTCAGAGCAACATAGTTGAATATGGGAAGATCACTATCATTAGAACTCTTGATCAGCAGAACTATAAACATACCTCCATCCCCTCCAGAATCAACAGTAGAGTCCTAACCCTTTATGTTTTTTTCTTTTCTTTTTTGTTTTGTTTTGTTTTGCAGGGGGGGTACAACTTTTCATTTCTCTGGTTGTTCACAATGTAGATTCACACCATTCATGTAATCATGCACGTACATGATTAATAGTACAGGAAAATACTATCTGTTTCATTCTACTATCTTTCCGTCCCCCACTCCCTCCCACCCCATTTTCCTCTACATCATTCAAAGTTCCTTTATTCTTCTCTTTCCCTACCCCATCACCCCTGTCATTCTATATCATCATCCACTTATCAGAGCCGACATTCAGACTTCGGTTTTTTGGGCTTGGCCTATTTCACTTAGCATGATATTTCCAACTTCATCCATTTACCTGCAAATACCATAATTTTATTCTTCTTTGTGGCTGAGTAATATTACATCATTAATGTATACCCCAGTTTCTTCATTCATTCATCAATTGAAGGGCATCTCAGTTGGTTCCACAATCTAGCTATTGTGAACTGAGTTGCTATGAACATTGATGTGACTGTATCTCTGTAGTATGCTGATTTTAAGTCCTTTGGGTATAAACCAAGGAGTGGGATAGTTGAGTCAAATGGTGGGTCCATTCCAAGTTTTCTGAGGATTCATACTGCTTTCCAGAGTGGCTGCACCAATTTGCAACTTCACCAGCAATGTAAGAGTGTGACTTTTTCCCCACATCCATGCCAACACTTATTATTGCTTGTGTTCTTGATAATGGCCATTCTAATTGGAGTTAGATGAAATCTTATGGTGGTTTTAATTTGTATTTCTCTAATTACTAGGGATGATGAGCACTTTTTCATATATTTCTTGATCATCTGTATATCTTCTTCTGTGAAGTGTATGTCCAGTTCCTTAGCCCATTTATTAAGTTCTTTGTATTTTTGGTGTAAAGTATTTAAGTTCTTTATAAACTTTGGAGATTAGTGCTCTGTCTGAAGTGTGTGTGGAAAAGATTTTCTCCCACTCTGTAGACTCTCTCTTCACATTATTGATTGTTTTCTTGCTGAGAAAAAGCTTTTTAGTTTGAGTCCATCCGATTTATTGATTCTTGCTTTGATTTCTTGCACTATGGGGTCTTGTTAAGGAAGTCTATTCCTAAGCCAACGTGATAGAGATTTGGACCTACTTTTTCTTCTATTTGGCGAAGGGTCTCAGGTCTAATTCCTAGATCCTTGATCCATTTTGAGTTGAGTTTCATACAGGGTGAGAGAGAGGGGTTTAATTTCCTTTTACTGCATATGGCTTTCCAGTTTTGCCAGCAACATTTGTTGAAGAGGCTATCTTTTCTCCATTGTAAGTTTTTGGCACCTTTGACTGGTATGAGATAACTGTACTTATGTGGGTATGTCTCTGTGTCTTCTATCCTGTACCATTGGTCTACCTATTTTGGTGCCAATACCATGCCATTTTTGTTACTGTTGCTCTATAGTAGAATTTAAGGAGGTATTGTGATACCTCCTGCATCACTCTTCCTGCTCAGGATTGTTTTGGCTCTTCTGGGTCTTTTGTTCTTCCAGATGAATTTCATGATTACTTTCTCTATTTCTATGAGAAATGTCATTAGGATTTTAATTGGAATTGCATTAAATCTGTATAGTACCTTTGGAAGTATGGCCATTTTGATAATATTATTTCTGCCTATCCAAGGACACAGGAGATCTTTCCATCTTCTAAGGTCTTCTTCAATTTCTTTCTTTATATCAATAGACTTAAGGTTAAGAATCATATGACTATTTCAATTGATGCAGAAAAAGCATTCAACAAAATACAACACCTCTTCATGCTCAAAACACTAGAAAAAATAAGGATAGTAGGAATATACCTCAACACTGTAAAGGCTATGTATGCTAAACCCATGACCAGCATCATTCTTCTTTTTTTTTTTTTCAGGAGACAAGTTGTTTATTAAACACACATTTTGCAAATGTTCCATACATTTACCAGCAACCGCCATAATTTCAATATTTTTTATGGCTGAGTAATATTCTACTGAGTATATATACCACATTTTCTTTATCCATTCATCTGTTGATGGGCACCTAGGTTGGTTCCATAGTTTAGCTATTGTGAACTGAGCTGCTATAAACATTGACGTGGTTATATCACTGTACTGTGCTGATTTAAGTCCTTTGGGGATATGCTGAGGAGTGGGATAGCTGGGTCAAGTGGTGGTTCCATTCCATGTTTTCTGAGGAATCTCCATACTGCTTTCCAGAGTGGTTGCATCAATTTGCATTCCCACCAGCAATGTATGAGTGCACCTTTCCCCCCACATCCTGGCCAATATTGATTGTTGCTTGTGTTCTTGATAATTGCCATTCTGACTGGAGTGAGATGAAATCTCAGTGTGGTTTTTTTTTTTTTTTAATTGTAAACAAATGGGATACATGTTGTTTCTCTGTTTGTACATGGCGTAAAGGCATACCATTTGTGTAATCATAAATTTACATAGGGTAATGTTGTTTGATTCATTCTGTTATTTTTTCCCTTTCCCCCACCTCTCCCACCCCTCCCACCCCTCTTTTCCCTCTATACAGTCCTTCCTTCCTCCATTCTTGCCCCCCTTCCTAACCCTAACTCTAACCCTAACACTAACCCTTCCCTCCCGCCTTTATGTGTCCTCATCCACTTATTAGCGATATCATTCGACCTTTGGTTTTTTGAGATTGGCTTATCTCACTTAGCATGATATTCTCCAATTTCATCCATTTGCCTGCAAATGCCATAATTTTATCATTCTTTATGGCTGAGTAAAATTCCATTGTATATATATACCACAGTTTCTTTATCCATTCATCAATTGAGGGAAATCTAGGTTGGTTCCAGAATCTGGCTATGGTGAATTGAGCAGCTATGAACATTGATGTGGCTGTATCTCTGTAGTATGCTGATTTTAAGTCCTTTGGGTATAGGCCAAGGAGTGGGATAGCTGGGTCAAATGGTGGTCCCATTCCAAGTTTTCTAAGGAATCTCCACACTGCTTTCCAGAGTGGCTGCACTAATTTGCAGCCCCACCAGCAATGTATGAGTGTACCTTTTTCCCCACATCTTCGCCAACACCTATTGTTGCTTGTGTTCTTGTTCTGACTAACTTTGGCTTGAAGTCCACATTATCTGAAATGAGGATGGATACTCCAGCTTTTTTACTGAGTCCATGTGCATGGTATGTTTTTCCCCATCCTTTCACCTTTAGTCTATGAGTATCTTTTTCTATGAGGTGAGTTCTTGCAGGCAACATATTGTTGGATCTTTCTTTTTAATCCAATCTGCCAGTCTATGTCTTTTGATTGATGAATTCAGGCCATTAACATTCAGGGTTATTATTGAGATATGGTTTGGTTTCCTGGTCATTTGGTTCATTTTTTAAATTTTATTTATTTATTTATTTGACATGACTTGTTTCCTCCTTTATTTGACAATTCCTGTAGGATAATTCCTCCCTTTGCTGATTTGCTTCTTTGTTTTTCATGTCTTCCTCATGGAATATTTTGCTGAGAATGTTCTGTAATGCTGGCTTTCTTTTTGTAAATTCTTTTAGCTTTTGTTTATCATGGAAGGATTTTATTTCATCCTCAAATTTGAAGGTAAGTTTTACTGGGTATAAGATTCTTGGTTGGCATCCATTTTCTTTCAGAGCTTGAAAAATGTTGTTCCAGGCCCTTCTAGCTTTTAGGGTCTGGATTGAAAAATCTGCTGATATCCGTATTGGTTTCCCCCTGAATGTAATTTGGTTCTTTTCTATCACAGCCTTTAAAATTCTGTCTTTATTTTGTATGTTAGGTATTTTCATTATAATGTGCCTTGGTGTGGGTCTGTTGTAATTTTGTGTATTTGGAGTCCTATAAGCCTCTTGAACTTGATTTTCCATGTCATTCTTCAGATTTGGGAAATTTTCTGATATTATTTCATTGAATAGAGTGTTCATTCCTTTGGTTTGTTTCTCTAAGCCTTCCTCAATCCCAATAATTCTTAAATTTGGCCTTTTCATGATATCCCATAGTTCTTGTAGATTCTGTTCATGATTTCTTACCATCTTCTCTGTTTGTTCAACTTTGTTTTCAAGGTTAAACATTTTGTCTTCAATGTCTGAGGTTCTTCCTGGTGTTCTATCCTATTGGATATGCTTTCTATGGAGTTCTTAATTTGGTTTATTGTTTCCTTCATTTCAAGGATTTCTTTTTGTTTTTTTTTTCAATATCTCTAACTCTTTATTGAAATGATCTTTTGCTTCCTGTATTTGCTCTTTTAACTGTCGATTGGTGCGATCATTCAATGCCTGCATTTGCTCTTTCATCTCATCGTTTGCTTCCCTGATCATTTTAATTATGTACATTCTGAACTCCTTTTCTGTCATTTTTCTGCCATGCTGTCATTGGGTTTTATTGATGTAACATCTAGATTTGTTTGGGGCATATTCTTCCCTTGTTTTCTCATGTTGTTCAGGTATCAGTGGACCGCTGAGATATTGCAGATTTCCTCCACCGACTTACAATGTCCCTGAAGATTTCTATATATCCTCTCTTAGCCTTCAGTAGGCTGAAGTCTTGGAGGAAGTTGATAATGCGGTGCTCAACAAGGAAGCTGCCTCTCTAGGAGTGGTGGCCTTCAGGTGAGGTATATTCCCTGCTAGTTGGCAAAGGTGTCTCCACTTGTTGACCAATGGTCATCCAAAGGGTAACTAGGCTATGGGCTGAGGCAAGGCCTGTTTGGGCCTGTGTCTCTGGTTTTTCCATCCTTGTGGGAAAACCTCACCCAGCAGGGAAGACTCACCTGGTGGGGAGGTCTCGCTGGTCGTTTCCCCTCCTAGAGGTTCCCCTCAATCTACAACTACTGCCTGGGCTGGGCTGCCTTCCTCTGCAACGTTCCCAGGGGCCCAGCCCTACCTCCTGGGCCTGGGAGCCTCACCCTTCGCAGGTGAGTCTCCTTAGGCTGCCTCTCCTCAGAGAATCTGCCCGCAGTCCTGGAACCTTCGCTCCGCCCCTAAGCGTGTCTCTGTGCGGCTCTTCCACCAAGAAGCCTCCTAGGTCCTGGGACCCTGCTCTGCACCTAATCACCTGGCTATGCGGCCCCTCCTCTGAGCAGCCACCTGGAGCCCCGTACAATCCCTCCAAGTCCCAGAGACCCGCTGCACACCTCTTCCTCCAGCCGCCCGGTGTTCCGGTGCGGTCACTAGGAGTCCAAGCAACTCACTGTGTGCCTCCTCCTCCCGCCAATCCCCCTTAGCCCTGGGCAGTCACTCCAAGTCCAAGTGACCTGCCCCGTTCCGCCTCCTCCTCCAGGTAGCCCCCCAGGTGTTCAGGAGCGGTCACTGTGAGTCACTCTGAGTCACTCTGAGTCCACGTGACCCACTGCACGCCTCCTCCGGGCAGCCGCCCAGAGCTCTGGTGCGGCCACTGGTGACCAAGCGACCCACCGCACTCCTCCTCCAGGCAGTCCCCCGGTGTTCAGGAGCGGTCGCTTTAAGTCCAAACAACTCACCACTCGCCTCCTCCTCTCAGCAGCCGGCTGGAGTTTCAATACAGTCACTGCAAGTCCAAGCGACCCTCGCGCTCCTCCTCCTCCTCCTCCTCCTCCTCCTCCTCCAGGCAGGCCCTGGTGTTCAGGAATGGTCACTCCGAGTCCAAACAGCTCGCTGAGCAGCTCCTCCTCTGACAACCGCCTGTAGCTCTGGCGCAGTCGCTCCAAGTCCAAGTGCCTCGATGCGCTGCTCCTCCTCCTCCTCCTCCTCCTCCTCCTCCGGGCAGGCCCTGGTGTTCAGGGGTGGTCGCTCTGAGTCCAAACAGCTCTCCTCGCAGCTCCTCCTCTGGGCCACCACCCAGAGCCCCAGTGGTTGCTCCGAGTCCCAGCGCTGTGCTGAGCAGCCTCCTCTCCGATGCTCCCAGTTGTCCAAGTTCCCTGCTCCAGCAGGGGGAGGGGTGTCTCGCCAGGCAGCTCTACTTCACAAAGTTCCCTGCGTTCCGGGACTACCGCCCCATCATGGACGCCTCCACAATGGGAGAGACTCACCCGGCTGCTTTGAGTTGGTCCCAAGTCTCTCAATTTCTCCTCTTTTGAATCCTGAGTCCTGGAGCAACATGAAATGCAGCCACCCTCTAGGCCACCATCTTGAAACCTCCCCAGCATCATTCTTAATGGAGAAAAACTGAAAGCATTTCCTTTAAAAACTGGAACAAGACAGGGACGCCCTCTTTTACCACTTGTATTCATCATTGTCCTTGAAATACTATCCAGAGCAATTAGACAGACCAAAGAAATTAAAGGGATATGAACAGGAAAATAAGAACTCTAGCTGTCCCTATTTGCTGATGACATGATTCTATATTTAGAGAATCCAAAAAATTCCACCAGAAAACTTCTAGACCTCATAAATGAATTCAGCAAAATAGCAGGATATAAAATCAACACACATAAATCTAAAGCATTTTTACCATAAGTGATGAGACATCTGAAAGGGAAATGAGAATGAAGCATCTGAAAGGGAAATGAGGAAAACAACTCCATTCACAGTAGCCTCAAAAATATCAAATACTTGGGAATCAATCTAACCAAAGAGGTGAAAGACCTAACCCTTTCTTCTTTCCTTTATGTGGAGTTATGCTTTTAGAAATATTTGACATAATTCTTATTCAATTGAAAATGCAAATCAAGACCTCTTCTTATAAATGCTTCATCTTTGAACTTGAAGCGTCCTTAAAAGTCATGTAATTCCTTGAATGTACTTACATGCAAAGTCATATCATCCAAGTATGTATTTCTACACCATCACAGTTAACAGAATCAAATAATCTTTTGGTCACTTGCAACAAAAGTCTCATCTTTTGTAATATGAGGTCGGGGAGACCCCAATCAGGAAGGTAGCAAACTTAACTTCTTATGTCTGAGCTGGATCTTTCTGTGTGACCTTTACCAACACATTTAATCCAGATATCTCAGCACCCAAACATTGAGATGAATTTGATCATTTCATATATTTTATCCAGCTAAGTCCCTATAATTCTATGAATGGAAACTTTCTGCTTTGAAACCATGGACTAATAAGGAATTTCAACTGGATGAATTTTTAAATTCTAAATATAACTTTGAAAATTGATTTTACTTGTTCCTCCAAATATTTTAGCTCCTACCTTTATGCATAAAGTACTGTGGCTCAGATTCTTTGAAGATAAAACTTAGCTCTGGTTCATGGTAAGTTGAAGGTGTCAGAAAGAAGCAACTGTTGGTAAATGATATCTGAGTTTATAATAGTGAAATCATCCTCCAGCCCAGTTGATGGAGACAATGTGCACTTTTGTTGAAATAGTTCGCTATTTAATATATTTATTGCATATAGTCTTATACAAAAAGGTGGCATTTTATGACCAAAAGAAATATTTCACTCTTTATGAAACCATGTGCTATATGGCTCCATACTTTTGATCAATCCTTTCATCCATATTTTATTCCCCAGTTCAAGTTTGGGCTTCACCTAATTATTATCAGGGAAAATTTCCCTCAAAAATTCCCTAATCCCAGAAACTATACTTCTTCTAAAATTGTATTATGTGTGTCTTACCTCAACATTATTTAACATCCTCCTAAAATAAATTGCAGAACTTGGACATTTTTACTCATATTTCCCCTGTGATTCAGTGTTCCTCTTCCTATCCCTAAAGAAAAATGCAAACACTATTTTAACTCCACTTGCCATCTCTCACGGTTCCACTTTGTAAGTTGTTTTTCTCAAATATGAAGTAATAGGAAAATTAAACAAGGCTGGCTGGCTTAGTATCTTCTAAATTTCGTTGCTATGTTTTTCTGTCAGCACGAAATTCCACACAAGGTAAAGAAAAGACAGTAAATGTCAGAAAGATTATGGACCAGTCAAAATGTGCAGGAAGCCAACATGAATGTGAGGAAATGCATTAATAAATCTGTTCGACTGTGTTTATAAATGTACAGATAAAGGATACGATTCTGGTATCTGCTTTAAAATAGGGTGCACGGGGAGGGGAGATAGAGAGCGGAGAGTGAAGGACAGATTAAAAACAAGGCCGACGTGGGATGACAGCTGTTTCAGTTGAGTGAGGATACCCAGAGTTTGCTATTTGATCCTCTTTACTTTGGGATATGTTGTCTGGGGGCCTGAGATGAGGCCAAACATGATGGGGAAAGGGTGTAGTGGAAGAAAGCTGCTCAGCTCATGGCAGCTGGGAAGCAGAGAGAGGAAGGGGTCAGAAACAAGACATTGTGCCCAAGGACATGCCCTCAGTGCCCTGATTCCACCAACCATGCCCCCTGTCTAGAGTTTCTACCACCTCTGAACCTTGCTGTATTAGAGACCAAAACTTTGGTACATGAGACCTTAGAGAGCATGACAGATCCAAACTGTGACATGTATGACTCCACTTTTATGAGGTATCCAAAACAGTCAAATTCCTAGAATCAAAGAGTTGAATGGTGGTTGCTGGGAGCTAAGGGAGAGGAGAATAAGAATTTGCTAATCAAAGGACATAAATTTCCACTCAAGCAAAATGAAGCCACACTAGGGATCTGCTATACAATTTATCCATGGTCAATAATAATGTATTGTACACTTAAAATTTTGTTCAAAGGATTGACCTCATGTTAAGTGTCCTGGATATAACAAAATAAGTTTTTAAAAATTTTAGTAAGCCTTAAAATTCAACTTCTGAGTTGCACTAGCCATTTCTCAATGTGGTTCAATGTGGTTAGTGGATGCTCTGTTAGATATGGTAGATACAGAGCCGTTCCATCATTATAGCAAATGCTACTGGGCAGACTGGCTGTAGACATGTTGAAGTAGCACTGACTTACATCATTCCACAGGGATGTGATATGCTTTTTTTGTTTGTTTGTTTTGGAGGATTTTTTAAATTTTTAAATTTTTATCTGTTCTAATTAGTTGTACATGACAGTAGAATGCATTCATGCATTTTGATAGATCATACATAAATGGAGTATAATCTCTCATTTTTCTGATTATACATATTATAGTATCACATCAATCATGCAGTCATATATGTACATGAAGTAATAATGTCTACTTCACTCTACTATCATTCCTTTCCCCATACCCCTTCCCTCTCTTCACTCCCCTCTACCTAATATAAAGTCACTATTCTTCCCCATCCTCCCCACCCCTGCAATATCCTTTTTTATTTACTATTTTGGCCAGAGGGATGGAGAGTTCAAATGGAATTGTTTGTTAATCACTCTCAGCCTTTTCTTATTTTTTATATCATGTCAGTTGAATTCAGAGCTATTTGCATTCATAATTCTGATAGTTATTATTCCCCCATAGGGATCCTTCCACTGGTATAGCATCCCAAATCATGACTTCCTTAGATCACCCTTGTAACCAGCACTTGCAGGTTGGATTCTTCAGAAGCAGACTCTAGTGGAGAGAATGTTAATTAGAGGAAGTAGATGGTCCTTTGGATAACATAGGTTCAATATCCCTCAGACAACCGCACAGGGAGCTCTGGAGCTAAAGTGGTCATCTCAGTTGCCTTACAGTGGTCTCTAATAGTCTGACCTTTCTTCCTTTGCCTCCACCATCAGATGTGTGGTACCTAGGGAGGCCTTGGACAGCTGAAGCAATGCCTGGGAAGGCAAATGGCTGAACCATGTCTACTGATAGTACTCCTAGCATCTGAGTCAAGAAATTTCTGGTGGGCATCTGAGCAGCTTATCTCCATGTCCCATCACAGCTCTCAGACATAAGCTCCACAAGCACGTTTTCGCCGACAAGGTTCACCTTCATTACCTAGCACCTAGAACACTACCTAACATCTAGTAAGCACTAAATAATTTTTTAATGTATGGATTGATGACTAGATAGATTAATTAGTAACCGATAAGGGTAACACAAAGAATTCATTGAAAGGGAAACTATAAAACCACTAGTGAATTTTTTCCAAGGCAAGGACTGTATTCCACTTTTCTTTGTGTCCTGCAGACTCTGAAAATCTAAGATTGATAAAAGTTAGTGAATAATAAAGGGATAGAGTCAAGTATCAAAATCCAGGGTGAGTTGCTCAGAATATGAACCTGGCACAAGAAGAACTGGAAAAGAAAAACCAAACATCTCTAATGAGAAAAACAACAAAAAATGGAGGATTTAACAAAACTGAGATAATATGACCTAATTCTTATGCATACAGCCTGGTTCACTACGGACTATGTTGGAAGAGCTGAGAAAAATCTTCTGGCCCCCAGTGAGAAAAGATCTGAAGGGGTGGTGGGTGTCTCAACCCTGGCTGCAAACAAGACCACAGGGCGGTTTCTAAAAATACCAATGTTGAAGACCCCCACCAAATCCCTGGAGTTAAGACTCTGGTAGAAGAGTTGAGTGTATTTTTAATGCTCCCCAGATGAAGCTAATATCTATCCAAGAATGAGAACCACTCTCAAAAAGGCATAATTGATGCCTGATAAGGAATCAATTGCCTGGGAAGCCCACAAAGGAGGAATAAAAGTCACTACCACTGATCCTGGGCCCATAATTATTTAATAGGACTATTGTTGACCAGTAATCTCATTTAAATGTAGGTATTCTGATACTAGAAAGGACTTTGTTTTTATTTTTATAAAGATTACTTAGAGGCCATTTACAAACACATGATTGCAGCCAGAATGACTGTGTGACTAATTAAGTTTGTTTTAGCCAAACGTCTTACCATGCAATGCCCAGAGGAGGATCCAGAGCAAGCCAAAGAAAAAATAGTCATTAATATACGTATGTTTCAATACTATTAATACCTATAACATGGTATAACATTCAAGCTATATTATATAAAATATAACACATTAACATATATGTTTCCTTCTACTAGGAATCTATTTGGGCTATGAGCTCACTTTGACAAATTTTAGTTCCTGGCACAGATGAGGCAAACTAACAGATATATAATTCACAAAAGCCAGAAATAGTGAACAGCTATTCATTTTTAAAATGCATGACATGAGTTTAGAAATAATAGGCCAATTTATTTTTAAAGCACCATTTCCATAAAGAGAAAACTTCCAAAACTCCTAATATTAGCCCACCAACCATTAGTTCTACAGAACACAATGATTCTTTTCCTGGCCAAGATGAATGAGTTGGTGAGTCAAAAGAATAAACCAGAGAATGCAATTTTTGGCTAAGCGAGTAGAAACTAGTTCCAGGGTATGAGTTTCTGCATCAGAACATTTGTTGGTAAACGTGTTCCTGATGGGATGAGGAAGCGGCCCAGACCAGAGCCCCAGAACCCCAGGGAGGGAGTTATTCAGGCCCCTGCAGCTCAACCCCACATGTTAATGCCTGCTTCAGTTTTTTATTAGACAGACTGTGAAAAGGAGGAAGAACACTGAGAACACTGGTGGAACCCTATATAATGGGGAGTAAATAAAAATTACAATCCACATTTTCATCAGAGTTGGACCTTGACAAAGTAACTTTGTTTCAAATGAATGTGTCATGGAGTTGCAGATTTTCAGAATGTAGTAACAGTCTTTTTTAACTCTGCTATAGAAGATAGCGGCTACTAAGGCAATTAGAGTTCTACACACACAGACACACACACACACCTGTATGCAAGTGTGTACATGTGTAAAAATAAGTGGTGGTCCACAACATATTGAAACCAAAGGCTTTAGCTTCATTATTTATTTATTTATTTATTTATTTATTTATTTATTTATTTATTTATTTTGGTACTGGGGATTGAACCCAGGGGCACTTAACCACTGAGCCACATCCCCAGCCCTTTGTATTTTTTATTTTGAGACAGGGTCTTGTTAAGTTGCTTAGGGTCTTGCTAAATTGCTGAGGCTGGCTTTGAATTTGTGATCCTCTTGCCTAAGCCTCCCAAGCTGCTAGGATTACAGGTCTGTGCCACCACACCCAGCTCGAAGGCTTTACCTTTAAATACTTGCCCTAGAATACTCTCAATGATTCAATTTAAAAAAACAAACATTTATTAGGACCCATTAAGCATTGTCCTGAGCCCTATGGAGGTCATTCCCTATATGGACAGATTGAGGAAGACAGACATGGAATAGGGTCTGGTAGGTCCAGGGGCTGAGGAAAGTTCAGGATTCTGTATCAACACGAAGAAGGCAAACTTAGCCTAAGACAATATCAGGAAGGCTTCTTGGAGGAGGTAACACCACAGATGAAACTTGAAAAACTGAGTAGTTACAGGCATCATTCTTACAGAGTGAGGGCAAGGGCTGACAATTTGGAGTAGTGATTTATGAGTAGATGAAAGAATATAATGAAAAGACAACAGAACTGTATGATCAGGAAACTGTAAAAAGTTTAAGGAACTTAAGGGTGACATGAAGGATGACATGTGCTACCAAGGTGACAGGAGAAGAAACTGGAAGGAAAGTCGGTGACCAGAGCTTGAGGACACTATGTGCCTTATTTGGGTTGCTATGTCACTTGCAACCAGATCTATTTGCATTATAGATTGTTCAATCTTGCCTTAATGTGAAAAGCTTCAGTGGGTCAGTAATAGAAGCAGTGAAATGACTTATAGTGTCAATAATTCAAGCTAGCAATGCACAGGTTATGGACTAGAGCAATGGCAGGAGGGAAGGAGAGAAGTCTGTGATTATTTAGGTGGTGAATTCAATTGAATGTGATGATTGATTGGATATGGAAGAAGGGATAGAAGAATGAACTGAGAGATATACTCCAATCTCTGACACAGGTGATTGGGAAGATGTTAGTCTTTCTGAGTCAGAAAATGGTAAGATCTGAGTAGGAACATAGAATAAGTGAAAACTTACAAATTCAGATATATAAGATGTTTGGCTTGTAGTATCTGTCAGATATGCAGATAGAGATATCCAGCAGATATTTGAATACATGAATTGAAGCTCAGAAGATGTATCAGGATAGAAATGAGGAAAGCAAAGCTATTTGGAAAAATCTAAAACTATTAGTGTAGTAAAAAAGAACATATATTATATATATTCTTTTATATTATATATCATAATATTATATATTATAATTATTATAATATATATCACAAGATTTATAAGAGAAAGCACATTTGGAGTGAGAATAAAGGACTGACACCCCTTGGAACATATCAATGCCACTAAAACGTATATTATAGAAAGGGTACCCTTGAAGGAGTAATGTAGGACGAGTTTAACCAGAAAAAACAACCAGTAGAAATTGGTGTCACAGAAAATAAGGGAAGAGGTTTTCACAAGGAGGGTACAGTACACAGTGGCAAAAGCATCAGACATGTCAGTAAGTAGGATTAGTATAGAGCCTTCCATACTAGGAAGCCTGGCCACGCAGCATGCACTTAATTGCTGTGACTACTAAGCCATGCTTGGCACATCCCCACCTACTTCTCAGAATCCTTCCAGACAGGGCAGGGGAAGAGGGTGCAACTTAGAAGCAGCTGGTAAAGAACTAAAGTGGTCAGAGCACCGTGCAGTGTAATGACCTAGGCTTCTAAGTGACACAAACCTTAACTTGATGGTAGTTCCACCACTTATAAGGAGGGTGTGATGGTTAACTTAATTGCCAACTTGATTGGATTAAGAGATACATACGATTAAGAGGTTTCTGTGTCAATGAAGGTATTTCTAGTAATGATTGGCACACAGGACAGCAAACTGAGGGGGAGATGTACCTTAAAGTTTGAGCAGCACAGTCCAATTGGGGGCATTGGATGGAACAAAAAATGGAAGAACAAGGAAGCAGACACAAGTTCTATTCTTCTTGAAAATTCCTTGATTACTGCGACAAATGCCTGAGGACATCAGACTCCAGCTCTGTCATCCTTTCAACATGAACTCTTACCAGTGACTCTGGAGAGTTTCCAGACCTTCAGTACCAGACAGGGGTGGTATCATCGATCCCTCTTTTTCTAAGGCTTCTTAGACTGAGGAACCACTGATTCCTCCAACACACCAGGCTGCAGACTCCTTGTGGAATTATCCAACTTCTCGGTTGTGTGAGCTAATCTAATAAATCCCCTTTTTAGAATCAGATTTTATATATATATATATATATATATATATATATATATATATATATATCCTATTGATTCTGTTCCTCTAGAGAACCCTAATACCCATGGTAAGTTACCCTTACCCTATGAGTCTTAGTTTCCAAAATTTGAACATTAAAATAAAATAGTGATGGTTGTAGAACTGTAACTATAACTTATATAAAGTAGATAGTCAAAAAAAAGGTGTAAGATACCTGGTAAAGAGTCAGATATAGCATGCCTACTAAAGCTGACATTGAAGAATTTATTTTTATGATTCCTTTCTACTGCTTCCAGAAGGTGATCAAAAGTAAAGCAAAACAAAAGCAATCACTATCTCGATTCTTGAAGGGAAGCATAGTTCTACAGACACCTTGCACAGAACAGTCTTCCCTTATTCATGAGGGTTATCCACAGAGGATACAGATGGGGCAGTCAGAGTAGAGAATCACTGTAGTGGTGGCCTATCTTAGCCAGCAAGGGCCACCATAGCAAAACACTTTGAACTGGGTGGCTTAAACAACAGAAATGCATTTTCTCTTGGTTCTGGAAACTAGAAGTCTAAGGTCAGGGTGCCAGCATGTTTGGGTTCTGTTGATGTATTCCTGATCTTCATCTGGGATACAGACAGTGCCTTCCTGTGTATCCTCACAAAGCAGAGGAAGACCTCTCTCTCTCTCTCTCCTCCTGTTCTTACAAGCCCACAGTTTTATTGGATTAAGAACACACTCTTAAAGCCTCACTTAACTTTTATTGCCTCCTTAGAGGTCCTCACCTCCAAATATGGTCATTTTGGGGATTAGGGTTTTAACATATGAATTTTAGGGGATGCAATTGAGTTCACAACTTAAGCATTCTGATTCCTATAGTAGGGAAACAGATGTCCTTGCCAAATCACTCAGAACCTATTCATTGAGTAGGTCAAAACATGGATGGAGTAACTCCTACAGATCCTGCCCCACTTTCCAATGCCCTAATTTGGTCTATTTTCTGCTCTATTTCTGTTTTGTCAAGAAGTAATGCTCTGGAATCTGGAATCTATTTTTAAAATCTCTTAAAATTGTATTATTTTCCTAAAAGAGAAAGAGCATATATCCTCTCCTTTGTTCAAACAGCAAAGAAATTAGTTTTCCATTCTGAGATGTCACATGCTTTTCCTTGGTAACATCCTGGTCCTTGGGCCAATTTCCCACTGAGTAAGCATAATTGTTATGTGGATGCATGAAAGAAAGATTCCCAGGATCAGGAAACTTGGATTGTAGACTCAGTTCTGTCATAAAGTATCCACTACACCTTGTCCAAGTTACCTAAGTCTTGGAGATTTTTTTTTCCTCAGCGGTAAAGTAATTGTATTGGTTTCAATGATCTTAAGCATCATTTCATCCCTAACATTATTTAAATTCTAACACTAAAAATCTCCTGAGATTCAAAGCACTCAGCTTCCACAATCTGTAATCACAATCTTCTGTTAAGCGTTTGATGTGCTTTTTGTTATTTTCCAATGGAAATAAATAGAACTATTTTGAATATTCTGACTCTTAGTGCATTCTTTCAATGGAACAAAAGCAAAGTTTCCCTTATATATGGAAATTAGTGTAGAAGTTGCTTTCTACACGTAGCAGTACAGTAGCTGTAAACATAAGAGTAAGCCACTAGAGGGCAGCACAGATTCTTTGGTACCTCAGCGTTTCCTCCAATGGTGGAGCTCCGGTTCACAAGAATCACTGGAATCTCAAGCACTCACAGTACTGTGGCAGTATACTGCAAAGTTTTTAAAAAGTCAGTGCAACTGGGAATTATTTAATGGTAGCATGACACATGCTGTAGACATTTGGATGCCTATACACCAGGCAAATACATGAACATAAACTCAATTTTTCTTTTTATCCAGATAAATGATTATATAAGATAGCTATACCCTGTTCTCTTTTAAGGAATATCACCTCATGAAGGGGCTCTGAGCCATCCCCTGGGCAGGTGGCTGTGTTCACCTGTAGGGGCCTGTCCCCAAACCAGGCCAATGCTCCTGCCTCTAGAAGGAAGCCACACGGCAAGTGCCAAGAGGTGGCCAACCCCTGTGAGGTATCTTGAGCTTTTTCTTCTTTCTCCCCCAAAAGAAGTTTAATAGCACACTACAATTAGTAAGAATACATTGTGCACTTGAAATTTGTGATCTCATGTGTTCTCACTACAAAAAAAAGTAATGTGAGATGTTGAATGTGTTGATTACCTTGGTTTTAGTACTCATTTTACAGTGTTTGCATATATCAAGACATCACCCTGTACATCTTAAATATATATAATTTTTATTTGTCAATACTATTTCAGCAAGTGGGGGGGGTGGCACACTCATGGTAATTGTTTCGCCAATGCTATCCAATTTCTTTTGGTTTAACTGACAAGTAAAAAATTTATGTATTCCTAGTATACGGCTGCACGTGCCTATAACCAGGAAGCAGGACCAGGTTGCGCAAAGGGTTAGCATCAACTCTAGCAAGTGATGGGATAAAGGACTTAGTCTCCATGAGCCGAGGTCTGAGGAGAAGAGCTTTATTCAGGAGGAATGGAGCACTTGCCACAGGGAAGCTGCTTCTGTATTGCGTATAACACTACCTTTCATATGCTCGCAGTTAAGCTAACCATACACCTTAAAGGTCAAGCCTTGCATAAGCAGTTACTAGCCTATTTGGCAGATTATCAGTTAGTAACAGAAAGTAACAAGCAATTCTGTGAACCCAGGAGGTGACTGACTCACAGACCACAGAAGAACTGCTTTACTGCCCACAGGGGAACATCCTGTTCACAGAACACAGGACAGGGGTATGAGACCCTCGTTCCCAAGGATCCTGGCTGGTACCTCTGTCTTGTGACAGATGCCATGTAGGCCTCCTTCCAGGGAACAGGGCCCACAGTATACAACATGGTGTCTTGATAAACGCATTCATTGTGGAATGGCTAACGTAAGCTATTTCACATATGTATTACCTCACATACTTACCTTTCTTGTGGTGAGAAAAACTAAAATCTCTCTTGGCAATATTTCAAATACAATATATTGTTATTACCCCTGGTCATCATCATGCACGATAGATCTCTTAAAGTTACTGCCAACCAGCGTTCTTTTTGTATGTAACACTTAACATACCACTATGTTGCAATTATGGGGGCCTATCCTTGAATTGCCAGGGAGTCAGATTGTAATTTATTATATCCTTGCTAAGAAAAGCTACTATTAAAGACATATTTTAGTTCTAACTAGACTATTCTTAATTTTTAAAGAAATATTTATGGTTTTATAAAAATACTCCAAGAAACCAAATAGTTTGACATTAAAAATTCTGAGCAGACTGGATTGCAGTGTTCAAATCTCATGCTAAGTGTAGTCACATTTCTTCCCCCAAAAGCATCATTCAGAACGTGAAGATGGTAGTCCCAAGCAGTTTTTCACTCTCATGCTAGTCCACACTCAACCTCGAGCAAGTCATCAGAATTGTCATGGAAGTGTCCTGACCTGTCACTGCTCCAGCGGTGTCTGCTCCAGGTGAGACTCAGCAGTGATGGAATTTACTTGTGTCTCCAGATCTCAGGGCAGCCAGTTCTCAGTTCTCTGATGGATCAAGAGAACATAATTTCATGCTAAGCGAAGTAAGCCAATCCCAAAAAATCAAAGGTCAAATGTTTTCTCTGACAAGTGGATGCTGATCCACAATGGGGGTGGGGAGCAAGAGAAGAATGGAGGAACTTTGGATTGGGCAGAGGGGGAGAGGAGAAGGAAGGAGCATGAGGCTGGGAAAGATGGTGGAATGAGACAGTCATTATTACCCTATGTACATGTATGATTGCACGAATGGTGTGACTCTGCAGCATGTACAACCAGAGAAAAGAGAAGTTGTGCTCCATTAGTGTACAATGAGTCGAAATTCATTTTGCTATCATGTATAACTAATTAGAACAAATAATTTGAAAAGTACATTCTACGGTCATGTATAATTAATTAGAACAAATATAAAGAGAGAGAGAGACGAGCACATTGGTTTTCCATTTGTTCAGTTTTTTCTTGTAGTAAGAATGGGACAGATGACTTCCAAGTTCTCTGTACTTGAGAACTAAAACTGGAAGCTCAAAAATGATATGTTGAGGACTTACTATGTGCCTGGTCCATGCAAAATGTTTCACAGTTCTTTTTTTTTTTTTTTTTTTTTTTTTCTGAAATTTCTTTCAGCCTTAGAGAAGAATAACATTATGGCATTTAATGAATGGAACTGGAGAATATCAGGTTATGTGAAATAAGCCAGTCCCAAAACACCTAAGGCAGAATGTTCTCTATATGTGGATGCTAACCCACAACAAGGGAGGGCAAATTTAGAAGTTCACTGGACTACACAAAGGGGAATAAAGGGAACAGAGTGGGAATAGAAATAGGAAAGACAGTAGAACGAATTGAACATATCTTTCCTTTCTGCATATATGAATACATCACCAACATAACTGCACATCATGTACAACCACAATAATGGAATCCTACTTGGAACAAACTATGCTTATTCTCTGTATGTATAATATTTCAAAATATACTCTACTGTCATGTAAAAAAATAAAGCACTTGTTATTCTATAGTATGTTCACTTTTGATATCTTGTAAATTTTGTTCTTTAAAATTTTCTCTAGTCTTATAAAATTTACTCTTTTCTCTAGTCTTATAAAATTCACTATTGAGATGGATGATTTGCTAATAATTTTTTAGTCCTTTTATGCTTTACTTAATAAAAAAGTTGTTGGAGGTAGGAATTTCAGACAGCAGCTACAGACAATTTCAAGATGCTTCATTGAAAAATGGGTTCAATGAAATGGATAGTAACCAGTGGGGTCAATAATAGGTATATACTTTTTTAAGATGAGAGAATTTACAGTATGTTTGCTTGTTGATAGAAATATTCAATTAGGGAAGAAAACATTGATGATGTTAGGAGAGATGTGAATGAGGAGACAGGAGGGAGAGGATCCAGTGCACATGTGGGAACCTTGCCCTGTTAGATGTAAGAACCACTGATCACCTGTGACTGGAATTGTTTTAGCTAGCTATTTTGCTGCTGCGACTAAATGACCTTACAAGAACATTTATAGAGGAGGAAAAGTTTATCTAGGTTTCAGAGGTGGCAGTCCATAGACAGTCAGCTCCATTCCTGGGGCTTGAGGTGAGGCAGAACAATATGGCAGAAGAGTGTGGCAGAGGGAAGGGGCTCAAGACATCACACCAGGAAGCAGAGAGAAACTAAGCTCATCTCAACAAATATATACCTCAAAGCCATGCCCCAGGGCCCCCACCTCCTCTAGCCATACCCTACCCACCTTCATTTATTACTCAGTTAATCCCCATGAGGCTTAAGAGCCATTGGCTTAAGGCTCTTATAACCCAACTACTTCGCCTATACACCTTGCCTTGTCTCTCACATGAGCTTTTGGGGACACATATCTAAACCATAACAGGAATGAATTCAGAGAATGTGGGCACAGATGCAGGTAAGTAGGCAAAGGTAGTCATGAGACAGCTTGCAAGCTTTAGCAGGATAATTTTGTTTTTTAAATTTCCCTGAAACAGAAATAGTAGCAGCTGTGGTCATCAGCTGAGAGAGAGAGAGAGAGAGAGAGAGAGAGAGAGAGAAAGAGAGAGTTTGGGCATGATGGGATATGAAGGTATGAAGGCTGGAAGCTTTGGGGATAGAAAAGTTTTGACCAGGGTCCAGGGTCTAGGGAGATGGGAGAGTGAGTGAACTAGGAAGCACAGGTGGATTTTCAGGTGACACTAAAGGTTAATGGACACATATCAATTAGGAAAAGTCAGCATGGTTGAGTATTTTTCTTTGTCCATGTTCAGTATCTATCACAGGTGCAAGGTTAGGAGTGGGCAGAGCTGTCTTTCATCAGAGGGGTGGAATGATGCTTACAGAGTGTGATGAAAGGGTGTTGTTATTGCAAACATGAGGGTGGAGGAACATGGATTGTGAAGGCAGAATGGATAGTGAAAAGCAGAATCAGGGGATTGTTGCAGAGCACCATCCATGGCCTGAAAATTAAACCAGGCTTGGTTGAGTCATCAAACACGGGAACCTGGCCCTCAGGAACTGGCAATCATGAAATATTATTCCAGATTGTGTGGGGTATGTGATTTCCCTGCAGATTGGATCACTGCCAGAATTTGCAGGTCTTAGATGTGCCAATGACTCGCTGAAGCAAAATGGCTTGCTTAACTCCACCCGATCCTGTTTCTCACAGAAGAAGCTCCTCCTAGTCCCCCCTTATTCTGTACCACTATAAATGGCTCCTCCCTGTTGTTAGAGCCAGGCCCTTTAGCATGGCTCAGCCCATCACACCACCTGATTCAAAAGATAATTGTCTCCTGTTGTTTTTTCTATTAAATAAGTTTCTCAGAAATTAATTTATAGCCATCCCATCCCTCCAACAGGAACCCTTTCCCTCACCCAGCCTGACATGTGTTGAGAGATTGTTTATTGTCACTGAAATCTTTGAGGGAGCAGTACTAGAGAGATTGAGTTGGAAGAGAAGAGGTGATAGTCAGAAAATGGTAAGTTTGAAATTGAGATTATAATTGAATTCAGTTATTTGCAATGGCAACTATGTCATAGGCTGAGACAGGAAGCAGGGCAAGGTTAACTGAGGAAAGGAGGGGCTTAAGAAAACCGTGAGGATTAGAAAAGCCTCCAGCATGGATATTTGAAACTTTTAAAGTTATAACAAGAGTCACTAGGGACTAAAGAACTAAAACCTTCACACATGAGAAAAAATATCCTAGGGGTCTGTAGCTGATTGCAGTAAAGAGGTGATATGCTGCTGCTGACTGGAGTGAGTTTTAATTTGCATTTCTCTAATTTCTAGAGATGTTGAACATTAACTCATATTGTTGTTGACCATTCATATTTCTTCTGTGAAGTACCTATTCCTTTGCTCATTTATTGATTTGGTTTTTATAGCTTTAAGGCTTTTGAGTTCTTTGTATATCCTGGAGATTAATGCTCTATCTGAATTACATTTGGTAAAGATTTTCTCCCATTCTGTGGGCTCTCTGTTCATGTTCTTGATTGTTTCCTTTGCTGTGAAGAAGCTTTTTAGTTTGATGCCATCCCATTTATTGATTCTTTTGATTTTACTTCTTGAGCTTCAGGAGTCTTATTGAGGAAGTCTGTTTCTGAGAAAACATGATGCAGAGTTGGGCCTACTTTTTCTCCTAATAGGCTGAGAGTCTCTGGTAAAATGTAGTCTTTGATCTACTTCGAGGTGTCCAGTTGGCAGAGTGAAGAGAGCAAGGAAAGGCTGGAAAAAAACTACCGGTGGTCTGGAATTTTCTACATGCTTTTGGGTAACTAGATTAGCTGGTGGATACCAAAAAGATCATCTTGATACTCTATCCTTGAGTAAGCCAAGAATATCAAAGAAAAAATTCAGGTTTTCTTTTCATTTTATTCTCCATGAAACCTTGGGAATTGAGCAATGGACAATACTTGACAGGCTGTCTTGGATATTGCCTACCAATACCAATTAAAATAACTCCTCTACTTTATTTAGACCAAATCTTCACTATTTCCCTACCCTCAAAGTCTGGAGAATTTCAGGGACTAATAATTAATCCCTTCTTTGTTTGATATAGTTACTAGAGACTCCCTGTGTCCTCATCTACAATGCCATCTAGATATTGACTCTAAAGATTCCTGTATCTCACCACCCACTTGATATCTCCACCTGGATACTGAGTAAGTTTCTCAAAGCAACACACATCCCAACTTGATATCATACCCTTCACCATCATCCCAAATTGTTTCTCCCATAGTCTCCCACATTACAATAAATAGCAATTCCATCCTTCCCTCCTACCCCATATCTAGCTCTTCTGCAAATCCTGTTGAGCCTACCTTCAAAATATATCTAAAGTTTAATGTCTCCACCTTCTTCTCTCCTACATGGAAATAATAGCTTCCTAAGTGGCCTCCCTGCTTCTTCCTTGGCATTTCTTCACCAGGGAATTTCCAACATGTATTCTTATTTAAAAACAGGATAAAAGAACTGGGGATTGTAGCAAAATGGTGAAATAAAGGAGGTCACGTTCCTGGCTTCTCAGTGGTGTGAAACTAAGAAAGTAGACAGGCAGCTTCTTTGCAAGGTGGGTGAACAAAAAATGTAGGGGGAGCTTTACTAGAACCTAAAACTGGACATTCAAAGCAGACCAGGGACACAGGAGGTTGGACATAATAAAATAAGGAAAAAATTCCCAGCAGCACAGCTGCTACCACAGCCAAGCCAGTAGCTCCAGCCAGAGAGGTCCCCTCATGAGCATAGTAGAAGGATAAGGGAATTAAAGGAAACTGCACTTTTGGGAGGCCAGAGGTGTGTCTGGGTAAGGAACATTTAGAGACCAAGAACATTGCCCAACAAACCTGGAGGACTTGCTGCACACACAATATCCATGTGTGGGGAAGGATGTCACATGATGTGCAGAGGACAAAGAAATAATCATTTTGCTGCAACAGAGCAGGGACCAGCAATGGAGGAAGCCAATTGCTGGCAAACCCAAGTTTGGCCCAAAATACAGGCACAGTAAACACAGTGTACAACATAAAGTGTGCTTAAGTGACTGGGAGAAAATCAAATATATAGAGAGGTTTACACAGGGGACAACTTGTCACAGAAACCCACCTGACTGAACTCCTTCCCCTCCAATCCAACTGCTTGCAGGACTGGCTGGGAGAAACACTTCTGGCCAGGAACTTGGAAGGGTGGGGGTGGGAGAAATTGTTTGGAGACTGAACCCGAGACCAGGAAACATGGGATCTGTAGGTGATGTAGGTGACTAAGAATTGGCTCCTCCACCATAGGAGTGGAACCCAGCATCCTTGGGGTAAAGTCTTCCAGTGTGAACCAGCAGGTACTGGGTGCTTGGAGGTTCCCTGATTTAAAATCTCCAGACCAATTAGCATTCACTGAAGAGCCTGGAGCCCTACTAAGCCTAAATCCTGCCTCTAGGAACTCTGCCTATGGGATTACCTCAGTCCAGCAATCCAGAGAGGGGAGTATCACACTCCAGAAGACCTCAACTAAGACTGCTAAGAAGAGATGCTGAGAACATTTTGAACTCCAAAGGAAAGACTTCTTTAACTTTTCATCAAGATTTTTTAAAATTCTTTTTCACTGTTTAATTGTGATCTTAATGGTACATGGACATTTATACGGTTTCCTTTTTTTTTTTTTTTTTTTTTTTTTTTTTTTTTTTTTTTTTTATTCTGCTCATCTCTAGCACTTTTGAAACCAGTTATTTTACATGGATTAGTTTTTTGAACTAGGATGTTTGGTTAGTATATTTTAGTTTTGTTCTATATTCTTTTATTTTTATTTTTAATTTTTTGAAATTTTTGCTTTATATATGTATTTTAGTCCTATATGTTTTTCTTGATACTCTCTTTCCTTCTTCTAACAGACACTATTGTTTCTCTTTCAGCCTTCCTTTAATCTTTTACTTCTGCCTTCTCTCCTCCTCCCTTATAATCATCACATTATATCATTTCTGTTCTCTTCCTATCTACCATTTGAAATGTAAACCCTTTTGGAAACTGTTTTGACTATAGGCAATAACTGATCATATCTGTTGCCGCCCACAGCAACAATCTCGCGGTAATTTATCGGAGGTGGACTGGAACTGAACTACTTCTATTACTTTATCCAGGCTTTCTTGCTTACTTGTTTGCTTGTTTGCTAGTTTATAGAGGAAGAGAGGCTTTGCTTACTTTTAGTTTTAGAGGAAGAGAGGCTTTGAGAAGGAAGAAAGACTTTGCTTAGAGGAAGAGAGACTTTGCTTAATTTTAGAGGTGCTACTCTTTCAGAGGTCTATGCTTATCAAAGGTCTACTGCTTCTTAAAGGTGGGTCGCTTCTTGGAGGTGCGGTGTGCAGCATGTGGCATGTGGCCTGCATCCTACAACCTGCGTGCGACCCCCACCCCGGTGAAGAGAATGTCCTATATACCTAAGGCAGCCAATCAGCTCAGGATCAGCACAATTGAAGCATGCTCCACGGTATCAATCAAGAAAGAATGAGGAATATCTGTTGACCACTAGCACAAAGGAGACATCAACTAACCAGGCAAAAGTAAATCATGCCGTGTTAAAACTAATTATGCGCCACCTCTTGGCTCAACACCAGCCACCATCCTAGGGCTACCCAAACATGTCTCTGCATATCCCCCTTTTTAGTTTTAAAAAGGTGAGGAAAACTCTAATGGATGTGTGATGGCTATCACTACATCTGGATCGACTGTGCCTGTCTTAGGCATCCACATGTCCTACTGAAATTCTTACCCATCATCGGATTACCAAGAAGCTTGATATTATTTATTGTCTTGGCTCCTGTCTTAGGTTGATATGTCAGCCACACGAGACTTTCCCATCTTTGACTACCAGCTGTCCATTTGAGACAACCAAGCAGTTCTGGCTTCTAAGGCGGCAAGTGCGCATCATCTTGGTGTTTATCAATGGCTGAGTGATCATTAACTTGTCTGACGAATCTTGTTGGCACCCACACCGGAGAGGTTGCATCTTGTGGAAAGATACAAACAGATCCTCGCCCCCATATTAACACCGGATCTGGATCCTTCCATGTCCCTGTAAGAACATCTTTCCAGCAGGCTAGCAATTTATTTTGCTGATGAGGATTCCAATGTCTGTCTCCAGCAGAATAACCCTCTGAATCCATAGTTAAAAATTTTAAAGTAAAAAGAGCTATAGCCAATCTATCTCTGGGAGTAACCCAATCTTCCCCTTTTTGTTTTAAAAGCATGAGCTTGAGCATTTGATTAGTACATTCCACTATGCCTTGGCCTTGAGGATTATAAGGAATTCCAGTTTTATGAGTAATTTGAAACTTGAGACAAAACTGAATAAAAGATGATGAAGTATAAGCAGGGCCATTATCTGTCTTAAGCATATTAGGAAAGCCCATAGCTGCAAAAGCTTGTAAGCAATGGGAGATAACATCTTTAACTTTTTCCCCAGAATGGAGAGAAGCAAAAATCAATCCTGAACATGTGTCAATAGACACGTGAATAAATTTTAGTTTACCAAAACTGGAATCATGAGTAACATCCATTTGCCACAAATGATTGGGTAAAAGCCCTCTGGGATTGATGCCTACATGTGGAACTGGAGAATGAATAATACAAGATTGGCATCCCTTAACAATAGTTCTACCTTGTTCTTTAGTTATTTTAAATCTACATTGTAATGTCGTACTGTTAACATGAAATTTAGCATGAAATTGAGCAGCCTGTTCTACTGAAGAAAATATGAAAATAGTTCGAGTTGTAAGATCAGCATTATGATTACCCTCATGTAGAGGACCAGGCAAATTAGTGTGAGCTCTTATATGTCCAACAAACATGGGTTCTTTACATTCCCATAAGAGCTTTTGTGTCTGAAGAAATAACCTAAAAGCTGGAGTATGAGGTGCTATAGGTCCAGCCAATTCTAATTTAGGAATTACTTGTGCAATATAATTACTGTCTGTAAAAAGATTTATGGGTTGTTCCTTGAATTCTATAAGGGCTATGACCACAGCTTCCATTTCTACCAGTTGAGAAGACTTATGAGAAGTAATATGAGTGATAGTATTTTGGCAAGTGACCACTGCAGCAGTACCATTAGAGGATCCATCAGTAAAAACATTTGCTCTAGGAATAGGCTGTTTTTTAACTACCTGAGGAAATATAACAGGATGGTTTAAAGAAAAGGATAATAAGGGAGATTTAGGAATATGATTATCAAAATTTGTAAAAGTAGAACATTTAGCTACAGCCCAGTCATTATCATTAGCACATAAATATTCAACTTGTTGGGCTGAGTAAGGAGTGATAATAGTGGTAGGATGAATTCCAAATACTCTAATTGCAGATTTAAGTCCTTGAAAAATGAGTTGTGCTACCATAGAAGTATAGGGTTCGATTATATTTTTTGGAGAGACAGACAAATGTATCCACATCAAAGGTCCCTCTTGCCAGAAAACACCTGTGGGTGTATATTGAGAAGGAATTACTACAAACAGAAGTGGTTTTAAGAAATTAATTCTATCACAGTGGGCACACTCAATAGCCCTTTCTACTCTACTTAAAGCTTCTCTAGCTTCATTAGCTAAAAATCTTGGAGAAGATGAATCAGGATCCCCATGAAGTATGTCAAATAAAGGCTTTAACTCTCCTGTGGAGAGGCCCAAAGTTGGCCGAAGCCAATTAATATCCCCCAGTAGTTTTTGGAAATCATTTAAAGTGGTTAACTGATCTTTACTGAGCTGGATTTTTTGAGGTTTGATGAATATGTCCATAATTTGAAATCCTAGATACAAGATAGGGGATCTAGTTTGTACCTTTTCTTCTGCTATAATTAACCCATGTTGTCTTACGCTGATAGCCATATCCCCAAATATCTCAAGGAGATTCTGATGATCAGGATGAGCTACTAGAATGTCATCCATATAATGGAGACAGATGAGTTTTGGATACTTTTTTCTTATGGGTTGTAAAACTTGGTCTACAAAAACCTGACATATAGTTGGGCTGTTTGCCATGCCTTGAGGCAAAACTTTCCAATATCTTTGATCTGGTCCTTCATGATTAATAGAAGGAACTGTAAAAGCAAATCTGGGAGCATCTTCAGGATGTAGAGGAATAGAGAAGAAGCAATCCTTTATGTCAGTAGCTATCAGGTGAAAATTCTTGGGAATGGCTATAGGGTTAGGAAGTCCAGGCTGAGTAGGATCCATAATTTGCATAGTTTTATTAATCTCTCTAAGGTCATGTAAAAGTTTCCATTCCCGATTTCTTTTTAATGATAAATATCAGTGAATTCCAGGGGGAAGTGGAAAGCTCTATATGTCCTGCTTTCAATTGTTCTTGTACTAATTGTTGGGCTGCCTATAATTTTTCTTTAGATAGGGGCCACTGAGGGACCCAAAATGGTTTATTAGAAAGTCATGGTATTTTCAAGGTATTAATCTCAGTGGCCCTTAAGGAAAATATCCTAACCCTGCCCAAGCCTGATTTTCTCTGGCCTTAATGTGTTCAAGGTTTCCTTGTAAATTTTTGCCTAATCCTTTGCCTGGAATATACCCTTGTTTTTTCATTAACATCCAACCTTCATCACTCGAGCCTATAGGTTCAGTGGTAAGATGTACACCCAATTGCTGTAATACATCTCTTCCCCATAAGGTAACTGGCAAATAGGACAAAACATAAGGCTGAAACATTCCCTGATGTCCTTCATCATCTTCCCACTTTAAAATCTTTGCACTCTGTTCTGGGCTATTAGAATATCCAAGACCGGGGAGGATTCAAGATGGCGGACTAGAGGGTGGCTGTGTTTCGTGTTGCTCCAGGACTCAGGACTCAAGAAGAGGAGATATAGAGAGCCTTGGGACCAACTCAAAGCAGCCGGGCGAGAATCTCCCACTGGGCAGGCATCCCGGACGGGGCAGGAGTCCTGGACGGGGCGGTAGCCCCAAAAGCAGGGATCTTTGCAAAGTAGAACTACCGGCGAGGCGCCCCTCCCCCCGCCGGAGCAGTGATCGCAGACAGCTGGGAGCATTGAAGAGGGGGCTGCCCAGAGGAGAAGGAGAAATACGGGCTTGGCACGTCGCTTGGAATTGGATCAGCTGTGCCAGGGCTCCAGGCGGCTATCCGGAGGAGCAGCGTGGACTCAGGACTCAAGAAAAGGAGATATTGAGAGACTTGGGACCAACTCAAAGCAGCCGGGTGAGTGTTTCCCACTGGGCAGGCGGACGGGGCGGTAGCCCCCGGACAGGGCGGTAGCCCCGAAAGCAGGGATCTTTGCAAAGTAGAACTGCTGGCGAGGCGCCCCTCCCCCCGCCGGAGCAGTGATCGCAGACAGCTAGGAGCATTGAAGAGGTGGCTGTTCACCACAGCGCTTGGACTCGGCGCAACCCACCCGCGCTCTGGGCGGCTGCCCAAAGGAGAAGGTACTTGGTGAGCTGTTTGGACTGAACGTGACCACCCCTGAACACAGGGGGCTGCCCAGAGGAGAAGGAGAAATACGGGCTCGGCACGTCGCTTGGAATTGGAACAGCTGCGCCAGGGCCCTGGGCGGCTATCCGGTGGAACAGCGTGGTGAGTGGTTTGGTCCCAGAGCATCCGCTCCTGAACATAGGGGGGTTGTCTGGAGAAGGAGGAGGAGCGCGGCGAGGTGCTTGGGCTCGAAGTGACTGCACCAGGGCTACAGGAGGCAGTCGGGACAAGAAGGTGCACAGTGAGTTCTTGGGACTCGTGACGCACCAGATCTCTGAGTGACTGCCTGGTGGAGAAAGTGGTGCGTGGTGGGTCACTTGGTCTTAGAGCGACCGCACGGAACAACAGGTGGCTGCCAGAGGAAAAGGCGTGTGGCGGGTCACTGGGACTCTGAGCGATTGTAAGGGGCTCCAGGTGGCTGCTCAGAGGAGGGGCCGCATAGCCAGGCGAAAAGTGCAGAGCAGGGTCCTAGACGGCTTCTTGGTGGAAGGGCTCCACAGACAAACTGAGGGGCAGAGCGAAGGCTCCAGGACTGCAGGCAGCTTCTCTGAGGAGAGGCAGCCGAAGGAGATTCATTTGCGAAGGGTGAGGCTTCCGGGCCCAGGAGGTAGGTCCGGGTCCCTGGGAACATTGCAGAAGAAGGCTGCCCAGCCCAGGCGGTAGTTGTGAATTGAACGGAACCTCTGGGAGGAAAACCGACCAGCGAGACCTCCCCACCGGGTGACTCCTCCCTGTTGGGTGAGGTTCTCCCAAAAGGACTGTAAAATCAGAGACACGGGCCCAAACTGGTCTTGCATCAGCCCATAACCTACTTCCCTTCTGGATGACCATTCATCAGCAAGTGAAGGTACCTCTGCCCACTAGCAGGGAATATACCCCACCAGAAGGCCACCACCCCTAGAGAGTCAGCTCCCTTGTGGAGCACTGCATTATCAACTTCCTCCAAGATTTCAGGCTACTGAAGACTAAGAGGGGATATAATAGAAATCTTCAGGGATATTATAAGACAATAGAGGAAATCTGCAATATCATAGCGGTCAACTGATACCTGAACAATATGAGAAAACAAGGAAAGAAAATGCTGCAAACAAATCTAGATGTTACATCAATGAAACCCAACGACAGCATGGCAGAAGAAATGACAGAAAGGGAGTTCAGAATGTACATAATTAAAATGCTCAGGGAAGCAAATGACGAGATGCAAGAGCAAATGCAGGCACTGAATGATCGCACCAATCGACAGTTAAAAGAGCAATTACAGGAAGCAAAAGAGCATTTCAATAAAGAGTTAGAGATACTGAAAAAAAACCAAACAGAAATCCTTGAAATGAAGGAAACAATAAACCAAATTAAGAACTCCATAGAAAGCATAACCAATAGAATAGAACACCTGAAAGACAGAACATCAGACATTGAAGATAAAATATTTAACCTTGAAAACAAAGTTGAACAAACAGAGAAGATGGTAAGAAATCATGAACAGAATCTCCAAGAACTATGGGATATCATGAAGAGGCCAAATTTGAGAATTATTGGAATTGAGGAAGGCTTAGAGAAACAGACCAAAGGAATGAACAATCTATTCAATGAAATACTATCAGAAAATTTCCCAAATCTGAAGAATGAAATGGAAGATCAAGTACAAGAGGCTTATAGGACTCCAAATATACAAAATTACAACAGACCCACACCAAGGCACATTATAATGAAAATGCCCAACATACAAAATAAAGACAGAATTTTAAAGGCCGCAAGAGAGAGGAATCAAATTACATTCAGGGGGAAACCAATACGGATATCAGCAGATTTTTCAATCCAGACCCTAAAAGCTAGAAGGGCCTGGAACAACATTTTTCAAGATTTTTCAAGCCTTGAAAGAAAATGGATGCCAACCAAGAATCTTATACCCAGCAAAACTTACCTTCAAATTTGATGATGAAATAAAATCCTTCCATGATAAACAAAAGCTAAAAGAATTTACAAAAAGAAAGCCAGCATTACAGAACATTCTCAGCAAAATATTCCATGAGGAAGAGATGAAAAACAAAGAAACAAATCAGCAATGGGAGGAACCATCCTAAAGGAATTGTCAAATAAAGGAAGAACCAAGTCGTCTCAAAATAAATAAATAAATAAATAAATAAATAAAATGAACCAAATGACCGGGAATACTAATCATATCTCAATAATAACCCTGAATATTAATGGCCTGAACTCATCAATCAAAAGACATAGACTGGCAGATTGGATCAAAAAGAAAGATCCAACAATATGTTGCCTGCAAGAGACTCACCTCGTAGAAAGAGATACACATAGACTAAAGGTGAAAGGATGGGGGAAAACATATCATGCACATGGACTCAGCAAAAAAGCTGGGGTATCCATCCTCATTACAGATAAGGTGGACTTCAAGTCAAAACTAGTCAAAAGGGATAAAGAAGGACATTACATACTGCTTAAGGGAACCATAAATCAGCAAGACATAACAATCATAAACATCTATGCCCCAAACAGTGGCTCATCCATGTATGTCAAACAAATCCTTCTCAATTTCAGAAACCAAATAGACCATAACACAATAATACTAGGTAATTTTAACACACCTCTCTCACCACTGGACAGATCTTCCAAACAAAAATTGAACAAAGAAACCATAGATCTCAATAACACAATCAATAATTTAGACTTAACGGACATTTATAGAATATACCATCCAACCAAGAGCGAATACACTTTCTTCTCAGCAGCACATGGATCCTTCTCTAAAATAGACCATATATTTTGCCACAAAGCTAATGTAAGCAAATACAAGAAGATAGAGACACTACCTTGTATTCTATCAGATCATAACGGTTTGAAGTTAGAAATAAATGAAAGAGTAAAAAACAGAAGCTACTCCAACACCTGGAGATTAAACAATATGCTATTACATGATGAATGGATAACAGAAGATATTAGGAAGGAAATTTAAAAATTCCTAGAGGTAAATGAGAACAAAGAAACATCATATCAAAATCTTTGGGACACTATGAAAGCAGTACTTAGAGGAAAATTTATTTCATAGAGCGCATTCAATAAAAGAAGTAAAAATCAACAAATAAACAACCTAACACTTCAGCTCAAAGCCCTAGAAAAAGAAGAACAGACCAACACCAAAAGTAGTAGAAGACAGGAAATAGTTAAACTCAGAGCTGAAATCAACGAAATTGAAACAAAAGAAACTATACAAAAAATTGACAAAATAAATAGTTGGTTCTTTGAAA
Organism: Sciurus vulgaris; assembly: GCF_902686455.1. NCBI lineage: Eukaryota > Metazoa > Chordata > Mammalia > Rodentia > Sciuridae > Sciurus > Sciurus vulgaris. The sequence continues at coordinate 101,732,705 of NC_136467.1, read as the reverse complement.
AATAAACAAAATTGATAAACCCTTAGCCACTCTAACAAAGAGAAGACGAGAGAAAACCCAAATCACCAAAATTCGGAATGAACAAGGAAATATCACAACAGACACGATTGAAATACAAAACATAATTAGAAGCTATTTTGAAAATCTATATTCTAACCAAATAGAAAATTTCGAAGACATCAACAGGTTTCTAGAGACATATGAATTGCCTAAATTGAACGAGGAGGACATACAAAATTTAAATAGATCAATTTCAAGTAATGAAGTAGAAGAGGTCATCAAAAGCCTACCAACAAAGAAAAGTCCAGGACCAGACGGGTTCTCAGCCGAGTTCTACAAAATCTTTAAAGAAGAGCTCATTCCAATACTTCTCAAAGTATTCCATGAAATAGAAGAGGAGGGTACCCTCCCAAACTCATTCTATGAAACCAATATTACCCTGATACCCAAGCCAGACAGAGATAAATCGAGGAAAGAAAATTTCAGACCGATATCATTAATGAACATTGACGCAAAAATTCTCAATAAAATTTTAGCAAATCGCATACAAAAATATATTAAAAAGATAGTGCACCACGATCAAGTGGGTTTCATCCCAGGGATGCAAGGTTGGTTCAACATCTGGAAATCAATAAATGTAATTCACCATATCAATAGACTTAAAGTCAAGAACCACATGATTATTTCAATAGATGCAGAAAAAGCATTTGATAAAATACAACACCCCTTCATGCTCAAAACACTAGAAAAAATAGGGATAGTGGGAACATTCCTTAACATTGTAAAGGCCATGTATGCTAAGCCCATGGCTAATATCATTCTAAACGGTGAAAAACTGAAAGCATTCCCCCTAAAAACTGGAACAAGACAGGGATGCCCTCTTTCACCACTCCTATTCAATATCGTTCTTGAGACTCTAGCCAGAGCAATTAGACAGACCAAGGAAATTAAAGGAATACGAATAGGAAAAGAAGAACTCAAACTATCCCTATTTGCGGATGATATGATTATATACTTAGAGGAACCAGGAAATTCCACCAGAAAACTGTTAGAACTCATAAGTGAATTCAGTAAAGTGGCAGGTTACAAGATCAATGCTCATAAATCCAATGCATTTTTATACATAAGTGAGGAATCCTCAGAAAGAGAAATTATGAAAACTACCCCATTCACCATAGCATCGAAAAAAATAAAATACTTGGGAATCAATCTCACAAAAGAGGTGAAAGACCTCTACAATGAGAACTACAGAACACTAAAGAAAGAAATCGAAGAAAACCTTAGAAGATGGAAAGATCTCCCATGTTCTTGGATAGGCCGAATTAATATTGTCAAAATGGCCATACTACCAAAAGTGCTATACAGATTCAATGCAATCCCAATTAAAATCCCAATGACGTACCTTACAGAAATAGAGCAAGCAATCATGAAATTCATCTGGAAGAATAAGAAACCCAGAATAGCTAAAGCAATCCTTCGCAGGAAAAATGAAGCAGGGGGTATCGAAATACCCGAACTTCAACTTTATTACAAAGCAATAGTAACAAAGACGGCATGGTACTGGTACCAAAATAGACAGGTAGATCAATGGTACAGAATAGAGGACACGGACACAAACCCAAATAAATACAACTTTCTAATACTAGACAAAGGCGCCAAAAATATGCAATGGAGAAAAGATAGCCTCTTCAACAAATGGTGCTGGGAGAATTGGAAATCCATATGCAACAGAATGAAACTAAACCCATATCTCTCACCCTGCACAAAACTCAACTCAAAATGGATTAAGGACCTTGGAATCAGACCAGAGACTCTGCAGATTATAGAAGAAAAAGTAGGTCCCGATCTTCAACATGTCGGCCTAGGACCAGACTTCCTCAACAGGACTCCCATAGCACAAGAAATAAAAGCAAGAATCAATAACTGGGATAGATTCAAACTAAAAAGCTTTCTCTCAGCAAAGGAAACTATCAGTAATGTGAAGAAAGAGCCTACAGAGTGGGAGAATATCTTTGCCAATCATACTTCAGATAGAGCACTAATCTCCAGAATCTATAAAGAACTCAAAAAACTCTACACCAAGAATACAAATAATCCAATCGACAAATGGGCTAAGGAAATGAACAGACACTTCACAGAAGAAGATCTACAAGCAATCAATAAACATATGAAAAAATGTTCAACATCTCTAGTAATAAGAGAAATGCAAATCAAAACCACCCTAAGATTCCATCTCACCCCAATTAGAATGGCGATTATCAAAAATACAAGCAACAGGTGTTGGCGAGGATGTGGGGAGAAAGGTACACTCATACATTGCTGGTGGGGCTGCAAATTAGTGCAGCCACTCTGGAAAGCAATGTGGAGATTCCTTAGAAAACTTGGAATGGACCCTCCATTTGACCCAGCTATCCCACTCCTTGGCCTATACCCAAAGGATCTAAAATCAGCATACTACAGAGATACAGCCACATCAATGTTCATAGCTGCTCAATTCACAATAGCCAGACTATGGAACCAACCCAGATGCCCTTCAATTGACGAGTGGATAAAGAAACTGTGGTATATATACACAATGGAATATTACTCAGCCATAAAGAATGACAAAATTATGGCATTTGCAGGCAAATGGATGAAATTGGAGAATATCATGCTAAGTGAGATAGGCCGATCTCAAAAAGCCAAAGGACGAATGATATCGCTAATAAGTGGAGGATGACACATAATGGGGGGGAGGGAAGGGTTAGTGTTAGGGTTAGAGTTAGGGTTAGGGAGGGGGGCAAGTATGGAGGAAGAAAGTACTGTATAGAGGGTAAAGAGGGGTGGGAGGGGTGGGGGGAAGGGGAAAAAATAACAGAATGAATCAAACAACATTATTGTATGTGGATTTATGATTACACAAATGGTATGCCCTTGCGCCATGTACAAACAGAGAGGCAACATGTATCCCATTTGTTTACAATAAAATAAAAAAAAATAAAAAAATAAAAATAAAAAAAAAAAAAAGAATATCCAAGACCTTTTAGAGTATGCGATGCCCTTTGTAAAGGCCACTGTTTTGGCCAATGTTGAGAATTGATAATGGAAGTATCAGCTCCTGTATCAAGTAGTCCTTCTAATTCAATTCCCTGTACTTTGAGTTTATACATAGGTCTCTTTGAACAATCTTGAGCTCAGCAAACCATAGGTCCTATACCAGTGGAGCCAAAGCCTCTTTTGTTTCAATCTTGTGGTAAACATCTAAATGATTCATGAAGACTAGGAAGGAGGAGTAATTGAGCAATTCTGTCTCCAGGATTAACAGCAATAATACCACGAGGGGAACTAAGCATTATTTTAATTTCCCCCTGAAAATCAGAATCTATAACTCCAGGGAGTACTTGAAGCCCTGCTCTAGTAGTTGAACTCCACCCTAAGAGAAGCCCCACCATGACAGGTGGGGATTCCATTGAACCCCCATCTCAGGTGTTAATACTATTCAGGTGATGGAGCAGAGGTCCAATCCTGCACTTCCTTTTGTTCCTCTGATAAGGGAGTCAACGGGTAGGAAGGATTGTGTCGAGGAATCATCTGAATTCGTGATCTGATATTGTTCCCCTCTAAAGCCCCGTACATTTGTGGGCCCTGAGGCCAAGGGGCCCATGCCCCATTTTTTTAATTACTAGGAAGTGCATTCCCCTTAATATCTGTGTGTGATCTATACTTATTAGCCCAATGGCTTCCTTTTCTGCACTTTGGGCAAAAACCTGGGACATGAGGTGTAACAGATTTTACTATAGTCATCTCTTGTCTTTTATTAGGTCATTGCATTTTGATATAGCCTGGCTGTCCACATAGGAAGCAGCCTTTAGGGCGAGCCCTTCTAAAGGTGTTTAAAGGAGAAGCACCTCTCATAGCTGCAGCAATTATATTTCCTGTAATCACTGCCTCATTGATATCTTTACAAAGTTTTATATAGATGGAAAGGTCCCTTTTATTTTTCCAGGGCCTAATAGCCTCTTGGCAAAATTTGTTAGCATTTTCATAGGCTAGCTGGATAACCAAAGGCATAGCTGTCTCTATCTCTCCAAAACCTCTACTTGCCATATGTAAGAGGCAATCCACAAATTCTGCATATGGTTCATTGGGTCCCTGTATAACCTTGGACAGACTGCCTTGGAGATCACTGGTTCCCTATAAAGTTTTCCAGGCCTTGGTTGCTGCTGTATATATCTGGGCATAGACTCCAGGATCATATTGATTTTGTATATCTATTGGAGTGTATTGGCCTTCTCCTATTAGCATATCAACATTTCTATCAGGAAACCCCACTGCTGCATTTCTGCGAGCAGTTTCAACAGATATTTCTTGCCACTGAGCTCTTCAAATCAGATATTATCCTCCAGATAACACTGCTCTACACAACTGTTTCCAATCATTAGGAGTTAAATTTAAATTATTCAAAGACTCAAGCATACTTAAGGTAAATGGTGCCTGAGGTCCATACGTCATAACTGCCTCTTTAAAGTTTTTAATGATTTTAAAGTCTAATGGTTGATGGTATCTCTGTCTCTTTTGATCCTCAACTACGGGCAAGTTCCATGAATTTTGAGGTTCTTTATATTCGAGGGCATCTAAGCTCTTAGAAAGGTCCTGAATAACCTTAGTAAGAGGATCCTCCCATAATGGTGCAGAAGGTTGAATAAGATTTAGCTCTCCCTTATCTTTTTTTCTTTGTTTTTCCTAAATTATTTAAGTAATTGCTTTCTAAGTCACTACCATTTAATTCTTCCTCACTTTGTTCTCTTTGTTGAACAGTTTCCTTCACCGTCATGTCATTACCCTTTAATACATCTTTTTTAACCTTAATCATTTGGGTCTTTGAAATTTCCTACCCCATTTTTTCTTACTATCCCTCGCCCTTAAACGCTCTGGCCAGAGACTTCCACAAGGCTCCTACTTTCTCTCGCCCTATCCCTGCAAGATTCCTCAGTTTACCCGCCGTGCCTATGCCCAGAGGCGGACTGGGAATTTTCCTTCGCCCTATACCTGTGAGGCTCCTCAGTTTCCCCACCGTGCCGATTTCCCCTTCCCTGTACGGGCCGCCATTTGTTGCCGCCCGCAGCAACAATCTCGCGGTAATGTATTGGAGGTGGACTGGAACTGAACTACTTCTATTACTTTATCCGGGCTTTCTTGCTTACTTGTTTGCTTGTTCGCTAGTTTATAGAGAAAGAGAGGCTTTGCTTACTTTTAGTTTTAGAGGAAGAGAGGCTTTGAGAGGAAGAAAGACTTTGCTTAGAGGAAGAGAGACTTTGCTTAATTTTAGAGGTGCTACTCTTTCAGAGGTCTATGTTTATCAAAGGTCTACTGCTTCTTAAAGGTGGGTCGCTTCTTGGAGGTGTGGCATGCGGCATGTGGCACGCAGCCTGCATCCTACAACCTGCGACCCCCACCCCAGTGAAGAGAATGTCCTATATACCTAAGGCAGCCAATCAGCTTAGGATCAGCACAATTGAAGCACACCCCACGGTACCAATCAAGAAAGAATGAGGAATATCTGTTGACCACTAGCACAAAGGAGATATCAACTAATCAGGCAAAAGTAAATCACACTGTGTTAACAGTAATTATGCGCCACCTCTTGGCTCAACGCCAGCCGCCAACCTAGGGCTACCCAAACATGTCTCTGCAATATCACTTTTGTTTATTGTCATAATTAACATTATAGATGTCATAGTAGGAACTACTTGGTTTAATGCTATAAGTTGTTTGCCTTAGTTATTATTATTTGTCTTCCCCTAAACAGTGAGGTACTGGAAACCTTCAGGTACACTATAAGTCCACAGGGCAGAAACTCTACTGCTTGGATCCATACTGTTAGATGGTCACACAACACATGATAAAGCAAGGGAAGAAATCACCCCAAGCAAACCAAGATATTCCAATAACAGAATCCATCAATACCACAGTAGAAGAAATGTCAGAGAAGGGGTTTAAAATGTACATAGTTAAACTGATCTGTGAAATAAAGGATGATGTAAGAGACCAAATACAGGTAGCAAAATATCACTTCAATAGATAGAGATTCTGGAAAAAAAAAAACCTTCAAATGAAGGAAACAATAAATCAAATTAAAAATTCAATAGAAAGCATCACCAATAGACCAGACCACTTGGAAGACAGAACCTCAGGCAAAGACAAAATATATAATCTTAAAAATAGAGTTGACAACAGAGAGATGATATTAAGAAATCATGAATAGAATTTCCAATAATTATGGGATAATATGAAAAGAACAAATTTAAGATTTATTGGGATAGAGGAAGACTTAGAGAAACAATCCAAAAGAATGCACAATCTTTTCAATGAAATAATACCAGAAAATTTTCCCAAGTCTAAAGAATAAAATGGAAAATCAAATACAAGAGGCTTAGAGGACACCAAATGTGCAAAATTACAACATCAAGGTACATTATAATGAAAATGCATAGCAAAGAAAATAAGAATAGAAATTTAAAGGCTGCAAGAGAAAAATATCATATTACATATGGGGAAAACCATTACATATATCAGCTGATTTCTCAACCCAGACCCTCAAAGCTAGGAATTACTGGAAAAACATATACCAAGCTCTGAAAGAAAATGGATGCCAACCAAGAATCCTACAACCAGCAAAATTAAGGTTCAGAATTGACTATTTTCAATAGTATGATAAAAATAACATATTAGTTGGGTGCAGTTGCATGTCAGTAATCCCAGCAATTCAGGAGACTGAGGAGGAAGGATCACAAGTTCAAGGCCAGCCTAGGCAACTTAGTAAGACCCTGTATCAAAAATAAAGGGCTGGGAATATAGCTGAGAGTCAGAATGCTCCTGGGTTCATCACCAATAAAACACACAATACACACACAAACATTAATTTTTCAAAAAATACAATTTTTAAATTCTCAAGTACTTTAAAAACTCAACTTTAAGGCAACTTTAACCAGAAAGTTATAATGAAATGAACATCAAAAATTTTATATTGTTATCTTGAAATGTTCTTGTCAATAGTTTATTAGGAACAAATTCAAAGACAACTGACATTCTTTTCCCTTACATATGCTACAAAACTTATAGTAATTTTAAGATGAATGTTACCCCTTTGAAACAGGTGAGCTGTCCAAAATGTTCAGTCTACAATAGCAGCAGACAGGCAAGGTAGCTTGCAACTGTAGTCCCATGTCTTAGGAGGCTGAGGCAGAAGAGTCACTTGAACCCTGGAGTTTGAGGCCAGCCTGGGAAACATAGTGAGACCCCATTTCTAAAACATATAAGATAGTAGAAGGCACCTCTGCTCATATAGCAATAGTATATTGCTAGCATACTATATTTAATAATATATCTATTTAAGCAGTCAGTGCTTCATTTACATGTGAATAATTACCACCATGACGTATTCTGAAATAAAAATGTTAGAAATTACTTTTTTCTCACATTAATAGTGTATCAGTGTTGTGCCTATGCTCTGTGACACAGAAAAATACCAGAACAGCAGCTCCGCAGGAAATTGACTCTTTATGTCTTAGGCATAAGTATATCCTCAGCACCCAGTATGCTGAATAAATGAATTAGTACCATTTAAGAAAAGGCAGAGATGAACAGAAGTTAAAGCAGTAAAGACAGGTTTTATTTTAAAAAAACAAAAAACTTCATTACAGAGAAGGAGAGACTCCAGTATCATGGCAATCAGCTTTTCATCTCTGTGATCAAACTACCTGACAAGGACAACTTTGAGGAGGAAAAGTTTATTTTGGCTTAGTTTCAGAAGTTCAGTCCATGGTTGGCTAATTCCATTCCTCTGGGCATAAGTTGAGGTAGAACAACATGACAGAAGGATGTGGAGGAGGAATTCCACTCAGCTCATGGCAGCCCAGAAGCAGAGAAGGAGGTTGGCAGGGAGGGAAAGAAGGGGAGGAAAGAAGGGACCAGTGACATACTTCACCCAGCCACAACCTACCTGCCTACAGTTAACACCTAGTAATCCATTCAGCTATCAATAGATTAATTCTGCAAATGGAGCCATCTGCTGACAAGGTCAGAAGAGCCCTAGACATTGCCCATAACCCAACCTCTGAACTCTACTGCTTTGGGGATCATGCTTTCAGGAGACACTGCTAGGTCCAAACCACAACCAGTATAAAACTGACTGGATTCTGAATACAATCAGAATAATAGAGATGTATAGCCAAAGAAAAACTTGGAATATGTTGGGGTAGGGAGTGAGATTTGCGAATAGAAAATTCCTAAGAGGAGACATCATGTTTTGGGTGAATGCCAGCTGAACAATTTAGCAGAATTCTTGCTGAAACAGACCCAGGTAATCGCATGTCCCCTGGGGTGTGGTGGGGACAAGTTTGAACTCACATCACATATCAAGAGTTGGGGCTTCTTGCTAAACTAACTTAGCTAGATTCTTGCTAACACTGTATAGGAAGTACATGGACTGGGCCTTGTAGAGAGAGGGTTCTGGGGAAACTGACTAAAGATGGCTAAGCAAAGAATCTTTGTCATGATGATCTATTTTATTAGTTTGCATGGGATATCATAGGATTGGTACTATTTATAATCAAAATAATGGTTTCTACACTAGGGTTGGAAATAATCCTCATAGAAGTGCAGATTCTGGAAGAGGAGGATAGTGTGGAGATCATCATTAATGTTCTGGAATAAACAATTCAAAGCATTATTTTGTGTGCTCCCCACCTCAGAGCCCATGATCATTCAATCCTGAGGGTTTTCTTCTTTCATCAAAACAGTTGGAACTGTTTCCACTACTTTGAGGAAACTAGAAATCAGGAAATGATGGCAGCCACTTCTTCAGTTCTAAGCACACTGTGACGGAGGAACTCAGATACAAACGGTGGAGCAGGCTCTTCCTGTCCCCAGGTTAGGTCAAGGATACCACAGATAGCAGAGTAGATAAAGAAAGCCTTCTAGAAAGAAGCATATCAAGGACAAGAGGTCCCCAGCCACCATAGGCATGACACCAGCTACCCGGATGCCCGTCTCGATGTGGTCCAGGGAGCAACCCAAGTGTTACCTTGGGTAAGTCAGCAGGAAGGACACTGGTATGGCCCTCAATATGTGGCTTAGTATCCTCCCATGGTGGCCCCTCCTGGAGAAAATTTCTCCATTTACCAGCCTTCTACATGAGGTGAAGAGTCCTAGACACCTGGATAAGTGGCAGTAGCATGGAAGGGAGACCCATTTCTACTACATCTGATCAACATGAAAGTAGACAGAACCAGATGTCCCACATCTGCCCAGCCATGGAATCCCACCTGAGTCTAGTACATGGAATTCAACATATTCTATCCCAAAATATGGTACCTTGGCATATTGAATATTTTAGGCATAAATTACTTGAGATAAAATTCTCTCTAACCTTTTCCAACCTCTCTTCCTAGCACAGATTAGAAAATCCAGGAAAATTTTTCATGCCTTCCCCTGAAGCAGCTGACAAGACCCTTGTGTGAGACATGCTCCATAATACCTGGAGAAAAGGAGCATCCTTATCTCCAAAGCAAGGGCCACAAAGGAGAATATGAACAAACAGGCCTCACAGGTTCTGCCAGGCCATTACCCTTTATACCCCACCATAATTTTCAAGACCCTCCACTCTTTATCAAACCTAGCATAGTCATGCTCAGGTTTACCTGTTTCTTCAGATCTTCATTTCTTTGTAGGTACTTTCAGGTAAAACTTAACATCAAATAAATTTCTAAGCTTTTTTCCTGTTGATCTGTCATTTGCGACTGGGGCCTCAACCATGAACCAAAGATGGGCAGAAGAGGTTGTTCCTACCAACATAACATTGTATTAATATTAGTAATGATGACCAAGAATTGTAACAAAAAGCAAGGGCAAGCTAGGGAAGCATATGATTCTATTTTAATACCTGATTTTTTCATTACCAAAGTTCCTCACACATTTTAATTAAATGCACATATAGAAAATGAAAAAGATAATTAAGCTTTGAAAATGTTTTGATCTTTCTGAAAGCAGTGATTTTTGAATAATGAGATTCTTCAGTTAGCTTAAATTTTTATATTAAAATGCAGTTTATAATTCACATATATTAATTCATGCAAACTAGGAAATTATAAAAATGTATTGAGTTTGAAGCAACAGGATTATCAAGATTTCCCATTTATGTAGCTACTATAAAAGTCCTAGCATACCCATGTTCCCCACCAATCTAAATGACCTTAGTCCTAATTTCATTAGACTCTCAAATTTAACTGGGGTGTGGAGTCAATTCAATTGTACTTCAGTGATTTTGCATCATGGGATATAACATCATAAATCAAAATGACAGCCTTGTTTTTCTCTCCAACTGAAAATCTTACAATTTTACATGGTAACCAATAAAATAATTCTTGGAATTCTACACAACCTTTATCTCTCACAGAATGATGGTTCTAATTAAGTTAGGAAGGAAATTATGGACCTTGAATAAAATAGTTCAAGAAACAACTCAATTTTGTTTATTTTTTCAAAGAACCAACTTTTTATTTTGTCAAATTTTTTTATTGTTTCTTTTGTTTCAATTTCATTGATTTCAGTTCTGATTTTAACTATTTCCTGTCTTCTACTACTTTTGGTGTTGCTCTGTTCTTTTTCTAGGGCTTTGAACTGTAGTGTTAGGTCGTTTGTTGATTTTTTCTTCTTTTATTGAATGTGCTCCATGAAATAAATTTTCCTCTAAGAACTGCTTTCATAGTGTCCCAGAGATTTTGATATGATGTATCTTTGTTCTCATTTACCTCTAAGAATTTTTTTTTATTGTCCCCCTGATGTCTTCTGTTATCCATTTATCATTCAATAGTGGAAACTGAGGTGTATATATATATATATATACACACACACACACACACACACACACAATGGAATATTACCAGCCATAAAGAATAATAAAATTATGGCATTTGCAGGCAAATGGATGAAATTGGAGAATATCATGCTAAGTGAGATAAGCCAATCTCAAAAAACCAAAGGACAAATGATCTCGCTGATAAGCAGATGATGACACATAATGGGGGTGGGAGGGGGGCAAGAATGTAGGAAGGAGGGTCTGTATAGAGGGAAAAGAAGGGTGGGAGGGGTGGGGGGAAGGAAAAAGTAACAGAATGAATCAAACACCATTACCCTATGTAAATGTATGATTACACAAATGGTACGCCTCTACTTCATGTACAAACAGAGAAACAAGATGTATCCCATTTGTTTACAACAAAAATAAATTAAAAAAAAAAAGAAACAACTTATCAGTTCAGTTAAAAACATTCATTTCTACCTTGATTAAATCTGAAACAAGAGTGTGCAACTCAAGTGACTTCATCTTAATTGAGACTTGACATTTTACCTAAAGCTACTCACCAAATTGTTCCCATAGAGAGCAGAGCACAGTAAGAAGGAAATAAGAGGAAAGGAGAAATACTTAAACATTCCAATTCATAATTAGAAAGTGGTTTTTGGAGATGCACCCATCTTCAGAACAAATGTTTTCCTTGCTACATGAGCCAGTATGCTGCAATTAACATTCCAGTTTGCAATTGAATGCAAAGTGGAACCAAGTTTCACTTGGTTCTTTGTTGTGACTTTCTATTCATATTATACATTGTTTTCAAATGCTCCAAGAGACATACTTAAGACACAAAATCAGGATACAGTTAGCTGGAAATAAAATATGAGTCAATCTCCAAAGTACCTTCTCTTTCTGATCTAACATGATGCCTCTCTAAAGAGAACAAAGTGAAGCAAAGTACTAGGAAAGACCCACCTCCTCTGGGAAAAGCAAATTTGAAATTCGAAACAAATTTCCCATATGGAAATTAACAAAATATGTTGTTGCTCTTATTGTTATTAATGGGGAGATTGTCCTTGGGATTGAGGCCAGGGACTCACAATGCTTCACAAGTGCTCTACCACAGAGGAAAATCCCACCATTTTTATTTTTTATTTTGTTGTTCCAACTTGCTAAATTGCAGAGGTTGGCTTCAAACTTGCGATCCTTCTTCCTCAGCCTCCCAAACAACTGGGATTATAGGCATGCACCACTGCCCCCAGCTTGAGTTTAAGATGTAGTTAGAAAGGTCAAGGACCAAAACAACCTTCAAAAACGAAAATTTTGAAAGACTTCCTCAACTTCTTCATTTACTAGAAAGTAAGTAAACTATCAAGACAGGGTGATATCAGTGAAAGAAATGACAAACTGATCAGTGGAGGAGACTGAAGAAACCTGAAATATATCCACACATATACAGAAAGGATCTCGATACCTTTTTACATACACAGTAGAGAGAGGTCAGACTTCTGGTGCTATAATCAAATGTACTGAGGTGTATTTTCCATACAATAGTATACTTTGAGTTTTGACAATTGAATAAATGTGGGCAAAACATGATCACAATGTCCTACTTTTTTGCCACCCTTAGAGTTCTCTCATATCTCCTTGCTATCGATCCCTCCTCAGTCACTATCCCTAAGCAACTGCAGATCTGCTTCCTGTCACTATAGGTATGCAATACTTTTTCTAGAATTTCCTATGTGTGGACTCATGTAGTGTACAGTCTTTTGTATCTGGCATATTCAGTGGTGAAATGCTTGAAACATTCTCTCTGAGATTGGGAATGAGGTGGAGATAGATGCCCACAATCAATCTTCAATTCAACACCATGCTGAAGGATTTAGTCAGTGAAGTAGAGCAAGAAAATAAAATATGTGGTAAGAGATACTGGGAAAGAAGAAATAAAACTGAAATGACTTGCAGATTATTTGGTCATACATTTTTAAAAGAACATATGAAAATATGAGAATATGAGTGTCTTAAGTTTTCAGAATATAAAACCAATATACAGCCAAACACAGTGGCACACTCCTGCAACTTAGAAGTTGAGGCAGGAGGATCTCAAGTTGGAGGCCAGCCTTGACAATTTAGCAAGACCCTGTATCAGAATAAAAAGTTAAAAAGTCTTGGGGTGTAGCTCACTGTTAGAAGGCTCCTAGGTTTAATTCCTGGTAAGGCAAAACAAAATTACATACAAAATTATATTTCTGTACATTAACCACAAAATTAGAAAACTAAAATTCAAAATGGCTACACTTACTATGGCAAATAAAATGAAGCACCCAAAAATAAATCTAACAAATAGGTACAAGAATTACTGGAGAAAATTATGTAACTTTACTAAAATATATTAAATAATATTTCATTAGAATTGTTACTTTTTATTACAAAAAATGAATTTTAAAGACTCAGAATTATAGAAATATAAATGATCACAAATTGACCTGAATATTCATCAATCAAAATACAAGACCCAACAGATATTGTAGTAAAACTTGGTGAGTTAATTTGAATATTCATTCATAGAGCAAAGATTCAAAACTACTCCAAAATACTTTGGATGAAGATGAATAAGGCAAGAAAAATTACTCTGCCAGATAAAAATCAACTGCAATTGATTCAAAATAGTACAGTCATAGGAATAGAAAAGAAGTGATACTAATGCAATATAACAGAAAACTCAGAAGGGCACTAGACACATACAAACACTAGGATACACAGCCAAAGGTGCCATAACAATTCATCAGAGGAAAATTGTAATAAATTGCATAGGATGATGTGAATGAAATGAACTTAGTGGATCAGAAGAGCAAAAGGGTAGATAAGCAAACATACAGCAAAATGGAAGGCATAAATCTTACCATATCACTAATTACACTAAGTATCAATGGATTAAACATCTCAATTAAAAGGTAGAGATTGAAGACTGGGCTGGGACTCCAATGTATGGAGCTTGCCTGGCACATGCAAGGCTCTAGGTTCAAATTCTAGCACAGCAATAAAAATTTTTTTAAAAAATTAAAAAAAAAACAAACCATGGTGTGGTGGCACATGCTTGTTATTCCAGCAGCCCAGGAGGTTGAGGCAGGAAGACTAAAAGTTCAAAGCCAGCCTCAACAACTTAGCAAGGCCCTAAGCAACTTAACAAGACCCGGTCTCAAAATAAAAATAAAAAAGGGCTGGGGAGGTGGCTCAGTGTTTAAGTGCCCCTGGGTTCAATCTCTGGTGCATAAAAAAAAAAAAGGAAGGTAAAGATTTGGAAGGAAAAAGTATACTAAAAAACATAATCACAACTATATGCTGATTGAAGATTCAAAGAAATGAATAGGCTAAAGATAAAAACATAAATAAGATAAACCATGCAAAAAACATCCAAAGGAGAGCTGGAATGGCTAAACCAATAAGAGACAAAGCAAACTTTCAGACAAGAACTGTTACTAGAGACAGAGACATAACAATAAAAGGATCAATCTATCAAGAAGATAGAAGTATTATAAGCATGTAGGCAACTAACAGTAAAACCTAGAAATACATGAAGAAAAAACAAAATTGAAGGGAAAATTGCACATTTCAACAGTAATAGTTGGAGACTTCAATAGCCAACTTGCAATACTAGATAGACCAACTAGACAGATCAACAAGAAAACAGAAGTCTTGATCAACACTGTATACCAACTAGACCTAACAGACCTCTACAAAGTACCCCACCCAAAGATTAGACATTTTTCTTCAGTGCACATGAAACATTCTGCAGGAGAGACCCATAAAACAAATCTCAGTAAAACTAAAGAGAAAAATAATACAAATAATACTCTTTTACTATGCTGGAATGAGATTAGAAATCCAGCAATCGCTTATTTTTTCAGTTACTGGAGGTTGGGACTCCCAAGATACAAATGAAGTCTAGGTGTCCTCATATGTCAGAAGGGAAGAACCACAACAGAGACAGAACTCCTACATCAGGTCCTTTCACATGGACACTAATCCACTCTGGAGGCCACAGTCCTGTACACTAATCACTTCCTGTGTACTCCATCACTTACTCCTGTTCCACTGTGGACTAAATTTCCAGTTTGGGAAGTTTGTGAAGGGAAAGAACACTCATACCAGAGAAACTAGCATTAGTGTCACCAACCTTGTTCCAACATACAGGGATGTCAACAAGCAGCCATTGTTAAGCCAATGAATCCAGGACTCCAAATCCACTAGAGCTTCTGTGCAGGGCCAAGAGTGAGTCACCCCTGCTCCTGGCCACAAATGAACTTCCATCCTGCTTTCAGCCCAATCACCTACTTGACTATAGCTGTAAGGCTCCAGGTGCACACAGTGGGGCTTGGCATTCATATCCCTCCTATAGCCAACCTCAGTGCAAGCAACACCTACCTGAAGATAGAAACTGTGGGGGTCCTCTCTGCCACATCCAGCGTGCAGGAGAAAAGGGTTAACCGCCAGAGGACGACATTGGCGGTTTTTCTATCTATTACCCAAAAAACTTATCTACTCAAGTGAACACACAAGAGCCAACACTCTTTTTATGACTGAGGGGGCGTGACGGGCACAGCCGTACCAGCTCTGGCCTCTTACAACAACAACTCGCCCAACTCTCAATTATTTATAATACATAGGTAAAGGGGGCAAAGACCGGAGAAGCTTCTTCTGTGATGGACAGGATATAGTGGAGTTAAGGGAGCCATCCTCTTAGGGGAAAATTCTAGAAGGAGACAGGGAACCACTCCATTGCAGCGCCACATGCTTCCCGGCAGTTCCTAAAAGCCAGACCTCTGCATCCCATGGCTCAACCTACTCTGATTCTGCTAAATAAGGACAGCTTCCCGCAAGGAACCATAAGTACTTCTTTGTTGTTTTGTTTATGGTGGTACTGGGAATTGATCCGAATGTGTTCTACCACTGAGGTATATCCCTAGTCCATTTGTGAAATGTGGGACAGAGTCTTGCTGAATTGCCCAGGCTGGTCTCAAACTTGGAATTCTCATACAGCAGCCTCCACAGTCATAGGAATTATAGTCATGCACCACCTTGCCTGGTTCCTAGAGTCAGAAGCTGGACCAAACTCAAAGAATGGGTTTCTGCATAATGAATAGGATTAACTGGGAATTTAGATTATGATTGGAACAAATAAGATCTAAATCCACCACAGGGTTCCACATGACCCTGGACGTCCCAGCTGAGAAACAGAAGGAACCTTGAACTCAGCATTCAGAATCCAATCCCTGGGCTTCTATTTTAGCAGCAGCAGCTACAGAGCAGTTGCCAGGACTGCCAAAATCATGGTCTGAGGACACAAAGGCCGAGAACTCCTCTGACAAGAAAAAATATAATTCCAACATTACCTCCCTGGTTACCTAGCTGGGATCATGCCTTTCAGTAAGCAGGGTGCTGCTTCACCCAAAACGTGAGTTAAGCTAGTTACAACCACCATTCTCATGTGAGCATTAAGAAATCAGATTTGGGGCCTCCTTAGAGAAGGAAGTGAAAATCTGTTTCCACATGAAAGTTAGGAACTTTTTCCCTCAATACAACAAAAGAACCAAATGAGTTCTGATAATGTGCAGGAAAAGCCCATGTCAAGAGAGTTGCACAGGTGGGAAACTGATACCAATCTGCACGGTTTTAAATTAAAACACAATTCTGCTATGGTTTGAGTGTTTTGTCCCCCCAGGGTTCATGTACCAGAAGCTTGTCTCTAGTGTGGAGATGCCAAAAGGGCGAGACTAGTGGGAGATGCTTAGGTTATTAGCAGTATGACCTCAGAAGGGTTCAAGGTGGCTGTATTGGAAGCTTGACTTAGTTCAAGAGGGAATTTTTTAAGATAGCAAGTCTGACCTTTCAATCACTTTTATTAACTTCCTAAGTGATCTGTTGTTCCTGCACACCCTCCAGCCATTTTGCAGCCATTCACTATGAGCCTTCACCAGAGTGAAGCTCATTGTGGTTACATGCCCCTGAACCTCCAGAACTGGAAGCTAACTAAATATCTTTTCATTATAATGATAACCTGCCTCAGGTGTTTCCTTATAGTAATAGGAAATGGTCTAATCCATCACTGAAATGAGCTTCTCATCATTCTAACAATTCCTGTTATAAAAAGGCCAGATCACCATGCAGATTTTACCAGACCATGAAATAGCCTTCCCTGATCTATATTCACAAGGCTCAATCCAAGCACCAAACAGCTGGGATCAAAACCAGCTGTTGCCCAAAAGCCAAGATAATAACAATCAAGGAATATGACTTGTAAGTAAATAATAGAAACAAAACACATGAACACTGTCAAAAGGCAGACTTATTTTTCTTCCTTTCATCCTTAATTTATGCTTTCTTAGCTAAGTGAAATAATTAAACAAAACATACCAAAAACATTAGTCAACACATGCATAATGCTGAAATTGAGACAAAATTTATTTACCAAACAACATTTTATTTCACCAATTAACAGTCAACGTAGACCATTATTCCCTGGGGCAAATCATCTTTAAGAAGAGACAATGGTTTTGGCACAACAAAAGGAAAAGTATTTTCCATACTAAATACAAAAGACCCCAAGAGAGAAAGTCAAGAAATGTAACTTTTGTCCTGGTGATTTCAGAAGATGGATGATACTTGAGTGTACTCTGAAGATCTGACTGAACTTCTCAGTGAGAGGAGCAGATGGCCTTGGAACGCGCATACAAACACTGCATGGTGGAAGAGAATTACATTCTTCTGTAATTGCTTGAGGCTTCTGCATCCAAAGACTAGAGGACAGGAAACCTCAGTAGCACTTCTTGAGAAACTGACCCCAAGAGTTCAGAGAGCTTATACCCCAGGCTGAAAAGCATACAGAGAGCACAAAACATATAACTTTTTGGAACATTTACAAACTTTTACCTTCTGTAAAAAATAAATTTAAATAGAATTTCAAATAAAAATCTCTGAGTTATCACATATTCTGAGAAGCAATACTACCTTTGTTAATTGTAGTAGCCGCATAAAATTTTTCAATTGGTTTATGCTTGAGTATAATGTGTAAATCCAGTCACACAAAAATTAAGGGATGGACCACAGTGTTTTTTTGGATTAAGAACAGAACAGCCCCTTCTACCACCCAGTGCCCCGCCCCCCAGCACTACTTCATCCCCAAGAAAGGCCCAGAAGGCTCAGTGCTACCAGTCAGGTCTCAAATACCAGAACATTTTCCACCCTTACCACACCTTAATACCTGGCAGGTGCTTTACAATTCATTATCTCCTCTCCTTGTCATAAACCCCAGGACTGAGGGAATTTTCAGATTAAGAATTTGCTCATATTCACAAAGCAAACAAGCATTTGAGCTGGGATTGCAACCTTCCCTCTGACTCCACTGCACAAATATTTACTGATGATACCAGCCCGAGCTTACTGCTGCACTTGCAAAATTCTCTGAAACCAACCTAATAAATAACCAAACAATACATTTTGTAGTAGTCATTTGCTATTTCCAAGGACACCACTGGATTCCAGGTAAATGACTATGATCATTTCCTGCTCACCTTTCAGCACCTCCTGGACTTCAACAGAAATGATGTCGTTCAAGCAATTCTGGACTGTGGAATCTTTTGCTTCTTATCTTACCACTTGTATGGCATCCTGAACTTGTAGATTTCCTGCAGAGAGTACAGAAAGATCTTCTGTACTCTGCTAGATAACATCAGTATCACTACTCCCACCTCCAGGTTAGCAATAGCAATTCCTATCAACTCTTTCCCCAGCTGTCTTTGCTTCATCTAAAAGCAGATTAGGAATTCACTAGTTCCTCTCAACACTTCAATCATTTATAGCTATTTACAATAAAAATGTACTCTCCTTATTAAGGATATCATGATTTGTTGCTTTAGCCACTCTTAAAATATATTTAGTGCTAAAAGATAAATTAAACTGTTAGAATAATGTTCACCATGATAATTCATGTAGAAAGACTGGTTTTAAAACACTACGAATCGGAGCAAAAACTAAAAATCAGACCCAAAAGTATTTGGTGTGCCTTAAAAAGAAATGCACTTAATTAGTGAAGCTACTCTGGAAAGCAGTGTGGAGATTCCTTAGAAAACTTGGAATGGAACCAACATTTGACCCAGCTATCCCACTCCTTGGCCTATACCCAAAGGACTTAAAATCAGCATACTACAGAGATGCAGCCACATCAATGTTCATAGCTCCTTGATTCACAATAGCTAGATTGTGGAACCAACCTAGATGCCCTTCAATTGATGAATGGATAAAAAAAAAACTATGGTATATATACACAATGGAATATTACTCAGCCATAAAGAAGAATACAATTATGGCATTTGCAGGCAAATGGATGAAGTTGGAGAATATCATGCTAAGTGAGATAAGTCAATCCCAAGAAACCAAAGGATGAATGATCTCTCTGATAAGTGGATGATGATACATAATGGGGGGTGGAAGGGAGGAAATAATGGAGGAAGGATGGATTGTATAGAGGAAAAAGAGGGGTGGGAGAGGTGAGGGGAAGGAAAAATAACAGAATGAGACAAACATCATTACCCTATGTACATGTATGATTACACAAATGGTATGACTCTACTTCATGTACAACGTGAAAAACAAGTTGTACCCCATTTGTTTACAATGAATCAAAATGAATTATTAAAAAAAAGAAATGCACTTGTGTATTTCAATGACTTTATTTAAGGGTCAGCACTTTACACAGATAGTGGCTTAGTGACCACAAAGGAGGACAGCAATAGATATGAATTTCGCTCTCCATGATGCCATTTCCTGGCATGTAGGGAAAGAGCACATTCCATAGAAATGCTACGAGATGGTAATACCAGACTTGTATCTGTTTTGTCTGCTGATTTTTTTAAACTTAGAAAGGTATATGTTTCCCAGTGCAAACCATTGGTCTCATAAAATACTAACCCTTTCGTTAAGCTCATTTTTCTAATTTGAATTTGTTTGTGCTCACTGGTTTCAGGTAAGGATCCTAAAGGCATAACAAATACTGATGGTGATATCAGAAGACAGAGGAGAAAAGGGTACTTCCCGCCTTTCCATCAGGGACCCAACACCTAAGCTAATCTGCAGGTAACAAGTGATTAATGTAAATGTATTTAGATCCTTCCACACTTCTCAAATTCTCTCTGACAATTTTCTGGATTACAGACTGGGTTCTAAGAGATGGCCCACACCATACAGTGTGGTAGATTACTCTTAACTCTGAGAAGTCCTTCTTCATTGAAAGTTGCATGAACAGCCCCCTAAAAATTGCAAGTTCTCAAGACCATCTCAAAAGCAACTATGTTCAGATTCTGATCCTAAATTTTTAATAAGATCCCCAAGTGATTCTGTCAAAGCAGAGCACTGAACTTCTTATAAATAATACCACAGTGTTACACTCAATCTGACACTACAGAGACAGTGCTTGATATCTCAAAGAACACTGTAAAAATACCCTCCCCAAAGTAAATCTTTATTCATTTGATTTAGATACTGAATTGCCTTTTTCAAAATTATTAGAAATCCCTAATCTTTCAGATCAGAATAATTCTACTTGTGTCTACTTTGATATTGGGGCTTACTACTCACTAGCCAAGTAATTCTATAATTTAAACAAGAAAAACTTTCCCTTGTACCAATTTAATGAAAATTGTGTCACAACATAGATATGTTTTTAAAAGTCTCACTTCTTTCCATGTGCATTAAATAAAAATACTTAACATTTTACATTTTATTAGTGATATAAGATCAAGTGTGTGTCATCCTCATAGGCTCCTGCTTGTTGTTTTTGTTGTTTGTTTGCTTTGTTTGGTACTAGGGCTTGAACCCAGGGGTGATGTACAACTGAGCTACATCCCAAGTCTTTCTCATCAGGTTGCTGAGAGCTGACCTCAAACTGTATTTATATCATCTTTAGAACTATTTGGTTTACATAAATCATGCTCCCAACATTCATGTTGTTGCAGTTATTAGTATTTTAAATTGCATAGTTGACATCTGCTTTTTACATTAATCTGGCTCATGGTTATTTATTATTTTTGCTGTTTTTGTCTGTTGACAGCCACCATTCCTGTTTTTGTGGTAATTAGTGATGTAGATATCATAGTTAGCACTGGATATTTATTTTTATGTTTAACATTGTTTGCTTCAGTTGCTGCTATTGTTTCCCACTTCTCTGTGAGGTGCTGTAATCTACAGAAACACTACAAGTTCACAAGGTCAATGTTCTTATGCTACATTAAACCCAGCCAAAAGACAGTGCATCCTGATGCTCCACACCCAAATTAACCACACTCAAATTTCAGCAATACTTTAATAGAAAGAATAGGAAGAGATAAAAATCTCAAACTAATGACCAAGCTCCAAGAAAAAACATCTGGGAATCCCTCAGGTTCCACTCACAGTGGAAGTTTCACACTTACTGAAACTATGAGCGATCTCAATCTAGATCACATAGGACACTTTGGCAAGTGATGGCTGTGATCTAAAAAACTAACAAAATGCCCACACATTGGGCTGGGGATGTAACTCAGTTGACAGAGTGCTTACCTAGCATGCACAGTTCAATCATCAGCACCACCAAAAAAGAGAAAGATAAACCCATCCCAACAGATGCATAAAACCCAACACAGGAATACAAAAAATATGAAAAAACAAGGTAATACCATGACTTCATAATTCACCAGCAACTAACTTCACAGATACTGGAGTGGATGAAATATCAGATAAATAATTCAAAACAATGTATTCTAGGACAACACACACACACATCAGAAAAAAATAAATAAACCTGAAGGACATAAGGAAGTAAGTACAGGGTATGAATGAGAAACTCAATAAGGAGATAGGGATTTTGAAAAAGAACTAAATGGACAAAAGAATGAAACAGATCTTGGAAATGAAAAGCAATAAATCAAACAAAATGTTCAGGTGAAAAACCCTCTTGATAAAGTAAAATATGCTTCAAACAGAATTTCAGAGCTGGAAGACAAAGAAGTCAGCCTTGAACATTCAGACAGTATTAAAGAAAAGCAGTAACCATCACCAGAATATACAAGAACTCTGGGACAGCATTAAGAGAACGAATGTAAGAATCATTGAAATTAAAGAGTAATTTAGTCACTTTTTGTGCTGCTGTGGCCAAAAGAATTGACAAGAACAATACAGAAGAGGGTAAGTTTATTTTGGTTCATGGTTTCAGAGGTTCAGTCCATGCTTGGCCTACTCCATAGCTCTGGACCCAAGGTGAGGCACAGCATCATGGTGGAAGGGCATGGAGGAGGAAAGCAGCACAGGACATGGCATCAGGAAGCAGAGAGAGCTCCATTCCCCAATGGCAAAATTTAAACCAAAGGCACAGCCCAGTGACCTACTTTCTCCAGCCACACCCCACCTGCCTACAGTTACATAGCAGGTAACCCTTATCTGTGGATTAAACCACTGATTAGGTTCATACCACTTATAATCTGGTCATTTCACCTCTGAAAATTCTTGTGTTTTCTCACATATGTGCTTTTGGAGACAACATATCTAAACCATAATAAACAGCATTGTTAAATGCAAGCTAATGGCATAGATAACCTCTTAAGGGAAATAACAGAAATTTTCTAAACCTTAAGGATGACATCCAGTTATAAGAAGAATGCAGAACTGCAAGTAGACAAGTTCAAAAAAAGAGCATCTCTATGACACATTATAATTAAAATGCCTATTTTAGTCAGATTTTTCACTGCTATGACTAAAAGATCTGACCAGAGGGGGAAGAGTTTATTTGGGGACTCACAGTTTCAGAAGTCTCAGACCATAGACAGTAGGCCTTGGGGTACAAAAATGAGGCAGAACAATATGACAAAGTGAAAATGACAATATGACAAAGAACAATATGACAAAGTAGTGGGAAGCAGTTCACATGATGATCAGAAGGCATAGAGATCTTCACTTGCCAAATAGAAATATGTACCCCAAAGCCACACCCCCAGAGACCCACCTCCTCCAGCCACATTCCACCTGCTTCCAGTTAACAATCAGTTAATCCCATCAGGGGATTAATTCACTGATTGAATTAAGGCTTTCACAACTCCATCCTTTCCTCTCTGAACCCTCTCACATTGTCTCACACAGTGAGTTTTTGGGAGATATCTCACATCTAAACCTTAATGATACCTAACATACAAAATAAGGATAGAATTTTAAAATCCTCAAGAGAAAAACATCAGGTCATATTTGGAGGCAAGTCAATCATAATTATTTATGATTTTTCAGCCAAATCCTAAAATCCAGGTGGGTTTAGAATGATATGTTCCAAGCTCTGAAAGAAAATAACTTCAATCATGATTGCTATATTCAATAAAGATATCTTTCATAATCAAAGAGAAATAAAAGCCTTCCAAGATAAGCAGAAACTAAAAGAATTCATACCTACTAAGCCAGCACTACAGAAAATACTTAAAGAAATACTTTATATAAGAAATCAAAACAAATCCCTGAGCTCACAAATAAACAAATCTCATTTGAAGAGTAGTTAAGCAAACAAGAAACAGGAACAAATTGAACATTAGAAATAAATCAAAATGGCAGGATTTAATGAACATTTCTGTGTAATAACATTGAATGTAAATGGTCTCAACTTTTCAATTTAAAGACATAGGTTATCCAGGCATGGTGGCACATACCTGTAATCCCAGTAACTCAAGAGGATTGTGAGTTCAAAGTCAGCCTGGGCAACTTAGTGAGGCCCTAAGGAACTTAGTAAGACTCTGTCTCTAAATAAAATATAAAAAGAGCTGGAGATATAGCTCAGTAGTTGAATTTTCCTGGGCTCAATCCCTGGTATCAAAAAAAAAAAAAAAAAATACATAAGTTGGCTGAATGTATTACAAAACAAGACCCAACTATATAATTTTTGCAGAAGTTGAATCTTAAAGGCAAAGACAACTACAAGATAAAGGATGGAAACTAATATACCATGCAAATGAAGCATGGTATTTTTTTCTTCAGGAAAAGCAGGAGTAACTTCTCTTATATCTGACAAAGCAAATATCAAGCCAAAATTAACCGGAAGAGACAAAGAAGGTCACTTCATACCAGTAAAGGGTAATCAACAAGAAGATACAACAATAGTAAATACATAAACCCCAAACATTGGCATATTAATAGCATAAAGCACATACTATTCAAAGACTCAGATAGATCCCAGTACAATAATACAGAGTAAGGTAAACATACCTCTCTCACCAATAGATAGGTTATACAGAAAATAATTCAGTAAAGACTCTTTGGACCTGAAAAAATGTTACAAATAAAATGAACTTAACAGATATCTACAGAATATTTTATCCAACAAAAGCCAAAGAAACTTTCTTATCCATGGCTCATGAAATCTTTTCCAAAATAACCATAGTTCAGTTCACTAAGCAACTCTTTAAAAAATCCAAAAAAGTGATATGATTGCTTGCATCATATCTGATTTTAATAGAATGAAATTAGAAAATAATATTTTAAAAAACTACAGAAACTATATAAACACATTGAGACTGAAAAACACACTTTGAATGACAAATGGATGATAGAAGAAATCAGGAGAGAAATTCAGAAATTCTTAGAATCAAACAAGAATAGTGGTATAAAATACCAGAACCTCTAGCACATTATGAAGGCAGTTCTAAGAGAAAATTTTGTAGCTTATGAGTATATAAGAAAATCAGAAAGATCCTAAATAAATACCAAATGATGTATCTTAAGGCTCTTGAAAAAGGGAGGAAATAATTAAGATCAGAGGTGAACTCAATGAACTGGAGAAGAAAAAAGTACAAAGAATCAATGAAACAAAGAGTTGATTCTTTAAAAAAATAAACAAGATTGATAAACCATTAGCTAAACTAATCAAAAGAAAGAGAAGACACAAATTAATAAAATTAGGCATGAAAAAGGAGATACCACCACAGATATCACAGAAATCCAGTGCATAATTAGAACCGATTTTGAAAATGTATACTCCAATAAATTGGAAAATATAGAAGAAATTATTACATTTCTAGAAAAATATGACCTGCTAAAAAGGAAACCTAAACAGACCAATAACTAGTATGAGACAAAAGCAGTAATACAAAGCTTCCAAAAAGAAAAAAAAAAAGCTCAAGACCAGATGAATTCTCAGGTGAATTCTACCAGATCTTTAAAAAACTAATACCAATATACCTCAAATTATTTCATGAAATAGAAAGGGAAGAATACTTTCAAATTCATTCTATGAAGTTAGGATCACCCTCATACCAAAACCAGGTAAGGATATGTCAAAGGAAGAAAACTATAGATCAATATCCCTGATGAAGTTAAATGCAAAAAATCCTTAATGAATTATCAGCAAATCATATTCAACAACATATTGTACATCATGACCAAGTTGGTTTTATCCCAAGGATGAAAGCATAGTTTAACTACTCAAATCAATAAGTGTAATTCACCACATAAAGAGAATTAAGGACAAAATCACAGAGTCATCTCAGATGCAATAAAGCTACAGACAAAATTCAGCATTCATTCATGACAAAAACACTGAAGAAACCATCAACATCATAAAGGATATATACAACAAACCCAAAGTCAAACATCCTAGTGAATTAGAAAAACTTGCTTTTCCTTTAAAATCTGGAACAAGAAAAGGATATTCACTCTCACCACTCCTATTTAATACAGTACTAGAAATTCTAGTCATAACAATCAGAAAAGTGAAAGAAATAAAAGGGATTAAAATAGGTAAAGAAGGAGTCAAATTATCACTGTTTGCAGATGATATGATCCTATACTGGAAAGATCTAAGAAGTGCCTGTAGATTGTTAGAGCTAATAAATTCAGTAAACTACCAGTTTACAAATCAACACACAAAACAATAGCTTCTCCATACACCAACAATGACTCTGCTAAGAAAGAAATCAGGAAAATAATCCCATTCACAATAGTCTCAAAAAACAAAACAAAAACCTAGAAATAAATCTAATCAAGGAGGTAAAAGACCTCTACAATGAAAACTATAGAGCACTGAAGAAAGAAATTGAAGAAGATACAAGAAGAAAGATCTTCCATGTTTATGAATAGGCAGAGTTGATATTGTAAAATGGCCATACTACCAAAAATCAATATATAGATTCCAGACCATCTCCATCAAAATACCAATGACATTCTTCACAGAACTGGAAAAACAGACCTAAAATTCATTTGAAAGAATAAAAGACTCAGAACAGCCAAAGCACTTCAAGCCAAAAAAGCAATGCTGGAGGTATCACAATACCTGACCTTCAAATTATACTACAGAGCTATAGTAACAAAAGCTGCATGGTACTGTCATAAGAAATATATAAAAATGCACACACACCAATGGTACAGAATAGAAAACACAAAGACAAATCTGCACAGATATAGTCTTCTGGTCCTTGACAAAGGTGCCAAAAACACACTGGAAAAAAAGACAATCTTTTCTACAAATGGTGCTGGGAAAACTGTTTATCCATATGTAGAATGAGACTAGATCCTGATCTCTCACCCTGTGTCAAAGACAACTGAAAATGGATCAAAGACCCAGGAATCAGACCAGAAATTATGTAACTCCTAAAAGAAAATATACAGCCTACACTCCAACATATAGGAACAGGCAAAGACTTTCTCAATAAGACCCCTAAAGCTCAGGAAATAATGTCAAGAGTTAATAAATGGGATGGCATCAAATGAAAACTCTTCTGCACGTCTAAGGAAACAAGATTGTGAAAAGAGAATCTAAAAAATGGGAGAAAATCTTTGCCAGTTATTGTTCTAACAGAGTATTAGTATCTGGAATATGTGAAGAAATCAAAGAACTTAAGGCCATTTAAAAAGTGAGCAAATGAATTATGTAGACACTTCTCAAAAGAAATACAAATGACCAGCAAATACATAAGATAATGAAAGTCAAAACTACACTGAGATTTCATCTCACACCAGTCAGAATGACAGTCATCAAGAATGCAAACAATAATAAATGCTGCAGAGGACGTGGAGTAAAAGGAACATTTTACATTGATTGGTGGGATTGTAAATTAGTATAATCACTATTGAAATCAGTATGGAGTTTCCTCAAAAAACTAGGAATGGAACCAATGTATTTATCCTAAAGAATTAAAGACAGAAGAGTATGATGAAACATGGATAGCCATGTTTACGGCAGCCCCATTTACAAGAGTCAGACTAAGGGACCAGCTTACATGTCTGTCAATGAATGAATGGATAAAGAAAATGTGGTATATATGTACTATGAAGTTTTATTCAGTCATAAAGAAGAATGAAATTATGTCATTTGCAGGAAAATGAATGGAACTTGAGAACATTGTTAAGTGAAGTAAGTCAAACTCAGAATATCATGGGTCAAATGTTTTCTCTAATGTGGAAGATAGGGAGGAAAAAGGAAATGAAAGTTGGGTATAGTGAGACATCACATGAAAATCAAAGGGAGATCAATAGAGCAGAGGAAAGGAATCAAGGGAAGTGAGGACGGGAGGGAAGGGGGAAATGCTGGAGAATAATATTGGCCAAATTATATTGTTATATAGTATAAATGTAAGAATATGAAACAATGAATTCCACCATTATGTACAACGATAATGCACCAATAAAAATATGGAGGAATAAAAGTTATGTTTATGCAGTAGAATACACAGTCTACCTAAGGAAGGATCAAAAGAGTTAAACTCATATAATGTCTGGATCTTGATAATTACCATGTGTACTGCTTTTCAAAAAGGTTCACTCTGGTCACCTTGGATCCATTCACCTATAAAAGAACAACCAACATCAATTAGAAAAAGTGCCATGAAATTTAAATTAAATAAATCAATTTGTGAAAGGACACGAAGTGAAGTTCTAGGGAGGGCCTTGACAACCTCTCTAAGGTTCAAATATGACTACTCAAGGGTTTTGGCTTGCCTTCTAACATGTATTCTAGGGCAAAGTTTTCCAAATGTAAATTATTTGCCTTATCACTATCATGATTATCACCACAGCCATATGCTAGTTGAAATATAATTCCCTTGATAGTTCTTTAAATCTAAAAGAACCATACAGAGAACACTGCTATAACTTGCTATATGGAGAAGGAAGTATATTTTTTTTCTTAGGAAGAAATTAACTGATTATTTTTAAAATTTAAACTTTAATATGTATTGCTAATTATAATGACAATTTATTAGAAAAGCAGTAGAAATACTACTAGTTTGGAATGAATTCTGAATAATTCAAACTAACCCATAATTAAGACAATTACACATCTAATATTTTTTAACTTCTATCACACTCTCATTTGAAATCTGAAATTACAATTTTGAGTCACTTTTTCATCTGCCTCCTTTGCTTATTTCAGCTCTCTATCCACCTCTACACTCATTACACCCCTACTGGTAATGGGCAAATATATGAAAGAAGATTCAGTGAGCACAATTATGAATTACAGAATTTAGAAAACAGGCTAAACATCAAAGCTTCATTATATATTTTTTAAAAATTGTTCTACTATGAAAAGCTGAACTACCTCTCCTTAGGCCACACTGCCTTGTACTCAACAGGTGCTCTGCAAGTATTTGCTTCTACAAAATAAAGAATATCAAACCCATCAATTTAAAAAAAAATGCTCTGAAATTGAATGAACTGGTATAGCCATCTTATTTGAAGAGCTTGAAGTCAAAAGAAACCTCAAGTCACTCTACTCTTAACCCAAAGTCCTCACAGGCTTCCCAGTATATACTTTAGTGGATACTCCTCAAATTCTAATGTACACACGAGTTACTAGGGAATCTGCTGAGTACAGGTTCTGATATTACAGGTCCAGAATGGGGCTGAGATTTCTGCACTGTAACCAGCTCAGCTGATTTTGATACTCCTGGTCTCCTGGTTCCCAGAAAACATTGAGTAACAAAGCTATAGAAAATAGATGATCAAGGATATACAAGGGGTGAGCCCAGTCTAAGGCCTGCTTGTCCTGGCCACCCCCACCTCTGGATAGCTATTCCCCATCTATTACATTCTTGATGCTGTTCACATGAAGAAACAACCCTTCTTCCATGGTTCTGGGGATTTCAGTCATCACCTTCTTTACAAAAATCCAAACTAGACCCACAATACTATGAGGTTTGGAGGGTGGGTTTAAATCAACATGAACTTGCCCACCCAAATGCAGAGTGATGTTTGAGTACAAGGTATTCAACATTTATTATTCATTTTAACTGACTTTACCTTCATGAAGAACTCTTTTAGTTGCTGTGTACATGTGAAAAGTCAAGAAGTTGTAGTCAGTGATATCCTACAGAACCACAGCCTGCAGTGGTATGTTGTTTCACCACTTAGAATAAAAGGCCTATAGGGGGAAGGAAAGTGCTTATTTGCTCATTATCCTGCCATTCTTCACTTGTAAAGATAACATCACACAAGTAATGGCACAAATCAACCCACAAATCAAAAATACTGTAACACCCACCTCCACTACAACACACAATGACAAGTTGAACAAATACAGAATTATCATAAGGAGTCAATTCAGTATTGTGACTCTCACTGACGGTCTAATGCATAAAAATGATATTGAATGAGACTCTTCACTTTGAATGCACCCCATTCTGCCTGGGAAGACTTCACGGGGTGTTACCTCAGGGCAGCAACCATACTCTCATCCTTCAGGCTGATCCTCTCATCCTCCCCACTCTTCAGGAGCACAGGGGACAATGGGAGAAATCACAGAAAAAGAGAGCGAGAAAGAGAGAGGGCAAGCACACAGCCCTTGATCTTATCTGAGTAGAAGATTCCTTGGTGAGTGCTTCTCCCAGCCCCACCTGTGGAGATACAAGAGTTTGAAGACTCAGACAATGAAGAACAATCTTTTCATTAGGGTTGCTCACCACGTAGGCCATGTTTCAACTGGACAGTTGCAAGCTCCATTTGAGTGATTCAGAGTGACTAGGAGTCCAGCACTCCACTGCAGTCTTGAGATCTTCAAGATAATGCTTCTCTGGCATCATCAATCCTCTAGGCTCTTTATCTGCTTAGAGATTAAACTGGAGTGAAGGTTCAAAAAATTAACATTCAATTTCAGGTATATTTCACAAAACTATTTTAAGAATCTCATATCCAACACACGGATTCTTATAAGATGATTCATTCCATCTCCATGAAGTTATGAAAATTAAATTATAGGTATGGATTATGCCTGGCATTCAATAAATATGAGTGTTAACTATTACTAATTATTGTTTTCCTATGGAGAAGGGTGAAAATCATTTTAAAATGTAATCCTTCCAAAGTAGGCAAAAACCCATTCACTTAGGGCTAGACATAATGGGGCAAATGCTTGGCTTCCTATCTAAGAGACCTGAGTTACCTTTGGGAGAGTCACCCATGGATAAGCTGGGTTCTGATCCTGAACACGTTTTGCAAGATCCCGTGCCCAGAAGGTGCAGAAATTCCCACCCGGGCATTGCTTCAGGCTTGCCTCACAACCTGCCTGATTCTGGAGCCATCAGGACACCAGTTCAGGAACTAGGGGCTGCAAGAGAGAAACAGCTTTAAAAAACATATCATTTAAGACAAAGTCTTCAAGATCTGGTCTCAGAAGAATCTAAGTGTGAAGGTTATAAAATACTGACAACTTCTGCACCAGAGAACTTGAAGCACAGGGTCAGTTCTGAAATAATGACTCAATTCCTGTCTTTCTTCAACTCATCCTGTTTTGCCACTTTGCTTGTCAACCAGAAATCACTTACTATGTAAGCACTTTCCAGTATTCTATAACACCAAGCTAGTAATTAATAGACTTTCAAGTCGTCATCAATAAGTGATGTGTACCTTACTTCAAAATAAAAACAAAGGTTCCCATGCCTTCTTATATTTCTAAAATTAAAGAAATTCATTCACATCTTACTTTTCAGAACTTTTTTTCACTCACTTTTCAGAACTGGTCTCAGAACTGTTGTCCTCTTTTAAAATGGGCATAATAGACTTAAACTTTTGGAAATGACCTCAGTTCACAACTATGGTGGCAATAATCACTTGACTTGGGTTCAACCCCTTTTCTCCCCAGGCTTCCCTGGTCTTATTGCTCCAATCTTGCCCCCTGCATGTGCACACGGAAAAGGTTCCCATCTATAAATTCACTGGCATCTAGGAAGAACCAGTTCAAATGTCACATCATTCCTTCTGTCCCACCAAGTCAGTCCTGCTTCTTTGGTGACCCATCCTGTAGCATTTATCCCACTGAAAAAGAATAGTAGAGGCTTGTTAAATGTTGGCCTATAAACCTGGAAAACTGAGTCCATGTTTATGTCCAACACCTATCGCACCACAGCAGCTCAGTAAAAGAATGAAGATGTGAATGACCGAGTACTTTGCACAGCTTTAAAGTAACAACTAGACCCTAGCATGGCTCCTCAATCTGTTCTTTCCTTCATGTAGGCAGGAATCTCTACAGGAAAGACTTCTGCATGGGGCTTAAGGCACTCAGACCTGACAGGTTGGGATGAAGGTGAAGGGTACACTGAGGTAGACAGGTGGGTTCCAGAAATATAACTGAAACATAGGATAAGACCCAGGGAGAGACCTGCTCACTATTTTAAAACTCCCCTGGATTAATCATGGAAAAGAAAAATAGGCAACCACAATGGCTATTTAAATATACACAAGGAACTCACTGACGGGGTGCCCGCACTTGACATGCAGTGTGCAGCGCAGTCCCACCGTAAGATCCGTCTTTCATTTCACCTGACATCAATGAGGCCCCACACAGAGGAAACACCTGGGAGTGTCCACACTGTTGGTGAAGTACTCATTACCTTGGCTAGAAGGAATACAAGTAATTTTTATTATCTTTTATTTACATTTCTCTACATTTTCAGAAATTTTGCAAATAGTATACATGATATAGAAACCAAAACAAACTTATCAGGGCAAGGGATATACCTCAATGTTAGACTGCTCTCACAGCAAATGCAAAGTTTGATGGTCAACATCACAAAAACAAAGCTACCATATGCATGTGTAGGTATGTTCTATTATCAGGCTTGAAGTTTACCCCTAAGTGTTCCTAGAACAAGAAAGCTCTTAAGAGTTTCCATAATTAACAAGGAACTTCAATGTCAACACATTCATTAAAAAAAAAAAAGACTAAGTTTTAAGAAAAGAAAAACTCTCTTACCTTTTTCAGGACTAAGATTATGGTCTACACAAAACTTCAGTTCTCCTTTGGCTTCAATTTCATTGGCCTTCAAACAGTATAAAAAATGATAAATACAGTAACTAAGAGAGCTATGAAGTTGTTAAGAAATCATCCTGGTCATAGCATTCTATAAAATATCACCACAAAAGGACAGAAAAGTCAGTTATGTGATAACTCAAGCAACAATAAGGACACACAGGTCTTTGGAGAATTTAAGAGTTTTCATTACTTGATGTGGCCAACATGGGAGACTCTACTGGGAAAAGGTTATGAATTAAGGAATCTATACTAAAAAACAACAATGTTTTAATGACTAAGAAATAAGCTCACAATGGACCAGAAAGGGAAAAGTACCATATCTTTAACACACAGAAAACAGACACATAGGCAAAAATATTAAAAGGAAAACTTACCAGAATTGTCAACTTCATCCACCTCCCCAGGAAAGCCAGTAAAAACCTTTTTCTTTTCCTATTCTCAATAAAAAGGCAGTGACCAAGGGCAGTGGGATACCCAAAACTCAAGAGGAGACTCAAGTGTCCCAGACTGAGTACAAGTTATAAAACACATATGGCAGGTTAGAGAGTGTATATTAAGGCACTTAAAAATACCCCAAGTCACTGACCTCAGTGGGATGAGACAAGGAGAAATGTTATTGATTATATTGAAGATAAAAGTAAATATACCAAATATTTTCAAATGCACTCTTCCTTGGGAAAAAACCTGCCATCAATTTTTGACCCTAAGAAGTGACAGGGGCCATGACATTTGCTGATAAATTGACAGAACCAGAGAACATCATGTTACATGAAATAAGCCAGACCCAGAACGTCAAGCATTGAATTTTTCTCTTATATGAAAAAGCCAGACCAAAATAAGGGGGGAAATCAGGGAAGGGAATAATAGAGAGATCAAATGGAGAAGAAGGAGATTGAGGGGAAGGGAGAAGGAGGAGGAAAGAAAGCAACAGTGGAATGAATCTGACTAACCATACTATGATTATATATGAATATGTCACAGTGAATTTCACCTTTATTTATATCCATAATGCACTAATTTTAAAAAAAACTATAAATAAATATAAGAGCTGTAGAGGAAAGGGAACAGGGGAAAGAATAGCAGGGAAGAGGAAGTACTACAGACTAAATTGGAGGAAACTATATTCTATACTTATATAATTATGTTAAAATGAATTCAAATATGTATTACTATAAAGCACTAATAAAAAAAAATATTAAAAAAATAAAAGAAATCAGGAGCCATGAGAGGTACAGAGCATCAGCCCTAGTCAGGGTCTAAGACAAGGAAATTAAATCCAGAAGATCATCATGCATGGATATGGTAAAAAGGGCCAGCCCAATGAAGCAAAATCAGAAGACATTGGGCAGAAAGGTGAGCAGGCCAAATGTAAGCAATGCCAAGGCCAGGAAGATGGCAAGACCATTGGAGGGACACCACGTGTGAAAAGGCGTATAGACAAAACTAAAACGATTTAGCCCTGGTAACATAGGGCTCAGGGCCTGCAGGACACTGGACATACTCAGGTAGACAAAACCAGGTACTATGGTCTTAGATGTTGGGGTAGGAAGCAACAATGAAGGAGACAACAAGGAGGTAGAGGGCCTGACATGAAGGCCAGGAGTTTAAAATTTTTAGTCTAGGTGGGATGCCAAGTCACTGAACCTGAGGATGAGAACAACAGGTTAAAAAAAACTGGACATGGCCACATGGGTATGACTAAATACCTAGATGCATGTCTGGTTTCTGCCAAGGTCAAGTGGATAAAGCTAGCATGTAAGTCAAGGGTTACCCAGAGCAATAGTGAACAGGCCTTGAGGGTAAAGTTAGAAGCAAGAGCAGTGAAAAGGGTGGGGCCATAATCACAAGCTCATAAAGGCCAGACCAATGGGGCAGTGCCTTGGAGGCAAGAGGAGGGAGGAGTGGCAGGGCCATAAGGGAAACGCCATTAAGGTGAGACCATAGGGGCAAGGCAAGTTGGAGGGCCAGGGTGAGAGGACATGTAGGCATACTAAAAAGGGTTAAAAACTGGTGACTGTGACCAGAAGGTCATGAAGACCTCACTGGCAAGGACAGGTGGGCAAGGACGAGGAATGAATGTAGGGTTTGGACTTGGTTGAAGGGCAAGTGGGTTTCACTAAGAGCTGTTAGGCAGTAGGTATGACCCAGACCACAAAAAAAAAGTTCAAGGCCATGAGATTAAGGGCAAATGTTTAATAAGAGTAGGTGGGTAATCCATCTGGGATGCCAGGTTACCAGACCAAGGACCAAGGGCAGTTTTTTGACAGCAATGAAATGTCAGAGGACGGGACAGGAACAGGGTCATAAAGGTAAGGACATCATAAAGGTGAAACAAAAAGGTCAAGGCCTATATGTCAAGGACTAGGCCTTCCATGAACCCCCTGGCTCATTTCCCATCCTTGCCACAAAGGTCTGGCACACTATTTTGCCTGCCCTATACCACATAAGGTCTTGCCTATTTTGCCTGCCCTATACCACATACCCACTGTCTTTGCACTTGCCCCAAAGGCCATGCCCCCATGTCTGGTCTTTATGCCATTTCCCTACAGCCAGCTCCTTGCTACTCCACCTGGCCCTTGCCACAAGATCTCATCCCTTGATCTTCTTGCCTTTATGGTCCTGCCCTTGTGGCCATTCACTTTCATTCTTGCTTAAAGCCATTTCTATTAAGGCCTTGCCCTATTAGTCTGGCCTTCATGGCCTTGACCACATTGCTCTTCCCAGTAGCCCTCCATAACCCCAAAGCCATCCCCTTTTATCTATCTTTATGGCATTGCCTTAGGGCCCTGCCACTTGCCCCCACATCTCTGCCTTTGCCTCAAGGTCTTGTCATTTTGGACTGGCCATTCCTGCCTTTCCTACATGACTGTGCCTCTCCCCTGTCCATGCCCACAAGGCCTTGCCCCATGTCTGGCTTCCATAACCTTGCCCTATGGCCCTGACCTCTTCTTCCCCTTCTTCCCCTTTCCTGTGCATCCTAAGACCTTGCCCCATTGGTTGAACATAAGTGGCCTTGCCCATCTGACCTTGCCCTCTCTTCCATACCCTAGGGCCCTGCACCTTGCCCACCAAATTTCTACCTTTGTCTCAAGGCCTTGCATTTTAAACTGGCCATTCCTGCCTTGCCCATGTTGGTCTGTCCTGAGCCCCTTTCCCCTGCCCATGCTCACAAGGCCTTGGCCCATGTCTGGCATTCAAGGTCTTGCCCTATGGCCCTCTGTGCCCCTATTTCTGGTCCTTTTCCATGGTCCCTTGGTCTGGCCTAAATAATCTTGCCAGCCTGTCCTTGCCACTTGCCCCCTCCTTCACATCCCAGTACTTTACAAAAGGCCTTACCCTCTTTGCCTGATCTTATTCTAAGGATAAGGCAATCAAGGCTGGGACAAGGGTGCAACATCTTGGGGCAAGGGCAAGAGCCTGAAGAGGGAGTAGTGGTCAGGGGGCATGAGACCCTGGCACAAAGGCCAGTCCAAGAGGAGCAAGGACTTAGGGCAGGAGGAGTAAGTGGGTAGAAGAGGTGGCTAGAGGCCACCAGGAAGTGAGCAGGGGGCTCTGGGAAGGATCATAAAGATAAAACAATCAAGGTCAGAGTAAGTTGTCAAAGTCTTGGAGCAAGGACAAGGGTCTAAGTACACAGTACTGGTCAGAAACATGAGGCCAAGGTCATAGAGGCCAGTCCAAGAGGAGAAAGGACTTAAGCAAGAGTAAGTACAGCTGAGAAGTAGCTGGATCTGAACTCTGACCTTGCCCTCATGGCCCTTCCCTAAGCCCTCTGCTCCCTTTCCTTACCTACCCCCAAGGCCTTGTCCCATTTGTCTAGCCATTAAATCGTTGTCCTTATGGGCATTCACACATGTTCTTGTTTATACCCTTACCTCCAAGGCCTTGTCCTATTGGTCTGGCCTTCATGACAAGACCACGTTGTCCTGCCAGGAGTCCCAGTTTCCATTCGCTTTCATGCTCCCAGGTCTTGTCCTTTTTGTCTGACCTTTATGGCCTTGCCTTAGGGGCCATTCATCCTTCTCCCTGTCCATGGCCTTTCTCTAAGGTCTTGCTCCATAGTCTGTCCTTCATGGCCTTGAGCACATTAACCTGCCCAGAGCTTCTTCCTCCATTCACTTCCATGCCCCAAGGCCTTGCCCCCTAACTTTAGCCTTTGTAGTCTTACCCTGAGGCCCAACATCCCCACTTGTCTTGGGGAATGGCAAAGGCCAAAGGAGGCGGCATTGGTCAGGGCCATAAGGGCAAGTCCAAGAAAGCCAGACCAGGGGTCAAGGCACTGGAGATAAAGTATCAAGAGGAGTGGACAAGGGTCAAGTTTCATATGTCCATTAAAGCCAAACCAATGGGACAAGACCTTGTGCGCCAGGACATAAAGGCCAATCAAAGGAGGAAAGGTTTGGGGGTATGAACTGAATGGAGAGGGGGACTCTGGGGAAGAAATTTGGGTCAAGGCCATGAAAGCCAAAGCAACAGTGTGAGACCTTGGAAGAAAGGGCATGGGTAGGAACAAGGGTGAATGGTCCCAAAGGCAAGGTCATAAAGGCCAGACCAATGGGGCAAAGAATTGGTACATGGACCAGAGTCAGAAAAGGGCACATTGTTCAGGACCATAGGGCAAGGCCATGAAGGCCAGAACAGGGAGAAAAGTCTGTATACGGGACAAGGACAATAAGGAGGTAGCACATGGCAGGACCAGCGGAGCAAGGTCATAAGGTAAAAACCAATGAGGCAAGCCCACAGACACATGTGAAAGAGATGGAAGATGTGGCATGGGGCAGGTCCACAAGGACAAGTCCACTGAATACAGACAAAGGAGGCAGGGACTTGGGGGCAAGGGCAAGGACTAGACTAAGGATCCAAGGTCAGAGGCAGAACAAAGGGGGCCCAGCTGCAGGTATGGAAAGGAAGGAAGCAGAGGGCTTAGGGGAGGACCATGAGGGCAAGGCAATGAAGGCCAGACCAGTGGGGCAAGGTCTGTGATCAAGGGCAAAGGCAGGGAGGTAGGCAAGGCACTGGGCCATAAATGTAAAGGCCATAAAGGTCAGACAAAAGGGATGAGGCCTTTGGAGTATGGAAGGGAAGGGAGAAGGAGCTCCAGGCAGAGAACTGTGTTCAAGGCCATAAAGGACAGACCAATGAGGCAAGGCCTTGGGAGAAAGGCCATGGGAGAAGCATGAATAGCCTAAGGGCAGGGCCATAAAGGCCAAACAAAGTAGGCAAGGTCTTGTGGTGAAGGCATATGTCTTCAGAGGCATAGGAAAAGGCCAAGAAGGTCAGAAGAGGGAAGAAAGCTTTGTGGGCAAGGACAAGGGCAGGGAGGACATAGCATGAGGCAGGACCATAGAAGTAAAACCATAAAGGCCAGTGAAAAAATGATAAGGCCTTGAGGAACAGAGCAGAGAGGAAGTTTCAAAGTGCTGGACCATAGGGCAATGCCATAAAGGCCAGAGAAAGGGGCGAGGCCTTAGGAAAAAGTTAAAGAGCAGGGAGGGTATAGCATGGGGCAGGGCAAAGTTACAAAGGCCAATCCAATATGGCAAGGCCTTAAGGACTAGGGCAAGTAGAGAGAGAGGTGGTCAGGGGCAGGACTCCAAAGGCAATGGCACTGAGGCCAGATGAAGGGAGAAAGGTCTTTGGTTTAAGAGCCTGGAAGAGGGTCAGGAGGCATGGCTGTACCAAGGGGGAAGTGCCTTGGGTACAAGGAACCAAAAAGGGGGCATTGGTCAGGGCTATAAGACCAAGGTCATGAAGGTTCCAAGAGGGAACAAGACTTTGGGAGCATTGGCACAGGGCAGGGCCTATAAGGTAAGGGGCAGGACAATAAGGTCAAGAATAAACCATTGAGACAGAACCTTGTGAGCAGAGGCAAGGGATGGGTGGAATGAGCAGGGGGTTGGGCAAAGGGCAATATCACAAAGGTTAGATGGGGGGGGTCATGGCCTTTTGGCAATGGAAAGGTCAGTGAGGGGGACATGGGGCAGCATCATATGCATAAAGCCAAAAAGGTCAGACAAAGGACACAAGGCCCAGGGCACAAGAGCCATGTCACAGAAGAGTGAGGTGCCATAAGGGCAAGGCCATGAAGGCTATTCCAAGGGTGCAAGGTCTTAAGAGTAAGGGGAGGATGGGTCTGGGGAAGGACCAAAAGGGCAAGGCTATTAAGGCCAGACCAGTGGGCAATACCAGGCTTCAGCATCAGGGATGAAAAAACATGTGGCCATCCCAAAAAGGATTAAACCTGTTCACCATAGCTATGCGGTCTTGAAGACCTCACAGGCAAGGACAGGCAGGCAAGCCAGGAGGTCTGCACATAGGGTTTGGACTGGGTTTAAGGATAAGTGGATTTGCCCAAGGGTATTTAGACAGTATGCCCACCTACAGTAGTAAACAAAGTTTGAAGCTGTGGTGTTCAAAGTCCAAGTGTGTGATAACAGTAGTAGGTGAGTTAGCCCATCTGGGATGGTAGGTTACTAGACCAAGGAGGTTAAATGCAAGCAGTTACCACACATGGATATAGCAATGTGGTTCAGGCCAGAGGGGTATAATGGGAGTGGACACTGGGTGAGAAGGAGCTGAAGCAAATTCATCAGGAATGGAGGAGGTTGGGGGGTAGCATAAGGCATGAAAAGGCACATGGACACAACCAAAAGGATTGAGACCTGATGTCATGTCCTTTAGGACAATGGGCATGGTCAGGTGGGCAAGGCCATGTATTTGGAGCTTATTCATTGCCAGAAGGTCACAGTCAAGGGTATAAGTAGGAGGTTGATGGCATAATACGAAGGCCAGGAGTTCAGCATTTTAGTCTGGGTGGGTGAGGCCATGCTGAGGCCAGGCTCACAGAACCTCAAGGGATAAAAGCAACAGTTTAATAAAATTGTGATGGGTCCACCAGATAATAGTGATCTTGATGCTGAGTTGGGCTAGTGCCAAAGTCAGGTGGATACTATCAGGTGCCAAGGCAAAGGGGACTGAAGGATATTAGGACAATGCCTTGGGGCAAGGACAGGGAGAACAGGGCATGGGGCACGGCTATAAAGGCAATCCAGAATGGGGCAAGGCTATAAGGGCAAGTTCAGTGGGCAATACCAGAGGTGATAGTACATATGGGCATAACAAAGAGTTAAAACCCATGACTACAGTCAGGTGGTCATGAAGACATCACAGGCAAGAACAGGTGAGCAAGGACAGGAGGACCAGACATAGGGTTTGGGCTGAGTTGAAAGTCAAGTGGGTTTGGCTAAGGGCATTTTAAGTAAGTATGGCCCATAATACACAACAAAGTTTGAGGCCGTGAAGTAAAGGCCAAGTGTGCATTAATAGCAGCTGGGTAAAGCATCTGGGATGCCATTATACTAGACCAAGGTGATTAAGGACAAGAGGTTGCCACCACATAGATTAGGCAAAGTACATCAGGGCTGTTGAGTGTAATGGAAGAGGGCACTAGATGGAAGGGGGCAGAGACCAATTCTTAAGGTATAGGGGACAAATCAATGGGGTAGAAGGGCAAATGGAAGAACAGCAGATATGAAAAGGCATGGAGACATGACCAAAAAGGATGGAAACCTGGTGACATAGAGCCTGAGGTCCTTAAGGACACTGTGCATGACCCAGTGAGTAAGACCAGGGCTTATAGGCCTATTGGTCGGAACAGAAGGCAACTGCCCAGAGTACAAGCAGGAGGCTGAGTACATGATGTGAAGGCCAAGAGCTTAAAATTTTAGTCTGCCTGGGTAAGGTCATGTGGGGGATGCCAGCTCACAGGACCTGGGAAGATAAAAACAATAAAATTGGAACGAGGGCACTCCATCAAGTAAGTGATACAGATGCAGGGCTGAGCTGGTGTGAAGGTCAACTGTATAAGGCCAAGGTGTCAAGGTAAGGGTGATCCAAGGACTTGAGGGCAGAGTGTTCAAGTTAAGAGCAAGAGCAGGAACATGGAGAAGGACCATAAGGATAAGCCAAATAGACACACAAATGAACATGACCAGGTCACATACACCATGGGTGAAAGGACATGTGGGAATAACAAAAATGGCTAAAACTGGAGACTCCACAGGCAAGTGCTGGGGTTTTTTGACAGGGTACTAATACACCCGAATCTTGCTGTGGGGGCATTGAACAGTGCTGTATGTTCAAGTGGTACAACCAGGAAGTTGAGGACTTGAGATGACAGTCACATTTTTTAAAAAGTCTAGGTCAGTAAGGGCATATGAGATACCATGGTAACAAGTCCATCAGAATGAGGACAACAGGTTAACACCTGATGCATAGTCTAGTTTGGTAAGGCTAATGTTCTATATATGCAGTAAATGTTCTATATATGTGAGGGTCAATGGACCTCATATTGAACTTTCTCGAATTTACGTGGGATGCTAAGAGTCTCTCAGAGAACTCTATGGAAAGCTCTTAGCAGAGAAAGTGAAATAACCCCTTCATGTTATTACCCTTCTTGTGTCATCATTCCCATGGGCCAATGGGCCATTTGGAACAAACTCACCCCTAACTCCAGGCAAACAGCAGCTGTAGAAAGACAAGAACCTTCTCTCTTGCTTCATGTCAAGGTCAATAGTGTCTAGACCTCATGTTCTCTACAGATCATCGATGTTCCCAGCTCTTCTGCATTCCTACCATAGAACAGTTGCTCTTTGAGGTTATTTTGTTAATGACTTCCTTGCTTATCATTCTTTTTATCCCATACCTAACAAACAAAAAAATACTATGTAAAATACACAGGTAGGGAATGGAGAGGGAGGCAGAAGCAATCCTGTAGAATGTGTAGGAGACACAAGAACAGCATCTACTTACTGCGTATTGATGAGTCTGGCCTCCATGGCACTCAGTCAAGTTGAGCCCCATCACATAGGGATAATGCATGGGAATGCAAAGTGGTCAAAGATAGCCCAGTACAGAGAAAGTAGTGATGCCAACAGGTGCACAGAGGTTTATAAATCAATACCGTGCCCACTCACTGAAGTCACTTTCTCATAGACACCAACACAGGCCCTGCAAAAAGAATGCAAACCACCTCCTACCCAGAGGAATCACCTGGCATCTATAGAGGGCTTCAGCCTTTCCTTATACCCAATGCACACACTTACATGGTCCAGCTGGATTTCATTCCAAGGCCCATATTTCTATGGCCCAGCTGTAGCCTCATCAGCATACCTGCACTGTCCAGCTGTGGTCTTTCACCAACCCAATGCCTGGATCTTCATGGTACAGCTATAGGGCAGGTTGCTTCTGATGTTTCTCATAGCTTCTCCAGTGGTCAGTTCCAGCTGTGATATGAACAAAGCAATCCCAAGGCAATCCAATTCCAAGAAACCCAAAGTTTCAGGGGTCACATGACTTCCCTTATTACTGTAGGAGGGGAGACTTACCTCCTTGACTCAAGGCTTGTCCTTTTGGGACACTCCCAGCTTGGTCTAGAGCACAGGGTCCCCCTTCCTTCCAGGAATTGCTTCTTCTTCCTCATTTCAGCCTTAGCTGTTCTCGCAGCAGCTGACCAGAGTTAACTGGCCAGCCATGGACTGCCCTGAACTTACCTGAAGTTTGAGATGG
The DNA here is from genome assembly GCF_902686455.1 of Sciurus vulgaris. Lineage (NCBI taxonomy): Eukaryota > Metazoa > Chordata > Mammalia > Rodentia > Sciuridae > Sciurus > Sciurus vulgaris. Next base: position 101,691,003 of record NC_136467.1, on the reverse strand, counting down.
GATGAAGGGCCAGTCTTTCTCTTCAAGCCTTAGTTAATGAAATAAAGCTCAAGGCCAAGAGGAAGGCACATGATCCAAGAAATGAAGGCATCTAGTTGGGAATGAGAGAAGAGAATGTTACAAACCCATTGTACACTACCAAACTAATACAGAAGTTTTAACGTCACTTACAGGGGTGTAAACAACCTCTGCCTTGGGAACTGTCCTTTTGGGATACCCCAAGTTGTTCTCCAGCTGTAGATTCAGCTATATTTATGCACTGTATAATGATCTTTTGATAAAATGTGAGCCACATAAATGAGGGTGCTTCTGTGGTAGTGGGATTGAACCAGTAATGCTGTAGGTTAGTGACAAAGTCATCTTAGTTTGTGTTCTTATACTCTGTTCTCACAAAGACAAAATCTATTGATGACCTTCTCACACAAAGACAGCAGCTACGGTCTTCCTGTAACTGTTGCTCGCTGTCTTGAAAATGCTTCCTGGAAGCAGATCCCAAAGGACAACTGAATAATCAACATCTCAATACATGACACTGGTGAACTACAAGATGAAGCAACAATTTAGCACAGCAGGATATTATATTAGTCTTCCCTGAAAAAACAAAGCACTATGTTGCTGATTCAATCCCAATTTGCAAGTAACTCTAACACCCCATTAAAAAGTTGTCTACAACCACAATGAAGTTTCATTAGCCATTCCCCAGTCCAAATCCTAGCAGTTGACATTCATTACTCAATGCTCTTTAAAAAGAACCACTCATTGTCAATATCTACTCCACTTCATTTCCAGGATGGAATCCAAGCAGGACAGAAAATATGAAGAGACCTTAGACTTCAATTCTTGTCCCCAAAAGAATGAGAGCCCAGGTATACAATGCTAGAAAAAGCTGAACCAATGAGAGTTATATGATTATTATACTTCATTTAAGTAAACACTACTAGGGTTCATTGTGTATCAGGATTTAAAATACAACACAGCCCTAATTGAGTTCCTATTGCTGTCATATTTTTTTAAATATATGTGACCGCAATTCTCATAATCCCATAGTTATGCTTATTGCCCATAGAGCAAGTGTAAATTCCTAAGCAAAACAGAGAGGATATCCTGTGATACAAGTGGTGCCTCACCTATTACAATATCCCTTCCAGGTTCCACCTCCCATTCCCCAAGGCACACAGCCCTCTGGGTCCACATGGTTCTTCCCCTGAACTCACAGGTCATGGAGATTGAGGAAAGCAATTTTGCAGCTGGGAAGGTGAAACCAGATTGGAAGATGATCCATTTACAGTTGAAGGGTCTCCCTGAGGAAGGAATGGAAGTTAGCACATGGGTAGGAGTGGCCAGGCTGGGGCGCAAATGTAAAAGAACCTTTGGCACTTCTTTGACTCCCACTTCTTCTTGCAACCCCCTTGCTTGACTGTTTGGACTTTCTGAATTACTGTACCACTTACCCATTTATTTTCTATTACCTAACTTCCATCACTGGAGATTAAACCCTGTGAAGGCAGGATCTTGACTGTAAGAAAAAGCCTGAAGCAAGGGCATTGCAATCTGGACTAAACAAATTCACAAGCCAGGCCAGAGAGGAAGGTTTGAGAGAAGAACGCAGGAGCCACCCAGTAAGTAATTCAGACTTGAGGGCCATCTACTCTGTCCAAACTCTTCAACTCCACCATTGGGGAAGAGAATAGCCAAAGATCATCTGTAAACCAATAATTGTGGTTGTGATCCCATAAAACTTTATTTGCCAAAACAGGTGGTGGGCCAATAGGCAGTAATCTGCCAACCAAACTTCAAGTACAGAAGTAAGAATGCCAAGATGGCGGGGGGGGGATGGAAGTATAGAAGTCATAAAAAGTATAATGTTGAACTTTTTCTTAAAAAGTGTGACAAAAAAAAATAACACAAAAAAAACTGAAAATGATGCCACAGAACAAGAAATTGAAACCAATCTCACTTGAGAATATTTACCAGGCACAACAAAAATTCCACAATGACCAAATAGATACAAGCCACACATATAAAGAAAGAATTGGCATATTATCATTGGCCTAACTGCCTCAGGAAATAGTTCATAAAGCTAACATTCACTCTGACTACACAAAGTTCTGCACTCTTGTACACCCCAACTCCACAATCAACAGCATGAAGCCGGCACTCCAGGGACCAAACAAGAGCACCGAAGAGCATCAGGCTACTTGTTGGTACCTGCACTAATTAAACAGGGAAACAAAAAAGCAGATGTGAATTATTATTTGCCCCTCATGAAAGCTATTAGAAAAGATGTTACTCTACTACTAGCTTCCCTTTATATCAGGTAAAAAAGATAAAAATCAAATCTCTTTCACAATAACCATAAAATTTAAAATAATCAGGAATAATTATAGTATAAAAAGTAAAAAGAGCCAAGCAAAAAGCTACCTAACCTCACTGAGGAGTACATATGAAGATTAGAATATACAAATACCATGTTGTATACTGCAAATCACTGGAAGAGAGGAAATAACCAAGATTTTGAGTTACATAGTTGCATGGAATTTGAATATATTATCAACTTAACCATAGGAGATAACTGGTATGAAGATCAATTGAAGATAAAAATTTCAAATGAAATATTTCATATTAAAAAAAAACTCTATATCAAAATGACAGATGTCAATAAAATCTTAAGCTATCTAGATGAAGTAGAATGATACATTCCTGGATCAAAAACTCAAGGTCAGCCTGGGAAACTGAGTGAGACCTTGTCTCAAAATAAAAAAAATAAAAAGGGGTGGGGATATAGCTGTGGTAGAGCACCCCTGGATTCATTCCCAGTACCATAGAAAAGAACATTTTACCCAGGAAATTACTGAATTATGAAAAACTTTACAAACACTGAAAACAGAACACAACACAATTTTCCAAACATTATGGCTATTCTAATTTTTGTTACTACAGTAATTAAGAGTGTTCTGAATTATGCAAAAAAGCACTGTAATCCATGGAATATTAGTTATAACCCTGTATTTAATTGGAAAATATGTCAAGGAAGTGTATTTGAATGGTTCGTGAGATTCAAATTTTGGTCTTTACTGATTGTATGGTACCATATCAAGAAGGATATTATCATGTATGTCCGATTAATTTAGTTATATTTATCATTAAATTGGTTTTATGCAAATATTTAAGAAACTATAACTTAGACTGTAAGTGATTTGAAATCAAAGGAACTGTCTTATGCCTTTGAAATGATTTCAAATACTTTCAAATTTTTATGTATATCCCCCCATATCCCTTTTACCAGATCCCATAAGTGAGAACTTGGATTCCCTTCCCTTAGGAATGTTACATCACAATCAGATTCCATATATGTAAGTTGGCCTCAACTACTTGACTTTCAATATATATATATATATATATATATGTGTGTGTGTGTGTGTGTGTGTGCGTGTGTGTGTGTGTGAAAATAAATATTGAAGTCATATATGAGTGTATGTGCCAGGCACAGTGGCACATTCCTATAATCCCCCAGCTCAAGTGGTTGAGGCAGGAGGATCAAGTTCAAAGTCAGCCTCAGAAACTTAGCAGGTTCTCTGTCTCAAAATAAAAAATAAAAAAGGGCTGGGGATGTGACTCAGTGGTTTACTCCCCTGGGTTCAATCCCTGGTATCAAAAAAAAAAAAAAAAAAAAATTACACACACATACAAGAATTTGACAGACACTTAGAACGCAAGTTGTGACAAGGCCATACCTATTCTCCAAATCTTTGTAGCCACACCATCCTCATTAGCCTCCAGCATTGAAGGGTCTTACCTGTTGACATGGATCTCTGCTGTGAAGGTCAGGCCAGCTTTTTCTAAGAACCACCTATAGAAATACGCACGTCAAACTTCATTGTGACTGCTTCCCACAGAGCCTATGGAAATGCCATCCTAACTGAGCAACTGGACTTTCGTGACTTGGAACTCGATCATTATCTGGTTAACATACCTCTTCTATTGGGTGTATTCGTAATGAAATTTGCTTTCATTATTCTCTCCCCTTTTAGTACTATAAGCCTAAACAAAAACCTACTATCTGCCTTCTAACCATTAGAATCTGGCAAAGGTGAGATGAAGTTTAAAGAATCTATGACTGCTCTCTTGCCACCTCACACTGTCTCCCTGGTTCACAGGAAGCTGCCCACCATGATATGAGGAGCCTGTTCAGCAAGGAACTGAGGGCAACCTCCCAGTCAGCAGTCTGACAGGCATAGAAACTCACCAGGAACCAAGCAGATCAGCTCAAAACTGGGTTCTGCCCAGCCAGCAGGGACATACCAGCCAACGCCCTCCTGGCCAGACTCCTAACAAACAGGAATTATGAGGTCACAAAGGCTGAGGTTCGAGTCACTAAGTTAAGGTAGAGCTGGTGACTGCTCAGCTCTAGCCTTTCTCAGTTATAAACACCAACACGACTCCCCACATCAGGGAAAATTTCACCAGCAATAGGGCACAGTTGGATAATGCAAAGAACATTACATCGGGAGAACACCTGTGATATAGCTAAAATTCAGCTCATAAATATAAATATGGATAAAATACTAAAGTAGAAAAAATACAGCTAGTAATGCTGAATGTGACAGTGGTGCAATGGGGAGCTTTAGATTAATCCTACAGCTAAAAATAATTACAAAATGAATCAATAAGTATATGCGCATTTAAATCTTTAGAGTGAGATCAGGCACTCCTAAGGAAGGAAGAAATAAAGGGGCAAGATCCACAGGCAGCTTGTCTCAGAGACAAAGGAGAACGTGCCATGGTGACTCTTCCCCCTCCAAAGGTCAAAAATTATAAACTACCAGCAGAGGGCTGTTAAACGTACACTAGAAGGTTTAGAAAGATCAACTCTGAGGCTCCACTACCACAACACAATAAACTGACTATAGAAAAACAACTATCTCTCAGGCAGTTAGGACCACCAAGGGTCATACTTTGAAAAAGAGAAGTCTGGATGATTGAGAAGGGATAGTGTCTCACCAAAAATAAAGCCAAGACTTGTGGATCTCGAGACTATCTCACATCTACAGGCCAACTGTAGGGGAAAAAAAGTCAGCCCCCTCTTAAAGAGGCTATCATCCAGGGCTTCAAATTTCTTATATGGCTTTTGGTATAAAATATTCAACAAGCAATGAAAACCCAACCATACAAGAAGGCAAGTCAAAAACCAAAACCAGGGTGACAAGATAGGGTTTAGGATAGTAAAGTCTTGGAAATAAACATTAAAATAATTAACTAGTAACCTAGGATGGTCGAAGTTCCAAGACCCAACAACTCCAGAGGCTGAGGCAGAAGGATTACTTGATCCAAAGAGTTGGTCAGCACGGGAAACACAATGAGATTATTACATCACAACAACAAAAAAATGTTTCAGGTACAGCACTTGCTTAGCGTATGACAGGACCTCAGATGTTACTGAGAAAAAAAATAATAAGCACATAAATGAAATGATACTATTAGGTTCAAGAAATTAAAATTCAAGGTTGAGAGTCTTAAGGCGGACTGAATGTCTTATCCCTAAAAATCCAACTACACTGGAAGCTGAGGCAAAAGGAAGGTTTGAGCATCAAGGTTCCAGGCAGCAATCATGGGCAAAAAGGAGTCTCCATCTCAAGAAAAAGAGAGAAAAAAAGAAGATGAGCTAAAGCAAAGAACCAAAAGGAAGCTTTAAAAATTAAAAATACAGTAACAGTACATTAGACACAACAAAGAATTCATTTTAAAGGACAAAAAAAAATAGTAGAAAATTAAAAAAAATACTAAGAGACAAACATATACAGGTAAAAAGGCTGAGAACATGTGTAATTTGAATCAAGGAAAGAAGGGAAGGTAGGATAGAAGCAATAGTAAAGAGAAAAGTCACATTGGATAAAACACGAACTTCTCTGAAGGACAAGTAAATGAATGGAGCTGGGCGTGGTGGCTCAGGATTGTGATTCTCGCTCTTGAGAAGACTGAGGCAGGAGGATTGCAATTTCAGACCAGTCTGGGCAAATTGGCAAGACCCTGTCTCAAAATACAAAATGAAGAGGCCTAGGCACACGGCTGAGTGGTAGAGTGTCCCCGAGTTCAAATCCCATTTATTATTCAAACTTAAAAAAGAAAAGGAGAAAGAAAAGAAAAAAGGGACCACAGGACCGTGAGAAGCCACAGGCTGGGACTGTATCTTATTGGTAGAATGTGTGCCTAGTATGTGTGAAGCCTTGGGTTCATCACCAGAGAAGAGACAGAACAGGACACAAACAGGGAGGGCCCACTTGAAAAACATAGATTGGACTCCAGGAAAGATCCAGAACAAAGAAGCTCTATAATCAAATTAAGGGACAACCAACCTGATTCCTTCAAGCAGACATGAGACTTGAACAGACTTTTGACGGAAAGTTCATTCTGAAGACCCTTGATGAGCACAAGCACGCAACCCCCTGTCTCAGGAAACTCAAAGGACAGCCACCACAGCGCTTACCAACACACCCACCAAGAAAACCATGGGCAAGGATGTGGGTCAATGTCCGCTCAGCAGGGCCACCCCTGCATAAAACTCAACAGAACATGCATGCGTACAACCAAGAACTGCACAACACATTCAAACCTGCTCATGCCCACAATTAACAAAAGTGAGAAAGGTTCACTAGCAGTGTGCACAAACGGGTCAATCAAAAGGCAAATTATTGCAGTAAGCAGCACAGTGATGTCTCCTAGGCCTTACCTCAAGCAGGCAAACTACACCACTGCAGGAAGGCACTGCCCGGTGTGGACTGTGTTGTCACCCAAGTGATAATGACACAAGAACTTTTTCCAAATCATACTATTTGGGCACTTTATAGTGACCTGAATTGGCCTCAGTACTTGGGTCATGAAATATGACCGAAATATCACCTTTCTCAAGAAAGGTGACGGAGCTGCCCGTGCAAATGATTTGTAACCTAAGCAATGTGGTATATGACATCAACAAAGCCTCTGAGACTCAGCCAATCACAGCAGCCAAATTCTCAGCCAATCCCTGCGGAAGATCGGAAGACCCTAACCATCTCCAAATAGGCAACCCCCAACCTGCGTTGGATCAGATCACTTGGAAGAGTCTGTTTAGGTTTCTCCCACTATTAGCACCACTCACCAACTGGTGAGTGCAAACCAAATGTTGGTGCGCAATTTTAATGGGTCCTAGATTCTATTCTTGTTTAAGAAAACCTTCAATTTAAGTGTTTTTTTTTAAATAACAATTATATATTTCATTCATTGTTTATTTCATTCACTGAAGTATTTACATCATAATAATGCTACAAAAATATTTTTGGGCAAAATACATATATTATGTATTTTGAGCAATATATATATTTGAGATATATATATATATATATATTTGAGCAATATATATATATATATATGCCCAAATTCTAGATATATATTTTCAAACTGTTTAAATTTTCATAAGATCATCGGTTTTATAAAATAAAGAAAATTTTACCCAAATAGAGACTCAAACCCTACACTTGAACCACAAATCAGTTGAAAGTCAAAAACCTGAATTCAGGGTGTATCTCAGTGGTTGAGGCATGAGCATGAAGCCCTCCTCAAACAAAAAAATCTTACATGCCTAATAGCAAAGTCCACAAAAGACATCAAGCATTCAGTCAACATTAAGATATCCCATCACATTATGGATAAAAGAAATGTAAGAAAAACCTCCAAATGATGGTCTGAGATAATGATGACCACCAAGCCCTTGCTCTGGCCAGAAGCACTCATGTCTGCTCTTCAATCCTTTACTCTTCACTTGGTAACTTCATTTCCAAGACCTATTGGAAGGACTCAAGCCCAATCCAACATGTCTATTTATTATAGATCTATTTAGACAAAGGTAAATGATCTTAAACAACCTAAATTTCACAACCCTGCAAATTCACGATGCTAAAGCAAATAAAAAAAAAGCAAAAAACAACAATTTTTTCCCTCAGGGCTCTGAATGGTGGGAGTTGGAAATCAGGAGCTGCTTCCGGATTACAGAGATGGGGGACATGGCCAGTGTCCCCCCTCCTTACCCACAATAATACATTCTTTGAAATCCTTCTTATCCACCACCAGAACAAGAAGCTTCCTAGCATTTACTGGAATTAAACCCCAATATTCCACCCCTTCCATGCCTCAGAGGACCTTTAGTGTCCCTCACATTCTTCTACCACCCACATCTTCTGCAAAGCCCTTAGCAAGGTTCTGAAAGAAGTACAAAGAACAAGTACACAGAAGTACAAAGAACAAGACTCTATCATCCAAGATGATTAAGATAGCATAGAGAGTACAGTGCCATGTCAAAGGAAGGGAAGTTACCCATCTAGAGAATGATCAACAAAAGGGCATTAATAAGGTTTCAAGATGGCGGCCTAGAGGGTGGCTGCATTTCATGTTGCTCCAGGACTCAGGACTCTAAAGAGGAGATATTGAGACGCTTGGGACCAACTCAAAGCAGCCGGGTGACTCTCACCCCCTGGGGAGGCATCCCGGAAGGGACGGTGGTCCCGGAACGCAGGAAACTTTGTGAAATAGAACTGCCGGAGAGACGCCCCTCCCCCCGCTGGAGCAGTGAACTCGGACAGCTGGGAGCGCCGTAAAGGAGGCCGCTCGGCACAGCGCTGTTACTCGGAGCAACCACTGGGGCTCCGGTGGCTGCCCAGGGGAAGAGTGGCGAGGAGAGCTGTGTGGACTCAGGACACCGGGGCCTGCCCTGAGGAGGAGGAGGAGGAGCGTGGCCACTTGGATTTGGAGTGACTGCACCAGAGCTACAGGTGGTTGCCAGAGGAGAAGCCGCGCGGCGAGCTGTTTGGACTCAGAACGACGCTTCTGAACACCGGGGCCTGCCCTGAGGACGAGGAGGAGGAAGAGGAGCGCACCCGCTTGGATTCGGGGTGACTACACCAGAGCTACAGGCGGTTGCCAGAGAAGGGGCTGCGTGGCGAGCTGTTTGGACTCAGACCACTTCTGAACCCCGGGGCCTGCCCAGAGGAGTAGGAGAAGGAGGAGGAGGAGCGCGGCGGGTCCTTTGGACTCGCAGTGACTGCATTAGTGCTCCAGGCGGCTGCTCAGAGGAGAAGGCGAGTGGTGAGTTGTTTGGACTTAAAGTGACAGCGCCTGAACACAGGGGGGCTGCCTGGAGGAGAAGCGTGGTGGGACGCTTGGTCTTGAGTGGCCGCACCAGAGCTCCGGGCGGTTGCCCAGAGGACACGTGCTGCGGGTCACGTGGACTCAGAGCCACTCAGAGCGACCACTCCTGAACACCCCGGGGGTTATCTGGAGAAGGAGGAGGAACGGGGAGGGTCACTTCGACTCAGAGTGATTGATTGCCCAGGGCTACGGGTGGTTGGTGGGAGGAGGAGGCACGCAGTGAGTTTCTTGGACTCCTAGTGACCCCACCGGAATACTGGGTGGCTGTCTGGAGGAAGAGGCGTGTGGTGGGTCTCTGGGATTCAGAGCGATTGTACAGGGTCCCAGGTGGCTGCTCAGAGGAGGGGCCGCATAGCCAGGCGATTAGGTGCAGAGCAGGGTCCCAGGATCTAGGAGGCTTCTTGGAGGAAGAGCCGCACAGAGACAGGCTTAGGGCGGAGCGAAGGTTCCAGGCCTGCGGGCAGATTCTCTGAGGAAGGGCAGCCTAAGGAGAGTCATCTGCAAAGGGTGAGGCTCCCAGGCCCAGGAGGTAGGGCCGGGCCCCTGGGAACTTTGCAGAGGAAGGCAGCCCAGCCCAGGCGGTAGCTGTAAATTGAGGGGAACCTCTAGGAGGGAACTGACCAGCGAGACCTCCCCACCGGGTGAGTCTTCCCTGCTGGGTGAGGTTTCCCCACAAGGATGGTAAAACCAGAGACTCAGGCCCAAACAGGCCTTGCCTCAGCCAACAGCCTAGGTCCCCTTTGGATGACCATTGGTCAACAAGTGGAGGCACCTCTGCCCACTAGCAGGGATTATACCCCACCTGAAGGCCACCACTCCTAGAGAGGCAGCTTCCTTGTGGAGCACCGCATTATCAACTTCCTCCAAGACTTCAGCCTACTGAAGGCTAAGGGGGGATATATATAGAAATCTTCAGGGACATTGTAAGTCAATAGAGGAAATCTGCAATATCTCAGTGGTCCTCTGATACCTGAACAATATGAGAAAACAAGGAAAGAAAATGCTGCAAACAAAATCTAGATGTTACATCAATAAACCCAGTGACAGCATGGCAGAAGAAATGACAGAAAAGGAGTTCAGAATGTACATAATTAAAATGATCAGAGAAGCAAACGATGAGATGAAAGAGCAAATGCACGCACTGAATGATGAGATGAAAGAGCAAATGCAAGCATTGATTGATCGCACCAATCGACAGTTAAAAGAGCAAATACAGGAAGCAAAAGATCATTTCAATAAAGAGTTAGAGATATTGAAAAAAAACCAAACAGAAATCCTTGACATGAAGGAAAAAATAAACCAAATTAAGAACTCCATAGAAAGCATATGCAACAGGATAGAACACCTGGAAGACAGAACCTCAGACATTGAAGACAAAATATTTAACCTTGAAAACAAAGTTGAACAAACAGAGAAGATGGTAAGAAATCATGAACAGAATCTACAAGAACTATGGGATATCATGAAAAGGCCAAATTTAAGAATTATTGGGATTGAGGAAGGCCTAGAGACACAAGCCAAAGGAATGAACAACCTATTCAAAGAAATAATATCAGAAAATTTCCCAAATCTGAAGAATGAAATGGAAAATCAAGTTCAAGAGGCTTATAGGACTCCAAATACACAAAATTACAACAGACCCACACCAAGGCACATTATAATGAAAATACCGAACATACAAAAAAAAGACAGAATTTTAAAGGCTGTGAGAGAAAAGAACCAAATTACATTCAGGGGGAAACCAATACTGATATCAGCAGATTTTTCAATCCAGACCCTAAAGCTAGAAGGGCCTGGAACAACATTTTTCAAGCCCTGAAAGAAAATGGATGCCAACCAAGAGTCTTGTACCCAGCAAAACTTACCTTCAAATTTGACGATGAAATAAAATCCTTCCATGATAAACAAAAGCTAAAAGAATTTTACAAAAAGAAAGCCAGCATTACAGAACATTCCTCAGCAAAATATTCCATGAGGAAGAGATGAAAAACAAAGAAGCAAATCAGCAAAGGGGGAATTATCCTAAAGGAATTGTCAAATAAAGGAGGAAACAAGTTGTGTCAAACAAATAAATAAATAAAATTTAAAAAATGAAACCAAATGACCGGGAATCAAATCATATCTCTATAATAACCCTGAATGTTAATGGCCTGAATTCATCAATCAAAAGACATAGACTGTCAGTTTGGATTAAAAAGAAAGATCCAACAATATGTTGCCTGCAAGAACTCACCTCATACAAAAGATACCCATAGACTAAAGGTGAAAGATGGGGAAAACATACCATGCACATGGACTCAGCAAAAAGCTGGAGTATCCATCCTCATTTCCGATAATGTGGACTTCAAGCCAAAGTTAGTCAGAAGGGACAAAGAAGGTCATTTCATACTGCTTAAGGGAAGCATAAATCAGCAAGATATAGCAATCATAAACAGCTATGCCCAAACAGTGGCTCATCCATGTATGTCAAACAAATCCTTCTCAATTTCAGAAACCAAATAGACATAACACAATAATACTAGGTGATTTTAACACGCCTCTCTCACTACTGGACAGATCTTCCAGACAAAAATTGAACAAAGAAACCATAGATCTCAATAACACAATCAATAATTTAGACTTAACAGACATTTATAGAATATACCATCCAACCAAGAGCGAATATACTTTCTTCTTAGCAGCACATGGATCCTTCTCTAAAATAGACCATATATTATGCCACAAAGCTAATGTTAGCAAATACAAGAAGATAGAGACACTAGCATGTATTCTATCAGATCATAATGATTGAAGTTAGAAATAAATGAAAGAGTAAACACAGAAACTATTCCAACACCTGGAGATTAAACAATATGCTATTATATGATGAATGGATAACAGAAGATATTAGGAAGGAAATTAAAAAATTCTTAGAGGTAAATGAGAACAAAGAAACATCATATCAAATCTCTGGGACACTATGAAAGCAGTACTTACAGGGAAATTTATTTCATGGAGCGCATTTAATAAAAGAAGTAAAACTCAACAAATAAACGACCTAACACTACAGCTCAAAGCCCTAGAAAAAGAAGAACAGAACAGCACCAAAAGTAGTAGAAGACAGGAAATAGTTAAACTCAGAGCTGAAATCAATGAAATTGAAACAAAAGAAACAATACAAAAAATTGACAAAATAAATAGTTCGTTCTTCAAAAAAATAAACAAAATTGATAAACCTTTAGCCGCACTAACAAAGAGAAGATGAGAGAAAACCCAAATCACTAAAATTCGGAATGAACAAGGAAATATCACAACAGACAGGATTGAAATACAAAACATAATTAGAAGCTATTTTGAAAAATCTATACTCCAACAAAATAGAAAATTTTGAAGGCATCAACAGGTTTCTAGAGACATGAATTGCCTAAACTGAATGAGGAGGACATACACAATTTAAATAGACCAATTTCATGTACTGAAATAGAAGAAGTCATCAAAAGCCTACCAACAAAGAAAAGTCCGGGACCAGATGGGTTCTCAGCTGAGTTCTACAAAACCTTTAAAGAAGAGCTCATCCCAATACTTCTCAAAGTATTCCATAAAATAGAAGAGGAGGGAACCCTCCCAAACTCATTCTATGAAGCCAATATCACACTGATACCTAAACCAGACAGAGACTCATCAAGGAAAGAAAATTTCAGACCAATATCCTTAATGAACATCGACGCAAAAATTCTCAACAAAATTTTAGCAAATCGCATACAAAAACATATTAAAAAGATAGTGCACCATGATCAAGTGGGTTTCATTCCAGGGATGCAAGGTTGGTTCAACATCAGGAAATCAATAAACGTAATTCACCATATTAATAGACTTAAAGTCAAGAATCACATGATTATTTCAATAGATGCAGAAAAAGCATTTGATAAAATACAGCACCCCTTCATGCTCAAAACACTAGAAAAAATAGGGATAGTGGGAACATTCCTTAACATTGTAAAGGCCATTTATGCTAAGCCCACGGCTAATATCATTCTAAATGGTGAAAAACTGAAAGCATTCTCCCTAAAAACTGGAACAAGGCAGGGATGCCCTCTTTTACCACTTCTATTCAACATCGTTCTTGAGACTCTGGCCAGAGCAATTAGACAAACCAAAGTGATTAAAGGGATACGAATTGGAAAAGAAGAACTCAAACTATCCCTGTTTGCTGATGACATGATTATATATTTAGAGGAACCTGGAAATTCCAGCAGAAAACTCTTAGAACTCATAAGTGAATTCAGTAAAGTAGCGGGTTACAAGATCAATGCCCATAAATCCAACGCATTTTTATACATAAGTGATGAATCTTCAGAAAGAGAAGTTAGGAAAACTACCCCATTCACAATAGCCTCGAAAAAAATAAAATACTTGGGAATCAATCTCACAAAAGAGGTGAAAGACCTCTACAATGAGAACTATACAACACTAAAGAAAGAAATTAAAGAACACCTTAGAAGATGGAAAGATCTTCCATGTTCTTGGATAGGAAGAATTAATATTGTCAAAATGGCCATACTACCTAAACTGCTATACAAATTCAATGCAATTCCAATTAAAATCCCAATGATGTACCTTACAGAAATAGAGCAAGCAATTATGAAATTCATCTGGAAAAATAAGAAACCCAGAATAGCTAAAGCAATACTTAGCAGGAAGAGTGAAACAGGGGGTACTGCAATACCAGATCTTCAACTCTACTACAAAGCAATAGTAACAAAAACGGCATGGTATTGGTACCAAAATAGAAAGGTAGATCAATGGTATAGAATAGAGGACACGGACACAAACCCAAATAAATACAATTTTCTCATACTAGACAAAGGTGCCAAAAATATGCAATGGAGAAAAGATAGCCTCTTCAACAAATGGTGCTGGGAGAATTGGAAATCCATATGCAACAGAATGAAACTAAACCCATATCTCTCACCATGTACGAAACTAAACTCAAAATGGATTACGGACCTCGGAATCAGACCAGAGACCCTGCAGATTATAGAAGAAAAAGTAGATCCAGATCTTCAACATGTCGGCCTAGGACCAGACTTCCTTAACAGGACTCCCATAGCACAAGAAATAAAAGCAAGAATCAATAACTGGGATGGATTCAAACTAAAAAGCTTTCTCTCAGCACAGGAAACTATCAGCAATGTGAAGAAAGAGCCTACAGAGTGGGAGAATATCTTACTTCAGATAGAGCACTAATCTCCAGAATCTATAAAGAACTCAAAAAACTCTACTCCAAGAATTCAAATAATCCAGTCGACAAATGGGCTAAGGAAATGAATAGACACTTCACAGAAGAAGATCTACAAGCAATCAACAAACATATGGAAAAATGTTCAACATCTCTAGTAATAAGAGAAATGCAAATCAAAACCACCCTAAGATTCCATCTCACCCCAATTAGAATGGCAATTATCAAGAATACGAGCAACAACAGGTGTTGGCGAGGATGTGGGGATAAAGGTACACTCATACATTGCTGGTGGGGCTGCAAATTAGTGCAGCCACTCTGGAAAGCAGTGTGGAGATTCCTTAGAAAACTTGGAATGGACCCTCCATTTGACCCAGCTATCCCACTCCTTGGCCTATACCCAAAGGACTTAAAATCAGCATACTATAGAGACACAGCCACATCAATGTTCATAGCTGCTCAATTCACAATAGCCAGACTGTGGAACCAACCTAGATGCCCTTCAATTGATGAGTGGATAAAGAAACTGTGGTATATATATACAATGGAATATTACTCAGCCATAAAGAATGATAAAATTATGGCATTTGCAGGCAAATGGATGAAATTGGAGAACATCATGCTAAGTGAGATAAGCCAATGTCAAAAAGCCAAAGGACGAATGATATCGCTAATAAGTGGAAGATGACACATAATGGGGGGGAGGGAAGGGTAAGTGTTAGGGTTAGAGTTAGGGTTAGGGAGGGGGGCAAGTATGGAGGAAGGAAGTACTGTATAGAGGGTAAAGAGGGGCGGGAGGGGTGGGGGGAAGGGAAAAAATAACAGAATGAATCAAACAACATTACTCTATGTAAATTTATGATTACACAAATGGTATGCCTTTACGCCATGTACAAACAGAGAAACAACATGTATCCCATTTGTTTACAATAAAAAAAAAAAAAAGGGCATTAATAGCTCTAATGTGCTTAGATACGTGGGTTAAAGCATAAGTGATACTGTGCTCACTCTGCCCCGACTGTACGTACCCCACCTTGAGCAGACATAAGTATGTAATGTCATCCTATTTTGTAGAACTACCCCTTTTTTTTTTTAATTTTTTTTTTTGTAAACAAATGGGATACATGTTGTTTCTCTGTTTGTACATGGCGTAAAGGCATACCATTTGTGTAATCATAAATTTACATAGAACAATGTTGTTTGATTCATTGTTATTTTTTCCCTTCCCCCCACCCCTCCCACCCCTCTTTTCCCTCTATACAGTCCTACCTTCCTCCATACTTGCCCCCTCCCTAACCCTAACTCTAACCCTAATACTAACCCTTCCCTCCCCCCCATTATGTGTCATCCTCCACTTATTAGCGCTATCATTCGTCCTTTGGCTTTTTGAGATTGGCTTATCTCACTTAGCATGATGTTCTCCAATTTCATCCATTTGCCTGCAAATGCCATAATTTTATCATTCTTTATGGCTGAGTAAAATTCCATTGTATATATATACCACAGTTTCTTTATCCACTCATCAATTGAAGGGCATCTAGGTTGGTTCCACAGTCTGGCTATTGTGAATTGAGCAGCTATGAACATTGATGTGGCTGTGTCTCTATAGTATGCTGATTTTAAGTCCTTTGGGTATAGGCCAAGGAGTGGGATAGCTGGGTCAAATGGAGGGTCCATTCCAAGTTTTCTAAGGAATCTCCACACTGCTTTCCAGAGTGGCTGCACTAATTTGCAGCCCCACCAGCAATGTATGAGTGTACCTTTATCCCCACATCCTCGCCAACACCTGTTGTTGCTCGTATTCTTGATAATTGCCATTCTAATTGGGGTGAGATGGAATCTTAGGGTGGTTTTGATTTGCATTTCTCTTATTACTAGAGATGTTGAACATTTTTCCATATGTTTGTTGATTGCTTGTAGATCTTCTTCTGTGAAGTGTCTATTCATTTCCTTAGCCCATTTGTCGACTGGATTATTTGAATTCTTGGAGTAGAGTTTTTTGAGTTCTTTATAGATTCTGGAGATTAGTGCTCTATCTGAAGTAAGATATTCTCCCACTCTGTAGGCTCTTTCTTCACATTGCTGATAGTTTCCTGTGCTGAGAGAAAGCTTTTTAGTTTGAATCCATCCCAGTTATTGATTCTTGCTTTTATTTCTTGTGCTATGGGAGTCCTGTTAAGGAAGTCTGGTCCTAGGCCGACATGTTGAAGATCTGGATCTACTTTTTCTTCTATAATCTGCAGGGTCTCTGGTCTGATTCCGAGGTCCGTAATCCATTTTGAGTTTAGTTTCGTACATGGTGAGAGATATGGGTTTAGTTTCATTCTGTTGCATATGGATTTCCAATTCTCCCAGCACCATTTGTTGAAGAGGCTATCTTTTCTCCATTGCATATTTTTGGCACCTTTGTCTAGTATGAGAAAATTGTATTTATTTGGGTTTGTGTCCGTGTCCTCTATTCTGTACCATTGATCTACCTTTCTATTTTGGTACCAATACCATGCCGTTTTTGTTACTATTGCTTTGTAGTAGAGTTGAAGATCTGGTATTGCAATACCCCCTGTTTCACTCTTCCTGCTAAGGATTGCTTTAGCTATTCTGGGTTTCTTATTCTTCCAGATGAATTTCATAATTGCTTGCTCTATTTCTGTAAGGTCCATCATTGGGATTTTAATTGGAATTGCATTGGATCTGTATAGCACTTTAGGTAGTATGGCCATTTTGACAATATTAATTCTTCCTATCCAAGAACATGGAAGATCTTTCCATCTTCTAAGGTGTTCTTTAATTTCTTTCTTTAGTGTTGTATAGTTCTCATTGTAGAGGTCTTTCACCTCTTTTGTGAGATTGATTCCCAAGTATTTTATTTTTTTCGAGGCTATTGTGAATGGGGTAGTTTTCCTAATTTCTCTTTCTTAAGGTTCATCACTTATGTATAAAAATGCGTTGGATTTATGGGCATTGATCTTGTAACCCGCTACTTTACTGAATTCACTTATGAGTTCTAAGAGTTTTCTGCTGGAATTTCCAGGTTCCTCTAAATATATAATCATGTCATCAGCAAACAGGGATAGTTTGAGTTCTTCTTTTCCAATTCGTATCCCTTTAATCACTTTGGTTTGTCTAATTGCTCTGGCCAGAGTCTCAAGAACGATGTTGAATAGAAGTGGTAAAAGAGGGCATCCCTGCCTTGTTCCAGTTTTTAGGGAGAATGCTTTCAGTTTTTCACCATTTAGAATGATATTAGCCGTGGGCTTAGCATAAATGGCCTTTACAATGTTAAGGAATGTTCCCACTATCCCTATTTTTTCTAGTGTTTTGAGCATGAAGGGGTGCTGTATTTTATCAAATGCTTTTTCTGCATCTATTGAAATAATCATGTGATTCTTGACTTTAAGTCTATTAATATGGTGAATTACGTTTATTGATTTCCTGATGTTGAACCAACCTTGCATCCCTGGAATGAAACCCACTTGATCATGGTGCACTATCTTTTTAATATGTTTTTGTATGCGATTTGCTAAAATTTTGTTGAGAATTTTTGCGTCGATGTTCATTAAGGATATTGGTCTGAAATTTTCTTTCCTTGATGAGTCTCTGTCTGGTTTAGGTATCAGTGTGATATTGGCTTCATAGAATGAGTTTGGGAGGGTTCCCTCCTCTTCTATTTTATGGAATACTTTGAGAAGTATTGGGTGAGCTCTTCTTTAAAGGTTTTGTAGAACCTGGCTGAGAACACATCTGGTCTCGGACTTTTCTTTGTTGGTAGGCTTTTGATGACTTCTTCTATTTCAGTACATGAAATTGGTCTATTTAAATTGTGTATGTCCTCCTCATTCAGTTTAGGCAATTCATGTCTCTAGAAACCTGTTGATGCCTTCAAAATTTTCTATTTTGTTGGAGTATAGATTTTCAAAATAGCTTCTAATTATGTTTTGTATTTCAATCCTGTCTGTTGTGATATTTCCTTGTTCATTCCGAATTTTAGTGATTTGGGTTTTCTCTCATCTTCTCTTTGTTAGTGTGGCTAAAGGTTTATCAATTTTGTTTATTTTTTTGAAGAACGAACTATTTATTTTGTCAATTTTTTGTATTGTTTCTTTTGTTTCAATTTCATTGATTTCAGCTCTGAGTTTAACTATTTCCTGTCTTCTACTACTTTTGGTGCTGTTCTGTTCTTCTTTTTCTAGGGCTTTGAGCTGTAGTGTTAGGTCGTTTATTTGTTGAGTTTTACTTCTTTTATTAAATGCGCTCCATGAAATAAATTTCCCTGTAAGTACTGCTTTCATAGTGTCCCAGAGATTTTGATATGATGTTTCTTTGTTCTCATTTACCTCTAAGAATTTTTTAATTTCCTTCCTAATATCTTCTGTTATCCATTCATCATATAATAGCATATTGTTTAATCTCCAGGTGTTGGAATAGTTTCTGTGTTTTACTCTTTCATTTATTTCTAACTTCAATCCATTATGATCTGATAGAATACATGCTAGTGTCTCTATCTTCTTGTATTTGCTAACATTAGCTTTGTGGCATAATATATGGTCTATTTTAGAGAAGGATCCATGTGCTGCTGAGAAGAAAGTATATTCGCTCTTGGTTGGATGGTATATTCTATAAATGTCCGTTAAGTCTAAATTATTGATTGTGTTATTGAGATCCATGGTTTCTTTGTTCAATTTTTGTCTGGAAGATCTGTCCAGTAGTGAGAGAGGCGTGTTAAAATCACCTAGTATTATTGTGTTATGGTCTATTTGGTTTCTGAAATTGAGAAGGATTTGTTTGACATACATGGATGAGCCACTGTTTGGGGCATAGATGTTTATGATTGCTATATCTTGCTGATTTATGCTTCCCTTAAGCAGTATGAAATGACCTTCTTTGTCCCTTCTGACTAACTTTGGCTTGAAGTCCACATTATCGGAAATGAGGATGGATACTCCAGCTTTTTTGCTGAGTACATGTGCATGGTATGTTTTTCCCCATCCTTTCAATTTTAGTCTATGGGTATCTTTTTCTATGAGGTGAGTCTCTTGCAGGCAACATATTGTTGGATCTTTCTTTTTAATCCAAACTGACAGTCTATGTCTTTTGATTGATGAATTCAGGCCATTAACATTCAGGGTTATTATAGAGATATGATTTGATTTCCCGGTCATTTGGTTCATTTTTTAAATTTTATTTATTTATTTGTTTGACACAACTTGTTTCCTCCTTTATTTGACAATTCCTTTAGGATAATTCCTCCCTTTGCTGATTTGCTTCTTTGTTTTTCATCTCTTCTTCATGGAATATTTTGCTGAGAATGTTTTGTAATGCTGGCTTTCTTTTTGTAAATTCTTTTAGCTTTTGTTTATCATGGAAGGATTTTATTTCATCGTCAAATTTGAAGGTAAGTTTTGCTGGGTACAAGACTCTTGGTTGGCATCCATTTCTTTCAGGGCTTGAAAAATGTTGTTCCAGGCCCTTCTAGCTTTTAAGGTCTGGATTGAAAAATCTGCTGAAATCCGTATTGGTTTCCTCCTGTATGTAATTTGGTTCTTTTCTCTCACAGCCTTTAAAATTCTGTCCTTATTTTGTATGTTAGGTATTTTCATTATAATGTGCCTTGGTGTGGGTCTGTTGTAATTTTGTGTATTTGGATTCCTATAAGCCTCTTGAACTTGATTTTCCATTTCATTTTTCAGATTTGGGAAATTTTCTGATATTTCATTGAATAAATTGTTCATTCCTTTGGCTTGTTTCTCTAGGCCTTCCTCAATCCCAATAATTCTTAAATTTGGCCTTTTCATGATATCCCATAGTTCTTGTAGATTCTGTTCATGATTTCTTACCATCTTCTCTGTTTGTTCAACTTTGTTTTCAAGGTTAAATATTTTGTCTTCAATGTCTGAGGTTCTGTCTTCCAGGTGTTCTATCCTATTGGATATGCTTTCTATGGAGTTCTTAATTTGATTTATTGTTTCCTTCATGTCAAGGATTTCTGTTTGGTTTTTTTTCAATATCTCTAACTCTTTATTGACATGATCTTTTGCTTCCTGTATTTGCTCTTTTAACTCTCGATTGGTGCGATCATTCAATGCCTGCATTTGCTCTTTCATCTCATCATTCAGTGCGTGCATTTGCTCTTTCATCTCATCGTTTGCTTCTCTGATCATTTTAATTATGAACATTCTGAACTCCTTTTCTGTCATTTCTTCTGCCATGCTGTCATTGGGTTTTATTGATGTAACATCTAGATTTGTTTGCAGCATTTTCTTTCCTTGTTTTCTCATATTGTTCAGGTATCAGTGGACCACTGAGATATTGCAGATTTCCTCTATTGACTTACAATGTCCCTGAAGATTTCTATATATATCCTCCCTTAGCCTTCAGTAGGCTGAAGTCTTGGAGGAAGTTGATAATGCGGTGCTCCACAAGGAAGCTGCTGCTCTAGGAGTGGTGGCCTTCAGGTGGGGTATAATCCCTGCTAGTGGGCAGAGGTGCCTCCACTTGTTGACCAATGGTCATCCAAAGGGGACCTAGGCTGTGGGCTGAGGCAAGGCCTGTTTGGGCCTGAGTCTCTGGTTTTACCATCCTTGTGGGGAAACCTCACCCAGCAGGGAAGACTCACCTGGTGGGGAGGTGTCGCTGGTCAATTCCCTCCTAGAGGTTCCCCTCAATTTACAGCTACCACCTGGGCTGGGCTGCCTTCCTCTGCAAAGTTCCCAGGGGCCCAGCCCTACCTCCTGGGCCTGGGAGCCTCACCCTTCGCAGATGAATCTCCTTAGGGCTGCCCCTCCTCAGAGAATCTGCCAGCAGTCTTGGAACCTTCACTCCACCCCTAAGCCTGTCTCTGTGCGGCTCTTCCACCCAGAAGCCTCCTAGATCCTGGGACCCTGCTCTGCTTCTAATCGCCTGGCTATGCGGCCCCTCCTCTCAGCAGCCACCTGGGGCCCCATACAATCGCTCTGAGTCCCAGAGACCCGCCACACGCCTCTTCCTCCAGACAGCCACCCAGTATTCCGGTGCGGTCACTAGGAGTCCAAGAAACTCACTGCGTTCGTCATCCACCCACCAACCACCGGTAGCCCTGGGCAATCAATCACTCCGAGTCGAAGTGACCCTCCCCGTTCCTCCTCCTTCTCCAGATAACCCCCCGGGTGTTCAGGAGCGGTCGCTCTGAGTGGCTCTGAATCCACGTGACCTGCTGCACGTGTCCTCTGGGCAACCGCCCAGAGCTCTGGTGCGGCCACTCGAGACCAAGCGACCCACCGTGCTTCCCCTCCAGGTAGCCCCCCTGTGTTCAGGCGCTGTCACTTTAAATCCAAACAACTCACCACTCGCCTTCTCCTCTGAGCAGCCACCTGGAGCGCTAATGCAGTCAGTGCAAGTCCAAACGACCCGCCGCGCTCCTCCTCCTCCTCGTCCTAGTCCTCCCGGCAGGCCCCGGTGTTCAGAAGTGGTCTGAGTCCAAACAGCTCGCCACGCAGCCCCTCCTCTGGCAGCCGCCTGTAGCTCTGGTGTAGTCACCCCGAATCCAAGTGGCCGCGCTCCTCTTCCTCCTCCTCGTCCTCAGGGCAGGCCCCGGGGTTCAGAAGCGGTCGCTTAGAGTCCAAACAGCTCGCCGCAGAGCTTCTCCTCTGGCAACCACCTGTAGCTCTGGTGCAGTCGCTCCGAATCCAAGCGGCCACGCTGCTCCTCCTCCTCCTCAGGGCAGGCCCCGGTGTTCTGAGTCCACACAGCTCTCCTCGCCATTCCTCCCCTGGGCAGCCGCCGGAGCCCCAGTGGTTGCTCCAAGTCCCAGCGCTGTGCTGAGCGGCCTCCTTTACGGCGCTCCCAGTTGTCCGAGTTCACTACTCCAGCAGGGGGAGGGGTGTCTCACCGGCAGCTCTACTTCACAAAGTTCCCTGTGTTGCGGGACCACCGTCCCATCCGGGACGCCTTCCCAACGGGTGAGAGTCACCCGGCTGCTTTGAGTTGGTCCCAAGTGTCTCAATATCTCCTCTTTTGAATCCTGAGTCCTGGAGCAACATGAAATGCAGCCACCCTCTAGGCCGCCATCTTGAAACTCCCCAGAACTACCCTTTTCATTTGAGTAACTTCTTCAATTAATAAGGTTATGGCAGTTTTAGTCTGAGAGTTTGAGCAATATGGGAAGCTAAAGCTGAGTCCTGTGTTTCCACATCAACCACCACAGCTTATGGGAAAAGAACATCAAACAGGTAGACCTTTACACCAGCACAATTAATAGTTGTGTGTAGTTGTGGTATATATACACACAATGGAATATTATTCAGCCATAAAGAAGAATAATATTATGGAGAATATCATGTAAGTGAAATAAGCCAATCCCAAAAAAAAAAAGGCCAAATGTTTTCCCTGGTAAGTGGAGAATGATATAGAAAATGGAGGTAGGGGGGTGGGGAGTGAGAGAAAAATGGAGGAAGTTTGGATTATGTAAAAGGAATTGAGAGGGAAGGAGGGTATAAAAAATGATGGAATGAGACATATATTATTACCCCTATGTACATGTATGATTACACGAATAGTATGAATCTACATCGTGTACAACCATAGAAATGAAATGATGTACCCCATTTGTGCACAATGAATCAAAATGCAGTCTGTAAAAAATTTAAAAATAAATAATAAAAAAATAAATTAAAAAAAAGAGAAGAATGTAATTATGGCATATACCAGTAAATGGATGGAACTGGAGACTATCATGCTGAGTAAAATAAACTAGTCCCAAAAAACTAAAGGTTGAATGTTCTCTCTGATATGCAAATACTAACTCACAATAAGTGAGGGTGGCAGGTGGGAGGGTGGTTGTTAGCAGTTTATTGGATTAGACAAAGGAGAACGAAGGGAAGAGATGGGAGATGGTAACAGGAAAGACGGTAGAATGAATTACACATCACTTTCCTATGTTCATGTATGAATGCACAACCAGTATAACTCCGCATCATGTACAACCACAAGAATGGGAGGTTATACTCCATGTATGCATGTGTCAAAACGTACTCTACTGTATGTGTATCTAAAAAGAACAAATTTAAAAATTTTTAAAAAGATAAAAGTTTAAAGAAACTTTTTTCCACAAAATTTTAAAACAGAGGCACAACTAGGATCAGGATATAAAACTATCCCCAGGTATACTGCCCTGTTCAATGGTAAGGTAGGTTAGTACATCCTTAGGGCCCACAGATACACAGTGCGCCCCACGAGTAGGGAGAAAATTCCATGAATAACATGGGGTGAGGATGGGGAGAGGATACGTATTGAAGTGACTGTGTTCTCACACAAAGCATCAGGCATAAAGCCTGCTGCCTTCTTATGACCATATTGGGCGATACAATGGAAAGCTGTCTTTTTAACTGTAACCCGAGTTGCTGCTACCTTCCCTGAAAGCCCATTCCATAGATAAGCATACCCAGGCACTTGAGGCATATTCAGTGTCTCTCAAATTAGAGCAAAAGTCTTTTGTTAGTGTAATATATGATGACCATTTTGGTGGTTGAATATTTCCTGTCCAGCTCTGTTTTAGGCCAAGTCCTTCATTCCATCTCATTTGCTGGTTGGATGACCCAGGGTCATCCTGAGCTGCAGTCACAGGGAATTCCAAGCAGTTGGTCAGTCTCGTCATTGCCTGGAAATTGGAGAGGGCAGTACACACTCACATTGTGACTATTTTGATTTGGAAACAACCCCAACTGTATTCTTATAGCTGTTTTCTCCACAGAGGCCTGTCATTAATCATCCAGTGTTGTTGCCATGGAGCCAGCCACAATATAAGTCTTCTGAATGACCTAGCTATCAATGCAGGTATCTAATGGCCCACATTCATGAGCAGTAACCATCCATATCGCATGTAGTTCGGTCCTTTGACTTCTGTCCTTGTCCCTCATCAGACAAGTCAAGTCTCAGTCATCAGATGATAGACTAAGGCTCTAACTCAGGGGTTTTCTCTTGCTGATCAGTGTATCAGGCTGACTCCAGTGTTAGAGATTGGTGATTTTGTCGGGGTATATGTCTCTTCAGGTGTTTCTTCTCTTTCAGTTGCCCTTCCAAATTTGGCTGTATTAAATGGTCTCCTGTTTTCTGCTCCAATCTTTCTGTCTCACCTAGATCTTCTATCAGTTTGCTGCTCACTGGACATACTGCTCTATTAATGTGGATGACAATGATACCAGAGTCCCTGGGTAACACTGCCTCTCACATTCTGGCAGCGAAATTCATATTGTCCAGTCTCAGCGAAGGCTGCACATATATAGTATGTTTCATCTGCTGTTCCCACAAAAAGGCCTGGAATTCTTTCACAGAGATCCAGGTGCTTCTGAGCATAGAAATGTCCTCTGAATTTGGCCACATATTGCCAGTGGCAATAAGCAACCACACTTAGTGAGGCCCCCAAGTTCATCAGTGGCACTGGAATAAAGGTGCTGCCATGAAGCAGAGCAGTCAGTCACTGAAGCCGTTTTGGACTATCTGTACATCATCCCATCTGAGCCAGTGTCCCACGCGGAGCAGCTGTGTAGTGTGCTTTCTTTCATTTGCTGCCTAGAATTGGACTCCAGCTCCACTAGCTCCACCATGGTCTCATGGTGGCAAGTAAATATCTCTCTTTAGTAGGGAGCCTATTTCAATCAACCCCGTCAGTCATTCCTGTTGGGTCTTTAACTTTTGGACATTAATTTGTAGTTTCACCCAACTTACTTCTGAGACACTGAAGCCAATGGAGACCCTGAGTGGGTCCCACTTCTGAAGATCCTGGTTTCCACTAGACACCAACACCTTAATGAGACTGGAAGCTGGCAGAAAGGACAGTCAATATAGATAATAAATAATTGGGTCCAATTGGGAAAATGGGGGCTGGTTGGAAAGGAAAGGAAATCAAATGTCCTTTCCCCCTCCTCCTTCCAAAGCTCTTCCCTCTCGTGCTTTGACCTGTTGCTAAGGTAACCAGACCCAAGAATTGTTCCTCCTTGCAGGAATAATTAGTAATAGCAGGAGCTATTAATTAATGCCTCCTGGGCTGCTACCTTCCTTGATCACTCCACCATCTGGACCACCATTTGGTCACTTATGCAGGATGGGGAGAGAAAAGGGGCAAAATAAGGGGAGAAGAGGGCAGGAGAACAAAGAAAATCTAAAACGTATACAAGGGACGGGACACTCCCACTTCTGTGGATACAAGCTCTAGACCCTGTCTCTGTGGAGAAGTCTGTTTCTATCCTTTAAACAAAACTTGCTTTCGAAAACACTTGCCTAGGCATTTCTCAGGTGTTCAATCTTCACATCTGGCAAAATGGAACTCGGCCCTGATTGATTTTCATCACCAGCAGTATCACTAACGTGATCTCTAGCCCCAAAATGTCCCCTCAGTTTAGCATAATGACATGCCATGACCTGTTGGTGTTCATCTGAGTTCTAAGAACTGTGACAGCATAAACTTGGTATCAACCTGCACTAAATGGGCTTACCTTTCTAGTGTTTACTTGCTCTACTCGGCAGAACTGAACCGGAGTAGCTAACTTCCAGTCTGTGGCAAACTTTAAAGCACACCGCAGGGGCCAGGCCACTACTGCAGTGGTAATCTTTGTTGTAGTCTTTGTTTTCTTTCACTTTCCCAAGGTTACTTTGTATGCTGCTTTCAACACTTGCAGCAACCCTTTTCGCATATCTGTGGTGCCTCCATATTCATGTGGTGGCCCCCACCCCTCCAAAAGAGAAACCATCTCAAACCACATCCATCTTTGTGGACAGCCAGGAATTTCCCCTGCTGATTCCATGTCCTTTTCTAAATGTGTCTCTCTTTGGGATCTTGCCAACTACACCACTTGTCCAACCCTGGATCTGTAAAAGCCCCAGCATATTGTTCACAGACCCCAAAGGAAGAACTCAGAGGATTCAACAGGTAGGGTTCAGACAGTTTATTACTCACACTCCTTGGCAGCTGTGTGCTGAGACTACAGAGGGCCACGTGTGCTCACAAGAGGAGGGGAATACATACAAGGATAGGTTGCCTGCCTGCTACACATATGGATTTCTTCACATGTTCTATGAATACATTTAAAACAGACTTAATTTGGAGGCAACCCCTTTCTGAAATTAGGAAGGTACAGACAGTAGTCCCGGAAAGTCCCAGCTCCTTTTAATGTGCTAAGAAAGGTTCCAGGAGCAAAAATCTTTGTTCCATAATGACTTCTAAGAGCAAAACCTGTTCAGCCTGTGAAATTCTGTCATTTGTCTTAATGAGTTCCTTCCCCCTTTTGAAAACTTTTCTTCTCTCAGAACGTTTCAGAAATGAAACCTTTGAAATAATTAAGTTTATTCCATCTTCCATCAAAGCTGGCTTTGAATAAAACCTATTTTCCTACCAATTTGACTCCAGCTATTTCTGGATCAGTGAGTGTTATGACCTAGCCTCTTCTTGCCCACATAGGATCTTGTCCCACACAGTAACAGTTTTGGTAAGTCATTTCAAAAGTAAAATCCCACCCTTGAGCAACATAGCACAGGCTGATTGAGATCTGCATGCAGGAGTGGGTTCCGGGCTAAGAGGCTCTCACAACTAGCCAAACCTGCACTTGTAAGGACAACTGACCAGGGATATTTAAATCCTGAAGAATCTGTACTTTTCCTTCCTGCTGAAGCCAGAACTAAGACAGGCAGTTAAGAAAGATAGGTGATGAGATCGAATCAAGAATAGAGGACAGTTTAAATCCTGGAAGTTGGACACTGCCCCTGGGAGATTGGAATGTCAAGGACTCCAGAGCCCTCTGGTCACCAAGATTACCTGCCTATACCACTCCTCCCAGAAGACTGCAGACAGGGAGTTTTTAATTAATGCCTCGCTGGGCTGCTTCCTGCCTGGATCACTCCTTTTGGTTCTTCCCCCTGCCCATCTGCTTCCCACCTTTTGGCTATCCCACCAGCTTCTCCTGGGCCTAGTCAGGTAGGCAGGAAGGAGAGGGAGCGAGCAGGACAACAAAGGAAACTTTAGTCTATAAAAGGGGCAGGACATTCTCACTTCTTGGGATACCACAATACTAGCCATGACCCCCTTCTCCCTCGTGGGAGAAGTCTGTGTTACTACCTCTAATTAAAATCTGCTCTATACATGCTTGCCCCGGCGTGCTTCTCTAATGTTCAAACTTCAACATTTGAGGCAGCAGAACTCCTCACCGATAATGACAGGTATCACTGCTTCAGTTTCGACTTCCAAAATAACTGTATTGGTGAGGAAAATGTTACCATAAATGACCAGTGGGTCATGCTGGTAGCCCCATCAGAATGTGCACTGAGGATTTTTCTCTGCCTGTTGCAGTTTTTAGACTGTGAGTGGATCATTTTGCAGTATGGGTTTTCTACAGTCTGGGCTTGAGTAGCTGCTTTGGACTTGCGTGAGCCATGAAATTTAAATAGAACTTAAGCTGCTTGTGTCACAGGAGAAGATATGTCTCCAAAGAAGGGTCTGAGGAGTTCCCAAAGGGAAAGGGCAATTGGACCCAGGACCAGCAGGATTTCTTGGCCTACATGACAGAAAAGAATTTCAGCATGTATCAGTCAAAGACAGAGGCTTATTTAGGAAAGTGGATACATATTCAAGGGAGAAGGGGGGTAATCTCAAGAAAGAAGCCTTTGGGACAAAATGAGGAATAACATTCAAGAGAGAATGTGAGCTATCTCCAGAGAGAGAGACAGCAACCCTTTGGTGTGGGGTGTTAATATTTATAGAGGGACAATGCTAGGGATTAGGTTAGAGGTGGAGCCAGGGCCAAGTTACACAATTTCATGCCATTTTTCCCTGTGTTCACATATTTCCCTCATTTTACAAGGGCATGGGCCAAGGCATGTCATTCAGAAATTATAATTCCTCCTGAGCCCTTTCTGCATCTCAATGGCTCATGGGCATTTCCTTTAAGACTCAGTATCTCTTTTTCTCCTCTTTGTCCTAAATCCCTATCTCACTTGGAATTTAACTCAGTTATTATTCTAAGCCATTTGCTTTTTGGATGCTGGTCAGTAAGTTAAAATTCAGAGGACATAAATTTTGCCAAAAATTATTTTGTTTCGGTGAGTGCTTATTTGTTCATTTGTTCAGTTTTGTTTTTGTAATGAGATTACATATTAGTCTCTATATCTAAAAGTGAGTGCAGATTTCATATAATTGTTTGCTAACTCAACAACGGGCTTCATTAGGCTGCATTCTAATGGCTTCAGCAACAGATTTTATCTACTAGTATAGGGAATTCCATTTCAGAGGAACATACCCCATTCCTGGGTTGGAAGAAACTTTGGAAAGCTCACTCAGAAGGTGCATAATAAAGGTCTGGTTAACATGCACCTAGCTAACTCTCTTCACCTCTTGATGCATGGGACTACTTTTGAGATATATAAGATGGGTTTTTACCAGCCCAGTGGTGAAATGGTGAGAATAAATGCATAAAGTAACACATTTTACTGACTCAAAGCACTTCCCAAGCATTGTTCTTGCTTCTGTCATCGAATGGGTCTCTATCAGTAGAGACAGATTGAATTTATCTGCAATCACTTTATATTGAGCTCACTGTTTTTTCCTCTGGTGAATTCATTTCTTTTTTGATTGTGCATGTTTGAATTTTATATTTTTGTTTTGTCTGATGAAGGCTTTAGATTTTCTCTACTGAAGTATGTGTCTGTCTATGGAAAGGAAATAAGTTTTTCTAGCCCAAGTCTTTAAGATGTAAATTTTTCATTTGACCTCAACTTTGGAAATGCAAATTTAACACTTAAGACTGCTCTCTCAATTCAGATCATAAGTGTGGCTTTTAAAGCTGGCAAATGACAAATTAAGTTCTAACTTTTTATTTTATGCACCTGAGATAGGGAATTGGAGATAAAAGAAGATATATACTGAGTCTGGAAGGAAGCACCCATGAACCACTGAAATGCAGAAAATAACTATGAACCACTGAGATGCAGAAACATCCATTAATCATTAAGATGCCAAAAATGCCCATGAACCCTTTACAGTTCCTGAGTAACTCATCCCCCAAACTTGATCCATGTGCTCACTTGCAAAAAGTAATGAGGTAAGAAAAAGAACTGGTATAGGCAGACAGGAAACTTGGGCCCCACCAAGGTCAGATTCTGTGTAACAGAGCTGAGAGCACAGATACAAGCCGGGCCCAACTAAGGTCAGACTGATCCTGTGTAACAGAGAAACTAACAGATACATCTGTTATCTAGTGCCCAGACTCTCTCCAAAAAAAAAAAGGACAAGCTGCAACATGGTTACCTGATTGGACCAAAGAGCACATGAAGAGCTTGCAGAAAGAGTGCCTTACCCAGGATTGGGCCAGGGACTAACTTCCTTAATCCTATAGATTCATATAAACTCCAAGACAAATAGCCATTCATTGGCAACCCTCTCCTGGGACCCCTTTCTCTTCAGGAGCTCTGATTTTTTTCTTTCTATTATTCTAATAAAACCTGGGGATTTGCTCTCACCCTTTGTGTCTCTAGATTTCATTCTTCTAATTTATGAGACAAAGAGCCCATCAAATCCCATGCTCTGTATTACAGTAACATGAAGGGGCAGTGCCCAAGCGCAGGAAAAATTGGCTTTCCTTCACCCTGTCTCTAACTCCAGTCCAGCCCCCAACTACTGACCCTCTATAAATATTGGAGTACCAAACTAAGGAGAAGCTTAGTCTCAAGATAGTTCATGTTTTCCCTTGAACCTGCTTCTTAAATAAACCTTTGTCTGTGCCTCTGATTGATACATGCTGAAATTCTTTCCATCATGTATGCCAAGAACCCTACTGGTCCTAAATGGAATTCCCCTTTCTCTTCAGGAACTCTTCAGGCCCTACCTCAAAGACTGCTTCTCCAGTGACATCTCTTGACAGCCTGTATGGGATTGTCAGAGGCACTTGAGTGCACGCAATCGTTTCTTCTTTCTGCGTTGGCTATTACTTTTTCTGTCTGCTCTTATAATCTCGCACCACTTCATTCACTTTGAAATACTAAGGAGCATAACCTTGATCTACCTCACCAACCATGACTCCCCTTCTTGGGTAGCTGGGAAATCCCCATGCCAGGTAGATTCAAGTGACAATAAGGTGATGGTTGACATTAACCTAGGGATCTGATTTTAAAGAAGCCCAAAGATCTTCTTTAAAATGTTTTTTCTCCACTTCTTGCACAGCATTGCAAGGAGTATTGGCTATAGGTTTCTCAGCAGTTTGCCTAGTATGTGTCCATCTAAGACTAGCTGTCAGATATGGGACTTATAGAGATATTCTCTTTTTTCTCTCTCTTCCTCCTTTCCTCAGCCAAAAGCCCTTCTCTCCCTTAAGAAGATGAGTGCTTATTCAAAAAAGCACTGAAGTTAGGAGACTTACTTAGGCAAACATACCATGTTCACTGGTCAGAAGGAACATAAATTGCTTATCCAGAAGACACATATGAAGGACTGACCTCCGAATGTCTTGAGCACCCCCTTGTTTTGCCAAATGTGGGGCACCTTGTTGGAGGGGCCCAGTCTTGATGTGACATTCAAGGAAGCTACCTCCAATGATCACCACATTCAGGCCTGATGCATTTTACCAGAACTCCTTAAGCTTCTGCTATGAATTTGAGTTCTGATGATGAACTATTGTTGTGTCTTCCCTCATTCCCTTCTCTAAACTATCTCTTTGAAATCTCTTGTTTCATGCTTCAGTTAAACTATTCTTTCTATACAGTTACTGTCAACTATGAAACATTCTCAAATCTTTGTTTTAATTAAAATTATGCTATTTTTTGTGTTTATTTTTGCATTCTCTGTACTTAAGGAAATAAGTTATTCCAATCTTGACCTGTTCTTTAATAGGAATAGCCCTGAGAGAAGGTATCATCCCCTTTGTCTGACTTCTTATTTTAATCAAGACGAATACCCACTCTACTGGTACCATCTAACTGAAAGAATGATGTCTACACTTTTGGGGGGACGACAATTGTTATACTTAAGACATATTTTGTTTTACATCAGACTTCACCACGAAGAGATACGATTGCCATGAGGCATTTGTTCTTCTTGGTCATGAGATAAACATCATATATAAATGAATCTCTTTCTATTGAAACTTATTTGACTTTGTCCTATCCCCAAATGCCTCAAAACTCTCTACAAAGTTTTTATGTCCTCACTATTAAAAAAAAAAAAAATCCTACTTGGCGTGAAAAGTGCTGACGGGAGGATGGACGCTCTAGTGGCTCAGTGCTCCACGCAGCTGCTGCAGCAGGAAAAAGAGATTAAGTCTCTAAATGAAATTGACCGGTTGATAAACTGGCTATTTAGAAGCTTCTCCAAATTTGGAGCAATTGAGAGAAGAAAATTTAAAGTTGAAGTATCAACTGAATATTCTTCGAAAGAGTCTTCAGGCAGAGAGGAACAGACCAACTAAAAAGATGATTAACATCAATAGCCGCCTACAAGAAGTCTTTGGCTGTGCCATTAAGGCTGCATATCCAGACCTGGAAAATCCTCCTCTGATAGTAACACCAAGTCAGCAGCCCAAGTTTGGGGACTATCAGTGTAATAGTGCCATGGGCATTTCTCAGATGCTCAAAACCAAGGAACAGAAAGTTAATCCAAGAGAAATTGCTGAAAACATCACCAGACACCTGCCAAACAATGAATGCATTGAAAAAGTTGAAATTGCTGGTCCTGGTTTTATTAACGTCCATCTAAGAAAGGATTTTGTATCAGGAGAGTTGACCAATCTTCTGGTGAATGGAGTTCAACTACCTGCCATTGGAGAGAGAAAAAAGGTTGTAGTTGACTTTTCCTCTCCCAGTATAGCTAAAGAAATGCACGTAGGCCACCTCAGGTCAACTATCATAGGAGAGAGTATGTGCCGCCTCTTTGAATTTGCAGGCTATGATATGCTAAGGTTAAATCATGTAGGAGATTGGGGGACCCAGTTTGGCATGCTCATTGCTCACCTGCAGGATCAATTTCCAGATTATCTGACAGTCTCACCTCCTATTGGGGATCTTCAGGCTTTTTATAAGGAATCTAAAAAGAGGTTCAATACCGAGGAGGAATTTAAGAAACAAGCGTACCAATTTGTTGTTCTTCTCCAGAGGAAAATCCCAGATATTATAAAAGCTTGAAAACTTATATGTGATGTGTCCCGTGAAGAATTTAATAAAATCTATGATGCATTGGACATCTCCTTGATAGAGAGAGGAGAATCCTTCTATCAAGATAGGATGAATGATATTGTAAAGGAATTTGAAGATAAAGGATTCGTGCAAGTGGATGATGGCAGGAAGATTGTGTTTGTCCCAGGGTGTTCCATACCATTAACCATAGTGAAATCAGATGGAGGTTATACCTATGACACATCTGACCTGGCTGCTCTTAAACAAAGACTACTTGAGGAAAAGGCAGATATAGTTATCTATGTGGTAGACAGTGGACAATCTGTGCACTTCCAGACGGTATTTGCTGCTGCTCAGATTGGTTGGTATGATCCTTAAGTAACTAGAGTGTCCCATGCTGGATTTGGTGTGGTACTTGGGGAAGACAAGAAGAAGTTTAAAACACGTTCAGGGGAAACAGTGTGCCTCATAGACCTTTTGGAAGAAGGACTCAAACGATCCATGGACAAATAGAAAGAAAAAGAGAGAGACAAGGTCTTAACTGCAGAGGAATTGAAAGCTGCTCAGACATCTGTCGCTTATGGCTGTATCAAATATGCTGACCTTTCCCATAACCGGTTGAATGACTACATCTTCTCCTTTGACAAAATGCTTGATGACAGAGGGAACACGGCTGTTTACTTGCTGTATGCCTTCACTAGAATCAGGTCTATTGCCCGGCTGGCCAGCATTGATGAAGAGATGCTCCGGAAGGCTGCTTGGGAGACCAAGATCATTTTGGACCACGAGATGGAATGGAAACTAGGCCGGTGCATTTTACGCTTCCCTGAGATTTTACAAAAGATCTCAGATGACTTATTTCTCCACACACTCTGCGACTATATTTACGAGCTGGCAACCACTTTCACAGAGTTCTACAACAGCTGCTACTGTGTGGAGAAAGATCGACAGACTGGAGAAGTCTTGAAGGTGAACGTGTGGCGCAAGCTGCTGTGTGAAGCAGTAGCTGCCGTCATGGCCAAGGGGTTCTATATCTTGGGAATAAAACCTGTCCAAAGGATGTAACACTTTTTGAACACTGTGTTTTTACCAAAGTGGCCATTAGCACTGTTTGCTTTTTTTTTTTTTTTTTTTTTTTTAACGATTATGATGTGGATCCAAAACTAGTAAAAAAGAAAAAAAAAATCTCAAAAAAAAAATCCTAAGTTCTCAAACACATCTAAAAATTAATTGAGATCTTAGGGATAATCTTTTCAGGATTTTTTTTATCAAATAACTTTTCTTAAGGCCTAGGTAGGGATTATTGAGCAACCTGAGAACTGCTTAATAGGGAAGAGGACAATTTGGGACAGACTTAAAAAGTCTGATCCTTGGTGGGGACTCAAAGAATACCCCAGTATCTACATTATGAGACAGACAAAGTTTGATCCTGATAGGGACACAGAGGACCTTGATACAGTATGGGACAGACTTTAAAGTCCAATCCTGATGGGGTGCAAAGACTCTGAGACCAACATTTTTGTTTTGTTTTACTTTTTCTCTTTTTCTTTTAAGAAAACAATTGATGCATGAAAATTACAAGATTGTGGGTAATGTGTCATCTAACCCTAAGAACCCACTACTTGATTACATAATAAGTAATTGGAATTATTTTAAGGTAGAGGACTTAAAAATAAATTGATTTCTTCCTGCAATATGACTTACCCTCAATATATATTAGAAAGCAGCATGCTGAATTTTAACACAATACGACACCTTGGTTTATTTTATAAGCAAGAAGGAAAGTAGACAGAAATTCCACGTGCTCACATCTTTATGGCCTTATATCAAAACCCCAAAATATGGGGATCTTGTAAGATCTGTGATGCTCATGTTCTCCTTGAACCCAATAATTATGATTTAGACTCTATGGAGAATTTACTTTGAAGTGCTTCAAACAGGCCTTCTCCATCACCCATCGTTCAGAATGCAGAAGCAGCAGCATCCCTGGCAGGTTTTAATAAAATCTCTTTATGAAGTTCTACAGGTTCTTCTGCTCTCTTCTCCAATGGCTTCCCCCTTCTTACCACCTGCTTGTCAGCCTCTCTATCCCCCATAACCAGAGGACCTAGTCCTTCTGGTGTAACAAGAGTGGCATTTCTTATCATCCAACTACTTCTAAATCTTCTGATATTTGCCTGCCTCAAGATGTGGCACATGGGAAACAAAATAGATTGAGGGTATATGTTCCTTTCTCTGGGACTGATAACACAGTGTAAAGGGAAATTGGGTAGGTTCTCAGAAGTCCCTATTAGATTCAGAGATGGGTTTCAAGCCCTGTCATGTTTAACATAACATGGACTGGCACTCAAGTATTCTTTTTTTTTTTTTTTTAACACACTGCATTTTGATTCGTTGTACACAAATGGAGTACCTCATTTTGTTTCTATGGTTGTACACTATGTAGATTCATACCATTTGTGTAATCATACATGTTCATAGGTTATTGATGAGTGTCTCATTCCACCATTTTTCATACTCCCCTCCCTCTCATTCTTTTCTACTTTCTGCAAACCTGAAGAAAAGACCCAGATATGTGCAGCACCAAAACCATATGCTGACTAAGTCCATGTTCAAGACCATGGAACAGCCTGTAGGGGAGAACTGTCCCAACCATATCTTAGTTTAAATTATCAAAACCAAAGCTGTGATCTTAGTAAACAAAACTACATGATTCTCAGGGAATGAGAAGATTATGAATAAGTCAGTTAATTATGAAAAGGTCAGAGAAATAACACAAGATAAGGATGAATATCCTGCTTTATTTTGGGGATTCTTGCCCTCTAGAAATACACTAATATTAATCCAGATTCACATAAGGACTCACTTTATCAGCTGATCAGGCCCAGATATTAGAAGAAAACTCCAGAAACTTTATTCTTCTTTTCCAGGTTCATATCTCCCATTCTATCTCATCATTTTCAAGATAATTTTCTTTATGATAACTCAAGATATGATAAGATGTGTAACAATATCTCTTCTGAATATTGGGTTTGCCATCAACAACTCACTCGGGAGAGACATCAAACTGGTAATAGAAGGTATTTGGGCAAGTGAGATTGATATAACTCTTAATCTATCTTACTGAGCTAACACCACCTATCCAAACCTGGTTATTAAAATTCACCTCCCCACAAGAGCCCCCACTTGGACTTTTTAACTGTCAGTCTTGACCTGGTGAACTAATGAAGCTTAGTATAATTTTAGCCACTCTAGAAATCCCAGGTGTGGGCCTTATAAATATAGTTCCATTCACTCATTTAAGAAATTCTCTAGTAATATGCAGGAGAAACTGTGTTCACCCCCCTGTGAAGAAAGAAAGAAAGAAAGAAAGAAAGAAAGAAAGAAAGAAAGAAAGAAAGAAAGAAAGAAAGAAAGAAAGAAAGAAAGAAAGAAAGAAGCTCCTGAGCAACCTACCCTGTCCCTGTGGTCCACAACTTTAATTCACCTTCTCCCTTGCAAAACATAATATGTGAGGGTTATGTTGAAATGCAGGAAAAACTGGTATGAAATTGGCTTTACTCCCCCAGGCTCCACCTCCAGTCTATCCCCTAATCACTGCCCCTCCATGAATGTTGAAACCCTAAACCAAGGAGGGGCTTCTCACTCTAGAAATAGCTGACATTCTCCCTTGAATGTGAACCTCCGTCCTAAATAAATGTCTGTCTATGCCTCTGACTGGCATGTACTAAAATTCTTTTCCATCTCATAAGCCAAGAACTCTGGTGGTCCCGAGTGGAGTTCCCCCTTTTCTCCTGGAACTTCTCAGACCTATCCAGGAGATGCCACTTATCCTGTGACACACCTGTTTATATGCTTATATGTTGTTTGTGTGTATGATACTAAATTGACATAAAAATTAGCCCAAATGCTACTTAATTCATGTGACTTTAGTAAATCTATAATAAGTAATTTAAACTTATTTGTAATAAAAGTGCCTTTAAAATCTCATTTTTCTGGCATGCTAACCAATTACAATATTTGTCTCTAAATATTTGAGATACAGCGTTGAATGTTTTCTATATACAGCAACCCTTTAGGACAATATTGGGAAGGAAATAACTTAAAATGTTAACCATACTTGAGTTCCATGAAGAATTTAAAGATAGCTATTAAAATGAGTACATACAGATGCGGATTACCGCCAATCCCAGCCGGGGTCGCTCCAAGCAGCTCGCCCACCGCTTTTCGCTCTTGCAGCCCGACCAGCGGGACAAATGACACATACTCTTCAGAAGTTCATGAAGCAGCTTCCCCTTTATTCAGATAACACCCTCAATATATAAGCAGTCTCATGCATAAGCAATTGTAACCAGATATGTCCATCCAATCCTGTTAAAGGTCAAGCGATCACTTGCTGGAGCATACATGTAAAGTATATCTATCTGTCCACGTGCTAGGTGGCAGAACTGATTATCATACAGCCAATTGTAAACGCTTCCTGCCCTTCTCCAGGCATAATCAGGACGCCGTTTGCTCTCTGCCAGTCGCCATCTTTAGATGCACGTGGCGTAACCCTGGGCCCCAGGTCTCCCCAGCCACATACAGACATGTTTAATATGTATGAAAGGCATTTTGAATTCTTAAAAATGTAGTTTAAGTTGTTTCATTTTTACAAGGAAACTTCAATTCAAAGCTAAAAATCTTAGGCTTTTCATACCTCAAAAATATTGTTTTAAGAAGTTTGTAATGCATATATTTACAAATGACATTTCTGAATTGTCTAAAATAGTAATTGTTCAATAGATTTGGAAAACCACAAGTGCACCTGCTTTTACCTTATTCCAGGTCTAAGTCAAGTCAAAGGACATAAAAGATGATTTTAAAATGCTAATAATCTGTGTATAGTTTCTGTTTCTTATTTCTGGAATGACTTAATTTTCTAATAAAGTACATTTTTGGTTGTCTTTGTTGTCAACTGATCATAAATCCTAGTAGTAATTTCAGAAATTAACTACCATTTTGTCTATACCTTCATTCAGTTACCTAAATGCTGTAAAACAAGTTGGCCTCTTTTAAATTTAATTTTACACTGCCTTGTTAGAGAATGTTCATGTTGACACACAGGCCCTAAATTTGCCCTTTGGTTTTTACCTTTCTGCAAGGTTTAGAAATCTACTGGGAAAGGCAGAAAGGAAGAGACTATGGGAAACTAGCATCAGCGCAGTACAAGTCCAGTTCCTCCACCTGAGCTCTAAATGTGGGGCAGGTTTGTGGGGACGAGGGAAGGAAGACTCTAGGAAGTCTAAGCCCCCCTCCCCCTGATATGGGCACGTCTGTGCAGGATCTGGCTTTCTGTCTTACAGAGTTCTGTTCAGCTCATCTTTGACACGTCTTACTCTCCTCTATTTCATGGATAAAAGATTTTCCAGATAGCTGTTCTGAGTTTTAGCAGAGTTTCTAATATCTGATTAGAAATAGGCATGCCTGGAAATGGTGATAAGTATTTGTAAAAAGGGAATAAGAAAGAGCTAGTTAAGAGAAAATGCACTTTTGTTATTGAGAACACAGAATGGGGCTTTAAACAGACACATTCGGTACGATAAGAATGACTCTCAGTACATGTTCTCATAATTATTTTAAAATTAAATAGTGTTGTGACTACATTATTAGGGTACAAGTCTAGTGAGATAGATTGGATTGTTCTTTTCTGTACTTCATTGAGATTTGTATTTAATCCTTAATTTCTTGTAGCATTTTCTGAGTCTCAGGTTTACCACCCCTCCCAGACTTTTTAAATTTTTCCTATGCGGGAATTGAACCTGGGGCCTTACACATGCTAAGCAAGACTTTTACCATTGACCTACACTCCCAGCCCCTTCCCAAACCTTTTAAGCAAAAGTTTAGGGTTAAAGGAAAAAAAAAAAAAAAAATCAAGATAATTTAGGTTTGAGCAAATAAGAATCCATATGTTTCTGAAAATCATGGGATTTTGGAAATAACAAACACTTGGGAAAGTTTAATAACGTAAGATCTTCTGTAAGGAGGTTCATGAACTCAGGGCTTCCTGACTAACCTGGGAGAAGAGGAGGAGGTCTAGAGCAAGCTGTTATTTGCTGTCTTTGCTGTGTTCTCCCTCAGTTTATGACAGGGTTGGGATTATAGGGTACAATGATGGGGAGACAGAACCAATAGGATATATTCATATACAAGAAGGGATCTATTTGGGAAATTTGCTCACACAATTCTGGGAGGTTGAGGAGTACCATGACAGGCCACCTGCAAGCTGGGGATGTGGTGGCATGGCTCAGGACAACTACAGAAGCCTCAGAACCAGGGAAGCCAACAGAGTAACTCTGAGCCTGACCTGGGGAGCAGCTAGAACAAGTCCTGGAGTCCAAAGACCAGACAGCCTGGAATTCTGAGGTCCAAGGACAGGAGAAGAGCGTGCCCCAGCTCCAGAAGACAGAAAAAGAAATCCTCTCTTCTCTGCCATTTTTCCCCCTATCCAGGTCCACAACTGATTAGCTATTACCCTCCCATGTTCCAGGCAGGTCCTTCCTTCTCAATTCACCCACTTACATGTCAATCTCTTCTGGAAACACCTTTACAAACACATCCAAAAATAAGTATTTTTTAAGTACTGGGGATTGAACCCAAAGACACTCTACCGCTGAGTCACATCTCCATCTTTTTATTTTGAGATAGAGTCTCATTAAGTTGCTGAGGCTGTCCTTGATCTTTCAATCCTCCTGCTTCAGCCTCTCAGGTCACTGGAATTAAAGGCTTGATTCACTGCTCCAGGCCCCAAAGTAATACTTTACCAGTTCTCTAGTTATTCTTTAACCCAGTCAAGTTGATACGTACAATCAACAATGACAAGCACATTTTTTTTTTCTTTTGAGACCAGGTCCTGGGCCAAGTGATCCTCATGCCTCAGCCTCCCAAGGGCTGGGAATACAGGTGTGTGTAACCCAGCTACAAGTACATATTCTGGCTCACTGACCTGGGATGGGGACTAAGATTGTGCACTCCTAAAAAGTGTTGAAGTGATGTTAATGCATCCTCCTGGTCGTGAAAACACACAGGCAGGTTCTTGTTAGAATTAACCCGGTCTGTGGAAGGCAGACTAGCACAATTGGTACTGGTTGGTGCTGACAATGTCTGTGTCCAGACTGCATTTCATGAAGCTAAACATTACTTTTGCCCTGCACAGTGAGTGTACCACAATTCAAGTCATGAAGTATGGGTCATTTCCTCCAAAAACCAATGCAGAAAAGCTATGGAGCATAGGGGCACCAAGAAGGAGGAAGATAAAAATGAAGTATTACAGGAAAAAAAGGTGGAGATCAATAATATGCTAGAGCATGAATTTGTTGCCTCTTTCTAATGTAATGGCAATTTGTTCTTAATTTATCTGCTTTTTATGATCTGTATAAATAGTAGCTGCGCTGGCCACATTGAAATTAATTACTTTTACTTGAATTAATGGTAAGAAAATTTAGGGAACACTCAGAAAAGATAGTTGTTTATAGAATGCATTTACGCAACTATTTATTGAGCCCTTTGCAACAAGCAAGGTACTGTGCTGAATTTTGGAGATACAGGACCCGTGGTGTCTCACAGGCATTGGGGGATACTGACACAGAACAGTTTTCAAATGAATTAAAATTGTGATCTCTGGGGTAGAGAAGTGACTTGGATGATAGATGCTTGCGTAATATAGCCTGGCTTCTATCCCCAGAACCAAAAATAATAATAAAATAAAATAAATAAAATACTGTGAGCTCTTAATGAGAAAAGGGAACAAACTTTGAGAACATTTAAACTGGGAGCTTTGACTTGATAAGGAGTGTAGGAAGGCCTCCCTGAGGAAGTGATGTTCGAGGTAAGATCCAAGAGATGTGTTGTAATTAACTAGGTGAAGGGACTAAACAGTAGAAGGCACGGGAAGCGGGAAGGAGCTGGACCTCACTGTCGCCGCGGCAACAATTGCGCCGGTACTTATCGGAGGTGGACTGGAATAAACTACTTTTCCTATATTCACTAATTTATAGAGGAAGAGAGACTTTGAGAAGAAGAGATGCTTTGCTTAGAGGAAGAGAACTTTGCTTAGAGGAAGAGAACTTTGAGAAGGACAGGCTTTGCTTATAGAGAAGTTTTAGAGAAAGACAGGCTTCTACGCTTATCAGGGATCTATTTCTTCTTAGAGTTCTGCTGCTTCTTCTTACAGGTGTGTCCTGCATCCTGTGAACTAGGTGCTACCTATCTGAGGGCTAGCTGCTTCTTCTAGCTGCTTCTTCTCTCCACTTCTTCTTACTGCTAGCTGCTTCTAGCTGCTCCTGCTTACTGTTGCTTCTTCTCTCTGCTTGCTACTGCTTTTTGCCTTCCGCCTACTGCCCGCTTATATCCCCTCCAGGAGGCGGAGGGCAGGGCCACACTAGTTGAGATCAGGCGAGGAGCCAGCTGCCCTATCATGGCAAAGGTCAAAACGAGCAGGCATGAGCAGGAGCACTCGGGAACACCTGTGCATGTGTTGTGTGCATGGACTTAATTGAATACGGCCAATGATAAATCACCTGAGTGTGCTTATGTTAATTAACCTCCTCATTGCTGATGTGATCAAAGCAACCTCCGGCTGGCTGCCAGGCGCCATCCCGGCACAGCCCACATGGCACAGCCCCCAACACCTCACCTATGAGGTCATTCAGGTGATCAACATACAGCCTCACCTGATTTTAGGTGTGAGGCAATGAGCTTTGCTATTAGTGCTGATGCCAAAGACCTCCTGGGATTTCACACATCTCCAACCTGTCCTCATCCATAGTCACACACCCTCCCCACATGCTCCACATGACCAGCACGTACTGGACTGTCCAGTCACCCCTTTACTTCCACATTCCCTTAGCTTCATCCTTAAGCTGTAACCTATTAGACACAAGCACTTTTAAAATTTCATTTTCTTATAAATGTTATATAGATGGCATCATGAAAATAAAGTGATAATTTAAAACACATTCTTTTATGTTTAAAAATTGAACTCCCCAATTTTTCAGATTCATGATGAGGTTTGGTAAGCTCTCCTGCATATTAAGTGAGCAGGATTTTGGAGAATGGACTGTTAAGGCTCCATGACCCTGGACAGAGACTTTGGTCATTAACACCTTTGGTGTTCAGAATCCTAATGTGTGGTAGGCAGTGACTGCCAAGGTTCAGAGAAGTGATCTTGCCCAATGTTAAGGTGATGGGTAATTAATGACAAAGTTAACCCGGAGTACTTATTTTACCAGGTATTCATATCTAGTCACTCCTTATCTCAAAAGTGCTTAACTTCTCCGTCTCAGAAGCTCCTCCAGGCCTTTCACCTTTTACATTTCTTTTACAACCAGCCTGGGGACTCAGGGAGCATTTCCATGCTTAATGCAATTATGACCCCCCCAGGACTCAGTCTCTTTAGAGACTTTAGAATAAACAGAGGGCTGGAAAAGGCTCTGTGGTAGAGTGTTTGCCTAGCAAGCACAGGCTGTGGGTTCCATTGCCCAGCACCACAAAAAAGAAATAAGCAAACACTATAAGTAATAAATTACTTATTATAGGGGAAAATGGTTAGGGGGAATTCCTGTGCTCTGGGAACTCTTGGGTCACAGAGAAGCCAGGTAGCTTGCTTCTCTTCATCCTTCATTACCTTTTTACAGCCCCATTCAGTTTGAAAACCTTCAATGCAGAAACCGGCCTGATAGGAGTAATCTGACCACAAGGGAGCAGCATGGGACCACGGCTCTGTCTGAAAATGAGCAGGTTGCTATCAGCTGTTCTCCCACGCGAAAGGAAACTGGATTTGGGGTGCACATGACCTTTTACAAAATTGCAGATGGGTGGGCCTCTTCTCAAGTCAACTGTATTTTTGATTGCCAGGAAAGGGGCACAGGCAACACTCTTGTTTAAACTTCCTCAGGTGATTCTGGTATAGGCCACTAATGGAGAATACCAAATCTCTGAAACCAGTAAAGGCTTCTAGGAATCACCTACCCAAACCCATCTGTTCCCGTTTTACTGCCTCAGTAATAAATGCTTGGAGATAGAAATGCTAGGCTTGGTGTCACTGGAAGGCAGCGCCAGGACCCAGTTCTCCTTGCTCCACAGCGTGTGTTCCTCCAAGCTCAAACTGGGCTTGTACCTGAACCAGAGGATCATGATGAAAAACAAACATCGATGGGGCCACATGAGGCCTAAAGAGCAGCAGAGGTTAACACTAGACAGACAGGACAGGGCACAGCACACAGGTACAGACCTTGATATCCGTACCAAGGAAGCAAAGCCTCGACGAAATGTCTAGATTTCAGCCCACATGCAGTAAAGAAGCGTTGAAGGTATTTAAATCTGGGAGGGGTGCAGGAGAGCTGGACCTTGGGGCTCCTGGGGACTGGGGTTGGAGCTCAGGAGAGTACTTGCCTAACATGCATGAGGCCCTAGGTTCAATCCCCAGCACCACCAAAAAAAAAAAAAAAGAGAGAGGGAGGGAGGGAAGGAGGGGGAGGGGGAGAGAGAGAGAGAGAGAGAGAAATGCTCCTGGCAGCAGGATTGACTGAAGGTCCAGAAATGGAGGCAGCATCCAGCAGGCTCCCCTAGGATCCTCCTTTTCAGGACACTCAGAACATAGAAAAGGTGCAAATCTTGGAAGGTGTTCTAGAAATATTGGTGGAATAGAATAG
Organism: Sciurus vulgaris; assembly: GCF_902686455.1. Classification (NCBI taxonomy): domain Eukaryota; kingdom Metazoa; phylum Chordata; class Mammalia; order Rodentia; family Sciuridae; genus Sciurus; species Sciurus vulgaris. The sequence goes on along the minus strand of NC_136467.1, from coordinate 101,647,797 downwards.
AATACTTGTGTAGAAGCATGGCCTCAAGAGTGGGCTGTGGCTGAGGACGGGTAGTAGAAAAGATATGGAATAGACAGAGACTAGTTTGGAGAGTAGCAGGAACTCCAGGTCTGAGGGCTCTTCTAGGTCTGACAGTTTATGGGACTGTCACAACCCTGGGGAGCAGGATGGTGGTGTTCAGAACGAACATGTTCTCCTTCTCCCTGACCTTGTCTTCTGCTCAGGATATCCTTGGTGAAACCCAGAAAACCCACTCCAAGAAACCTCCAGAAGCACAGCGTTTACCTGCTTACCATTCTTACAAGTCTTTAGAGCTTTTTAATGTGCTATGATGGAGCCAGGTCACTTCTGCCAGCTCACTGTCTCTCTGTGAGGTGCTGGGACCTGAGGGACTGTGTTTACCCGACATCCTCTCCACTTACCAACTTTCCCCCAACAAACCCTATTCTGTATTTCTACCACATGGCACTGGTGGTGTGTGCCTTGTCCTTCTTCTGTGACTTCTGGTCACCACACAGATGCACACTCCATTTTTTTCCAAAGCTGGGTGTTTTGGGAAGAGGCCTTAGTACAACTGGGTCTCCCCAGGGATGAGTAATATTTTGCTTCTGAACATGTGGCAGGTCACTTTTTATAAAGTAGGATGGGGAGAAAAGAGAGGAGTCAATTAATACTATCTTCTACCTGTAAGGCAACACAAACTTTCCAAAATATGTATGTGTGCTCTCTTTCATTGTTCACCAGAAAACCTGAGGAAGGAGGCAACTGATGTGATGAACCTGTCCACTCTGTCCAGCCAATCCAACAGAGGAAAGGGTGTCCCTTTCCCTAGAAAAGCACCCCCAGGTGTACTTGTTTTCTCACCATGGAGCAAGGGTAGAATCATGAAGATGTGAATCATCGGAACTGTCAAATATGAGAGAGTTATTCCTATAAAGGGTGAAATTTGTTTTTACTTTCACTGCTGGAAATTGAACCCAGGACCTTGTGTATGCTAGGCAAATGCTGTACCTCTGAGCCATGCTCCCAGTCCCAAAGAGTGAATTTTAGTAATAATTATGCAAGTTGAAGCCTTTACTGACACCAACATCTTCATGTTCTTTGAAATGCTGTGAATAGTCAGCAGGTGCATTCAGAGGTTCTAGATATTTCCCTTTGATGTGTACTCTCCTGATAATTAGGGCAATTTGGCAGCTCTTGGAAACTGCCTTCTCAAGGTAGCATCATATCTCTTTTCTCAGGGATGATCTGGTGCTCTGGTCTTTCAGATCACACCTGCAGGACCCAGCACTGACATCTTTGCAGAAATGGGTTCAGGTGTTCAATTGCACTAGACTAGTAATTGGGATTAGTCTCATTCATTTTCCATTTATCTCGCAGTAGCTACAAGTCTGCTTTTATCTTCTAATTTCCACAGGTGAAGGTTGAACTTAGACAAGGATTTATTAAACTGGGATCCACAGAGTTAAGGCATACATATGGCCTCCAAGGATATCAACCCACAGATGTTTACACAAAATTTCATGTATATATACTTGTTTTCGAGGGAAAATGATAAAAGAACTTTTGGCTAAAACTTAAGCAACTGTAAAATAATTCTCAGGAAAATTTGGCTTTTGTTCTTTTTCAGTCACCACTGGATACAAGACCAGCTTTGGCTTTCTTTGGTGACTCACATTCAGATTATTCCCCCTCTCCATCCATATCTGTCTTTTACCTTCACCTCCCACCAAATTGTAGACTTATTTATAATGAGTCAGTCTCTCAGTGCATGTTTTATGCATATACTAATAATATATCACACTCATACACATAGACACATCATGGCCAAATGGAATTAGTTCTAGGAATGAAAGATTTGTTCAATATTCAAAAACATCAATTAATTCAACATATTTTTAAGGAAAACCAAAATAATCATTAAAAACTAGGAATATAACTCAGCAGTTGAGTGTTTGCCTAGATTGTGCAAGGCCCTGGGTTCAGTCCCCAGCATTGAAAAAAAACTTACATATATATATATATATATACACACTTTATATATAATATATATTAATATATATTATACATACATAATATACATATAATATATAACATATATTATATATGATATATAATATATATAATTTATATAATATACACACATATAATAGATAAAATATTTGAAATGTATGCATATATATATATCAAAAAGCACTTGACAAAATCTAATGCCTATTAATAGTAAACACTCCTAGAAAACTTAAAATTAAAGGGAATTTCTTCAGCCTTGTCTTTACAGGGGCATATGTGAAAAAACTGTAGCAAGCAACATACTTAGTGGTAAACAACAAAGGGAAGATGTTTGGTCTCACTGGGTATTTTGGGGGTGGGGTGTTGGAGGTGCTGAGGATGGAACCCAGGGCCTTGTGCGTGCTAAGCCCATGCTGTACCACTGAACTACACCCCCAGCCTCTGGTCTCGCTAGTTTTATTTAATGTTGCTTTAGTCAGCTTTTTCACTACTATTGATGCCGTCCAGCGGAGTCAATTTGGCACGGGAGACAAATGGGCAGCAAGACTCTTGAATTTGAAGCAGTTTATTGATGATTCAGGAACCCGGAACCCGGCGCTGGAGGAGAGCAAGCCTCCAGGAGGCGAAGGGTAGGGCCAATGCTAGTTATGCCAAGATCAGGAGAGGAGCTAGCTGTCCAATCACGGTAAAGGTCAAACAGGCATTAGCAGGAGCACTCAGGAATACATGTGCACGTGTTGTGTGGTGGACTTATTTGAATATGGCCAATGATAAAGCACTTGGGTGTGTCTATGTTAACCGACTTCCTCACCACCCATGTGATCAAAACAACTTCTGGCTAGTTGCCAGGTGCCATCTTGGCGTAGTCTGCATGGCATAGCCCCCAACATACTATGACATAAAGACCCAATAAGAACAATTAGACAGGAGGAAAAGTTTACTTGGGGGCTCACATTTTCAGAGTCTCGGTCCACAAACAGCTGGCTCCATTTCTCTGAGTTCCGAGTTAAGGGAGAACATCATGGCGGAAAAGTATGGGAGAGGGAATCAGTTCATATAATGATAAGGAAGCAGAGAGAGAGAGACTCCACTTGCCAGATACAAAATATATATCCCAAAGCCATGCCCCCAATGGCCAACCTCCTCCAGCACACGCTACCTGCCTTCAGTTATCACTCAGATAATCCCATCAGGGGATTAATTCACTGACTGGGTTAAGGCTCTCTTAACTCAATCATTTCTCCCCCAAACCTCCTTGCATTGTCTCACGCATGAGCTTTTGGAGGACATCTCACATCCAAACCATAACAAACATGCTGGAGGTCTCAGCCAGTGCAAGAGTCATACAGATAGGAAAGGAAGGAACAAAACTGTTGATGACATAATTAGATAAATCACAAAATACAATATCTAATTATGAGGGAAGATACGAAAAGTTTATAGTTTTGTTTTTTTTTTTTTTAACCTGGCCTATGTGGACATCATTCACTTTGTGAGAGTTTAGATAATTCAAATGATAAAAACATGAGGAGAAAATAATCTGACATTAAAAATTAGGCAATATAGAAAATCAGACTGACAATATTTGAACATAGCCTTCATGATATATTATAGGTATGAATTTGGGCAAGTTGCTTAATTGCCCTGAACTTCAGTGTTCTTACCTTAAAATGATACGAATTTAAATGAATTCACAGCAGCCAGGTGTGGTGGTGCACACCTGTAGTCCCAGCTACTCGGGAGGCTGAGGCAGAGGATCTCTTGAGCGCAGGAATACAAGGCCAGCCTGGGCAACATAGCAAGATCCTATCTCTAATAAAATAAAATAAAATTTAAATCTCCTGGAGGACTCCTTAAAACAGATTGCTGGGCAGGGGGCTTAGCTCAATAATATAATGCTTGCCTATCTTTTGAGGCCTGGGTTTAATTTCCAGTACCACAAAAAACAGATTGTTGTGACCTGCCTGCCCCAAGGATCCAGATTCAGTTCATGGGGAAGGAAGCGGAGAATTTGCATTTCTAACAAGTCCCTAGTTGATGTACTTTGAGAACTCTGGGGGCATCGGGTGAATTAATTTATGTAACTAAAGTGCTTCTCAGAGGACCTGGCACGGGGCAAGTGTTCGGTAAATGTTAGCTGCTGTTGTCCTTGTCCATGGCTTTCCTCCCTGATGGTGGTTGTCCTCAGTCATCTTCATCATCGTCACACATACTGCCATAACTGATTAAAGCCAGGCATTTCCAAACTCTCACAGTTTTAAAAATAATGACATTATACAAATTCTTTTAGCATTCCCGAGCAATTTCCATGGAAAGAAGTGAACCCAGTATCCATGGCAGGCCTGCCTGTGGGCAGCCCAGCCCGGCTTACCCCTACAGTTGTGGAAATAAATGAGGACCAAGCAAATAAGAAAAGCAAAGTTCATTTATTCTGAACTTGTTGCAGAAAGGAAGTTGGCTGTTGTCACTGGTTTGGGCAGACATTCAAAGGCAGGCAGAGAAGTGAGAATGCTTCACAGTGGAAAAAAGGGAAGGCTCCAGGTAGCCCTGATTAGAGACTTGGTGTGGGGAAACTGCAGGATGGCTGACTAGACGAGGCATCCAGCGTGGTTGGTTAGAGGTGCCTACCTTGTTTTCTCTGGCTGCCTCAATTTAGGCGATGGATTCAAAAATTGGAGAAGTTCCTAGTTTTTAAATCAAATCCTAGCCATTTGAGGATGTTTGTTACAGAAGTTGTTTAGGTTGCCTGGTTGTCCTAGAGACAGCAATCTGGCTTCCTGCAAGCCTGACTTACAGCAGGCTGGCTTCTTGGCTGGTTTACCATAGGTAAGGCGTTGGTTTACTGGGCAGGTTGTGGAAGTTATTAAGGTACAATCACCATGTGGTCTGACCTTGGTCCATGTGTGTATTCAGTCTCTCAGAATGCAGAGACAGTCTGAGGGGCAGGAAGCCCTGCTGCACTGACCAGCCATCCCCCACTGAGTGGCACACATGGCCCTTATTACAACTCAGACTGCCTCACTTCTGCATCATCTAGTGCAAGCCTTATTAGTGTTCATCTGTCCAAGGAAAGGACATGTTCCTGGCACATGAGCAGCAGGTCAGGACTCAGAGGTTACCAAAACCGTGGAACAGATCCTATAATTTACAGAATTACAAGCTAATCCCATGTGACAAACCTCTTATTTATCCTTCTGTGGGCAAAGGCCCAAACTCATTGTCGTTTACTTTTTATTGTTTTTACATGCATACCTATGTTTACAGCAGCACAATTCAACAGCCAAACTATGGAACCAACCTAGGTATCTATCAATGAAAGAAGGATTAAAAAAATGTGCTCTCTCTCTCTCTCTCTTTCTCTCTCTCTCTCTATATATATATATATATACACTATATATATACACAATGAAGTTCTATTCGGCCATAAAGAAAAATGAAATTATGTCATTTGTAGGAAAAGGTATGGAAGTTGAGAACATTAAGTAAAGAAAATAAGCCAAACTCAGAAAGTCAAGGGTCTTATGTTTTCTTTCACATGTGGAAGCCAGAAAGGAAAAATGAAAAGAAGTGGGGAGGAAAATCTCATGAAAATTGAAACAAGATCACTAGAGTAGAGGAAAGAGGTCATGGGCAGAAGAAGGAATGGAGAAATGCTGGGGAATGATATTGTCCAAATGACATTGTTATGTTGTGTGCATGTACAAAGATTCCCACCATTATGTACAGCTATGATGGACCAATAAATGTATATGTATACGTATATATATATGGAAAAAAGAAGAAAAAAATGGCTGGGACATGGCCAGGCAGCCTTTCCATGTAGCCAGGTGTGGTGGTCTTCTTTGCTTGGCGCTGGCTTCCCTGAGAGCAAGCATTCCAGGACACCCACGTGGAAGGAACAGGCCTTCTTTCAATCTACATTGACAGTTACACAAGGAGAGAGGAGTTCAGACAAGATAGGATACAGAATCTAGTTAGAGGATTTAGCTTTAGACTGCAAGAGGAAAAAAACTGTTGTATCAGGAGAATGGGGGTGGGTGGAACAAATGTGGATGAAGAATGGCATGTGGAGGTGGGTACAGAAGTTGTAGGAGGCTGAGGAAATTCCTGTGTTTGGGCATCTAGTGTCCCTGTGTCTTTTTGTTGTTGCTATTCTATTAAGTTATACACAATCATGGAGTATATTTTGAAATATTTATACAAACATGGAGTACATCTTATTCTAATTAGTATCCCAGTCTTGTGGTTGTACATGATGTGGAGATTCACTGTGGTCTATTCATATATGTACAGATTCATTCCACTATCTTTCCTATCCCTGTCACCACTCCCTTCCCTTCATTCCCCTTTGTCTAATCCAATGAATTTCTATTCTTCCCTACCCTCTCCTTATTGTGTGTTAGTACCCACATATTAGAGAGAATATTCGACATTTGGTTTTGGGGAAGATTAACTTGGTATGATAGTCTCCATATCCATCCATTTACTGGCAAATGTAAAAAGTTATTCTTTTTATTGCTGGGTAATATTCCATTGTGTATATATACCACATTTTCATTATCCATTCATCTGCCGAAGGTCACTTTGTTGGTTAGCTACATAGTAATCCCATGTGACAAACCTCATACATAGTAGCTTAGCTACTATGAATTGAGCTGCTATAAACATTGATGTGGCTGTGTCATTGTAGTGTACTGATTTTAAATCCTTTGGGTATAAACCAAGGGGTTGGGTAACTAGATCAAATGGTAGTTCCATGCCAAGTTTTCTGAGGACTCCCCACTCTCTAGAGTGGTTACACCAATTTGAGTCTCACCAGCAATATATGAGTGATTCTTTTCCCCCACATCCTTGTCAATATTTATTATTACTTGTATTCTTGATTGTTGTCATTCTGACTGGAGTGAAATGGACTCTCAGTGTAGTTTTAATTTGCATTTCTCTAATTTCTAGAGATGTTGAACATTTTTTCATATAATTGTTGACCATTTGTATTTCTTTTTGCCCATTCATTGCCCATTTATTGACTGGATTATTTGTTTTTTTAGTGTTAAGTTTTTTGAGTTCTTTGCATATCGTGGAGACTAATGCTATATCTGAGGTGAAAGTGGCAAAGATTTTCTCCAATAATCACATGATTATCTCAATAGATGCAGCAAAAGCACTTGACAAAATACAGTATCCATTCATGTTCGAAACACTAGAAAAATTAGGGATAGTAGGAACATAGTTTAACATTGTAAGAGCTACATTCATTAAACTCAAGGCCAATATCATTCTAAATAGAGTAAAATTGAAGGCATTTCCTCTAAAAACTGGAACAAGACAAGGATGCCCTTTCACCACTTCTACTTAACATAGTCCTTGACACTCTAGCCAAAGCAATTAGGCAAAAGAAACAAATTAAAGGGCTACAAATAGGAAAAGAAGAGCTCTAACTATCCCTATTTGCAGATGATATGATCCCACATTTAGAGGAACCAAAAAACTCCACCAGAAAGCATCTAAAACTCACAAATGAATTCAGAAAAGTAGCAGGATATAAAATTTACACCCATAAATCAATTGTGTTCCTGTACACCAACAGGTACAGCATCAGCTGAAAGAGAAATTAGGAAAACTATCCCATTCACAATAGACGCCCCCCAAAATTAAAATACTTGAGAATTGGTCTTTAAAAAGAGGGTAAAAGACCTCTACAATGAACACTACAAAATACTAAAGAAAGAAATTGAAGACCTTAGAAGATGAAAAATCTCCTGTGTTCTTGGATAGGCAGAATTAATATTATCAAAATGGCCATACTACCAAAAGTACTATACAGACTTAAGGCAATTCCTATTAAGATTCCAATGATGTTGTTCATAAAAATGGAAAAAGCAGTAATGAAATTCATTTGGAAAAATAAGAGGCCCAGAATAGCCAAAGCAGTCCTTAGTGAGAAAGGGATCACAACACCAGACCTTAAGTTACACTACAGAACCATAGAAACAAAAACTTCATGGTATTGGTACCCACACAGACAGAAAGATCAATGGAATAGAATAGAAGACACAGAGGACACAGACAAAAGCACATAAATACTGTTATCTCATACTAGACAAAAGCATCATAAATATACATGGAAGAAAAGATAGCCTCTTAAACAAATGGTGCTGGGAAAACTGGAAATTCATACATGCAGGATGAAATTTAACTCCTATCTCTCACCCTACACAAAAAACTCAAAGTGGATCAAAGACCTAGGCATTAGACTAGTATCTCTACAGCTACTAGAAGAATATGTAGGCCCAAATCTACATCATATTAGCTTAGAAACTGACTTCCTCAACAAGACTCCTCCTAAGGTTTAGATGTGAGGTGTACCCCAGAAGTTCATGGGTGAGACAATGCAAGAAGGTTCAGAAGAGAAATCATTGGGTTGTGAGAGAGTCTTAATCCAATCAGTGAATTAATCCCCTGATAGAGATTAACTGAGTGATAACTGGAGGCAGGTGGGGTGTGGCTGGAGGAAGTGATTCATTGGAGGTGTGGCTATGCAGTATATATTTGTATCTGGCAAGTGGAGTCTCTCTCTGCTTTCTGAGCATGATGTGAGCTGCTTCCCTCCACCACACTCTCCTGCCATGATGTTCAGCCTCACCTTGAGCCCCAAGGAAAGGCGCCTGCCTTCTATGGACTAAGAGCTCTGAAATCCTGAGCTCTCAAACTTCTCCTCCTCTACAATTGTTCTGGTAGATCTTTTATTCACAACAGTGAAAAAGCTGACTAAAACAACTCCTAAAGTGCAAGAAGTAAAATCAAGAATCAATATTTAGGATGGTATAAAATTAAAAAGCTTCTTCACAGCAAAGGAAACATCAAGAACATGAACAGAGAGCTTCCAAAATGGCAAAAAATCTTTGCCACCTGCACCTCAGATAGAGGAGTAGTCTCCAAGATATGCAAAGAGGGGCTGAGGAGATAGCTCAATCGGTAGAGTGCTTGCCTTGCAGACACAAGGCCCTGGGTTTGATCCCCAGCACTGCCAAAAAAAAAAAAAAAAAGGATATGCAAAGAACCCAAAAAACACCAAAAAAACAAATAACTCCATCAATAAATGGGCAAAATAACAGGACACTTCACAAAAGAAAAATACAAACAATCAACAAATATATGAAAAAGTGTTCAACATCTCTAGAAATTAAGAGAAATGCAAATTAAAATTACAGCAATTCCACCTCACCCCAATCAGAATGACAATAATCAAGAATACAAGTAACAATAAATGTTGGAAAGAATATAGGGGAAGAGGTTCACTCATTCATTGTTGGTGGGACTGCAAATTAGTGAAAGCAGCATAGAGATTCTTCAGAAAACTTGGTATGGAACCACCATTTGATCCAGTTATCCCATCCCTGGTTTATACCCAAAGGACTTAAAATCAGCATATTGCAGTGACACAGTCACATCAATGTTTATAGCAGCTCAATTCACAATAGCTAAGCTATGGAACCAACTTAGGTGCCCTTCAACAGATGAATGGATAAAGAAATTGTGGAATATACACATGATGAAATATTACTCAGTCATAAAGAAGAATGAAATTTACCAGTAAATGCATGGAACTAGAGACTATCATGCTGAGTGAAATAAGCCAGTCCCAAAAAACCAAAGGCTGAAGGTTCTTTCTGATATGTGGATACTAACACACAATGCAGCTGATGCTGTATAATACGGGAGATGAGGTGTTAGGGAAGAACAGAAGTTCAGGATTAGACAAAAGGGAATGAAGGGAAGAGAAGGGGAATGGGAATAGGAAACACAGTAGAATGGATTGAACATAACTTTCCTATGTTAAAAATTTAAAAATTTTCCCAGAACCCCAAGGAAGGAAGAATATAAACCAGCCTTAGGAATTGTATGAGTTTCCCTCAAAACCACAGAAAACTGTTTTTCCCAGTAACCATTTTCCCTCAAGCCATGTAACAGTGAATTACTGAAGAACACAAACTGAGATTAGTCTCAACCCAATGAGATCATTTTTGTGAAAAAAAAAAAAAAAAAAAAAAAACTTTTTAAGGAGTTGCACATATTCAAGTTACTGCTATTGTGTTAACTAGGACCAATAGAAATGTCTGTAAAATGATCTCCTAGCACCTCTCCCTACCCTGTGATTTAGGTTGTGTCCACTCAGTGCCAAAATTGTGGTCAATGCAGTGGAAGAAAGAAATCTGTCAAGCCAGTGATTTCATACTGTCTAGCCCAAAACAATGGGTGGATCATTTTTCACCCAGCTATTCTGGCAAAACCAAAACACAGTCTCAGTTCTTTGTTTTGACTAAGTAAATAGCTCTATCCCCTTTTCCACATTTAAACCTCCATGAATCCCCCTACCACTGAAACTTTTCATGGAGGTGTTCTTAGTTCTTAGCTCAGACCTCAGCTTACTCTGCTAAGAGGTTTTCTTCTTTCTTTTTCTCTTTCAAATGTGACCCTGAACTCACATTTCCTGATCTACTAAGATAATAACCATGAGTGGACACGGCAATATTGGACAATCCCCAGTTTTTTATTTTTGTTTGGTTTCAATTTTGAAACAGATCTCCCTGTGTTGCCCATGTGGGGCTTGAACTCTACCACTTTAGCACTCTGGGGTGCTGTAACCACCAGGCCTGGCCCCATTTTTTTAAATATTTATTTTATTTTTTCTTTCTTTGATGGAAGAGTTGGTGCTAGGGATGAATGTAGGACCTCACTCATGCTAGACAATTGTCCCACCACTGAGCTAAGTTCCATCCTCTGGACATCCCTAGTTTATACAATTTCCTGGATAATAAACTTGTTTTTAGAATGGGTTTTTCAAAGACTCTAGTACATAATCATAAAAATAACAAAGGCAATAACAACTGCTACCATTTATTGAAAGCCTGCAATGTTTCAAGACCTCATTTCTACCTGCAAAGCTGGAAGATGAAAGGACACATTCCTCTGAAAATAGGCTTATTTGTAAGTATTACAGCACATTAAGAATTACGAGGGTCATTAGGTTGGGGATGTAGCTCAGTGCTAGAGTGCTGGAGTGCTTGCCTAGTATGTGTAAGACCCTGGGTACTGAAGAAAAAATATATATATATAATATATATATACAGGCCAGGCAGAGTGGTGCATGCCTATAATCCCAGCTATTCAGGAAGCTGAGGCAGGAGGATGACAAGTTTAAGGTCAGACTGGGCAACTTAGTGAAATGTTATCTCAAAATTTAAAAAACAGAAAGTTCTGAGGATGTAGCTCAGTGGTAAAATGACCCTGGGTTCAATCCCTGAAACTAAAAAAGGAGCAGGAGAAGGAGAAGGAGAAGAAGGAGGAGGAGATGGAGGAGATGGAGGAGGAGGAAGGGGAGGAGAAGAGGAAGAACGAGGGTCAGGGCTGGGGTGGAGCACTTGCCTAGTGCTCATGAAACCCTGGGAACCATCAAGCTTAGTTTCAGGTAAGGCTTCAACTCTGGAGCCATACATCCCACTCCCTGGCCTTGTGATCCTGGGCCTCTCTTGGTGCATCAGTTTTAACCTGTGTGAAATGGGAGTAACGTCCAGCCTGCAGAGTCCTAGTGAGCGTAGAGGAGATACCGCATGTGTGAGGAGCTTATCAATGTGTCTAAGTTCAGTTGAATACCAAGATTTTCTGATGCATCAAACATTGGAGACATCCCATTGGCTCTGAGTCATTTTCAGGTATTCAAATTTAAAAGTCTTATCTAGTCCAGACCAATTGAAAACCACAGTCTCAACATTCCCTATCATGCTCATTTCTTCCTTTGGCTTGGGGCACTTGAAGTGGGGAAGTATGGGGGTCTTTTCTTGTGCCTCCTGCCTTTCCTTTCTCATCTCCTGCTTTGGAGCAGGGGCACTTGTCTCTTACCTGGCTGGTGCTGCTCTCTCAACTGATGCTGTTCCAGACCGGCTGTCTGTCACACTCTCTGGAAGGCAGCACAACTCCTGGTGACTTTGGAGCCCCGCTCTGCATAGTTCTCTGACATTGGAGACAGGTTCCAGCTCAATCCTTTCTGAGCCCTTCCTGCAGTCCACTCCTCAGCATCTTGCTTTGGGAGTGGGGCCCCCTGCAAGGTAGTTCAAATCCAGACAGCTTCGACAATGAGCAGTGGACCAAAATGCCTTTGCTGGCCAAGCTACCTCCCTCTCTCTCTTCTCCCCTTGACCAGAGGGCAGATTAAAGGGCAGATCAGCCGGCCTGCTGCTAAACATATGTGTAACAGGGGAAAGTAGGTATTCATCATATGGGCTCCTCGCAATACAATGAGATAATCTTCTGGATAGCTCTCTTAGTTGGGGGAAAAGACACAGTCAAGGGAAAGGAGAGATAAATGACTCACTATCAAGACACAGTTCTCTACAATTCCTTCCTTGAATGAGGACCTGGATCTTCTTGTCTCCTGTTTATACGGCTGCTGGGGAGAAAGGGGATCCCATGATGGTTGGGTGGCAGAGCCAGCTTGCATGCTTCTTGATGAACCCTAAAGAGCAAGTCTAGCTGTTCTCTTTTGGCAGCTCTCTTTACAATAGGGAGTGTTTCTTGTCTCTTTGACCCCTTGGGTGCTAGTAGCCATTTCTCAAATCAAACAATTCTGTACCACGTAGGAAGCACAGCCCATTACATGTTGGCCATCATCGTTGTCACCTTGGATGTGAAAACTGGGTTTGGAAAAGTTGCATCAGTTCCTCCAGGAGCCACAGTTATCAGGCCACAGAGGTTTGATCTGAACTCAGGTCTGGTTCCAAAGCCCACCCACTTCATTAGCTTACTCTCCCTGACTAGTGTTGGTCTGGTGGTCTGAGGACCTGGCTTAGTTCACAGGCTGGTTTCATGCAATAGTAAAGATTTATTAAGTGGCAAGGTCTATGTTATATCATCCAACATAAATTGTATTATTCTATTTAGTTAAAACCTCATTAAGTATAGTCTGAAAAGTAGGACTAGTCTTAGTCTTGTAGTGACTCATTAGGGTTGTTTTGAACTGGCAGTTCTTATGAGGAGAATGAGGATTCATGTGGTCTTTTGGACCTGAAATGTATTTAAAACAATGTTTGGAATCACTGATCTGGAACATCAATTTCTGTTGCCACTGGTCAGCAGGATCTTTGGTTGCCCATCCTTTTATCAAGGAAAATCACAAGGCAGCACACACTTCATTAGAGGGACCCAGTTCACTTTTGAAAACCACCTCTGTTGAACTTTATAGCAGGTTTCCAGTCGCTCGTATCACCAATGTTCAGATGAAGTGGGAACCCAAGTCTGAGCAGATGGAAAGAGCAGAATCTACACCAGCCAGCTTCAAGTGGTTACTTTCTGAGGCATAAAAATAACATTCCCCTTCACTCAGCTGAGTGAATATTCTCCTAAATCATTTCAAATTCATTCTATAATATTTTTAAATGGGTAGGTTTATAATACAAGAATAAAATTAATATAAAATCACAATCAGCTAGTCATAAACAAAAAACCTCTACAAGAAAATAGGATGCAGTCAATATCCTGTTTTGGAAAAAACAAAAACAAAAATCAGTATTACTCATTCTAGTAGTCTGAGTGAGGAAGTCAGAACTGGCGACTCGATTCCCCACCACTAAGCAGTAACCCGGAGGGGGAAAAACACCAGCTCAGAAAACACTCACCAAAACACATCTGAATCAAGGAAATTCTTGTTTGTCCTCTGTTTTAGTTGGTGGAGGAGGAGAACCAATGAGGTCTAAGCACCAAAATATTTAGTATATGGCTATTTAGAAATACACAAATGTATGTAATAGATTTTCTACCTGACATTTAAATTCAGAGTTCTGTTTGGTCTGTTTATTCTCAAGTGACAATTTGTATTTCCACGATGTTCATACAATATCAAACACCCTTCCAACAATGAGCAGTTTTACGCTATCTTCAGAGTTATTTGAAAATTAAAATAAATCAGTTAATATTCACACACGACTTTAGCTTGGGTTGAAGGTGAGTTTGAAATTACCTCCATATTTTACTACGCCAATGGTTAGCCTATGGTAAGCAATCCATGTCCCCTGGCAGACTGCAGTACCAGCAGACAGAGTTTTGATGGGGTGCTGTTCCTTCTATCATTTTATTTTGTGCCAGGGATTGAACCTAGGGGTTTTCAACCACTGAGCCACAGCCACAGCCCAACTTTTATCTTGAGACAGGGTCTCACTGAGTTGCTTAGGGCCTTGCTAAGTTGCTGAGGCTGACTTTGAACTTGTGATCCTCCTGCCTCAGCCTCCTGAGCCACGGGGATTAGAAACATATGCCACTGTGCCCAGCTTCTTTCTTTCTTTCTTTGAAATGGAGTCTTTCTCTGTTGTCCAAGCTGGCCTCAAACTCCCAATCCTCTTGCCTTGGCCTCCTGAGGAGTAGCTGGGATTACAGACACATGCCTATCTTAAAAATTCTCTTTCATGCTCTTTAAAAAACTTTTTAATTTGTTCTAATTTGTTATACATGACAGTAGAATGCATTTATACATTTTGACAGATCATACATAAATGGAGTGTAATTTCTTCATTTTTCCAATTATATACATTGTAGGATCACATTGGTCATGCAGTCATACATGTACCTGAGGTAATAATGTCTGTTTCACTCTACTATCCATCCTACCCCATACCCCTTCCCCTCGCTTCACTCCCCTCTACCTAATCTAAAGTAACTCTATTCTTCCCTATCCCCGCCTTATTGTGAATTAGCATCACAGAGAATTACCATATACAGAGAAAACATTCGGCCTTTGGTTTTTTGGGTTTGGCTTATTTTGCTCATGCTCTTTTCTTTTCTTTTCTCTTTTCCAATTCTGGGGATGGAACCCAGGCCTTCATGCATGCTAGGCAAATGCTTTATTGAGTCAACCCCACCCACCCCCCAGCCTCATTTTGCTATCTTCAGCACAAAAGTCAGCACTGCTACCTCCTTATATTTATAATCCTAGGGGCTCAGACATTGCTGTGACAAGGGAATCATACTTCCCAGGCATGACCGGGTCATGTTTGTGGACCAGGAGCTACTGCAATGGCTGCTACTTCAAAACTCATTTCCAAGGGGCAGACAAAACACAAAGGCTCAACATCAGTCTCCCATACTCCTATACCGAAGAGGGAAACAGGAATTGCAAATAAGGAATTTAAAGCTAAAAGAATATCAATTTAACAGAATAACTAAAAATTATGATAAAAAATTCATGGGAATCCAAACAAAATGTAAGAAATTTCTCTCAACACATTTGGAAATATTTAATAAGGTATGAACTTATTTTCATATGATTATACTCAGTAATCTAGGGATGTATGAAAATTACATTTATTGTATTACATCAATACAATGAAATATTATTCAGCAATAAAAAAGGAATTATCAAACCATGAAAAGATGTGGAGAAAACTTAAGTTCATATTTCTAAGTGAAAAAAAGTCACCCTAAAATGATGACAAACTGTATGATTCCAACTCTGACATTCTAGAAATGGCAAAACAATGGAGACAGTATAAAGATCAGCAGTTACCCAGGGTGGTAAGGAGGGAGGGATCAATAGGTGGAACATTGAGAATTTTTAGGGTAGTGGAACTATTCTATACATTGCTATGTGTCACACATTTATCTAAAGCCATACAATGTACACCACAAAGAGCATAAAACACAAAATATGGCTTTGGAGAGCTGTATGCATTAGTTCATGCCTATAATCCCAACTACTCAAGAGGCTGAGGCAGGTGGGTCATGAGTTCAAGGCCAGCTTAGATAATATAGCAATAAATAAGTAGGACTTTGAGGGTCAAGGACACATTATCGTAGGCTCATCAGATGTAGCAAATGTACTACTCTGATGGGAATCGTCAATATGTATGCGTGAGGTCAGGGAACATATGGAAAAATCATTGTACCTACTGCTCAATTTTGCTTTGACCCTGAAACTGCTCTAAAATGTCACTAACAGTCATTGGCTTTTAAAATGGTTGTTTTTCCTCCCCTGTTCCTAACAGCACATGACAGAGTTCCATTGTTTGTATTCAGTGCTAAACAAAGTTATATTAGATGCTGGTTTGGAATTTCTGAATATAGATTCTAACTTTTGGATCTAGTTTTCACAAATAAAAATTTTAAAAAAGGAGACTGGGATGTAGTTTGGCGGTAGAGCACTTGCCTAGCATGTAAAAGGCCCTGGGTTCAAACATCAGCACTGGAAAAAAAAAAAAAAACCTTAAGAAAGGAGTAACTGCTCCCTCTTCTGTGCCTGAGGGAGGACAGGGTAAGTCACAAGCAGACGAAGTTCTGCAAAAATAGAAGTTTGATTCTGGACTTGTATACACTCGGTCTGTAATATAAAACTTCTCTCATCATCCTGGATTATTACTACTATATAATTGGGCTCCTTAAAGACCACCTTACTGCTTGTTATTTTGCTGTGACTCATCCTATCTCCCCAATTATTTTTTTGCATGAATCCCATTGACCTGAGGATGAAATCCTATCATCTGCATCTCAGCTCCCTACTCTCCAGGCATGATCAAAGGGATCCCTGCAGAAAAAGACAGCTGGCTTATCTTCATGCTCACCATCTTGATGCTACACTTAGAAGACAAAACCAGTGCGTGTGCTTGCGTTATGAAACATTCTCACACATGTTAGAATTCCACCATCTGCTGCATATGCCATATCGGCTTCCATTTTACAAATGGGAAAACATTCACATGTGATTTGTCCAATGTGCCTGACAGTAAATAGTTGATCTAGAAAACAAAACTTCAGAGTTAGCATTGTTGTCTAAAGAGGAGGACCAAATGGAGACACAGGTACCTCATAAAGTCCAACTGTGAGTCATATTTTGCCTTCTGCCTTAAGGAGTAGCAGTTTACCTGTTCAGGTTGAGGCCAGCCAGTCTAGTCCCACTGCCTGAGAAGTTATCCCTGCCTTGATAGCCTGTCTTGGCAGGTTCCTCCAGAACCTCTGATATAATTAATACTAACTTAAAAAAAAAAATACTGCAAGCTTCTCACATATGGTAACAATAACTGTCAACGTCCATCCCAATTTGAATGCTGAATCTCTATTTTTGACCACGTGTTGCTCTTTTTTGCTGGGAGAATGGTTATCTGTTTCTGCCTATGGCTCTTTACTCATTCACTGGGAGGCAGCTGGGGTTACCTCAGCCTGTTTCACATGTCTCCCTCCATTTTAGGAGCAAAGTCACCTTTACAATAGCAACTGGTGAACTGCCAACCAGTGGGCAGTTGAGAGAGTGGCAAGTAATCATATTTGAATATTTCAGTTTTCCTTATGAAGAGCAATTCCAATTGCAGAATTCAAAATTTACCTTCAAATTTTTCCTAAATTCTACCCAGAAGATCGAGGCAAGAGGATCCAAAGTTCAAAGCCAGCCTAGGCAACTCAGCAAGGCCCTAAGCAACTTACAGAGACTCTTTCTCAAAATTTAAAAATACAAAGGGCTAGGAATGTGGCCCAGTGGTTAAGTGCCCCTAGATTCAATCCTTGGTAACCCCCCACCCCCGAAAAAAGACAATCCCAAATTCTTGGCTCTCATTGTCTATGTCAGGTAATAACTATTATTGTTTTAAAACACTAAGTTTGGGAGAAATTTGTTATACAGCAATAGATAACTATTACCCAGAGTTAATATGAACCAAAATCTTTTCAATCCCCAGGCACAACATCATTTCCCATAAAACATCTGTTGAAATATGTTCTTCCTAAACTCAGGGAATGTTCTCTGATAGTTAGTAAGGAGCTGATCTGATAAACTGATAGAAGCAACTGTCATGGCAATATATTAACCATATATCTTCTCACTACTAAAACATTTGTATTTTTAAAGAAAATATCAAGCTAAAAAATAATAGGTGCTTACCTGGAACACACAGGTGGGCAGAAAAGGGACTTTTCCTTTAAGACCTTCCCCACTAACAAGGGAGACAAGAGGCAGAATATAATTCATCCTGATGATGTTATAACCTTACATCTTAGCAAAAAGCAATATGCATTACTTCTGGGTGAAGAGAACAGAAAACAGCCTTTGAGTTGTGAGAAGCAATAATAGAATTCCCAGAGAAGGAAATGGTGGGAACTAAGGTCCATGACGCATGGGTTGATGTTTGAGGATGTGGCTTTCGGCAGCCCTATATGAACAATAATAAGAAGTACCCATATGTTGAGGGTTTATCAGGCCAGGCACAGATACATGATCTAGTTTAATCTCCATTGCACTATCTGTACAGGAATTGCTAATATCTCCTTTTGACAGATGAAGAAACAAATGTTGTCTAAGAAGCTTGCCCAGTATCATCCAGGGTAGGAGATAGAGGAGTCAGGAGCTGCACTCAGATCTTTGGACATCAAAGCCAATGCTCTTCCCACTACATCTCGATGAAAAGAAGCACTTTCCCAGGACTCAGAACATATTCATACACAATCCCTGCATCTTCCAGGGCCACTTAGGTCACAAATCTTTCCTTCAAAAAAAATGCCATTAGGATGTGTTGACAGCTTAGTTTTTATCTTAAAGGAGCCAGTATGTCTTTAGACAAATCAATTCCAGGAGGAGAGCTTTGGAAAAATACTGTGGTAACACAATGGCATCTAAAAATGTCCAAGGGAGAGAAAGAAGTTGTCAAAGGAGGCCCAGGGGCTTTTGTGGTGAAAACACATTTTCCTTCTTGCTCATGCCTAAACCTTGTGCATTCTTGCTCTGTACAGGGGCCTGACTGAGTCAACCTCTGTGAATTCAAGTGCCACATTCATTTTTATCTGGCCCCATTCACTTTTCAACATTTGGCTGTACACTCTGTCAATTTAAACCAAGTCTTTTGAGTAAAAAATGAGTAGTATTGTTTTATTTATCTCCTACCTTTTTTGTCAGTACTTTTAAAAGAATGATTTACCTTACCCAACTCTTTAGGAGGTCGCCCAATGACCCTTCACATTTGTATCCATCTACGTGACCCCGCCCAGATGCAGATGTAGGTAGACCTTACCCAGGAAGCTCCCTCATGCCCTTCTAGTTGCCAACACCCCCTGCCACCAGAATTCTGACATTTATTATCAAGAATTGTTTTACCTGTTCCTCAAATATATGGCCATGGATTGATACAGCACCTAACCTTCTAGGTCTGACTTCTTTTATTAGTTGTTTTTGCATTCCACCCATACTGTATGTATCAGCAATTTCTGTTTTATTACTAAGTCCCATTCCATTGTGCTGAAAGCTACTTTATACAAAATAGTACTGAGAAATTATTGAGATATACTCAGCCAAGCTGGACATAGTGGCACATGCCTGTAAACCCAGCTACTCAGGAAACTGAGGCAGGAGGATTACAAGTTCAAGGCCAGCCTGGGCAACTGAGTAAGACCCTGTCTCAAAATAAAATTAAAGTGGATAGGGATATAGCTCAGTGGTAGAGCACTTGTTTAGCAAGTGCAAGACCCTGAATTCAATCCCTAGCATCGTGTGTGCGCACACACATATATTCTTAGTCCGAATTTGAACTCATCCTTTATATCTTTGCATCATGTCGAAAATTTGCGTACCAAGCCTCTGACATAAGAGACATGGCTTTCCTTATTATCTATAACTGTTCTCATCTTGTCCTCTTGTCCCTGCTTTCATTGAAAGCAGAAGAAAAGCACAGAGGTGAAAATGTAAAATAACTCAATATCTTTTGGTGTAAAACAGAATGTACTGGCCTAAGTTTATTTGAATAAATATTAATTCCACTCACAGTTCCAACTCCCAATGAGGGCCACTTCACTCTTCTCAGAGTATGTGTAGATAGAAGGAAGGTGTTCCTCACTGAGAATAGCAGGAGGTAGAGGTTCAGACAAAAGTTACCTCCAGGCTTTTGCTGGTCTCCAATGAATGAGTGGCTCCCCCCTGAGAGAGTCCGGTTCCTCCTGTCTCTTGTGCATCATGACTCTGCTCTCTGTGGTATTTGGCATTCCCTGCCAGAGCCTCCTGTAGGAGGTCCCTACACTCCTCACTCTCGGAGTTTAACTAGGCTGTCTATCCACTCAACCAGTGCATGGCCACTTCTGCTTCACCCATGGGTACCAGGAACTCTGAGCTCCTGGGTACCAAACTGAAGGATGGCAGTCTCTGTGGGGTTGCCTTCTGGCCCACCCTCTCAGTCATATTCCTCAGACACTCCTAAAACTTCACTGGTACAGCCCCATCCTCAGTGCCATGTCCAATGCATAGCCTCCCTGCAGGCCTGGGATTCTCCTGTGAAACCCCTATGAGGCCATGACAGTCACACAGCATGCATCCCAAACTTTCTGGGTGTTCCTGTTGTTCCTTCCCCAGATTTGCTGGGAAGGTTCAGCTCTCAGAGGGAGTCAAATCATTCGCATCTGATCTCTATGCCCTGCTCTTTCCCTTCTCCTTTTCTCATGGGACAAAGTAGTTTACCAAAGTGTTCTTAAGTTTGGCTGCACATTAGAATCACCTGGGAAACATTTCTTTAAACAGTAGTAATTGAACTTGATCTCAGACTTAATAATCAATCTCTAGAAGTAAGTCTTAGGCTTTAGTTTTTTGTTTTTATCTTTTTTGTTTTGTTTTGTTTTTTAGGCTCCCCAAGTGATTTGACACGCAACCAGGATCAGAATACTACTGCATGCAATGAATGAAACTTTTTTCTCCCCTGTGGTGCCAGGGGATTGGACCCAGGTCCTTGAGCATGCTAGGCAGGTACTCTGAACCTATATTCCCTGCACAACTAAACTGTTCAATTTGAGTCAGCCAGGCTTAACTCTTAATGAGCAAAAGGAAATTTGGGGGATTTAAAACATCTTTTTCTAATGATAAGAGAACATAGTGCTAAAGACATAAGATTGAATAACAAATAAATTATCCTCCTTTGTGAGGACAGGGGCAGGGTATGTCCTTCCCAATTCTAATATCCCTGACTTTTCTCTTTTTAGCCAGATTTTCTCATATATACCAGATATTTATCACATATCTGAGAAATTGAGAAAGGCAAAAGGGATAGGTATTTTCAATTTGTAGAAGATGGAGCAAAGTACTGAATAAAAATTCAGTGTAAAAGTCCCAGTTGGTTAAGTCAGGAGATCAAAATGCTAAGCCTTCCTATATCACTTAAGAAGGGGACATAGACTGTCTGTTTACAGTGTCCCTACAGAGAGAAAATGTCCTTAATGTAGAGAAAAAAGCAAGGAACCACTTCTGAGAAAAAAAAGTAAAAGTTTTCTCTCATCTTTGCCTATGACACTAGAAAAAACGAGTCTTGAACATGATCCATTGCACTGATAACACAAACTTAGAGACAAACTTTATAGTTAAGTACCTTAATACTGACACCCCCGAGAGAGAATGAATAAAGGTAAGAAATAGAACTATAGTTCCTTTCATCTCATGATTTTTGAAGAGGAAGTTTAGCTAATCCATGAAGACTCCTCCCCCAAAAGTTAACCGCAGAGACTAAGGAGTTGAGTCATCATAAATCAAAATAACCCCTTTGAAAAACAAACTCAGAGGCAAAGCCATAATTATCTCAAGTTGCTTTCTTGCCAGCAAGCAGTTTTTGACCAAAGAAACTGGAGATACTAAATAATATCACCAAATTGTCAATTAAATATTTCTACACAAGTAAATTATGAAAACATCAATAGGAAATAAAATAATTAAAAATTTCAGGACATTCATCTTTAATTTTTAATTTCAGAAATGTGGGGAGGAGAAGCATAGCAATAATTTAGAAAAGGCATAAAATAAGGCTGTGGATATAGCTGAGCAGTACAGTGCCTGCCTAGTGTGCAAAGTCCTGCATTCAATCCCAGCAGAGCAAAAAAGCAAAACAAAACAAACAAACAAAGAAAAAACCAGAAAGGGTATAAAAATAAATATGCCTGTCTTTCAAATTAGCTAGTCAAAAACACTTATTTCTCCATTTATGTTATTGTTCCTACTTAAGTTATGACTGTATTTCTTTCCATGTTTGTTCGATTTTTATTTTTTCTTTTTATTACCTTTTGCTGTAGGGTTGGAGATCAAACCCAGGTCCTCATACATGTGAGGCAAATGCTCTACCACTCAACTGCATCCCCAGACTCTCATTTGTTTTAACAAGAGAACACTGTTTGATTAAAATGGCAAAACAGGGCAACTCAGTGGTGGTATGCGTGTGTGAGGCTTTGGGTTGATCCCCAAAACCACAAAAGGATAAAAATAATGGGCGGGGGGGTAAGATAGGAGCAGGGACAAACTAAAAACCCAGAAATCCACTCAGGTAGCATTGAAAGCTTTCTACCATACAGAATCTAAAAATCTCATGGATTCTAAGGCTAGGAATATGGCCGGCCTCCTGGGGGATGGGACACCTTAGGAAGCTGGCAGATTATCTTTCAGTGGTCTTTGACTCTGCTCAGATTTTCTCTCTATTGCTGTCCTTTTCTCTCTATAGTATGTGCCCAGTGTACTTCACCTTACTAACCAGTTACCAGCCCCAGCCTATGCCTGCTCAAGATGAAGAGCGCAGATGAGCCATAAGCCTCACCAAGTGGGAACTTGATCCCAATTCAGCATTATTAGATGGAATCTAACTGGCCTGCTAGGATCAAATAGGCAAATCTGGTCCACTCAAACTTGGGGGCAAGAGAAGGTGTGCTGTGTGTCACTCAGCCTATCCCTAAGGTTAGCAAGGATAAGACCTCCTGCGATGATGGCATGGGCAGGTGAAAAGGGTAATATGAAGAAGTGACAGAGGTGACAGAGGAAGGATCGGCAACCTCTGACTAGGGGCTACAGATTTTGATCTCCAGGAGGGAGCTGGGGGAGGAGAGAGGTGGAAAAATGACCATAGCCTTTTCAATAGATCCTCCCTTTTATCTTTTGAAAAAGATTACATGCTGGCTTTCACGAAATAGGCAGTAAACAATATGTACCAAATGAATAAACAAAAGGCAAACTGAAATAGATTTCTGGTAAATAATATTCAACAAGAACAGGTTGGTTTTTTCCTTTAGGTAATCTAGTTTTCTGGACCTGCATCAAAGAGCCTTATATTCTATACCTGTCTTCCTCATGGCTTAATTAGTGATCTAGAAGAAAACATACTCTCAAAACGTACCAAAATGGTATTCTGAGATTCCCCACCAGCTAGGTCTATTTTCTAAGATTTAGTAAACTGGGGCCTTGGACTAGACGGGACAGCATTATTACCGAATCCCACTCTCAGCCAATTCTTGCAGCAAACCAGTCACTAGAGGTCCCAGTTTCTGTTGTGAAAAATAGAGATACTTGCATGATGTAAAATGAGTTAATTCATGATTTTTTTAAAACCCTTGGAAAGGTAATTTTCTATAGTCAGGACTTACATAGCTATGGTGCTGAAGTCTGTTGCTTGAACATTTAACAAATTTATTTAGTGCTTGCTTTGTGCCTGCCCCTGGGCCTCACATTAGACACATAGCTACTCTTGGACAAGCATGAGTCTCACAACCTATCAGGGATTCTATTTTTTTATGTTTTTAACTTTTATATAAAGAGATGGGAATCTTCCCCTACTGCCCAGGCTAGATCTCAAACTTCTGGGGATTCAAGCTGATCCTCTTGACTCAGCCTCCCAAGCAACTG
This sequence comes from Sciurus vulgaris, assembly GCF_902686455.1. Lineage (NCBI taxonomy): Eukaryota > Metazoa > Chordata > Mammalia > Rodentia > Sciuridae > Sciurus > Sciurus vulgaris. Next base: position 101,624,129 of record NC_136467.1, on the reverse strand, counting down.
GGCTACAGGAAGGTTCCACCACACCTAGCTTAGATTCTAAACAAATGCTTGGCTGCATACTTTGATGCAAAGAATTTGCACTCTATAAAATTTAGGCAGTCCTGCGAAACTCTTGTTGAATTCTTTGTGGTAATAATAATTTTAATAATTATATAATTAAAATTATATAATAATTTTGTAGCATCATGCTAAGAAGAGTACAGGAGAAGGGATCTCTACTGTGGAAAGAATATGGGGGCATGCCCATTATTCTTCCCTTATTTTGTCTCCCCCAGTGTCCCTTCCCAGCAGGCTTTGTCACTCATAACTACACAACAGCACAGGGTGGGGCTGGTTAAAACCCAATCTTTCAGGACAGGAGAAGGAGGAAAAGGGAATGGAAGTTGAAGAGCATGGTTGAGATGTCAAAGAGGACCTGGAAAAGGGTGCGCCCTAACTTTGTGTATGAAACCCACCCCCAGCTGCAGGTGTGTCTAACGCACCCCAAGACATAGAGCAAAGCCATTGAGAACTGAACTGTGACGTGAACCTCTGCACAAGTCAGAAAACCTGGGTGGCCAGGACAGACTTCGAAACATGGCAAGGCTTTGAAGTCTGCACTGACACTGGAGCAACCAGTAATGGGGGCAGAGCGCACAGTCTCATCCTAACCAGGCTAATTGCCTGATAAAACAAAATCAAACAAACAAAAATTCAACACTCTCCAGATGATTTTAACAGGACACAGAGTTCTTTTCAATATCCAAAATGTCAGGGCAGGGACTAGAGTGAGGTGAATGAACCAGTTGCTTTGGGCACAAACTTCAATAGAGAGAGGGCCAAAAAACTCAGTAATCAAGATCCATGACACTCATGGTGCCGTATCTTTAAAAATCAAAACTGATGCAAAAAATCCATAATGAACAAAAATATAAAGGATCAATATTACTGGTTTTTCCTGTTGCCTCAGGTTCCAATGAGACTCAGCACAACACTGTTCCTGAGTTCAGAAGCCAGGACATAGGGGAGCACCATGGAGTAATCCATATTCAACATTCCAAGACCCAAAGCAGGTGGTAAGAAGAATGGAGAGTAAATGCTGCAGGGAGGCAAATGGGATACACCCAGCACATCTGGAAAGACTTAGAACTTCTTGTCTCCATGAATCACAGAGGCAAGTCTGGCTTGATGGTGCCTGTGGCCCCAGCTACTCAGGAGGCTGACGCAGGAGGATCTCTTGACCAAGAAGTTCCATCTCAAAACAACAAAGACAACAAAAAGGCAGACAGGTATAGAACTGAAAATGAGGATCTGTCGGAAGAACTAGCATAGAACAGTTTGAGTCTCTGGCTCCACCCAGCTAAAGACCAGATTTCCCAGAGAATTTGAGTAACTAATTAAGCTGTTCCTTCATAGTGTGTTTTCCTGTATATGCTTCAATGGAAAGAGTATGTTTTTTGTACAATTACAGAAGAAAAATCCATCCACATGTTGGCAGGTAAAACTAATGACAGAAAACTGTCCATTTCAGAAATGAAATCATATTGCTGTCAAAATTAAAAACATGAAGACTGAGGGGCTGACTTGAACAGATTTCTTACTGTCACAGAGGAGACAGAACTTGAACATTAGGAATAATAAAAAGAAGAAACACAGTGGAATAAAATATACCCAGTATGTTTAAATTCATAATAATATAAAGCAATCTCATTGGTCATCACTGCATGATAAGAAAAGCTAATTCATTATTTTCAATAAAGGAAAGAATCAGCCCTTTATCTGCTTTCCTGTATCCCAGAGGAACTTAAGAGTTGTTGAGCAGGTTTCTCTTTATAGATCATGCCAGCTACTCAATTAAGGAGTGGAAGAATTAGAATTGCATGACTTTGCAGTTTCTTATGGTTACTAAGATCTCAAAAAGAGAGGCAGGCAGTGAGTCCAAGCCTCTTGAGGGAAGCACTCACCACCTGTGGAACCCTGATGTTAATGGGATTGGACCTGCATCTGATCAAACATTTAAACATAACTGCCCACTTCTAGGAACACAGTAGAGAGAGAAGGGATGCAATCAGCAAGGATCCAGACTCTGGAGAACACTATAGCACAAATAACCAGTTTTTCAATGAAGAAATTGTAAGGAAAAGAGAGAGAGAGAAAGATGGAGAGAGTCCATAGGTCAGAAGAGACTTAAGAAAACATAATAATCAATCTTAACAGATGGGCCATATTTAGATTCTGATTTCAAAAAGCTAAAATATAAATGAATGAATGAATTTATGAATGAATAAACAAATGAATAAAATCAAAGAAATTTGATTTTATCCTGGAAATTTGATATATTTTTAGGAATTACTGCCCATTTTTAAAGTGTGTTCATGGTGATGAATTTTTAAAGAGTTCTTATCTTTCAGAAATACACAGGAAGTTTTCTCGTTTGTCTTGCTTTCATCATTGCAGGACTGCAGATTGAACCTATGAACTCTCTACCACTGAGCTTCACCCTCAGTCCTTTTTATTTTTTCTTTTGAAACAGGTCTCACGAAGTTGCTCGGGTTAGCCTCAAACTTGTGATTCTCCTGCCTCAGTCCCCTGAGCAGCTGGGCTCACAAGCGTGTGCCCCTGTGCCTGTAAAAACATACAAAGTTTTTACAGATAAAATCAGCTTCAGGGGTCTTGGGCAGAAGGGGGGACTTGGATGGAAATCTGAATGGTGCTGGGTAAACCTTGAGTTGATGGTTGTTGGGACAGAGTGATAGCTCCAAAGGGATTATTATTGTTTCTCTATTCTTATTGCAATTTTCTATAATAACATAAAGGAGTCTTCTCATGTATTATAATTACAAAAGAAAAATAACAAGTTAAGCTCCTAAATACACAAACCCTCACTGAAGGCTCTGGCTGTCATCAAACTTAAACTCCCAAAGAATAGAAGGGTAGAGATGCAGAAACTGAAGGGGGAAGAGGATTCGGAGGGCTCTGTATATGATCAGCCTCCTTCCCCTCCTGGCCTGTTTGCATCAGGGATCAACCAAGAAAAACGGTGCCACCGCCAAGGCTAACTGGCTTAATTGTGTTAGACTAAGTATTAGTAACTAATATATCTATAATTTTATTGTTATTATTTCTGTTTATTAAACAGTCTTTCTTTTTAGTTTAATAATAGCCTCAGGGTTAAGATTCTTTCTCCAAGATCATCTGAACGCTAAGTGGTCGAGGGTGCAATGACTAGAGCTGCGTTTTCCTCTGTTATGCTTCCTCATCTCCTCCCTGACCCCCTGTGACTACTGGTGGGCTGTCACTCAACACCCAGTCTACCAGCACAGGGGTGGTCTTGAGATGGAGATGCATCAATTACAAGTCCCCAGGCTTCCAACCTCAATAATTGGATCAATTTTGGGCCCTGTCCCAAAAAAAGACCCCAAATTAGGGTCTTTTCAGATGTTGATGGTTCTTTTTTTCAAGGTGAAATGGAATGTGTGGGTCTAGGGCTTCCTGGACCATCCTTAGTGATGTATGAACAGGCTGTGCAAACAGAATTAGGTCAAGCAAAGACAGTTTACAGTTCAACCTGTTGTCAGACTTCAGTTATATGAGCCAAAAGCTTCCTGTTACAGTTAAACTAATTTTAGAAGGGTTTTAGCCTTTTTTTTTTTTTTTTTTTTTTTTTTTTTTTTTTTTTTAGCCAAAGATAGAAGGCTTCCTTCACACAAAGTCTTCCCAAGTAACTCTGCTACCCTGTCAGAAATTTCATTTCCCATTAAAAGTGAAGGCCCCCTGGAGGTTATTCCAAACAGCTTGGCACATGTTACATTTCTCTGGGATTCTCAATATTCAATCTCTGAACAGTTAGTCACTGAGGGTCTACCATATTGGAAAGCAATGGCCTCTTGTGTTGTGTCTGCCCAGGACTTCCATTTCCTGGAGTGTGTCCTGTTTTTAGCTTTATCTGCAGGCCATTACCTCAGAGTAGACACCTGATCTAAGGTAGCTAATGAAGAACCTTTCTTCAAAATTTCTGAAGAACTAGGGACCCCCAAAATGGGCCTCTTCTGTTGGGGGCGGTGCCATGTTGACCGCGCCAGGGCAGCGCCTAATCACATCGGGGGCGAGGAGGTTAATTGACATAAGCACACTCAGGTAATTTATTGTCCACGCACACAATGTATGCGCATGTGTTCTCGAGCACTCCTAATTGTGCCTGCTCAGAGCGTCTGGCCTAATCTTTGCGTAAGAGGCCTGGCCCTGCTCTCCGCCTCCTGGAGGTGATATAAGCGTAGGCAGAGCGAGACAGCGCCACACACGGAAGCAGCAAAACACACGCAGCAGCAGCCAGAAGAAAGGAAGTGGCTAGCCGATAGAAGCAGCGAGTAGGGGCAGATCGCAGAACGGAGAATTGAGACGCATCACTAAAGCACCTTAGGTAGACGCACCCTTAGTTCACAGGATGCAGGACGCACCAGTAAGAAGAAGCAGACCTTAAGTGAGGCAGTAGCAAGTCTCTCTTCCTCTAAGCTCTAAGCAAAGCCTGTCCTTCTCTCAAAGTCTCTCTTAAGCAAAGTCTCTTTCTCTCTGATAAGCAAAGTCTCTCTCTCTCCTCTCAAAGCAAGTAAACCACATTTCCTCTATCCCCTATAAACAAGCAAGAAAGCAGCGCACTAAAGAGAAAGATAGAAGTAGCTCAGTTTCCAGTCCACCACCCATAAGATCCGTGCAAGTTGTTGCTGCAAGCGGTGACAAATATCCACGGATTTTGTACCGCAAAGAGCCAGCGACACTCTTCCTCTTCATAAAAGGCATCTATAAGACTGAAAACTCAGGAACTGTCAATGGCCATATTCTTCCATGTGGACAACTAACGGTCACATACAGGAAAAAGCAGAGACAAGATGCAGAGAGAGCCTTGTTGGTTCTGCTGGTTCCCTTGGTCCTGGACACCAGCTCTATACCTGACCTTGCTGGAGTTGGGTTTTCAGATATTTCCTGGGATTCTTTATTTTGCCTAAGAGAATTCTAATTGCATTTCTATCATTTGTGATGAATTTAATGTATTCGCACACAATGCCAGTTTTTGAAGACATTTAAGCTCTTAAGAAGCTTAAAGGATAGTTTGACAACAGGTAAGAAAAGACAGTTGGTTGTCCATGGGGTGCTGGGTTCTGAGAAGGCAGTGGACATAGGGAACTGTGTGCCCTTAGGAGAAGCACCCAGGAAGGCTTTCCAGAAGGGACTCTATTGGTAGGAGCTGAGGAACTTGCAGAAGATAGGCCAAGGTGTCTCAACCTCAATACTCCTGAACTTTAGGCCTGATAACTGTTATTATGGGGTGTTGTCCTGTGAATTATAGGTTGTTCAACACCAACTTTGGCCTCTACCCACTAAATGCCCGTAGCCCCTGCTTCCCTACCACCAGCACAACCTCTGGTCATTCAAATAAAAAGTGCCCATAGACACTGTCAAACATCCCCTTGGGGTGGGGACAAATAAGATACTTCAAGCCAATGTCTTCATAATAGCAGAGGGGTGTGTTGCCTGAAATGTGGCCACCATAATATAATGACTGCCTTATAGAAGAAAAACATGATTTCCTCAGAAAAGTATCCTTTGCGGCCAGATGTTGACAGTTTGCAAGCAGCCTAAATTCCCCAGCAGTTCCTTGGCTCATGCCTCAGAAAGTTTGTTGACACATTCTTGTTTCAATAGGATGAATCCCTCAGTCACCAATTCCGGCTCTGAGTCACTTCCTTCTGAAGAGACTTTTGTATTTTTGCTGAAAGATGATTAAAATTTCTCCGCAGAGGAGCCCTGCTTCATGTAGAAAAACAACATCTATAGTCCAATTCTCCAGAAGCCTGAAGCAATCGTGGCAGCTTCCATGACTTTGATATGGGATGCAGTGAAGAAATATTATGCAATTCATCTTTGTTGTTTGGAAATCAAAACCAGAGACCATTTACATTGTATCAGTGCTTGTGCAAGTTCTGCAGTATCCTGTGAATTTTTTATTCTGAACAGCACATGTATGATAAATTTCCTTTTCTGTAAAAATTTCCTTTTCTTGACACCAACTGCTGTGAACTGCTACAACCACTCCTCATTTTTTTCTAGGTGCTTAAGAAAGGACTAACTCAAGGCAAACATTCTGCTTGCAAAGTTAGTTCTATGAGTTTGTTTGTTTGGTGCTGGGGATTGAACCCAGAACCCTGTGCATGCTAAGCATATGTATCACTGGGTTACACCCCTAGCCCAGCTTTCTGTATTTATAAATCTTCCCTTATAGCTAAAGTTTCATGGAATGATCTGTAAATCAGAGGCAGCAATACCTACCTCACAGGGTTGTAATGGAGATTAAATTAAAGGATAACACAATATATTTCACTAATTTTGAAAAAACATGCCCCCCATTTCTGAGCATCTCCAAAATGGGAATGTATCTTACAAATCTACAGCATCTTATAATCACCTTCAGTGACTGATCACAATCTCACTGTCATCACCTGTCCATGCACAGGCTTATGGACAACCCTGGTGGCATGACTGACAGCTCAGCAAGTTTCAGTCAGCAGGCTATTTCAAAACTATTTGAGGAAGGAGTGTGGATCCTGGTGTTGCATGAAAACCTTCTGCTGACACCTTCAGAGAGAACAGACCAAAACTTGCAGAATACGAGGAAGACGCATGGGAGAGGATCCCAGAGGTAGTAAGAGAGCATCTTATGTGAAATGCTGTGTCATCCACTCTTTTGAAGTACAGAAGACAACATTGGGTAGACAAACAACATCCTCAACAACTCTAAGTCATAGAGTGATTCAGAAAAGATAGGCTCTGCATGCAAAATAAACTTTTAGGAATTCCATAATTTGTGTCTACCTTTCTCTATATGCACAAGAGTGATATATGATGAACAAGCAATGCCCAAGCGCTTTCAATATATAAACAACAAAATTCTATATGACAATGAAGCTTTTTTGTTTGTTTGTTTGTTTTGTTTAGTTCTGTTTTGTTTTTTCCAGTACTGGGGATTGAACCCAGGGCTTTACACATGCCAGGTGAGTACTCCACCCTGAGTCCCACCCCCAACATTTAGGGTAATTGCACGTTTTTTCCATAGGGATAAAATGATGGTGTGCCTCACACTTCTTGTTGTTTTGATTCAAGGGAATTACAGTACAGAAAGGGCCAAGTATAGTGGCACATACCAAGTTCATTAACAAACTATGAGTTGTTCTTTTTGTCTTTAGGACTTTATAACTGCAAAATCTGATTGAATAAAGAGGCAACATTTGAAGAAATCTGAAAATATTATATGGCCTTACTTTTATATGTTCTAAAGCTTTGGGGCCCCTTCAAATTAGCCGCTAAGCCACATGTGTGTAGTTGAGATGATGAACCACAAGAGGGCAGCAAAGCACCTCATGATACCTTATCCTTGGCTCCACAAAGATTATTCAAGTAGGTGGGGGTTGTTTGGTTGGTTTTGTTTTTGTCTCATTTTTTGTTTATATTTTGGAAGACTTTATTACATTAATGAAATTATATTTTTTTAAAGCTGAAAATTTGAGATATTAGAACATTTGTTGCTGATTATTCTAAAGGAGATGTTTTTGAGCATATGCCCAAATTTGAGTAATGTTCCCATTTGTTAGTCATGCTTAAGATTCATATATTAATGAAGGATTGGACAATAAAGACTTTCAGTCTTAACCAAGTAACCAATTGAATTAATCTCAGTGGTTTTGGCAGAGGGATCCTTTACAAGATTGATGTTTTATTATGGGAATCTGGAAAGCAAGACCAAGGAGAATTGAGAAGCCTCAGAAGTCCTGAGTTGTACATCAAAGAAAATGAAACATATTTCTTAATCTAATTTGTGGTCCTCTTTAAGTATAGTCATTGAAAACAGAGGAACAATAAACTAGTGAGATGTGATGTTCTCAGGGCACTACTAAATAATAATTTCATCTTTACTGCAAATAAATAATCAAAAATGAAAGAACTTCTACTGATTGTCCTAAAAAGAATGACAGAGTGATATTGTAGCTGATTCCTTTTCATAGGATTTTAAATCATTCCTCCAGAGTTGGAAGTCCTTATAGATACAATGGTGATAGGAAAGCAGACGGCAGAGACTAATAAAAGGCACAAGGGAGGGATAGGAGAGCATGATTATATCCGGCACATAATGGGCTGAGCACAAAAAGAGAATGAAGCCCACTGCATTGTGTCACAGCATCTGCTTCAACTTCACACTGGTATGGTGATCTGGACCAGTTTGAAGATTACAATAGCGGGATTCAAAATTACAAAGTCAAAGAGAACAGATGCTGCTGGCTCAGGGATGTGCCTGATATCAAGATTACCACAAGCTTCACGAAGAACAGCAGCAGACCCTTTGATTAAATACAAAAAAATAGTCCATGCCACAATAAGTGCTGTGAACCTGAGGGCTCAGAGCAATGACTTCACAGAAACAGAAGCTAAAATGGCTGGAGGCAGGACAATATAGCAGCAACAGGTACAATGTCTCCACCAAGAGTTGGCAGCAGGGATTTAAAAGGTTTAAAATAAAATGGTGTAGGTTGAAGATAGCAAATATACATGATATATTTATAAGGCACCATTTCTTAAATAAATGAAAATATAATTTGAATAATAAAAAGCATCAGGCAGATAGCTAGAATTATTAATAGCAACCTATGTCTTTTGCTTTACTTATTCATATTTTTTAATTAACTCTCTCTTTTTTTGTTGTTGTGGTGGTGGTGGTGGTAGGGATCAAACCCACAGTCCCACACATGCTAGGCAAACAAGGATTCTATCACTGAACTACATCCCCCACTTTTTTTTTAAATCTAAGATTATGGCGTTTAAATATTAACCAGGTAAAGAGCACAAGATAGGAAATCTGAGACGCGTGGTTTAAATTATTTGCCTGTTATGCAATTGGGAAAGGTAGTTTAGCTTTGTTAACTCAAATTTCCTAGAGTGAAACAGGAGTGTGAGATAAAAGTACATACCTTCAACAGGAGCCTGTGGGCTATCCATCTCTTGAGATCCTTCCAGTTCATGTTCTGTCTCAGAAATGAATAATCATGCTATTTCTTTAATTATGATTTTGCTTGCAATTTACACAAGTATTTGCTTAATTTTATTGCTACTATGGTAAACATCATTTGAAAACAAGCCTAAAATTGGGACTAACCTAAATGCTCAATGACAAGGAATTTTTTTAATTATCATAATCCAGTCAGTGACTATTAGGTACCAGTTGAAATAATGTAGAAGACTATCTCATGACCCAGAGAAACTGCTAGCTTACTACAGGGAGAAAAACAAGGTGTAAAACAAAATGACCACACTTTGTTTTTAAAACTAAAGACACCAAAATTTATTAGCAATATTTACCTCCGGTTGGTAGGATTTTTCTAAATAAAGTACGGAAGATTTGCTGGGTACAGTGGCGCACACCTACAGTCCCAGCTCCTAAGGAGGTTGAGGTAGGTGGATCACTTGGGCCCAGGAATTTGAAGCCAGCTGAGCAACACAGCCAGACCCTGTCTCTAAGGTGGCGGACAAAAAGTCAATGAAGTAATGAAGTTATCTCTGATTTGTGGGATTCTAAGTGGCAGGTGTGTTGTTTTTCTAAAACATAAACAACTCAAGGACAACCAACATATTTGTTAAAAACTTCCTAAGTCCCTTTGCTACCAAAATCTGTGCAAAGAAGCAGAGCTCAAAGCAACCGTGGTTCACCCACAAGGATATTGAGCATTGTTCTCAAGCAGACGTGACCTTTTCCTTTGGCTCGCTGGCTGATTGGCCTCTGGTCAAGAACAGTCACTTTCCTGGTCACTGAGAGGATGTGAATCAGGTCTCCAGGTTAACAACACAATGAGCGCCTGCCTGGATGCCCAGGCCCTGCCGACCCCTGGCCCGCCCACTACCTCATCCCACCCAGGGCCCCTCTGATTTCACCAATGACAAACTGCTGCCAAGTCACCAGTTCAGCCAAACGAGAAATACACTAACTGTATAGGTAGTGTTTAAAAAAAGCACATGAAGCATGATCTCTTAGTGTTTTTTAAATGCATAATAATTATTATCATTATCTGAAGGAAATGAACCAAAATGTTAACTCTAGTTGTGGTGGAACTATTAAATTTTCTTATTTTTGCTTATCTGTTTTCTAAATTTTCTACAATAAATATGTATTATTTTGTATTTTTAAATGAAATGAATAAGAGTTGTCAACGCAATCAAGAGCAATCGTTTGGGACTCCTTATGCATAAATGGAACAGAATGGATAAAAGACTGGATGGCCAAAAATACCAATATTTTTACTATTTTTGTTCAAATATATTTTGCTAAATTTATTCCAAGTGGCAGTACCCCACTCTTAATGGAGACTGGATTTGCTCCCACCCCATCTCATCTGGGGTTCATGCACCTCCTCCAATCATCCCACCGTTATAACACCTTTCTCTACTTTCCATATGAGGAACACACCCCCCCCGCCCCCCCCCCCGTCCATTCCTGCAGACTTTTACACACAATCTGCATAGATAGCCCCTCCCCACTCCTACCACCCCAGCTACCTGGGCCCCTCTGAGGGAGCCCTGTAGCCTTCCCGGTTGCTAAGCAAGTCCCTAGTTGTTTGTAAGGTTGATCCCAGATCAGTGCATTTTCAAAGGCTTTGTAATTCTTCCACTTGGCAGAACACCCTTGAAAAGCACCCCACCCCCCCATACCCCCTGGAACCCCTAGGGCTTAGTACAGTCAGGCCTTTCTCCCAACTTCTTTGAAAGTTCTCTGCCCTATTCTCTATCAGGGCAGCACCACCAAAGGCCAGAAGAGATCATCAGTGCCTTGTCATTTTGGCAGGGGGGGCATTCTTTTCAGAAAAATGAATGTCTGGCATCTCTTATGTGCATCTAAAACATGTCCTACGTGCCCATGAAATGAGAGAAATATTGTCACCCCTAAACTAATAAATGAATGCATGGTTTTAGAGACAAAAGTCCAATTCTGTGACCCTCTGGCACCAGTACTCGGCGTCTTTCTCCTAAGTATCCCATACAGCAGAAGCAGCAGGCCCTATGCACACCGTAGGTGTCCTGTGTAGGGAGCTTCTTATTTCCAAAGTGATGGCACACTCTTCTATCTCACACTCACTGCCATGTGACATGGAAACTGAGGCTTACAGAGGATGAACCAGTCAGCAGAGGTTGTACCTCTGAAGTGAGTGAGACTGGAACCCAGGACTTTTGTCTCCAGTGGATGACCTCTGTTGTGCCACAATTCATTGTGGGAGTCATTTTGAGGTCAGTCACCCTGTGGCATGACCAGCTGATTATGTGTCTCAGGGTATTTGCTTCAGATGGGAATACGTGGAAATCCTCCAGGGGCCAACCAGGACTGAGAGTTAAGTTTCTGACAATATTCTTCAGTTTGGACTTACCTTGGACATTTCAGGTAGGACAGCTTTCTCTCTCTCTCTCTCTCTCTCTCTCTCTTCCTTCTTTTCTTTTTTCTCTCTTTTTCTTCCTTTCTTCCTCTTTTCTCTTTTTTTCTTCCTTCTTTTCTCTTTCTTTTTCTTCCTTCCTTCCTTCCTCTCTTCTCATTTCTCTCTTTCTCTTCCTTCCTTCTTTTCTTTTTTCTCTTTCTTCTTTCCTTCCTCTTTTCTCATTTCTCTCTCTCTCTCTCTCAACAAGTCTGCCCTAACATGTGTTAGGAGGTTAGCACCCCTGATCCTTGCCTACTATAGAATCTGATTGGAACAACCCACATTTCCCCCACACATTTCCAAACACACCAGAAGTACTGTGCCTTCCTGAGATGAGAACCACTTCGGGAACCTGAGACTTCTGACTGGAAAGCAAGAATGTTTCCATTGCTTACAGGTGACAAGTCAGAAACAATTAGATCAATACAGAGGCAATTACTGGGGCAGGGCAGATAATCTGAACTAGACTGACCTGGACTAACTCAGATTTTACACTGGACAGCAGACTTGATGGTTGATGTAATCAGCAAGCATTAAATAGGTTGACTGACAAAATAAATGCATTATGAGCATAATGAGTGTTGTGTAATTTCATTAGGATGGAAAAAGCAAATATCTGCATCTTTGAGGAGTATGTCTATTTCCCAGTTGTCTTGAGTTGGTGGTGATAGACTCTTTAGTGTCCCAGACCCTCATTAATGTTAAATTCTTTCTAATTGGCAGAGGGAGCCATCGAGACGGTCCTAATGGATTCTGGCACAAGTGGCAGTGTCAGGTGCTATAAATGAAAAAACCTAGGCAGTGACCTTTAGAAAAGAGGCAGACAAGAATTAGCAGCCTCAATGGTGCCTCCACCTCCATGGAAACAAATAGTCTCTTTTACTGGCTCACAATGCTTTTTCATGGATATCATCTTCAAGGGCCATTTTCTCCTGGATGTTGTTAACAGATTGAATGAGGTTTCCTGTTTGACTAGGAGAGAGAATTGTGTGCTAGACCCTTTGGGGAGACCCCTCCCATAAATCCAACTTATCTCCATCCTTCGCAAGCCCTCTGAGCCTCCCAGCAGCTGTGAAAAGGGCTTTGTGCTGTGCTGCTTTTCCCATCAGGAGCCTGACTGGTTCTCAGGCAGCTGAACTTGGTTGGTGCCTGTCATCTTCTCTTGGCTGGCTTTAGGGGCTGCAATTTGCTTTTCCCTGAGTAAAGACTACACAGCAAGAGCAGCTCTCATCTTATTCTACCCAATTTGTTAGATGATATCCTTCTCTTTAAAGAGCCCAGAAAGAAAAGATTCAGAAACGTAAGCAGTCTATTCTTTCATGCAGAAAGCAGTCTCTTTTATCAGAGCTATTATGGGGCACATTTTCAGGCTTATACAAGAGCGATTGTATGAGTTTTCAGGAAAGTATTTTGATTCATCGTTTCATTTCTGCGTCTCTGGTGAACTGAACACTCTAGAATCCCCGAGAGGAGGTGTAAAGTCCTGTCCAACCAA